>NC_140579.1:115611421-116892421 GCF_964204655.1 Triturus cristatus | reverse complement strand
GCATTGAAAGTGTGAAAGATCTGTCAGCGTGTACAGAAAGTGTAAAAGATCTGTCAGAGTGCTTGGAAAGTGCAAAAGATCTATCAGCATGCAAAGAAAGTATGAAAGATCTGTCAGAGTGCATGGAAAGTGTGAAAGATCTGTCAGAGTGCACGGAAAGTGTGAAAGATCTGTCAGAGTGCACAGAAAGTGTGAATGATCTGTCAGAGTGCACCAACAATGCGAAAGATCTGTCAGAGTGCACGGAATGTGTGAAAGATCTGTCAGAGTGCACAGGAAATGCAAAAGATTTGTCAGAGTGCACAGAAAGTGCAAAAGATCTGTTAGAGTGCTTGGAAAGTGTGAAAGATCTGTAAGAGTGTGCAGAAAGTGTGAAGGATCTGTCAGAGGGCGCAGAAAGTGCAACAGATCTGTCAAAGTGCTTGAAAGTGTGAAAGATCTGTCAGAGTGCATGGAAAGTGTGAAAGATCTGTCAGAGTGTACAGAAAGTGTGAATGATCTGTCAGAGTGCACCAAAAGTGCGAAAGATCTGTCAGAGTGCACGGAAAGTGTGAAAGATCTGTCAGAGTGTGCAGAAAGTGAAAAAGATTTGTCAGAGTGCACAGAAAGAACAAAAGATCTGTTAGAGTGCTTGGAAAGTGTGAAACTTCTGTCAGAGTGCTTGGAAAGTGCGAAAGATCTGTCAGAGTGTTTGGAAAGTGCGAAAGATCTGTCAGAGTGTTTGGAAAGTGCGAAAGATCTGTCAGAGTGGTTGGAAAGTGCGAAAGATCTGTCAGAGTGCTTGGAAAGTGTGAAACATCTGTCAGAGTGCTTGGAAAGAGCGAAAGATCTGTCAGAGTGCTTGGAAAGTGCGAAAGATCTGTCATAGTGCTTGGAAAGTGTGAAAGATCTGTCAGCGTGCTTGGAAAGTGCAAAAGATCTGTCAGAGTGCACAGAAAGTGTGGAAGATCTGTCAAAGTGATTGGAAAGTGTGAAGGATCGGTCAGAGTGGTTGGAAAGTGCAAAAGGTCTGTCAGAGTGCTTGGAAAGTGCAAAGGATATGTCAGAGTGCTTGGAAAGTGTGAAAGACCTGTCAAAATGCTTGGAAAATGTGAAAGATCTATCAGAGTGGTTGGAAAGTGTGAAATATCTGTCAGAGTGCTTGGAAAGTGTGAAAGACCTGTCAAAGTGCTTGGAAAATGTGAAAGATACGTCAGCATAGTTGGAAAGTGTGAAAGATCTGTCAGAGTGGTTGGAAAGTGGAAAGATCTGTTAGAGTACTTGGAAAATGTGAAACATCTGTCAGATTGCTTGGAAATTGCGAAGGATATGTCAGAGTACTAGGAAAGTGCGATAGATCTATCAAAGTGCTTGAAAATGTGAAAGATTTGTCAGAGTGCTTGGAAAGTGCGATAAATTTGTTAAAGTACACAGAAAGTGTGAAAGATCTGTCAGAACGTAAAGAAAGTGCAAAAGATCTGTCAGAGTGCTGGGAAAGTGCAAAAGATCTCTCAGCATGCACAGAAAGAATGAAAGATCTATCAGAGCGCACAGAAAGTGTGAAAGATCTGTTAGAGTGCACAGAAAGTGTGAAAGATCTGTCAGAGTGTACAGAAAGTGTGAAAGATATGTCAGATTGCTTGGAAAGTGCAGAAGATCGGTCAGAGTGCTCGGAAAGTGCAAAAGATCTATCAGCATGCACAGAAAGTATGAAAGATCTGTCAGAGTGCATTGAAAGTGTGAAAGATCTGTCAGCGTGTACAGAAAGTGTAAAAGATCTGTCAGAGTGCTTGGAAAGTGCAAAAGATCTATCAGCATGCAAAGAAAGTATGAAAGATCTGTCAGAGTGCATGGAAAGTGTGAAAGATCTGTCAGAGTGCACGGAAAGTGTGAAAGATCTGTCAGAGTGCACAGAAAGTGTGAATGATCTGTCAGAGTGCACCAACAATGCGAAAGATCTGTCAGAGTGCACGGAATGTGTGAAAGATCTGTCAGAGTGCACAGGAAATGCAAAAGATTTGTCAGAGTGCACAGAAAGTGCAAAAGATCTGTTAGAGTGCTTGGAAAGTGTGAAAGATCTGTAAGAGTGTGCAGAAAGTGTGAAGGATCTGTCAGAGGGCGCAGAAAGTGCAACAGATCTGTCAAAGTGCTTGAAAGTGTGAAAGATCTGTCAGAGTGCATGGAAAGTGTGAAAGATCTGTCAGAGTGTACAGAAAGTGTGAATGATCTGTCAGAGTGCACCAAAAGTGCGAAAGATCTGTCAGAGTGCACGGAAAGTGTGAAAGATCTGTCAGAGTGTGCAGAAAGTGAAAAAGATTTGTCAGAGTGCACAGAAAGAACAAAAGATCTGTTAGAGTGCTTGGAAAGTGCGAAAGATCTGTCCGAGTGCTTGGAAAGTGTGAAAGATCTGTAAGAGTGCACGGAAAGTGTGACAGATCTGTCAGAGTGTGCAGAAAGTGAAAAAGATCTGTCAGAGTGAACAGAAAGTGCAAAAGATCTGTCAGAGTGCACAGAAAGTGTGAAAGATCTGTCCGAGTGCTTGGAAAGTGTGAAAGATCTGTAAGAGTGTGCAGAAAGTGTGAAGGATCTGTCAGAGGGCGCAGAAAGTGCAACAGATCTGTCAAAGTGCTTGAAAATGTGAAAGATCTGTCAGACTGCTTGAAAAATGCAAAAGATTTCTCAGAGTGCACAGAAAGTATGAAAGATATGTCAGAGTGTACCGAAAGTGTTAAAGATCTGCCAGAGTGCACAGAAAGTGTGAAGGGTCTGTCAGAGTGCACAGAAAGTATTAAAGGTCTGTCAGAGTGCACATAAAGTGTGAAAGATATGTCAGAGTGCTTGGAAAGTGCAAAAGATCTGTCAGAATGCACAGAAAGTGTGAAAGATCTGTCAGAGTGCATGGAAAGTGCAAAACATCTGTCAGAGTGCACCAAAAGTGTGAAAGATCTGTCAGAGTGCACAGGAAATGCAAAAGATCTGTCAGAGTTCATGGAAAGTGCAAAGATCTGTCAGAGTGCACAGAAAGTGTGAAAGATCTGTCAGGGTGCACAGGAAATGCAAAAGATCTATCAGAGTGCACAGAAAGTGTGGAAGATCTGTCAGAGTGCACGGAAAGTGCAAAAGATCTGTCAGAGTGCACAGAAAGTGTGAAAGGTCTGTCAGAGTGCACATAAAGTGTGAAAGGTCTGTCAGAGTGCACATAAAGTGTTAAAGATCTTTCAGAGTGCACGGAAAGTGAAAAAGATCTGTCACAGTGCACCAAAAGTGCAAATGATCTGTCAGCGTGCCTGGGAAAGGCAAAATATCTGTCAGAGTGCACAGAAAATGTGTAAGATCCGTCAGAGTGCACGGAAAGTGCAAAAGATCTCTCAGAGTGCACAGAAAGTTTGAAAGGTCTGTCAGAATGGACAGAAAGTATGAAAGATCTGTCAGAGTGCACGGAAACTGTGAAAGATATGTCAGAGTGCTTGGAAAGTGCAGAAGATCTGTCAGAGTGCTTGGAAAGTGCAAAAGATCTATCAGCGTGCACAGAAAGTATGAAAGATCTGTCAGAGTGCATGGGAAATGCAAAATATCTGTCAGAGTGCACAGAAACTGTGAAAGACCTGCGTGTGTTCAGTTCATACTAATGGCGTTTACTATCACATTTGACAGATGTGCAGTGGGTTCAGCTCTAGAGCTGACACCAGATAGTAAATGGATCTTGCAAATTATGCTACAACCATTTGGGATAATGGTTTGGAGGGAACAGGAATGCACTCAAAGGTGTTTCTTTTTAAAGTGTAATATCATTTCTGTGTGTTGGGAATTAAATGTAAATTGGTTGTAATTGTTTCTCCAGTATGTATTGGTTCTGCACTCACATTAGATCATCAAAGCTTGGAAATTTCATCAGCTTACATCTTTCATTTGTAATTAAATTGAAAGAATCCAGAAAACTGATGTGACCCATCAGATATCGCTTTCCTTCTTACATCTGAAAATTTCTTTCCCTATAGCCTTTTTTCCTCTTTTCTAAGCCTCGCATTGAAATGAACCATAGTCCTTGACACCGCCCATATATAATTATTCTACATATAAATTTCATGGTTGAGACTTGAGACTCCTGTGTACATTATATGCGAAATCCCCGTTTAGTGTCCTCAAAGTTGTGTGATTCCAGGTTACTTCTGGTCTACTGGCGTAGACATCGCCTGCCTTTTATTCATTAGATAGTTGTTATTGTTTGTGTGTCTTCATTGCAATGTTGTCTTGCTTTGTTGTCACTTTCGTATTTTGTAGGACTCTGGCTTTCTATATAGTGCACTCAAACGAAGTACACTGTGCAGAGAGTCCAGGGATCCCCAATTGTTAAACAGAGGTAAACATAGATAATGCTAATGCTTTTTTTGTGGTGGTGTGGGCGAGCAGTTAGGCTTATCAGAGGGTAGTGCTAAGCATTTGTTGTACTACACAGTGGCAATAAATGAGACACACACTCAAGAATAAATCCGAGGCCAATTTGTATAAAAATAACAATTATCTTTATATATATTTAAGATTTCAAGATTGGATAAATACTTTGTAAACTTTTTGCAGTAAGAGAAATTGCAGTACAGTTTCAAATATGCAATACTTTCAAAATAGTTGCAATTGCGGTCAGTGAAAAAAGCAACAGTTATTGTAGTTTTTTAATAGAGTTTGGAAGTCCACCAACATATCTACCACCGCAGTCAACAGGAGGAGACAATGAAGTTCAATTGAGTCAGGAGACCACCACATAGTTACCGTCATGGTCGCTGGGAGCAGGAGTCCGCCGTGGAGTCTTAGCCGACCACGGTCTGAGGTGGTCTTCTCCAGAAGGATAGAGGTCTTTGGTGGCCCAGGCCGCGGGCACAGCAGGCAGTTTTAGATGTCCTGGCTGGGAAGCACCAGAGATTGCAGGGGCACTTTCGGTCATCATAAGCAGGGCGTGATGCAGGGCAGGGGCACTTTCGGTCATCACCGGCACAGTGTGATGCAGGGCAGACCGTCGAGGATGGCGGTTGTGCCAAAGTTGCTGTATTCAGTGCAGTCAATGCCACCAGCTGGAAGGGCAGGCTCACGGAAGCGGGGCTGATTCCAGCATCAGACACTAGGCCATAAGGAGCCCTCAAAGTTGATGGATGCGTGGGTTTTGGGCATACCCTGACTCCTAATTGGCTTCTATACCCATCCTCAAGATGACAGATAGCGAAAAGTGGGGTCTACCTCATCTGCCCCACCTGAGGGGTGGGACAGAGTGAAGGTAGACCCACCTCCTATTTGGCCCAATTTTTCCGCCAGTCCTCCCGCCAAAATTAGAGCAGGACTGGGGGTTCGCCATCTGCTTCTAACTGCAGAGGCTAGGGACAGGGTTCAAAGACGGCATCTCCACCTCTGCCCAGAGAAGGCATTGTTTCTGGATACTGAGAGCTCTGGCTTTCTATGCAGGGGTCCAGAAACATGTCTGGTGATATCAGGCTTGTTAAAAGAAGACAGGAACGAACCACACCAATGGTCGGCAACATTTCAGGGAACCCTCTAAAAGGGTCTCCTGTGTGAATGCATTAATAAATCCAACACTGGCATTAGTAAGGATATATTAAGACACACTATTTGGTACCATTATATGCTCATGTGGAGAAACCATCAGATAGGATACAGTGCAACCTGCCTTAGGGCCAAAGGCCTGCAGCAGGGGTGGCTTACCTATTTCTTATGCATTGCGGGGTTAGCATGGCATACAGGGCTGTGTACCATGACAAATCTTCGGTTTGTCCTGCACCTGGACACGCAGTCTATGATAGTGGAACTAACGGATCCATGTGACGGGTTCTAGGGGACCCCCTCTGTCCCCATGCACTGGGTCCCATGGGTACCATTAACTGGGGCTTACAGAGGAAACAGAAGATGTGCCAATTTTGGCACAGTTTTGGGCAAAGAGTCTTGGCACTGGTAACCAAGGTAGCAGGAGCCCAGTACACTTATATTTCAAAATTACATCAGGCACCCATCAAAAAGTAAGGGCTAACCATGGAAAAAGGGCCACTTTCCTACATGACCTCCCCCAAATGTAAGAGGATGAGACTAACCTTTCCCTAGCTTGACTTTATCTTCTAGGTGGAAGAACCAGGAAAGGCCATCTGCATTGGCATGGTCAGTCCCAAGTCGGTGTTCCACTGTAAAGTCCATTCCCTATAGGGATGTGGATCAACTTGGCAATTTGTGGTTTTGTTCTTTCATTTGCATGAGCCATTGAACAGGTCTGTGGTCAGTTTGGACAAGGAACTGAGAACCAAACAGGTATGGTTCCTGTTTCTTCGAGGACCAATCCACAGCAAAGACTTCCTTCTTTCTGGCTCTCCAACGCTGCTCTCTGGGGAGAGGCCTCCTGCTATTGAAAGCAACAGGTTGGTCATAGCAATCATCAATGGTCTGGTATAGGAAAACTCCTATTCCATGTTCAGAGGCATCTGTCTGCACTATTTTAATTATTTATTTATTTATTTATTCAGAGTTTTATATAGCGCTAGCTAGACCAGGAGCCATCAGAGCGCTTTACATAAGGAAATAGCTTGTTACCAGTTACAGAAATTTCACATTAATTACTAATTCAATACTAGAGTTATTGGCAAGATGAATGTCAGGATTCAAAAGAACAGGGGGAGCTGGGAGTCCATTGGAAGGAGGCAGCAGTGGAGAAAAAGGCGAGACATATGTCCAAAGTCCAGCTGGGTAGGTGACGGCCAAAGCGGTGTGCCAGGGCCAATCTCTCCTATAGCTGTCGGTGCAGCTCCACTGGGAATCGTCCATGCGGTTCGGGCTCCACCGGACGAGTTTCTAGATTCAAAAAGAGCAGGGGGAGCAGAGAGACCAATTGAAAGTGGACAGCAGTGGAGAAAAAGGCGAGACAAATGTTCGAATTCCGGCTGGGTAGGTGACGGCCAAAGCGGTGTGCCAGTGCCAATCTCCCCCATAGCTGTCGGTGCAGCTCCACTGTGAATCGGCCATGTGGTTCGGGCTCCGCCGGACGAGTATCAAGAATCAAAAAGAGCAGGGGGAGCTGGGAGACCAAGTGGAAGGAGACAGCAGCGGAGAAAAGACGAGACATGTGTCCAAGGTCCGGCTGGGTAGGTGACGGCAAAAGCGGTGCCGCCAGTTCCAGTCTCCCCTATAGCTGTCAGTGCAGCTCCACCGGGATTCGACCATGCGGTTCGGGCTCCACCGTAATTGGAGAGATGATCAGGAGATGACCGAAAATCAAGAGTCCAGATACATGTGAGTGGCCCACAGCCTCAGCCACAAGACTTCCCCTTGAACTATGAACTGCCTAGACTAGTCTGGGGCTTTGAGAATGGGCACGGAACACATTGCTTCTTTCAAGCCGTCGAAAGCCATTTGACAGCTTACCGTCCAGTTTACCTTTTTAGGCATTTTCTTAGTGGGTCAATTCCTTGAGGGGGCCACAATGGAACCATAACCTTGCACAAACCTCCTATGGTAGCCAGTAAAGCCAAGGAATGCCCAAACGAGTTTGGGTGGTTGGAGCTTCCCAAGCCAGAATGGTCTGGATTTTGGGTTAGAGTGGCTGAACTTGGCCTCTACCCACAAGGTGGCCCAAGTACACAACCTTTCCCTGCCCCATCTGGTTCTTGCTTGCCTTGATAGTGAGGCCTGCATTCACTAGCACCTCCAGAACATTTTAGAGGTTGATCAGGTGATCCTTCCAGCTGGAGCTAAACATAGCAATACCATCGAGATAAGCCGCACTGAAGGCTTCCAATAAAGCCAGAACTTTATTCACCAGCCTCTGAAAGACGACAGGGGCATTACTCAAACCAAAGGGCATAACAGTGAACTAGAAGTGCCCATCTTGAGTGTAAAATGCCAATTTATATTTTGCTCCAGGTGCCCTGACCTATCTGCCAGTACCCTGATGTGAGATCAAAGGTACTCAGATATGTGGCTGCCCCTCACCTGTCTATGCGCTTGTCAGTGCTTGGAACTGGATGTAAATCTGTGTTCGTGACTGCATTGAGGCCCCTCTAGACCACACAGAACCTCATTTCTTTCTTTCCACCGTGGGATTGAGGTTTGGGGACTAGAACAACTGGGTTGGCCCAGGGGCTCTCGGAGGGTTCGATGACACCCAACTCCAGCATCTTCATTACCTCAGCTTTGATGCTTTCCTTGACATCATCAGACTGACTGTATATTTTGTTTTTGGCAGGTAGACTGTCACTGCTGTCAACGTCATGTGTACACCAGTTAGTCTAACCAGGGGTCACGGAAAAGAGCTCAGCAAACTGGTTGTAGACATGCTTGCAATCAGTCTGCTGTTTGTTAGTGAGGCTGTCTGAAACCCCCCCCCCCCCATCAACTGACCCATCTTCAGAGTTGTGAGAAAGGAGGTCAGGGAGTGGCTCACTCTCTGCCCTCTGTTCCCCATCTGTGACCATGCGCATGGTCACATCAGCCCTGTCATTGTAGGGTTTCAGGCTGTTTACATGTATCACCCCCTTGGGGTTTTCACATGTGCCATGGTCAACTAAGTAAGTGATCTCCCCATTTCTTTCGAGGATAGGAAAGGTCCAGTCCAATTGTCCTGGAGGGCCCTCGGTTCCACAGGCTCCTAAACCCAAACCTTCGGCCCTGGTTTAAACTCCACCATGGCAGCCTTTTGATCATACCAGATCTTCTGGAGCTCCTGGCTGGCCTCAAAGGATTTTTTTGTTTTCATGTACTCTGCCATCCGGGAAGGAAGGCTAAGCACATAAACCACAATGTCCTGTTTCAGTCCTTGGAGGGGTCTCTCCAAGACTTCCTTGAAAAGACAGAGGGGTCCTCTTACAGGTTGTTCAAACAAAAGTTTGAATGGGGAAAACCCTCCTCCCTTTTGTGGCACCTCTCTGTAAGCAAAAAGCAGGCAAAGAAGTACGACATCCCATCTCATTCTGAGCTTTTCAGTGAGTCCGCCAATTATGCCTTTTAGAGTTTTGTTGAATCGTTCAACAAGCCAGTTTGTTTGTGGGTGGTACAGTGTAGTGAACCTACAGGTCACCGCACACTCAGCCCACATGTATTTCAAGTATGTAGACATGACTTTGTACCTTAGTCTGATACTGCCTCCTTAGGAAAGCCAACCCTAGTAAAAATACCAACGAGGGCATTGGCGACTGCAGGCTCAGTGGTGGGCCTTAGGGGAATTGCCTCAGGGTACCTGGTGGCATGATCCACTACCTTCAGAATAAATATGTTCCTTGTTGCTTTTGGAGGATCAAGGGGACCAACAATGTCATCCCTACCCTTTCGAAGGGTACCCCAACCTGGCCCTGGAATTAAGGGGGCCGTCAGGTGGCTACCTGTCTGGCCACTAGCCTGGCAGGTGGCACATTAGATACGTCACCTTCTGGGACATTCAAGGCCAGTAGAAACAATTGACTAACCCTTTCCAAGTTTTGGTCTGGTCAAGATGACCAGATAAGGGAATGCTGTAGGCCAGTGTTAAGAGAAACTCACTAAAATCCTCTCCTAGTGGTACCAACTTTGGGGTCTCTGGCCTCAGTGTATAGGAGTCCCTCCTCCCAATAGGTCCGGTGGGAACCACTGACACTACCCTTTCCCAGATCAGCAGCTTGCTGTCTCAAGCTTTCAAGAGTGGAATATGTATTTTGTCCCTGGCACAGAGCTTCATCAGAGAGTCCCCCTTGTCCAAAGAGCTCTGCCGTGTAAGGCTCAAGCTCCCGAAGCTCAGTTCCCTCTGTGGCTATCTGGTCTTTACCCTAAGCAGAGGGGACTTAACTGAGTGTCTTTTTTGTAATTGGCTTGCAGACTTCTTGCCTTTTCTCTTTGAATGTTGGTTCATAAATTCAGGCTCCAACACTTCTTTTTCACCTTGGGTTCTGCTTTGTGCCCTTGGTTTTACACAAACCAATTATGGTATTCCCAGCATTGCTGCATGGGATTTCATCTCCACCTAATTCCATGCTGATTGCTGCAAATTGTTTTAAAGCAGACACTACAGGGATAGGAGGAGAGACCACTACCCTTTTAAGGCCACTAACCCCTCCCCCAATATAAGTTCACCGAGGCCATTGGATGTTCCTTAGCCTGATTTTCAGCATTGAGGATTGTATAGTTCTGTCCTAGAAGGAATTGGTCAGTGGACACTAGTGGTTGAGCCACCATGGTGATGCTGCCACGAGTGTCCCACAGGGCCTCTACTCTAATCCCATTAAAAGTTTGCTCTTGTCTCTATCATTCCAGGTTACTGGGCCAGACAGTCAGGGCAGCTACATCTACCCCTCTCTCTGAGGAGAGACTGGAGTTATCTTAGTGAGCACCTTGACATGGTCAGAGCACACCTGTGATACCATCTGGAGACTGACAAGTGCATTTACTGCTCTTGTGCTTAAGGCATTTTCTTTTTACAGCTAGGGTCTCCAGTTCGGTGTCCAGTTGCCTTGCAATCAAAACACCAAACCTTCTTGGGAAACCAGTTCTTACTGTGGTACCCATCCTTGGGCTGTGATAACTTACAGAGCCCACCCTCCTAAACAGGTTTTGGCCACCTGAAGAAGTCTCATTTTTGTTTCTGTGTTTTGGGTCACCATCTTTCCCTTGGGGAGTCTTTTTGGCCTCGTTCTTTTGGTCACCTCCACCAGTGGTAGTTCTGGTCACCCTTGTTTTGACCCAGTGCTCTGCCTTCTTTCCCAACTCTTGAGGAATAAGTGGACCTAGGTCTACCAGATGCTGATGGGGAGCCGTTTGCAGCAGCAGCAGACACCAGGGACAGCCAGAGGCACACGGGGACTTCATCACCCAGTGCACTTCGCGGCAGGAGCCGCGGACGCTGTGTTTTTGTGCCAGGAGGTGCCTTTAAATCCCCTCAAGATTCCCGAGAGTCTCACAGCCGCCGGGAGATCTTACCAAACACTTCAATTGTACACGGGGGTGCGTCAAGGGTGCATCTTAGCTCCTTTTTTATTCTCGGTTTATATCAACGGCCTAGAGGCGGCACTCCTGGCCCTTCAGTCAGAGTCCCCTAGATTAGATCGGAGAGAGTTGCCATGCCTGCTTTATGTGGAAGACACATGGGCCGGGCCTGCAGGTCCTAATAGACGGTTTTGTGACATTCATGGACAGGCTGGACCTGTCGGTGAATTATACCAAGTTGTATGTACTAGTGGTGGGCCCACGGGGGATCCGGTCAAAGAGCTTTAAAGCCGAGATTCATACCCTTGGTAAGGTCCCGGCTTTCCCCTATCTGGCTATTTGATGACAAGTTAGAGTGGGAAGCCCTCATAGAAGGGAAGCTGAACGAGCTGAATCATTCCCTGGGAGCCATCACTAGTTTTGTGAGTAGATTGGGTTCATGGGCCCCGGAGGCTATTTTAAAACTCTATAAGTCCAAAGCTATCTCAAGAGTAGTATATGGTAGTGAAACCTGGGGGTATGTGCCCCCACACAGGTTACAGGTGGAGGAAAACAAATTCCTGCGCCGGATCCTAAGAGCCCCCCAAGACATGCCAGTTTTGACTGTACATGAAGAGCTAGAGGTTGGGTCTCTGGGGGACCAAGTGCCAATTAAATCCCTAGTGTGCTGGATAAAGATTTGGACCTCCGATTATCAGCATTTAAATCGCATGATTGTATCGGACTGTTTGAAATTGGAGCATGGTATCAAAATACCTTGGATACATTATAGAAAGGAGTCTTTTCAGACTATAGGTAGGCCAGATATTTTCTTTGCACACCACACTTTAAGTAAGGTGGACGGTAAAACCATAAAAGACTTACACCACAAATTTTTAACTGCGAACCGTGAAAATCTTGAGCTCAACAAACCCTCAGTTAGGGCATATGCAATGTTAAAATCGGTTGTGGGCACTGAACCGTACCTCCTGGCCTTAACTAAAGCTCACAACAGATTTTTAATCACGCGTTTTAGATTTAATCAGCTTCACCACATTTTAGCATCCCCGGTGGGTTTCTTTCCCTCACCAGATCTTCGAGGTTCCTGTGGCTGCGATCTTCGATCTCCTCAGGACACGTTACATTTTATTCTATTGTGTGAATATTTTTCACTCCCCAGAAAACGTTTTCTCCGGCCCCTGTTAAAATGCTTGAAGTTCAGGCATGCCAAAGTGGCCTTTTTGCATTTACAGCTGTTACCCAACCCTTTTACACTCTGTGCAGTGCTAAGTTTCTTGTAGGCCGCTTATAAATCCAGATTATCTAGAGTCGATTGATTCTGTGCCACTGGTTTTATCCATATGTACTATTTTACTGTACTTTTATGAACTGTGTGCTTATTTACTATATGATGTACTGTATCTTTTATGGTTGCCTTGCATCCAAAAAAAGGAAAAATATATATCACTATATATATATATATCTCACCAGAAGCGCTCCTACCGAACTGTCCGGGACCCTTGGAGAGTGGCGCACACACCGGCGGAGCACACCGGATAATCAATTCCCAAAGTCTTACGTAATGCAGCGCGCTCCTAGTAAAACACAACTCCGTCAAAATGAAAATCCACCATTTATTTCACAACGCGTTTCGATTCCAGAGAATCTTGATCAGGTGAAATGTGCACCAAACCAGAAAGACTCAAATAGCCTGTAGTGTGAAAAGAGAGAAAGGACCAATGGGAAATCCTTGGCAGACATGTTGTGGTGGTACCATACTAGTCAAGTACACGTAAAATACACGATAATGCAAACAAATCATATTGTGAAGACGTATATGTGTCATTCCACAGAGGAAAGAAAAAGTGGGCCTGTAATCTAGGAAACCAAACATTCTACACTGGACAAAACTTGTACATGTCTAATCCTAACACATATATTTACTGCACATGCCCATACCACAACAAAACTTTATCGGTGTCTAAAGTTCCAGACATAAGACAAATCAGGTTATAATTAAAATACATTGTGTTGCTAAAGGGACTAAAACGTCCTATGGCATGTGTTACTGCCTAAAGACGGCTAATGTGCAATTCCCAAAAACCACCCCGTGCATAGCTGTGTGTTAGAAGGGGTGCACTGATGTCCGAGCCTGTGATTCCTCTGGGAGAACTATCTCCGGTAGGGACTGTGTGTCCTATGGGCAAGTGCCCTAAGCGGAGATCAGTACTAAACAAAATAAAGGGCAAGTGCCCAAAGGCTGGTGTGGAAAAAATTCAAACAGTGCAAACAATCCATTCAATGCCATGGTCCTACTGAGCTCAGTAATGGAGACAGGGCCCTGTCCCCAATCGATCCAACGCACACATGCACGATGCACTCTTTCTTAAGTGCCCAAATCGAAAAAGGGGGGTTAGAAAGGGTAGGCGGCCCGTGCGGGTGATTACAGGTGAGTGGGCCCCTTCCTTCCTCCTGTGTGAAACAAGAACAGAGAAAAACAGAATTAAAAGAGTGTGGATTCTAGTATCCATCTCGTGAAAACAGAAAATTTGTGATCATGAGACAAGTCAAAAAATCAATATTACTGTTCTACAGTAGTAAAGCAAGAAATTGAAGTGGAACAGAACAGCATGTATATACAATATAGAGATTACAGGGGAGCATATAGATACATGGCCCAACTGTTCCTCATATATGAGGATCTGATATGGAGCATCATAGCATACTAGAAAAGAGAGAGAAAGAGAAAGGTTCCTCCAGAGATAGAGAAAGTAGATACTATACTCATGGTAACCAATGTGAGGAGATACTTCTCTTTCAGGTGTATAGCTAGTTCCTCGTCCTGATTAAGTCCCCCAGGGGTCTTGGTTTGGAAGTTGATAATGTGTTTAGACTCCTTCTGTCTTAGTGTAATAACCCTGTTGCCACCACGGGACCCTTTGTTCACCTGTTCTAAGATGAGGAAACAGAGACTAGATGCTTTGGAAAAGTGTCTGTCCTAAAAGTGACGAGATAAAGGGTATTTTTGGTCACCGTGGTTGATTGCTCTATAATGCTCAAGAATGCGTTTCTTGGTCATCAATGTGGTGGACCTGATGTACCACAGATTACGCGTGCATACTATCGCATAAACGACAAAAGTGGAGCTACATGTAAGGAATTGTGTTATTTCTTTCCTCACCCGGTTATATTCAACGTGATTGCGGAATTTGCTGTTTTTGCAGGCATTACAGTGCCCGCAGGGGAGAAAACCCTTGAGACCAAGTAGGTTTCTGTCAGGATAGATGGTAATATCACTGTGTACTAACCGGTCCCTCACACTTTTGCCTCTCTTGTATGTTACACTGGGTCTGTCTGGAAGAGTATTGCCAATGATGTTGTCAGTTTTGAGTATGTTCCAGTTTTACATCAATATGCACTTGATATCTCTCGAGTCTGAGCTGAAGGTCATAATCAATCTAGTGTTTTCCCCATCCATGTTCATATCTGGTACAGATGTGTCAGCAATGGTCAGTGATCTATCCATAGCATTAACCCTCTCTTTGGCTTTCTTGAGCACCCAGCTCGGGTACACCCTCTCCCTGAAACATTCAACCATGGTGTCACTCTCTAGTTGGTATGCCTCTTCGGTGTTGCAATTTCTCTTGGCCCTCAGCAGCTCCCCATAGGGGATGCTCCACTTGAGAGCCTCTCGATGGCTGCTGAGGGCACGGAGCACACTATTGTCAGCTGTCGATTTTCTGTATAAAGAAGTGTGGACTTGACGTGCTTGATCTCTAATTTGATATCTAAGTACTCTGTTTCTTTGTCGCTTATATTGCCACTCAGCATAATGTTCCGATCTTTGACATTGAGTTTGTCAATGCACGACTCAGCCTCATGTCGGAGACCTACCCAGATGATAAAGAAGTCATCGATGTAGCGTAGCCACATCGATACATGGATGAGCTCATTCTGAAAATTGGGATCAGAGAAAATGTCCTCCTCCCAGCTTCCCATGAATAGATTGGCAAAGCAAGATCCCATCGGGGTCCCAGTAGTTTGACGGTATAGAGTGCCATCAAACATGAAGATATTGTTTTTGAGAAAGTACTCTATCATTTCCAGGATCATCCTGCTATGTTCCTGGAATCTCAAGGATTTGGTATCTAGATAATGTGTGCATGCCTCTAGTCCTTGCCGATAGTCTATGATGGTATAAAGACTATGTACATCAAGGGTGATGAACCAATGGTCATCCCCCCACTCCATGTCCTCTGTTTTATTAAGAAAGTTTTTGGTGTCCCTAATGTATCTCCGAAGTGTGCTGACAAGGTCCCTGAGAAAATGGTCCACATGCTTGGAGATGTGTTCTGCTGCACTACCCTGTGACGAAAAAAAGGGCCGCCCTGGTGGATTGCAGGGATCCTTATGAACCTTTAGTAGAAGGTAAAGAACAGGGAGTATTGAATGATCCTTCTTCAAATTGCAAAATTCCTCCCATTCAAGAATGCCCTTATCTCTCCACATTGTCCGAAGATCCCATACAGTGGTGATACTGGTATCATATTCATCAAACCTGATGGGCATATAAAACTTGGTATCCTCTAGTTGTCTGTGTGCCTCAGCTATATAAAGATCCCTGTCCATAATGACAACATTGCCACCCTTTTCCGCTGGACGGATGACAATGCTGTCATCCTCAGAGAGGGATCTCAGTATTTGTCTTTGTTCAAAATTGAGGTTGTTGTAACCATTGTTTCCCCTCCTGTTGGTTTGGTGTTTGAAGTTGTTAAATGCCCTCCCCACACATTCCTGAAATGTATTCATGCTGTCTTGTGGTAAGCTAGGTAAGAATGTGAATTTGGGCCTAAAGCCAGAGGAGGCCGAGGCATCGGTCAAGATGTCATGTTCAGCTAATCTTTGTGTGGGGCCTATGTTAGGGTCCAGTCCATCGAACCCATGGTCAAGTTCGATCATAGTGATCAGAGTGTCGATGTTACCTATGTGGAGACCTGTTTGTTCTGTGATGGTATTGATGGTTTTGGCCCTGTCTGCATCTGTCCTCTTAAGTGTGTGCCACTTCTTAAGTTTTAATTTCAGACAAATTTAAAAAGGTCAATCCTGGCACTCGTATAATCATAGAGGTAGGAAGGACAGAAAGAGAGTCCTTAACACAAGGTTTGTTTCTCAACATCATTCATAGGTCTTTTTGAGACATTAATAATAGGTCTATTGACCATAGTTAAATCCATTAGAAGGCCTTTCTGGCGCGTGTTTATTTGTTTCCCATACCCCCACTTCCTCTGCCTCTTCTGCCAACGTGGTCGAATTCTTGCTCGTCTGTTCCTACGTTTCCTCATCCCCTGCCTTGACCTCGACCCCTCTGTCCCCTCATCTTTGGGATAGAGGTGTCCCATGTAGTCTGATGACCCCAGTGCAGGGTCCAGTATTCGAAACGTGAGCAGGAAATCCTCCCTCAAAAATCGGGAAACGTAACTGTGCCCAAAATACATGCACATAAAGAGGTATGAAGGGTTCCGCAGTCTATCAAAGGCCCCCGCTGCCCCAGGAAATGGAAATGATGCCCACCCTCCGATGATGCCGATCGGAGGGTGGGCATCATTTACATTTTCCGGGGGCCTTCGATAGACCGTGGAACTCCTGATACCTCTTTATGTGCATGTATTTTGGGCACAGTTACATTTCCCGATTTTTGAGCGAGGATTTCCTGCTCACGCTCTCGCACCACACTAGCCACGCATTTGCAAGCTGATGCCAATATATCGACTTTGGGCTTGGATTGTATAAAGCAGAGAGAACCTGACATTGCACAGGGGGAATACACACACTCCGCCTGGCATCAGACATTTGTCCACCTAACCTAGTGCATAATGGAGGAAGAGGAGGTACGAAGGGAAGCAGCCCGGGTTATTTTCACGAGGAAACCAATGTCACCATCCAAAAGTGGCATCACAACTAATCCTATACAACCTATTGAGGATAAACTACGCAAACTTGAGAAACTCAAAAGGGTGGAAATATCCAAGTGGTGGAAAGCCATATCACTACAAAATTATGTGGATCAAGCCATGGCACCAAGAGGTCTGAGAATTTTCACGACTCCCACATATGAGGCACCCAATCCAAAAATGCTTGAGGAGTGGTCTGAAAACTTCTCACAAAGTTCCAAAAGAATTTTGGAAATCCTGATCAAGTATGCGTGGTTGGATCGCAAAGTGATTTTAGATCAAATCAAAGAACTTATGGAGGATCTGACCTAGCAGGTGGAGAAAGAAACATTGAGCAAATCTCTTTTGAGCATGAAAGATCGCCTCAAGAAATATGAGGAGGACATTAAAGCGCGCAAACAGAGAAAGCTCAATCGCGATTACGGCGACTACGAAAGCAGTAGAATCTTGACATTCAGTGGAATATACGACCTCCTTTACAATCAGCAAGTCATTGTGGAAGACACTGCAATTGCCAACACAGAACCAACAACCACAGAAGGGTCAATGACCAGTGAGAGCGAATCTGACATGTCAGTGAACAATGCCCCAATTGAAGAACACAGTACACGGACACTGACTTTTGTAGACAAATACCGGAACCTGCGCCAGGGTCGTCAGACTACAAGAGACACTCCTATCCCAAAGATGAGGGGACAGAGGGGTTGAGGTTGAGGCAGGGAATGAGGAAACGTAGGAACAGACGAGCAAGAATTCGACAACATTGGCAGAAGAGACAGAGGACGTGGCTGCATGGGAAACAAACAAACACGCGCCAGAAAGGCCTTCTAATGGATTTAACTACAGTCAATAGAACTATTATTAACCTGTCAAGAATACCTATGAATGATGTTGAGAAACAAACCTTATGTCTAGGACTCTCTTTCTGTCCTTCCTACCCCTTTGATTATACGAGTGCCAGGATTTACCTTTTTAAATTTGTCAGAAAATTAAAACGTAAGAAGTGGCACACACTTAAGAGGACAGATACAGACAGGGTCAAAACCGTCAATACCATCACAGAACAAACAGGTCTCCACATAGGTGACATCGACACTCTGATCACCATGATCGAATTTGACCATGGGGTCGATGGACTGGACCCTAACATAGGCACCACACAAAGATTAGCTGAACATGACATCTTGACCGATGCCTCGGCCTCCTCTGGCTTTAGGCCCAAATCCACATTCTAACCTAGCTTACCACACAACAGCATGAATACATTTCAGGAATGTGTGGGGAGGGCGTTTAACAACTTCAGTCACCAAACCAACAAGAGGGGAAACAATGGTTACAACAACCTCAATTTTGAACAAAGACAAATACTGAGATCTGTCTCTGAGGATGACAGCATTGTCATCCGTCCAGCGGAATAGGGTGGCAATGTTGTCATCATGGACAGGGATCTTTATATAGCTGAGGCACACAGAAAACTAGAGGATACCAAGTTTTATATGCCCATCAGCTTTGATGAATATGATACCAGTATCACCACTGTCTGGGATCTTCGGACAATGTGGAGAGATAAGGGCATTCTCGAATGGGAGGAATTTAGCAATTTGAAGAAGGATCATTCAATACTCCCTGTGCTTTACCTTCTACCGAAGGTTCATAAGGATCCCTGCAATCCACCAAGGCGGCCCATTGTTTCGTCACGGGGTAGTGCAGCAGAACACACCTCCAAGTATGTGGACCATTTTCTCAGGGACCTTGTCAGCACACTTCGGAGCTACATTAGGGACACCAAGGACTTTAGTTTTTATTGTCCTTTGGGTTACATCCACAACACAGCAGCCATTACGCGTTTCATCCCTGCTTGGGGACTTGATCACATGACGCTGAACCACCAATTGTGTTGCACTTTTAAAGGGGGTAGGGCATCGTGTGTTTCAACAGTTTTTTTTATAAAACAAAGAAACTTTATTCACAGCATGTTTAGTTTATCTTTTTCAGTTTGTCTTTTCCTTATTTGTTCTGTGGAAATATGGATTTTCCTGGTCAGTTATGTCCCCTATCTTGGACCCCAACGGTTCTATGTGCATGTTACAAGTACATGTATGTTCCCTCCAGTTCCAGTTATGAAGACGCAAACACATGTGCGTCCACCGTTAACATGTCCTCTTTCAGATCCGCCATGAATGGGCCGGATATTCCATTCCTAAGTACAAAAGGCCACCGCCTTTATATGGTTCACTTATGCTATTTTTCAGTCCAGGCAAGTAGGCCCTGATTCTGTCATCAAGCTTTTCCTTCTTTCTGCCTCTGAAGCTCCAGTCTGAGTCTGCATCTGTGACCATGAACTTTGTCTCATTCCCTGCGCGGCTCACGATGCCTGACATCAGCTTGCTGCCTGCCAAGAACTGTATTTCACCTTCGAAATTATCTGCTCCGATCCCTGCCCAATGCATTCCTGTCTAGTAGTTTAAGTAAACATTCTGCCAGCTACCGAGCAAAGGCCCGGCTTCTCTGTCTTCATGCAAGTAATTCATAGCCCTGTTACTATGGAAGATTTCTGCCCTCGCATCTAGTGTAGACACTTAGACGCTTGTACACGCACTAACAGTCAGTATAGTCAGTATAGAATAAGATTCTACTCTAAAGAGACCTCTCTTTTGGATAAACATAGTTCTTTAAACATAGGATGTTAGATATGATTTGGGATTAGGTTGACTTGACCCTCCAGACTTCTGTCGCCACATGTAGAGCTAAATGTCAAGTCCCCTTCACCCCCTAGTTGCACGTCAATCACACGTCATGCTGCTGTGCGCGCATCTCTGCCAAGTATTTCTGCTGACATTGCGAAATTATTTCATAGGTCCACCCATATGTGACATCACAACCAATGATGTTTTCTTGTTACACCCAATTACGCCTCCTTCAGCTACGCATGTAAAATGTTATCTTTGCTATCAATTGTTACGCCTCTTGCATTGGCTTCACTGTAATGCCTATTGTATAAAAGTGAATAATTATCAATAATGTATGTACTTCACTTCCTGAACCTTCGTGGTGATGGAACCTGGAGCAACCGATTATAATCGACCATTGGAATAAAGCCCATTCCGAACCTCTAATACCACGGATTCTGCCTCTTATTTACTGAGCTAATTTATTATGTTTCTGTATCAAATTAAGTCCCGGTAATTAAATTATTTACCACATGAATGGCGCCCGAACAGGGACACTTTCTCATCTCACGCGCCGGTGGTGCGTTGCAGGCCCGGTCTCCTGCCACAGCTGGACGGACAACAACGCGTACCAGCAGGATTTCCTGTATCTCCCTCCGGTCAAGCGGGGGCGACTGAGGCTGCGATCAACACCCAGACGAGGCGGTGAGAAGTGCGAAGTATCCCGACCAGAGCCTAGCTGAGAGAGCAAGATCCGAGGTATACAGAGGCCCACCAGTTTCCGAAGTCCCGAGTCGAGTCCAGTTTCCGAAGTGTTCGAGTCGAGTCCAGTCCGGTTCAAGTTCAGTTCAGTTCCGTTCCGAGGCCTTCCGTTCCGAGCTACCCGGTGAGTACCATTACTGGGGAGGCGTTCTGGCGTGCACATAAGTTGTGCCGGTCCAGACGGGTTTGGGTACACAAATCCGGTCTGCACTGTTTTAGCAGTGTATCTGTACTGTTTAGCAGTACATCTAGTATATCTAGTATATAAATTCAGAATAATTCAGTTAATGCCGAGTATTATGTTCAGTAATTAAGTTTCCTTAGATCGTATCATCATTGTTGCTCAGGAATGTTAAATGTTAAATGTTTTTAGTACGTTCTGCATATTGTGGTATGAATGACTGTTCATTATTGTGATTACTGTATTAAGTTTGTTCAAGATCAAGTATCAGATCAGATCTCAATATGCCGCTCTTTTCGAAATTAAGACAGATCACAACTAGAAAAGGGGTACTCGAAGAAGCTGTTCCTATTCCTCCTAGGGACACTCCAGGGTACTTCATGTATCATAAACACGGCTTAGACGCTATATTATTTCTTGATTTATGGGTAGACTACACTAAGGAATTACCAGAAAGTCAGAGGTGGCCCGCAGCTGGGACCTGGGATGCAGAGTGCATCGTGAAAGTAGAGGAAGAATTATGGAAAAAGAAAGCTAGACAATCACAGAAAGACGCCATTGAATTATGGCGTAAAGAATCGTATAGACGTACAGAAAAAGCACGTAGACAGGAAGAGAAGAGTAAAGAGAATTCAAATGAAGTCCGAGAAAATCTATTAATTGAAGAAGGTGCACGAGTGAAATCAGAACAAGTAGACAGACAAAGACATGCCCTTATGAAGGGTATGTATCCCCTTCTGGCCGAGGGATTACCTAAGGCTACTGCGGGGATACCAAAAGACTTGCCACCCCCATTATTTCCAATAAAAGTACATCCTAAGGGGCATCCTAGAACCGCAGAAGATGTTTTTCTTTCCTCATATTTAGATGACGCAGCTCCCGAGTACGCTAATTCCGCCCCACATAGACCACCTGCCAGAGAGGTTCAACACCGAGATCCAGTATCTGTATCTCTACAGCAACAAATTCCGACACAAGTTCCGGCAAGCACATCTGGTTCTACATCTGTTCCTACAGCTACTTCTATAGCTGTGTCTACACCTATAGTTGCTGTATCGCGTTCAACGAATCCTTTCACGCCCGATACCCCAGATGGGGCTACGGGAGGTGCTACCAATATTTTTTCTACGCCACCCAGAATAAATAAACTTACTTTTCAAGAATCTGCACATTCACGTACCCCCAAACTCATAAATGCCCGCACACTTAAGGAACTTCTTATAGATTGTAGATATGACCCTGTGCCCGGCAAAGAGGACGAAATGATCCTGGCATCATTACGTATCAGACGAGCCGCGGTGTATTTAGGGAAGTTACCAGGAATGACTATGCATCTAGATAATATATATCATTTTGTCCAAACAGGGCGAGATTCTGAATGTATTAACAGAGCTATGGAATACCAGAAAGTGGAGATACAGGGGGAACTGTTACGTGTCCTTATAAATTGTGTGATCAGAAATCAAGACCGACCGGGGGTAGACCCGGAAGCAATGCAAATTCTTACCAGATGGAGCCAGAATATATCAGAAGGGAGACATGATAAGCAAAACTGTATAATAGCCATGTGCAGAAAGATCCGTAAAGAAATAGAACGTCTACACGAAGAAAGATTAGCGGTAGACCAGTTTGAACAAAATGAGGAGGAGGAAGGATCAGGACTGCCCACAGGACAGTCAGAAACCATAGCCTATGTAGGTAGAGGAAGATCTTGTAATAGTACTAGATGTCTTACTGACCCGATACGTCCGATATGTCTAGAAAATAACAGGAATTTTCAAACACCTATAATAAATATAAGGTCCCCCGAGCATTCGTTCCAAACCACTGACAAATTACTGCGAGAACGAAGGGGTTATCATTTTCTCGATTCTATGGATGAACAAGAATTAGCCAGGTCAGCCGTTCATTGGGTTGACAGTCCCGGAAAGTATGATGATGATACAGTAGCACACACATTTTCGAATCTCACCCCAGATGAACAGCGTTTAGCTGGCATTTATATGATTCAACAACTTCTTATACTATATAAAAGCCAACATTCAGATCCTGGTCCCTTACCTGACATATTGACTGAATTACTCACGAATAGATGGAGAGGTTCAGGTACTAAGCTAATTAAAGAAATACTAGAATCAAGAAAGCAGTACATTCTTTTTATATGCCCAGAACATGTCTCACTGCCCATTAAGGAAAGAACCACGTATTACATGGACAGACAGAATCCCTTACGAGAAGTACACCCAATAAAAGGCGAGGACAATGAGTTTAAACGTGTATATGTATATACGCCCATATCGAAAATAGAATTGTTAGAAATGAAGAAAGTGGTACCCAGTCATGACAAAGACCCAGCGGGTTTCCACCGAGAAATTAAAGACATGTTACTCATGGGAGAGTATACCTATCCCGACATTATGACAATATTAAAGGTATTAATGCCTGCTGGCATTTATGAAAAACTCAAGGAAAAAGAGTGGGAGGTGGGAGACCAAAAGATAGATTGGACAGCATTAGAAAATGAAGAAAAGGCCCGAGGTCCAGGTTCGGGGCTTGGGGACAAAACTAAAGCACTACCAGGTTTACTAGTACAGGTACTGCCACGCTTATTAACCACGAAAAAGGAAGACTGGGGTGCAATTTCAGCCTGTAAACAAAAGCAAGATGAAGACACTAGTGATTTCTATGCACGATTTGAAAAATGTTTTGGTATAAATAGTGGCATAAAAGCAAGTAGCGAATCATACCCACATCTGTTTGTGACAAAATTAGTTGAAAATTCCTTGCCCCAAGTGAAGAATAGAGTATTAAAATTCGAGAGTACCTGGCAAGGTAACACCCCATCACAAATGTTACAAATGTTACAGTATCATCACAATAGAATTAGAGAGGAACAAGATCATGAACAAAGACGCATGAAAGACACGAAAATGAAAATGCTAGTCTCCCAGACAGTTCCAGCTGAAGGACATAAAAAGGGTACGACACATTCCGGTGATTCAGCAGGACCTGTAAAAGGGACATGCAACTATTGTAAACAGCCAGGACATTACATACACGATTGCCCAGTTCTGAAGCGTAATATCGCCACAGGTATTACAAAAGAAAGACCACGGCCACTTAGACAGGATCAGAATGAACAAGGAGCACCGCAGCATGCACAGGCCATGCCAGCTCCACAACAATCTATACAGTTTGTGCCAGCCGCACCAGCGTTGCCTGCTGCTGCCACACAAACCACGACACGACAGCTGTACCAGACCGCACAGTATGACTACCCTGATTATCAACGATACGCATGAACCAGCCTAGAGAGGGAAGTTGACTTACCCCTTATCGAGGTCCCTGTAGACCAAGAAGGACCTTATGTACATAGTGAATTATTAGGTCAAGACAGAAAATTTTTACTCGATACAGGGGCAAGTCGAACAACCATAAAACGTAGTGAAGTTCCAGGGGCACCCCTCTCAGGCTCACAGAATATTTCCCTTGGTTTTTCAGGAAAACCTATTGTTAATGAAGTATCACAGCCTCTTCCACTTACGATAGGACCCTTGACCAGAACTACAGATTTATTGCTTACTAAATCATGTCCAGAAAACTTGTTAGGTATAAAAACACTGAAAGCTCTAGGAGCTATAATATGTTGTTCTCCGGAAGGAGTAAGATTGTTTTTACGTGATTTCAAAGGTCACTATGTGTCTCGAGACATGGATCCCCGACTGCAGACTTTACCTACACATCTATGGGCACAAGGCCCTACTGATGTTGGTTGCATGAATATTACACCATATCGAGTTACACTGAAGGCAGGAGTGGTACTACCACGAATGCGACAATACAAGTTACCACCAGATGCTGTAGTGGCTTTACTACAAATCATTGACGAGCTCATTGTCCAAGGAGTGGTTGTAGAAACAGACTCCAATGTATGTAATTCACCGATAATTCCGATTCTTAAACGAACAGATCCGAAGGCCCCGCCAGTATATCGATTGGTTATTTATTTGCGCGAATTGAACAAATGCATTGTGCCACAATTCCCTGTGGTCCCAGATATCTCGTCATTACTGACAGCTATTGATTCCGAAGCAACATTCTTTACTGTAATTGATCTCAAAAATGCCTTTTTCAGCGTCCCAATAGATCCGGAAAGCCAATATTTGTTCGGATTTAGTTTAAATGGACGTAGCTTCAAATTCTCACGCGCACCTCAAGGATTTACAGAAAGCCCCAGCATCTATAGCCAAGCACTGAAACGAGAACTCGACAGTATCCACATGCCAGTTAACACTGCCTTGCTTCAATATGTCGATGATCTGCTGATCACCGCTAGAAGCGAACCCGAATGTGAGAAAGCATCACTGATAGTTTTACAATTTCTAGCCAAAAAGGGGCACAAGGTGTCCCCTTCTAAGCTGCAATTCTGTGTCCAGCGAGTTATTTACCTTGGTCACTCGCTGTCCAAGGAGGGAAGGCAGCTTACACCCGACCGCATTCAGTTAATAGCTAACATGCCAATACCCAAGACACAAAAGGAGGTGCGGGCTTTCATAGGCCTCACTTCATATTGTAGACAGTGGATCCCTCAGTATGCATTTCTAGCAAAACCACTCATTCAGTTGACAACACAGGAGGCAGCCACATCGACTGTTCTCCCTTGGACTCAGGAACATACACAAGCTTTTGAAAGCTTAAAGACAGCCTTATGTCAAGCACCGGTTTTAGCAACCCCATGTTACAGAAAACATTTTACACTCTTTGTTACAGAACGAAGTACCACATGCAGTAGAGGTTCTTGTGAATCGAACGCAAACACAACACTTGACTATAGCACGACTTACAGGGTATGAACTAACATTGTTTCAGCCACATATAGAAATCAGACGTTGTAACACATTGAATCCTGCCACACTTTTACCTGTAATCGGAACAGACCCACTAGCCCATGACTGTATTGATGTTCTTACAATCACGACGAAACCCAGACAAGACTTGACAGATGTCCCATTGTCAGACCCAGACCTGACGTTGTATGTAGATGGCTCATGTATGAGAACAAGTACAGGAGAGTTAGTAGCCGCTTACGCAGTCACAACAGACACTGAAATTATTGAAACAAATTGCATAAATACCTTGTCCGCTCAAGCAGCAGAGCTCGTCGCTCTGACACAAGCCTGTATTCAAGCCACAAATAAAAAAGTCAACATATACACTGATTCACGTTATGCATTCGGAGTTGTACATGACTTCGGCGTGCTGTGGCGAGAGAGAGGTTATTTAACTTCTCACGGTGCCCACATTCAGCACGGACCCCTCATTCATGCCTTATTAGATGCAATACATTTACCCATTGCAATATCGATTATGAAATGCAAAGCACATACGAAAGTTACTGATATCATTTCTCAAGGCAATGATTTAGCTGACAGAACAGCTAAACAGACTGCTCAAACTCAAACATCCGACATGACAAAGACAATAGTCCCGACGCCAACACATTGTATGACGGTTAAAGATCCTACTCTTGACGTAATTGATATACAGACACATGCTACACCAGACGAAATAAAGAAATGGATTGAATTAGGAGGGATCCAAACGGATCAAGGATGGTTGATGAAGGAAAAGTCTGTGTGGTTCCTTCCTGATTCAATGGTCCAGGTTATAATTAACACTGTACATAGTCCAGCACATCTAGGAGAAAAAGCTATGCTAGATAGCATTCAATACATTTGGTTCAATAAACATTTACGAGCAGCAGCCAAACAAAAAGTTCGTACCTGTATGATCTGTTGTCAGTTCAACCCAGGAAAAAGCGTTCCCGTAGAACAGGGTGGATTTCAGCCTCCTGATCACCCTTTTGAAGTCCTCCAGATGGATTATATCCAGATGGAACGATGTCGAGGATTCAAATATGTTCTCGTAGTTGTTTGTGCTCTTTCCCGTTGGACGGAGGCATACCCGGTTTCAGATTACACGGCCCCGACTACTGCCAAACAGTTAGTTCGAGAATTCTTCCCACGATACGGTTTACCACGTGTTGTTCACTCAGATAACGGCCAGCCGTTCTCATCCGAATTAATGAAACACGTTTCACTTTTGTTAGGCTATCAGTGGAAATTCCACTGTGTCCGACACCCCGAAGCAGCAGGTCTCGTAGAAAGACATAATCAGACCCTGAAAATTAGATTGTCTAAAATATGCAGAGAGAAAGGTGTCGACTGGGTAGTAGCGTTACCAGTTGCACTCTTTTACACAAGAATGGTAGCACACTCTCGAACAGGGCTATCCCCGTATGAAGTGATCTTCGGCAGACCACCAAATATGTGGGGGACACCTATACCACGCAAAATAACTGATATTGACTGTAATATGCTTACAGATTATTTGGCCTCCTTGATGTCTGCACTACAATCTTGTCGTTCACAGGTAGCTGCAGCTTTTCCTGACAACACTGAGGTGAAACCCCATGACGTAATTCCGGGGGATCTCGTTTTAGTGAGGAACTTTGATCGAAAGACTCAGCTGGATCCTAGGTGGAAGTCACCGAAATTGGTCTTGCTCACCACAAGGACAGCCGTGAAGATCGAGGGCAGGAAAGGCTGGATTCATTCAAGTCATATCAAGAAATTCCATGGACTACCAGCGGATGTGAATACCACACCTTGTGTGTCTTCACCCATTGACTCAAAAACTTCCTTTTGTTGAAAAGAGTAATTCCGAACTTTATAAACTAAAACTCAGGTCCAATCAGTCAAGCAATTTGATTGTTTAAGTCCTCTCCGAGGTGAAGCGGTTGAATTGTCTCTGACATGTATCCCTTGGACCTGAATAGAGAATGCACCCGAAAAATGCTGAAACGACAGGCGTACTGTAAATCACTGCGTAGTCATTGTACAGTGACGTTATTAATTTTGTTGTCCTTAAGTCTTTTAATAATTACTGCAAGTATATTGTTGCATATATATTATCCTATTTTTAGACACGTTTATAATGTTACTGCTGAACATTCTTTTAGTGAATTACCTCCGCTTGAGTTGTCTTATAGATTTGCGCTGCGCAATAACACGTTTATTAGTATGTTACATCATTCCCATCAGGTTAGCAATGCTACAAATTGTTGGATATGTGGCCGACTCCCTCCCTATCAGAATTATAAAGGAATTCTACCTCTCTTTCCATATCCGTTCACACACAACGGCTCCTGTGGAGCATGGTTTAGCTTAATTAATTCCTTAGATTCAAATTCTGCAGTTTATCAAGACAACTGGGTATGGGGAAATCTGAACTTAGTTTTACTTAAAGTCTGCCACCCCAACAAGGAGGGACTTCCCAAAAGAACAGGAACTGATCTAGAAAATGAAGTATATGGATTAGGTAATTTCACGCTTAATCTTATGATCCTAAATGTCGAATCCGAAGCTACTCCAATTTTGCCCGCTATGTCAATATTTCCAGTAAAAGGTGAATTATGTGTAAGAAAGAATGGTTCCATACATATGGGCCATAGTAGATGCACCACTGTAGTAGAATTTAGTGATCAAGGCAAGTCTACATTTAGAGCTTCCCGCCATTCCTATTTCATATGTGGTCAGACGGCCTATGTACGTTTGCCTCTAGATTGGGATGGTACCTGCTACATTGGATTTCTTTTGCCACCTGTTTTCCTAGCTCCTCCTGATTATCACAGAAATACTCATTTAGTATATAATAGAGTAAGGAGAGATCTCCCAATAGTCGATTACACTGAAACAGCATGGGAAAAATACACAGATTTCAATAAAGGTCTCTTTCCCTATATAGGTACAGTTACTAATAGTAAGCTGATACGTAGATTAACCAGAACCCTTGAAGCAGTAGTGAACGAAACTATTTCCGCCTTAGGCAACTTAACAGAAGAGCAGTCTGCTATGCGGATTGTTGTGCTTCAAAATCGTCTTGTCCTTGACGTCATCCTGGCCGATAGGGGCGGAGCTTGTAGGGTCATCGGATCAAGCTGCTGCGTATTCATACCAGAAAATTCGCCATCTGTATATAAAGCTATAACCCGCCTTCATAAGATTGTGAGCCAGATACACCAGAATCCAGGCACTTGGACTTGGTCCGGGTGGTTTTGGAGCGTGTTATCAGCCTGGGGATGGAGAGTTCTATCCTTCCTAGGTATCGGCCTTCTCATACTATTCAGTTGCTGCTTATGCCTGCAATGTGGACCAGCGATTTGTGGTCTGTGTGCCACATCGTGTATTCCACATCAAGATTTTCGTTCAAGATCCCGGAAGAAGAAAGAAGAACAAATGATGCTATATGAACAGATCAATGGATTAATGAAGATTGATATCTCTTGACGGGCAAGTAGGGGACAAGGAGGGAATGTGGAAATATGGATTTTCCTGGTCAGTTATGTCCCCTATCTTGGACCCCAACGGTTCTATGTGCATGTTACAAGTACATGTATGTTCCCTCCAGTTCCAGTTATGAAGACGCAAACACATGTGCGTCCACCGTTAACATGTCCTCTTTCAGATCCGCCATGAATGGGCCGGATATTCCATTCCTAAGTACAAAAGGCCACCGCCTTTATATGGTTCACTTATGCTATTTTTCAGTCCAGGCAAGTAGGCCCTGATTCTGTCATCAAGCTTTTCCTTCTTTCTGCCTCTGAAGCTCCAGTCTGAGTCTGCATCTGTGACCATGAACTTTGTCTCATTCCCTGCGCGGCTC
Organism: Triturus cristatus; assembly: GCF_964204655.1. Taxonomy (NCBI): domain Eukaryota; kingdom Metazoa; phylum Chordata; class Amphibia; order Caudata; family Salamandridae; genus Triturus; species Triturus cristatus. Next base: position 116,863,241 of record NC_140579.1, on the reverse strand, counting down.
ACGATGCCTGACATCAGCTTGCTGCCTGCCAAGAACTGTATTTCACCTTCGAAATTATCTGCTCCGATCCCTGCCCAATGCATTCCTGTCTAGTAGTTTAAGTAAACATTCTGCCAGCTACCGAGCAAAGGCCCGGCTTCTCTGTCTTCATGCAAGTAATTCATAGCCCTGTTACTATGGAAGATTTCTGCCCTCGCATCTAGTGTAGACACTTAGACGCTTGTACACGCACTAACAGTCAGTATAGTCAGTATAGAATAAGATTCTACTCTAAAGAGACCTCTCTTTTGGATAAACATAGTTCTTTAAACATAGGATGTTAGATATGATTTGGGATTAGGTTGACTTGACCCTCCAGACTTCTGTCGCCACATGTAGAGCTAAATGTCAAGTCCCCTTCACCCCCTAGTTGCACGTCAATCACACGTCATGCTGCTGTGCGCGCATCTCTGCCAAGTATTTCTGCTGACATTGCGAAATTATTTCATAGGTCCACCCATATGTGACATCACAACCAATGACGTTTTCTTGTTACACCCAATTACGCCTCCTTCAGCTACGCATGTAAAATGTTATCTTTGCTATCAATTGTTACGCCTCTTGCATTGGCTTCACTGTAATGCCTATTGTATAAAAGTGAATAATTATCAATAATGTATGTACTTCACTTCCTGAACCTTCGTGGTGATGGAACCTGGAGCAACCGATTATAATCGACCATTGGAATAAAGCCCATTCCGAACCTCTAATACCACGGATTCTGCCTCTTATTTACTGAGCTAATTTATTATGTTTCTGTATCAAATTAAGTCCCGGTAATTAAATTATTTACCACAGTTCTTTCCTAGTAGTTTAGACATTCTAATATCACCTAATACAGATTTAAATATCAATACAGAACCTTCATCAAAACAGTATCGTCATAAACTTGCATTTATGATTATATTTGTGTTCACTGTGTCATGTTTAAACAGGTCATATTTCATTGGTAGAAATAAATATATAAATATATATATAAATAAATAAATAGAGTGGTCCATAAATTTATAAAAACATTTCCTGTGTCATAATGACCAAGATAAAATCATGTATGAATATATAAATACATAAAAATCCCACAAATGTATAAAATTCTGAGTAAAAGATTAAATAATACTACACAATTTATTACAAGTACAATCATAAAATGCGTTCTGTCTGTCATGGCCACCGTTGATTAGTTGCAGCTGACATACTGGGAGCAATAGTTCCCTACGATTAATGGTCATAAACTGGAAAGGCTAAGAAAAGACAGAACAGGTTGCCCACTGTAAAATGATACCCGGTACGGCCCTCCACACTGAGATTTTTGTAATTTTTGTCTGATTTATTCTTTTTTTGTCTTGATTAGTATTTATATTGGTGTGCAAAATGTGCTTTAATTTAAAACTACTAAATAAAAAGAGTGAAAGGTGCTTGGTAGTAAATATAAAAATATATATGAGAGAAAGGAAGCAAGTTTAGATATCATAGTAGCCCAGTAGTTACTATAATATCGGCTGATATATAAATAGTAAAATACTGCTGGAGCTTAAAGATAATGCAAGCAATCAGTACAAGTTAAACTAGTTGTCAGCCCCAGATTGAAATCAGGTTTCAGCAAGGAAAAGAGATTTGTTTAAAATATAAATATAAATATGTAATTGGTGGAATTGGATACCTTGACATGAACGTGACAATTATAGACTGGCGTGTAGCTCCTCCGAGCTATTTAATCCATGTGGGTGTTTACTGTCTAGATTTAAAATGTAGTGCATTTCCAATATTCTGAGTGTTCTCTCTCTGTCCCCCCCTATTTTGTTTTTAGGGACAGAATCAATGAGGAAGTAACTTAAATCTTTTGGGTTACCCTCATGTTTCGCCTGGAAATGACGCGCCACTGGATACGCCTGGTCATGATTTTTGATTGCACGTATATGTTGGAGTATTCTCTTGTGGCCCGGGAGGATAGTACTCCCAATGTACCTTAATTTGCATGTACACTCCAAAACATATATTACATGGTCAGTTTTACAGTTCAATGATTTGGTAATTTCCTTGTTAGGGCCCCCAAATGGTGTAGCGTAATTTGTTGTGGAGACCCCGTATTCGCAGGCCTTACACACCTTACATTTAAAGAATCCCCATCTTTGTGACAACCAAGATCCCTTGGTTCCCACCCCACATGGGTCATTGTCCACCAACATATCTTTCATAGATACTCCTCGTCTATATGTGATAGCTGGGCGTTTGTGGATCTTTTTACCAATTATGGGGTCCTGTTTTATGAGGTACCAATTTCTGTTGAGTATTTTCCTTACTGCTCCCTCCTGACGATTATATTGAAAGATAAATCTAAAGTTGTTAGTTAATTCATCGTCAGAGGCTTTCTGTTTTGGGGTTGGACAGATCAACACATCTCTATCAACCTGGTTGCATTTGGTCAGGGCTTTTTCTAGGCATTTGTTGCTGTAACCTCGCATCTTAAAGCGATTAATGCATTCCTGGTGTGCTATTATTAGGGATCCACTTTCCCTACAAATGCGTTTTATTCGTAGTAGTTCCCCATAAGGGATGCTTTGGATGAGGTCCTTAGGATGCTAGCATGCAGAATTGAGTTTCCTGCCGTTGGTTTTCTATGCAGTTTTGTTTCTACCCTCCCTTGTTCTATGTACACCTCCACATCAAGAAATATCACCCCCGTTTTGCTGATATTGACGAATAAAATGTCAGCTCAACATGATGCCGAAGCTGTGGGCACTTCTTGTGCTTTGTAATACTTAACACAGGATTCTCCGTTCATGTTTTCAGAGCCCGCCCTGCAGAGTCGGAGGCCCCTGGAAAATTTGAGGTTTTTGGGACTGTGTTAATTGAGGGGGCATGACACGCTCTTTTACCACACCAGTCAACGGATTTTCACAAATATTTGGTGTTGGCAAAGAGAAAGGGAAATGAGAGAGGAGTCGTCCTCTCTTGGGCAGTCTTCGTATTTCTCATGCCGAGCAAATACTTTGTGTGGCAGCAAAGGGCACTATGCTTTTAATTTCATCACCAAAATGCATCGTGTTTATACAGCAAGGGTATGGTGACATGCCATGCCGTAATGCAGGGACTGTTCATTGGTGCATTATGATACTCGCAGTTGCGATTTGAGATCACATGATCAATTGGATGTTTGAACACTCACCTGTGACCACGGCGCATTTTCGCGTCGAAACGCGTAAGGATTTAATGAGTTGTTTAAGCTGCCGCATTATGACGAATAAAATGTCAGCTCAACATGATGCCGAAGCTGTGGGCTCTTCTTGTGCTTTGTAATACTTACCACAGGATTCTCCGTTCCTGTTTTCAGAGCCCGCATAGGCCCCCGGAAAAATTGAGGTTTTTGGGACTGTTTATTGAGGGGCATGACACGCTCTTTTACCACACCAGTCAACGGATTTCCACGAATATTTGGTGCTGGCAAAGAGAAAGGGAAATGAGAGAGGAGTCGTCCTCTCTCGGGCAGTCTTTGTGTTTCTCATGCCGAGCAAATACTTTGTGTGGCAGCAAAGGGCACTATGCTTTTAATTTCATCACCAAAATGCATCGTGTTTATACAGCAAGGATATGGTGACATGCCATGCCGTAATGCAGGGACTGTTCATTGGTGCATTATGGGACTCGCAGTAGCGATTTGAGATCACATGATCAATTGGATGTTTGAACACTCACCGGTGACCAAGGCGCATTTTCGCGCCGAAACGCGTAAGGATTTAATGAGTTGTTTAAGCTGCCGCACTATGACGAATAAAATGTCAGCTCAACATGATGCCGAAGCTGTGGGCTCTTCTTGTGCTTTGTAATACTTACCACAGGATTCTCCGTTCCTGTTTTCAGAGCCTGCCCTGCAGAGTCGGAGGCCCCCGGAAAAATTGAGGTTTTTGGGACTGTGTTTATTGAGGGGGCATGACACGGTCTTTTACCACACCAGTCAACGGATTTCCACGAATATTTGGTGCTGGCAAAGAGAAAGGGAAATGAGAGAGGAGTCGTCCTCTCTCGGGCAGTCTTCGTGTTTCTCATGCAGAGCAAATACTTTGTGTGGCAGCAAAGGGCACTATGCTTTTAATTTCATCACCAAAATGCATTGTGTTTATACAGCAAGGATATGGTGACATGCCATGCCATAATGCAGGGACTGTTCATTGGTGCATTATGGGACTCGCAGTTGCGATTTGAGATCACATGATCAATTGGATGTTTGAACACTCACCTGTGACCAAGGCGCATTTTCGCGCCGAAACGCGTAAGGATTTAATGAGTTGTTTAAGCTGCCGCACTATGACCGATAAAAATTCCGGTCAGCTCAATATGATGCCAGAGCTGTGCGCTCTTCTTGTGCTTTGTAATATATATATATATATATATATATAGATATAGATATATATATATTCACTGAAAAAACCATAGGTTTCAGATATGTTATAGTTAGGAATTAGCATTTAAAAAACCTTTGAAATTCACTGAAAAAACTATAGGTTTCAGGGGCGTTATAGTTAGGAATTAGTATTTAAAAAACCTTTGAAATTCACTGAAAAAACCATAGGTTTCAGGTATGTTATAGTTAGGAATTAGTATTTAAAAAACCTTAGAAATTCAAAGAAAAAACCATAGGTTTTAGGGATGTTATAGTTAGCTGGACATTTCACATGTACAAACCAGTGAAATTCCCCCGTTATAGTTAGTTCAGCTAACTATAACTTGCGCGCCCGCAATGCACTGCTGTTGACATCACTCATGACATGGTCAGTGACATCACTCATCACTAATTTTACCGTAAAAATAAAATAGCACCTAACACTAATTTCTATTCTCCCCAGGGACCCCATCCCCCGGAGCTCATATATAACGTTGGGGACCGTGGAGGGAGCCCCATTGCCCCTATGGTCCCAGCCGGCTCCCCGTCTCCTTCGGGAGCCGGCATTGTTTTTCCACATGGGGAGCTGCTAACATGCAGCTCCCCATGTGGAAAAGCAAAATGGTTTGCATTTTGAAAGAGAGAGCAGGTTTCCCTGCTCTCTCTTTCAAAATCCAAACCAAGTTTGCTATGACAGGGCGGGAGCCTCGGCTCTCGCCCTGCCATATCAAACAGCAGGGTACTGGGGGTGGGCTCCCCGGGACACTGCAGGAGCCGGCCCTGGGGGGTGATGGTCCCCAGGGCCCTCGAAGGCTCCAGGAGGGGGGCCATGCGGCCCCCCTCCACTACATACAAAGCCCCGGGAGGTGGTGGTCCCCGGGGCTTTGGGGGGCCTTTGAGCCCCCCCAACCATTTTTGAGAAAGCCCCAGGGGGTAGCGGTCCTTGGGGCTGGGAGGGGCCTTTAAGCCCCCACCCATCTATTTTGCTGGGGGTGTGGCAGTTGAGCCCCCCACTCATTTATCTTGTAGCCCCGGGGGGTGGCGGTCCCCAGGGCTGGGGAGCCCCTCTGGGCCCCCCATAAAATTTTAAACTCTTGTCCTCGGGATTATTAAAGCCAGCGCTTCGTTTTTTTATTTTTAGGGCATGCTCCACGCACCCTGCACGTATTTCGCCGTTTAAAAAAATATTACGGCCCTGAGGGTCCTTGTGGGACCCCCTAAGCAGGTCTAGAGGGCCAGGGTATTTCTACCCTGCCCCCTTTATGAGTTTTACACACTAGTTCCACTGCTTTCTTCAGTCTCACTTCTACCGAGGCACAAAATTGCTGCCAACACTTCCTGGTGTGGAGTGCTGACAGACAGTTGACAGCCAATTAGCATGCAGCTCGTGATCGGGAGGGTGCGCTCAGGGTGCGCAGATGCAGCGCGGCCATAGATATATATGTGATTTTGATTTTGATTTTCTCAGGAACTACTGAACAGATTTACACCATTGAAGCAAAGGGCACGACTCTGAACCAAGGTCTACCTTTCTGCCAAATTTGGTGTAATTCCGTTCAGCAGTTCGGGCTGTAGCTGCGACTAAAGGTCCCTATGGAAAATTGCATGGGGAAAACACGTTTTGGGCCCCCCACTTTTCTCGGCCCCCGCTTGACGAATCACCCCGAGGCTTTCAGGATAGGAGCGGACCGGAGCGGGCCACGAGTTTTGAAAATTTCGCGAAGATTCGTCAACCGGCGCCAAAGTTATTCCAAATAGAATGTTGCAGAATTCCTATGGATAAGAGGTCCTAATTATAACTACCTACTGGCGACCGCCAGTAGGTTATATATATATATATATATATATATATATATATATATATATATATATATATATATATATATATATATATATAGATGCTGATGTAACTTCGCATTGTAACAATTACTCTAAAGATGCTCTTTCATAATCACATTGTAAAGCCCCTCAAAGTCATTCACATTGTTACCTGTTAACCAACCACTTGTTTTATTGAATAGTCAACAAATTTCACCCAGGACTGACTCTGATATTTTCGAGTTTCCTGGAATCTTATCCTAAACTCTTCAGTGATGAGTCCAAAGCCCTCAGTCAGGGTACCTTTCATGAGGTCTTAAGCCTCAGCATTTTTTTCAGGCAATGTGATGAATCTATCCCTTCATTTAACTGAGAACAGTTCCCAAAAGAGAGGAACCCAGTTTTTCTGGCTACATTCCTAACAATACAGGCCAATTCAAATGCAATGATCCATTTGGTGATGTCATCACCACCTCAATATTTAGGGACAATCACTTTAAGAAGTTTTGAGTCATTCGAACCTTCACTCTCCCTATTTATGTGTATGCTGCCACCAGAGATAGGTCCTAGGCCCATCTCATTCCTTTGTCTTTCTATTTCCAAGAGCTGGGCTTCTAAGCTTAGCCTCTTGGCCAACCTTTCTAGCTGGAGGTCCTCATCTGAGGGAGCCTCCTCTCTTACTGAGAGGACTGACTCATGTCCATTCTCAGCATCGTCATAATTGATAACGTCATCATCCTCAGACTTGGCTACCACTTCTAGGTGATCTTTCTCAAACGGAGCTATCATTTGTCTGAAGCATTCAATTTTTTTGACTTTTGCCTGTTCTGATACCGTAGCCCTTACAGATGGTCCTGCATCAGGTATGGGTCAGGTCCATTTGAGGGGTCAGGTCTAGCTCCTGATCCTGTCTACTGGTTTCAGGCATTAAATCTACCCAAGCTAGGACCTTTTTATGAAGTTAGAAAAAGACTACACCGAATACTTTGTCCTAGCCAAAGTACTGACTTTTACATTTCTAACTGTTTGTATCAGGGACCTAACCCAGGCCCTAGAGGTTTATTTTTAGATATTCAGAAAAAATAGATCAATCAAAAGTTTGGCTATTTAAAGGCAATTTTTTGATTTATTTGTGTGATCAAATATTGGCAAAGTCGTTCCAGCAAACTCAAAGGGGCATATCAACAACAACCGGCGATAATTATCGCTAAGCGCACTTAGCGCACTTAGCGCTAGGATAATTATCGCCAGCTAGCGTTGATTTTTATCGCTGAGATAGCGTGCTATTAGCAACGCTTATCTCAATAGCGATAAAAATCCTCACGCTAAATGGCTAACGTGAGATTATCGCTGGAAACCCAGCGATAATCTCACGTTAGCTTGTTGATAGGGACAGACAAACTTAGCCATGATATCCTCCTTCCATAGGATATCATGGCTAAGTCAGAAAAATACCAGACGTAAAAAAGCAGCGTTAACCCCGGTTAGCGCTGCTTTTTTGTCTCTAACAGGGTTAGCGATATTCTTGATGATAGGAGAAATGTCGCTTAGCGACATTTCTCCTATTATTTTACTCTGGAACGCCCCCTTTGCATCTCATTAGAGATGCAAGGGGAAGCGTAGAGTAAAAGGGTGCTAACATGCAAATTTGCATGTTAGCACCCCATTGTTGATAGGGCGCTAGTTTTATCTCTGCTTTTTTGGCTTTTAAAGCCAAAAAAGCAGAGATAAAGCCCTTGTTGATATGCCCCATAGTCTTCTACCCCACCGCTGAACTACCAAATGTAAGACGCTGGCTCTCTATATAGTGAACTATCACAAAGTGAACTATGCAGAGATTCCGGTAAAACCCAGATTGGTAAACAGAGGTAAAAGTAGATCATTCTAAAGCTCTTTTGTGGTAGTGAGGGCAAGCAGTTTCCAGAGGGTAGTGTTAAGCATTTGTTGTACTACACAGTGGCAATAAATGATACACACATTCAAGAATAAATCTGAGAACAATTTCTATAAAAATAACAATTATTTTTGTATATATATTTATGACTTCAAGATCAGAAAAATTATTTTTGTACTTTTAGCCATATGAAAAAATGCAGTAGAGTTCAAAATATGCATTACTTTCAGTATCTCAGTGCACGGTGGAAGATACAGTCAAATAGTTACCAATGCAGTCAATGAGGAAAGCAACGGTTACCGTAGGCTTTTAATGGACTTCGGATGTACGCCAACACAGCTATCACTGGGAGGAGACAATGAAGTTCAATTGAGTTGGGGGATGTTAGACCTGTCAGCCCTTTGGGTGGTCCCTCCTCATCATTATTTATTTTGTCCCACTTTTGCCTCAAACCCTGTTTGAATTTTTCCTTTTTGGGAACCACCAGACTTTTTAGTGTTGCTACAGATTCAGGGAGCCATTTTATCTACCCCTGAAACTTCTGTCTGAGGGCCTGAAGCACAAAGTGGTGGCCACCTGTGACATCACCAGCATCCACTGGAACCTACTAGCACCTTCCAGAACATTCCAGAACTCTGTGACAGTTGGAGGCGGTTTAGAATGTTGGGAGGTTAAGACAGAGTGTTGGCAGTTGGAGCTGGCAGTTGGCACCTGACTGGTGAAGAGAGAGCAGCACAACAGTGAAGGAGGAAGGAGTGAAGCAGCAGGGGTGGAAACTTGTGCCTGGAGTGGGGTCCATAAACCCACCCTTGATACTTGTCCCTACTGATGGATCCCAGCCTGTAGCCCTGTGTGGGAAGAAGCCCGAAAAACTCATCCTAAGGACCTGGACAGCAGGAACAGGCCTTAGAAGCAGAAAGCAGCAAGATCCTGACCTGGAAACTGGTTTCCCTGGAGTCCGGCGTCGAGTAGCCTAAGACCTGGAGCCCGAGGTGGAGAAGCGGCGCTGACTGAAGAAGCAGACGTCGTACCCGGAGCCGCCTGAGGTCGTGAGAGGGCGCCGACGGAGGTCGTGAGGAATACCAAAGGTCGAGGAGGAAGTTAACCGAGGTCGAGTGAGCGGCGTCATCGGAGGAGTGAAGACCGCCCTCCGGAGTCGTCGGAGACCGAGGTGAAGTGTACCGGAGGTCGGGAGTGAGGATCGCACTCCGGAGTCGCCCGGAACCTGAGAGGAGGAGCACCGGAGGTCGGGGGTGAGGATCGCACCCCGGAGTCGCCGGAAGTCGACATCGAGGCCAGGCCGGCCGACGTCATCGAAGCCGAGAGCGCCATCGGACCGGAGCCGCCCGAAGTCGACATCGAGTAGAGACTGCCCGACGCCGTCGAATCGGAGGTCGAGATCGAACCGAGGCCGCCGACATCGGACCGGAACCGCCTACCGGCGTCGTCTAGAACTGACATTGTGCCGAGGCCGCCGAGACCGAACCGGAACCGCCTCACGGCATCGACACGACTCCAGCGGCGTCGGAACAACAGAAAAAGGGCAGTAAGTGGAGTAGAGGGCGCCTAAGGCCCTGTGGAGGCCTGAGAGACTGCTCTAAGGGGCTAGGGAGGTGCTGGAACCAACCTGACTGTGCCAGGGGTGAATTGGGACTAACCTAGAGAGGTTGTGTGGAGAGAGAAAGCCAGGGCACTGGTATTCCCCCCTTGATCTACCTCAGTTTAGGCCTCAGCCTTGTCCCAGCCAGGGAGTAGTACCCCTCAAGCCTTCCACAACCCTACAAGCTGTGCCTGGGCCAAATCAGCCCTTAGGAATTGAAAAGTGATCTGATTACATGAGTGCTGCTGTATACTTTTAATTATTTATTGGGGGCACTGTATTTATTGTGTTAGCCTATTTATTGCTTCACTATATTTATTGGTCTACAGGACTTGTTGGTGTACAATATTTATTGGTTCAGTATTTAATGCCTCAGAATATTTAATTGCCTGTATTACCTGCACTTATATTTATGTCCCTTGTATTTATGATCACCCCTATTTATTGAATCTCCAGACAGTATTTATTTGACCTGCACTATTTAAAATTTGTATATTGTGATTGACTTATTTATTTTCCCAATCAGCAACTAAGAGAAAAAGATAAAGAAAGATATTTTCATAATTTTTACGGTGTAGAGTCGTTTTTGGAACGGATGCACGCATGGTTATTGTATGGGTATATTGTATGCTTAGCACGGTGCCTGTGTCCTGACCACTCGAGCCAAGCTACCACAGTGTGTTCGGGGAGTCCACCACCACCCTGCGGAGTGGGAGTGGGCTGTTTCCAACATAAGTTGGTGTTCAGTGGTGGGATAGAGCTGTGCCTACGCATATTCAACAATAACTGTGGGTAGTCCATAGGCCTACACCGGGAGTTTTCTCAAAGCGGCCTTCCTAATTGTGGGTTTTTGTTTTTTTTCAAATTTACTCTGGTGGTGGGAGGAGGTATTATTAAAGGTACCCCCCCTGCATAGTTACTGCACAAAAACCTGTCCTCTAACCTGAGTGGGCAAGATGGAGTTTGTCCTAGAAAAACTAGAAACGTACACTGTGGCCCAACTCAGGGAGTTTTGCCAGCGGGAGGGGGTGTACTGTCCCCCAGGAGCAAAGAAGGGTGCACTCCAAACCAGCTTAAGGGCTTGGGGGGAGGCACGCCGAGAAAGCAAGGCTGAGGAGGAAGACAGGGATGGAGAGCCTGACCCCGAGGGGGCTGAGATGTACCAACCTGAGGTGGGGAACCTGTCAGCAGGGCCCAGAACCATTTCTAGGAAGGGCAGCAGTGCCTCTAGCGGTGGCTTGTCTGAAGTGGAGCTAACAGACCGGAGGGAGAAAAGACAGCTCACATGGGACTTAGCAAGGCTGGAAAAGGAGAAGGAGGAGCAGAGGATGGCCCATGAATTGCGACTGAAAGAAATAGATCTTCAAATCTTGAGAATCGGGGCACAACCTGTTCCTAATGGTGGCAGCCAAACCCAAGAGATCACCAGGGAATCTAAACCATACCTGCCAAAGGACATAGTGGCTAGCTATGGGGTGGGTGATGATATCGCCAAGTGGCTAGCAGCCTATGAGGTCTCGTTGAGGGCCCATGGGATACCAGAGAAGTACTGGGGAGGGGGATTGTATAAGTACATGCCTCCAGCTGGTAGGGATGCTTTATTGGCCCTCGAGGAGGATGAGCAGACCCACTACCCCACCATGAAACTGGCGCTCATAAGGAAGTTTGGACTAACACCCGAAAAGTACCGACAGAAGTTCAGGGGTAGTCACAAACTGGGCACGCAGAATTGGGTGGACTTCCTGGACTATGCAAAGAAGGCACTGGAAGGTTGGATTCAGGGCAGTGAAGTGAGGAACTACGAGGAGTTGTTTGACCTAGTACTGAAGGAACACCTGCTCGAGAAATGTTTCCCTGAACTGCGGCAACACCTGGTGGATAGCAAGCTGACCAGTCCCCGGAAGCTTGCTGAGGAGGCGGACATTTGGGCTAGTACCCGGGTGTCCACAAGGGGGACTGGAGGGGATACTCAAAAGGCCGGACAGGGCGCCCCCCAGAAGAAAGAGGGAGGGGAAAAGAAAAAGGAGTTCTCCAAAGGCCCCCAAAATAACTTCCAAGGGAAGGGAACAGGATTCACCCCTAAGGCTAACCCACCCAGAAACCCTAATCCTGGCCAGAGTCAGCAGCCAAGGGTTGTCCATTGCTATGAGTGCGGTGGCGTTGGACACTATAAAGGAGATCCGAAGTGCTTGAAACGACCACCCCCTCCCACTGGAGGAAAGACCCCCGGAGTAGCTAGTGTAGTGCTCGGGGAGGAGATGCCCTTAACTAAGGGAAGGGAGTGGGCGGGTGTCACTTTAGTGTCCCTGGGAGAACGGGAGATGGTTCCTAAGATCCAGGTGCCCGCAAATACCGCAAAGTATGGGCAATGGGTCACCATCAACGGCCAAAGAGGGGAGGCTCTGAGAGACACAGGAGCCAGTATGACTATGGTGCGTAGCCAACTGGTGTCTCCAGAGCAGGTAATTCCCGATGTACTCCACCCAGCCGCGATGGCTGACGGCAGAACAGGCCACTATCCCGTGGCCGAGGTTCCCTTTGAATGGGGGGGGGTTGCAGGTTCACTTCGAGTTGCCGTAAGCCCTGCCGTGCCAGTCGATTGTCTGCTGGGGAATGACATGGAGCACAACGCTTGGAAGGAGGTGGAATACCGGACTCACACCGAGATGCTGGGTACACCTGACTGGGCCTGTGTTAGCACAAGGTCCACGACTACCCGAAGAGGGAGTTCATTTCGGCTGGAGCCTGGAACAAAGGCCCAGCCAGCTGCCAGTCAAGGGAAGAACCGAGGACAGGAGGAGCCTGCCTCGGCGTCCCCACCCCGTAGGACGGATAGGCCACCGGAGGTGGTGGACCAGGAGTCTGCGGTGGGGGACGTTACCAACCTGGAGGACCTACCCATCCCGGCCGAGTGGCACGTGGAGGGAGGCCCGTCCAGGGAGGAATTCTGCCAGGGCCAGAGGGAGTGCCCTACCCTTGAGGGGCTGAGGCGACAGGCCGAAGCCCAGGCAGCAGGGAACGTTGAAGGGAACTACAGTGTTTACTGGGAGGATGGCCTCCTCTACAGTGAACCCAAGGCACCCCTACACGGTTCGTCACGAGCCTTGGTAGTCCCTCAACGTTATCGAGCCTTCCTTCTGGAGTTGGCTCACGAGATACCATTGGCAGGACACTTGGGGCAAGACAAGACCTTCGCCCGTCTTGTCCCACACTTTTATTGGCCTCAGATGAAAGTGTCGTCCGATACCTACTGCCGGACATGTGTGTCTTGCCAAGCCAGTGGGAAAACAGGGGTGAAGCTGAAAGCTCCCCTGGAACCACTTCCGGTCGTTAGCACCCCCTTTGAAAGGGTGGGCATCGACATTGTGGGTCCATTAGATCCGCCAACTACAGCTGGTCACAGGTTTATCCTGGTTCTGGTGGATCATGCCACACGGTACCCAGAGGCAATACCTCTGAGGACCATAACAGCACCTGTTGTGGCAAGGGCCCTGATGGGAATCTTTACCCGAGTTGGTTTTCCCAAGGAAGTTGTGTCCGACAGGGGAACCAACTTCATGTCAGCGTATATGCGGGCAATGTGGAAGGAGTGTGGAGTGACATACCGGTTCACCACTCCTTACCACCCCCAGACAAATGGTCTGGTGGAAAGGTTTAACAAAACCTTGAAGGGCATGATCAGAAGTCTGCCTGAAAGCCTGCGGAGGAAATGGGACGTCCTCCTACCCTGTTTACTTTTTTCCTACAGGGAAGTGCCACAGAAGGGAGTGGGCTTCAGCCCCTTCGAGCTTCTGTATGGGCACCCTGTACGTGGACCTCTCAACCTGGTGAGAGACGGATGGGAAAGAACTCCCAGAAAGCTTCCCCAGGATGTGGTGAGCTACATGCTGGCCTTCCGGAGCCAAATGGCTAAGTTGTGGAAGCAAGCTTCTGACAACTTGGAAGCCAGCCAAGCAGTGATGAAGGCGTGGTATGACCACAATGCTCACCCGGTGGAGTTGGAGCCTGACCAGAAGGTGTGGGTGATCGAACCCGGAGAGCTTAGTGCCCTCCAGGATCGCTGGTCAGGACCCTTTGAGGTGTTGGAGAAGAAGGGTAAGGCTACCTACTTGGTGGACCTGAAGACCCCTCGTCAGCCCCTGCGGGTGCTGCATGCCAACCGCCTCAAACCCCACCACGAGAGGCCCGAAGTCATCTTGATGATGGTGACTGACGGAGGAGAGGACGTGGAAAGCGAGCCTCTCCCTGATCTGTTTGCGTCTCAAGAAAAGGATGGGTCGGTGGAGGGAGTGATTCTCTCCCCATCTCTAACTCCTGAGCAGCAGGAGGACTGTCGCCAGGTCCTGGGGCAGTACTCCTCGTTGTTCTCCCTTGTCCCGGGTAGGACTCACCTGTGCGTCCATGACGTGGACACAGGAGACAGCCCACCTGTGAAGTCCAAGATCTACCGGATGTCAGACAAGGTGAAGGCCAGCATTCATAGTGAAGTCACTAAGATGCTGGAGCTAGGAGTGATTGAACCTTCTAGCAGCCCCTGGTCTAGTCCGGTGGTGTTAGTACCGAAAGCTGCACCACCGGGTGCCCAACCAGAACTGAGGTTCTGTGTGGACTACCGGGGACTGAATTCAGTGACAAAAACTGATGCTCATCCGATCCCCAGGGCGGATGAATTGATTGACCGGCTGGGAGCTGCCCAATATCTAAGTACCTTTGACCTTACTTCAGGGTACTGGCAGATCTCGTTGACTGATGGAGCAAGGGAAAGGTCAGCCTTCTCCACGCCCAATGGCCACTACCAGTTCTGTGTGATGCCCTTTGGGCTCAAGAACGCACCTGCCACGTTTCAGCGCCTGGTAAACCAGATCCTCACCGGAATGGAGAGTTTCTCTGCTGCTTATCTGGATGACATAGCCGTCTTCAGTAACAGCTGGGAGGATCACTTGCGTCACCTGCAAACTGTTCTCCAGGCCCTGAGACAAGCTGGATTGACGATCAAGGCCAGCAAGTGCCAGATCGGGCAGGGGTCGGTAGTGTACCTTGGACACTTGGTGGGTAGGGGAGCGGTGCAACCCCTCCAGGCGAAGATCGAGGCCATCATGGCCTGGGAACCCCCCAAGACACAGACTGAGGTCCGAGCATTTTTGGGCCTCACGGGATATTACCGCCGCTTCGTGAAGGGGTACGGTACCATCGTAGCCCCCCTCACAGAGCTCACGTCCAAGAAACAACCTCGACGGGTAGTCTGGACGGAGGCTTGTCAGCAAGCCTTTGTGAGATTGAAGAAAGCCATGTGCGAGGCCCCGGTCTTAAGGGCCCCAGACTTTTCCAAGAAGTTCATTGTCCAGACAGATGCATCAGAACATGGCATTGGGGCAGTGTTATCGCAACTCAACGAAGAGGGTCTGGATCAACCCGTGGTCTTCCTATCCCGGAGACTACTTCCCAGGGAACAGAAGTGGAGTGCAATAGAGCGTGAAGCCTTTGCAGTGGTATGGGCTCTGAAGAAGTTGCGGCCATACCTGTTTGGCTCGCACTTCCTAGTTCAGACCGACCACAGACCCCTTCGTTGGCTGATGCAAATGAAGGGGGAGAATCCCAAGTTGTTGAGGTGGTCTATTTCCCTACAGGGGATGGACTTTCAGGTGGAACATCGGCCTGGAGTGGACCACGCCAATGCAGACGGTCTCTCAAGGTATTTCCGCCTTAGTGATGAGAACTCCCAAGGGGTTGGGTAGCTCTCCCCACTTTCAGCTGGGGGGGACGCGTGTTAGACCTGTCAGCCCTTTGGGTGGTCCCTCCTCATCATTATTTATTTTGTCCCACTTTTGCCTCAAACCCTGTTTGAATTTTTCCTTTTTGGGAACCACCAGACTTTTTAGTGTTGCTACAGATTCAGGGAGCCATTTTATCTACCCCTGAAACTTCTGTCTGAGGGCCTGAAGCACAAAGTGGTGGCCACCTGTGACATCACCAGCATCCACTGGAACCTACTAGCACCTTCCAGAACATTCCAGAACTCTGTGACAGTTGGAGGCGGTTTAGAATGTTGGGAGGTTAAGACAGAGTGTTGGCAGTTGGAGCTGGCAGTTGGCACCTGACTGGTGAAGAGAGAGCAGCACAACAGTGAAGGAGGAAGGAGTGAAGCAGCAGGGGTGGAAACTTGTGCCTGGAGTGGGGTCCATGAACCCACCCTTGATACTTGTCCCTACTGATGGATCCCAGCCTGTAGCCCTGTGTGGGAAGAAGCCCGAAAAACTCATCCTAAGGACCTGGACAGCAGGAACAGGCCTTAGAAGCAGAAAGCAGCAAGATCCTGACCTGGAAACTGGTTTCCCTGGAGTCCGGCGTCGAGTAGCCTAAGACCTGGAGCCCGAGGTGGAGAAGCGGCGCTGACTGAAGAAGCAGACGTCGTACCCGGAGCCGCCTGAGGTCGTGAGAGGGCGCCGACGGAGGTCGTGAGGAATACCAAAGGTCGAGGAGGAAGTTAACCGAGGTCGAGTGAGCGGCGTCATCGGAGGAGTGAAGACCGCCCTCCGGAGTCGTCGGAGACCGAGGTGAAGTGTACCGGAGGTCGGGAGTGAGGATCGCACTCCGGAGTCGCCCGGAACCTGAGAGGAGGAGCACCGGAGGTCGGGGGTGAGGATCGCACCCCGGAGTCGCCGGAAGTCGACATCGAGGCCAGGCCGGCCGACGTCATCGAAGCCGAGAGCGCCATCGGACCGGAGCCGCCCGAAGTCGACATCGAGTAGAGACTGCCCGACGCCGTCGAATCGGAGGTCGAGATCGAACCGAGGCCGCCGACATCGGACCGGAACCGCCTACCGGCGTCGTCTAGAACTGACATTGTGCCGAGGCCGCCGAGACCGAACCGGAACCGCCTCACGGCATCGACACGACTCCAGCGGCGTCGGAACAACAGAAAAAGGGCAGTAAGTGGAGTAGAGGGCGCCTAAGGCCCTGTGGAGGCCTGAGAGACTGCTCTAAGGGGCTAGGGAGGTGCTGGAACCAACCTGACTGTGCCAGGGGTGAATTGGGACTAACCTAGAGAGGTTGTGTGGAGAGAGAAAGCCAGGGCACTGGTATTCCCCCCTTGATCTACCTCAGTTTAGGCCTCAGCCTTGTCCCAGCCAGGGAGTAGTACCCCTCAAGCCTTCCACAACCCTACAAGCTGTGCCTGGGCCAAATCAGCCCTTAGGAATTGAAAAGTGATCTGATTACATGAGTGCTGCTGTATACTTTTAATTATTTATTGGGGGCACTGTATTTATTGTGTTAGCCTATTTATTGCTTCACTATATTTATTGGTCTACAGGACTTGTTGGTGTACAATATTTATTGGTTCAGTATTTAATGCCTCAGAATATTTAATTGCCTGTATTACCTGCACTTATATTTATGTCCCTTGTATTTATGATCACCCCTATTTATTGAATCTCCAGACAGTATTTATTTGACCTGCACTATTTAAAATTTGTATATTGTGATTGACTTATTTATTTTCCCAATCAGCAACTAAGAGAAAAAGATAAAGAAAGATATTTTCATAATTTTTACGGTGTAGACTAGAGTCGTTTTTGGAACGGATGCAAGCATGGTTATTGTATGGGTATATTGTATGCTTAGCACGGTGCCTGTGTCCTGACCACTCGAGCCAAGCTACCACAGTGTGTTCGGGGAGTCCACCACCACCCTGCGGAGTGGGAGTGGGCTGTTTCCAACAGGGGACCACCACACAGTTAGCGTCGCGGTCGCTGTGAGCAGGATTTTGCCGTGGAGTCTTGTTCGACCACTGTCTCTCGGGTTTCTGATTTGGTCTTCTCCAGAAGGATTGAGGTTTTTAGATGCCCTGAACTCAGATGCAGCAGGCAGTTTTGAATGTCCTGGCTGGGAGGCACCAGAGGTCGTAGGGCACTTTTGGCCATCACAGGAAGGTGCAGGCTCAAGGGTGTGGGCCTGTATACCGCATCGGTCACTAGGCCTTGAGGAGCTCTTGAAGTTTTTGGATGGGCTGTGGGTGGTGAGGCGTGTCGACATTGTCCGTGCTGGTCTTCAACACAATGAGTTGCTTTACCGACGGCAGCCGGGGACTAGAGCCTCTAGCCCAATGGGAGGATCTTGGCAATTGGTAAAGTCAGCCGGAGCTCCGAGGTTTCTTGAAGGCCTTGCAGGTTTCAGGAAAGACAGCGGGTTCCAGTTGTCACATCCTTTTTGCAGGTGGCAGGGTTTGTGTTGGTTTCTTCTGCAGTAGGGCTCAGTTAGTGGTCTACCATCAGTCTTCTTCCGTTGTCTTCTTTTACACCTGTTGTATCTGAAGTACGGTTCTATGGGAGACTCCTAAATACTGAATTTCAGGGCATTTTTTAGGGAAGGCCAGGTAGAAGCCTATAGGCAATCTACCTAGAGGGTGTCTATACCCTCTATATGCTCACCACACGTGTAGGGTTGGCATACCCTGACTCCTAAGTTGATACTATCCCCATCCTCAAGATGATGGATAGTGAAACATAGGATTTACCTCCTCTGCCCCACCTGAGAGGTGGTACAGGGTGAAGGTAGACCCACCTCCTATTTTGCCTAATTTTCCCACCAGTCTGCCCGCCAAAAGTGAAGCAGGACTGGAGGGGTCGCCATCTGATTCTAACAGCAGAGGCTGGGGGTATAGTTTAAAGGCGGCATGTCCTTAGAATTTCCCACTTTTGCCGAGGCAGATCCTGCGGAGCAGAAGGTGTGATCACCTCTGCCCAGAGCACGCATTGTTTTGTGAGCTTTGGCTCTCTACCGAGGGGTCCAGAAACATGTCTGGTGATGGCAGGCTGGCTAAAACTAGACAGGAACCACACCAGTGGTCGGTACAGTTTAAGGGAACCCTCTAAAAGGGTCACCCGTGTGAATGTATTAATAAATCCAACACTGGCATCGGCAAGGATTTATTAAGTCAAGATGTTTGGTACCAAACTTCTTATAAATCAGTGAAGCTGTCATGGGGCTAGGAAACTCGTGTTGACAAGTATCCCACCAATGTACACTTTTTGGCTTCCCTGTGCACTTTCGAGCCTCAGAATGAACTTGATATTGTAGGGGCCCATCTGCTTATGCAGACAGTCCCTCACATAGGACATAGTGAACCCTTCCATAGGGCTAAAGGCCTGCAGTAGGGGTGCCTTACCTATATCTTATGCCTTGAGGGGTTGACATGGCATACAGGGACACTTCGGTTTGTCCTGCAACTGAACATGCGGCATGCAATAGCGGCACTGCCGGATCTGGGAGAGGGGTCCGTAGGGGACCTCTTTCTGCCCCCATGCCCTACGTACCTGGGGTACCATTTACTGGGGCTCACAGAGGAAATAGAAGTTGTGCCAATTGTGGTACCATTTTGGGGGAAGAGATCTGGCACTGGGAACCTGGTTAGCAGGTTTCCAGTGCACTTACAGTTTGACTCACAAGTCCGCAGCCTGCGATATCTTATGCCAGTGTGATAAATAACAAGAGTCCATGGTTTTGATTTCACCTCATGCCTCTTTCACCCACCACCAGGCATGCCCCGCACCTCTACCTTACTCTTGGAGGCTCTTCTTCGTCTCTGATTTCTCCCTCTGTCACAGTTTTTCCATCTTTCTCTTCCTCCTTTCGTTATTTTTCTCCCTCTTGCTCTGGGTCAAATTCCGATGAGATAAAATAAGTGCCAATGAGCAAACATGAGCGCTGGTGGGCCACGCCTGTCACCACCGGCTCAATTTAAGCACTGTAATGCCATCAGGTCATTGTTCAGTATAGGTCTCTTCTGAGCAGCTGCAGTAACTATACCTAGGCATGTGCATGTTTGTAATGCACCAGCAGCTGTGTGCTGCTAGCGATGAGGGTTGCTAAAGTGTGTATGTTGTCAGATTGCCTGGAAGGATGCCTTTCAATTGCCTGAGGGTGATCTTCACCTGATTCTGGGATGCGGCTCTGTAATGTCCTCCGACGGGGTAGCGGTGCAATCTACCCACGCCCAGAAAGTACATGCGCCATTATAAAATAAAGAGGCGTGGCCCCGCATGCACAGTTGGGACCACGCGAGCAAACCAAAGACTCATTTTGCGTCCTAATTGCGGCCGCCGCAGCTCGCATCTATTACCCTACGCTGCCGGCCCCTTTACACTGGTGGCGAGCTCACCCCCGGTTTTCAGCCCAGCTCCAGCGCTCCATCGCAGTGAGTAGCGGGCATCATATGTGCAGGCCCTATAGCCCCTTAAGCACACAGCCTGCTGGTACTCAGGTAGGGCCTGCAGCCACATGCCTTTACTATCCTGCTGCCAGTCATAGAGGCCCTGCGGCCTTGGGGAGATCGAAAGAACTTGCGAAGGCCAGAGCATCCCACATGGAGGCTGCCCTCCACCGTCCCATCAAGATGGAGCAGGTGAACGTGGTAAAAGCCAAGTCGCGCCAAGCCCAGGGAGGCGCCCGCAAGACAAGAAGAAGGAATGCGGCTACTGTGGGGGCATGCCCCACCGCATGCAGGACTGCCCGGCAAAAGGGAAGAGGTGCACGGCCTGCGGATGGATGCACCATTTTGCGGCGGTGTGCAGGTCGTCAAAGGCCAGGAAAGAAACGACCCAGACCGTAGTCGAAACGCAAGACAGCAAAGACATGGACGACGACACGGGTGACTACCCCGTCCATTATATGTTTGCAGTGGATCAACCGCCACGGAAAAGATGCCGGCTCCCAAGATGCCGAATCCAGATTCACCACCAAGCTGTGCAGGCCACCATAGACACAGGGGCCTCAATCAAACTGATGGCCGCCAACGTATATAAGCAATTGAGTCCACGTCCACCATTGCGCAAAGCAACGTTTCGGGTATTTGCCTACGGACAGAAGACACCCATCCCACTCTCGGGATGCTTCAAAACCGAACTTAAGCATCAGGATCTCAAGGTCCCCACCACAGTGTATGTGACCAAAGAAGGAAGCGGAATGCTGGTAAGCGGCCAGACAGCAGAAGAGCTGAGGCTGATCTTGTTTGCTCTCGCTGTCCAAGAAGAGGAATTAGCGGCCATCATGGAGGAATTCGACAATATCTTCAAAGGAATTGGATGCCTAAAAGGGAAAGAGGTCTCTCTCCACATAGACCAGTCAGTTCAATCAGTGGCGCTGAGGCATAGGCGCATAGCGTTCCATCTACGGCAAAAAGTCGAAGACAAGCTGGATGCGCTGGAGTGGCAAGGGATCATAGAGAAAGTCAGCGGGCCTACTTCATGGGTATCCCCGATTGTGGTGGCGAGAAAATCAAAACAGTCAGGGCAGGTCCGCATCTGTGCCGACATGTGCCTCCCAAATGCAGCCATAAAAAGAGAACGTCACATAACCCCCACCATCGATGACATTCTTCGCAAGCTAAACGGCGCTGTGTGGTTTTCAAAGATGGACCTGCGGTCAGGGTATCACCAACTGCCCCTACATCCAGACTCCCACTATATTACCACATTCTCTACCCACATTTGCCTCAGGCGATCCAAGCGCCTCAACTTTGGGATCTCGAGTGCCGCTGAGGTGTTTCAGAACACCATTAGAGAAGTCCTCAGCGGACTCCCAGGATGTTTGAATGTGAGTGACGACCTGTTGGTATACGTCTCGTTAGTGGAGGATCACCACTGAAGACTCCGCAGCGTTCTCCAGCGGATCAAAGAGTCCGGCCTCACCCTGCACAAAGAAAAGTGCCAGTTCTTGAAGAACAAAATCAGCTTCTTTGGCTACACGTTCTCGGACCAAGGAGTGGCCCCAGACCCCAACAAGGTGCAAGACATTCAGGAAGCCCCGGCGCCCTCCAACATCTCGGAAGTACGGAGTTTCCTAGGGATGGTAAACTTCTGTGGGCCCAGGAAATCTGCGGGCACTGGGTTTCCTCAGTTCCAGTTCTTCCCTCTCCATTTTCCTTAAATTGCAAAAAAACTCCCTATGGTAGTCCCAGGGGTCTTTTCCAGGACATGGGACGGCCTCTGCTGTGAAAGAGCTCAGGTCGCTCAGACACGACTCTGCAGGGCCCTGTGTGGGACAAGAGGTGAAGGATGAGGGATGCTCCTGAGAGGTGGAGGCTGGTGGGGGTGAGTGTGTTAAGGCAGTGGGTGCTCGGAGGTGATTGCTCGGTGCAGGCAGCTGAGCTATGCAACAACCCGGCGTTGGGAGGGTGGAATGAGGGCACCCATGGACCTCTGCTGGCATTACTACTGGTAGTAGGTGGGATTGTGTTTTGGGGCCGCCTGCCAGGCTGGCCTTTCTACATTTTCCACGTATTTATTTTGTTTGTCACTCGTGCTTATTGGCTGTACCATAAGTTGTCCCTCTTCTCATGTTCTCACACTGCTTATCATGAAACAGGAACAGCGACTGCACAGCTCTGGCTGGGAGAATCTCCCGACGGGAGAGAAACACGTGTCAGAGGCGAGGGCGATACGGATTGAAACCAATGGAAGTCGGATTAAAAGAAGTGGGAAGTCACTGCCAGAGCTTGATGCGATGGCAGTCACCCAGGGGACCATCCTTGGCACACTTTAGCACAAGGACTGGGCAGAGCATGCCCACGCGAACGAATAGCACGAGTGACATTTCACTGACTGAAACTGACATTCAGCAACGGTCCCTCGGTGCAAGGCACCTGTGGAATGTGGGTATGGCAGCCGAGGAGGGACACTCAATGCCAAGCGGCCTCCTTTCCTGGAAGAATGCCTTCTGCAGTCCTGGGCGGTGCGTCTCGCCTCCACCATTGTCTCGCTTGTTCCCTCCTCTCACATACCTTCCCTGTTGGTCATCCACTCACTCATCCATCCATCCTCCGTGACCTGCCCTTCGGTGCGCACAGAGCCTCGGCTAGCCTAGCGCAACTAATTAAAACTAATGCTGTGCAAATGAAGTGTTTTCTAATTGTCGCCACGCCCCTTGCATTCCTCGGGAGCCTGACAGGCTGGTTGGGCTGGGTGACAGGTATATATGGCCTTCCTTCAGGCTGTGCGCGAAACTCTGCCCTACAACTCCGTGCCAGGCGCTTCAGAGATGCTGTCTCCACCAGAGAGGAAGGGGAGGGGCGCCCGGAGTGTACTAATGCTGGGGGGCTCGGCCGCCCTGCTCCTGCTGTGTCTGTGCCTCCCAGGTAAGGAATCTGCATCCCACGCTGACCCCCTACCACCCCGTTCTCTCACCCCACCCCCAGATAAGGAGCCTGCAGCCTTCTCTGACCCCCCCCCCTCCCTGTGCTTCCACCCCACCCCCCCAGGTAAGGAGCCTGAACCCCACATTCACCCCCTATCACCCAGGCCCCCCCCAGGTAAGGGGCCTAAGACCCCTTCCACCCAGGATTTCACCCCCCTAGATAAGGGGCCTACATCTCACCTTGACCGTATACCACCATGGTTTCACCCCCCACCCCCCTCTAGGTAAGGAGCCTGCACCCACGCTCACCCCCTACCCCCCAGGTAAGCGGCCTGCACCCCACACTGAACCCCTTACCACCCTGTACTTCCACCCCTCCTCCCCAGGTAAAGAGCCCAGCTCAAGGTGTGACCCCCCAGTCACTACTCATAGCGTCCAGCTCACGGGAAACCCCCCCACCCCTCCCACCACCCTGCTCTTGCTGGGTCAGAACATCCCAGAGAAGGGTTACCGCTCATGGATTGGCGACCCCCCACCTCCCATGCTAAGAGCATCACCGCTTCCCCCCGCCCGCGGGTTCCTGCCTCTCCCATGGAGAAAGTTAATGACGTCATGAATATGGGTTCTGGTGCCTGACCTGAAGGGTGAACTATACCGTTATCGGATGGATTAACCGGACCGGTGCGTCCCTTGACGGAATCCGTGGTGCATCAATGGGTGGGTGATCAGCAGAAGTCATCAAAGATATAGTTAAGTGATGCAGTCAGTGAACTGATACCCTGAGAGATGGGCACAAAGCGACAGCCAGGCGCGGGGTTGTGATTGGCTAAGAGAATGGATGGGACAGCTGATTGGTAGATGGGGGCAGAACGGATTGATTGATGGGGTTGCGGGCATTTACAGAAACACGTAATCGAAACAGATGGATGGCTCAATGGATGGAAGAGATTTGAGATGGTGAATGACTATCGATAAAATGGGGTGTATTTATAAACTGATATGTTAATGGAAGGATGGGGCCTTGGGGGGCGGGCAGATGAGATGGTTGCATTGTTGTCAATCTGGGTAGATAATTGGTACCTGAGAGGGTAGATAAATGCTTGAGTGAAAGAAAATCTTTGTTGATGAACTGTTGTTGACTATTTGTTGACGGTCAATCTGTGAAGGTGGATCTATATTCTAACGACAAATCCTTTCTTGAATCAGTAATCCTGAGCGTGCACGCCACCCCCACTCACTCCCCCCCCCCCTCCCCGGGTCCTCCGTGACCCGTCATCACTGACACAGCGCACTCGTCTGTCCTTCTAGGCACACAGAGATGTGGTGGTGGTGTTTGCCCTCAGTCACGTGCCATCACGCTCCCCAGTAACCGCCATGTTTGTTTTCTGCCCTCCACAGCCTCCGCCGCTCAGGATGGGGGAATCCAGCCAATAACTGGTGAGTAGTGTACCCTGTCTACAACCGCCTGTAGTGTATGAATCCCATGACCCCAGCTGCTAAGGTCCCCTACATCTGAGGGATTCTAGGCGCCCTCTGTCCAGCGCTGGGCTCTGAAGCGTAGTGGTCAGGGTGAATCCTCCTGGGGTTCAGTGGGAGGGTGGGTGACCTCTCAGAAGGAGGGTGGCGGGTACCCTGCAATCAGAAGTGCAGCTCTTGGTGGGGCTCAGGGATTTGGGTGTGAGGCACAGAGAGCAAAGTGGTGAGACGCTGGGTGTGGTGGCAGACTGGCAGTAGTGTCAGTGGTGAGGGCTCTCAGTCCTGTGGTTCACTGGAGAGGCCTTCTATCATATACTTCACTGGTGGGGCTCTCCATAATGGGGGTCACAGGAGGGGCTCTTCATCCTGTGGTCACCGGAGGGGCTCTTCATCCTGTGGTTCACTGGAGGGTCTCTTGATCCTGTGGTCACTGGTGGGGCTCCCTATCCTGTGGTCACTGGTGGGGCTCTCTATCCTGTGGCTCACTGGAGAGGCTCTTCGTCCTGTGGTTCACTGGAGGGTCTCTTGATCCTGTGGTCACTGGTGGGGCTCCCTATCCTGTGGTCACTGGTGGGGCTCTCTATCCTGTGGCTCACTGGAGAGGCTCTTCGTCCTGTGGTTCACTGGAAAGGCTCTTCATTCTGTGGTCACTGGTGGGGCTCTCTATCCTGTGGTCACTGGTGGGGCTCTCTATCCTGTGGCTCACTGGAGAGGCTCTTCATCCTGTGGTTCACTGGAAAGGCTCTTCATTCTGTGGTCACTGGTGGGGCTCTCTATCCTGTGGTCACTGGTGGGGCTCTCTATCCTGTGGCTCACTGGAGAGGCTCTTCATCCTGTGGTTCACTGGAAAGGCTCTTCATTCTGTGGTCACTGGTGGGGCTCTCTATCCTGTGGTTGACTGGAGAGGCTTTGTATCATATACTTCACTGGTCGGGCTCTCCATAATGTGGGTCACTGGAGGGACTCTCCTTCCTGTCGTTCACTGGAGGGTCTCTCCTTCCTGTGGTTCACTGGAGAGGCTCTTCATCCTGTGGTTCAGTATAGAAGCTCTTCGTCCTGTGGTCACTGGAGAGGCTCTCCATCCTGTGGTTAACTGGAGAAGCTTCATCCTGTGGTCACTGGAGGGGCTCTTCATCCTGTGGTTCACTGGAGGGGCGCCCTATCCTGTGTTTCACTTGAGGGACTCTTCATGTTGTGGTCACTGGAGGGGCTCTCTATCCTGTGGTTCTCTAGAGGGGCTCTCTCTATTCTGTGGTTCACCGGAGGGGCTCTTCATCATTGGTTCACTGGAGGGGCTCTCTATCCTGTGGTTCTCTAGAGGGGCTCTCTATCCTGTGGTTCACCGGAGGGGCTCTTCATCCTGTGGTCACCGGAGGGGCTCTTCATCCTGTGGTTCACTTGAGGGGCCCTTCATGTTGTGGTCACTGGAGGGGCTCTCTATCCTGTGGTTCTCTAGAGGGGCTCTCTCTATTCTGTGGTTCACCGGAGGGGCTCTTCATCATTGGTTCACTGGAGGGGCTCTCTATCCTGTGGTTCTCTAGAGGGGCTCTCTATCCTGTGGTTCACTGGAGGGGCTCTTCATCCTGTGGTTCACCGGAGGGGCTCTCTATCCGGTGGTTCTATAGAGGGGCTCTCTATCCTGTGGTTCACTGGAGGGGCTCTCCATCCAGTGGTTCACCGGAGGGGCTCTTCATCCTGTGGTTCACTGGAGGGGCTCTCTATCCTGTGGTTCTCTAGAGGGGCTCTCTATCCTGTGGTTCTCTAGAGGGGCTCTCTATCCTGTGGTTCACCATAGGGGCTCTTCATCCTGTGGTTCACCGGAGGGGCTCTCTATCCTGTGGTTCTCTAGAGGAGCTCTCTATCCTGTGGTTCTCTAGAGGGGCTCTCTATCCTGTGGTTCACCGGAGGGGCTCTTCATCCTGTGTTTCACTGGAGGGGCGCTCTATCCTGTGGTTCACTTGAGGGGCTCTTCATGTTGTGGTCACTGGAGGGGCTCTCTATCCTGTGGTTCTCTAGAGGGGCTCTCTATCCTGTGGTTCACCGGAGGGGCTCTCTATCCTGTGGTTCACTGGAGGGGCTCTCTATCCTGTGGTTCACTGGCGGGGCTCTCCATCCAGTGGTTCACTGGAGAGGCTCTTCGTCCTGTGGTTCACCTGAGAGGCTCTTCATCCTGTGGTCACTGGAGGGGCTCTTCATCCTGTGGTTCACTGGAGGGGCGCTTCATCCTGTGGTTCACTGGAGGGGCTCTCTATCCTGTGGTTCTCTGGAGGGGTGCTCTATCCTGTGGTTCTCTAGAGGGTCTCTCTCTTATGCTTTAGTGCAGGTGCTCTCGTCCTTGGGTCACAGTAGGAGCGCTCCCCGGTGCCCAGTTACTTGGCAGCGGGGTCTCCCCGCAGGGACAGTGGCCCCCGGCTGGTGTCCCCCTCCATCCACTAACCCCCTGCTCTCCTCTTCCAGCTCGGTCCAGTCTAAAGAACTGGGCCATCATCCTCGTCTGCCTGGCCGTCATCGCAGGCGTCATGCTGATTCTGCTCTGCGCCTTTGCGGTAAGTGGCCAGAAAGAGGAGGGGCTTGCACTGGAGGTCAAAGGTGCACAGTGCTTGCGGCCTCCTGTCTGTCATCTGCTTTGTTTAAATATTTGGGATTGGGGAAAGCGGGGGTGTTTCATGACTCCAGAGGGTGTTTTTTAGGTAGCTTTTTCTTTCCTTCTAGGCCTTGTTTCACTTTGTCAGCCAGTTCGCATTGGCGCCAAGACACTGGAAGTGGCCTGCGCTTATAAATTATTTATTATTAATATTGTGATATTGCGACAGGACCAGAGTCACTCAGAGTGAGGGGGCTCGGCTTTAATGTTGCAATGTTGTGGGTATAAATGAGGGTGGATGCGGGGGAAGGAAATAATTGGCTGTGTGAGCAGGAGGTGTGAGCTGAGCAAAGCCTGCAGTGTACTGGGTCGGAGGCCCTCGAGTAGTGAGTGGAACCAGCAGGACAGACAGACCTACTAATGTAAACAGCCCAACAGTGCCACCTGGAGTACAGATAGAGCATGACAGCAGTGGCAGAGACTGTTCAGGTCAGCTCCCTGAAGAAGTGTTCACAGTCCAAGCAGTGAGATAGCCTATCACAGCACTGCCCCCTGCTGCCATCTACAGTCCATTACTTGAGTGTGTAAGGCTCAGCACAAGCCTACTTCCTGAAGTTTCGCCGTCCAGTTAGAGATCGATAAAATAGCGCGAGCGTGCCACCTGGTGTGCAGCTAGAGTATGACAGCAGTGCGAGAGATTGTTTACATGTCTACCAGCAGAAGCGTTCATTGGCAAGCTAGACAGTTGAAGGGAGACTAGCACAACACTGACACCTGCTGTCCAGCTTGGGTTATACAGTTTTCTGCGAGGCTGAGAACATTAATACTTCCTGCAGAAGTGTTCACCGTCCAGTAAGTGAAAGATAAAATAGCGGAGCGACGCCACCTGGTGTGCAGCTAGAGAATGACAGCAATGACAGAGATTGTTTACAGGTCTTTCTGCAGAAGCGCCCATCGGCTATAGTACTAGACTGTGAAGGGGAGGCTAGAACAATACTGACACCTGAGGCTCGGCTGAACTATTGCAGCATTATATGAGGCTGAATACGCTTATTTCATAAATGAGTGTTCCCCTTCCAGGAGTGAAAGATAAAATGGCTCAAAAGTGTCATCTGGTGTCATCAAGGGCAGCGCGTCTTCACAGGTCTGCTTTCTGCAGCAGAATTCCAGTTGCTAAAAGATAGATTCGCTCAAGGCTGGCATCAAGTGTCCAGCTACAAAGCCATTGTCATGAGTAAGTGCTTCTAGCCCAGGCAATGAAAGAGCAAAATATCCCATCAGATACCTCTAGTGGACAGCTAGTTTATGACAACATTGTGTTTCACTGGTTGATACAAGCATTTTTGTTGTTGCAGTTTTCTATAATGCGAACTTGACCCAAGAGCATTAAAGAGCTTTATCTAAACATCAGGTTACATGAAGCCTTTATTTATCTTTTATTTTTAGGCACAGGAAAATCAAAATAAAATTTATAAAGTGGAACATATGCTCAAAGTAGAACATCTAGGTTCAATTAACAAAACATGTGCATTTTTAAAGAGCACATTCACCCGAGGGTGTCTTGGCGCTGAATATCAGATGTTTATTGTTACCCAACTCAATGGTGCTCATTTTATCGACCTCAGACGGATGAAAGGCTGAGTGGACCTGTGACCATGAGGTCAAAGACAGGCCCCTCCAGTGGATGCATTAGTCCACTGAGCCACCAGACCCAGCTATTGAGAGGGATGAAGTGATTTGGCCCGCACCACAGGAATCACAGGATGTTGAGCTGAGGCCCGGACCTGAGCCAGGATCCCCTGCTCTGAGGTCGCAGCTCTGGCCTTTGGGCCACATCCTTTTCCCCAGAGTGGTTAATAGCAAAGCTCTACTGTGGTAGCAGCTTGCACTTTAACCTAAAAAGTAGGACCACCATCCTGTACCTATCCTAGAAGACCATCCCTGGTGGTATGCCCTTTATTGGTTCAAGATGAGATTATTAAATTATGGGGCACTTAAGGATCATGTCTCTTCGACACTAAAATTGCCAAACTGTTCAGAACAATACAGCTAAGATGACTGTTAAAGCACACAGGTTCCACTTGCTACTCAAATCTCAGTAGTCTGTAGCAGGTGCAGTGGCACCGGAGACCAGGGATTGAGGGCACCAACTAGACCCTGATTATTCCTTTATTTTACCATCCAAACAGAAGTCAGGGGGCTTGTCAGGATATCACAAATTGTCTTCAAGAACAAACCAAAGTCAGGAGGCCCGTAGGACTGTCCAGCGATATTAACAATCTATGTCATTGCTTTTGTTTACCTGCAGGTGGCGTACTGTGCGCTTGCCTCCAGGAGAGGGTGGATCGACTTCCGTGCCTACTTCACACATATGGCGCCATAAGCAATGGATGCAAAAACACCACAAGCTGTGCTGACAGTGGGCACCGAAGCCCTGAACAATGGATGTCTGAAGAATGAGTGACGTTGCTTGTGACTGGAATGGCACAGATTACACGATCAGTATTAGGAAGAAGCCGGGAGTCACCATTCCCTTCTTTGCCTCAGTGCACCCACCACCTCAAGGCATGAAGGATGCGGATATTCCGGAACATTCCACGTAACTTCCCTAAAATGTGACATAAGGTGCTTTTTGGATTTCTTGGGGAAAGTTCTGCGACTGATGAAATGATAATGAAACCTTGTTGCTCCTACAAAGGCACTGTGCATTACTTCCAAAATGTCTTCATCAACATGGCGACCAGGGAGACAAAAATAGTGCAGAGTGCGATGGAACCTTCACAAGCTCTGAGAGCCGAAAGCAGCACCCGGCAGCTGTCTGTCTCCCAAACGGGGGATGTACGAAGGCCCCTAAAGCCCTTGAGGTGCAGCCCTCCCCTCATTCAGCCTCAGGACTGTGCATATCTGTGACTTATGGGAGTCTCAGGGGCCCCTCAAGACTTTCTTTAGATGGGAGGGGCATCATTCTGTGTTACGTCACCTCTCCCACCCCTAACTCAACCTACTGTAAGTATTAAAGCAGGTGTAGGGTTTTAATCAGCATGAGCACTTTGGGATTGTGAGGTTGGGTTGTGTACAGAGCCAACTGAGTGTACCCCTTCTGAGAACAACCTGAAGCCGGATTGGGGGCATCCAGGGGGAGCCTGCAGGGGTGGGCACGGTCTTTTACACAACAGTACTGCAAAACCTTCTCTGTATTTACTAATGCCACACAGCATCGTGATATTTAATGTGTATTTATTTACTGCTGCAAAAAGTGAAAATGTTTTGTGCAACATGTTTATTTAAGGTTTTTACTGTGCAGCCGCTGCGCTAGGTGGGCACAGTGGTGAGAACACATTAAAAGTATTTATATACACAAGTCTCATTTCTGATTTTTTATTTTTTTAATACAACTTTAACCCTTGATTCTGCCTCACCACTGAAGTGACTCCTCTGAGTAACATGACATAACAATTTGAAAAGAGCACTTACACCCAGTCGGGCCTCTTGGCACTGAATAACACATGTCTATTGTTACCCAACTTTTATTGACCTCAGAAGGATGAAAGGCTAAGCGGACCCTCCAGGATTTGAACCTGTTCCCATGAGGTCTAACACTGTGGCTCGCCCCCATTTTAAGTTTGTCATCCTGGGCCCTTACTACACATTGTGCCTGGGGTGCAAGAGGTGTGTGCGCCTGCTGTCAGTGCCCCCGGTCACGGTGCTTTTAAAGAAGGAGCTGCATACGCTCCTGCATCTCCCTTTGTAATGCTGCTAGTGCTGGACCCCTCGGACATCCCTCTGCAGGGAGGGCCAGTCACTCCCTGCACCTACCTTTAAGGGGATTTCACCCCCCTCTTTAAAGTTCAGGGATCATGCCATCTGGACAGTTGTATGATATACAGCCGCTACATAACTCACAGAATGCATTGACCTAGGGCAGGTTCAGGTTTGCGGCTGCCCAGAGGACAGGGCATAATTTGTAGTAGGGTGCACAGGCCCTGTTTCTGCCCGGCACAGCTATTTAAAGGGGTCGCAGGAGGGGCCCAGAGTGTGCCTGAGCAGCTTGGGGGTCACATGTAGAAGGGGGGCCAAAGAGTTCGCCTGAGGAGCCCCAGAGTTACAGATAGAAGGAGGGTGCAGGCTGTGTCATAGAAGCTCAGGAGTCAGAGGCAGAAAGAGGGGCTTCAGGGTGTGTCCCAGAAGGATAGGGGTCAAAGGATGAAAGAGGGGTGTCAGAGTGTGCCCGAGAAGCCATGAGGTCACAGCCAGGGGGAGGAGCTGTATTGTGTGCCTCAGAAGTCATGGGGTCCCATGCTGCAGGAGGGGCTGCAGAGTGTGCCTGAGAGGATCAGGGGGTCACAGGCTGCAGGAGGGGCTGCAGAGTGTGCCTGAGAGGATCAGGGGGTCATAGGCTGCAGGAGGGCTGCAGAGTGTGCCTGAGAGGATCAGGGGGTCACAGGCTGCGGGGGGGGGGGAGGGGGGCTGCAGAGTGTGCCTGAGAGGATCAGGGGGTCACAGGCTGCGGGGGGGGGCTGCAGAGTGTGCCTGAGAGGATCAGGGGGTCACAGGCTGCAGGAGGGGCTGCAGAGTGTGCCTGAGAGGATCAGGGGGTCACAGGCTGCGGGGGGGAGGGGGCTGGGGGTGTGGAGAGTGTGCCTGAGAGGATCAGGGGGTCACAGGCTGCGGGGGAGGGGGCTGCAGAGTGTGCCTGAGAGGATCAGGGGGTCACAGGCTGCGTGGGGGCTGCAGAGTGTTCCTGAGAGGATCAGGGGGTCACAGGCTGCGGGGGGCGGGGGTGCAGAGTGTGCCTGAGAGGATCAGGGGTCACAGGCTGCGGGGGGGGGGGGGTGCAGAGTGCGCCTGAGAGGATCAGGGTGTCACAGGCTGCGGGGGGGAGTGCAGTGTGTACCTGGGAGGATCAGGGGTCACAGGCTGCGGAGGGGGGCTGCAGAGTGTGCCTGAGAGGATCAGGGGGTCACAGGCTGTGGGGGGGTGGGTGCAGAGTGTGCCTGAGAGGATTAGGGGGTCAAAGGCTGCGGAGGGGGGGCTGCAGAGTGGGCCTGAGAGGATCAGGTGGTCACAGGCTGCATGGGTGGGCTGCAGAGTGTGCCTGGGAGGATCAGGGGGTCCAGGCTGCGGGGGGAGGCCTGCAGAGTGTGCCTGAGAGAATCAGGGGGTCACATACTGCAAGAGGGCTGCAGAGTGTTCCTGAGAGGATCAGGGGGTCACAGGCTACGGGGGGGGGGGGGCTGCAGAGTGTGCCTGAAAGGATCAGGGGGTCACAGGCTGCAGGAGGGGCTGCAGAGTGTGCCTGAGAGGATCAGGGGGTCACAGGGTGTGGGGGGGCTGCAGAGTGAGCCTGAGAGGATCAGGGGGTCACAGGCTACGGGGGGGCTGCAGATTGTGCCTGAGAGGATCAGGGGGTCACAGGCTACGGGGGGGGGGGGATGCAGAGTGTGCCTGAGAGGATCAGGGGGTCACAGGCTGCGGGGCCGGTGGGTGCAGAGTGTGCCTGAGAGGATCAGGGGGTCACAGGCTGCGGGGGGCGGGGGATGCAGAGTGTGCCTGAGAGGATATGGGGTCACAGGCTGCGTGGGGGCTGCAGAGTGTGCCTGAGAGGATCAGGGGGTCACAGGCTGCGGGGCCGGGGGGTGCAGAGTGCGCCTGAGAGGATCAGGGGTCACAGGCTGCGGGGGGGGGGTGCAGAGTGTACCTGAGAGGATCAGGGGGTCACAGGCTGCGTGGGGGCTGCAGAGTGTGCCTGAGAGGATCAGGGGTCACACGACGCGGGGGGGTTGCAGAGTGTGCCTGAGAGGATCAGGGTGTCACAGGCTGTGGGGGGGGGGTGCAGAGTGTGCCTGAGAGGATCAGGGGGTCACAGGCTGGGGGGGCTGGGGGTGTGCAGAGTGTGCATGAGAGGATCAGGGGGTCACAAGCTGCGGGGGCGGGGGGCTGCAGAGTGTGCCTGAGAGGATCAGGGGTCACAGGACGCGGGGGGGTTGCAGAGTGTGCCTGAGAGGATCAGGGGTCACAGGACGCGGGGGGGTTGCAGAATGTGCCTGAGAGGATCAGGGGGTCACAGGCTGCGGGGGGCGGGGGTGCAGAGTGTGCCTGAGAGGATGAGGGGGTCATAGGCTGCGGGGGGAGGGGGTGCAGAGTGCGCCTGAGAGGATCAGGGTGTCACAGGCTGCGGGGGGCTGGGGGTGTGGAGAGTGTGCCTGAGAGGATCAGGGGGTCACAGGCTGCGGGGGGGGGTACAGAATGTGCCTAAGAGGATCAGGGGGTCACAGGCTGCGGGGGGCGGGGGTGCAGAGTGTGCCTGAGAGGATCAGGGGGTCACAGGCTGCGGGGGGAGGGGGTGCAGAGTGCGCCTGAGAGGATCAGGGGGTCACAGGCTGCGGGGGGGGGGAGTGCAGTGTGTACCTGGGAGGATCAGGGGTCACAGGCTGCGGAGGGGGGCTGCAGAGTGTGCCTGAGAGGATCAGGGGGTCACAGGCTGCAGGAGGGGCTGCAGAATGTGCCTGAGAGGACCAGGGGGTCACAGGCTGCGGAGGGAGGGGGGCTGCAGAGTGTGCTTTAGAGGATCAGCAGGTCATAGGCAGCAGGAGGGGCTGCAGAGCGTGGCTGAGAAGATCAGGGCGTCACAGGCTGCAGGAGGGGATGCAGAATGTGCCTGAGAGGATCGGGGGTCACAGGCTGCGGGGGCGGGAGGTGCAGAGTGTGCCTGAGAGGATCAGGGGGTCACAGGCTGCAGGAGGGGCTGCAGAATGTGCCTGAGAGGACCAGGGGGTCACAGGCTGCGGAGGGAGGGGGGCTGCAGAGTGTGCCTGAGAGGATCAGGTTTCACTGGACGCGGGGGGGGGGTGTGGAGAATGTGCCTGAGAGGATCAGGGGGTCACAGGCTGCGGGGGCGGCGGGGTGCAGAGTGTGCCTGAGAGGATCAGGGGGTCACAGGCTGCAGGAGGGGCTGCAGAATGTGCCTGAGAGGACCAGGGGGTCACAGGCTGCGGAGGGAGGGGGGCTGCAGAGTGTGCCTGAGAGGATCAGGTTTCACTGGACGCGGGGGGGGTGTGGAGAGTGTGCCTGAGAGGATCAGGGGGTCACAGGCTGTGGGGGTCTGGGGGTGTGGAGAGTGTGCCTGAGAGGATCAGGGGGTCAAAGGCTGCGGAGGGAGGGGGCTGCAGAGTGTGCTTTGGAGGATCAGCAGGTCATAGGCAGCAGGAGGGGCTGCAGAGCGTGGCTGAGAAGATCAGGGCGTCACAGGCTGCAGGAGGGGATGCAGAATGTGCCTGAGAGGATCGGGGGTCACAGGCTGCGGGGGCGGGAGGTGCAGAGTGTGCCTGAGAGGATCAGGGGGTCACAGGCGGCAGGAGGGGCTGCAGACTGTGCCTACGAAATCCAGGGGTCAAGGCTGCCGGAGGGCTTGTAGGGTGTGTCTGAGAATGACAGGAGTCACAGGCAGAAGAAGTGGCTGCCAGGTTTGCCTGAGACCCCACCGCCCTGAACCAGCAGTCAGGGAATAGAACCATAGAGGGCTCTAGAGGAGACACTCCCTGGACAGTGCTGTTGCAACACAACCAATGACTTGTGTAGTCACAATCCCCAATTCAAAAGAAAGGACTGGAGAGAATCCTTCGCATAGTAGGTGCCCTGCAGGTGGGCACAAGGCCTGTGCTCTCAAGGCACACTACTTCATCAAATACCCCAACATCAGTGAAGCTCTCTCCCTGCCTCCTCCCTTGCCAGCCCTCTATACACTTGGGACTCACCCTCAGCTCTGCCTGAAACCCCATGAGCTGTTCCATTTCTCAGTGCAGCGCTCCATTGGTCCAGTCTGTTCTACTCAGGTAGTAACACATAGATACATGGAGGTAGGCGCAAGCTGTCGCTGGCCCCACATCTTCGAGAGCACGTGTCCTGACATTGCAGCTGATAAGCCTCTACATTCCATCATACACTGCTGCATGGTTGGATGGATGTAGGTGCTCTCTACAAGGGACACCTGACAGTGGCCAGGATTCAGTCATCGAAATAGGAGAGAATTCGGTGTGTTTGAAAGCTGCGTCATTTGCTTTTGCATAATATGCCTTGGCATAATTTTGTGAAATTTCAGTAAAATTCTGAAAAATTACCAGGGCCGGCTCCTTCGCTATGGTGGAGGAGCCTCGCCTCACTGCCTTCTCGCAGAAGCCAAAACTTAAGTTATTACCATTTTATGTTTGCTTTGCGGGTGGGCGGAGCTCCTCTGCTCCCTAAGCAGGGCATGGGAGGAGTGGTTTGCCCACTCCGGAGTGCACAAAGACTGTTTGGTTCTCCCTCTCGGGCCTCCTAAACTAGTCATGCGCACTCTGCCCTCCCACTGGCCCCTGGCTGAGAGCTGTCCCAACCAATCACAACGCTGCATCACAGCATTGTGATTGGCTTAGGGGAGGGAGCCTGGCTGCCTGCTTCCTGTTCCTGTCGGAGGCAGGAGAGCAGGAGGAGAGAAGACATTGGACCCGGCAGAAAGTTAGGTTTTAATTTTTCGTTTTTTAATTATGACCCCCCCTCCCCGCACGACCCTACCCCTTGTGCGACTGCGGCTGCCACTCATCCTTGAGCCATGCCAGCCGCTAATGAAAATTACTCGTAATTACATGAAATGCAAATCCGTCATTTAGAGCAATATTTTAGCTCAAAGGCATCCTTCCATCAATTTTTGATACAAGAATGCACTTTGCTCTAAAAAAGTGCACAAAAAAAGCATTGCAAACAACAGCCTCATACAGTCTGTTATTCACGTGTGTCACTGGTAAATTTTTAGCATGAATAGCAAGTAATTACACAAAGTGGAATGATAGCATAAAAACCTCAATGCAAAATTCCCAAAATTACACATTTTTACTCTGGTGTAATGTAAATTTTGCCCAAGTCTTGAGAGAATAGTAGCTATTGCAGCTGTTCCGGAATGCCCCAGGGCAATTAGGCATTAGAGGTGCTCTAACACAATAATGTAAATAATATTGTAACTGCAGCAGGCAGCTTACGCCTCTGAAATGTGGCCAGCACCTGTGGTGACCCCAGGTACCACCAGAGTGGATTAACTGTGACAAGGAAACCCTAAGGTCTTTTTACACCATGTATTATGCACTGATTGGGGTTCCTTTATTCCGTATAACTGTACAAAGATTTATCCCTCCTCCTACTGGCATTGCATGGCTCTGTCTGATGTCTCCTGTGCAATCAGGTGTCTTCTTCCTGTCCCATCTCTGTTCCCACAACACTGTTGCTACTTTACCCTCTTTTTCACTTTCCAAAGCGCATGCACTTCTGAAAAAACAAATGAAAGTGTGACAATAACTTTGTGAGGTGCAAATAACCAGCATTTAAATGTGTGAATAGAATAAACTCTAGCAGCGGTGAAACAAAAGAAGTTGTCTACATGTAGCCTTAAGTGGGTGGGTGAACGGGGGGAGTAATCAGGGAGGCAATGAAGGGATTGGCTGAGTCAAGGGAGGAGGGATGAAAAAGATGGAGAAACAACTTCATCGGTTTGGCAGCTCCCTACAATCAAGTAACACATCTCACACGGATCATGTAACAAAACCCACTGTTTGAACACATATATGTAGACCACATTGTGTGACTACGTGCAGTGGCCAATCATGCAGGGCTTCGAGGCGCACTGATATGTTATCAACATTTGAATGAATGTTATTTGGTTTCAGATTAGAGGTGGACATGCCAACAAATTAACAAGGAGAGCCAAGCCAGAGCTGTGCTAAAGGGTCTGGCTCGGATCTTAGTGCCTGTGCACGAGCCGAGCCCTACAAATATTCCCTACGTAAAACATACAACAGATATTCTGTAAAATATAATAAAGTCGATTCAAAGTTTGCTTCTTTAACGTATGGAAGCTTTGACATTATTAGGGAACATTATAGCACTCCACTGAGAAGTACTTATTAAAGTGATAGTTTTGTACAACTGGTAGTCTGAACTCACATCTTTGAAAGTTCCTCCAAACGCGATAATGAAGCAAAAAGACTTTTGGTGAAGTAAAATATTTGCCTAAGATCACACAATTTAATTGATGAAGCAGCAATTTATCCAAGAATTCTGGTTTCACTTGCTACAAATCAGGTAGTAAATGCGTATCTATTTGTCATTCCTTAAGTTAAGCCTTTGTTTTTACCTCTTAGTGGACGTTTCAAAATAAAGCGTGA
This sequence comes from Triturus cristatus, assembly GCF_964204655.1. Lineage (NCBI taxonomy): Eukaryota > Metazoa > Chordata > Amphibia > Caudata > Salamandridae > Triturus > Triturus cristatus. The sequence goes on along the minus strand of NC_140579.1, from coordinate 116,826,131 downwards.
ACTTGAGCCAAAGGTATTGGAGCGTTGTACATGAACACCAGTTACAGCACGCATGAATTGTTTATAAGCAGGGGTAGATTAAGCGATGCCACAGCATCAAAGGATGTTGAGCTGAAGCCGAGACTCAAACCGGTTTACCCAGTTCCGTAGTCGGCGGCTTTGACCGTGTGGGAAGCTGGCTCTCTATATACCATACCAAAAAGGGGTATAGTGTGCAGAGAGTCCAGGGGATCCTCGGAGGCTTTACAGGGGCTAAAGTAGATAATACGAATGCTCTCTTTTGCAGTAGTGTGGGCGAGCAATTAGGCGTATCAGAAGGCTGCGTCAAGAATTTGTTGTGCACACAGAATCAATAAATGAGACACACACTCAACAATAAGACAAGCACTGGGCAAAGTCCAAAGCAATGCCAACGGTGCACCACCAGTGGCACAGGGGCGGCCCGATGCAGGGTGCTCACACAGCATTGGGCAGTCAATGCAAGTTAATGCAGAAAGGACAAGTCGGAAAAGGGCTGCAGGCTCAGGCCAGGAGACCAGTCAGGGGAACCCAGCTGCTGGAGAGGTAAGTTGTGATGCCTAAGGACTTCACCAAAGCCCAGGGAGGACAGGTGCAGTGGTGTCTTTTGGTGTTGGAAATGGCTTACCTGGGCTGGTCCCGGGCGAGGGGGTCTCCATGCAGAGGCTGCAGGCAGCGTTGTGGAGTCCACCTGGGCTCAGCCAATGGTGAACTTGGGCTCTGGAGTGGTGGGGCACCTTGTTGGTGCCAGTGTGTCTCTTCAACTCAGGCAACAGGCGTCGGCTGCAGAGGAGGAACCAGAAGTCAGGTTTCATGGTTCTTCAGGTCACAGAGGCCTTGCTTGGATGTTATTGTTTTTGGACAGTTCCACTGCTCTTGAGAGTTCTTGATATTTGTTGAAGGCAGACAATCCACCCATGGGTTTGGAACTTCCTGGACTGCAGAACGAGGTACCTTTGGTGCAGTTTTTGTCAAGGGCTGAAGACAGGCCGGTGGGGCTGGGGACAAGTCAGGTTCCTTCTGCAGTCTTTTCTGCTTTTGTGGCTCTGCGGTGTTCGGTTCTTCTTAGGCTCAGGGAGCCACCTAAATACTAAATTTAGGGCCGTTTAAAGGGAGCGTCAGGTAGTAGCTAATGAGCTACTGTTAGAAATGGGGATCCCTAGTTGGCACTGACTTGCACCCTGTCTAAATCGGGACCCTTCCTTCTAGTCTGGGTGAGGGGATTACACAGCTAAAACAACCCCAGTCACGCTTTTCTTAGAGGCAATGTGTAAAGCATTTGTACATACACACACATTAACACAGTGAAAACACTACAAAAATACACCACACCAGATTAGAAAAATAACCAATCTTTATCTGAATAAAACAAGACCAAAATGACGAAAATGCAACATACACAAGTAAAGATATCACTTTTAAAAAGTTCAAAATAGCTTTATGCATAGAAAACTATGGATGCATCACTTTTATCACAAAGTACCTGGAATGCATCAAAATCAAAGATGAAAACAGGTCCAGGAAAAGCAAAGCACTGCATCGACTCCTTACTCCCTGGGAAGGTGATGCATCGATTCCTTACTCCCTGGGAAGGTGATGCATCGATTTCTTACTGCCAGGGGAGGTGATGCATCGATTCCTTCCTGCAAGGGGAGTTGATGCTTCAATCTCCGGACACCCGGCCTTTGTTTCCTAATACTGGGCCATGTCGATGAAGAACATGGCACACAGGTGTGATGCATCGAAAATCCGGATGCACTGGGTCAATGCAGTGGCGGTGAAAACAGGTGCTGCACTGATTTTCCAGCCACAAGCAGTTGATGCGTCAATTTCTTCAGCCGCACAGCAGGGCCTGCGTCGCAGTGGGTTGCCTCCGATGTCAAAGACATGGTGCTCAAGACTTGTGTTGCGTCAATCTTCCAGCTGCATGGCAGGCACTGCGGCGATTCTTCAGATGCACTTCTGGGATGCTTTGGTTTTTCAGTCACAGGGTGCTGCGTCAGGAAAAACAGGCGCTGAAGGTCGATGTGTGGATTTTCTCAGTCCTCTGCAGCACTTGGCAGGTCAGAGCTCCCAGCAGAGGATTTCAGGGGCTGCAGTTGAAGTCTTTGACAGCTCTGAGACGTCTTACCAGGAGGCAAGCACCCACAAGCTCTTGGAGAACCTTGGCAAGCCGATACAAGAAAGGGAAGTCCAGCCATTTCACTGCTTAAGACAGAAGCAGCAAGCAGCAGGCCAGCCCAACACAGCATCAAGCATATCCTCTCCTACAGCTTCTTCAGGTCTTCCTCTTGGCAGAATCTCCTCTTAGTCTAGAAGTGTTCTGAAGTTATGGTCGTCCTCCCCTCAACCCTCCTCCTAGCGCCTTGAGACCCTCAAAGGCAAGTAGCTGCGCTATACAAACCCATGAATGATTAATTGGTTTCACAGTTACAGTACTTATACCCCTTTCAAGTAGGCATGCTTCAGGGGATAGTCTTTGTAGTGCACAAGGCCCTTCCTTGCCCTGACTTGGATTCAGACACGCTACATGGGGGTGGGGACAGCTTTGTGTGACGGCAGACACAGTCCTAGTCAGGTGTAATGGACAACTCGTCTCACCACTCTAGCTCTGGAAGGCCCATCAGCCTGGTGTTGGGCAATCAGGATATGCAGGATACACCTCAACTCCCTTTTTGCGACTGTCTAGAGTGAATGCACAAACAGCCCAACTATCAGTCTAGACCACACTTGGATTTCACAGGCAGACATAGGCACAGGCTGGTAAAGCAAGAAAATGCTCACTTTTCAAAAGTGGCATTTTTAAACACACAATCTAAAAAACAACTTCACAGAAAGATGTATTGTTTAATTGTGAGTTCAGGGACCCCAAACTCTAAATCTCTATCTCTTCCCAATTGGAAGTTGCATTTATAAGAGGTTACAAGGCAGCTCTAATGATAACCTATGAGACAGATAACCCTTGCAATAGTGAAAAACAAAACTGGCAGTATTTCACTATCAGGACATGTAAAACACACCAGTACATTTTAAATACACTGCACCCTACCCTCTAGGCTACCTTGGGCCTAGCTTTCGGGTCCCTAATATGTAGTAAAAGAGAAGGCTTGGCACTGAGAAATGGGTGCACTTGCCAGGTCGACATTGCAGTTGAAAACTGCACACATAAACACTGCAGTGGCAGGCCTGAGAGATGGTTGTAGGGCTACTCATGTGGGTGGTACAACCAGTGCTGCAGGCCAAATAGTAGCATTTCATTTACAGGCCCTGGACAATTTACTCGAGTCTCGCTGGTAAATCAAATATGCCAATCAGGAATAACCAATCACAATCACAATATACACAGGAAGCACTTGCACTTAAGTACTGATCAGCAGTGGTAAAGTGCCCGTTGTTCTAAAACCAGTAATAAAACTAAATGCAACACACAGTCAAAAACAGGAGGTCCAAACAAAAAAAGACAGGGGAATATACACCAAAGTCTAACAGCTATCTACCTCAAGGTTGACTACACCCTCTAAATGCTCAACTCAACCTTGCGGGGAATGACCATATCCCTGATCCTGGTTGGCTAGTTTTCCTCAATTCAAGATGGAGGGAAGTGAAATGGGAGAGGGGTCCACTTCAGCTCAGAGCACCTTATGGGTGGCACTGGCTGGGAGTGGACACGCCTCCTGTTTTCACTATTTTACCCGTCCGTCTTAACACCAAAAAATGAGGCATGGACAGGAGCAGGGCAACTCCACTAGTTTGAGTTGCCAGTGGTCGCATAACAAAGGATGGGAAGCATTTGAAACTCGCCGCCGTACTATGCTCTACCTGCAGAGGGGAAGTGTGAAGCACCTCTGCCCAGCGTAGGCTTTGTTTCTGACCCATGAGAGGACAAGGCTCTCACCCCAGGGGGGCAGAAACATGTCTAGAGGTGGTAGGCTGGTGGGGACCAGTCAGACAAACACTAGTGGGTTGGTAGGTTTCAAGTGCACCTCTAAAGGATCCTCTGTGTGCAATATTGAACACATCTGACACTGAATCAGTGCAAGTTTATTACAAAGAGTTGTTTGGTACCAAACATCCCATAATTCAGTGAAGCCATCATGGGACTTAGACACTCGTAATGAGTGTCCAGGCATGTACTCACTATGGCTTCCCTGTTTAATTACAATATGGAGAAATCAACATGGATATTTCAGGGGCATATCTGCTCATGCAATCATGGCCTCACAGGAGATATAGTGCGCCCTGCCTTGGGAATACAAGGCCTGTTATAGGGGTGACTTACCCATATCCCATGCAGTGTTTGTGGGAATGGCACACAGGAATGTGTGCCATGTCGACTCTTCAGTTGGGTCTGCATCAAGACACACAGCCTGAAATGACAGAGTGCAGGGCCTTGGTGAGGGCTCCCTAGGGTGGCACAATTTGTGCTGCTACCTTATGGTCCTTCTTCAGTGCCAGTGCCCTATGTACCAGGGGTACCATTTACTAGGGACCTACAAGGGGTACTGAAGTTGTACCAATTGTGGCACTGTTTAGGGAAAGAACACTGGTCCTGGGAGCCTGGGTAGCAGGGACCCAGTATTCTTTAGTCAAAGCTGCATCAAAAGCCAGCCAAAAGACGTGGGTAGAGAAAGGGAGGCAGGCAGAAGCCACATGAAAGCTCGGCTCGTTATGAGCTCGAGGTTCCAACAGGACCTTGAGCTGAGCCAGAGTCAGGCTTCAGGCTCAAGCTTCCTGTGGCTTGTCCACCTCTACTTGATATAGCCCTCTGACTGGCGAGAGGAGGAGGTAAATTAGGGTATCTGTGACAAATTGGGTTGTCGGTTGACTTGGTCAAACAGCAACTACAATCCTTATCAGGGTGAGGCATAAGCCTACCCTAAATTAACCCATGCGCAACCCTCTGGTAGCTTGGCACAGAGCAGTCAGACTTAACTTAGAGGCAATGTGTAAAGCATTTGTGTAACACTTCAAACAGTAGCATAGTCAAAACAGCCCAAAAAAGGATCTCACACCAAACTTGAAGAATAGAGAGAAATGTAATAAATAAAACAAGACCAAAATGAGAAAAATCCAATTAGTAGAACTGGAAATAACCAATTTTAAAGATTTTAGTGAAAATAGCACCAAAAAGTGCAGAGCGCCAACTGTGGGTATCTGGTTGGGCTGGACTTTGGACAGAGTCACAAGTGCAACCCGACCACAATGGAGCACGGGCCAGCTACAGGGACCCCATGTTGCCTCAAACATTTTATCTCACCTCTTCCATTTTTGCTGGTCGTATTTTTGTTGGCTTTAGAACTCTGCACACTTTACCCTAGGGGTGACTTATATGTATTAAAAAGCCAGTGTGGGCCTGGCAAAAGGTTTATCTTGCCAGGTCAAAATGGTTGTTTAAAACTGAGCACCGGTTTAAAGTGCTACGCAAGTGGGTGGCACAATCAGTGCTGCAGGCCCATGATTAGCATTTAATCTACAGGCCCTGGGCACATGTGGTATCACTTTACTAGGGACTGACAAGGAAATTAAATATGGCAACTGGGGATAAGCCAATATATCATGTTTTAAGAAGTAAGCACAAGCACTTTAGCACTAGTTCGCAGTGGTAAAGTGTGGAAAGTCATAAAGGCATAAAAAAACGCAGTCAGCAAAAACAGGAGGTCTGAAGGCAAAAAGTTAGGGGGAAACCACGCCAAGGATACCAGTTCTAACAGTATCTATGCAATGGAGGGGTTTAATTGGGAGGATATTGTTGATCACTCTGTTTTATTCCAAAAACTACACATTGCAGGGCATGAGACAATCCATGTAAACATTTAAAAGTTTAAAGGTTTTCGAAAGATAAAGCATTGAAAGGTGGGAAATTTCAAATTGATTATCAATATACATTTAAGCTGAAGTCATTTTAAAATTATGAGACATTACTTCCTGAAACATGTAGACTTTTATTACCCATTTGCATATATTAACAGCAAGAAGAATGACAACACCAACAATAATATCAATATTCCCACTAATAAGATTCTTTACTAACATTTGTGTTTATGTCACGCGTTTTAAAGTGTTTAATAACGGTTCTTGGTGCTGTAAGTGACGTGAGGTTCTAATGCCCAACACAATGTCCTCCATGTTATCGACCTCAGAAGGATGACGATGAGCTGGTTGCACAGAGATCTCTGGCTCTGATCATGGCAGAACTTACAGATGTCACAAGCAGCTGCTGTGGATGAACAATCCCTTTATTCACCACCAGATGGCGAGCTTCTACCATTAACAGCACTTTACCCAGCCAATGTACGGTACGTGCCCTCCACAGCATTCACCACACAGGTGCCCGAGCGAGCTTGTGTATGTAGTGTTGTGTGATTTTGTAATGATGGAACCCTTGTGGCTCCTGATGGATTCTGTAGAACTGTGACATAAGCATTAGAGCGTAGAGCAGTGAAGGAAGGTTTGGAATGCTGAATTTGCAGTTACATGCCACAGAATAAAGATGTGTTACACTAAGCTCCATGTGTGGCGTAGTCATTGGTGGGTACCCAGGCTGAGGAGGATGCTGCAGTGCACAAAAAAAAAGACCCATCAAGAATGCAAAGAAATCAGAGGTGTGGTGGTTCCTTTTGATACGTTTCCCTTGTATCCTTTCTAGGGTGTTGAAAGACTGGATACGCTCATGAAGAGGTTGGTGAAGGAGGTCTGCTCTTCGGACAGTGCCAGCATCAGGTCTGCCGGGAGGAGTCCAGGATATACTGTCTTCTGCTTGGCTGCAGAATCTCAGGCGCTGTAAGGCCTCCTGCTTGCAGGACTAGGTAACTATGTCAGTGTCACTGCCAATGCAGCTGAGAAGGCAGTGCGAGCAGTGCCGGCTGCACCGTGCCTGGTGATGAGTTACTACTCCTGCTCATGTCATCGGCATTGACTGGACATCCTTCCGGGGTTTGGGGAAGGCTACTGGCCATGCTGGGAGTGGGCCTGGTTGTCAAGTCAGCCAGCACCGCCACAGCATCCATTCTGTTGGACGAGGCAGGCCTCACAGTGTCAGGGATGTGATGAGGAAAGCTTGATTTGGAGTAATGAAGATTACTAATAAGTAATCTGAGCAACTTTTAGGGCACATTCGACATTCTTTGCCAACATTGCATAACTTCTTTCCCTTTATAAGCTTGAAGTGCAAAAGAGCACAGGTTACCTGAGCACATGTGTGGGCAGCTCACATTGACTTTGTGCATTCTTGTGCCTGTAGTTCTGCAAATATAACAATCAGGAATAAAAGTGCCAGAAAAGAATGAGAGGATCTGCCCTTAATGATCTACTCGCACACTTTAGAACACTGTAGGTGCTTGTATGCCTGGGGGCAATGCTGGCAGAGGTGGCACCTCTCTGTGCACTTGCTAAGTGCAGTGTAGTTTAAATGTTTCTTTTCAAGTCAGATACCTTTCCAGTATGTAGTATTTAATGTGCCCTGCCTTGATAAGAGGACTTTTAATCAGTAACACTTCAGTTGCATTAACAATTGCAATGTTGCCATATTTGAAATACTTTAGTCATAAAAGGTTTTATCTTACACTTGTACCACTAGCAGTGCTTGATGACCCCAGAAGGGACAAATTGGCATCATCCATCTGCAAAGTAAGTGACATCACTGAATTTCTCATCATTCATCTGCACAAGAAGTGACATCTCTGGTTTCAAGCCAACACCATCTTTAAAAGAAGAAACCACTTAAGAGGACTTCATATCCCATCATCTATCTGCACAGGAAGTGACATCACTGTATTTTCCATCCATCTGCACAGGATGTTACATCACTGGTTTCCCAGCCACCACCCTGGCACTACTACCCCCTCTAAGGACTACTTAATGGCAGCTGATGCACTCTCGCACACCCTACACCCACCATGCCTGCACCAACAGCATTCAGAACCTCACTCGCCCACAAAGTAGGCACCGGCTCATGCTCACATAGATCAACCAACATCCACAATACATCACACTCCCGTGCATGGTCCTCAACACCCAACCACTCACCAAACACGTCACTGAGATATAGCAACTACTAAAAGACCACGCTCCAGACCTGCTCTTCCTCACAAATACTTGGCTAAACCCAACCTCTGTTCCGGACATCACTACAGCCATCCCCACAAGCTACAAGATTGCCAGGCAAGACCGCCAGCACAATAATGGAGATGGAGTCACTATCATATTCAAAGATATCATCAGCTGCACCTTCTAATCTACACGTACACCCCCACCAGCTACATGGAACATCTCACTTTCAAGATACGCATCACAGTCAAGTTCTCTCTGGGTTGAACCTTTGTATACAAACCACCAGGACCCAGCGTTGATTTCTTTAGTGACATCATAGACTTCATTGCATCCCTCATCATAAATGCCAGCACCTTCATCCTCCTTGGAGACCTTAACGTTTACGTAGAATACCACACCGACCGAAAATCTATGGCCCGCCTAGAAAATCTCCAAACCCTCGGCCTCACACTGCACTTTACCAAACCTACCCACACTGCCAGACACCTAATGGACTTGAGTTTATCCTCAATCAGCAACATCAAAGTCGACAAGATAGCAACCATAATCTGGACAGACCACACCCTCATCAGTTTCTGCATACCATCCCACACCTCCACAGGACCACCACCTGAGCTGCCTGCCTCTGCTGGAATATCATCTCAGTAGAGGAGTGGGCTTATGCCAGCAACGTGCTGAAAGCATTCAAGAACCTCAATACCTGGATCACAACATGCACAGACACCCTGGCTCCTCTCAAGCTGAACGCAATGGCAGAAGCCCGACCACAGTCCAGCTGGTACAGAGAGGAACTCAGGCTGATGAAACACCACTTCAGGGAACTGGAGCAAGTCAAGACACCACTGATAAAGACATCTTCCAATCCACCCGAAGACGCTACCGCTAGCAGTTATGGAACACCAAGCACACAGCTCTCCAGATCACATTGACGCATTGACTAATGGCAGGAATGAAATCAGCATCGTCAAAGACTTCACCATGACTCCTGATATCTCCCACATCACCCCCTTGCAAGACCTTTGGAGCAAGTTCTTTGAATTCTTTTGTAACAAAATCACCTCCATATATTAGAACTGCAACCCCCCATCCAAAGCCTGTCACCTGCGCAACGTAACTTAACTTCTTGGCCGAAGAACCAACTCTGACCTCGTGTCCACCATCACTGCTACTACCATGGAGACCATCCACTGAGGGGCTCCATCTGACCCCTGCCTCCACCACACCTTCACCAAAAGACTCCTACTGATCAGCAATCACTAACACTCATCCTCCATGCCTCCATCAACTCAGCCATGTTCCTGGACACCTGGAAACATGCCGTCGTCATACCCCTGCTCAAGAAACCATCCACAGAACCAGCCATGCTTTCCATATTCCTCCTACTATATTCAGCATAGGTCTTACAGAAACTAATCAACCTACACCTCAGCAACCACCAGTTCCTCAACTCCATGCAGTCCAGATTCAGTCCCAACCACAATAAAGAAGCAACACTCATCACTGCCAAAGAGGACATCTGCAAGATCCTTGACAAAGGAGACACAGAAACACTCTCTACCTGGACCTCTCTGCAGCATTTGACACGGTTTCACACCCCATCCTCATCAGGCGCCTGCACTAGATTGGCATCCAAGGACCCGTTCTCCGATGGATCTGCTCTTTCTTAATGGATAGAACACAAGCTATCAACCTGGCACCTTACACCTCAGAAGCCCTCAAACTCATCAGCGGAGTTCCTCAAGGTTCATCGTTCAGCCCCACACTCTTCAATGCATGCATCATCCTGCTGGCCAACGTCATCCATGCACACAACATCAGCTTCCCCTCCCATACCAACAACAAGCAACAGTTCTAATCTCTCTCTGTGCTGACGCACTTTAGGCAGCCATGAGCCAAAGCACACACCCTCGTGTCACAGTGCAAGAGTGTCCGTACTGTCTGAACCATAGGTTTTGTATTGAAGTGGGCCATTACAGTACAAACCTACGGTTTAAGGCTTTTCTCTCATTGTATTTGCACTGTACAATGCAGCACAAATGTAAAGTGGGAGAAATGGAGAGAAATGGAAACATTTCCCTAGTTGCACCTGCCTCGAAGACGCATTGAGTTTTAGTGACAAATTCAAGTCTACAATGTTCTATAGACATTGATTTGCCTCGAAAGCCATGGCTGGTTCCATGGGAATGCCCATGCACCACCCATGGAACACACCCATGAGGCAAGGTGACACACAGCAGTGCATCACACACCACTGCATTTCTTTGGGCTACAATCCAATGCAAGATATGACTTGTGTTGGATAGTATGTAGTATGTTGCACGGTCTGTTTTGAAGTGCAGGTAGTCTGGCCATAATATGAGTGCCTGGCCTTTTAATGGCTGCCACAAGTGGCAAAGTCTGCCTTTCTAAAGGAGGTGTGAATGGCCGTGCTGTCAAGTTGTAAACTTTCATTTTTGCAACATAAAGTGTAATATTAACATGAGTCCAAAAAGACAACATTGATTCTTTCAGCTGTATGGTTAGTAGTTAATATGACAATATTAACAGTGAGCTATGTGATGCTATGTTTTGTTATGTTAAGCTATGGTATGTTATGTTATGTTACTTTGTATAGTGCACAGCTCACTAGGGAGGGGATACTGATGCTAACTTAGGATCTCTATGGGTCGAGTCTAACCCTGGGCGTAGTGGGGCTACGTGGAGCATCGCGTAGTGTGGCCAAATCTACGCCCACGCATGCGCATTTGTGAAAAGAAGTTGTCGTCATCGAGGAAGAGGGAGCCCCGGGATGCCGCGCTGCAGGTAAGGCATTTTATTTTATTTTTTCATCATAGTTTACCTTATTTTAAAAGGAGGGCAGGCGGGAGGCGGGAGGCGGGAGGCGGGCAGCGGGCGGCGGGCGGCAGGCAGCTCTGCTTTGCCCTGGCTTGTGCGTAGCGCTGCCTGCTACGCCTACTTCGTAAACCGCGAAGAAGGCAGCGCCACATACACTCCGTGGGCGAAGCGGAGTACTACGCCCGGGGTTAGTCGAGTCGGGGCTCGGTGAGGGTCCAGATCTTCAGTTTCTTGTGGAATTCAAGAACTGAGGAGGCAGATCTGATGTGCAGGGTTAGGCCATTCAAGGCTTTAGGAGAGAGGTAGGGGAAGGCAGGACCACCAGATCTGGTTCTGCCTATGCAGGATGAGTGCAAGTAGGGGTCCAGCTGGGCGGAGGCGTCTCACAGGTTTGTGGAAGTTTATGCAGTTGTTGAGGTGTGTGGGGCTGATCTTGTTGAAGGCTTCGTCTGTGTGAGGATTTTGAAGAGTGCTCATTTGTGAAATGGGTGTGAATGATGAGAGTGCAGTGTGGGGGGTCCAGGGGAAGCCTAGCCACAGAGCTTTGTGTGGTCTGTAGTCTTCTGGTCGATTGAGCATTGATTCCAGTATGGACATGCTTTACCGTCGTCCAGCATGTTGGTGATTAGGGGTTGTGATACAGTTCTACGAGTGTTGAAGATCTTCTGGAGCATCTCAAGTGTCTTCAAGTAGGAGACAGAATCTGCACTCACTTGGCCGGTCTCCGTAAGTTGGTTGTTGATTACTATTCTGAGGTTCTTTGCATGAGTTGCCGGAAGCGATGTGAGGCCAAGTCCAGCAGGCCACCAGGTGGAGTCCTGGAAGTGAGGTGCTTTTGCTGAAGATTACCATCTGTGTCTTGTCTGTGTTGAGCTTGAGGCAGTGTGTCCATATCCATTGGCCGACTTTGCTCGTGCAGGTGGAGTAATTTTTCTGGGTGTTTGGTGTCTTGTCAGAGAGGGAGAGTCTCTTATGGTGCTCTACGGTTGGTTGACATCAGCCCTGTCCCCTCACCGATTGCACATCTTTGGCAAGCTGTCCTTTGCTCAATCATCATGTTTGTTGTCATGAACACTGCACAGTGGCCAGCATCTAAGTGACACTGATTTGTTCATTCCTGACCTCTTTGTTACATGACATATGGGATTGATTACTTACCTGCCAGTCTGACACAGCTGCTGCCTGTGCCTGCATGTGCTATTGCCCACCATGATGCTCACACTCATCATCATGTATGTTGAAAGACAGAGCACAAGATCTGATCCACAAGGAGTTCTGATCTATCCAGTGCACTGTCAGGGTTCAGGTACCAGACCCTCAGTCTGCTGTGAGCTGCGATCACGAATGAACTGATTATCAGCAGCTGGAAGAACTGACTGAGACAAGCTTTAGGGGTGACAAGGACTTCAGTAAGAGGTCAGGCCTCTTAGATCAGTAGAGAGTGCGTCACTGTGGGTGACACTACACTCTGTCCCAGGAGAGAGGCCAAGCGCCACTCCAGCTGCAGAACACCTCGGGGACACTGGGGACTCAACATCATGAGAGTTAAAAGTAAAGTTGGAAGTGTGTGTGGGAGGGGTGATGTCCAGGGTGTACAGGTCCCTATTAGTTAATATTATGGATATCTTTCGTGCACCTAGAAGGCAATAGGAGAGGGATGTAGGTCCGCTGGAGGATGAGGAGTGGACACAAGCAAGGATGCCCCCTGCGCCCTCGTCATTTCTTTGCATCTACAACTAATACAATTTAAATACCTGCCAGAGTGCATTATCACCCTCTCAGGTGAGGCAATAGGTACGGCACCCAACGCTAGTTGTCCACGTTGTGATGATCCTGATGGCACATTCTTCCACGTTATATGGGAGTCCCAGAGTATTGCATCTTACTGGAGACTGCGGCAGTAGAGGCTGTCAGGGGGCATTGGACCCAAAAGAAGTGCTCCTGGCTGCAGTGCCGGCCCTCAATCAAAGTGACCGGGACAGCACCTTGGGTGGAAAAATGATTTGGTGCTTGTTGTGGGGGCGGGTGTCTTTGGGGAGTGACGGCATAAGGTATGAGGAAGATGGGAGGACGGCAGGGGGTTGATGGGGTGCTAACAATTACACTGAGGTACATTAAGGGCTGATTAGAAAGTCTTTAACGGGACCCAATTGAGAACAAGTGGGATGGACCAGCTGCTGTTTGCATGACATTGTGTCAGGCATCTCCCTGCTGCGCCCCTTGGGATATTGGTGCCCCAGACCTTGGCCCAGCTCTCCCATGCCCAAGGCCGGCCCTGCCTTCCAGTGATGGATGTCTGGGTTTATACTGTAGGTCTAAGATGCTAGTGGGCATAGGCCTTATGGTGGCCAGGCGTGATGTCACCAGACATTGTAGGAGTAACAATGATGGAGTGGTGAAGAGGCATGGACACTTGCACGTCGGCAGAGATAGAAGTTTATAAGGCCTGGGGATGGGTGAAAACATTAAACGTAGGGGGGGCACGGATCAAACTGTATGAGTCTCTCAGAGAGCGAGGGAATTCACATCCTAGATATTTTGGAACAGGGTCGGAAAATGGTGGTAGAATTACCTTTTCTCCCCCAGGGCAATCTATGAAGAATGCTGGTGGCCAATCTTGTTCAGCTAATAAAATGTCATAACCAAACGTCAGGTACTCCCAAAAGAGAACTATAACTGTCCTGCATTTGTCCCCCCTCCATCTGGAGAGTTATTTCATACAATTTATATGGGACACTTACCCTAGTATCAGGTGTTTCCACCGTGATATAATCATTCAAGTCACTGCTGTCACCAGAAATTCCATCAGGTTCTGGCGAGCTATTGTTACTTCTGCTGCGCTGTCTCGCATCGTCAGACCCCATTCCCCGTTCAGTAGTCGAGTCCTCAGAATTCTGATCTTCAGACCTGCAACCTTCTTCTTTTTGAACTGTGGCTTTTGTTTGGTTTATCTTCTTTTCTGGAAGTATATTCTTGAGCGTGTTGCTTGTCTCTGCACTTTGTACACTCTTCTTGTCTGTCTGATCGTCCTTCCCTCTCTGAGTTTTTCGCTGAACCCTGAAAGGAACAAGAGGAAAGCTGGACACAAAAGCAACTCTGCAGCAGGTGATTTTAAATCAAAAGTTATTACTAAGCACAGTGCCCCCTGTGAGGTCAGTGCCCCCCCTCCAGGCCAGCAGACTGGGCAGCCACAATGGTTGCACCATCCTAAAGCTACCCTGCTGGGAATATGTACAGATGTGTCCTCAGGGGGTGGGGGCTGTGGCCCTCTGTCTGACGGGCATTATCAGAAGCCAGGATTGGGATCTGGAATCCGTGTGCATGCTTCTGTGCTGGAGTTACAGAGGGGCACTGTCTGGACTGGCCCTCCGGGGGGTAAACAAGTTCCCTTCTGCTCTCTCAAAAACCCTCTGTTCCACTCCTGCTGGCTCAGACCTCATTATATGTGGCTTGATGACATTTGCAGAAATGTAAGCTTTGCCTTTGAGAGTCATTTTGTCCCATGTCACTTATAAGTACTTTGAACTTTTGTAGTTCTTTATTTACAATGTAATAAGCAGAACTACAAGTACCAGAATGCAAGGACCTCAAGGGCTGTTTAAGGTACTCCTGGTTGAGGTTGAGCTACATAAAATCTCTGAATCATCAAGAAAGACACAAAACAATGGAAGAAAAAGAAATGGTTGTGCATTGCCTCAGTTTCTTGTTGAGCTGCATGCGATAAAGAAGAACCATGAACATAAAAATGAGTAGGAGTTTGCGGCATATTCTGTTGCATATTTACTCCTAATTACCACAGAAGTGCAATGAATTATGCATGTTTGTGTGTGTAGCATGTAGTGCATCCAAAAGGGCCAGAAGGTGCATTTTATGCTACGGAAACAGCACTAAATGCTACCGGATATGAACAGCAGCTGCCATAGACGCTCGCTCTCTGTCTCTTAGCTCATTGTTCCTGTCCTTCTCCTGTAGGATTTTTCCCCCAAATTGCTCCTAATTACTCAAGCTGGTGTAATCGCGTAATTTCACTAATTTTGCATCACAAGAGTGATGCGTCATTACTAAAATGACTGCAATTGCTCCGGCGTAATAAAGCTTCTCCCACACCTGACAATGAGAAGACTTTGGTTGTTTATCGTGTCAGGTGCATAGAGCCGTCAGAACGCCATCACTGTGCACCACAAGAATCCCCTGAGTTCACAAATCAAGCACATTCTAACAAGCATTGGCAAACCCACCAGGTCTGGTTTATAGCTGAAAAATCAAGTCGGACCCGAAGGCTTTGCCAGTGCTTGTTTCTCTAGTGTCCTATACAGGCACATGGATACGCACAGGATTGCACGTGCACACAGACACAAGCACATGTTCATAGCATGTACATAAATGGACTCAAACACGCAGACACATACAGGCCGCATTCATTATTTCTCCCTCCTTCTTGCTCTGCCATTCTCACTCTTGCTTTTCTCTCTTGCTACTAAGATCTACCTTTATATCGTCTCTCTCTTCTCACTCCCCTTCTCCCTCTACCTTTGTATTCTCCTAGCTTTTCCCCCAATTCTCTCTGTCTTCGCCTCTCTCACTTTTGCGTTGTCTTTTCTCTTCCTGTGTCTGACACTATATCCTCTCCCCCTCCGGCTTCGTTTCTCCCCTGTGCCTCTCTCTCCCTCTTCTCTCTCTTTTCGCTCTCTCTTTTTATGTCTGTCTCTGTTAAGTCCCTCATCCCTTCTCGCCTTCTCTCCGGGTCTGGGTCGCGGCTTTATTTTAATGACCAGCAGGTGGCAGCAGAGTATCACAGTAGAACAGCTCCTGACACACCTCACACAAGCAGCTCTTCCCGGTTTAGTGTCCGCTTGTTCAATTCCTGCTAGTTGCACAGTTGCCGTAGTCAGGAGTGTGAGCTTTGGGGGGGATGTTGGTGAACTCAACAGAAGTGGGAGTACGGTCCTGAAGCTGGCACGGCAGCAGGCCACCTTTCATGGCTTATGGCTGCATTGAGGGACTCCAGCCGGCTCGTGGTAGTATCCCTGACTCCCGATGGATTCGGAAACCAAAGAGCCTTTTGTGTACACCTTGAAACAAACCCCAGCCCTCTTTGTTGAGGTATATTTCAGCCAGGATGGAAGGAACTCTTCATTACTTTGTACGACAATGTTTTGATTCACACAAGTTACACTGCCTACAATTCCTCTTTCTATCAACATGGAATCAAAAAAGTTGGAGTCATGTGACGAGGGGACACACAATATAGCCAACTCCAAAGCAATGTCGCGTCTTTGTTTGTAGAAGTTGATGCTTTGAATCTTACAGTCCTCTTATGAAATGTCTGCAGATGAGTCCTGTAGGACAATGTCCTGCAGGGCTGTTGTTGGAAACTTGCGTTTCTACAAAACTCCTGATGTGATGAATAGATAAAGGTGAGCGGCCGAGGCAGGTTTCACAATGCACTGTGCATGCACAGAACGCCAGGGACAGCTTGTGATACAAGTGTGTACAGGCCGGCTGTGCTCTGCTCGGTTTAACACTGCTTGTGGTGTACACAACACCCCACAATACATCTCATGCTTTACTGTGGGGGGTGGGGAGGATGGGGCTCGTCCACTGGATTTCCTGTTGCTCCCTGAAGGACAGAATCACTGTTTGTTGGTAACTAACTTTGCATACTGCAGCTCGTTTCTTATGCAATTTACTTCCACCGCATTCCATGCATCAGAAACCAGCTGCAGTCTGTGGGAACTAAGTTGAGGTGTAACTAGCGTAATTCTCTCTATCTTAATTATTTGTAAATACCACAAAATGACCGGTAATTATGCATTATTGTGTGTGAAGTGTAATCCAGCATTGAGCACTATTTTTTTAGTACAAAATGCACGCTCGCATCCAAAATGGCCCCCTAGGATGCATTTTGCACTACGAAAATAGCACTAAAGGCTCCAGGACTTATACAGCGGGCACACTTACAAGGGCATTTTTAGGTTTCGGCTGACCCAGCGCATGCGCTGGTCTGGCGAGACTTTTTGAGAGGGCTCCAAAAAGTGCTACCAGGCCAGCCCAGAGCTACAGTGCATGTGAACGGGCACGCGCGCCGCGCTTTTCAGCGATTACTTTCACTTTGGCATAGCCAATAGGTCTCGCTTTTCAGACCTTATAAGTATTTAGTTATGCAACTGTTGCATGGCTAAACACTTATAAGGTCCCAAAGGCGAGACCTATTGGCTATGCCAATGCTTGTTGTTTTTAGTTTTATATAGCGTGAACTCGACCTGAAGGTATTGAATCACTTTAAATGAGCACCAGTTGCACTACAGGCGGACACACTCATTTTGTTTGGCGCGAGGAGATTAAGTGATTCGCCCAGCATCAAATGTTGAACGTCCCTGCCCAGACTCAAACCCGGTTCCCCGGCTTTGGGGTTGACCGCTCTAGCCATTAGGCAACATCCTCTACCCTTTTACTGTCACTTTTTCCAATGCTCCGGTGGCGCACTGCCCTGCTTCATATTTATAAGGTAGGATTAAGCCACTTTACGTGGCTTGACGCCACCTTGTAAATACAAGCCTCCTCGCCATATTTTTCTGCGGCAGGGGGGCGTGCATTGGGTGTTGCTGTGGGCAGACCCATACAACGCCCATTACATTTTGACACTGTCCCAGATTGACAAGAATCTGTAAATCGGAGTCAGCGCCAAAACGTAACGCCTTTGAAAAGAAGGCATTAGAGTGGCGCAACGACGAGAAATACGTTTATTTTTCCTCATTTTTTGCTCTTTCTGCAGAACACATTGAAGGAGCGACCAGCAATTAATGATTTTTCTTGTGCAGGAAGGTGTCCAGTGCGAGGGTAAGCACAGGGTTGCACCGTATTCTTGTCAATACAACACATCCCTGTGTTTTTTAAATGACGCCGCGTGGCGCTGCTAAATTGCTTGCAGCGCCGCGCCATTCAGTTGTAAATATTCCCCTTAGTTTGTTATTCCTGTGCTTCTGCTGTAGGATTTTTGCCCCAAATTGGTCTTAATTACTTAAATTAGTGTAATTTCACATCGCAAGAGTAATGCATAATTACTGAACTTACTCGGATAACTCCGGCGTAATTTAAACTTCGCCCTGGCCGTGTACTAATCAACCTCTTTGCCTCATGGCTCTTTGTCCATCTTGTAGAGTTGGAATATCTTGCCTCCACTAGCATTTAACCAAATCCTGAGTGGTTCTGTACAACCCAGTTTTCTTCCCTGTACCTCATATTGTAAATGTAAGTAATTCAAAATAAATAATACACAGTGTAAAAAATAATGGAAGTGCCTAGCATTTTTCAAATTAAATTTTTTCATCAAATCTTTGTTTTTTTAATCTCATTTTACGTGACCCGGATCTCAATATTGTTGACAATGACACAGCTTGTGTTAGAGTTGTTGCTACATCAAAAATATTTCCTCTGTAGCTTCAATCTGACCCTTGGAGGTTGCTTTGCGCTCTATCAAATACATCTTATAAATCAATCAATCAATCATCGAGGATTTATAAAGTGCGGTTAATCATTTGTACGGGTCTTAAGGCGCTGGACTTGCTGCTGCTTCACAGTGCTCTGTTCATTCAAACAGCCGTGTCTTGAGTGCTTTCTGAGTTCCAAGAGTGATGCAGCAATACGATGGTTCAGGGAAAGATCATTCTAGGCTTTGGCCACCAGGTGAGAGAAGGAGCGTCCTCCGTTGTTGGCTTGGAGGATACGGAGGTGTCTGTGAGGAAGAGGAGGCAGAATAGCAAGTGTCTGGTCAGTTGGTGGAAGGTCATGCATTTGTTGATGTTTGCTGGTCCTTCGTCGAGCAGGGCTTTGTATGCCTGGGTCAACATCTGGATCTGGCCTTTCTTCTGGATCATGAGCCAGTATAGCTTCTTGAGGTGAGGGGTGATGTGAATCTAAATGGGGTGGTTCAGAATGTAAATCGGTATTTGTAAATCCGTATTTGTAAAGCGCGAACTACTCACCCTTACGGGTCTCAAGGTGCTGGAGACCGTTATGGAAATTAAGTGAGCTATTGCCCAGAGTCACATGGTGCTGAGCTGAGCTGCCCCCGGAGCCAGGGATCGAACCGCGAACCCTGTGCTCTGAAGTCAGCTGCCCTGGCCGCTGCACCACACCTCCCCACCAGAGAGAATGAGTCTTGTCTCTGAGTTTTGTATTGCCTGAAGCCTCTTTAAGAGGCATGCAGTGATTTCTACGTAGAGAGTGTTCCCGTTGTCCAGCCTGTGAGTGACGAGTGCCTGAGTGACGGTCCTTCTGGCATTGATTGGGAGCAACCTGAAAATCTTACGGAGCATGCATTTGGTGTGGAAGCAAGCGGACGAGTCTGCTTTTACCTGTTCCTGCATAACTGGCTGTCCAAGATGATGCTGAGGTTGCGGACATGGTCTGTCAGGCGGAGGAAGGGCTGAATTCAGCAGGCTGCCAAGTGTCATTCCATGACAAGGCCTTGTTCCCAAAGATGAGGTCTTCCTTCTTGTCTGTGTAGAGCTTGAGCAGTTGTCATTCATCCAGTCGGTGACGTTCATCATACATTGGTGGAAGTTGGCTCTGGTGATGGAAGGGGTCTTCTGACAGCGACAGGATGAGTGTAGAAGATGATGTTAAGTCCGGGCAATCTGTCTGTGCTATCCGGGGGGTCATGTACATGTTGAAGAGGGTGGGGCTGAGGGACGATCCTTGTGGGATTCCGCAAAGGATCTTGAGTTCTGAGGTGAATGATAGGAGACGGATTCTCAGGGTTCTTGCAGTGAGGTAGCAGGTGATCCATTCGAGGGCGTCTCCTTGGATTCCGATTTGGTGGCGTCTTTTGATCAAGATGGGTTGGGAGACAGCATCAAAGGTGGCTGACAGGTCCAACAGGATGAAGGCTGCCATTTTGCCATGGGCCTGGATGTTCTGAAGTTTTTTGGTAGCTGCGATCAGGGCTGTCTTGGTGCTGTGGTTGGCTCCAGATTGAGATGGGTCCAGGAGGTTGAAGTGTTCCAGGTCTTCGGTGAGTTGCTGGTTGATTGCCTTTTCAAGAACTTCATCGAGTTTCTTTCTCAGGGAAAGAGGCCGTGGTGATGGAGGTGTTGAGGACTTTCTTGAGCTCGTCACCAATCGTCGCTCTCCTAAGGTTGAAGATGTGGTGGAGACATGGGTCCGTAGGTGCTCCCAAGTGAACTTAGTTCATGAGGGAGATTGTGGCTTGAGTTGTGAGAGATGAAACATTTTCTGGCAACCAAAGTATATCAAGGGAAGAAGGACCCTATCCCCTATCTCCAGGTGTCATCAAATCTTTGTTCATGGAGCGCCTACTCACCAATAGTAGGCACTATTGAGGTTAGGTGGAAGACAGCGTGTGCTCCATAGCTTTGTAGGTGTGTGCAGGTGTTGAGAAAGTGTAGTGTGAGTAATCAGCTGCACCTTTCAGGGTTTCGTTGGATTCTGGCCTTAAGAACGTGCAATGCCGTGGGAGGGGACCTCTTCCCCAAAGACACGCTGCTTGTCATTAACTCTAGAAAACGTTAAAAAAATTGTTAATCTTAGTTTCGGTTTCCACCACATCCTGATAATTAGTCATAAAGCTCCCAGAATCCTCCTACAGAGGTTGTGTAAACTGGGTGGCACCGGGTAACACGGGGTGCCCAGGGCGTCTGGGGCTTTATGTAACCCCAAGATTGAAGGTTCTCTGTCGAGATTAGTGCAGAAGACATGCAACAAGATTATAATGTTATTAAAGAGGATTAAGGGCTGTGATGTGCACATGTTGCCACCAGCGTAGACTCTGCCTTCAGCGAGGAAACTCTCCTGCCCTGGTTTACTCTCACTGGGACGGTTGTCACCGAATGATGGAAAAAATCGGAAAACAAGGGACCTTCTTCCAGAATAAAGTAATCATGAAGTCTCTCTCTAGTAGGACAGCAACACAAAGATGTTCAATTCTACATTGGATGTGGGTGCGCTTTCAATGGTTTTAAATTGTCATAATTTCTTTAGGTGTGGCGACCCAAGAGATAGTCTAGCGTGAGGTCAACGAAAATGCATTCTGCTTCCGGGGCTGTGCAAGTAGAGATGGCAGGAGCTGAGTGAACGTCTTGCACTGTCAGGGCCTGATTTACAAAGGTAAACTTGCACTTCTGTGTACGTTTACGATTGTTTGCTATTCACAAAGGGATTTACAAGTAGTATCTTTCCAAGTGTGGAGGCTCCGCTCATGAAGAGATAGGTCTTTTTTTGGGTGGAGACCTCACATTCGTAAAGATAAGTCCACACTCGTAAAGATATCTTATTTTTACGAGTGAGAAGTCTCCATGCATAAACAGATAGACCTTTTTATGGGCGGAGACTTCTCACTCGTAAGGATGCCACTGGTAAATCCCTTTGTGAATAGCAAACAATCATAAATTTACACAGAGGTGTAAGTTTACGTTTGTGAATCAGGCCCTCACAGTGCCGTAGGGCTACTACACCCAACTCTTCCTAGCTTTTCCTTTGGCCGGGGTAGGTAGGGAGGATTAGGTCTTGCTCATCTCTTCCTCATTTGTGCTGCATCCTTTCTCTGGATTCCTTTTGCAGTGTCTTCTTCTTTCTCCTGGGGCAACCTCTCTATCGACTCACCACCACCTGCCCGGGAGGAGCCGGTAAGCCTCGTGTCCACGATTAACAATGCTTCCTACCAGTCTTGATGATTTTCCCATCGCTCAGAGTGACTTTCCTCTATTCTTTGGAAGTTCCTAATGTAATTTTGTTTGTCCCTAAAGTTCTTTTGGAGCCTGTCCTGAAGTGTCCCTGCCTTCCAAGGACCTTTCATCGGAGTCTTCATGGAATACGCCTGAATTTCGCCATTTACTCCCCATTCTCCGTTCTCGCCCAGATGGAGTCGCACTAGTCGCCTGGGCAGGATATTTGTTCATGGAGCTTTGGGATTACCTCAGAGTTCCAAAACTTTTATTCTTTTTTAAGTCCCATGACAGAATACTTGACAGAGTGAAATCTGGTGTGGAGAGCTTTGTTACGAAGAGACGAATGAGGCATTTCATGAAGGTTGTCACCAATCGCGCAATTCCTTCTGCGGCTACCAAGAAAATGAACAAACCCCTTTCTAGGATGTCCTGTGAGTTAACCTACAAAGAAGGGCAAAACACCTTAGTCAAATAAAATACATGTCTAGGCAATGGCCTCGATCTTGAAGTTTGCAAAAAAACAGAGAAACTTCGAAGGTCAATCGCTTCTGAATTTAGCTCAGTCTCATGTGACCTCGAAAACACCAGTTTTATTCCATAGAGGACACAGTTAAGACCTAACTCAAGCATCACCTCATCCGGTCCAGCTCTACCTCCTATGCCGGGTCAAGGCTTCCCAGACCAGAAGGACATTCTCGCCTTTGGGTCCAGTAGACATTGACAATTTGCTTAGAACTTACATCTAACAGAACCTCTCATTGACCTTATATCGAAGCTCAAATCTAGCCCCTCTTTGAGTGAACTTGGAGAAACTCTCTGAAACAGCAAAGGAAGTGTGTTCACCCTAATAGAGACAGCCAATGGGTAGTGAGATGACACCTGTAGCCATGGGAAGGTGAGTGAGCTCATTTCTATATTCCTATGACATGACTATAGATCGCAGGCAGCTGAACATCGCCTCGAAGTTCCAGAACTGATTAGATCTGCCAACTTTGGGTCAGATGTGCAACTACATGGTGGACAAAATACTAGGTGCAAATTGTGGCCAGTATTTTTGTGACCAGTAAAGATTTTTAAGAATGGATCCATATAATAATAGGTTAGTTCTTAAAATTCCAAAACGTATTTAGTTGCATTCAAAACTATCTTATGAATATTCATGAGGTAGGTAATAGATTGCAACTAACTATGATAGAAGACTTACTCAGCACACCTGAATCCTTAATCCTACTCATGAACTGGTCAGAAATCAATCTGTGATCTGCAGAAATGATTCACAACGCAATAGTCTGAAAAACGACCATCTACCACCATCGCACACATAACATACCTTAGACAGGGGAACTCATTAAGTTCTCTACTGAAAGCGTAATCTTCTTCAACACTAATATCTACATGGAAGACTCTTAAATCAACCATGATGGTTGTATAATTTACTTTTCTTATGGGGTGTCAACTGATGCGTCTGGAGGGGCTCTAACAAGCATATAGCATGGTGTGTTCCGCGATCAATGGTACGGGTTCCTCGTCGCTGCTCCTGGGTGACTACTCAGACCACACACACCTACTGGTTGCAGTAAGCTCGTGGCTATGGGTTATTAATATAATATTGTCAACCAAAGGTTGCAGCTCCTAAGGTTAGCACCCTTCACCTCCAGGCGCTTTCCTATGCCCATGTTCAGTATGGAGTGAATTGTATGGTACAGACCATTCCAGAGATGGCTATAGTCCACGTGTGAGCCCTTCTTTTCTCGCCCCTTTCCTCCAAAGCCATGGCGGGACTCAGCTGCAGGCTTCCTGAGCTGGGTTTGAGCGGCCTTTGCCATATGTGGATGAAACAAAGACCCTTCCCAGGTGGACCAGAGGGCTCTGACACATTTCTATCCATCCACACACCGGCATCTAAAGCTCAATCATCCCATCTGTCACTCTGGCGAAAATACACAATGAAAGCAAACACTGGTCCTCCTGCCTGACATCAAAGCACCACCCATGTGGGGCAGCTTCAGACATGCACGCTTCCATGAATGGGACGAGGGACCCATCCGCAGACGTCATCAACGCCTCCTCAGGGGTAAGCAGTGATATACAAATGTTATGACAATATAGTAGGATACACTCTGCACAAGAAGCACAATCTACACAGTCACTTTTGCATAGCGCGGGCAAGTCTATAATATGAGCACAAGACTTGCAGCAGGCGTTTAATGTTGGTGTAGTATGCAGCCTTTCATCCCTCTGAGGTCGATACAATGAGTGCCAGGTAGTTGGGTAACAATAAACATCTGTTCTTCAACACCAAGAAACCCTTCTGGCTGAATGTGCGCTTTACGAATACACATGTTGTGTTATATATTAGGTGTGCATGTAACAGGCCTGCAAACTGAACATATATGTAAGGCTTTTGTACAGCCTCTATATATCTCTGAGGCTTCCATGTTGCGATTATTTTTGACTGAGGATACGATGCACAACATTCTGCTGTAGGAAAGTAGCAGAGAAATAATAAAAATGGTTCTCCACTAAATACCTACTCATAAGTGGCAGTAACTGCACCATGCATGCTGTTCTCCTTACAGCGTGAAGCCAGTATTCGATCTACTCCATGTCACATATCAAACGTAAACTAAAGACACACTTTACTTTACAGGCACCCAGATGTGTGCAGCTGCTCCACTGGCCCTACACGTCATCTTACTGGTATTAGACCAGTGGTCCTCTGGGTTAAATAAAGATCACAGTAGCAGGCACGCAACCTCCTGAGCTTTGAAAGTGTTTCTTCGTCTATTTATAAACGAAACACAAAAACACAGGCGTGGGGGTGTGGCTTGACACCGAGAGAATATGGCTACCTGCTGACTCAGCTCCCTGACAGCCGAGAAGGAATTCAGCAATGACAACAGTGAATTTATATTCTATTTAATGAAGCCATAAGATGACAATGTGTACGTCACCCCTTCCTTCAGTTACGTGCTGGGAAAGTGCTCCTGGCGGGTGAGGGTGAGGGGCATTTGTCATGCCACGACCAGCATGTCCTGGTGTTTCCCACGCCTGGAGGAGTGGGCTGACTCCATTTCTGGCTTTGCTCTGAGAGGCATTTCTGTTTTTCACCTGCTTTGCTTACTTTAGACATTCCCTTTGAAAGTGCTGACATAGCACTTGCTCAGATGAGCCGTGCTGCCTAATTAAGAGGCATTACCTTGGCAAGTGCAGATTCTGTTCTTGACAAGCTGTGGATTAAATGCCAGGGGCAAGAAAATAAATCTCCAGCAGTGGGAGGGACATTTCTGGCTCCAAATGGAATACAGACTGCGGTGAATCTGTACTGGGAATCCACAAGCAAAGCGAAACGAGTGCCACGGTAGACGCGGCTCCCGGTGTGTCTTGCGGCTTCTGAAAGAGGTTACGGTTCCTTGGCTTCTTGGCTGGGAACAGGACATTTTATTTAAGTGTATGCAAATAAAATGCCCCAAACCAAGCAAAATATTATTTTTGCTCTTTCTAACTTGTTATAGCCACAAGGTAGAGTATTGCAAATCCCAAAGTCTCTTTCCATTCCCAGCGACCGCCTCAGTCATCCTTTCGGCATATGAAGGATTACGCTCTTTCTTTTTACCTACTGACAAATACCTCTAGGCATGTGGATGGCACAGGCCCAGTGAGAGCTGCTTTTATAACCAGCGAGCTTCTAGACATTACTTTTCAGATTACTTTAGTTCCAAATGAGACTTTCTTTGTCATTAGCAGCCAGGAATTCCTTTACCTTTGAATTCTATACTATTATTTCATCAAACATTTTTTGGCATGATCAAAACATGAAAATCCAACATTATTAAGACTACAACTCAATCTTCTGGAAATACTTTGAAGTTAAAAGGATCTTTTCCTGAAACAGTGGAAGAACCTCATACTGTAGGAAAAATGCAAATGCCCCCAAATTGATTTGAACAGCAAACACTTCCAGCTCCAATACATCCAACGTGCCACAAACCCCTCATGACTCTACACATAAAACACCATCCTACATATCACTGAATTTACTTTTAGAATCATAGCATTGCAACCGTGAATTTAAGAAAACTCTTATAAACACTGGATGATGAATGAACTCATTTTGAGAAAAGAATAACTGACATGGAACCACTGGTGAGTGAACTACAGAATTCTAATACAAAGATCAACAAATTGCAATCACAGATACTTCTCCAAACACAGGCAGAGAATTAAAAAATCAAAACTGTAGGGATAATCATAGAATGTATGGTCTGCCAGAAGGCCCTAAAGGCAATGATTCTATTTAGTTTTTTCAAACCCTCATGTCCAAGTTGTTAGATGTGTCATCATCAGTTTCTTTCAATATTTAAAGAGCACATACATTGTAAAACAAATCAAATTTTGCTTCTTCATCTAACAGACCCAGAGGTATGATTATCCTTTTTCTTGAATATACTGATTTACTCAAAGTAATATGTCTGCAAAAGTGAACAAATACGTTTCATGGTCTGGTCATAAGTTGTTTTTCTCTCAAGATGTGGCAAAAGGCACTGCTGATAGACAGAATCAATACTTACAAATGCGACATGATCTTAAAGCTATTAGCACTAGAATTGGTCTTATCATCCATGCCTTTTCAAGGTTACGTATAAAAACAAGACACCAACATTTAAAGATGGTACCGAATTGAGGACATTTTTGTCAGACTGTAAATTGGAAGACACGGATGCGTCTAAAATTTCTCGTTGACTGAAAGCTGTTTACTGATAGTTGTATGAAGTCTATCCACATGAATACTGACGCACAAGAATATTTGGTCCTTTATTCTTGCAGGTTATTTCAGTCTCAACCTTTGTCACAGTGTCATTATGTTCCCTCAAACATGCTCACATCTTGATTCGTCTTGCTGTGCAGGCGTACCGTCTTCATTGTATGGCCTCTCCACTATCAACCTCTTGTTTTATTTGTAGGTATGGGCCTTTTCTTCTAGTGTCTATTGCTTCTCTTTAAATTTTATTCTTTTCTATCTCCTTTCCTCATCTATTTTTGTTAGCTCTCCTTTTATAATCTAGCATAATTCTACCTCGCTTTCTTTGTCAATTTCATGAATTTATGATGAATGTGTTTTTGTTTCTATTTTTGTTCTGTTATTTCTTTGAAATATAGCTGATGAATCTTTTCAACACATCATTTGTAGCTGCCCAGCCTTGCTTGAGAAATGAAAAACACTCCTAAAGTCAGAATGGAACAAATTGGTCACACGTTCATGCTGCAGGCAATCAATAATGTCCTCAAACCTGATAACACCACTCTGAACATTTGGCTGGATAAGTGTGTGTCTCTAGCGGCTAAGAAGCTCTAACTGGGGGCATTAATGTGTGGTGCAGCTCCAGCCGCTCGCCCGGGTATCTCACATGATTGCCCTCTAATGCCATATCCCATAGAGGCAAATCTTCTCATCGAACTACCGCAAGCTTAAGGAAGCGCAGTGCATGCTCTTAGTTACAGTGATGTTTAATTGCTCATTCTTCGACAGTCTAGCTTCTTTATAAAATTTGTACTGGTACTTTATCAATTGCACTTTGCACCTTGCATTTATTCACTTTTAGAGCAGTTGCTTGCACCAGCTCTGCTGTGAAGGCAAATTATAAAATAGGTGCTTGTCCATGGCATGAGAATTAGGCTATTGCACCTACCTCCCACTGACAAAAGTCTGTTGCCACCTTACACACTGCACTTTGCGACTCCAACAACTGGTTCAAGCACTTTATAGGTTTACCCGGTTGTGCCATAGCATTCCAAGGCCAAGCACTTTTAATGCTCTGGTTTTAGTGCCAGTCACCTGCTCTTTGTTTATAGTTGAGCTTGTCACCTTTGGTGGTATCCTATATGTTGCATTTTGCATTCTGCTTATATCAGTTATGGGAGCAACTACCCGTGTTAACACTACCTTGAATGGCTAGACATGAATTAAGCGCTAGTCTTGGGTGTGAACAGGAGGCTGGCTTCAGTACCGCTTTTTTGATTTTCTTGTTAACAGCTGAGTTTGTTCATGAGACCTTGCTCTTATCTTTGATACCACAAGCTGAGCTTTGCTTTAATTAGTCATTGGAGCAGTCAAAGGCAAAATTCCAACTATGCACTTGCCTTAGTTGCGAACATTAGGGCTGTACACCCATCTCCTGTTGATGAAAGTTGTTGTTCCTCTTTTTATTGCGCGCTGCACTTTGTTTTCATTAGACACTGGAGCAGTTATCTGGAGTGGACCAGCAGTTTCAATAATTGTTCGAAAGACATTTCAACAGTGATGGCCGGTACAGGAAAGAGCGGTGAGGCGGTGAGGCGAGTCGACAGACGACGATGAGGGAAAATAAAGTGAAAAACACTTACCATGTACACACCACATTGCTGACTCGGTGATGTGGCGAGTGCAAGGTAAGTGTTTTTCTTTTTTTAATGTTATTTTCCCTGTTTGACATCTGTCAACTCCCCCACTGTGCTTACCTGCACCCCTGTCACTGCATTTCAATCATTTTTTTAAGACAATTTATGTGACTACTGTTTGTAATGGAACTTTGCTAACTATAAAAATGCTTTGAAGGCCTTCTGACTTGGAATTTTTAACATTGTACATGTCATCATTAATTGCAATTGTTTTAAGCAGCCACCCAATAAACTTATTATTGTAATCATTAGTATTATTATAAAATAAACAGCCTTCTATCCCTAAACTTATTTTGTCAGTACATTACTTTGAGGAGTTTCATGGCATGTCAAAGGATTAGACTCTCCAAATAAAAGATACACGAGGACAATAACAAAGGCAAAATACACTTGTGGGTTATTTACACTTGTAATTTACTCTTCCACTTTTGAGTAACTTCACTTCCTTTGGCTAATTGCAAAGCCCAAGTATAAGGTTACTCAAAAGTGAAGTCTTATGCATCTCCAACCCTTGAAAAAGGGGGTGGTGCCAAATTTACAAGTGTAAGTTACTGCTGCCAAACAAACTGTAGTGAGTCCAGTACCACCCATGGCCAATCATTGGTACCACAATATCTTCCTTCTTAAAATAATGGAGGTAGTTACTTAATATGAAAACCCATGTTACATTAAATAAAAAAAAGTTTAAATAGTTAAAAATGTAAATACATATAATTTATAGTAAAACATTTTTTTTAAATAAAACTTATTTATTATTTCATTCTATAATATTGAAACAACCTTCTTTGAATATATAAGTTAATGTAACATTCGTTGTTAATAAAATATAAATAAATTGCAATTATTTCTATAAAAAACTTTTAATGATTATCAATGCATAATAAAAACTTCATTTCTTTACTGTAAGTGGGAAGTACGTTTTTCTTTTACACTTCTGAAAAAATATGTTTTATTTAACTTGATATTTTAATCTAATTAAAGATTTAATAAAAAATAAAATTAATAGTACAGTAGCATGTTTATGTTATACTTCTAAAATAAACATAGTTTGCTGAGGTTGGTACTGGGGATGCCACATTGATGTCTGGATGCAGCCTGCAGAGCGAGGTAACTCCTCTCTCACTAACCATTGAAGTGAAAGTTCCAGAGGTTACCCTACCCACACTTGCTGCATTTTCTGTGTGCCCTTCTTCAAAGAATCCCACAATACCTCTCTCTGTCTAAATCCAAGATGGCAAAACTCTTCTCTCCTTGTGTAAAGCCGTTGTTCTCCACCCCAGAGGTTTGATCAGGGAAATAAGCAACCCTTCTTCTGTGGTCACTTCAAACCAGTTTTGGTGGCAGCCTTACCCCACTGTAATTGGAGCTTGGCTAACAAGTTGAACAAAGAAGGGGCCTGGGCAAATCTGATCTGATATCTGCCTGTGTCCTTTTGAAGTTAAGTCAGCTCCTGGTCATTCTGCCAGAGGAATTCCCCACACCCAAGCCGTTTTTCCTGCTCCTGAAGCAATTTATCACACCTCATTCAGGGTTAAGCACTCACATTGCTGCAGTTGGAGGATAATGCAAATTATGTTCCAGAGGTTTCAGACAGGGGGAAATTGAACTTTCTAAAAGTACCTATTCCTAATGTTTATTAAAAATCCAACCCATGAGTTAGATTGTTAATAAATATTTCAATGAGTCTTAGAATAACATTTCTATGGGTTGTCTAGCCAGAGATAGTGTTATTAAATGTAACATTACAGTGTTCATCTATGGAACAACCTGTCTTGCTGCAGTAAAAATAGCTTTTAGGGCCTTATCACTGTAAAGTTCTTCATTTCATAATTTTAAATACCAGGCACCCATTAGAGGTGACTTCTTATGAAAAAGAAGGTTTACACCTGCCAAAAGAGTTTATTTTTACAGGCCTAATTACAGTTTAAAAGCGGATTTACCTAGGCTACAATGGCACACCAAAGCCCATGTTTTACCCTTCCATTGTAGCGGGTGGCGCAATAGGTGCTGCAGTCAGCTTGTGACATTTAACTTACAGGCCCAGGGTGCAATTTGTATCATATACTAGGAACATATGTAAGTAAACTATGCCAATCACCAATATACCAATGTCATCATGTGAAAAGGAGAAGCACAGTCACTTTTCCAGTGGTTAGCAGAGGTAAAGTGCGCACAGTTCTACAGCCAGCAAAAACAGCTATGGCCAATATCTGTGGAGCATCTCGCAAAAGATGGTCATTTCCTATATTATGTCCCATGGAGTTTAAAGATAAGCATAAATTCCACGTGGGCCCTCATTACAATTGAAGCTATTTCACTGGAGTGATAACTTAGGGTGATATTGTGTCACCCAAATCTCCAAATGTCTCTGGCCCTGGAATGAATCAAGTCCATAAATTCCAGACCCAATAATGTTAGGCCCAGAGACACTGCACTTCTCTTTACTGCTGCTGGGACTGTGCGCATCATCACAGGCTGGCGCCACTCAACCAATGCATCAGTACAGTGGGAGCAGACAGTGCTCCCCTGGGACTGTGCGCATCATCACAGCCCAGCGCCACTCAACCTATGCATCAGTACAGTGGGAGCAGACAGTGCTCCCCTGGGACTGTGCGCATCATCACAGCCCAGCGCCACTCAACCTATGCATCAGTACAGTGGGAGCGGAAGTGCTCCCCTAGGACTGTGCGCATCATCACAGCCCGACGCCACTCAACCCATGCATCAGTACAGTGGGAGTAGACAGTGCTCCCCTGGGACTGTGCGCATCATCACAGCCTGGCGCCACTCAACCTATGCATCAGTACAGCGGGAGCAGAGAGTGCTCCCCCAAACAGAGTTGCACCCACCCACACCCACAGCTCCCAGACACCACATCCCTCAACCCCGGGCCCAGATTGACAAATTTCTCACACAGCGCAGTGCAAAAGCCACAAATGCTGTGCTGAGCTGCGTGAGAAGGAGAGAGCAGGAGAGCGCCAAATTTACTGAACTGATGCACTCTACTCCCCTCTCACTAGCACCGGCGCTGAAATTAGCTGCCTTGTGCCACGTTGACACCTGTGCACCGTAGTGCAAGCCTGTCTCTGTGAGTCTAGCATAGGTTTTGTACTGGGAGATTACCCTTCCAGTACAAAATACAATGCTTAGAATAATTTTAAATGTGTTCCCGCTTTGTATGTGTGCAGTAGACATGCGATGTCAGAAAATAAAGGATAAAAAACGCATTTCTTCTTCATAGAGCCTAGTTGAAGGGTGTGCTATTTTCAGACGCTAAACCCTGTCTAGTTTATTTAGTAAATTAGGTTTAGCATCAGAAACCTTTGGTGGTTGCATGGGAACACTCATGCACCACCCATGGTATGCCCCCTAGATGCTAACTAATGCGAAGCAGCGGTATGCTCAGCTTCACCTTACATTCACATTATTTTCAGCCCTAAACAAGTTTAGCGCTGGAAAGCACATCAGAAAAAAAAGATTTTGCACCGATTTGCATCACTTTTCAGATGCAAACACGGCGCAAAATCTTAGTAAATCTGCCCCTCCCATCCCTCCCCCCCGGCTTTCTCAGAGGAATTAGGGAAAACCACACAGAAATAAAATTTGTATCTCTGGGTCAGTGTGGTTATGAACTAAGAACCCACTTTAGTGCCTACAGGATGCTAAAACTTAAAAATAATTTCCATTATCCACAGAACCATTTTAGAAACTCAAAGGACCCTTTTCCTCTTGACTGTAAGAATAGAAACAAGCATTGGGAAAGCCAACAGGCCGTCCACTCAATTGCATTACCTGACCATTTGGCTTTGCCTATCTTTTTTCATGATGCTATTCTGCATCAGCAAAATAATGTGCTGGTTTGCCAATGCAGGAACGCATTTGTTGGAAAAAAAGATGCCACAGCTGAGCGATGATGTATGTAGGTGCATCTGTCACCTTATTTGTGTATGTTGCTATATAAATACAATGACATGCTGCAAAAATGCCACACAAAATGGGGATGAGTGCTTGAAATTTTCCATTTTGTGCTGCAATATCCTGGAGGGTTTTCAAAAGCAAACCTGGCGGCAGCCGGTTCACAACCTGCGCCAGCCGTGCTTCCCAACTGGCTGCAGGAGGTAATCACTTTAGCTATGCCAGACAGCATCAACTTAGCCTCAATCCTGGCACGTGGAATATAGGAATAAAGACTGCAGATAATTCATGGATCAGAGAGCCAGCTTTAGCTCAGAAACCTCTTGCCTGGGCGTGGCTTCAAAGTCAACTGGTCCAGCTGGTTCCACTGATCCATTTAGATGCTTGTTGCTCAATAGCCGCTCACTTTCTAAATGCAAAGCTGAAAAAGTCAACACAATTACCAGGAATAAAATAGATAGACATGGATGCATGAATCACCTGACCCATATTTAGCCATACCGCCCCCTCTAGCCTCTAGGGACATCCGAGTGGATGGAGCAGGTAAGAGGCAAGGAGGTTTGGCAATGGTGTTTCAAGAATGTGTTAAGATGGAACACCACACACACTCAACTATCAGGCTTCAGGTAAATAAAAAACTCATCAATACCATACATGGGAGCTGTTTACATCAACCCTGTGGGGTCAATATTAGATTCGTACCAGATTGACCAATTAGCCGTTTGATGCTATCAGCAGCCAAGCACCAGGAGTCCCATTGGGTAGCCACACGCTTTAGAAGTGGCTAGAATAGAATAGAATCGATTACAATTTGTAACTGCTCTGAGATGTTCATTACTGGATAGACAGCCCATATCGACACAATAAAGCCCATCTTACTGAGGGCCGCCCCTCTTTGCAGCTAAAATAACAGTTACTTCTCTCACTCATTACGTGGGACATACATTAGACTTTTTCTTTTCAATAGGGCACAGTATTAATTCAGTAAATGATCTGCCTCTTCCATAGACTCATCATATTGTAATTTGTATACTGTCAATTAGACATCGCTCCATCTCCAAATGCTTTGGAAGGGCAGCTTGTCTCATAGGAGTACAGGCACAGTGTCAGATTGGAGTACACTAGTGCACTAAAGTTTGGTAACTTTGCTGAGGTAGAGAACATGTGTATGGAATATACTTTTTGGAGCATCAAGACATTGGACGTGCCATTGTCAGTCAAGGCTTTTGTCCTCCTTTACTGAGAAAAAGTAGAGCCAAACACTTTATGCAACAATTGCCCAACATCTCATACAACAGTCATAATAAAATCCTTAGATAACACATCTAGATACTTCGATCTCTATCCGCTTCAATCACTCAATCAATCAAAGAGTTCTTGTAAAGTGCAACTTGTCACCCCGATGTCTCCAGGCACTAGGTCCTAAAGTCCTTGGGAAAGAGCCATGTCTTGAGCTTCTTTCTGAATTCTTCCAATGAAGGACAGGTGCATAGGTGAAGGGGGAGGTAGTCCCAAGACTTGGCTGGGTGGTAGAAGGGAAGACCTCTGCAGTGGTCCCAGCGATTTTAGGGGATGTGTGCCAGGGCGAGGGAGGTGGAGTGGAGTTCCCTGGTGGGTCGATGGAATATGAGGTGGTGGTTCATGTAGGCAAGCCCGGAGTCGTGGAGGGCCTTGTAAGCATGAGGTAGGAGCTTGAAGAGGCATCCCTTCTGTATGGGGAGCCAGTGGAGGGCTCTGAGGTGGCGGGCAATGCTGGTTTTCTTGGAGAGGTTGAGGCCGATAATCAATGTGGTGTCCTAGATGGTCTGGAAGCAGCTGAGTAGTTGTTTGGTGGTTTCGACGTAGAGTGTGTTGCCGTAGCTAAAGCCCCTGAGGGGTTGGATAAC
This sequence comes from Triturus cristatus, assembly GCF_964204655.1. Classification (NCBI taxonomy): domain Eukaryota; kingdom Metazoa; phylum Chordata; class Amphibia; order Caudata; family Salamandridae; genus Triturus; species Triturus cristatus. The sequence goes on along the minus strand of NC_140579.1, from coordinate 116,792,302 downwards.
TATTTTCCTGGAGGAGATGGGGATCCAATTCAAAATCTTGTGGAGCATGTGGAGGGTTGGATGAAGGAGATGGAATTTCCTTGATTTTTCATGGTTAGTTGGCTGTCCAGGATGATCCCGAGGTTGCGTGCGTGGTTGGAAGGAGCAGGAGTGTGGTGGACCACCAGGAGTTGTTTCCGAAGATTTTACCCAAGTCGAGCTTCAGGAAGTTTACCTCCATCCAGCTGGTGAAGTCGGACACGGTGTTCTGGAAGTTGGCTCTGGTGGTGTTGATTTCTTCTGTGAGGGAATGCATGATTTGCGTGTCATCAGAGTATGAGATGATGTTGAGTCCGTGGGTGTGGGCGATGTCCGTAGTAGGTGTTGAAGAGGGTGGGGCTGAGGGAGGCACCCTGGGGGATGCTGCAGATGATGTTCTTGGGTTAGGAGGAAAAAGGTGGTAGGTGGATCCTCTGTGTTCAGCTGGAGGGGAAGGAGGCGATCCAGTTGATAGCGTTGCCTTAGATGCCCAGGTGGCAGAGTCTGGTGATGAGGGTGTGATGGGAGATGGTGTTGAAGGCTCCCAAGAGGTCGAGAAGAATGAGGGCTGCTATTTCCCCTGGGTTGAGGAGGCATCTGATGTCATCCGTAGTTGTGATCAGGGCAGTCTCGGTGTTGTTGTTGCCTGGAAACCTGATTGGAAGGCATCGAGGAGATTGTTCTCTTTAATGTATCTTGTGAGCTGGCGGTTGAAGGCTTTCTCCAAGATTTTGGATGGGAAGGAGAGTAGCGAGATGGGTCGATAATTCTTGAGTTTCCTGAGGTTTTTTCAGGATAGGCTTGACCTCCGCGTACTTCCATGCGGGGATGGTGGCTGTGGTGATGGACTTGTTGAGAATCTCTGTGAGGTGGTTGCTGATTTCTTCTTTCCCTAGGTTGTAGATGTGGTGTTGGTAGGGGTACGTGGGTGCACCGGAGTGCATTGAATACATGAAGGATGGTGGTGTTTTGGGTAGAGACATGGCTCCAGTTGGATACTAGGTGGGTATCTGTGGCATCGGTGAGAGAGTGGAGTTGTTTGAAGTCAGTGGTTTGGGACTCAAAGTTGCTGTAGATGTCTGTAATCTTCTGGTGGAGGTAGTCCGCTAGGGTGTTGCAGAGGGCTTCGGAGTGTGAATCGAATTTTTGGTGACAGCTGGGCAGGAGATCTCTCTGGTGATGGTGAAGAGCTCTTTGGCATGGTTGGTGCTAGCCTTGATGTGGTTGGTGAGGGCATTCTTCCTGGTCTCCCTGAGGTGGTGGTGGTAATTGGAGGGCAAATCGGAATGAGCTGAGATCATAGGGGTTCTAGTTGGAGTGCCAATGTTTCTATAGTTTCTTGCAGTTGCGTTTGAGGGCCTGTAGTTCGGGGCTAAATCAACAGGCATGCTTAGCTGGTCTGTTGCAGACAGTGTCTTTCATGGAGGCGATGGTGTCTGCGGCGGTAGAGATGCAGTTCTAGATGTTCTGGACTTTGAGTTCGAGGTTGTTGGAGGAGTGAAGCCTTATTGTTCTGAGGGTGGAGGTCCAGAGGGGTTCTATGACTTTGTTCCACTTTTGGAGGGGTCAGTGGGTGGTCTGGTAGGGGTTTTTTGGGAGATGGTCCGGGTGAAGTGGACAATGTGGTGGTCTGTTCAGGTCAGTTTGGTTGTGTGGGAGAACTTGATTCTGTCACTGGAGGAGAATAACGGGTCCAGGATGTCTCCTACGATATGTGTGGTGGTGGAGACCAGCTATGAGAGGCTGATGTTGCTCATGTTTTCTAGGGGTTGCAGAGGTGGTGTCTTTGGGGTCTTTGAGGTAGAAGTTGAGGTATCCTAGGGAGATGTTCTGATTGGAGTTGATTGCTAGGGGGGCGATGAAGTCTGGAATGGCGTTGCAGAAGCTAGGATTGGGACCCAGCGGTCTGTATGCAATAGTTCCTCTTATGGTCATTTTTGCATCAAGTTTGATCTGAAAGTTGAGGTGTTCTGTGATAGGTGTGCTGTTGTCATCTGGGACGGTGCATTGGAGGGAGTTTTTATGGATGATGGCCATGCCTCTTCTGTTTCCACTGGCACGGTCGTGGTGTAGCATCTGGCAGCTGGGGGGCTTCGCTGTGGCAATGTCAGGCATCAATGAGGGGGTGAACCAAGTGTCTGTTATGAACATCACATTGGGGCGAGGGTGGTTATGGTGTCCCAGACTTCAGTGGCGTTCTTGCAGAGGGATCAGACATTGAGTAGCTTGCAGTGGAGCCTCGGGTCGGGTGGCGGCTGGTTTGGAGTTGTTGGGTGTTGATGTTGCAGGTGAAGCAGCTGTTCTGGTAGGTGAAGGGGACTTCAGTGGTTCTAGCCGGGGTGATGCAGCAGTTGATGTCTCTCCTGGGGTTGAGGGACTGTAACTCATCGAAGGTGTAACATTGAGGGCGGTGGGCCAGGGATCCTGGTGCTGGGCGTGGTCCAGGCACGGACGGATGAAGGAAGCCTTGCCTTTGGCGTGCCAAAGGCAGGGCCACGCTGTGGCCTCCATTAAGTAGGTCCTAGGGACGGCGGGGTGCTGGGAGGCGGCAAAGGCTGGAAAATGGGCGGCCAGAGAATGAGAGGCATGGGGGGCCTCAGCAATACAAAAGAAAAAGCTGACAAGTTGGGGCAGGGGGGCACAAATAAATTAAAGAAACGGGTGACTGGAATGAGGGCATATACAAAGAAGCAGCAGAGGCTGGCAGCAAGGGAAGAGCTGCCCAACGGCATCAGGGAGAGCTGGCACAGAACCTGCTCAACGGGGTCACGCTGAGGCCTCCATTTAGTAGGTCCTGGGGAGGGAGGGGTTCTGGGATAAAGGGAGGCGCAGAGCGGCCTCACTAATGCAAAAGAAAAGACTGACTCATGGGTACAGGGGGCACAATTAAATTAAAGAAACTGCTGACTAGAAGGAGGGGGACACAAGGAGGCAGCAGAAGCTGGCAGCAGGGCAGGAGCTGTCCAATGAAGTCAGGGAGATCTGGTTCCAGACCTGCTTGGTGACTTACGGCCTATTTAGAGTTTTATGTGCAAGTGGTAAAGCAGCATTTACCGTATAGACCCTCCGCCACATGCAATATCATAGTTATTGATTTCGTAAGCAATAGGTGTCATAAATGCATTACTATAGACTGAGCACTGATAGACACAAACTCAGGCAGTGAGAACATCAGTCGTCCAATCAGTGGTCAAGGCAGTAGATGTCCTCCTCACACCCCACTTTATTGAACATCTATATGGCCCCACTGGCTAGGCTCATTAGATCACATTCATGACATACACTGGCTACACCCAATTGCTGAGAAGATGGTGCGAACTATCAGGGTATTGAAATTTAAGTTTACATTCTGTCTTTAAGAAGTCATCTCATGGATGATGAAAATATGCTAAAGCTCAAAACAGACTAGAATAAAACTCTGGAAGATGGCAATTCTGCTTGGATATCACTTGGTGGCCATCGGAGCCATAAAAAGGGACTCTCATTGACCTCGTTTGATTTGTTCCAGTTATGGGGCAATGCTGGGTGGTAGGAGTTTGGTGGATTCCTGTGGGTTTGTGAAGTTTCCATCACTGAAAATGAATGACTCAGGCAAAGTTGGAGGTTTCCAGGGACTTGTGGGCAAGAAAACCACATGGGATTCACAAAAGGCACACCACTCTGGAATCCCTGGGTTATTGAGTCTTTGCAAATGTCTGTGGTTGGTAGGTTTCCATAGGTGGCGACCGAGTATGGGCCCAAATCCCACAGCTACCCCTATTGCTGATCTTTCCACGTAGCACTTTAGGGCCCATTGTGTCAAGGTCTCTTGACTTGCCCCCACAAGTGAGGCACACTTTGTATCAAGAGACGTGGGGGAATTCTTTGAAGTAGGACAGATTAGGCTCTCCACAGATTCCAGATGTTTTCATCTCAGAAATGTGATGAAATATGTGTGATTTCAGTCATAGTTTAAGGTTTGCAGGGTTCTGTGGGTAAGAAAATAGTATGAGATGAATGCGGAGCACACCACCCTGGACTCCCGATGCCTAGTTTTCAGAGCTGCCTGAATCTGGTAAGTGTTTCCAGGTGGCAGCCTATCCAGGCCCAAAATGTGCAGATGTTCACCATTGCAAGTAGGATGTTATTGGGAGTTAGCCACGTTCTCCTTGCCCATGTGTAAAAACAAAAATTAAAATGGATCAAATGTCCTCTCGCTTGCTATTGGGATGGGATGCTTTAGTCCGCAGGGCAGCAGAGAGTTTTTAGAGGTGAGGGTGGGGTCTGATGTTAGGATGAGCAAGACCCACCCCATTGTTTTATTAAAACTATATACTCCTGCCAAACAGTGGGCTGTCTGTCCCCCAGGAGCATATTGGGGTTACACCTCCTGTCTGCACTTGATGAAGAAAAAAGACTGATTTGTCCCTTTTGGGGTGGGGTGGGGTGTGGTCAATGCCAGAGTGCAAGACATGCAGCACTTTCTTTCGCCCCAAAGGCAAAATCTCTGGTTTCAGGTTGATTTTTACTCCCTGGAGCAAGTTTTGGGCAACCTTCCTAATTTGGACAAGCCTCCTAACTGCCCTTGGGAGGCAGAAAGACACTGGTGACCCCACTGAGGAAGGGGTACGGCTCGATGTCAGAGTAAGCCGTCCCATCCTTTTGTTTATTTTTGCACCATTTTGAAATCCCTGGTGTCTAAGGGGGTTTCTGTCCACAGGAGTGGGGTGCCAGATTAGAGTGAATACACTATGCATCCCCCAAACGGGGCAAAAAGTCAATTTGGGCCCTGGGGTGGGCCGCTCTCCTCCAAAAAATGTTGCATGAATTCAGTCCCTAGTGCTTTGTATGCTATCTGCTCCTCCCAGGGGGTGGCAGATTAGGGGTAATTAACCCATCTGCTGCCCCTGGATGGAGCAGAAAGACTGCTGCCCGATTTACTTGGGGTGGGGCATGGCCATGCCTATGCTGGGCAGCCCCAACCCCTATATAAAAAAAAAAAAATCCTTCCATCTTGTGGGCTTTCTTACCCCTGAGGCCGATCCAGGCAAATGACCCTATCTGCTACCGGGGGGAGGGGGGGGGGGGAGAGGGTGGGAATAAGAAAGAAAGACTGTTGCCCTATTTAGTTCGGGTGGAGGAATAGCCATGCCCATGGTTAGCAGACCCACTCCTTTATTTGAAATATAGTTTTCCCTGGTGTTTAATGGGCTGTTGCCTCATATACCCCTGGGGTGGGAACATTGCCATGCCTATGCTGGGCAGCCCCAACCCGTATATTTTTTATTTAAAAAGAAATCCCTGGTGTCAAATGAATATTTCCTTGGTCACCCCTCTGGGGTGGCAGATTGGGGGTAATTACTCTGCCCCCAGGGTGCAGAAAGACTGTTAAAATATACATTTAGGGTGGGACATGTCCATGTTTTGTTGGGCAGCCCAAACCTCTATTATTCTATCAAAAGAAAAAAGTCCCTAATGTCTAGTGGGATGTATGCCCCCCACTAATGCAGATTGGGAATAATCAGCTCCATCTGCACCCCTTGGGGGGGATAAAGACTGTTTCCGTATGCATTGGGGGTGGAGGTACGGCCATGCCCAGGTGGGCAGCCTCCGCTCCTAAATGTTTGTTTAAAAAATAGAGAAGTGTCTGGTGTCTAGTTGGCTTTCTGCCCTTCCGGGTGAAGGGGGATCGGGGTAATTACCTCTCCTCTGCCTCCTTTGGCAGAAAGACTCACTAATTCAAAATGGTGTTGGGGAAGCATAAGCCATTGCTCAAGAAGCCTCTCCCCCATCCTAGAGTCTAGTGGGTGGATCCTTGCTTGGGGATCGCCCTCTTGAGGTGATCCTCAATCAGTGATCCACTGGGTAGAAGTACCATTGGAAAGGAGAGAATGAACCAATTCCAGCGACACCTCTCCTGAGCTAATCAGTGCTCGGGCTGAGATATGCCCCGGAGTGCGGATTCAGTAAAAGTAAAAGGAGCCCATAAGCTTGTTGTACTTTTACTTTCAGGGGTAATGATGTCAGCACCCCAATACACGCTTATCGTCATTTAAAATTAAAAAAAACACTCAGGCTGCTCAGGAAGTTATTATTATTATTATTATTATTATTGGAGTTTTATAACGCGCACGGTTACCCTTGAGCATCCCAGCGCCAATCGGAGAAGCAACAGAGGCTAACACGTGACACGCTAGTCTGGGAAGAGATAGGTTTTCAGAAGTTTGCGGAAACGCCGAGTGCAAATCTCAGCCCGCAGAACAAGTGGAAGCGCGTTCCACGCAGAGGCCGTGTTCACCGAGAACCTTCTTCCTCCCGTACGGGCTCGTCTTACTCTAGGAGACTTTAAGAGGAATTTATGATCCGAACGGAGGGCCCTTGCTGCTTTATAGGGTTGGATCATGTTCCTCAGGATTGCAGGCCCCTTCCCCTGCAGACTCTTCTGTGCCATGCAGAGTGCTTTGAAGGTTACTCTTTCACGCACCGGGAGCCAGTGCAGCGTCTTTAGTGCCGGTTTGGCGGACTGCCTTCTGGGGACATTTGTCAGCAGTCTGGCTGCAGCATTTTGCACCTGCTGCAGCTTCTTGAACGTAGATTCCGGCGCGCCCAGGAGGATTGCATTGCTGTAATCCAGCCTTGAGATGATGAGCCCCTGTATCAGCAATTTACGGGAAGTGTCTGGGAGGAGTGGCAGAATCTTGCGGGCTGACCGGAGCATACCAAAGCATACACCAGCGGTCTTTTTGGCGTGTGTTCTAAATGTCAGATCCTGCTCCAGCCACACCCCCAGGCTCCTGATCTCTTTCTTTGGGCTGGGAGGAACCCCCATGCAGTCAGGCCAACTGCTGGGAGACAGAGCAAAAGATGTATGGCCTAAGATCATGAGCTCCGTCTTTGACCCATTCAGTTTAAGGGATGAGGTCGTCATCCACCTAAACACTTCCTCCAAACAGGAATGAAGTATCGCCGGTTGCTTCTCTAATTGGGAGAGCCCCACAACCAACTGCGTGTCATCCGCGTAGCTGATGATGTTAAAGCCGAACGGAGACACCACATCCTCCAGTGGGGCCATATATACATTAAATAGGGTAGGGCTCAGCGACGAGCCCTGAGGGACCCCACACTGGAGGGCAAAGGAGGGTGACTTCCCACTTCCCTCCCACACTTCAAATGACCGTCCTCCTAAAAAGGAGGCAAGCCATCTCAAAGCCAGTCCTGTGACACCCAGCCCTTCCAGCCGTTCGAGTAATACCTGGTGGTTTACGGTATCAAAAGCAGCACTCAGGTCCAGGAGGATCACTGCCACTGACCCTCCTGAATCCAGAATGCACCTGGCTTCTTCCACCACGGCTAGCAGGGCAGTGTCAGTCCCCTGTCCAGGGCGGAATCCCGTCTGGGAATCCCGTAGCCGGCCATTAGTCTCCAAAAAGTTAGAAAGCTGGTGGTTAACCAGTCTTTCCGCAATCTTGCTTATACCCGGGAGCAGTGAAATCGGCCTTAAATTAGCCAGATCCGTCGGGTCAAGGCTCGGCTTCTTCAGGAGGGCCTTGACGACCGCTCCTTTCCATCCCGATGGCACCACTCCCTGTGCCAGAGACAGATTAATAAGCTCGGTCACTGGGGCCACAATTGTCGGTGCAGCCTGTTTTAGAACTGCAGAATAAAAGGAAACCCTCTGTGCAAAGCACCAGAGGAACCTTTCTAATCATCGCCAGTGTCGACCAATGGCCGACAGACTCAGTCGGGAGGGAGTGTGATCATCAAGGCTAATAATAAACAATAACGTAACAATTGACTTAAGAGCAGGGAAAGGCCACTTGGTAAGATCTTCTGAGATTGCTCATCCTCCTCAGGTGACATCTTCCTCCTGCAGATGCTCACGTCCAGATTGTTAACATGCATAAATCTTCATTTTGATATGCAATCGTACTTATAAATCATGTTTCAAATTGTCATACCAAACTATGACACACCACTTAACGCACAAAATAAATTCCTCAAAATATTCCCTGTTACAAATTATATATTTAAAAAATAACAATAAGTACATGGATGATACATAAGGCACGGTCTCCATTAAGTATTTATCTATAAAATTAGCATTAAATGCCCTTTACTTTATACATTCCAGGTATTAAAGTAATGCTTGTTTGTTATCCTCAATTATTTGTGAGCAACTGAAATCTGTCTTAGTGTCTACAAAGCACATAGGATGACACCTCATCTTTACACACTAAATCTCACCTGGAACAACAGGTAAAGCACCAACAACTAAGAGGCTCATTAGTATAGCGGGCGGATCGCCACCGCCCGTATTGCAGTGGCGATCTGCCCGCTAAAAACCTCCGCCCGCTGCCAATTTCCCCCCGCCACATTACCATGGCGGGGGGGACCCCGGCGGACGGAAAGACTGTCTGCCGGTTTTCTGCCAGTAGGCAATCCGCCCGATTGCCTACCGGGCGGGAAAGCATTTGATATGGTGGCGGTGTCTGGTAGACACCGCCATCCATATTATTATGCAGGCAGGCGATTTTTGCCATTGGGGGCCCATAGCAGGCATCCAGGGATCCTGGGGGTGGGGGGTGCACATGGGGGGTACCTATGGTATCCCCCCGCAGTTCCATGCACAACATGGATGGCACCGCGCGGTGCCTGCCATGTTGTGCATGGAAGTGCACAACATGCCTTCTTGGCATTGTGGCGGACGGTGCTTTCTGCACCGCCCGCCGCAATGTTAACAATGCGGGATGCACCCGCCAGTGTGGCGGGCGCATCCTAATTGTAACTGCGGGACCGCCGCATGCATTGCGGGCGGTCCCATTTCCCGGGACTTTGTCCGCCCGCCATGTTAATGGTGCCCTAAGATTGAGCAATGAGCAGATCAGGTCCCAAAAGCATCAACTGCTAAGCTTATACAGGTCAAGTCCAAGAAACATCAACAGCTAAGCATGTGCAGTTCAAGTGCCCACAGCAGCAAAAGTGAAACATGTCCAGATCAATTCTCTGAAGAATTAACAGCTAACCATGTGCAGATCTAGTATCAGAAGCGTCAACAGCTAACCATGTGCCGACCAAGACTCAGAAGCATTAACAGCTAACCACATGCAGATCAAGAATCAGAATCATTATGAGCTAACCACGTGGAGATCAAGAATCAGAATCATTAACAGCTAACCATGTGCAGATCAAGAACCAGAAGCATTAACAGCTAACCATGCACAGATCAAGTCTCGGAAGCATCAACAGCGAAGCATTTGCAGATCAAGAACCAGAAGCATCAACAGCGAAGCATGTGCAGTTGAAGTGCCCAAAGCATCTAAAGTGAAACATGTCCAGATCAAGTCTCTGAAGCATTACCAGCTAACCATGTGCAGATCAAGTATCAGAAGCGTCAACAGTTAACCATGTCAGACCAAGTCTCGGAAGCATCAACAGCTAATCATGTGCAGATCAAGTCTCAAAAGCATCAACAGGCATGTGCAGTTCAAGTTATGTTATGTTATGTTATGTTATAAAGGGTTTTATAGTGCGCTCAATTACTCAAGAGTGTCCTGGTGCCTGCAGCATCAAAAGTGAAGCATGTGCATATCAAGTCTCCAAAGTATTAACAGCTAATCATGTGTAGATCAAGTCTCTGAAACTTCAAAAGTGAAGAATGAGCAGATCATGTTCTCAAAGCATCAACAGCTAAACATGTGCACATTAAGTCCTCAAAGAATCAAAAACTAAGCATGTGCAGATCAAGGCCCCGAAGTGTCAATAGCTAAACATGAGTAGGATAAGTCCTTGAGTCATCCACAGCTAAGGATGTGCAGTTCAAGTCCCGAAGTATCAGCAGCTAAGCATACGCCATCATGTCCTCGAGGCATCAACAGCTAAGAATGAGCACATTGGGTTCCTCACAGCCGCGGGCAGTGCAGGTAAGAGTTGTGGGGCGGTGGTGCCTGCTGGGCGGGGGGGATTTTGACAAATGACCATGAGGGAAAATTAAATAAATAATTAATTTTCTTGTGTCGTTGTTTGTCGAAATGCACCCCCCGCCCACAGCCCCACAGCCCCACCGCTCTTACCTGCAAGAGCCGCGGCTGGTTCCTGAAGCATCAACAGCTAAGCATGAGCAAATCAAGTACTTAAAGCATCAACAGCTAAGCATGAGCAGATCAAGTCCTTAAAGCATTAAAAGCTAAGCATGAGCAGATCAAGTCCCTGAAGCATCAACAGCTAAGCATGAGCAGATCAAGTCCTTAAAGCATCAACAGATAAGCATGAGCAGATCAAGTCCTTAAAGCATCAACAGCTAAGCATGAGCAGATCAAGTCCTTAAAGCATCCACAGCTAAGCATGAGCAGATCAAGTCCTTAAAGCATCAACAGCGAAGTATGAGCAGATCAAGCCCTTAAAGCATCAACAAATAAGCATGAGCAGATCAAGTCCCTGAAACATGAAGAGCTAAGAATAAGCAGAGCAAGTCCCAGAAGCATCAACAGCGAAGCATGAGCAGATCAAGTCCTTACAGCATCAACAGCTAAGCATGAGCAGATCAAGTCCTTAAAGCATCAACAGCTAAGAATGAGCAGATCAAGTCCTTAAAGCATCAACAGCTAAGCATGAGCAGATCAAGTCCTTAAAGCATTCAGCTAAGCATGAGCAGATCAAGTCCTTCAAGCATCAACAGCTAAGCATGAGCAGATCAAGTCCTTAAAGCATCAACAGCTAAGCATGAGCAGATCAAGTCCCTGAAGCATCAACAACGAAGCACGAGCAGATCAAGTCCTTAAAGCATCAACAGCTTAGCACGAGCAGATCAAGTCCTTAAAGCATCAACAGCTAAGCATGAGCAGATCAAGTCCTTAAAGCATCAACAGCTAAGCATGAGCAAATCAAGTCCTTAAAGCATTAAAAGCTAAGCATGAGCAGATCAAGTCCCTGAAGCATCAACAGCTAAGCATGAGCAGATCAAGTCCTTAAAGCATCCACAGCTAAGCATGAGCACATCAAGTCCTTAAAGCATTAAAAGCTAAGCATGAGCAGATCAAGTCCCTGAAGCATCAACAGCTAAGCATGAGCAGATCAAGTCCCGGAAGCATCAACAGCTAAGCATGAGCAGATCAAGTCCCTGAAGCATCAACAACGAAGCATGAGCAGATCAAGTCCTTAAAGAATCAACAGCTAAGCATGAGCAGATCAAGTCCTTAAAGCATCAACATCTAAGCATGAGCAGATCAAGCCCTTAAAGCGTCAACAGCTAAGCATGAGCAGATCAAGTCCTTAAAGCATCAACAGCTAAGCATGAGCAGATCAAGTCCTTAAAGCATCAACAGCTAAGCATGAGCAGATCAAGTCCATAAAGCATTAAAAGCTAAGCATGAGCAGATTAAGTCCCTGAAGCATCAACAGCTAAGCATGAGCAGATCAAGTCCTTAAAGCATCAACAGCTAAGCATGAGCAGATCAAGTCCCTGAAGCATCAACAACGAAGCACGAGCAGATCAAGTCCTTAAAGCATCAACAGCTTAGCACGAGCAGATCAAGTCCTTAAAGCATCAACAGCTAAGCATGAGCAGATCAAGTCCTTAAAGCATCAACAGCTAAGCATGAGCAAATCAAGTCCTTAAAGCATTAAAAGCTAAGCATGAGCAGATCAAGTCCCTGAAGCATCAACAGCTAAGCATGAGCAGATCAAGTCCTTAAAGCATCCACAGCTAAGCATGAGCAGATCAAGTCCTTAAAGCATTAAAAGCTAAGCATGAGCAGATCAAGTCCCTGAAGCATCAACAGCTAAGCATGAGCAGATCAAGTCCCGGAAGCATCAACAGCTAAGCATGAGCAGATCAAGTCCCTGAAGCATCAACAACGAAGCATGAGCAGATCAAGTCCTTAAAGAATCAACAGCTAAGCATGAGCAGATCAAGTCCTTAAAGCATCAACATCTAAGCATGAGCAGATCAAGCCCTTAAAGCGTCAACAGCTAAGCATGAGCAGATCAAGTCCTTAAAGCATCAACAGCTAAGCATGAGCAGATCAAGTCCTTAAAGCATCAACAGCTAAGCATGAGCAGATCAAGTCCTTAAAGCATTAAAAGCTAAGCATGAGCAGATCAAGTCCCTGAAGCATCAACAACGAAGCATGTGTAAATCAAGTCCCCGAAGTATCAAGACCGCAGCATGTGCAGATCAGGTCACGGAGTACTGACCTGCATCTGTGCTGTCCATGTGCATGTTCAAAGTGTAGGAAGGTGGAATCTGACTGCATGGTTGCCCCCACTTTTTTCCTGGAGTTTTACTGGTTTTTGACTTAGTCCGGCTGGGATCCTGCTATTCAGGACCCCAGCCTATCTGCTTTCTTCCTTAAATTGATTACAAGTACTTTAGGTACACTCCAGATTGGATTCTGGGGTACCCTTATAAGTCCCTAGTATATAGTATACCATGTACCAAGGGCATAGGTAACCCAGAGGCCTACCAGGGGCTGCAGCATGTATTATGCCCCCCTGGGAATCCTTCTAAAATGACACCACAGGACTGCTAGTGCAGCCTGGGTAAGGTGGTGCATGCACCCCTTACTGAGATATAGGTTCACTATATCTCTCAATCTCGCTGCACATATAAACCTATCAGTCACCCCTATGGCAGGCCTTATCAATCCTGAAGGCAGGGTGCTGGGTTTTATGTGAGAGGGTGCCCATGTATGAGCAGAGCCCCTATGCAGCCTTTGGAACCTTTATTCCAGGGTTGTTTGTGATGCAGCCAAACCATATACTCTTAAGTGCATTATAACCAAACGGTTAATGCTAACTTTGGGATGGTTGCATGGAAACATGTTGTGTTTGGTGTCAAACACCTTGGAATCATACCCCCACACCAGTAACAGGTGTGGGAGTATGATCTCACCCTTCTAGAGGAAGAGACATGACAGCACCGGTATACCCGGTACCAGCTAACAGAGCCCTGGCGTCACAAAATGGATGCTGCCAGCCACAGACACAAGTCTGCCCTCCTGCTGCTGGACGAAACTCTGGCAGGGGAGGCCTGGACAATAGGTTTCCTGTCACAGGGAGGTGTCACCACCTCCGAGACAGGCTTTAGTGTGTTGGGGCTGGGTCGTTGCACTCCAAGAGTGCTTTTAAGTTCAGCACTGGGGGCTCATTTGGTGTCCCTGTGCATAGCCCAGTTCAATCTGGTTGCAGGGGCTACCAGCCTCAGCTCTGGCTTGAAACTGGACAAAGGAAATGGGTGTAGCCACCCCTCTTTCCTGACCCTCCCATAGGTGGGTCCCCAGAGTATGTCCAACCCCTTCCTTGGGTATAAAGAAATAACCCATGACTACAGGATTTTAGATTACACATGGACGAATCTCTGATACTGAATCCTGGAACTTCGACGATCTACATTGAACTAGATGACTGAAGAATCTCACTTGGAGAAAAGGAGTTACTCCCCTGCAAGGCAGGCACCAAAGACGCATCTGTCCGATTTGCATCTCCGAAGCTCCTGCCGGACTCCAAAGAATTATGAAACACAGGAGGTGGGTTTCCGTGGTCTTAGAGGTCGATCAGTACCCACAGCAAGTCTGAGGCCCGTATGCCTCGTGGCGACTGTGCGACCCAAACCCCTGGACACCGTGACCATTTGCAGAAGCATCAGCTTTCCAGCCACTCCTGCAGCTGAGCTTTGGGTTACTTGTAGCCCTGTCGCCAAGCAGCATTTGCACTGAAGATTGCCCGCCTCCACTCCACGAGTGGTCCGTGAGCTGGCCCTTTGTGTTTTCTCTTGAGGTCCCTTCGCGATCCCTAGTCCGTCAACTGGTGGGTCTCTGTGAAGGCAACTTTACTTCTAATTGGGCTTACCTGGTTGCTCCAGACATGCCCTGACTCTCCATCACTTGGAGAGTCCCCAGGACCTTGCTGGTTTGCACTGAAGCATCTTTTCTCTTCCTGCGTGGGTTGCTGTTGCCAAGGTTTGTTGGGTCCAATCCGGGCACCGACACCGCAGCACTCAACATCCTTCATGGGACAGCTAGAATCCAGCTAGTGGTTTATCTCGACACCTCCTGGTCCTCGTGGCTGCAGAGTCAAGTTTCACCTGTTCGCACCTGAAACACCCGACATCGGTGGGCATTCGTCTATCGTGCCCCTGGTCACTGACAAGTGACCCAGGCTCTGTCACCTCTGCTTTCAGGTTCTTCTGATCTTCGATCCAGGCTTGGATAACACCGGACACATCTCTCCTTCCCGGTAGCAGCACTTTGCAGCAGATCACCATTGAAATCAACGGCGATTCCCGACACCATTTGACACCTATGCGCCCGGCTTCCCTGGGTGAGGTAACATGAGTACTCCGATGCTCCCGTGGGTGCTGGTCCTAGAACCCCATAAGTCTAAAGGGATTTGCTCAAAGTCCTCTTCTAAGGGGCCGATTCCGATCCGGGTCGGAAGGGCACCGAACGCGATCCAGCCGGAAAAACTATGAGCTGTACGCGTGTTTTCTGGCTGACTCGTACAGCTGTACGAGCGAGCAAGTACAATTCGAGCTACATGAAATTCACTGACCAAGCCGAACCGCTCCGTACGTCTTGGTCGTAAACTAACCGTGGCGTGCAATGGATGCGAGTCACGACCGAGCCAGTACGATGCACGCGTCGGACGGCCTGTGCGAGCAAATTGTCCGGGTGGTTGCCTTTGGGGGTCCGCATCGGACCCCCTGTCAATCGCAGCCCTACAACTCGGACACAGGGGGAGACCCATGGGTCTCCCCAACATAGGTATGTACGGTGCAGATGGCACCGACGCGTACCCACTGTAGGGGGCGCACTTGTCCGCGACATACCCATTCAGTCAATGGGAGCCCATGTACGCGTCGTACGACCGGCTCCCATTGACTTCTATGGGAGTCCGACCGAACCGAGTCCGGCAGCATACGGCCGCTTCGTACTCGCTCTATTGGACTGCAGGATTCCGGCTCGGTCGGCAAACACTCCGGATCCGGTTCGGTCGGAGTGCTTTCCGACCCGGATCGGAATCGGCCCCTAAGTGTCCTAAACTTATAGAATTCCAACCGCGACTTTCCCATAGTATAGTACGGGGCTCGCACCTGTGTTCTCACACTGCACGCGTCCCACGTTGATCTCCTGTGTCACTACCTTGGGTGGTTCCTTGATGTCCCAGCGATTCTACGGGCTCTAGGCACTGTGTCTAGTCAAGCCGTGGTTCTTATATCACTTTCTTAATATTATGGTTTGGTCTGCCCCTAGGCCCATTGTATATTGTGCTATTTACTGTCGTTTTAGAACTGTATTGTTGTGTGCCTTGCTCTCTAACTTCATAAGGAGGTTAGTCGAGAGTGTTTATAAATAAATAAATATATTTTATATATACCTTGTGTGGTTCTCCTTTCATTTGGTCATTCAGGAGGTTCTAATCTAGTAAAACAAGCTGCATTACATTCCTTCGAGACTTAGCCTGAAGGCTGCTATCCATAGCTACCACTAGGATAGCTTTCAATAAAGGTTGTCTTTAACCTAATCATCAATAAGGGTTGTTTGGACTGGTACAAGGATCCCACTCTAACTAGTGGACAGCATATGCCAGGTCAACTTCTCACACAAAGGGTACTAGGCTTCATAGTTTTGGTGACCTGTTGCGTTAGGACTACACCATGATACTTTTTTATACAAAGGGTTCCTATCTCTAAAGTCAGAGTGAGCAATAAATGATGGAATGGAGAGTTGTCAAGTAATTAAGAATGACTCAAGTCCTGTAATTTAGCACAAGGATTTGCTGGGAGGTGTGTAGGCGAGTCCCTGACAGGGCATACCTAGTGCGTGGTTACTACAGACTGTAGGGAGACTGAGGTTTGCTGGCAGATGTGGTTACTTTAAGGAGGACAAACCTATGTTCTTGTGTTACTCGGAGAGGATTTGTTTGACTTCTGTGTGTACAATCTGTCCCATTCCAGACTACCCTGGGTGTCTATGGTAAGTAATGACATGTGCCAAGCATGTTGTATATGAGTATGGGCATGGTACTGTAAATGCGCCATGTGCTTGGTGCATACACGCCAACAGAAATTGCCTCTACTTCATTAGAAGCCAATGGGGGAAAATACTTTCCCCTGATTGTTTTTCAAAAATCTCCCACTTTCCTGTTCTAAAATGTTGCCATGTATGATGGTGTACCACCTTGGGGCCCAACAAGGTCCTCTCTGTGTTGCCTTGGTGGTGTGACACTACACATGTAAACTACCCTTGAAGGGTCTGTTGCTTCTCTGGGAAGATACTTTAATCTACAGTCAATCCCTGCATGGCCCTCTCTGGGAAGGCTCATTGAATCTATAATCAGTCCATGCAGGGCCAGGACTCTGCCGAAGATCAAGAAACTTCCCAAACCCATTTGTTGCCTCTTTGCTGTGTTTGACAATCTTTTGGGAAAAAGCGTGGGCCGCTCAAAGCTGTCACTGGTCAAGCACACTGAGGTTCACCTCTTCCTCCCTCTGGCCTTCTTACTCAGAGACATCATCACCTACTCTACGGCCATGACCAATCCACAAAGCAGTGAAATTGGGTGGTGGATTCCTCACCTGACACTTCTCTCTGGTGACATTATCTCTTCACTTGGATCCTCATATCTTCTCTATTTCGTCAGTGCACAAACCCTCTACCCTTTAAAGCTTTCACAACTCATCTCCAATCACACATCGCACACAGTCTCGCAGCCACCTTGCACCAGGAGGAAGTGAACTCTTCAGAAACTGGGGGGCACATTTTTTAAAGAGTTGTGTCGCCCTTGTGCCACGCCACGGGGTGCAAGAGTGAAGCAACTCCTAAGTTAGATTTGTCAAGCAACACAAGGCCACCTTGCGTGTCACTAAGTGGCTTGATAAATCTAGAGTACTGCAACGCAGCTTAAATCGCATTGCACTACTCTGCTCAAGGGATGTTCCCAGGCATCAATACAAGGATTTTGGCACATTCCCAGATTTACCGTTGCAGGTAGACCTGGGAATGCATCAAGATACTACACCTCCCCAGGTGGGCCGTGCCAAGGAGAGATATCTTTATTTCTCCTTCTTACTTCCTCTTTCTATGTGCGCTATATTCTGTAGCACACATAGAAAGAGGAGAATGCAGTGCACGCAATGAAATTCGTTTTATTTATTCGTTTTAGTTATTTATTTATTAGCTGAACTCTGTTTACTTCCTCCCACCCTGCCCCATCCCCATCCCGCTTCACCGCCCCGCAGCACTCCCACGAGGAGCCGCCACTGATGCTTACCTGTCTATATTTTTGGTTTTTGGTGTTCTGGACATGATATTGGGGCCCCTCGATATTCCTGCTTTGATATTCAGAACCCCAAAAATGTCTCTGAATTCAGCTAGATTATCACACACAGCATGATTAGGGAGCAGTAAACGACAATAACCAGAGTCCGTGCGTGCGCTGTGTCCTTACAAAGAAGTGTCGCCCCATCCCTCTTTCCCATACTTGTAGCAGCCGATTTCTCAGATAGGTCACTTCTATGACTGGTCAGGAGCTTGAGGGGTCCAGCAGATATTTGCAAACATCAGTTGTCCTTTTTACTTAAGCATCCCACCTTCAACCTTGTAGGGAGGGTTTGGGCAGCCTTAAGGTTCACCTAGATCTCTTCGGACTTCTTAGGGTGGTGGAGAACTTCCATGCAGGACAAGGTCAGAGCTTCTGTGGAGCTTCAGGCATTGTCCTTGCCAAGAAGGAGCCGGCAGCACATCTTCAGCACACTCAGGATGCCCACAGCAACAGGGTCCACACAGATCCAAGTCCAAAATAGGATCAGTGCAGGAAAGCTCCAAGATGCCCACAGCAACAGGGTCCACACAGGTCCAAGTCCAAAATAGGATCAGTGCAGGAAAGTTCCAAGATGCCCACAGCAACAGGGTCCACACAGATCCAAGTCCAAAATAGGATCAGTGCAGGAAAGCTCCAAGATGCCCACAGCAACAGGGTCCACACAGATCCAAGTCCAATATAGGATCAGTGCAGGAAAGCTCCAAGATGCCCACAGCAACAGGGTCAACACAGGTCCAAGTCCAAAATAGGATCAGTGCAGGAAAGCTCCAAGATGCCCACAGCAACAGGGTCCACATAGATCCAAGTCCGATATAGGATCAGTGCAGGAAAGCTCCAAGATGACCACAGCAAAAGGGTCCACACAGATCCAAGTCCAAAATAGGATCAGTGCAGGAAAGCTCCAAGATGCCCACAGCAACAGGGTCCACACAGGTCCAAGTCCAAAATAGGATCAGTGCAGGAAAGCTCCAAGATGCCCACAGCAACAGGGTCCACACAGATCCAAGTCCAAAATAGGATCAGTGCAGGAAAGCTCCAAGATGCCCACAGCAACAGGGTCCACACAGATCCAAGTCCAAAATAGGATCAGTGCAGGAAAGCTCCAAGATGCCCACAGCAACAGGGTCCACACAGATCCAAGTCCAAAATAGGATCAGTGCAGGAAAGCTCCAAGATGCCCACAGCAACAGGGTCCACATAGATCCAAGTCCAATATAGGATCAGTGCAGGAAAGCTCCAAGATGCCCACAGCAACAGGGTCCACACAGATCCAAGTCCAAAATAGGATCAGTGCAGGAAAGCTCCAAGATGCCCACAGCAACAGGGTCCACACAGATCCAAGTCCAATATAGGATCAGTGCAGGAATGCTCCAAGATGCCCACAGCAACAGGGTCAACACAGGTCCAAGTCCAAAATAGGATCAGTGCAGGAAAGCTCCAAGATGCCCACATCAACAGGGTCCACATAGATCCAAGTCCAAAATAGGATCAGTGCAGGAAAGCTCCAAAATGCCCACAGCAACAGGGTCCACACAGATCCAAGTCCAAAATAGGATCAGTGCAGGAAAGCTCCAAGATGCCCACAGCAACAGGGTCCACACACAGGTCCAAGTCCAAAATAGGATCAGTGCAGGAAAGCTCCAAGATGCCCACAGCAACAGGGTCCACACAGATCCAAGTCCAAAATAGGATCAGTGCAGGAAAGCTCCAAGATGCCCACAGCAACAGGGTCCACACAGATCCAAGTCCAATATAGGATCAGTGCAGGAAAGCTCCAAGATGCCCACAGCAACAGGGTCAAAACAGGTCCAAGTCCAAAATAGGATCAGTGCAGGAAAGCTCCAAGATGCCCACACCAACAGGGTCCACACAGATCCAAGTCCAAAATAGGATCAGTGCAGGAAAGCTCCAAGATGCCCACAGCAACAGGGTCCACACAGATCCAAGTCCAAAATAGGATCAGTGCAGGAAAGCTCCAAGATGCCCACAGCAACAGGGTCAACACAGGTCCAAGTTCAAAATAGGATCAGTGCAGGAAAGCTCCAAGATGCCCACAGCAACAGGGTCCACATAGATCCAAGTCCAATATAGGATCAGTGCAGGAAAGCTCCAAGATGACCACAGCAACAGGGCCCACACAGATCCAAGTCCAAAATAGGATCAGTGCAGGAAAGCTCCAATGTATGGTCACAAGTTCATGCATTTGGCACCTGCGCTCAGCAAGTGTAGAGTTCATCCCATAATTGGAAAGAGTCAGGCAAGCCGGCTGGACCAGACCAGCTCAGAGAAGCATTGGGCAGGGGCAGTGCTCTGTGTGTCGCTGCTCTTCTCAAAGCCAGGAACAAGCCTAGTGCTCCATGGCCTCACTCTGTCCTTAGATGTGCAGGAACTTGAGTCTGCCCGTTTCCTGCATGAGAAGGATACATTGAGTTTGGCCTTCACCCCCATACCTTTCATTGTGCCCAGTTTGTGGGGCTGTCACCCATATTCCAGAAGTGTTTCCTCTATTCCTTTGGTTCTTTGCGTCTAAAATTATCTTGACTTTAAGTGCGGATTGGATCCTGCCCTGAAACCCGGCTGCCCTCTTCTGTCTGGTGACCGATCAAGCGACTTAACATTGAGAATGGAAATATTGTGATACCTTAAGATTGTGGATAAAACATTGAGAGAAAAATTATGGAAAGTAAGTGCTCATGGAGGAAGTATAGAGTTTCTTTTTTTAACTCCACATCTACATACCTTGAAGACATATGTGGAGTTTGGTATAGGAGAACTATGCATACTTACCTTTCGATATAGTGTCCATGATGTTAATGCCCAGCAAAGCTTTCTATTCCATATTCAGGGTGCACACCCTGGTGGCTTGGAGAGCACGGTGGAGGCTGCAGTGTAGAATGCAGTGGGGGAAACAGTGGAGGATGCAGTGAAGGACACAGTGCAGGATGCAGTGGTGGGTAAGGGGGAGGATGCAGTGGAGAATGCAGTGGAGGACACAGTGGAGGATGCAGTGGAGGATGCAGTGGAGGTGTGAGGTGGAGGACACAGTGGAGAATGCAGTGGAGGACACAGTGGAGGATGCAGTGGAAGGACACAGTGGTGGATGCAGTGGAGGGTGAGGTGGAGGATGCAGTGGAGGACACAGTGGAGGATGCAGTGAAGGATGCAGTGGAGGACGCAGTGGAGGATGCAGTGGAGGACACAGTGGAGAATGCAGTGGAGGACAAAGTGGAGGATGCAGTGAAGGACACAGTGAAGGATGCAGTGAAGGACACAGTGGAGGATGCAGTGGAGGGTGAGGTGGAGGATGCAGTAGAGGACGAGGTGGAGGATGCAGTGGAGGACGCAGTGGAGGATGCAGTGGAGGACGCAGTGGAGGATGCAGTGGAGGACAGAGTGGAGAATGCAGTGGAGGACACAGTGGAGGATGCAGTGGAGGACGAGGTGGAGGATGCAGTGGAGGACTGCAGTGGTTCTTCAGTCTCACTGGTGTCTTTCTATTCTTGAATATTGAGTGAAAGGTCAGATAACCCTGATGGACACTGGACATGATTCTCTGTGTTATCTCATCTCCAGCCTCCATAATACCTAGCCTTTACTTTTTGTATGAAAGGAGATGATTATTTGGGTGTGAGAGACTTCACCCCAAGGAATTATATCATTAACTTGTCAGGGTGAACCTTAAAGTCACTAAATTAACCTGAGCTCAACTTCCTGGTAGGTTTGACAGAGAGAAGACAGAGTCAACTTCAGGCAATGAGTAAGTATGATGCAGTGCCAAAACAGTAATAACATCAAAACACCACATAATAAAAGTTCCCAAAATGAGTTAGAAAAATAGACCAATTTTAATGAACAAAATGACTTTAAAATGACAAACATCCAATAAGAGGAATCATAATTATGAATTTGTTAAGTTGTAAGTAAAATTAATACTAAACGGGACTAAGCCTCAGTGATAGACTATGGAAGTGGTAAACCAGGACCTAGTTATGAATCCAGGCTGACCACAATGAAGTGTGGGACAGATACACCAAGCGGGTTCACCTAGGTGAAATATGTTACCTTCTAACTTGGGGCCTGGTTGCGAGTTTGGTGATCTTGGAGCGGGCCACCACACCAGTGCCCTGCACCGAGAACGCCAAACATGACTGCCAGCCGCCCGCCAGATTATGAGTAATCTCATGATCCGGCGGGCAGCCTTTGGTGTTCCCGCAGCAGTGCCTATTAAAAAGGCTCTGCAATGGGAACGCCAAAGCCCATTCGTGCGTGGTATGGACTGTAAACTCCATGCTGTGCTGGAAAGGGGGTGACTACAGACGGGGGCAAAATGTGTGCCTCGCCTGCAGGCACTTCATTGTCCTGAGGCAACCGGGGGCACTATGCCTCAACACCATGAAAACTGTGGCAGTGAGGAAACTCTTAATATGCTTGGTGGTGCAGCAGCAGTGCCGCCAGCATATTAGGTCCTCTGACTGCTGCGCCACGGCTGCGGGATCCATGATCTCCGGCAGGTGTGGTGGTCTGACCGCCATATTCATAATACAGCGAGAGGACCACCAGTCTGGCGGGTGGACCGACAGTCTGGTGGCCCAGGTACCGTCACAATGGGTTCGGCAAACTAGTAATCAGGCGCTAAGTCTTTTTTACTGGACTAAAAATCTTCCAGCAGAAATCGTAAACTGCTACCATGAAGTTCCCATGGCTACTCCTCTGCATTTGGAAGTCCAAAGATTTTCTATGTCCCAAAAGTTTTTGTAGCAGCTCCTTTGGGTCACTTCTAAAGCTTATAGCTACAAAATAGAAACCTATGGTCAAACTTAGAGAAAAATTTGAGAAAAATCAGGAGAAAAATCAAGAAGCACGTGAGTACCACTACTAGTGGAAATGAATCCTATCAGCCACCTGGGTAGCCACCCACATCATCTGGGATCCAGTGGCCCTTGCTGTGCCATCAAGATTGAACAAGGCAACAGCTTAACGGGCAACTAGACTCATACTCACGGTTCAGGATATAGTATCTACCGTAGTAAACAAAGATGTGGTGTAATCGTTAGTGGTGGTGAGAGAAAGCAGTGCAGTGAAAAAATGTGAATATTAAAATCATCTACTGAAACAGATATGGAGCTTTAATGGTTCTGTTTGAGTGATGAAATAAAACCAGTGCAAGAGCTGCTTTGAAAAAATAACTGCTCACGTCCAGTTGGACAAAATGTCACTTCTAAAGCTCTCAAGACCACAGGGACAGCACTTAGGGGTCAGGACTCTCTCCATCAGAGACCACCAGCAAAGCCAGTCCAGGTCCAGTTGGTACTGGTCACTTCAGGAAAACATGTTTTTAAGCTTTATCCATACAGGAGGTCTGCCTACTGACCTTGGAGTCCACTTTCTATGTCTTGGGTACCAGAGCGAGCAGGTCACAGATAGTAGGTTCAGTCCCTCTCTGACCTTTTGCAGGTCCAGAAAGTGTTCTGAGGAGGGTTTCTCGGGGTGCTACGTTTATGGTTGGCACTTGCCAGTGAGTGGGGGTGACTCCTGGGCACTCCTTAACCAACGGTGAAAGAATTCCCAGTGGCAACCCTATCTACATTTTCGGCAGTTCCTCTTTGCCTAGCAAGGAATTCCACAGTCCTGAAATCCAAGATGGTTCCCTTTTGCAGAGCTCTTGTGCCAACCTAGAGGTGTGGCCAAGGAAATTAGGAGTCCCCTCCCTTGTGTCTGCTTCAAATCAGTTCTGGTGTATCTTCTCTCCAACTGTTTGGGAGCCAGGACTATGACTTCTTCAAGTCTCCCCATACACTTAACTATGAATGGGTGGTATGTACCACTGTGCCTTTCAAGTTAATGAAGTTTCAGGGTCCAACCTAACTGTATTTACTGCCCAATAGAGAGAAAATATGCCGCACGCAGTCCATCATGTCACCAGGACTAAGACATTTTCTACTCTGGGAGCATTTTCTCACATTTGAGTACAGGTTGTTTAGCTGCTGGGAGTCTAATGTAAAATTAGCCTCCAGGAGGTTCGGTTAGTGAAAAGGTAACTTTCTGAAAGTTACTTTTCCAAAATATTTATAATCCAACTGCACCAATGAAGTAGATGTCAAATAAATATCAAAAATAGCATATAAATGATTATTTTAGACATTTCCTGTCAAAAGTTATAGAATAAAATGTATAATCTGGACTTTTACATTTTCTAGCATCCAGTTGCCGCCCTGCCAATGAAAGTAGCTTTAGGGGAATGATCACTGAAGGGCCATGGCAAATGTAATTTTACATACGTTCCACTTTTAACCATCAGGCACCCGACTTTGTGGGTGACAAGGTATAGTTACAGATGACTTATAAATATTTAAATACAAAAAGGAGGGAACGATATACTGTAAGGCTACGTTTCACTTAAGGTATTCCTGCCATGATTAAATCATTACTTTACATCAGGACCTTAACTCAATCAAGCTTAAATTATTGATATTGATTTCTTATACAAAGCCTGTCAATATATGTCTGTCTGCATTTCATGAAAAACTCTTCTGACAAATTGATTAGATATCGACAATCACAAATGTTATACATATATACATGTACACAAAAACATGCATCTAAACCAAAGACTCCATTATATTACAGGCATCTGTAAAAAGCAGGGTAATTTGTTGTCCACCTGTTCCTTGTTTTTTCCTCGTAATTAAAAACATATATGTGTTTGTATAGTCATTTCAGTCTTAAATACACCTGGAAGTGGTCACAGTCCAGGAGTCCTTTGGGGTACACTCCCCTTATTTCTTCTCCTTATGGTTGATCTATTCAAAACCCAATAAATATCGCTGGACTCCTCCAAACAAAAGGTCAACACATTTCGGCCACTATAATTTTAGGCCTCTTCAGGACAAAGTGAGACAACAGAATACAAGATGTGCCATGCCTAAAGGGATAAATCATGAAAACATTTACCAGTTCCAACAATGCTCCCCGAGTTTACTTAGTGAGGTTCCTCCCTCGTACATCAGTCATTTAACAGGAGTGGAGGAATGAATCCTCTTACTCTGCCAAGACCACCATGCAGATGATCCCGAATGACTGCGCACCAACACAAAGGACTGTCGTTTAATGCAGAAAAGGTGGCATGGTTATAAGCGCAGGACTATGGACAAACTCGCCTGGAACCTGAAGGCTGCAGTGACCACAGTAGGAGGACCAGAACTCCTGGAGGATTGACCCCAATGGAGGAGCAGATGGCATTACTCAATGCACCAGAGTTGGTTTCTGCTGCAGTCAAGGGCACAGACACCACTGAGCTGGAGACATTACCTTCTTCTCAGGATAAGTGTAAAGCAAAGTTATGGAGGTTGGGCACAGCTGCAGCTCCCTAAGGCAGAATTTGTATTTTTTTTACTATTTTAAAACTACTTTAGTTTAGTATGTAACTTATTATATGTATGTCATAGGATAGGTATGTGGTGCACTATGTTGTCATTCCAAACAGCAATGCATTGTTCTCTGTGACACTCATAATGTTTCAAGGATGTGTTTGCTAATCGCTGAATGGTGACTAATAGCATACGTGTGCCAAAAAGTTAATTAAAGTTTCCTAATTCTTCAATCCTACTATGTTATCATTGTACGTCTTTCAGGCTCAGATGTATTTCAATTTGCATGTACCATTCCTTATAATGACGGTATTCATTTTTATATTCACTCTCCGGAGACCTGCTCTTAGTAGGCCAATGAGCACATCTCGAAAGGTAAGTGTTTAATATTGGTAGGGCGTGTACTTAATATTATGCATTTCAAATTATACACTCTCTCTTTCCCATGTGTGATACAAAGATTATGTTTTTACACGTGTTCCTTCAATTAGACGGGTCTTGTGGCTTAGTAAACTAATGTGTCCACTGTCGGGCCTGTGTTCAACCTCATGGTCACAGATTCAAATCCCAGTGGGTTCATTCAGCCTTTCATCCTTCTGGGGTTGATAAAATGAGTACCATTGAGTTGGGTAACAATAAACTTGTAATTACACTGTTTTCTTGGATATAAATAAGTGTGAATGACATACATTAATGATCAATGCGCATAAAATGAATACACTTTCGTTATTGTTTGCTATGGTTATACTGTTTTTCCTCTTGTTTTTTTCTTTTCATTTCCTTTACCTTTTTCTTTCTCTTTTTCTCATATGTTTTTTTCTCTTTTGATTATCTTTGCACTGTCATGGTACTTCTGTACATCCTTTGTTTGGGGTTCTATATTTCGTGATGGGTTATTTTTGTCATGATATCTTGAATAATTCAGCCTTGGGAAAGCCCCGGCTTGGGCGCCACATGGGGCGAAACACGTGTTGGCTGACCCTTCTAGAAGTAGTTCTTCATTATCATATATCCAATTAAATATGTATAAAAAATACCAAAACCACATCCTATTTGTATGACCAACTTTGGAAGACCCAACAACCAAGGATCTTGTTTACAATGTACATTAATATGATATTAAATGTTGCTCAGGATTACTTTCACAAGTTTCTAAAATAAATGGGTTAGGGGCTCTTCCCATTTCCTAGGGCAACTGGAAACAGAAAGAACCTAATCAAAATTAAAGGCAAGACACAAACTGGACCCAAATACCCCTTGGACATTTTGCACCAAATATATCCGTATATAAATACTTGCTATGAAACATAACATAATGTGTATTTGTAAAGTGCACATTCACCCAGAAGGATATCTTGGCGTTGAATAACAGATGTATGTGTGTATCACAATGCAGCAGACGTGCAAAGATTACAGAACATGGACTTTTATACTTGTATTGACAGGGTTTGGTTTGTCCAAGATCAGACAGGCAGACACGCATAGGTTTTGGCCTCAAAACCAAGAGCCTGATTTAGATGTTGGCAGATGGGTAACTCCGTCACAACCACGACAGGTATCTCATCTGCTGAAATATAAATCTTCATTGGATATATTGGGATTTATATTTCAGCGGACGGGATATGAGTCACCGTTTTTCATCAACTCTTAAATATATTCATACATGTTAAAATATGATTTTAATATAGATGTTTTGAGTATAATACAGAAATGTTCACAAAATGTATAGAAAAACAAACTTTACATCTTATTTCATCTTCTGTTTCAGAGCAAAACAACACTCCTTGAGCAGAGGACTCCCAGTGATGTGGCCCCTGACCTCGACTCCAACCTCCCCTATTGTTCGATGAAAGATACAATGGCCTCCTGGAAGGTATCAATCCTTCTCCTTATATCTTGGCAAGAGATGACAGCGTTGCTGTGTCTCCAAGTGAACCAACCGAGACCGCTTCCCTTATAACATCTGCCTAGCGTGTCCCTATAGATGAGCCTGAAGTCAAATGTGGCCTACAGGGCCGAGCCAAGGATGGTGGAAGAGGTCATGTTGGGGATGGACATGTTGACGGACGCACTAGAAGGATCCCATGGGAGTCTGAGCCCCAACAATTCCTTGGCTCAAGGTGTAACAGGCACCCAGTCTTGGCTCAGAGGGAATCATGAGTGTCTAGCCTGTAGCGGCCGGCCTGGCCCGCGGGTGGGTGCCAGGGGGGCCACGCGGGGGGGTCACACGGGGGTTATAATAAAAAAAAAGGATTTAAACCTTTATTTCTGCAGGGTCCCGCGTCTTCTCTGCTCCTGCTCTCCTGCCTCCAACAGGAACAGGAAGCTGGCAGCCGGGGTCCCTCCCCTAAGCCAATCACAACGCTGCATGCAGCATGTGATAGGTCTGGTGTTCCATGACATGGCGCTCAGCCAGGGGCTAGAGGGGTGGGCATGTTCTTCATGCGGGCTGTAATGCAGCCTGCATGGAGATTGGCAAAGTGCGCATGAATGGTTTGGGTGGCCCGAGCGGGCCGACCAAACAGTCTTTGCGCACTCAGGAGTGGGCAAACCATTCCTCCCCTGCCCTGCTCGGAGAGCAGAGCAGCTCCAAAGCAAAGCAAACATAAAATGGTAATAACTAAAAGTTATTACCATTTTATCTTTTGGCTGCTCACACTGCGAGAAAGCATTGGGGCGACGCTCCCCCGCCGTAGCGAAGTAGCCGCCCCTGTGTCTAGCTGACAGTGCTGGACGCTTGAGGGGGAAGAGCGAACACCAACAGGCTTCTCCCCCTGGGGCGAGTGGTGTCGCAACGCAGCTCGCAATCATCAATTCCTACATCCGATCTTTCCACCAAGGAAATGTCAATGTTAAAAAATGAAAATTGTTTAAGGGGTTAGTTCAAATGTAAGCTATCATTACAATTAAAACACGTAGTCGAATGAGAAGACAACACCGCTTCCTACTTGTAGCCAGGCTAAAGCACTTATAGTAAACTTTGTTTTGCATGCACTTTACCTAGCATATCTCTCTTTATATAGGTTTGAAATAAAAATATTAACTTTTTGTGTTGAAAACATTTCTCATATTTCTTTCTTTTGAAAGTGAGTGTGTTGTATTCATTTCAACATACCAGTTTCTAACATAAACAGATTCAGACGTTTTCTTAGTTTTCATTTGTCCCTAGTCCTTACACATAAAGATATGATTTTTAATAAAGGCAGACATACTTGGTTCTTTCTTTTCTTAATTTATATTTTTCTAGCGTGTGAGAATTATTTAGTCCTTTGTGTGAGGATGTGTCTTGTTTCCTCTGAATTGTCATCCACCGACTCATTGCGAGGGAAAAGTCACGTCACGCAGCATGCGCTAATCACTGTTACGCACCACGGAAATGACGCAGAGGACCGGAACACATTTCAGCACGTTTTCCTTTGTTCCTTTCACTTTTTCTTTCGTGTGATTGAGATTTGGAGGTGTTTGTGGCGAGAGTGGTTTGTGGTGACTTTCCGTCATTCTGTGGTGCAATTTAGTGCCTTTTCTTTTATTGTGCGTTTTTTGTCTGGTTCTGTGTGTCTTTGTGTAATCCTTAGATAGGTTTTAGAGTTTGGTTTGTATTTGCGGTTTGTTGTGTTGAGTTCGGTAGCAGTAGTAATAATAGGTTAAGAATTATATTGTAAATAGGGAAAAAAATGAATTTTGATGAAAGGAAAGTTGGTGGCATAACATGGTGGTCCGCTGCCCGCCAAGAGTGTTACCTACTGGAAGGTGAGTGAGCACTGGCGTAACAAAACCAGAGGGCCCCCCTGCAAGGTACGTGGAGGGGCCCCCTACGGAATCAATCAGGCGCTCTCTGCCAGAGTATTGTGCTGAAGGGCCCCCTGGAACTTGGGGCCCTCTGCAAGGTACATGGAGGGGCCCCCTCTGGACTCAATCAGGCTCTCTCGGACAGAGTACTGTGCTGAGGGAGCCCCTGGAGCTCAGGGTCCCCTGCAAGGTATGTGGAGGGGCTCCCTCTGTAATCAATCAGGCGCTCTCAGCCAGAGTACTGTGCTGAAGGCCCCTTCTGGACCTTGGGGCCTGCTGCAAGGTACATAGAGGGGCCCCCTCTGGAATCAATCAGGCTCTCTCAGACAGAGTATTGTGCTGAGGGGGCCCCTGGAGCTCAGGGTCCCCTGCAAGGTACGTGGAGGGGCTCCCTCTGTAATAAATCAGGGGCTCTCGGCCAGAGTACTGTGCTGAGGGGGCCCCCTGGAGCTTGGGGGGCCCTCCCGCACCGCCGGGGCTGTGTTACACCACTGTAAGTGGGCCAAGGATACCCCATGGAAGAATAAAGGAGCTGTGGGAGCGCCCACCCTGAATGAGCGACAGCTGCTGATCTCAGTCTGCCGCAGGTCCAGTATCGAAGGGCAGGTGTTGTTTTGCGGGAGGGTGACCTTCCGTACCATATTGGAATCGAGGTTGCTGCCCTCTTGGTGAGTTATTTTTTAAAGATTCAATCTCTAAATATCTTTATATTGCCTTTGCATGGTATATTATCATATAAACTTATGGATATAATAATTCTTAAATATATTTACAGAATTTTGGATGTAAATTAATTTTCATTCACATGTATTAAGCTAGAATGACTATAATTTGAGACAAAAGGAAAGTGATGGGCATGGTCACTAAAGGGCATACTTACTATAGAATGACGCAGCACTGCAAGGCATCTTGCTGCGCCGAGCGGCGTCATTAGGAAAGTGTAGGGATGCATTGTATTTACGGAAATATGACGCAGCCCTGTGCTTTCCACCGCGGTGGTGCACAATTGGCCGCCTAGCGCCAACGCAGGCCCCTTGCACCATGGTGGGTGCAAGGGTGCCTGCATTGCAGGGATGTTTAGATGTCCCTTCCTGCATTAAAACAATCATTGATGGTGTTTTCTTCCTTCTATGGTTGATGCACACAGCACACATAGAAAGAGGAAAAATCTTGGGGAAATAAAGGTATTTCTCCTCGCTGCACCACTTGTATGCCTCCCCTGGGGAGGCATTATAATCTGACTCATTCTCAGGTTTACGAAACCTTGTACATCTGGGAATGCGTCAGGTTCCATGGATGTTGCGTGAGAACACCCACAGCAACACCCATGGAACGCCCTTTCACTCAGAGGAATGCCTGAAAGGCGGCCATTTTTACAAGGTCATGAAAAGCCATGCAGGGTGGCTTTGCACGGCCTTGTAAATATGGGCCAGCACACTGTGCCACTGGAGCGTACAAAAAGTGGTGCTCTCGTGGCACAAGGGGCATGTAAATATGCCGAAAGAGTTTTATGATATCTGCCAACATGCAAAGGGGCATATTTACAAGACCTGATGCATCGGCATCAATGGGTTAGATTTCTTGTGTCTGCCACAAATGCCCTAACTACGTCATGGATGTGCTGTATTTACAATACAGTGCTCCATGGCACAAGGATTCATGGATTCACCAGGAATTCGGACGCATCGTTTGGTGCTAAAGTGGCACATTGCTGGAGATGGGCGCAAGACTGATGCATTTCCAACAATATGTTACAGCATGTTACAGCGCAGAAAGCCCTGCCCTGCTTCAATCCTGGTGCCTGGTTTGAGGACATGTAAGGATTTTGATGCAGTCAAGTAGTTGAGTGACACAGTGAAAAGTTGGAAACTTTACTACATCAGTTCTACGTTGCTTTAACGTAGGAATGCCTACCTTACAAGCATTATGCCAGGGGCAGAGTTTGTAAATATGAAGCAGTGTGGAGCACTGATGCGCCGCCCCTGATGCATCCGAAGACATGACGCTACTTTGGCGCTAGCTTCGTGTAAATATACCTTTGAGGTGCTGGTCTGCGCTGCATGAACTGCAGAGAGGAGAACACCAACATTTTGACATAAAAAATATGCACTGCTGCTCTCTGCCAGCAATCTGTTGTGTGCAGTCTAACTCCAACACTACCACACATGCACCATACTGCAAGGGTGCCTGCGTTAAGGTACATATGTTTTTTTCTTGATCGAGTATTCCTGCACATATAATATCCATTACCGCGTATTTATCTTTTTATGTGAGCTCCGTTTTGCAGCACACATGCAAAGATTCATGTAGGTGCTCCTAATGCAGCATGTGTCTGTTTTAAAGCCACCCTCAGACAGGTGCACCATTACAATGCTAGAACATGTGTTCAAATCATGCTTCGTATATTTGCACATCTTCAGCCATGTGTGGATGCACGGGAAAGCACCAGGTGCACACATGGAAGGACTCACCCCCAAGTAACACATTGCATGACAAAGCACTACATGGTGTGAAAATGTATTGCAATGCACCAAAAAGAGAGATGTGTGTTGCTGTAAGAATAATAAATGTGAATGTAGATGGAATCTGCATCAAAATAGTAACGCTAAGCGGACATCGAGTCTATTGACACGCAGGGACAAATTTACCAATTTCTCACGCAGCGCAGCAGCCGCAAATGCTGCACTGCCTGAGAAAGAGAGCGCAGGAGAGCACCAAATCTACTGAAAAATGGCACTCTCCTCCCCTCTCCCTAGCACCAGCACTGAAATTAGCTACTGGGCGCCACGGAGACACATTTGTGCCATAGTGCAAGGGTGTCTCCGTGAGTCAAGCATAGGTTTTCTACCGGAAGGAAACTCTTCCAGTACAAAATACTCTGCTTAGACTAACTATGTGTGCTGTATCATTATTATTACAGTGCCGCACCCATGTGGACTCGGAAATTAAGGAAAAAAGCATTTCTCCTTCATAGTGCCTGTTTGAAGGGTGCGCTATTTTTTGATGCTAAACCCTGTCTACTTTACTTAGTAAATTGGGTTTAGCATAAGAAACCTTGGGTGGTTGCATGGGAACACCCATGCCCCACCTATGGTATGCCCCCTTGGTGCTAAGTGATGCAAAGCAGCGCTATACACTGCTTTGTGTAACTTTCACGTTATTCCCAGGGCTAAACAGGTTTAGCACTGGAAAGAAAATCAGACAAAAAGATTTTGTGCCAATTTGTGTCACTTTTGTGATGCAAACACTGCATAAAATCTTCTTAAATCTGCCCCCTGTTGGTTCATATTTGTTCATATGTGTGTATGTTCTAACTAGGCCTGGGCTAAATTTCCGTTCCGCTCGCGGTAATTGCGCATTCCGCAGCTTAGCGATAATTTGTTTCTTGCTCGCGCTGTAAAATAATACATTCTCGCGCACGCGCGATCGCCTTACCTGAATCCCCGCGTTCGCCGACAAGTTTTCCCGATCCGGTTGCGTTCTCCACGAGATGTTGGATTGTTGGTAGCATTTGCGCTGTCTCGCGACAGTTCGCGCCCGCAGTAATGTCATTGGTCGCGCGATCACGTCTTTCTTCTCTCGATCATGCACCGCGAGAAGAGTGAAAACAAGATGGCCGCGCCTGTGAGCAACCGCATGGGTAAGTTGGCAAGCCGCGACCACGCAGAAAATACCGCGAGCGGGCGGGAAAAAAACTTCTGCATCTTCGCGATATTTCCGCGTGTTTGCGGAGATTTTTAACATTTTCGCGATAATTTGCGAAAGTCACTTTCGCAAATTCCGCCCACCCCTAGTTCTAACCCACTGTTCCGAAAGAAGTCCTTGTTAATGGTTCCCACATGTAAGAAGGCAGATCTCTCTCTTGCAATGAATAATCAATGTCTGTGCTGCCTATAGGGATTTTCAGACTCTAAACACATATACAGTTTTTAGGTGGTTCACTGTGCTTTTTCTCTCCACGTGTGTTGTTGGTTACTTGCTTGTTACGCATGCACCAACACACACAGCCATGTGCTGTGTCAATTTGGGCACAGAGTAGCAGCGTGTGTGATTCATTTTTCAAAAATAAATTTGAATGGGCAAATGTCTCAATAGTGTAGTGCATGTTTTTAAACATAAACAAATCCTCATAAAATGGGGGATGTGCATGTTGTAAATTTTGCATTCATTTTTTAATAAAAAATCATACTTTCTTGTATTTGATTTTTTTCATATAACTTAATTATGTGCATGATATAATTTTGAACCCAGATTCACCTTTTGAAGATTCCAAGATTACCTCATTTCACACTCCTGTTGCAGCTGGTGAGTATGAATTTTACTTATATTAACTTAGGTATCTAATCATTTCTTTCTGGAGCTGTGATCTATGCTCTCGTCATGGGTGAGAAGTGAGGTTATTTGAGGTGAAGTGTTAATATTATGTTTTTAGAGATGTTTATATTTGATATTTTTGTGCCGAATGTTTCTTGAAAATAACTAAGACATGTGTGCGGTGTATAGCTTGTGTGGTTGTTTTCAGTGTAACATGAAGTTTGTTAGATGGAGTCCACCCACCCTGGCCACCCTCCTCCCCACACCATCCTCCCGGGTTGGCAGGCGAGTGGTACACAATGTGTGTGTAACACCACAGCAGTGAGAGCGGCGTTCCTCAAGTGCTTGTCCTCACCACAACATGCCGAGGCTGTGATGAGTGTCACAAGGGTTAGGTGCAGGCACTTATCACTGCTTGCCAAATTCCAATACAGATATGAATACTATGCACGAATCAGAGTCATTTCCATAAATATATCTGATGTGGCATCTGTGTATATTAATTAGGACTCGTTTAGCAATCCCATCACTCTGTCCTGTCATTGGGTGAGGAGGCACCTGTCACAGCTGAGCAAACCGAACTGTGATGTCCCAACAGCAGACTCCACGTCAGTCTGTGCTGTGTGACACGTGCCTTTCAGGTTCGATGTGAGCTTGCAATCTGAAACTTCCAACAAATTAGCCCTGCTCTTAACACTGAAGGGAATCTGCATTCTGTACTGGATGAGGCACACACTGCAAAGAGGCTGTGTGCGCGCAATGGACAGTGTCCTTGGCTGAGCATATCATTCTCTTGTAAGTGCCCAGTGGACACTGGCTTGACTTCCTCTGTTGTGTATTCCACCCAGCTCTGCCTGCATGTGTTCCTCAATGTCACTAGGCCTTACCAAGGGCCAGCAGCTTAATGCACAGACAACCATGTACAGTACCACACTTGAG
This sequence comes from Triturus cristatus, assembly GCF_964204655.1. NCBI lineage: Eukaryota > Metazoa > Chordata > Amphibia > Caudata > Salamandridae > Triturus > Triturus cristatus. The sequence continues at coordinate 116,758,577 of NC_140579.1, read as the reverse complement.
CACACATACATCACAACACAACAATATCAAGTAGCACACACCCTATACGGTGCAACTCGATGTAGGGTGAGTGAGCAAAGCACACAGCATCCGGAGGTAGCACCAGTGGCCGAACAGGAACCATGAGGAGGGCACAGCATACGGAGGTAGCATCACTGGCCGAACAGGAACCATGAGGAGGGCACAGCATCCGGAGGTAGCACCAGTGGCCGAACAGGAACCATGGGGAGGGTAGAGCATCCGGAGGTAGCACCAGTGGCCGAATAGGAACCATGAGGAGGGCACAGCATCCGGAGGTAGCATCACTGGCCGAACAGGAACCATGAGGAGGGCACAGCATCCGGAGGTAGCACCAGTGGCCGAACAGGAACCATGAGGAGGGCACAGCATCCGGAGGTAGCATCACTGGCCGAACAGGAACCATGAGGAGGGCACAGCATCCGGAGGTAGCACCAGTGGCCGAACAGGAAACATGGGGAGGGCACAGCATCCGGAGGTAGCACCAGTGGCCGAACAGGAACCATGAGGAGGGCACAGCATCCGGAGGTAGCATCACTGGCCGAACAGGAACCATGAGGAGGGCACAGCATCCGGAGGTAGCACCAGTGGCCAAACAGGAACCATGGGGAGGGCACAGCATCCCAAGGTAGCACCAGTGACCGAACAGGAACCATGAGGAGGGCACAGCATCCGGAGGTAGCATCACTGGCCGAACAGGAACCATGAGGAGGGCACAGCATCCGGAGGTAGCACCAGTGGCCGAACAGGAACCATGAGGAGGGCACAGCATCCGGAGGTAGCACCAGTGGCCGAACAGGAACCATGGGGTGGGCACAGCATCCGGAGGTAGCACCAGTGGTTGAACAGGAACCATGAGGAGGGCACAGCATCCGGATGTAGCACCAGTGGCCGAACAGGAACCATGAGGAGGGCACAGCATCCGGAGGTAGCACCAGTGGCCGAACAGGAACCATGGGGTGGGCACAGCATCCGGAGGTAGCACCAGTGGTCGAACAGGAACCATGAGGAGGGCACAGCATCCGGAGGTAGCACCAGTGGCCGGACAGGAACCATGAGGAGGGCACAGCATCAGGAGGTAGCACCAGTGGCCGAACAGGAACCATGAGGAGGGCACAGCATCCGGAGGTAGCATCACTGGCCGAACAGGAACCATGAGGAGGGCACAGCATCCGGATGTAGCACCAGTGGCCGAACAGGAACCATGAGGAGGGCACAGCATCCGGAGGTAGCACCAGTGGCCGAACAGGAACCATGGGGTGGGCACAGCATCCGGAGGTAGCACCAGTGGTCGAACAGGAACCATGAGGAGGGCACAGCATCCGGAGGTAGCACCAGTGGCCGGACAGGAACCATGAGGAGGGCACAGCATCAGGAGGTAGCACCAGTGGCCGAACAGGAACCATGAGGAGGGCACAACATCCGGAGGTAGCATCACTGGCCGAACAGGAACCATGAGGAGGGCACAGCATCCGGAGGTAGCACCAGTGGCCGAACAGGAACCATGAGGAGCGCACAGCATCCGGAGGTAGCACCAGTGGCCGAACAGGAACCATGAGGAGGGCACAGCATCCGGAGGTAGCACCAGTGGCCGAACAGGAACCATGAGGAGGGCACAGCATCCGGAGGTAGCACCAGTGGCCGAACAGGAACCATGAGGAGGGCACAGCATCCGAAGGTAGCACCAGTGGCCGAACAGGAACCATGAGGAGGGCACAGCATCCGGAGGTAGCATCACTGGCCGAACAGGAACCATGAGGAGGGCACAGCATCCGGAGGTAGCACCAGTGGCCGAACAGGAAACATGGGGAGGGCACAGCATCCGGAGGCAGCACCAGTGGCCGAACAGGAACCATGAGGAGGGCACAGCATCCGGAGGTAGCATCACTGGCCGAACAGGAACCATGAGGAGGGCACAGCATCCGGAGGTAGCACCAGTGGCCAAACAGGAACCATGGGGAGGGCACAGCATCCGGAGGTAGCACCAGTGACCGAACAGGAACCATGAGGAGGGCACAGCATCCGGAGGTAGCATCACTGGCCGAACAGGAACCATGAGGAGGGCACAGCATCCGGAGGTAGCACCAGTGGCCGAACAGGAACCATGAGGAGGGCACAGCATCCGGAGGTAGCACCAGTGGCCGAACAGGAACCATGGGGTGGGCACAGCATCCGGAGGTAGCACCAGTGGTCGAACAGGAACCATGAGGAGGGCACAGCATCCGGATGTAGCACCAGTGGCCGAACAGGAACCATGAGGAGGGCACAGCATCCGGAGGTAGCACCAGTGGCCGAACAGGAACCATGGGGTGGGCACAGCATCCGGAGGTAGCACCAGTGGTCGAACAGGAACCATGAGGAGGGCACAGCATCCGGAGGTAGCACCAGTGGCCGGACAGGAACCATGAGGAGGGCACAGCATCAGGAGGTAGCACCAGTGGCCGAACAGGAACCATGAGGAGGGCACAGCATCCGGAGGTAGCATCACTGGCCGAACAGGAACCATGAGGAGGGCACAGCATCCGGATGTAGCACCAGTGGCCGAACAGGAACCATGAGGAGGGCACAGCATCCGGAGGTAGCACCAGTGGCCGAACAGGAACCATGGGGTGGGCACAGCATCCGGAGGTAGCACCAGTGGTCGAACAGGAACCATGAGGAGGGCACAGCATCCGGAGGTAGCACCAGTGGCCGGACAGGAACCATGAGGAGGGCACAGCATCAGGAGGTAGCACCAGTGGCCGAACAGGAACCATGAGGAGGGCACAACATCCGGAGGTAGCATCACTGGCCGAACAGGAACCATGAGGAGGGCACAGCATCCGGAGGTAGCACCAGTGGCCGAACAGGAACCATGAGGAGCGCACAGCATCCAGAGGTAGCACCAGTGGCCGAACAGGAACCATGAGGAGGGCACAGCATCCGGAGGTAGCACCAGTGGCCGAACAGGAACCATGAGGAGGGCACAGCATCCGGAGGTAGCACCAGTGGCCGAACAGGAACCATGAGGAGGGCACAGCATCCGAAGGTAGCACCAGTGGCCGAACAGGAACCATGAGGAGGGCACAGCATCCGGAGGTAGCATCAATGGCCGAATAGGAACCATGAGGAGGGCACAGCATCCGGAGGTAGCACCAGTGGCCGAACAGGAACCATGAGGAGCGCACAGCATCCGGAGGTAGCACCAGTGGCCGAACAGGAACCATGAGGAGGGCACAGCATCCGGAGGTAGCACCAGTGGCTGAACAGGAACCATGGGGAGGGCACAGCATCCGGAGGTAGCACCAGTGGCCGAACAGGAACCATGAGGAGGGCAGAGCATCCGGAGGTAGCATCACTGGCCGAACCAGAACCATGAGTAGGGCACAGAATCCGGAGGTAGCACCAGTGGCCGAACAGGAACCATGAGGAGGGCACAGCATCCGGAGGTAGCACCAGTGGCCGAACAGGAACCATGGGGAGGGCACAGCATCTGGAGGTAGCACCAGTGGCCGAACAGGAACCATGGGGAGGGCACAGCATCCGGAGGTAGCACCAGTGGTCGAACAGGAACCATGAGGAGGGCACAGCATCCGGAGGTAGCACCAGTGGCCGAACAGGAACCATGAGGAGGGCACAGCATCCGGAGGTAGCACCAGTGGCCGAACAGGAACCATGAGGAGGGCACAGCATCCGGAGGTAGCATCACTGGCCGAACAGGAACCATGAGGAGGGCACAGCATCCGGAGGAAGCACCAGTGGCCGAACAGGAGCCATGAGGAGGGCACAGCATCCGGAGGTAGCACCAGTGGCCGAACAGGAACCATGGGGAGGGCACAGCATCCGGAGGTAGCACCAGTGGCCGAACAGGAACCATGGGGAGGGCACAGCATCCGGAGGTAGCACCAGTGGCCGAACAGGAACCATGAGGAGGGCACAGCATCCGAAGGTAGCATCACTGGCCGAACAGGAACCATGAGGAGGGCACAGCATCTGGAGGTAGCACCAGTGGCCGAACAGGAACCATGAGGAGGGCACAGCATCCGGAGGTAGCACCAGTGGCCGAACAGGAACCATGAGGAGGGCACAGCATCCGAAGGTAGCACCAGTGGCCTAACAGGAACCATGAGGAGCGCACAGCATCCGGAGGTAGCATCAATAGCCGAACAGGAACCATGGGGAGGGCACAGCACCTGGAGGTAGCACCAGTGGCCGAACAGGAACCATGAGGAGGGCACAGCATCCGGAGGGAGCACCACTGGCCGAACAGGAACCATGGGGAGGGCACAGCACCTGGAGGTAGCACCAGTGGCCGAACAGGAACCATGAGGAGGGCACAGCTTTGAAGCACTGCACAAGTCCGCCTTACAATATGATCGGCACTGACACCATCCCAGTTCTTGCACATTGCTAGGACCAGTAGCCCACACACAGTACACCTAGCACTTGGTGTGGCCTCCAGTCTAACAGTGTCCATAGCCCTCAGTGAGGAGTGGGTGACTGCACAAACTCATTGTTAATGATTTGTCAATAAAGACACAGACACTGCACACGTGGCGCCCTCTAGACAGGGGTGTTTTTCTGTCTCCATGCAGCAAGAGTCTTCTATACTACACTTTGACATCTGTAATCGAGAAATGTGTTACTGCACCGCTCTTTAACAATGTCCACATTTACACTGTTTGTGGTAAACAACCCTCTTGTGTGTTAACAATAACAGGCGTGTGTTTAACACAAAGCCAAACATGCATTTATACATTTTAAATTAATGGTCATAAACACATGCTTATTACGAAACATTGTGTATTGTACAGACTGTGTCACAATGTATCATTAAAGCAACCAATTAATTTCACAACATCCATCAGTCGCAGAAAGACCTGTCAGCATCTCCGGAAGGCATACTGGGTGTTATTCCAACATCGATGGAGCATGACGCCCCTGGGTACCATCTTTGCCAGACGCAACATCTGCTTCACCTGGGGTCAATAACAGAACAACTGGACGAATAAAATAATATCAATTTGTATTGATCGAGGAATAAATAATTAGGGTAAGTTGGATGCTAAGGGGCTTATTTATGAGAGTCTGGCGTCACTTTTGCACCACGTAAAGCGGTACATGCATGAGGCAGGGCTTTCTTTTAGATTTATGAAGCCACGCAAAGCACCCTGCGTGGCTTCGAGTGTCTTCATAAATCTTGAGTAAGGCGATGCAGTGCAAATCGCTGCGTGGACTTACTCTGCGATCAGGAGGCGTTGCTTGGGCGCTGCGTGGGTTTTCACACGCAACTCCCATGGATTTTGACGCTGCCCCAGATTCACAAAGTGACGTAAACCTGGGGAAGCAACAAATCCGTTTGCCTCTTGAGGTGAGGCGTAAAGAGAAGTATGTTTGAGTCCACAAAAGCGGCGTGGAGACCAGCAGCCAGTGCAGCAACGCAAGTAGCAGCATCTACTCCAGCTAAGAAGAAGGACACTACAAGGTCACAGAGAGCACGTGCACACACACACCAGCCTTCACTCTTCCCCATGACAAGCATCAGCACGGAGCAGAGAGTGAAAAAGAAGGTTATTTTTAAGAAACTTAAAATGCAGAGCCAGAGACAGAGGATGTTGCAGAACATTTTCAAAACCATCAGGCGCCTCAACGTATTTTTAAGATAGTGTCAGGGCGGTATAATTTATAGCACGCTTTAGGTAGTTTTTGGTAACTTACTATATAAAAGTGTTTTAGAGAGGGGGGTAATGTAGTAGTATGTGCTTTGATATATATGTGTTAGTAAATGTATCAGGGTGTATATCAAATATTAGGCAAAGTCAAAACTTTATTGTTCTCAGCCGAAGTAGGTGACAAGTAAAAACACAATCTTCACTTTTAAAATTCACAGGTATCTTCAGAAGTACAAATGATAATGTTGGAGGGACTACTCCGGCACCTTCCTACCGCCAAGTTATAGCCGAGCGCCGCTGAGAAGCCTCCTGGGAGAGGTCCTTCTCCTATAATCGTACTAGGCTCAGTAACACCACCACACCGGACTCTGTATCAGTTGCTTATCTTGGTTCTTTTATATAAACAAGGAGCACGGTCAATCTGTACAGTGGGATCGAGAGATCCAGTAAGAGTCTCAATGTCTTGAAAGGAATAGGGTAGCGGGACAGTCTTAGTACCAACCAGGTACGGGAGGCTCTGCGCCAGACCTTGGATGCTGTCTCAGAGCGGCTCGGACGGGGAGAGCCGCGACGGTGTCTGCAGGGCTCGGGTGGTAGTTCCGCTTGGGTCGAGCCGCGACACAGTCAGCAGGGCTCCGGTGGTAGGTCCGCTTCGGTCGAGCCGCGACGAGGTCAGCTGGGCTCTGATGGCAAGTTCAACAAGGTCGGGCCGCGACGGCGTCAGCAGGGCCCCAAAGGTTCGTGAAGGTCTTGTAAGCACGATGGAGCCGCGACGTCGTCAGCAGGGCTCAGCAGGTAGTTTCAGGAAGAGTCTTTCTCCGTAGGGTCAGCCGCGATCCGATCAGCAGGGCTCTTGACTCCAGGATACAACTGTCCTCTTGTTGTCGAGTCGCCCCAGATATAGGTCGTGAGCCCTTTGATGTCCGGACCCTTGCGCCCAGGAGGGCGGAGAGGCCGGGTAGGGCGCGGCCAGACGCCCAGCAGGAGCGGCGCCAGGCCCCAGAGAGCTGTGGGGCGGTCGCCCCTAGGTGTGGAAGGACGGTTGGGGGTCCCATCGATACTGCCCTCCGCCGGGAGTGGAAAGGGCTCACGTGGTATCCCCCGGGCCAGGGGTGGGCGCCTCGATGTCGGGCCTCGCTGGGACCGAGGCCGGGTAGAGCAGGGTCACGGAGGTGGTCACGTGGAGTGACGTGTAATCCAAGATGGAGGAGCCCCGAGGTGCATGGGACCTCGTGCAGCGGAGCGAGGGGGAACAGGACCACGCCACGAGGCCGGCTCCAACACGCCTCCTCCCCAGCTGAAGGCAGGGAGAGTTGCTGCAGATCAGGGCATACAAATTCTCCCTACTTCCATGGATAGAGTAATTTCACAGACACACGCACACGCACTCATCACACACTTGGGCCCATTTCACTAACATACGCTCGATTACTCCATCAGCACCGAACCTGGAGAGAGAAAACTCCTAGGACACCCTGTATCTACAGTAAGGTCAATGCGATCAGTTTGTTACCGTCCTGAGTCATAATCTAAACAAAAATAATCACATTAGAGTACTCAATAATCGACAAGAAATAACCACCAACACTGTAATTCATAAATGATATTTTATCTAAAATGAGTTCAAATGAAAGTCAATCATTAGCAAAATCATTATTCTCATAGTTACCTAGTCTAGCTAAATGTCATAAAGGGTCAGGACAGGTCTCTCAGTAAAGTCTCCCGAGTCGCCGTCCTCACAGCATCGATCCTCACCAACGCAGGTTTGGGAAGAAGTGGCCTTAGACCCTCCCTAGTCTAACAATATTTATAATATAACTTACAAAATAAAGCAACATAAAAAATTCTAAATGTTCATTGAATCTCCAGGCAAAGCGAGCAGGAAAGGATGTTGCATCGCAACATATGTAAGAACCTCCGGTCAGAAAAATCACAAAAATAAAAAGACGGAAGAAGGAAACTCGAGTTTTGCAAATGTTACTTTCATAAACGCATTTCCTCGGAACCATAGCGAAGCCACCGCTGTAATCACAAAGTTCATTGTGGCTCTCTTTTCCTCCAAGGACATTTGGATGCCTGCCTGGAGTCGCTGTCATCACGGAAACTTTCAAAACTCCAGCAGAAGCCATGGTCAGGTGACTGTCAACCATGTTCAGCAAGGCCTTCTGACATTTTCACATTCACTCGAGTGCAGGCTGTAAACAGCAGCCATCTTGTTACAGGCCAAAACAGACCATCTTAATTAAAAGAGACACAAAACAACGTTACCACAGCATAATGATAAAACAGTGTTAACCCCACTAATACCCTTATGTGTATGTAATTATCTAGCCTTTTGCAACACAATAAAGCATTAGTACGTGTTATTCAAGAGCGTTTTGTGCTTTTAAACAAACAGCACTTAGCAACATTCATTTAATTAAACCTGCACATTATTATTAAGCAACATATATGCATTCCCACGTGTAGTTTCACTAGTTAGTTATGTTGATTAGTCAAAGTTTTCACACAAAACCAATAATTATCGATTATAGATTAGTAATTTTAATCACGACTTATAGACAAAACTGGAGCTTAAAACCTGATAAATTTTCAACAGAAAACCCTGCTCCAGCAATCCCCCCTTTGGTGATATCATCACCAAATAAACAACCCAAAAAAAAAATGTAGTCCCATTTTAGGAGAAATTGGAAATGTCTTTTTTCTTTTCCACAACACTACACACCAGACTCCCTTTCATCATCCCTCTTCGTCTCCAAGTACACACTCTCCCTCAATTCTTCTAATTCTATCTCTTGTGGATCTCTCCTTGACCTCTTTTGTTTCTTTTCAGCATTACTTCTAATTATTCTCTTTTTCCCTCCCCTGTTTTTACAACACAAACACACCAATCTTAGTATCAATAAAGCAACAATTACACAGGACAAAGGAAACAATATCTTACCTATAATAGTACTACCTATCTTAGTAATAAAACTCTTAACAGCTATCACTTTATTAGCTAATTTAGTCCAGATACTTTCAGCTTCCAGTGGTACTAATTCTTCATGCAAATCAGTAATATTTTTGATATAGACCTTCAGGTCTTTGCTTTCGTCAGGAATGTAAGTGCAAAAATGTTGAACCTTCAGCATTCCACAAACTCCACCCTCCTTGGCCAATAGAATATCAAGGGCAAGTCGGTTTTGCATAGACATGGCACGTACGGTAATCATCTCCGTATTCACCAAAAGAAACCCTCCAGCGGTACTTGTCGATAAGCGATCCACCACTGTTGACAGTTTCCGAATCCCATATGCATTTAAAGAAATTCCCACTGCTGGAATTAAAGCTCCAAAAATGTCACCTACAATTTCTGACCAAGTTTCTCTCTTAAAACGTGTTAGCAAATTAATATGTTCCACATCTTCTATCTAATCTATATGAAAGATCTTTGGAAAGACCAGGCCCACATAACACGTGCCATACCAATGGTCAGGCAACCTGTAATAAGCCTTGTTCCCACAAACATAATACTCTCCTGGGAAAACTGGATCCTCTCCTCCCTTGAAACCCCATCCTGTTGCAATGAAGTATGTATCATGACACTCACAAGTCCCAACAAAATATGTATCATATTGGGATTTCTTCCTAGTAATGCACGGTATGATTAGTTGCTAGCTCTGCTCTAATCGTAGCGCTATTAGATTGCTGGTCTAGCGATGTTATTGATGTTAGCGATATTTTAAAGCTCCTGTGTTATACATTTGCTTTATTTTTATGTTGTAGTTTTCCCCTGTTTTTAAAACTACTCGTATCCGCATTCTTGCACCATAAAATTTACTGCAATACTCACCGCGATTTTCGCGGGACACACGCCTCTTAGACCGGACTTCCTGGACAGTGTTGGGGGGGTAGACTGGGCCGGGATACTGACGCCATCTTGGGCAGCGCTCTAGTCGTCAGGAGGGCGTGTCTGATGGGTACTTAAGGCCTCATTTTAGCCGGAGATTCTCCTACACGGTATGATTAGTTGCTAGCTCTGCTCTAATCGTAGCGCTATTAGATTGCTGGTCTAGCGATGTTATTGATGTTAGCGATATTTTAAAGCTCCTGTGTTATACATTTGCTTTATTTTTATGTTGTAGTTTTCCCCTGTTTTTAAAACTACTCGTATCCGCATTCTTGCACCATAAAATTTACTGCAATACTCACCGCGATTTTCGCGGGACACACGCCTCTTAGACCGGACTTCCTGGACAGTGTTGGGGGGGTAGACTGGGCCGGGATACTGACGCCATCTTGGGCAGCGCTCTAGTCGTCAGGAGGGCGTGTCTGATGGGTACTTAAGGCCTCATTTTAGCCGGAGATTCTCCTACACGGTATGATTAGTTGCTAGCTCTGCTCTAATCGTAGCGCTATTAGATTGCTGGTCTAGCGATGTTATTGATGTTAGCGATATTTTAAAGCTCCTGTGTTATACATTTGCTTTATTTTTATGTTGTAGTTTTCCCCTGTTTTTAAAACTACTCGTATCCGCATTCTTGCACCATAAAATTTACTGCAATACTCACCGCGATGTTCGCGGGACACACGCCTCTTAGACCGGACTTCCTGGACAGTGTTGGGGGGGTAGACTGGGCCGGGATACTGACGCCATCTTGGGCAGCGCTCTAGTCGTCAGGAGGGCGTGCCTTATATCTACTTAAGGTCATGGTGGCTGCGCGCAGCGTTTACGCGCAGCCGGAGCGCACCGGAGTCGCGCCAGAGTCCAGCCCGTCTGCGCCCGTCTGCGCCCGTCTGCGCCCGTCTGCGCCCGTCCGCGCTGAGGACGGGCTGCAGGGAGGGCTGGGCTGTGGGATTTCAGATCATTCCCCTAAGGTAACACTTACTTATTCGACTCAGGACTTGCTCGCTCTGAGACCCAGTGCGCGTTCATGTCTCCACAGATATTCTCCGATGGCTGTTCAGAAAGGAGTTATATGTGATACATGTAGGCTCGATCCATGTAGTGCTCCCACTGCTAGTAACAGTACATTACCACCTGGCCAATCACTTAATGAGGAACGTGTTGAGAGAGGCTATCTGATTAATGCCCGTTCCATCATTAAAAATAACATCTTTTTTCATGACTTTGTGACAGCTAGGAACCCACCCTGGGTGTTTGTCACGGAAACGTGGGCAACTGAATCCTCGGGACATGACCTCCTTCTAGCCATCCCCGATAATTATGCTCTTCATAGAGTAGATAGAGCGCAACGTAGAGGTGGTGGCCTCGCGATACTCTATCACTCTCGGTTCACATGTAGAACCAAGGCTTTGTCAAAGTCTTCTGACCCCTTTGAGGCCTTGCATTTCTGCATTGCATCTTCACCTACCTCGTCATTTTCCGGGATACTGCTGTACAGGCCCCCTGGGCCGAGATCTCAGTTCTGTAATGACTTATTCAGTCTATTAGAACCATATGCTGGCAAACCGCGCTTCACCATTTTAGGTGATCTCAATTTTCATTTAGAGGACATCTCATCTAAGGACACTATATCCCTGATTGATTCTCTGGAGGCCTGTGGTTTCAAACAATTGGTTAGAGAACCTACACATAGAGCAGGTCATATTCTTGACGCTGTCTTCTCTACTGACTCCAGAATCTCGTCTGGCCCTCCAGAACAGCTAGTATGGACAGATCATCTAGCAGTCCCTATTTTCTTTGTCTCAGATGATATAAAGCCCCCCTTGAAGGAGCTCTCCTTAAGAGAGTGTAAGCGAAATTATAAAAACATCACCAATGTGTCCTTGACTCCGTTCTTTGAATTCCAAACTTGGTCCTCAGATCCAGAGAAGGCAGCTTGTAAATTAGACAACCTTATACGTGAGGCAGTGGATATTCTAGCTCCCACTACCCCTAGGTATACTGCAAGGCGTAGACCCTCCGCCCCATGGTTTGGAGAGCAACTCAGGCTGATGAGACAAGGCTGTAGGAGACACGAAAGGCAGTGGAGAAGGACGTGGGACTTCAAGGATAGAGAGCGCTATAAAAGCTCCCTGAAGACCTACAAATCCTTGGTCATCAAAACTAAACAAAATCACTTCTCCAATATCACCACGTCTTTGACCTCGTCGAGGGAACTGTTCACAATCGTAGACTCCCTATGTTCCCTACAGATTCCCGATCCGATTAAAAGCTCGCAGGAGCTCTGTGATAACATTGCTAGTTTTTTCCACACTAAAATTGTGGATATTTCCATGAAATTGGAAATACAGAAGAATCTTCTGGAAACACAAACTATCACTAATCTGGCAATGTTAGAAACCTGGCCAAAGGACCCCGATAAGATTTTTACTAAATTTCCCCTCATTACTCTTGAAAATCTTAACCTCCTGCTGGATCGGACGAAATCTTCCTCTCCTCTGGATCCCTGCCCCCTAAAAACTCTGAAAGAGTGTAGGGACACCCTCTTACCACACATCCTGGATGCTATGAATAATGCCTTACAACATGGTGTATTCCCCTCGGCCTGGAAGAGAGCCATTGTAAGGCCGCTATTGAAGAAACCATCTCTGGATCCGGCAGTATTAAAAATTTTTAGACCTATTTCTCTACTGCCGGCTCCAGCTAAAATGCTCGAGATGCATTTAAATCAGTGTCTGTCGACATTTTTGGAGTCTTCTGGTTTTCTGGACCAAACTCAACATGGGTTTAGAAAACTACATAGCACGGAATCTGCACTCACTGTCATGTCCAATAACATCAGGATGAATGTAGATAAAGGCCTGACCACAATACTGGTTCTACTGGATCTGACTGCTGCATTCGACACCCTCTCTCCCGCGGTCTTAACATCTCGACTTAGGGAGATGGGTGTAGAGGGGTCCGCTCTTAACCTGTTATCCTCCTTCCTAGACCAAAGAGAGCAGAGGGTCAAAATGGATAATTACCTCTCCCCTGTAAAGTCTATGCAATGTGGAGTGCCACAAGGGTCGGCTTTAAGTCCGACCCTTTTCAACATCTATGTGGCCCCACTTGCGAGACTAGTAAGATCCCAGGGGATGGAGGTGGTATCGTACGCAGACGATACACAGATTATGGTGTCTGTGGCACAGTCTATTAGCATCTCGGCTGCAGGTTTCAGGAGCTGCATGCAATCGATTGCCGACTGGATGACCCTTAATTCTCTGAGGTTGAATGGCGACAAGACGGAGGTCCTCATCTTTGGAAAGGATAGAGATGCCTGGTCGAATGAATGGTGGCCGCCTTCGTTGGGGGCGTGCCCAACCCCTTCTCAGTCTGCAAAAAACGTGGGGGTCATATTTGACACTGAGCTGGCTATGAACTTGCAGATAAATAGAACTGTATCTACCTGTTGGGGAGTTTTAAAAATCCTCCGTAGAATAGTTCACTACTTATCCCCACAAGCAAGAAAACAAACAGCTGTTGCACTGATCGGGTCTCGCCTAGATTATTGCAACGCATTATATACTCAGATCAACAAGGGATTGCTGCTGCGTCTACAAGCAACACAGAATGCAGCAGCAAGATTTGTCCTTGACCTTCCTATCTCAGCCTCTGTCACTCTGGCTAGGAAGAATCTTCATTGGTTGCCCATTGAACATCGTATCTCTTTTAAAATTGTTTGTCTAGTTCACAAGGCACTTATGGCAGGACCGACTGATGGATTGGGATCTCTGCTGTCTAGATATGTCCCTGGCAGATGTCTTAGATCTGCTCAACACAATCTTCTTGTTATCCCCGCTATCAAGAAGGCAAGATGGGGAGCAAGAGCCTTTGCATCGAGTGCTCCGCGTTTATGGAACGCACTCCCCTCTGAGCTCAAGGCTATCTCATCTTTGCCCCTTTTTAAGGGAGCCCTTAAGACCTGGTTCTTTAATAAAGCATATCACTAGCATCGCAGGACTATCCTTGTTATTATTTAGGCGCCTTGATGCCCTTTGGGCTAAGTTTCTGCGCATTATAAATTTTATTTCATTCATTCATTCATAGCTTACCCTTCTGTGGTGCATCTAGAGCTAAAGTTGGACTAGCCCCATTCTTCAACTCTTTTCCCATCTCAATGTCCCAAATTGTCTCACTCACTCCATATTTCCCTGCCTTTTCATGCATGCTCATTCTCCTTTCTTCCACCATGTTTAGGAAAGCCTTCTCCTCTTCTTTCAAACTGCAAGTTAAATTGTTCTTAAAAATGTAATCTAATGTTAATTCTTCTTTCTCAACAAAAATCTCACCAAAAATGTTAGCTTCTTTAGCTGGATTCAGCCTTTTATTCATAGGCAATTGCCCAAAAATGTTATCTTTGTTAGACATCTCATAATCTATTTTCCCTAGCAAATAAAAAACACTACTTAACATACTACAAGAAATTCCATACGTAGCTGGTAAATGGTGATAAGTAACACCCTCTGAAACGGATGCAGGTAATTGCATACATACGTAGCAATCCCTAACTTCCATCGTTTTCACGTATTCGTACAACAACTTTGAAAAAACATTGCTAGAAAAATCATTAATTGACCTATCTTTATGTATGTAAGCGTTACTAATTCTGGTTGGAACTACTTTATGCGAACTCTTCTCTGCATTAGTCACATTCTCAGTGTGTATTTCAAATGTACCTATCGTAACTCTAAAAGTAACTAATAAAGCTAGTACACCCCATAATAGCATTAACAATCCAGTACAGCAGCAGCACATTCTACACCATCTTTTTAAGAAGGCACATCTACTTTGATTATTTTCTATGTTAGCCATTTTACTACTTTGACCGTGTCTTTTGACTTAGCCTCTATTATATCACTACTGGCACTTCTAGAACTTTGGATTACTTCAAACAGCTTAATTTCAGACTTTCCTCTCTTCACTTTTCTCCAAGTGACTCCTTTAGTTCACTCAATTTGGATATTCATCACTCTTCACTTCAACTTCTTCGACATCAAATTGTATTAGATCTCCAACAACATCCTCAGTATCTGACTTTTCTTCAATGTCAGTCAAGATAACTTTCAGGATTTCACCTGTATCTTCCTCAACCACTTCTTGTACGGTCTCCTCTGGATTTCCTTGACTTTCTGCCTCTTCACCTTCAGACAGTGCCACGTACGTCCATTCCGGTGACCTATACTTCTGGTTAGGTTTTCTGATTCTTTTGATTTCTTCTGGTTCTTTCGACTCTCTCTGCTTTTCACCTTTTGCTGGATTTTGACTCGACACTTCGTTCACTTGTTCAGCTTTCGATGTATTTGCTCGTGTCAGTCTGTATCTCAGCCTCTTTATCCTGTTGTTAGGCCAAAGATCTCCTCTTACAACCTTTTTTGGTCTTACTTCTTTATTATTCCTTTCTCCAATCCAAGTCCTCTTTCTCAGAACTCGACCCTCTGATTTCTCATTCTCACTTTCATCTGATTCTGTCTCATTTGCCTCTTGTTCTTCAGCAGTTTTCCTTAGCACCACAGTTTTTCCCACCACCGTCTGAGATTTCCCTAACTCTTTCCCTCCTCGGGTCTCCGACACACAATCTTCTTGCTGTCTACTTGTCCCTTCACCTAACTTATCAGGAATGTTCCCTACACCTCCTCGGGGGTCTTCCGCAATCTGTCCCTCTCTAACTTCTACTGACCCTGCTTCTTCAGGTGTAATCTCAAGTGGATTTTCAACTTCTTCATCTGATTCAGGAGTAGTCTCTGTGGAATTGCTCTTTTCTCTTCTGTTTTCTCCACTGCTCGTTGGAACTTCAGGCACTCTTACAGAATCTGATCTCCCTTCTGAGACTCTCAATGGTTCTCTTGAAGCCTCCTCTGACTCTCTTTCAGAATTTCGATTTCTTCTTACTGACTCATCTTCTTCATCATCACTGGAATCTGACTCTTCAAAATACTCCTTACCAGTCCCATCTTTTGGATTAGTATCTCTCAGAGTATGACTTGCATGCACCCAGTTTTTCACACCGGCACACTTTACTGCAGTTGTCATAGTCAGAATAACTTGTCTTGGCCTTCCCCACCTTGGAACCAAGCAATTCCTTCTTCTGTGCACTTTAATCCTCACCCAGTCCCCTGGACTCAGATCATGAGCTTGCTTCTTCTCAAGTGTTGTAGCGTCTTCTCCAACCTGGTGAAACACAGAATGAACTGCGTCAGCCAGGCCTTTACAGTAATCCAAAATCATGTAATCAGTTATTGTCATCAACTTATTGACAGGCACAAATGCATGACGCATTGCACGTCCCATCAAAATCTCATGTGGACTCAAACCAGTAGTTCTATCTGGAGTAGATCTAATAGTCATTAGCACTAGAGGCAAGACATCAGGCCATTTCATTCCAGTGGCTAAACACATCTTATTAGGTCTCGCCTGACCCAGCGCATGCGCTGGTCTGGCGAGACTTATTGAGAGGGCTCCAAAAAGTGCTACCAGGCCAGCCTAGAGCTACAGTGCATGTGCGCGGGCGCGCGCGCCGCGCTTGAAGCGATTACTTTCACTTTCGCGGCCGCTTTGATGTTTGATCGCGATCGCGATCACTTTCGCGGCCGCTTGTTTCTTTCTCTCGCCACCTCTAAATTCCCCTCCGTTTAGCACCACCCCTTACCCTTACCTCTGGCAAGGCAAAACTGGTCATTAAAGAAAGTAAAGAAACTAGGCCCGTATTGTCTGGTTTGCTAGTAAAAAAGAAACAGTTACTAGTTGGCTGAAGTGGACACTACTAAACCGATGTGCCCCGATATCACTGCACTCACTGCACTTACTGTAGCTGCACCCTTTCCTCCTTTAATTTCTTGCCAAGTTCAGAGTCAACGAGAAGATGTATGTAGCGCACTGTGAGGGCTGCATGGCCTCTAGTTGCTATTCATCCTCTCTCTACCACTTAAGTCCCGGTCCCGTCCACCTTCCCCTCTCTCCCACCCTCCTCCCAGACACAGACAGTGACCTGGCCCTGCCGCCCTGTAATCTCCTGGGCGGTTGTTGATCCCATCACACTCCCGGCCCCGGGCTGTGATCGTCTGCACACTCCGGGCTCCTGACAACCACAAGCTACTTTTTACAGCTCACAAGTGAACTTTGTCCACACGCACAGTGTGACTCGCTGAGGCACGGAATTACCCATGCCGTTCAGATACTTTAATGTATTCACATTTCACACTCACTCCATAGATCTGCATTCGAGCATGCACCAGGCTCAGGTGCACTCCACTAATACCTGTATGCGAAAGCACCACAGAAGCGAACTCATGCGCTCATCAGTCTTGCACGTGAAATGAAATCATATTAGACAGGCACATTGTGTGGACCTCAGACAGACTTGGTCACATGCTTAATGAACAACAAGGCTACACTTGAGTGCACACCTTATTTTCTCGCGTGCACAAAGCCAGGCGTAGCTTCAAAAACACTCAGTGAAAGTGTCTGCGTGACACGCAAATACATGTGCATAGAGTTTCATCTACTTTTCTACACAGACGGGCATGCAATGCGCCCGGCTCCGGATTATTTATGAGCCATGCCAGGGCTCTGCTGCATCCTGCCTGCACAGGACATCCGTCTAGGTGTAGTGCTAGCTTCAGCACAGTGCGGGAAGTGGACTTCAGGTAACATCTCTTAATGAAGCAGTGTATGTACAACATTGGGACATCTGGACAACCTGGTGCTCATAATGGGGGAATCTGTAGAATACATAAAAAACCATATATAACTTTGGCACTCCCTAGCTCCACTCACCGCCTGCAGGGTCCGGACTCTCGAAGAGAGTTACCTGGCTCTGGATCAGCTCCCACTGGCACTCGGTTCTCGATCTGCTCCCATTGGCACTCGGTTCTTGATTGGCTCCCACTAGCACCTGGTTCGCTAGCGCTTAATCTCAGAATCCACGCTGAGAGTGCCATCCCAGGCAGGAGTCATCACCACTGTGACGCAATCTGCACAGGCTCCCAGACTTCTGACCCCTAGGCCAACCCAGACGCTGCTGTCATGCTGGTAATGACATTACCATAAATTATAGTCTCTACGGTGTGTGCATTAAGTTTACATTCCCTCTCCCACCTCTGAGAGGGATGTGATGGCTCTCCTCATGCTGCGGACGAGTGTGTCCTTTTCAATCCAGAGCTAAACTTTTTTTATATTAAATCTTTTTTTAATGAGGTCACTCAATTAAACATAATCTCATCTTCATTATAGACAGGGTAACAAAAATTCGTATAACACCGTTATTATAACTTCGCAACATGCTGCACACAAGCTACACAACTCTACCACATAGCTTAAACACATTAGCAAAGTCGATAGCTCTGACTAAACACTTACAATATGCCAAAAGCGAGACCTATTGGCTTTGCCAATGCTTGTTGATTGTGCCATTCATCTGCTCCACCACACCAGAAGCCTCTGGTCTGTATGCACAATGTAGCTTCTGCTGTATGCTCAATGCTTCACAAATTAAACTCATGAGCTCATTATAGAAGTGTCCACCTCTATCTGACTCAATTGTTACTGGAAACCCGTACCTAGGAATCAACTCTCTTAACAGTAACTTCGCCACTGTTATTCCATCATTTCTCCTAGTCGGATAGGCCTCCACCCATCTCGAGAACAAACAGACTACCACTAGAACATACCTCAATCTGTTTACTTGGGGCATTTCAATGAAATCAATCTGCATTCTCGTAAAAGGACCACCTTCTCTGCCTATCGTTCCCAGACTCACCACTGTCTTTTTCCCAGTGTTAAATTGCTGGCAAATCAAACATCTTTGACAGATGCTTTCTGCAATCATCCTGAACTTTGCATTATACCAAGTCTGCTTAAAAGACCTGATCATCGCATCCCTTCCCAAGTGTCCCTGGCCATGATACATTCTTGCCATTGTCGACAGCATAGAGTTAGGAATGACTGGTCTACCATCTCTATAGATCCAGACATGATCGGTCTCTCTTGGGGCACAACCTGCCTTGATCCAATCTTTCTTTTCTTCATTTCCTGCCTCATCCTGCAACTGTTTCACTTCATCCCACGTTTCTAGGACATTAGTAAACATCACAGAACACAAAGACATTTCCTTTTCTCGTTCCCTATTAATCGAGTGATTATTTTTAGCACAATACTGTGCAATGTCGTTTGCGAAACGATTTCCAAGTGTAACAAAATCATCTCCTTGTCCATGAGCAGCACATTTTACAACTGCTAATTCTTTAGGCAGCTGTATCGCCTCAAGTAATTTTCCAATCACTTCAGCATTCTTTATTGGAGTCCCACTCGACGTCAAGAAACCTCTCTGTAGCCAAAGCTGGCCAAAATCATGCACGACTCCAAATCCGTACTGACTATCAGTCATTACAGTCACTCTCAGATTCTTCCCAATCTTGCAAAGTTTCGTCAATGCCAGCAATTCAGCAACTTGAGCAGACTTCACTCCTTTCAACGGTGAAGCTTCCATAACTTCTGAAACTTTGCACACTGCATATGCTGCACTCAGCACACCATCATCATTCCTCAGACATGATCCATCCACAAACAGAACATGGTCACTCTCAAGTAATGGAAGATCTCTTATGTCTGGTCTTGGCTTTGTACAGTAATCAAGCACATCCAAACAATCATGATCATCTTCTGTCTTCACACCCACATTTTCAGTATCTGGCAACAATGTCGCTGGATTCACATTCACACATCTCTCAAGAGTCACATTTGATGCTCCCAGAATGACTTTCTCATATTTAGTCAGCCGACTATGTGACATATATTGAGTTCTGCTTCTCGTCAAAAGAATTGCCACATTATGAGGTACGAATACCCTTACAGGATATCCCATTATTATACCCTCACTCTGTTCCAAGCTTCTGCATGTGGCAGCTACTGATTTCAGACAACCTGGCAAACCCACAGCTACAGGGTCAAGTGTCGATGAGAAGTACGCAATAGGCCTTCTCAGCTGTCCATGCTTCTGGATTAACACTGAAACTGCACATCCATTTCTCTCACTACAGTACAACTCAAACTCCTTTTCATAGTCTGGCATTCCCAAAGTAGGAGCTTCACACACTCTGCTCTTCAACTCCTCAAATGCTGCCCTTTGTTCTCCATCCAGTTCTAATGGATCTTTCACCTCACTTTTTGTCAGCTTAATCAGTGGCTTTGATATCAGGGAGAAGTTACTAATCCACTGACGACAATAACCCACCATCCCCAGAAACATCCTCACTTCTCTCTGGGTCCTTGGGGCTCTCATTCCCCTGATAATTTTGATCCTGTCATCAGTCACCTTTCTCAGACACTTTTCAATATTGTGTCCAAGATAATGCACCTCTTTCTTGCAAAATTGTAATTTGGCTGGGGATACTTTTAACCCTCCATCTGCCAGATGATTCAGTAAAGCTATGGTATCTACTTCACAAGCTTCACGTGTCTTTGATGCCACAAGTAGATCATCAATATACTGCACCAGTACTGAGCTTTCAGGCATGATCAGACTCTCCAATGATTTTTTCAATAACTGATTGAATATCGAAGGACTCTCTGTGTACCCCTGTGGGATTCGACACCATGCTAAAATACGCTGGCCAAACCTAAATGCAAAAATCGGCTGGCTGTCATGATGCAATGGTATCGAGAAGAAAGCATGACACAAATCAATCACTGTGTACCACTCAGCATCATGTGGAATCTGATACAAAATCACTGACGGATTTGGCACAATGGGACAACATGCCACCACAATTTTATTAACCTTTCTCAAATCTTGTACAATCCTGAACTTCCCATTCGGCTTCTTTAGCCCCATTATCGGTGAATTACACGGGCTACTCAGTAGTTCTCTCAAAACTCCCTGCTGAATCATTTTCTCAATAATAGGAGTTATTCCCTCAATTATTTCTGGTGTCATTTTGTACTGTGGAATATTAGGATAAGTAATTCCCTCTTTCACTGTAATTTTCACAGGATCTACATTATTCATCAATCCCACATCTTCTCCAGTAAAATCCCAAACTGTCGTTTTCACCGTGTCTCTCAGCTCTTGAGGCAAGTCCTCTGGATTAAACACAGCATATGTACCGACCATCTCACTCACTCTATTATCTAGAGTCATCCGGTACAAAACATCCTCATCTGGTGTTTCAAAAGCTATCCCATCCGGAGTACAGAAAATTGTACAATTCATCTTGCACAACAGGTCCCTACCTAACAAGTTCACTGGACTACTGTCACAGACCACAAATCTGTGCATGTCTGAAAATTTCCCTATTCTTACCCTTACTGGTTCAGTAAGACGTGTCTTGATTTGTGTATTGGCTACACCAACTACTTGGATTGCTTCATCCGAGAGAGGAAGATTTCTAATATCTGCTGACCTGACAGTTGATCTCGTCGCTCCTGTGTCTACTAAAAAAGTAACACCTTCTTCATTTATTTTCCCATCTACAAATGGTCCTGCCTGGTCTATTTCTAGAGTTGCACCAAGTATGCACTCTTCCTCCTCTCTTCGGCACCGTCAATAATCACCTTCAGACTCACTCCCTTCATTCTTTAACAAATACTGTTGTACCGGGTTAGAACGCCTTTGTTTGTTTACCTGATCATCATTGTAGAATCCCGAATCCTGATTGTACTTTTGGGACCCTCTATTCTGCGGCAAGGGCGGTCTTGGCTCTTGACTCTGCTGTTTAACAACCTTCTGCTGTTGCTGCTGTTGATTACACCCCTCAGTCTGCACCTGTTGATTTAATGATTTACTTTCATTATTCACTAATGGTGGATTGGTACACTCGGATCTCCAATGTCCCAGTTGACCACAATTGTGGCAAGGGAACTTTTTCTTTGCCTCTTCTAAATTCCCCTTTCCTTTCCCCACATATCTGGGCCTATTCCCTGGATTATTTGCCTGTTCCACTAACTGCGCTTCTTGTCTTTCCGCAACTTTCACCTGTGCCCACATTGCCTTTTCTTTCAGCTTTCTTTGTTTTGCTTCAATCTCATCACTGAAGTACTTTGCATGTCTCAGGATCTCATCTATTTTCTTACTCTGCCAATCCACTGTCTGCTCACGAATTCTCTCACTAATCTCAGGTCTCAGGCCATATACAAATCTGTATACAAAATGACTCAAATCCTTGTCACCCAGGTGTTCATCCCCACTGAATTGTTTGAAAGCCAGTATCAGCCTTTCGTAAAAAGCATGAACCGATTCTTTTGCTTCCTGATGTGTTCGATCTATCTTAACCCAGTCCGTCTCTTTTGGAGGTACTTTATTTTTCAGGAATACAATTACCTGATCGTATTATTTCATTACTTCTGGATCTGGTGCTCCTGTTTTCTGATCTCTTGGATATTCCTCAGTAGGCCAACTTACAACTATTTTACACTCAGCCCACAAGTCTGCTGGAACAATTATATCAAACAGACTATTCATGTCAATCCACAGCACCTTCGACAATTTCACAAATCTGTCTACCTGCCTATACCACTCGACGGGCTTTTCTCTCAGTCGAGGAAAATCATTTGTAAATGATAAAATATCCTGTCTGGTCCATGGAACATGTACATATCCCCCTCCAGGTATTTCTCTCATAGGATAAGCATCCACTGTTTTCTCTTTTTCTCTCACAGGAAATGCTGAATAAGTCCTGTCCACTGATTCTTCCCTTTTCTTGTACCACCTATCCTTCCATCTTTCTACATCACCCCATTTCCGCAATAAGGCAATCATTTCCTTAATCTGTCCTGTTCTGCCAGCACCATTTAGATTTTCAATATCCTTATCCGTGAAATCCACCCTGTAAGGTTTCTGCAAAACTTTCACCTTATCCATGTCAACTCCCTGTTCACTCGCTATTGTTCTTAACCTTTCATGTGTATTCTTAACCCTCCAAGTGATGCTTTTGCACATGAATAACAATTCTCCATCATGATGGTTTTTGAGTATGTCTGTAGAAATTGTCCCTGCAACAAGCTCCTCCAATTCAATGCGTAACCTGGCTACATCAATTGCCTGCGAATCTTTATCCTTCTTTTGAAGAACTTTCAACCAATCATTCAAATCTTCAGCTGTTATTTCTGTAGACTTTTTCACTGCACCCACTTTCTCTGGCATCCTTTGTGGTTCCAAAATCGGCATCCCTGAACTACTAGTATCACTAGTATCCAATCTTGAATTAGACTGCACCTCTAATCCTCCACTACATGTGTCACGTCTTGTTTGTCTCAAATCATTATTTTCTGTCCTTATTCCTGACTCTCCTGAAGGACCAGCCAAACTTGTTAATTTATTCCCTACATATGGAACCATCAAACCATTCTCACCCGGCCTCTGCTTATCACAAATAGGCATAACCGGACCTATGGTTACAGGCACCGTAACAGCTTCCAAATTCTTCGTCAGTTCTCTAATCTTTTCAGTCAGTTCAGATGTAGTTCTGGCTAATTCTCTCGTATTCTCGTCACCACATCGATTCTCTCTCTCTTTTTCTCTGAAAGAGCTACCACTTTTCAAATCAGGTGTCACAACTTCTGTCTCAATGATACGCAAAGTATCTCTTATTGGAGTAGCAGCTGGTGTGCTCTCTTCTGGTTCTGGTCTATATGGAGGTGGTCTCTTGTAAATCATGTCATCCAAGACCTCATCCTCATAATCATTAACTCTATACCTTTTCACTTCTGCTTCAGTTACCCCTCTTGTTTCCTTTCTTTCTTCCTTCTCTTCAATTGCCCTCATTGGATATAATCCTTCTGTCATGCTAGCATCTCGCCATCTCCTCATTCGATCATGATGAGTTTCTCGATCATATTTCGTCCCAAACATATACCTATAGTTGCCTCCAGACCTCTGTTTTTCTCGCCCATGTACTTCATCTTCCCATTCCACCAACGCCTCAAATTGTGTCGGCCTTGGTCTTGGGTCAAGACACAACATCTTTTCCCGTAAATTTCTCAACACAGCCATATTAAATGAACCATGTTCCGGGAAAGCCAAAACACCATCCTCTCTAGTGTACCTAACCCAATTGTCCAACCATATACAGGTATGATACCCATATTTCGCAGCCATGAAGGATGCAGGCGTTTTCGTTGGAGGTAACAATTCACCTTCTCTTGTTTTAATGTCCTTATCCTTGTCGAACCATCTTTTTAATTTACCGAACAAGGATTTCTTCTTTTTCTCTTCTTGGTAATACATTTTAGCGTTTACCAAAACTTTCTAATCCCTTCCGTAACACAACTATACGGTACAATGTTTCATCCAATAACAGCGCGACTCACACCAACACACCAATCCTGGAGCGTCTACGTCACCCTGTACTCCTTCCAATCCCTGCGCGGCTCACACCAACGCACCAATCCCAGCGCGAACACTGTTCTGATTCACTACCCAATCAGAGCGCGGTCTCTATGAGGTCACCAGTCGCTGACTGCAGCTTCTGCTCTGTCTCCTGTCACTCGTCTACCCCTCCTTTACAAAACCTCCTTAGTAGACTTCGTTTTAAAATTTTACAAAATCTATTAGTTACAACATATAAACATCTCCATTGTCTGTTTCGCTAGCCACAGAATAGTAAAGAAAATCTGTTTTACAAGAATCCCGTCTTTCCCTGAAACAGCACTCACTTCTGCTCCACTACGGAATTAATACTCTCGTTGACACAGTAGCACATCCCTCTACTCTGCCCTTCTATCATGCATTCATTAACTGTTTCCTCTAGGACTGCTCCAAAGAGTCTTACAATCAATTAAATGCTCATACATTCACGCACTTTCATACAAGAAAATGTAGTACATACACACAGAATCCTGCTTTTTCCGAGAACAGCAAACAGTCTGCCCCACTACAGAATTATAACACACGTTAACCAAGCAGTGTATACCTCTGCCCAGTCCTTCAAACAAGCTCAGAGAACACCTATTACTTCTCCAGCGGTAAGCTTTAACGGCAAACCTTACGGATCCCTGGGACTTAAGACCAGAGTTTCACAGATAACCTTCGCTACCATACGCACTCCTTTTATACTGAAAATATGTCCCTAATAGTAACACACAACGATGTCACTGATTCCGAACCCAGACAATGTGACGCGCAACTTCAATTGTCACACGTTTCTCCTGCATACGTACAGGACCAACAATCCCGTTTTTCCCGAGAGCAGCATACACTTCCCTCTGCCCTACTACGGAACTGCCATCAGCTCCCAAGTTCCAGAAGCACTACATAAAACTCAACACGACGACTTCAACATATAGTATTAGTACATATACCAACATCAATCAATAAATCAATGAATCAAAAAGCCAATATACAAGCAATCTAATCAGATCAAGACAATAATCAAAACCATTACTCTGCTACCAGGAAATTGCTGCAGATCAGGGCATACAAATTCTCCCTACTTCCACGGATAGAGTAATTTCACAGACACACGCACACGCACTCATCACACACTTGGGCCCATTTCACTAACATACGCTCGATTACTCCATCAGCACCGAACCTGGAGAGAGAAAACTCCTAGGACACCCTGTATCTACAGTAAGGTTAATGCGATCAGTTTGTTACCGTCCTGAGTCATAATCTAAACACAAATAATCACATTAGAGTACTCAATAATCGACAAGAAATAACCACCAACACTGTAATTCATAAATGATATTTTATCTAAAATTAGTTCAAATGAAAGTCAATCATTAGCAAAATCATTATTCTCATAGTTACCTAGTCTAGCTAAATGTCATAAAGGGTAAGGACAGGTCTCTCAGTAAAGTCTCCCGAGTCGCTGTCCTCACAGCATCGATCCTCACCAACGCAGGTTTGGGAAGAAGTGGCCTTAGACCCTCCCTAGTCTAACAATATTTATAATATAACTTACAAAATAAAGCAACATAAAAAATTCTAAATGTTCATTGAATCTCCAGGCAAAGCGAGCAGGAAAGGATGTTGCATCGCAACATATGTAAGAACCTCCGCTCAGAAAAATCACAAAAATAAAAAGACGGAAGAAGGAAACTCGAGTTTTGCAAATGTTACTTTCATAAACGCATTTCCTCGGAACCATAGCGAAGCCACCGCTGTAATCACAAAGTTCATTGTGGCTTTCTTTTCCTCCAAGGACATTTGGATGCCTGCCTGGAGTCGCTGTCATCACGGAAACTTTCAAAACTCCAGCAGAAGCCATGGTCAGGTGACTGTCAACCATGTTCAGCAAGGCCTTCTGACATTTTCACATTCACTCGAGTGCAGGCTGTAAACAGCAGCCATCTTGTTACAGGCCAAAACAGACCATCTTAATTAAAAGAGACACAAAACAACGTTACCACAGCATAATGATAAAACAGTGTTAACCCCACTAATACCCTTATGTGTATGTAATTATCTAGCCTTTTGCAACACAATAAAGCATTAGTACACGTTATTCAAGAGCGTTTTGTGCTTTTAAACAAACAGCACTTAGCAACATTCATTTAATTAAACCTGCACATTATTATTAAGCAACATATATGCATTCCCACGTGTAGTTTCACTAGTTAGTTATGTTGATTAGTCAAAGTTTTCACACAAAACCAATAATTATCGATTATAGATTAGTAATTTTAATCACAACTTATAGACAAAACTGGAGCTTAAAACCCGATAAATTTTCAACAGAAAACCCTGCTCCAGCAGAGTCACCCATCTCCTTGGGGGTTCTCCTCGCCGAGGCGGAAGAATCGGGACAGGCCGTCAGCATTGGCGTGGTCGTTGCCGGGCCGGTGCTCCACGGTGAAGTCCATCCCTTGCAACGAGATGGACCATCGCAAAAGTTTGGGGTTCTCGCCCCGCATTTGCATGAGCCACCGCAAGGGCCGGTGGTCAGTCTGGACCCTGAAGTGGGTGCCGAAAAGGTAGGGCCGGAGCTTCTTGAGGGCCCATACCACAGCGAAGGCCTCCCGCTCGATGGTGCTCCACCTCTGTTCTCGTGGCAGCAGTCGGCGGCTGACATAGGCCACAGGTCGGTCGAGGCCCTCGGCGTCCATCTGGGAGAGGACCGCCCCGACCCCGTACTCGGATGCGTCGGTCTGCACCACAAATTCCTTGCTGTAGTCAGGGGCCTGTAGCACCGGGGCAGCACACATGGCCGCCTTGAGGG
This sequence comes from Triturus cristatus, assembly GCF_964204655.1. Lineage (NCBI taxonomy): Eukaryota > Metazoa > Chordata > Amphibia > Caudata > Salamandridae > Triturus > Triturus cristatus. The sequence continues at coordinate 116,731,821 of NC_140579.1, read as the reverse complement.
CTTCAAAAGCGGTCTGGCAGCGGGGCGTCCAGTGCACCACCTTGGGCTGTTTCTTGGAAGTGAGCTCCGTAAGGGGGCCCACAATGCTGCCATAATCCTTAATGAATCGCCGGTAGTAGCCTGTAAGGCCTAAGAAGGCCCGGACAGCGGTCTGTGTTGCGGGGGGCTCCCACGCCCGGATGGCATCGACCTTCAACTGGAGGGGCGCTACCTGGCCACTCCCCACCTGGTGGCCCAGATAGGTCACAGATCCTTGACCGATCTGGCATTTGCTGGCCTTAATTGTGAGCCCGGCCCTTTGGAGAGCGGCCAGGACTTTGCCGAGGTGTCCCAAGTGCGTGGCCCAATGGTCGCTGAAGACTGCAATGTCGTCGAGGTAGGCCACGCTGAAGGTCTCTAGCCCGGCCAGGACCTTGTTTACCAGCCTCTGAAAGGTCGCTGGGGCGTTCTTCATACCGAAGGGCATCACCCGAAAGTGGTAGTGCCCATCGGGGGTGGAAAAGGCGGATCGTTCCTGGGCGCCGGGAGTGAGCTTGATCTGCCAGTACCCAGCGGTGAGATCAAAGGTGCGTAGGTAGCGGGCGGCCCCTAAGTGATCGATCAGCTCGTCTGCCCGGGGCAGGGGGTGGGCGTCGGTCTTGGTGACTGCGTTCAGGCCCCGGTAGTCTACACAAAATCGGAGTTCCGGAGAAGTACCGGGGGCGGCGGCCTTCGGCACCAAGACCACCGGGCTGGCCCATGGGCTGTCGGAGGGCTCAATGACTCCGAGGGCGAGCATCTTGGCGACCTCGGTCTGTATGCAGGCCCGGACTCGGTCGAGTACCCTGTAGGCGCGATGTCGCACAGGGGGGCTGTCCCCGGTATCCACATCGTGTACGCACCAGGGGGTCACCCAGGGCGTGAGAGAGAAGAGGGCAGCGAAGGGTTGCAGCAGCCTCCGGCAGTCATGGCGCTGTTCCGGGGTCAGCGTGTCGGAGAGGTGGACTCCCTCTAAGGAACCGTCTTGGCTCGAGGACCCTAGGAGGTCGGGCAGGGGCTCGGAGTCGCTTTCGCCCCCATCATCAGTAGCCAGCAGCAGGCTTAGTTCAGTTCGGGCAAAGTGGGGCTTGAGCCGGTTGGCGTGCAGGACCCGGAGGGGGTTCCTCGGGGACTCCAGGTCGACTAGGTAGGTGACGGGGCTCTTCCTCTCAACCACCTTGAAGGGCCCGGTCCACTTGTCCTGCAGGGCGCAGGGGTCCACGGGTGACATGACCCAGACTTGCTGGCCTGGCTCGAACTCGATGGTCGAGGCGTTTGCGTCATACCAGCGCTTCTTGTCTTCTTGGCTGGCTTCGAGGTTGGCTTCTGCCAGGGCCCGGAACTTCCGAGTCTGGTTCCGCAGGGTCAGGAGGTACCGGTAGACGTCGGGGGGAGCATCTGGGACGTTCGCCTCCCAGCCCTCCTTGACCAGGCTGAGGAGCCCTCGGACGGGGTGCCCATACAACAGTTCGAAGGGGCTGAAGCCCAGGGATTTCTGCGGTACCTCTCGATAGGCGAACAGGAGGCAGGGCAGCAGGACATCCAACCTCCTCCGCAGGGGCTCTTCCAGACCTTGGATCATCCCTTTTAGGGTCCTGTTGAACCGCTCGACCAGTCCGTTCCCCTGGGGGTGGTAAGGGGTAGTGAATCAGTAGGTGACCCCACATTGTTGCCAGAGGGATTTCATGTAAAGTTTGTACCCCTGTCGCTCACCACTTCTCGGGGGAACCCCACCCTGGAGAAGATGCCCATCAGGGCCCGGCCCACCACTGGAGCTGTCACAGTGCGGAGTGGGATGGCCTCCGGGTATCGGGTGGCGTGGTCGACCAGTACCAGGATGAAGCGGTGTCCTAGGGCGGTTCGGGGGTCGAGGGGCCCCACGATGTCGATCCCCACTCGTTCGAACAGGGTGTGGACGGCTGGAAATGGTTGGAGGGGGGCTTTAACTCGACCCCCAGTTTTCCCGCTAGCCTGGCAGGTCTGGCAGGACCGGCAGTGGTGGTCCACGTCTCTCCGCATTCGGGGCCAATAGAAATGGGTCACTAGACGGCTGTAAGTCTTGTCCCTCCCGAGGTGTCCGGCGAGGGGCACGTCATGCGCCAGGTTCAGGAGGAACTCCCGGAACCGGAGGGGAACCACCAACACCCGGCCGGCTCCCAGCTCGGCGACTTTCTGCTCGCTGTATAGTAGGTCATTGTCCCAATAGACCCAGTGGGTCCCCGTGGGGTCCCCCGAGGCCTGGGCGGCCGCTTGCTGTCGGGCCCCCTCGAGGGACGGGCAGGCCTTCTGTTCCTGCTGGAACTGTTCGCGGGTGGGGCCCCCATCGTGGCGCCACTGAGCCAGCTCGGGGATCTCGCTGAGGGAGGCGGCCTCGTCGGGAGACAGTTCGGACGGTCCGGCCTCATCGTCGGGATCCTCCGTGCCGGAGGGGGGTGATAGTTCTGGGCCCGTAGGCAGGTCGGTGGCCGCGGCAGCGGCGGTTTGGGCGGTCATGGACCGGGTGGTGGCGCAGGCCCACTCAGGCAGCCCTAGTATCCCCAGATGCTCTCGGCGTTCCACCTGGGCCCAGGGTGGGCTCTCTAGGTCATTCCCCAGGAGGCAGTCCACGGGGGTGTCGTCGCGGACAGTCACTTTTAGGGTGCCGGACACTCCTCCCCACTCGAAGGGGATCCTGGCCATCCGGCACATACTTTCGGTGTTGTCCGCGGTCCGGACCGGGCATAGGACATGTGGCAGGATTTGTTCGGGGGTCACTAGGTGGCAGCGGACAGCGGTCACGCTAGCCCCAGTGTCCCGGAGGGCTTCGGCCCGTTGTCCGTTGATGGTGACCCACTGCTGGTACTTCTGGGTGTTGCTCGGGATGGCCGCTCGGGGCACCATTTCTGGGGAGCCCAGGCAGACGAGCGACATGGCAGCTGGTTCCCACTCGGGGGACCCGTCCTCGCGGTTTTCCTCCTCTTCTTCTCCTTCCCCCAGGGCAGCGGCGGCCATTTGTCGGGGAGGGGGCCCAGCGGCCCCGTTTCGTCGGTTCACGGGGCAGGCCGGGTCGCTCGCATAGTGGCCGGTCTGCTGGCAGCCGAAGCAGGTCACTGGTGGTCGGGGTCCTGGTCGGGCGATGGGGGTCCCCCTTCGGCCCAGGGTCGGGGACGTGTGGCTGGCGGCTGGGCCTCGTGGCGGGCTTCTGGGCGGACCGGCCGGGAAGTCTCGGCTGCGGTGGGACCCCCCTCCTCCACCCCGCTGGCGAGGGGGTCCCGTGGTACTCCGTTGGTAGTCCCCCACGGGGTTCCGGGGGACCCTTGTGTTGACCCATCGGTCTGCTTCGGCGGCGAGCTTCCGGGGCTCGGTCAACTTACTGTCCAGGAGGTGTTGCCTTAGTTCGACAAAGCAGTTGTTGGCGAGGTGCTCCCGGACAATGAGGTCGAACAGCTCATTGTATGAGGTGACCTTGCTCCCCTTTATCCACCCTTCAAAAGCTCGGCTGAAGAAGTCCACGTACTCGACCCAGGTGGTACCGGGGAGCTTCTTGCAGTCCCGGAAGCGCTGCCGGTACATCTCGGCTGATAGTTCGTTGCGGGTGAGTAGGGCTTCCTTCATGTGATCGTAGGAGGTCATCACTGCGTCGGGGAGTTGCAGCAGGGTATCACGGCCCTCGCTGAGGAACCTCCCCCATAGGCCGGCACCCCAATCCTTCCGGGGTACCCGATGGGAGGTCATGGCTACCTCGTAGGCTCGGAACCACAGCTGGATGTCGTCGTTCTTGTAGTACTCTTTGACGACATCCTTGGGGATATGAACCTTTGGCTCGGTCAGTGGCAGGGTATCCCGGGCCCCGGGGGTGCTGGTCTCCCCCGTTTTGGATTTCAGTTCGAGTTCTTTGAGGCTCCTCTCGTGCTCGAGGGTTAGCCGTCTCTCTTCGAGCTCCAGATGCCGTTTCTTCTCCTCGATTTCCTCTTGCAGCCGTAGTTGCTCCAGGGCTATTTTCTTCTCCGCTAGCTGGAGCTCGCCGTCCAGCCGGAGTCGTGCAAGGTCCATTTCGTGTGCCCGGACCCTCTCCCGTTCTCGTATTTCTTCGTGGGATAGGCGGGCTTCGGGGATGCCGTGCCCCCCATCTGTCGGGGTTGTGGTCGGCAGGTTTTCGTTCCGGGCCGAGGTCCCTTCGGTGCGGGGTGGAGTGGCCTCGGCTTCGGCCCAGGCTTTCAGGGCTTTCTGCATTTCTTCTTTGGTGCCCAATCCTGTGGTTGGGATCCCTTTGTCTTTGCAGAATTGTTTTAGTTCTTTGTGGGTGTATTCCTCCAGTTTTTCCAGCTGGAAGGTTGCGGCCACGGTTGCTTCTTGTCCGTTCATGGTTAGGTAGTGGGTGCGTTACTTGCTTGTATGATTGCGTCTGGCTCGGATCCCGTCGCTGGCCACCAAATGTTGGAGGGAGGACCACCGGGGAGTTGGAGGGACTACTCCGGCACCTTCCTACCGCCAAGTTATAGCCGAGCGCCGCTGAGAAGCCTCCTGGGAGAGGTCCTTCTCCTATAATCGTACTAGGCTCAGTAACACCACCACACCGGACTCTGTATCAGTTGCTTATCTTGGTTCATTTATATAAACAAGGAGCACGGTCAATCTGTACAGTGGGATCGAGAGATCCAGTAAGAGTCTCAATGTCTTGAAAGGAATAGGGTAGCGGAACAGTCTTAGTACCAACCAGGTACGGGAGGCTCTGCGCCAGACCTTGGATGCTGTCTCAGAGCGGCTCGGACGGGGAGAGCCGCGACGGTGTCTGCAGGGCTCGGGTGGTAGTTCCGCTTGGGTCGAGCCGCGACACAGTCAGCAGGGCTCCGGTGGTAGGTCCGCTTCGGTCGAGCCGCGACGAGGTCAGCTGGGCTCTGATGGCAAGTTCAACAAGGTCGGGCCGCGACGGCGTCAGCAGGGCCCCAAAGGTTCGTGAAGGTCTTGTAAGCACGATGGAGCCGTGACGTCGTCAGCAGGGCTCAGCAGGTAGTTTCAGGAAGAGTCTTTCTCCGTAGGGTCAGCCGCGATCCGATCAGCAGGGCTCTTGACTCCAGGATACAACTGTCCTCTTGTTGTCGAGTCGCCCCAGATATAGGTCGTGAGCCCTTTAATGTCCGGACCCTTGCGCCCAGGAGGGCGGAGAGGCCGGGTAGGGCGCGGCCAGACGCCCAGCAGGAGCGGCGCCAGGCCCCAGAGAGCTGTGGGGCGGTCGCCCCTAGGTGTGGAAGGACGGTTGGGGGTCCCATCGATACTGCCCTCCGCCGGGAGTGGAAAGGGCTCACGTGGTTTCCCCCGGGCCAGGGGTGGGTGCCTCGATGTCGGGCCTCGCTGGGACCGAGGCCGGGTAGAGCAGGGTCACGGAGGTGGTCACGTGGAGTGACGTGTAATCCAAGATGGAGGAGCCCCGAGGTGCATGGGACCTCGTGCAGCGGAGCGAGGGGGAACAGGACCACGCCACGAGGCCGGCTCCAACAGATAAAAAGTACAAGTAATCCTTAAAAGTTAACCATTTGTTGATTGCGAATAATAATGAAGCAAAAAAGGACCTCTCAACAGTTACAGGGGAAACATAAACAATCCAAAAGTAAACTGATTAAATGCAGAGCATCACAGTGGCCCCCGGTGCAAATAACGCATATAAAAATGCAAAGGCTGCTTCAAATGCTGTTATGTTTGTGAGCAGTGCAAGGTCCTTCGCCCTGCCCTCAGTATTAACCCCTCAAACCATCAGCGTGATGCTCTGCTGAATCAGCAACAAGGAAGAAAAGCGTTCTCCCTTGCAATATCTCACTAGACCCGCAGGATGTGTTATTGCATCTTGGGGTCCGGGTGAACGTTCGTTAGGTTCAGCACAGATGCCGGCTTGAGGCGTGGAAAGAGCTGCGGGAGTCTCTGCTTTGAATCAGAGGAGACCTTCAACATACATTTCTGCCATTAAAATCAAATATTGCTTGAGAAATATGAAGGACATTTTCCGAACTCATGTCTTGTCTTCCAAGCAGCGCGAACGTCTGTTGATGGGACCGGGACACGGTCCTGTCTGTTCTCGCGCAGACCCCTCCCGCTTCATTGCTCGCTCTGACGTTATGTTTGGGAAAACCCGGGCGCAGATAAAAGTTTCCAATGCTTAATCTTTGCTGACACAAACAAAAACACATGGACAGTTGTCGCTGCCCCCCCTTACGCCCCCAACAGAGCATCGGCACAGACCTGCCCATCAACAGCCTTGGTTGACCATCCATGGTTTATTGATGGGACCGCCAAGGCACCCATCGGCATTCCAAGTAAAGAGGGGCATATCAGCAAGGGCCACGATAATTATCGCTAAGCGCACTTACCGCTAGGATAATTATCGCTGCCTAGCGTGGAATTTTATCGCTGAGATAGCGTGCTATCAGCAACGCTTATCTCAAAAGCGATAAAATTCCTCGCGCTAACAGCCAAAAGTGAGATTATCGCTGGAAATCCAGCGATAATCTCACACATTTTGGCGTTAGCTTGCTGATAAGGCAGGGCATACTTAGCCATTATATTCACCTTACATTGGATATAATGGCTAAGTCAGGGTGAAAGCAGGCGTAAGGAAAGTAGCGCTACTTTTCTTATCGCTATGCCTGTTAGCGATTTCCTTGATAAATGGAGAAATGTCACTTGGCGACATTTCTCCAGTTATTTTAGGACGGAATACCCACTTTGCATCTCATTAGAGATGCAAACGTGGGCGTTATGGGAAAGGGAGCTAAAGCAAGGAATCACACATTAGCGTGACCTTGATGATTAAGCGATAAAATTATCGCCGCTTTTCGTCCGATAACGGACGCTAAAGCGGCGATAATTTTTCATCGCCAGCTTGCTGATATGCCCCAGACTTCTTTTGACACTGGGAGATTTCATCCAAGAATGGTTCAGAGTGGTTCTTTTTTGAGTTCCATAAAACCCTTCATCAGTGGCCCTCCGCAGCTTGTTTTTTATTGCTTTGTATGACACCTGTAGGTCTAATTACCAACCAGCTTCATCACTGTTAAGTTTATTTCCATCACACCGAGACAATGGACAGGAATATACATAGAATCCTGTTAATACGAGGGTCACAGAATTGAATATACACAGGCTAAACTCTTGAGGCTTCCTCCAGGATAAAAAGTCAAACCATAATGACAGCACAATGCGTTGGCAAGTGGTTGTACCTAGGCCAGGTCTGGTGCCATTACAGTGTCACCGTCAACTATTCAGAAGTTGTTTCCTCCTGGCCGTCGATGGGTCCCTGGGAAACAACCTGCAGTGAGGTATCTCAAAGAGGAGTGGGCTGATCCTTTTGGGATGGTGGCCATTAGAGACACAGGCCATCATCGGGTTCTATTAACTGCCCCCACTCCTCCTCTTCGAGTAGCTTGGATACCTTAGTTACATTCCATGACATTATTTTAATTCAGGGCTGCTTATTCAGGGACAATTTAGAGAGCGCACAGGAGCATGGTACCTCCATGTCTGGTACACCACAGCTATTATCTTGGGGACACACTGATGCAGTAGTGAGGTTTCTGCTATCCTTTGGGGGCACCCTCCCACATTGGATTTTGCCTTGGACCAAATTCAGATCCAGTACATTACAGGTGCTAGGGCAATGCCACCCTCAATTTTTCGATGCCCAAATCTGCTTGCAGCACATTCATTGTTTTTCACGATCCTAGTGCAGTAACCGTCATAAGAAGTTGGCCTCCTGTTATTTTAATAGTTGGGGATTTTCTATGCCCCAAATCTCAGAACCATATATACTGCAATACTGGCTTTCATTTTATATACTAGCGTAGCCAAACCTATCAAACGGTTTCCACAGGAATTTGCAAATCTTAGCACCGTACCGGCTTGGTGGGCCAGAACAGTATTGCTTTTAGACAACTGGGGGGTCCACAACAAAATACTATACAGACAGTTGTGGGTGGCATGGATTGGGGTGGCGGGGCAGAGAGTGGTGGAAAGGGGGTAAAGAAAAACGTATCTCCTCACCGTGTCTCTCCTAGCTGTCCCTCATTGTTAGAAATGAGGGGGCTCTGGTTGACGCAGGTGTGAACCCACAACAAGCAGGGACCCTTGACTTCTTGTCAGGGCGAAGGATGACTCCCCAGAATAACCCCTGCTCACCCTCTAGGTGCGTGGCGCGAGCAGTCTAGGCTAAGTCTCAGGCGTACACGGTTAAGCAAATGCAATTAAACATACAGTAAACCCCTTGCATGCACCACAAACGGTCACCAATCAGGTAGTATATAAAAATAAGCTTTTATGTAGATTCAGCAGATTCAGATACAAGGCCCAGTAACGTTGAACTGATGGGGCCACAATTCTTAGGAATACGGTCAAGTTCTCTTTGTTACGGAAAGTTCTTTAGGCGGGCACAAGGTAACTGTAGGCCTCAGCGCACTTCGTGCTGAAGCGGCGACCGGGAAGCACACGGCAGATGACAGGGAAATCAGAACGTTGCGGACCCTGGATCCGATGCGAGCTCGCGGTCGAGTTCGTAAGTACAGTACCTTGTTTCTTGACGCAAAGGCGGGTGCGGGATTTCAGCGGCTCTTCGACAGAAGGGCGAGGCGGCGTCCGGGGCTCCCACACTTCACGATGGGGGTCTGATCTTCAGGCTCACGGCAAGAGCGGGGTGTTGCAGGTGGCGGGTGAACAAAGCGGGGCAGCCGGGCACGCAGATTACGTCCGGGCCATCCGAGGCTTGGAGATGCTCACAACGCCGATTCCGGCGGGAGGGTGAAGGTGCACAGCGAGCCTCCGGCGAGCGAGGTGACAGGGGCAGCCCAGCACAGCGTAGGGGGAGCGACTCAGATCGAGCGAGGCTCTTCCCAAGGCGGGGGCGGCTAAGCAGTCCTGGTCACGGCTCAGGGAGGGACTGGGACACGAGGGTCACAGCTCCGGCGAGGGAAAGGACACCACAGTCCAGCGGCAGGCGAGTGAAGATCAGGTAGAGCCCAATGGTCCTGGGGCTCAGTTCAGGGGGCAAGCTCAGTTCCAAGCCCTTGGAGATCGTTTTGGGAAAAGCACAAGTCTTGAAAGTAAAAATAAAGCAAAGTTTTCAGCAAAGGTTTCTCTTCTCCCCTTTGGCAGCAAGGTCACCACTGCAGGCCAATCCCCCAGGACAGGGACAGTCTTCCTCCTACAGTTTTCCCGGTGCCTCCTCCTCAGGCAGAGATTTTTCTTGGTCAAAAGCGGATCTAGTTTCTCAGACGCAGGGCTCCTATATTTATACAGCAAATCTTTTGTTCTCCCAGGCCAGGGGGGCCCTTGCCTAGTCCAGTCCGGTTTCTGAGCACTTTGTTTACGCGATACAGGCTTCTTCTTTCAGAGTGAAGGGCAGAGTCATCAGACGCTCCACAGGGGGCGGAGCCGGCATTGAGGTGGTAGAGCACTGTCCTATTCAGAGCCTAGGAGCACTCCTCCCACCCATCTACCTGTCGATTGTCCTATTCATCACCAGGCTACCTAGCCCTGCCCATCTGGGTTCCCCCAGCCCTGTCACTCATACCAGCCAGACATCAGATACACATCACGCAGAGGCGGGCTGAAATGTTTAGGCAAGCAAATGCCAACTTTCTAAAAGCGGCATTTGCAAACACGGAATATTAAAATAAACCTTGCGAAAAGATGTACCTTATTATTCCGAGTTCAGGCATACTAAACTCGATCTTCTACCATGTTCCCTGGGTCGGTTATGATCATAGGGTGTAACAATCCAAGCCGCCCATACTGGCCTATGAGAACAGGGTAGCCTTACAGTAGTGAACAACAAAATGGCGGTCATTCACTACCAGGACATGCCCCGCATCCAGGCTTGTCCTACCTTATGCTTGCAACGCACCCTGCCCGTGGGCCTACCAGAGGGGTGACTAACATAAAGTTAAGGGAAGGTTTTTGGGACCGGCAAGTGTGGGCACTTGCCAGTCAGCATGTCAGTACCAGACTGCACGCAGGTTCTGCGATGGCAGACCTTAGACGTATTTTACCGGCCGCTTCTGTGGGTGGCACAACCCGTGCTGCAAGCCCACCAGCGGTGTTTGCATTTACATGCCCTGGCGCTCCTGGCGCACTTTACTGGGGTCTGATAGTAAATCAAACAATCCAATCATGGAATCCAACCAACATATACAATTTACATAGGGAGCACTCGCACAGCGACACTGGTTGGCAGTGGCACAGCGTGCTGAGCGGCCAACACCATAAAAACACATGAGGCACAGCGACAAAGAGGAAGGGAGACTCACGCCAAGGTGCCAGGTCTAACACGTGTCCCCTCCAGCTGAAAAGTGGGGAGAACTACCCTACCCCAGGGAGTTCCTCATCACTAAGGCGGAAAAATCTGGACAGACCGTCAGCATTGGCGTGATCTGTACCAGGGCGATGTTCCACCGTGAAATCCATACCCTGTAGGGAAATGGACCACCTCAACAGCTTTGGATTCTCACCCCTCATGTGCATCAACCATCTGAGGGGCCTGTGGTCCGTCTGAACCCGGAAGTGAGACCCAAACAGGTAGGGTCTTAGCTTCTTCAGCGCCCAGACCACAGCAAATGCCTCACGCTCAATAGCACTCCACCTCTGTTCCCGTGGAAGTAACCTCCTGCTAAGAAAGGCTACGGGTTGATCTAGGCCCTCCTCATTAATCTGTGAAAGAACAGCCCCCACACCATGCTCTGAAGCGTCTGTCTGAACGATAAACTCTTTGGAGAAGTTGGGAGCCAAGAGCACGGGCGCCGTGCACATAGCAGTTTTCAAGGCCTCAAAAGCTTTCTGACAGGTGTCAGTCCAAATCACTTTCCTGGGCTGCTTCTTCGAAGTCAGCGCTGTCAAGGGGGCAACCATGTTGCCATACCCCTTGACAAACCTCCTGTAGTACCCAGTGAGACCTAGGAAGGCTCTCACCTCTGTCTGGGTTTTGGAACTTTTGGGCGCCTCCCAATTCAGGATGGTTTCTTTCTTGGGCTGAAGGGGTGCCACCTGGCCACTCCCAACTTGGTGTCCCAAGTACACCACGGAACCCTGCCCGATCTGGCACTTACTCGCCTTGATCGTGAGACCTGCCTTGCGCAGCGCCATCAACACTTCCCAGAGGTGTCGCAGGTGTTCTTCCCAAGTGGAGCTGAACACCGCGATGTCATCCAGGTAGGCTGCACTGAACGAATCCAGCCCAGCCAACACCTGGTTGACCAATCTCTGGAAGGTGGCAGGGGCATTCTTCATCCCAAATGGCATAACCCGGAACTGGTAGTGCCCATCTGGGGTGGAAAATGCTGACCTCTCTTTGGCCCCCTCGGTCAAGGCGATCTGCCAATACCCAGACGTTAAATCAAACGTGCTGAGGTAGTTGGCAGCCCCTAGCCGATCGATGAGCTCATCAGCTCTGGGGATGGGGTATGCGTCAGTCCTAGTGACTGAATTGAGTCCTCTGTAGTCCACACAGAACCGGAGTTCGGGTGTGGCTCACGGCGCTGCAGCCTTTGGGACCAAGACCCATACTTTTTGTCCAGGCTGAAGCTCTACCAGAGTGGCATTCTGGTCGTACCACCGCTTCATCTCCTCCTGGCTGGCTTCCAGATTTGCCTCAGCAAGTTGCCTGAATCGCCTAGTCTGATTCCTGAAGGCCAGCATGTAGCTATATACATTCTGGGGAGGTTTCCTGGGAGATTGCTCCCAGCCTTCCTTGACCAGACTTAGAGGTCCTCTGACTGGGTGACCATACAGAAGCTCAAAGGGACTGAACCCCAGAGACTTCTGTGGCACCTCACGGTAAGCGAAGAGAAGGCATGGTAGGAGGACGTCCCACTTACGCCTCATGGGTCCTTCTAGGCCCATTATCATGCCTTTGAGGGTTCGGTTGAATCTCTCAACCAACCCGTTTCCTTGGGGGTGGTAAGGTGTGGTGAACTTGTAGGTTACACCACACTCTTGCCAAAGAGATTTCATGTACTTGGACATGAAATTGGTACCTCGGTCAGACACCACCTCTAGAGGGAATCCCACTCGGGAGAAAATTCCCATCAGTGCACGTCCCACCACGGGGGCCGTCACTGTCCTCAGAGGAATGGCTTCCGGGTACCGGGTGGCATGGTCCACCAGGACCAGGATGAACCTATTGCCCATCGCTGTCCTGGGGTCCAGTGGCCCTACAATGTCAATCCCCACTCGCTGGAATGGGGTACCGACCACAGGGAATGGCTGCAGTGGAGCCTTCTGCTTCCTTCCACTCTTTCCACTTGCCTGGCAAGTCTGGCATGTCCTGCAGTGAGTATCTGAACTCCTGCGCATTTGAGGCCAATAAAAGTGGGTGACAAGCCTTTCAAAGGTCTTGTCCTGCCCCAAATGCCCTGCCAATGGCACATCGTGAGCCAGCCCCAGTAGGAAGGCTCTGAAGTCCTGGGGTACCACCAGCGCACGGGCTGACCCAGGCTCAGCAACCTTAGGCTCGGTATATAGGAGGTCGTTCTCCCAGTAAACAAAATGTGATCCGGACTGATCACCTGCGGCCTGGTCTGCAGCCTGATGCCGCATACCCACGAGAGAAGGGCACTCCTTCTGTGCCTTACAAAAGTCCTCCCTGGTGGGACCCCCTTCCTGCTGCCAATGGGTCAGCTCCGGCAGGTCTCCCAGTTCAGCTATTTGTTCCCCTGTAGGCTCCAGGGCATCCCCCTCGAGGTCTGCTTCCTCCTGGACCATGGGAACTTCAGGGGCCGGCTTCCCGCGCCCCTTCCTCCTTCTCTCTGAGGCCGGTTCCTGGGCCTCCCTCTCAGGCTCCAGGACCTCTTGAGTACCTCTACTGGCTGCCATGGACCGTGTGGTGACACACGCCCAATCCGGCATACCCAACATCTCCAGGTGAGCACTCCGCTCCACCTTAGCCCAAGGTGAGCTCTCCAAATCGTTCCCTAACAAACAGTCTACAGGCATGGCGGGCCTCACAGCTACCTGAAGAGTACCAGAGACCCCCCCCCCACTCAAAGGGAACCTGAGCCACCTTGCAGTGCCTCTCTGTGTTGTCAGCGGCAACAACGGGATATAATGCATTGGGAACCACCTGCTCCTGAGACACCAGGTGACACCTGACAGCTGTCACACTGGCTCCTGTATCTCTAAGAGCTTCCACCCTATGGCCATTTATGGTCACCCACTGCCTGTACTTCTTAGTGTTCTCAGGCAGCTGGGTTGGAGGGACCACTTCACGGTCTCCTAGCGAGACCAGGGACATCTCTGCGGGACCCCACCCACCTTGGACATCCTTCTCCTCCCCCAAGGCCACACTAGTCACCTGCCGGGGTGGAGCACCAGTGGGTGCTGGTTTACCAAACAATGGACAATTTACATCAGAGGCAAAATGCCCCAAATTGTTACACCTGTAACATCTTACGGGCCCCTTCTGAACAGGAGGACCTGTCGGGGCCCGGTCGGTTTCTGGGGTGGGGGAGGATGAGAACCCTTCCTTTGGTTCCCTTGGGGACTACTTTGGGGCCCTTTTTGGAACTGCTTCTGTTTACCCCTGTTCCCCCCAATCTTCTGCTGGGGACCCTGCCCACCTTTGGCGGAATCTCCCACGGTACCCTTGTGGACCCTGGTACTGACCCAGAGGTCCGCCTCCTCAGCAAGCTTCCTAGGGTTAGTCAGCCTACTATCTATCAGGTGCTGGCGTAGCTCAGGAAAACAATTACTGGACAAGTGCTCCCATGCCATTAAATCAAGAAGCCCTTGATAATCATTTACCTTACTACCCTTTACCCAACCATCCAGCGCTCTGCAAAAGAAAGTCACATACTCTACATACGTACTATTGGGAATCTTAGTGCAACCCCTGAACCTCTGTCTATATAACTCAGGGGTCAACCCATACCTAGCCATCAATGCTTCCTTCATATGGGCATAAGAATTATGAACATCAGCAGGTAAATCTAACAGTGTGTCCCGCCCTTCACTCAGGAACCGTCCCCACAACCCCGCTCCCCAATCTCTCTCAGGGACCCGGTGGGAAGACATGGCTACCTCGTAGGCTCTGAACCACTGCCCGATGTCGTCATTCTCGAAGAACTCCTTCACTACATCCTTGGGAATATAAACTCTTGGTTCCGCCGGTACTGGCGGTGTGCTGCCACCAGAGGGATTAAGCTCCAAACTTTTTGCTTTCAGCTCCAGCTCCCTCAGCTTCATGTCATGCTCTAATTGTAGTTTCTTTTCTTCCATGGCTAATCTTTGTTTTTCCATATCCATCTGCCCATGAAGTTTTGCCAACTCCACCTCGTGTGCCCGGGTTGCTGCCCTGTCTGTCAACTCTTCTGGCGACAGGCCTCTGCCAAACTCATGGACACTTTCTGGTGGAACCATTTCCACCTGATTCTCTGGCGCCTTTGACTCATACCAGGCCCTCAGCGCCTTTACGAGTTGGGTCTTGTTTTTCAATCCAGTTTGGGCAATTCTGAACTTGGAGCAAAAACCTTTCAATTCTTCATTTGTATAGCCCTCAAGCGCGCCTTCTTCCCAATCAATGTCTTCAAATCCAGAGATTATAGAGGCTGCCCTTCCGGCGGGAAGTGAACCAGGCATGGCTTTAACAACGGAGATTCTTGGCAAAACAAAAACAAATGCTAGTCTTGTGGCTGTGTTACTGGTCTGCTCTAACTACGTGGTGATCAGTGATTCACTATACGCAAACCACAAATGCAAATCCGTAAATCCCACCGCTGCCACCAATGTTAGAAATGAGGGGGCTCTGGTTGACGCAGGTGTGAACCCACAACAAGCAGGGACCCTTGACTTCTTGTCAGGGCGAAGGATGACTCCCCAGAATAACCCCTGCTCACCCTCTAGGTGCGTGGCGCGAGCAGTCTAGGCTAAGTCTCAGGCGTACACGGTTAAGCAAATGCAATTACACATACAGTAAACCCCTTGCATGCACCACAAACGGACACCAATCAGGTAGTATATAAAAATAAGCTTTTATGTAGATTCAGCAGATTCAGATACAAGGCCCAGTAACGTTGAACTGATGGGGCCACAATTCTTAGGAATACGGTCAAGTTCTCTTTGTTACGGAAAGTTCTTTAGGCGGGCACAAGGTAACTGTAGGCCTCAGCGCACTTCGTGCTGAAGCGGCGACCGGGAAGCACACAGCAGATGACAGGGAAATCAGAATGTTGCGGACCCTGGATCCGATGCAAGCTCGCGGGCGATTTCGTAATTACAGTACGTTGTTTCTTGACGCAAAGGCCGGTGCGGGATTTCAGCGGCTCTTCGACAGAAGGGCGAGGCGGCGTCCGGGGCTCCCACACTTTACGATGGGGGTCTGATCTTCAGGCTCACGGCAAGAGCGGGGTGTTGCAGGTGGCAGGTGAACAAAGCGGGGCAGCCGGGCACGCAGATTACGTCCGGGCCGTCCAAGGCTTGGAGATGCTCACAACGCCGATTCCGGCGGGAGGGTGAAGGTGCACAGCGAGCTTCCGGCGAGCGAGGTGACAGGGGCAGCCCAGCACAGCGTAGGGGGAGCGACTCAGATCGAGCGGGGGCGGCTAAGCAGTCCTGGTCACGGCTCAGGGAGGGACTGGGACACGAGGGTCACAGCTCCGGCGAGGGAAAGGACACCACAGTCCAGCGGCAGGCGAGTGAAGATCAGGTAGAGCCCAATGGTCCTGGGGCTCAGTTCAGGGGGCAAGCTCAGTTCCAAGCCCTTGGAGATCGTTTTGGGAAAAGCACAAGTCTTGAAAGTAAAAATAAAGCAAAGTTTTCAGCAAAGGTTTCTCTTCTCCCCTTTGGCAGCAAGGTCACCACTGCAGGCCAATCCCCCAGGACAGGGACAGTCTTCCTCCTACAGTTTTCCCGGTGCCTCCTCCTCAGGCAGAGATTCTTCTTGGTCAAAAGCGGATCTAGTTTCTCAGGAGCAGGGCTCCTATATTTATACAGCAAATCTTTTGTTCTCCCAGGCCAGGGGGGCCCTTGCCTAGTCCAGTCCGGTTTCTGAGCACTTTGTTTACGCGATGCAGGCTTCTTCTTTCAGAGTGCAGGGCAGAGTCATCAGACGCTCCACAGGGGGCGGAGCCGGCATTGAGGTGGTAGAGCACTGTCCTATTCAGAGCCTAGGAGCACTCCTCCCACCCATCTACCTGTCGATCGTCCTATTCATCACCAGGCTACCTAGCCCTGCCCATCTGGGTTCCCCCAGCCCTGTCACTCATACCAGCCAGACATCAGATACACATCACGCAGAGGCGGGCTGAAATGTTTAGGCAAGCAAAGGCCAACTTTCTAAAAGCGGCATTTGCAAACCCGGAATATTAAAATAAACCTTGCGAAAAGATGTACCTTATTATTCCGAGTTCAGGCATACTAAACTCGATCTTCTACCATGTTCCCTGGGTCGGTTAGGATCATAGGGTGTAACAATCCAAGCCGTCCATACTGGCCTATGAGAACAGGGTAGCCTTACAGTAGTGAACAACAAAATGGCGGTCATTCACTACCAGGACATGCCCCGCATCCAGGCTTGTCCTACCTTATGCTTGCAACGCACCCTGCCCGTGGGCCTACCAGAGGGGTGACTAACATGAAGTTAAGGGAAGGTTTTTGGGACCGGCAAGTGTGGGCACTTGCCAGTCAGCATGTCAGTACCAGACTGCACGCAGGTTCTGCGATGGCAGACCTTAGACGTATTTTACCGGCTGCTTCTGTGGGTGGCACAACCCGTGCTGCAAGCCCACCAGCGGTGTTTGCATTTACATGCCCTGGCGCTCCTGGCGCACTTTACTGGGGTCTGATAGTAAATCAAACAATCCAATCATGGAATCCAACCAACATATACAATTTACATAGGGAGCACTCGCACAGCGACACGGGTTGGCAGTGGCACAGCGCGCTGAACGGCCAACACCATAAAAACACATGAGGCACAGCGACAAAGAGGAAGGAAGACTCACGCCAAGGTGCCAGGTCTAACACTCATCTTCATCCCTTCGCTCCAGCCAGAACAGGAAGCATCCAGGTTCTCCTAAGCCAATCACAACGCTGCCATGCAGCGTTGTGATTGATTTGAGTGCTGTGGTTTAGCACTCAGCCAGGGATTTGGAGCCTGGGCATGTACTTCACCCAGGCTCTAATGCAGCCTGAGTAGAGAACATGCAAAGTGCCCATGACTGTTTGGCCGTACCGAGACGGCTGGCCAAACACTCATACACACTTTACAGAGTGCTAGCCACACCTCCCCCTGCTCTGACAGCAGAGCAGCTCCGCCTCGCTCACCCCACCGAGCTGCCACTGCAGGAACAAATAAAATGATACCAACAAGCCAAAAGCAGTGGGGCAACGCTCCTCCGCCTTAGTGGAGGAACCGCCACTGTATCCAGATGAATTTCCAAGTAGTTCTACGTAGTCATAAGATCCACTGCTTATTATAAACCCTAAAGGTCGCTCTAAGCTTGTTTTTTAGGGTTCAGAATCATACTCTTGTTTTTCCCACCATTGATGGTGAGGCTTCTGGTGGCCCAAATTGATTTGAAACCTGGCAGAAGACGGTGCATCGATAACTCAGTTTGGGCGATTGACACCACGTCATCCTCAAAGGGGAGTTACGGTATTGGCTCTTTGTTTATTTGTGGCAGGTCTATGACAAGGTTTGTTAGTGGCTTTACAACGTCATTTATATAACAGTTAAATAATGGGGCTAACAGACAACCTTGCTTGACGCCACATTCTATTGCGATCTCGGTAGTGTATTCGCCCGTGGTACTATATTTCCCCCGAGTGGTGGTTTTCAGAGTGCACTGCAAGGAAGCTTAGAAGCTTATTAGGAACTCCCTGTGGCTTTAAAATTTGACATAATGTATGGTGATCAGAAAACTCAAAAGCAGTTTGAAGATTGATGAAAAACAAGTATAAAGATGACTTTTGAAGGGAGTTGTTTGTGAACAGATAATTTTTAATCCCATTACTTGCTCCACTGTACTCTGGCCTGTCCTAAAACTCACTTGGAATGGAGGTATTAGGGGGCATATGTATCGAGTTCCGTTTTTGCAATTCTCAAATAGCTATTTTTAGGGAATCGCTATTTGAGAATTGCAAAACGGGATGTAATAAAAAATTCGCAAATGTTTTGCGATTCCTTGGCATTCCTTAATTGCGATTAGCAAATTGCTAATCACAATTAAGGAAAACCTTCCTATTCATTCCTATGGGCTAGGAGGCCCATAGGAATGAATAGGAAGACATTCTCATTTAGCGATTCGCAATTTGAGAATCGCAAAATGAGAATGCAATTTCAAGGGTGCTAGGGTGTCAAAAGGACACCCTGTTGCACCCCTGAAATATGTATGTATGCACATGTGGCGCACATACATGCCCTAAGGGCATTTCTGTGCGTCACATGGCACTTTGAAAAATGCCAAAAAGTGAATTTTTCAATGAAATCGCAAATTAACATCAACTTGAAGTTGGTGGTAATTTGCGATTTCTTACAGCCAAATTGCAATTTTTCTAGGCTTCATACATTGCATTTAAGGAATCGCAATTTGCGATTCCTTAAATGGAATCGCAAAATAGAGAATCGCAAATTTTGCGATTCTCTAATTTGCGATGTCCTTCTGGGATGATACATCCCAAAAGGCCTTTTCCAGTTCGCAAACGGGCCGATTCTGAGAATCGGCCCGTTTGCGAACGGGAAAAGGGTTTGATACATATGCCTCTAGGTCTTTTTCTTACAAACACTGGTCTAGACAAGATAATAAGTGTTTCCTTAAGATTTTTCCCACTCCCACGAGCACTAAAATTGGTCAATAATTCTCTGGTTATTCCCTAGGCCCCTTTTTGTATAATGGAACAATTATTGATTTTCTCCAAGAAAGTGGTATTTCCCCTTAGGACCAGATGTTGTTAAACCACCTAGTTAATATGTTTGACCATAAGTTTAGATGATTCCGGTAGGGAAAATTATGTGTACACACCATGAAGCAGGAGTTTGATCATGGGGTTGGAGGTATTGTCTGTACAACCCATGGAGCAGGCGTTAGATCACAGGGGTTGGAGGTATTGTGTGTACACCCCATGGAGCAGGAATCGTATCATGTGGCTGGGGGTATTGTGTGTACAACCCATGGAGCAGACGTTAGATCACAGGGGTTGGAGGTACTGTGTGTACACCCCATGGAGCAGAAGTTAGATCATAGGGTTTGGAGGTATTGTGTGTACACCCCATGGAGCAGGAGTTAGATCACAGGGGTTGGAGGTATTGTGTGTACACCCCATAGAGCAGGAGTTAGATCATAGGGTTTGGAGGTATTGTGTGTACACCCCATGGAGCAGGAGTTAGATCACAGGGGTTGGAGGTATTGTGTGTACACCCCATGGAGCAGGCGTTAGATCACAGGTGTTGGAGGTATTGTGTGTACAACCCATGGAGCAGGCATTAGATCACAGGGGTTGGAGGTATTGTGTGTACACCCCATGGAGCAGGAATCGTATCATGGGGTTGGGGGTATTGTGTGTACAAACCATGGAGCAGACGTTAGATCACAGGGGTTGGAGGTATTGTGTGTACATCCCATGGAGCAGAAGTTA
The DNA here is from genome assembly GCF_964204655.1 of Triturus cristatus. Taxonomy (NCBI): domain Eukaryota; kingdom Metazoa; phylum Chordata; class Amphibia; order Caudata; family Salamandridae; genus Triturus; species Triturus cristatus. The sequence continues at coordinate 116,712,219 of NC_140579.1, read as the reverse complement.
GATCATAGGGTTTGGAGGTATTGTGTTTACACCCCATGGAGCAGGAGTTAGATCATAGGGTTTGGAGGTATTGTGTGTACACCCCATGGAGCAGGCGTTAGATCACAGGGGTTGGAGGTATTGTGTGTACACCCCATGGAGCAGGAGTTAGATCACAGGTTTTGGAGGTATTGTGTGTACACCCCATGGAGCAGGAGTTAGATCATAGGGTTGGGGGTATTGTGTGTACACTCCATGGAGCAGGAATTAGATCATGGGGTTGGGGGTATTGTGTGTACACTCCATGGAGCAGGAGTTAGATCATGGGGTTGGGGGTATTGGTGTACAGCCCATGGAGCAGGAATTTGATCATGGGGTTGGGGGTATTTTGTGCACACCCCATGGAGAAGGAGTTTGCTCAGTGCAGAGGCAGGAAATAAGGTTTTGAGGGGCTGATTTAGAACCTGGCGAGAGACCAAGCATCATGGAGAGGCAGCAGGAACTGTAACAGTGTGCCTGGAAAGCCGCGTCGGGTGCAGGTATCGGAGCGCACTGTTGCACCAGAGATTTTTAAGGATGTATATTATCACGGAGGAGTTGTAGCTAGTCTATAGTCCCCCACAGGTTGAAGAGTGCCCAAATGTGCAAAAGCGTTGTTTTTTCGTTCATTTTTGTCTCTGCTTACAAAGATTTTTCTCTGTGGAGAAAGCCCTTCCCCTGCTCCCTCAGCACATTCAATCAATCTATCAGGGTTTGTATAGCGCTGCTACTCACCTGTGAGGGTCTCAAGGTGCAGAGGAACAGTCTCCCATGCTGGACCATCCTTACCTTGAGTATTAACTTCCCAACCACTACCAGGGTTGGGTAGTGTCAGATTTCAGTTTGTGAATTCCCTCAAGGTTACATATTTGTGGGGTTTCACACATGATGGGTCTGGGCACCCAAATGAAATTGGCCCCCATTAGTGAGCTAGATAGTTTAAAAATGGCCCATGTTCACAAGCTGGGGTAGTTTTGAGCTTTGAAAAGCTCACTGTGTAAGTGTTTTTAAAGGTACAGCAGAGCACAGGGATCTGTTTTTGTTATAGCAGGAAAATCAACACTACAAACCAGCCCAGCAGACCACAAAATAGGCCACAAACAGCAAAGAAATGGCTCACACACTGACCCGTCAGCACTGCCTGATTGCTCTATAGGTTTATAGGCCAGGCCAGCCCTGTGAGGGCTATCACACCAGTGTGGGGCTTAGTACTGTGGTCTTCTACACACTCATGGAGAAATCTGAAGCAGAAAGTCAATTATCTCATGCTAGGAGTCCTTCTGTGAGTGCCTGTAGGGTGCAAAGGAGGTCGGCTGTGGACAGAAATACTTTGATAAATTAGGCTCAATGTTTACATTAAATAAAGTTCAGTTTACACACTGTGACTTTCTCGTTAATGGAGTCATAAGAGTGGCGCCTTCTTCAGAATGTAAAAATACCAGAGAGCCAGCCTGCTCTTTGCACGCTATGGCATGCCGAAAGAGAGGAGTTAATGAGTGTCATTTCATGGATTTCAATCAAGTAGATTTACGATGTATAATTTGCGTATTAATTCGCTAGAAAGGGTGGCGTCTTGTCAACAGAACGTCAAATATGGATTAGTCACTTGACCTTCTCAGCCATCCATCTAACAATCTTCAGGGTAAGTTCTATCGGCAGTGATCCTTTGAAGGTCTGGGTGGGAGATGGAGGGTGATCTCTGCTGGAGATGGTGAGGTACTGCATGGTTGGATTAAGGGACCATAGCTCCACCCTCAATGCCCCCCTAGCCCATAGTGAATGTGAGTCCCCATACTGAGTTAGCAGTGAGAGGTATCATTGCATGATGGCACACAGGCTGCCCATTTCTTATCTCTGTCCTTTAATGATGGAAGTGACATGTGTTATTCCAGTAATTATATAACTGATGTCTCAGGCATGTCATATATCACACAGTATTGTTAAGCTTCCAGTTTTCTCACTTCCACCCCACCCTGAAAAGAGATTTACCCTCTTCATTCACAGAAGTACATGTCCAATCGTTTCCTAGCACGGGACGGGGTTGTGAGTGCCCTCATCAATTAATAGTTTTATTCGATTCAGAACTCTACTGAGGTCAACAAATACAAAATACAAAGTAAAACAAATATTTTTATACACTTTAAAACAATAAAAATAACTTTTTAAAAACTTGAAAAAGTTATAACAGACAAATTCATTTGGGGGAGACAAACACAGCTTGATAAAGTCTTGGGTTGAGATGGCATTAAATCTAAACGAATGGGCTTTATAAACTGACACCGGGTCTCTACCAAAGTCGGATTTGGACAAATTAGCAGCACTTTTATTGGTTGACAGGTTTTAATCTGTGTGTATTCCAGAGCGAAAGATATAATAGGTGGATTTCTTTTGTTGAACCTCAAGCAGAGATGGGAAGTGTCTATTCCCGGTAGAGACATATAATCTCTGCAATGCTCCCACATGGGCATCTGCCTTTCGCCCTATAGGTTGGAAGTCCGAAGCATTTTGCAAGTCTTGTGAGACAATTCGGCCCCTGATAAGTATATTATTTCACCATCTCAATCAGAGTGCCTCCCAGTGACCAAGTGAAAGGGTGAAATTGCTTTTTCCCGCTAAAGGGAAGGACTTTGGTTTTTGAGATATTAGGGACCAAAAAGTTCTCTTTTGCGTATCGATTTAATACATTTAGATTTTTTTAAGGCCGATTGAAGTACAATCTTAAATGACAATATCATCAGCATACATTAAGCAATGAATATCCCTCTGCGCTAGTTTTGGTGGGAAATTATTAGTTTGTGGAAAGTACCCCGGAAGGTCGCATATATATATGGAGACGAGCATGGGGGCTAGGAGGCAACCTTGCTTCAGCCCGTTCATCGTAGGAATTAAACTGAATAGGCCCTTTTCTCCCCCATTTTGAACTCAACGCCATGTTCCTGTATGCAATGAGACAATAATTTTAAGAAGATCATGTAGAATCCCAAGACTCTGTAGCTTGTTCCATAATGTTGGTCTATTCACACTGTCGAGAGCCGTCGAAAAATCAATAAAAGTACAGTAAACTACTTGTGATTTACGCAATACATACATACCTAGGGCAGTTTAAAGAACAGCAATATTGTCGGTTACCGAATGTTTTGGGCCTGCATCTTTGGAATGACTCCATTCGGAAATGCCCAGTGCTTCAGATATTTTAAGATGCTATCTGCAAAGATCTTTCCCGTGGCGTCTAGGAGGGCGATTTGTCAGTAGTTATTTGGGTTTGATCTAGAACCTTTTTGTAAGAGGGGCACCACAATACTAACCTGCCAAGATTTGGGGATTTTTCCACTTGTAAAGCAGAGTTGGTAAAGGGGAGTTGAAAATTTACTCCACTCATCAGGATTTGATTGTAAAACTTTGATGGGGATATTGTCTGGCCCCATTGCTGCAGATGATCTGGCAGTTTCGATGAAGAAAGCGATCTGTGAGGAGGATGGAGCCAACAAATCTGGATTGTTTTGGCCCTTTCTGTCCGACCGCTGGCGGGTTGGCTCCTTATGTTGTAGGTTAGATTTATATAATTTGAGGATATGCTTTTCCCAGTCTGATGAAGAGACTGGCGATGCTTGGATTGATTTCCTTATCCTCATTTGCTTGGCTACCATACTCCAGAATGTCTTGTTGTTTTTACATTTTACTGCAGTTTGAATATCGACCCAATTTTTATCTTTTTGCTCTTGATTTTCTTTCTTTTTTCCTGATGGCGGCATTTTTTTAGCTTTCTTATTTCTCTTTGTCTGATGGCAGAGAATTGTTGAAATTGCATTCTGGTCAACCTGTTAAGTCTTGATGTCAGAGAGTCTACTCTCTTTCCATGTGATTGGGCTTTGATTTTGTTTTGCTTGTTTACGCCTGCCTGAAGGGTAGCCACCACTGATTTCATTGTGTCTTCGTAGCTGGTTATAGGATCGTCTTCCTTATTTTTGAAGTCTAAAATGGATGAAGAGATAATAGTATTTATCTTCTAAATTTTGTATTGACATCTGCCTGACCATCCAAGTAAGATAAAGACCATGAAGAGGTGGTCTATGTTAGGATTTGAATTCCTGTATTTAGTAATGCATGATCGCTCTCGTGAGTATACTGAATGTATAACGAGTGTACTTTCGCAAAGAGCTCAAAACTGCAAATTACATAGTCCAGGATGGAGGAGCTACAGGAACCTATTCTTGTGAATGCAGCCGGGATATCTCCTTTTACCCTTCCGTTTAAGATGACTCCATTTATTACCAAAATGTGAGCTAGAAGTAGTTTCTCCGTCTGTCTGCGTATATCTTGGCTGGAAAAAAGGAGAAAGGGATGCAGAAAGCTGCCTCTTGTGCTAAGTGTCTCATACTATCCTGAAGGGCATTCGAGATTTTACCATTGAAGTGCCCACAAACCTGAGGATAGGGGCGTTCACAAACGCACAGGGCATTCCAACCCTGCCCTCCCACCACCTAAACCTGGTTGTAGATTTACTAAGGCTTTACACTGGTGCAAAGTGAAGCCTGGTGCTTAGCACTAGAATGGTGTCCTTTTTCTTAGTACACAGCACCATAGTTCTACTTTGCATCAAAGAGCCATTGCTGTCCCAGCCCAATGTACTAAGATAGCCAGACCAGGCCATACATCAAAAATTACTGCATCCTTGAAGCAGGCATTGCAAACGAAAATGTGCTTATTCCTCCAAAAATCCATACTTTACACATGTGCTGCAGTGTACAGCACACATCAATCAGCCAATCAATCAATCAGTCAATCAGTATTTGTAGAGTGCGGTCTATCACCCCATGGGGTACCCAGGCGCAGAGGAGTAGGGAGCCTTATTTGAAGAGCCAGGCGTTGCTTCTCTTCCTGAAGTCTGCGAGTTAGAAGGAGGTTTGGAGGTGGAGTGGGATGTCGTTCCAGGATTTGACGGCGAGGTAAGAGAAGAAGCTATTTGCTGCAGCTCTGCCGTATGCGGGTGGCATGTGTGAGGGTGATGGAGGCAGATCTGAGCTGTCTGCTTGGATGGTGGAAAGTCAAGCAGTGGTTGATGTCTGAGGGCACAGCGTGGGTCAGCACCTTGTAGGCATGGGTCAGCAGCTTAAACTGGCATCTCGTCTAGATGTGGAGCCAGTGGATACTTCTGAGGTGGGGGGTGATACTGGTTGATTCAGAGAGGTCAAAGATGAGTCTGGCTGCAGTGTTTTGTATAGTCTGTAGTTGTGTGAGAAGATGGGAGTTTCTTCCAAAATATAGAGCAATTCCATAGTCCAGTCGGCTGTTGACAAAGGCATGAGTTACGGTTATCCTGGGATCCATCTGAAAATCTTATGAAGCACTCGGAGGTTGTGGAAGCAGGAGCAGCCTACTGCATTGACTTGGCACTTCATGGAGCGAAAGCTAAAACAGAGGCGGATAGCACGTCTATTGGAGGCTTTTAATCTGATTTTATAATTAAATTTTAACAATTTACTTGCTGTTTAGTTTTTGGGTGAAAGGGTCAGGGAGCCTGCTATTGGGGTGATTGGTTTTGTGGATTGATCTTGCGAGTTGCGGACCGTTTTTAAATGTAGCTCTTACTGGAGCTTTAACTTTCAATCCTATAGCTGATCCTTTTGGCTGATGCATGCACTCAGGTCCACCTCGGGATTTTCCCGTTTGTGTGGAGAGTGCGCGCGGTCTAGTAGCTGATTTCCCTCACTTCCGGGCCTTCTTCTTCCGGCCTCGGGACGCAGGGACAACGACGCGTATCCTCCCAGGCAAGACTATTTAATGCACCAAAACACGCGAACGCGCAGGGGGCGCGCCGCTGGCACGCCGAAGGCACGTCTGAGGCAAGCCCGTCTGCACCAAGCCTTCACCAGGAGCAAGAACCCCTGGTCCTGAGAACTGCCAGCTTAGATCCAGGATTGTGTATACGTATTCAGAGCTCATACAAATAGATCAATCAGGGTGGAGGGACGGCTTTTCCTCCGTATGTCGGACAAATTCATGTCTTACCGGTTTGGAGGGGCCTTTTGCATGTAGACACTGTCATTTTCAGAATCATTTGGTTACCTCCGCAAGGGAGGCCTATACCAAGCCTACATCGAAACTAAATGTGATTAAGAGCGCTTTTCTACTAAATGTAAGGTCACTACCTAAACACTACATGGAGATATGGGACTTACTAAATTCCCAGGCTCCAGATGTAGGCTTCCTAACGGAAACCTGGCTGAAACCTTCCTCTATTTCGGCCATTGCTCTAGCCCTCCCAGAGCAATACCGTATTTTGCAACTAAATAGAGATGGAAAAATAGGTAGATGTGTTGCTATTGTCTAAACCACCCACTGAAGTCACTATGATTGACAGATTTCAAGATAACTCGGGCGAAATCAGTATTTTCAAAATAGAATTTTCCACCCAGAACTGTTGGAGAGGTGCTTTAGTGTATCCCCCTCCCGGACCATTAAAAGACTTCTCTTTAAAATTGATGGAAAGGATTGCCCCCCATGTTATGGCATCCAAGTACTTCCTCCTCCTTGGAGATTTTTATCTACATAGCGAAATCAAAGATAACGCCGATGCTGTGCAGTTCTTGGAGGACATGGCCTCTATTGACCAACTCATAAAGCCGGTCACACCCTTGATCTCATCCTTACTAACTCTTACTTATCCTCCAATCCAGTGATCTGATCAGACCACATTAATATAAATTTCCAGATACACTGCTCAATTCAGACAGTAGTTAACCCTATACATATTAGTAAGCCGGCACGCCAATGGTGTAAAATATCAGAGGAGAGCTTTCAGCAGGTGTTTAGATCTCCCGACTACTCTAAATCTAGTGATATTGATAGTCGACTCAATGAACTACATCAGGCTATAGAGTCGTCTCTAGATAACATAGCCCCTTTAAAACCAGCTAAGCCCAAATCGGAAAGGAAACAAGCTGTATGGTTCTCCCAAGAATTACATAGAGAAAAATCATACTATCAAACATTAGAAAGAACTTGGCGCAAGTCCCATCTCCAGTCAGAGAAAGAATTCTTTAAGAAAGCTTCCAATACGTATCATAACATCAAGCTGACACGGAAGAGATACATATTGGCGCAACTAACTGGAGCAGGAAATTTCAGGGAAACAGCTATACTCTATACTCAAATCTTTTACCTCTTCTAAAGCCTGTATAAATCGTATCCCTGCCTCCCAGACCTTATGCGACAATATTTGTTCTCTGTCGATAAGATTGAAAATATGATACTTTCCCTAGTAGACCAGACATTGGTGACACTTCCACTGCAACCCATATGGAGCCCAGAGCAGGAGAGCAGCTGGCCTATTCCCCCCCCCCCACACAGGACTTGAAAGTAGAAGAATTGCTAAAAGCAGCAAAATCAGGAACTCCCATTGATATGGTGCCAGCAAAATGGTTTGCCTTATTGGCGCGGCCCCCTGCCTCTCCCATTGGCTCACCTATTAACTCCTCATTGGAAAGCTGCACATATTCTACCGATTACAAAAAAAAAAAAAATTCCGCCCTCAGAGTTATCCAAATACCGCCCTCCTTCCTCTTATGAGCAAACTCATGGAAGGACATGTTAATGGGGAGCTCATGAAATTCGTGGAAGCCCAGCTATGTTTAAATTCCTCACAATTTGGATTTCGACCTAAACACTCAACCGAAACGGCCCAGCTGGGTGTCACAGATGCTATTAAGCTGGCCTCAGATAAGGATAAAGCTGTAGCCGTGGTGCTGCTGGACTTGTCCACAGCTTTTGATACTGTGACACATCATAGACTGCTACAGAGACTAACGGGAATCGGCATAGTGGGGTCTGCTTTTCAGTGGTTTTCTACCTTTTTGGAACTAAAGTACCCAAACTGTGAACCTGGGTAATTTTTACTCCGAAGCTAAATCACTGAATAGAGGGGTTCCCCAAGGATCATGCCTCAGCCCCACGTTGTTTAATATATACGTGGCACCCTTGGCAAAGATCATTAGAGACCATAACTTTGTCCCATTTTCGTACGCTGATGACACGCAACTTCTGTTTTCATTTGATAACTCAGATGGTACCAAACATAAATTTGCAGAAGGCATGCGTGCAATCTCCAACTGGATGTCAAAGAACTTTCTCCAGTTGAATGCCGACATGACTGAAGTCCTTCTTTTTGGCAGAGCTCAACTTCTCTGGTACCCAGAGTGGTGGCCGACAGAATTAGGCCCCACTCCTGTGGGTAAAAACCTAGGATTGTATCTGGACCTTTCTCTAGCTATGAAGGAGCAGGTGGCAGCTGTTTCAAGTAGCTGTTTTGGTTTACTAAAACTCCTAAGGAGAGTGTTCGATATTCTCGCTCTATCGGCAAGCAAGACCTTACTTCAAGCCTTGGTGGTGAGTAGATTGGACTACTGCAATGCACTCCTGGGTGCAGCGAATGAGGGGATACTGAATAGGCTCCAGGTAGTGCAAAACACAGCAGCCGGATTGGCTTTAAATCAACTACCCAGGGGGCGTGGCCAAGATGGCGGCGAGGTGAGACGTGCCTTTCTGTCTCTCCCTCGCCCGCCTGGGATCAGCGCCGAAGCGGGACTGATACCTTCCCCCGCTTTCGGTACACAGCACCGCCGGCGACGCCAGTGACGGAGGCGAGCATGTAGAGACCCCGAGGGAGCCCCTGTGAGCTGTGGGACAGAAGACGGGGCCTGCGCCGGAGCGCCACTGAGGACGCCAGCGACGGGAGCGGGTCTGTCGGGCCCAGCGTGAGCCCCTCCGAGCAGTGGGGTCCCCTTGGCGGCAGGGGCGGCCGACGATAGGCCGCGGCCTAGTGACGAGCCGCGCAGCATCGGCCGCATGTAATTGCCGCCCGGAGTCGGGGGTCTACCTGGTTGGCCGCCACCCGTGAGCGCTGGAGCTTCGAGGCCCGACGGTGAGAGGATTGGTGGCGGGGAGTCCCCTTGGGGGAGCGGAAGAGTCGGGGCGAGCGGCGGGCACCCGGAAGAGTGGAGGCTCGGCGCCGGCGTGCCGCTGGGTGCAGGGGGGCGGTCCGTGACCACTGGGCCCCTCCCGGAACGGGCGGCGGCCGGTTGCACCTCATCGGCGGCGGCCTGGGCCTTTGGCGGGTGTGCCGCTGCGGTGATTGGACCCCGGGGGATTGGCCGGCCGATCAGTGACCCAATCCCCGGTGCCTGGCTTGGAGAGTCGGTTCGGGGGTGCGCCCTATTGTACCATGGCGACCCAGCGGGGTAAGGGCAAGGACAAGGCACAGAGCAAGTCGCTGCAGGAGCTGTTTGCCAAGACCCAGGGAGGGGCGGCGGCGGCGGGGCCCGCAGCCCAGGCGGCTGCGACGGAAGAGATGCGGTCGACGCGGGCCGGGGACGACGGATCGGAACCAGTCACCAGGGCCTTCCTACTGTCGCTGTTCGCGGAACAGCGGGAGGAACTTAAGAGCATGAAGCAGGAACTCTCGGCGGAGCTCAGGGAGGTGCGGAGGGACCTGGATGGTGTGGGAGAGAGAGTACAAGCAGTAGAGGACAGGGTGGACGCTCAGGACACGGAGCTCTCCCTGGTGCATCAGGATCTCATACGGCTCCACGACCAGCAAGTGGACATTCAATCCCACCTGGAAGACTTGGAGAACAGGTCGAGGCGGCACAATATCCGCATCCGGGGGGTGAAACACAACGCAGAAGCTGGGGATATCTTCGCCTTCACGCGAGAGCTCTTCAACCAGATCCTGGGGCGGCCGGCTGGGACGGAGCTCACTCTGGATCGCGGCGTCCGGACAATGGCCTGCCGGCCGACATCCTGGTCTGTCTTCAGGACTATGGCACTAAGGAGGAGATCCTCAGGAGGGCGAGATCACAACACCCCATCACCTTTCAAGGCACTCTCCCGGTGCTCTATCAGGATCTGGCAGCCTTGACTTTCCAGAAACGCAGGACCTTCCGCCCTGTCATGGAGGCCCTCCGTCAACGGGACATTAAATACTCCTGGGGACATCCATTCCGTCTAATCTTCCGGCATAACGACCGGTTGTATCAGTTGCGCTCCCTGACGGAGGCATGCAAGCTGTTGGACATTGACTGCCCGAATGATGATGAGGAGGGTCCTGCGCCGAGCTCCCAGAGAGTCGGCGGTCCGGGCCCAGGATGGTCCCAGTTGAAGCAAAGGCGCAGAGGTGCCAGGCGGCGGGGGCCGCCCCCCGAGGAGATCGCTCAGGGTCGTCAGGACGCCATATCCTCGGTGGCGGGGTCGCTGGCCACGAAGGACGTGGCCCCTTGAGGGGGGCTCCCTGCGGAAAGTGCCTCTATTGCTTTCTTTCTCTGTTGTTCACACTGCCGCTAGGCCCGTTGGGGCGGCATTGGCGGGTACACAGCCGGGTGGGATGGGGGGGGGATGCCTTGGTGAGCCACGTTGCCCCCACTGACTTTTGACTTTCTGATCTTCCTTGGAAGATGGACTATTGGTTCGTTCAATATGGTTGGGGTGGGGGAGGGAGGGTTCGCGGGGTCAGTTGGGCTTTCACTCTTTTTTCTTTCTTTTCTTCCTTTTTCTTCTCTTTTCTGTACCGGGCTTGAGGGGTGGTGGTTGGGTGGCTTAGGGTGCATCTCGGTCATTACAGGGTTGCGCGTTTATAGCGGGTGCTCTCTGATGGGTGGGTATGCCTTCTACAACGCTTAAGGTTCTTACGCTTAATGTCCGGGGCCTGAACAATCCTATCAAACGTAGATCTATTCTATCCCTTCTTGCGCAGTCAGGGGCTGAGCTATGCCTGCTCCAGGAAACACACCTTCTCCTGAAAGACACGCACCGGTTGCAGTCCCAATCATTCCCCATACAGTCCTTTTCCTGTGACACCTCTAAGCGGGCAGGGGTGGCGATCCTTCTCGCGCCGAGGTTCAGGGGGCTTTCAATGCACAGGGTGGCGGAGATCAGAGGCAGGTTGCTTGTATACCAATTCCATATGGGGGACTACACATTCACGGTAGGCTCAATTTATGCACCTAATGACAGACCGGAACATTTCCTCCAGGTGGCGCTGACGGAGCTGTCGGCCTCCCCGGACCAGAGGTTGCTGCTTGGGGGAGACTTGAATTTGGTCTTCGACAACGTGATGGACCGTTCGGCACAGCGCACGGGGCAGGTGGGTGCTCTATCGCAGAAGGGTCATGTGGCGCTACAAGAGTTAGATATGGTGGATCTCTGGCGGGTGTACAATCCCTCAGCCCGGGAATACACGCATACCTCATGCGCGCACGGCACTTATGCGCTGCTGGACTACTTCCTGGCCACCCGAGCAATCTGTCAAGAGACCTCTGGGGTGGAGATACTGGCGGCGTCTTTGTCGGATCACGCAGCGGTGGTCATGACGCTGCGGCTTCCGCCCGTGGGCGGGAGATGCCACCAGTGGCGCCTGCGGGACACGCTCCTGCTTCGCCCCGTGGTGGTTAAAAAGCTACGAGGAGTCATCGAGGAGTATCTTCGCTTCAACGATAACGATGATACAGCCGTGACCACGTGCTGGCTTGCTCTGAAGGCGGTGGTCCGTGGAGTCATTATTGCCCTCTCCGCAGCCGAGAACAAAGAACGCCAGGCGAAGCACGCGGAGCTAGCGCAGAAGGTCAGGGATCTAGAGCGTATGCATAGCCGCACGGGGGCCCCGAGGGTCTGGCGGCTGCTGAAGGCACAGAGGGCGCAGTTGGAGGCGCTGGATCGCGACAGGGCGGAATATGCGGCATTGCGCCTCCGGCACAGCTACTACGTGGGTGGGGATAAATGTGGTGGCCTTCTGGCCCGTTGCCTGCGGGAACGCCGACTGAGGGAGGGGGTCAAGGCGATAGAGGACTCGAGCGGGGTCCTGCACACGGACGACGGCGAGATTGCCGCGACGTTTCGAGACTTCTATGCCCGGCTTTACGACGCGCAGACACTCAACGACAGCGGGCTTGACGCGTACCTGGACCACGCGCGAATAGCGGGCCTCTCAGCGCCCCAGGCAGAGATGCTTGAATCGCCAATCCGCCCAGAGGAGGTGATCTCGGCCATCTCGCGACTCAAGGTAGGCAAGTCCCCAGGCCCGGATGGCTTTACGGCTACGTTCTATAAGCAATTCTGCCCTTTGGTCACCCCCATTCTTACACGACTCTTCAATTCGTTCGACACGTTCGGAGACTTGCCCTCCCCACTGCTGAACGCTGCAATAGTGGTGATCCCTAAACGCGGGAAGGAGGGCACACAGTGCGGTTCCTACTGACCGATCTCCCTTCTAAACGTGGACCTTAAGTTGTACACGGGGATCTCGGCGGCCCGTCTCGCACCGCACTTGCCGTACCTTATAGATCCGGACCAGGCGGGCTTTATTCCAGGCCGCCAAACGAGCGACCACACGAAACGGGTCCTGCATCTCATCGAGAAGGCCTCACGCTTCCCGGCCGACTATGCCCTCCTGGCGGTGGATGCCGAGAAGGCGTTTGACCGGGTGCATTGGCCCTACCTGGAAGCGGTTCTGCAGCGGTTCGGGCTACGGGACAAGATGAGGGCGCGCATACTCAATTGCTACCGAGACCCGCGCGCCACGGTCCGAGTTAATTGCCATACCTCGGAGCCGTTTCGGATCTCCTGGGGCACCATGAAGGACTGGGCTATTCTAAGGCCCAGCGGTGCCAGGGGACAACACCTGAAACCTTCGTGGGTTACCTGTTCCGGCGTACAAAACACAGAGACACGGGACACTTCCTGCGGCGTCAAAGATCAGCGTTTATTTACTGCAGGGAGACAGAAATCGCAAGAAGTACACAACGTGTAGGTTCTGAGAGACTGCTTCAAATTGTAAAAGTGGATCGCTCCTTTTATACACATTTTCGTCATTGAACAACATGGCAAACAAAAGGTTACAACTCAGTTCCCACAGTAAACTTCAAAAAGGGTCGCATTCATGTTTTCAGAAGCCCGGAACATAATTACAGCAGCATTGCCGGTTCCCAACTGTAAAAGCACATTATCCTCACATTAAGCACATTCCATTCCGACTGTAAACAAATTAGGAGAAGGGACAGAAACAGATGCAAAGGAAAAACAAGGATGCACAACAGATTGGAAAAGAGTGTAGAGAGCAATATCGGAAACTTGATTGCTGGATCAAAGGACTCGTGCCTAATGCATGCACGACTGAAACAATAGACTAGCACAGCAAGATGAGCCTCGAGCGGGGCCATCTGCCCTTGCAGTGTCATCCCCCTCGTCATAAAGACACCTTCAAAGGAACATGTGTCCTCCGCGAAAGCTTGGGAATCCCAGGGTCACAAAGCGGACAGTGTCCGTTCGCTGGCTACTTGAGGGCAAGAGACAAAATGGATGCCGTATCTAAGATGGAACCCGAGGGTCCAGATGGACATACCCAGGAATGAGACGAACCGTACATATTAGCGTAGCGAAAACGCGTACACCCACTAAACTCGTCATTTGCGGTTCGAAGATACCAAACTCGTCCATATTCGAACAAACCCAAAAAATGTCATTGTGGGTTTTATATAGCGCTAGAATCGACTCCCGCGCTTCGACCGCTGGGGAACCCGTCCTGGCTCACCCTGCGAGATGGTCCCTAATGGGTATCTCTAAGGTGCGACCAAGCATCCCCGGCGGTCTGGGGGGGCCGTTGTGAAGATGAGGCAAGCTAATGCCCAGAGTTGCCGAGTGTGGTCCCTGACTGGAGTAGGCACCGAAGCGAGAATTATCGAGCCCGCTGACCCTGGTCCACGACCCTGCCGCGTCGGGAATCGAACCCTGGTCCCGGGCCGTCCTCTGCTTACGGGTCTGCCGCCTCTAACCAGTGAGCCACACCTCTCCATTACGATTCTCACGGAACCTCAGACGCTCCTTTTGCCCTCATGTAGGCAAGCACTAGTCGAGATCAGAATCGATTTCGATATTCATCAAATCGTTCAGTTGTTGCTGGAACATCATTCTATCCATCAATGTCTCCTTGGTAACTGATGGCCGTCTTATACACGTTGTAGCACAGAGACCACATAAGGCAGGACCACACTGCACACAAAGACAACACGTGAACAGAAACGTTACAACAACCCCTACGATCATCAGAATCTTCCAACCCCAAGTTGATATCAGGCCCCAAAACCATCCTAGAAGTGTCCAACCACCTTCGTCCACGTGTATGGACTCGGAGATCTTATGTAACTTCGAGATGGCTTGGTAAACAGTTGGAGCGTTGTCAGGGATGAAAATGCAACAGCTTGAATGGATCACTTTGCACACACCACCTCTATCTGCAAGAACAACATCTAGAACCATACGGTTCTGCAACGTCATGAGTCTATCCGCCTGAAGTTCTACTGTTAAATTACCAAGAGCACTCGCAGTTATGTTAGCAGTCAATTCTACCACACGGGTCAACTGTCTCAAGTTCCTACTATTAACCATAGGTCCCCAAAACGGCAAGAAACCCTTAAAGAAATCTCCTGCTTCTTGACCGGCAGTGTCCTCTTCGCTAATAACGCCTCTCACAACTCTAGTTTTGTGATAGTCTGAGGCGACCGTAAAAGTCGGTGGCAAAAGATTCGCAATATAACAGGTACCCGAGAAGTCACGGGGCAACCATGTATATGCACGTTCATAACATACGAAATAGGTACCCTTGGCAGTCAAGAAAACAGGGGAAGAGAGCATCGGTAGAACATACGTATCAGTACAAGCACTCTTCCCAAGTTGGGCTCTCGGATTTCGACCAAGACCTTTCAAGCAGAAATTACCGAGGTGAGGTACGATCCATATTGGAGACGAGCTCTTAAGCTGTCTATCACCCACTGACATACTATACTCAGCCTCACTCAGATCCTTATATGCTTGCACCTCTTCATCTGGAATAAGCGATGCAGCAAAAATATCCCTATCTAAATCAGCAATCGCTATCGCCAAAGGCTTGTGGTACAGACCAGGACCAGGACCGAAGTTTTGCGGAACGTGGCTCTCGACTGGGGTAGGAATCTAGTGCACTACGGAACATAGTTTGAAATGCTCGAGCTGAGCCCTGGGAGCTGTGAGGAAGAACCAAATACGGAATACCCCTATCCATGGTATGTGGCATTAACCCACACACCCAACAGTTGGTAGTATTCATCACCAACTGATGCTGATGTAGGAGTTGAACGAAGGAGTTATTCATGAATTCCGCACGTCTAACCTGTTCATGTTGGGGCAGAGGATGAAAGGAATGTGGGGAAACAGTGGTAATAGAACTTGGTTTAGGAGAAAAAGTAGGTGAAATGGAAGGCAATAACGACTGTATTCCGAAATACACTCCACCCACCAATAGCATAGAAACAGTCAGAAACAGCAGGAATACCTGAAACAAAAAACATTTTGTTCGTACAATCTTATGCAATTTTGATCTTTGCGCCGACATCCTTTCTACTTCCAACAGCTCAGAGAATGCCATCCTCTAAAAACCGTCCGTGACGTCCTTGACGCACTTCGTTCTGAGTAGCAATTATCAATTCCCAGGAGTTCCCAGGAATCGACAAAAAGTAACCGACCTAGTGTCAGGAACCTGCTAAACAGAAGGAAGTACCCGCAGGGCCCTACGGTTAACCCGGATGATAGGTTTTCTTAAACAAACACCCAACTTAATAAAAATCTCCTAGCTGTGAAAAGCACACGTATAAAGGAACTCGAAAATTGGTAAAAGGATGCAATTGTTCTTAATGTTCGTTGCAACAGTAAAGGAAAGTATAAGAAAAATGTTATTAGTCTTTGTCATGTGAACGAAGAAAATATCGATTTCTTCCAGGTCGAGTCTGCTCTTCAAATAATTGTTCAGCTGGTGAAACAGTGTTCAGTCGATTAGATAACAGTTCAGACCTTGAGTTCTCCAAAACTGACAACTCAACAGATGTGTCTGGCTGCAATGAATTGTCTCCTACAGGTTGAACATCACTAAACGGCACAAAGCATAGAGGGGTCTCGGTTTCCATTGCCGCAATACCAGTTCTCACCCAATTATCTGCTGGTGAAGGGATCGGAACCTTTTTGGTATGGGTGGCGTGCACCCAGTTCTTTCTGCCTTCCAACCGAACTGCAGTCCTTGTAGCCAACAATACTTGGAAGGGACCCACAAATCTCGGCTCCAAGTTGCGTTTTCTGCCAAAATTGCGGGTGACAATCCAGTCACCCGGTTGGAGCCGATGTCCAGGACCCTCTGTCTGTGCCGGTAAAGCTTCAAAGACCTGTTGATGAATTAACCTCAGTTTAGTAGTCAGATCATGAAGATAATCAATTAACATTGGATACTCAAGACTATCAAAGGCCTTAGGCCTCGGGACTCCCCAAACGTTTGCAGGGCGGCCGAACACAATCTCATATGGGCTGAGCCCTACTCGAGAGTGCACAGTCGCCCTGGTCGATAAGAGAGCCAGAGGCAAGGCATCAGGCCATGACAAACCAGTCGTGGCTTGTATCTTCGCAAGTTTCAGCTTCAGAGTACCATTGTACCCTTCAACCAAACCCGCTGCCTGGGGATGATTGGCGCTATGGAATTTCTGTCGAATTCCAAGGCCCTTACACACACTCTGCATCACGCTTCCCACAAACTCACTTCCGTTATCTCACCACACAATCCGTGGCATTCCATACCGAGGAAAGTATTCCTTCAGTAGGACGTTCGCTGTGGACAGGGCAGTATTATCCTTAAGAGGATAGGCCTCGATCCATCTGGAGAACGCACAAACCACAACTAAAATGTACTTTAGATTATTACATCTCTCCATATGGATGAAGTCCAGTTGGATAACCTCAAAGGGACAGGCAGGAGGAGCAAAATGGCCGGGTGGAGTGGGGGTGCCCTTGCCAGATTATGCATCAAACACACCATACAATTCTTAACCACCCTCTCAGCACATTTAGCAATACCATCATTCTTCCATACAGGGGACAACAACTTACATATACCTTTCGCGCTAATATGTGACAAACCGTGAGCCATAGTCACAATGGCTAGCACATATGCATCCGGTAACATCCACCTCTGACATTCCGACAAGTCAACCCAACATCCATGCACATCTAACTTTCCCGTGCTTTCTTTCCACTTGGTCTTTTCAGTTTCAGTGGCCTCATTCTGAATTGCTTTCACGCTCTCAACAGTGTCTTCACACATACCAGTCTCCGTCGGCCACCTCACTAAACTCGTAACATACATTCGGGTTGCAAGATTCTTAGCCGTTTCCTTCGCAATCTCGTCCGCAAATGCATTACCACGACCAACATCATCCGTAACCTTTCGATGCGCACTACATTTAATGATCGCCACCTGTTTAGGCAATGTAAGTGCATCCAAAATATCGTTCACGAGCTGTCCATGTTGGATCTTCGTACCATGCGATGTCATAAATCCCCTTTCTCTCCACTATCGACCAAAACTATGTGCAACACCAAACGCATACTGACTATCGGTAAACACATTCACTCGCTTTCCCTTACACAAAACACACGCTCTTGTCAACGCAATCAACTCTGCCGCTTGCGCTGAATTCTGACTCAATCTCGCAGTTTCCACAACCGTGCTCAACGTCACTACAGCATACGCAGTCGTCACATCACCATTCGGCAACTTAAAACATGAACCATCAACATACAAAGTGCCATCGGGGTCTGTCAATGGAGTGTTTTTCAGGTCCACACGACCCTTCGTTTCTTCCTCAGTTCGTAAATAACAATCATGTGGTGGTACACCATTTGATTCCATATTAGTCGGCAACAATGTCGCCGGATTCAGCACATTACAACGCTTGATCTGTATATGACTTGCCAAAAGTGTCAACTCATAACCGGACAACCTTGCACTCGTCAGATGTTGAGTTTTTGTCCGATTCAGGAGAGTGTCAACTGCATGCGGAACCATCACTATGAGCATATTATCCATGACCAGACCTGCGGATTGTCGAATAGACACCGCAGCTGCCGCTGTCGCTCTCAAGCAACTTGGCAACGCTCTAGCTACCGGGTCTAAGGTCGAGGAAAAATATGCACACGGACGCTGCTTACCACCAAATTGTTGCGTCAAAACACTCAACGCACAACCTTCTCTCTCGTGAACATATAGTGTAAATGGTTTACTGTAATCAGGAGTACCTAACACAGGAGCTGAACACAGCGCATCACGTAGTTCAGAAAAACTTTTCTGACATTCTTCCGTCCATGGCAAGGGAGTCGAAACATCCTTGCACGTGAGAGCTATCAATGGCTTCGCTAACAGTGAAAAGTTCGGAATCCACTGCCTGCAGTATGACGTGATACCTAGAAAGGCACGCACATCTCTCTGAGTTGTTGGCACAGTCATTCGAGCGATCGCTGCAATTCTTTCTGGGGTCAACCTTCTTCCCGCCTTTGACAATAAGTGACCTAGATAGGTTACTTCTTGACAACAATATTGCAATTTAGAAGGTGACACTTTGTGATGTAAGTCACATAGATGCTGTAACAGTGATACTGTAGCAGTTCTGCAAATCTGTTCAGTGTCAGCAGCTACCAACAGATCATCAACGTACTGAATCAAGGCCGCACCAGCCGGTAACACAAACGCATCAAGTTGACTCTTAAGAGCTTGGCTGTAGATCGATGGACTCTCACAGTAGCCCTGAGGTGCGCGTTTGAACCTGAAGCTGCGACCACCTAATGAGAAACCGAATAGATCTCTGCTTTCCTCAGCAATCGGAATGCTAAAGAAAGCATTCTTCAGATCAATTACCGAGAACCATGATGCAGAAGCTGGAATCAGAGTCAGCAAAGCTGTAATGTCAGGCACCACGGGAAACTGTGGAATAACAATCTTATTTACCTCCCTCAAATCAATAACAAAACGATACACAGGAGGCTTGGATGGATCAGTTAGTTTCAAAATAGGTAACACAGGACTATTACACACGTTACCCCGAGTTTCTTCGACGACATGTTTATCGATCAAATCGTAAATGATCGCTAATAGTGCTCGTTCTCCATCAAGAGAGATACGATACTGGGGAATGCGTGGCAATCGCACGTTTGAGTTCAATTGAACAACATAAGGTGGTATATCCAGCAGGCCCACGTCATTGGGACCTGTCGCCCACAAAGACTCAGGAAGAGAACTCAATTCTGGTGGGAGTGTATCAGTCGACAAATACATAGGAGAGATCACTCTCTGACCTAACGTAAGCTCCACTCCCGCGGGAGAACAGTACAAAGTCGCATATAACCGCTTCAACAAATCCAGGCCCAAAAGATTCTCACTACAACCAGTTGTCAAAATCAAAGGAGCTTCTAACTCACGAGACCCAATTGTAAGGGGCAAAGGGCTAGAAACTGGATTGCTAACAGGGGCGCCAGAGAATCCAACGGAAACATTCGTTAAGCCAGACAAAGGCGTGCCAGGGAGTTTCGAATGCATGATGGAACTTTTCGCTGCACCAGTGTCCAACAGAAAAGGCTCAACAACGCCCAATGTGGCAACTGCGACATAAGGCCCTCTCTGATCAACCGGAAGTGATACTACTCCCTTTCTTTGTCTATGGCTGTCCTAGTAATTACCGTCAGCATCAACATCATGCTCGACATAATAGTCGTCCACATGATACTGCGCAGATCTACCAGACGATGAATCCCGCTGATCAAAGCAATTTTGCGAGTCTGATGAAGTGGCAAAACGCTCATTCTGATTCTGAGTAACACCGCGACCTCTACCACGTGACGCTTGTTGAGGACCACTACGACCTCCTCGACCCGAAACACCATTGTTTCGGTCACGCAAAACTGGACAATTAAACTTCAGATGGCCCTCACCCCTACAATATGCGCATTGATTATACCCCAACATAGATCGAGGTGTAGAGGAGTCAGTACGCGACTGTGATCTAGAAAACTGTGAGTGTAATCGATTTGGCTGTTGCGAGTCATTTTGATTCGAGCGCGGAGGATACGCTTGCTGCAATAAGACCTTAGTTTTAAGATCCTTCGTTTTCTTATCTGCGCGTTCGCTTTCTTCTTTCTCTCTATTTTCGTAGTATTGGGCCGTGGCTAATATCTGAGCAGTGGTAGAAACGGCCCACGAACTTTCAGAATTCTTCAATTTGTTGCTTAGTTCAGGCAACAAATTAGATACAAATTTATCAACAAACAATCGCTGACCTCCCTCAGAGCTCATATCCTGACCACTATGATCGATGAATGCCTCCTCAAATCTCGTAAAGAAATCGGAGACACTCTCGCCCTTCTTTTGTTTGCACGCAGACAATTTGTCCCAGTTAACTCTCATTGCCGGCATAAGCGTCTTCATAAGCGTAATTATCCTCTGGGGCAGATTTTCAATGATCTGTTCAGGTTTAGCCCCCCCAACTTGCCGTCCGTCAGCCGCCGCAAGAGCAGCCCAATCACCGCCTAACTCAGCTGCGTGATTCTCTTGACGGATTTTCGCCCAAATCGGTTGAGGTACTACGTTACCAAACAACATGTCGATATCAGCAAGGTTCATAACAGTAGCATCCACTAATTGGGATAACTCCTTATAATAACCTGCAGGATTTTTGCGGGGGTCAGGCAAAGTTTGCTTTACCTGCAAAACTTCCGATCGCTTCCACGGGAGGTGTATCCAAACTCTCTGAAAGTGTGGTAGAACAATAGGATTAGCAGCAGGATCACCTGGCATCCATACTGGGGGAACTTCCCGCATAGGATACTGACCAGGTTGTGCCGTCCGCTCCTCAGTTTCGTCCTTAAACAATGCTCGAGGTTGTACTGTAGAGCGAAAAGATAACAGATGCTCTAAAGCACGTCAGACATTACC
Source organism: Triturus cristatus (assembly GCF_964204655.1). NCBI lineage: Eukaryota > Metazoa > Chordata > Amphibia > Caudata > Salamandridae > Triturus > Triturus cristatus. The sequence goes on along the minus strand of NC_140579.1, from coordinate 116,691,377 downwards.
ACCCACAATCATACCATTCGAAAATTGATTCTGAAGCTCAGTGATCTCGGGCGGTACATTATCTACCTCCTCATTATCCCACTCTTCTCTCAAGGATTTACACATTTCCTCGAACACGAATCTTTGTGTGGGCTCATTAAACTGAGAAAATGTCTCGAAAACTATACGCGAAGTGTACTTCGCAGGATGCCTAATCCATTTACACGCCATTTTCACTAACGACTCACGTTCTCTACCATCAGGAATTTGACTACGCCTCTGAGAGACATCAGAAAGATCGGACCCGAGTATCGGTCCAAAAAGTGGAGAATAGAGATTAGCGACAGCATTAAATATACGACTACGAACGGAAGGAGAAGAAGAAGGAAGCACAGGAGCAACGACATTAGGAGTAAACGTAGAAACAGTAGCAGTAGTCGGGATAACAGGAGTAGTAATAAGAGTGGGCTGATGAGATACTGGCAAAGGAGCAGTAGGAAAAAGAGCGGGTAAAGGAGGATGAACAATTTGCGGCACAAGGGGATTCGGAAGAACAGGAGGAACGACAGGCAGACCAGCAGCCGCCAGGACAACAGGTTGAGGAACAGGAGGAATCACAGGACCCACAGTATCTGGTGCATAGGAAGGTGGTGATTTCAATAGATAAGACAATAATGGATCCTCTACCGCTTCTTCTCCCGTCTTATCAGGACTAGACGGTAAAACCGGATAACATTTATCCACCGCCATATGATGAAGTCTAGCTAAAACTTCCTGCTCCTTCTCGTCTTTGTCTCGCTGATACTGTTCTGCATTTCGCATTACCGTAATAACACCTTCTCTCTTATTTTTCTTAATCTGTTTGATTTCTTTCTGCTTGGCCTCTTTACGCCATAACTGAAAGGAATCAAACATGGCCGGCCTAGCCTTCTTTTTAAACAATTTAGCTTCAAGATTATCTAATATTGCAGTTTCGAAACTACCATGTGATGGCCAACTAAGAACACCATAATTTCTAGTGTAACGAATCCAATATTCATTATATATAATAGGACCTACTCCGTGGCGACTATAGAGCTCATAAATTGGAGTTCCAACTGGAGGTATCGGACATGAATCCTCCAGTCGGGAATCCGTGCTGCAACATTTAAGGAAACCAAACAAAGTACTACGGCCAGGCATCGTGCACACTAACCAAGTTTACAAACTTCAAGGGCTATCGAATTACGATGTCCTCGCAAAAAAAATGCAAGACCCTCGGTTTTTGGCAATTGCAATTGTCAAATAAAACCCAACAACTAAGAACCAACAACTAAGAACCACAAATGCAATGGAACCATGCTAACAACCAGGTTTAGCGACCCACAAATACTTAACTGAAAGAGCAATGGCGTCACCAGGAAGGCCCGTCTATCGTCTCGCCGTACAAAGGACTACGCCAGGCGCCAAAACAGGTCGACAGTCAGGGCATCAGTCCGTCGCAGCCGTCAGGAGGCGGGAATCTTCGCGGGAAAAGTCTTCGGACCACTTATTTCGAAAACTGGATCGATGAAGCGGGGTGCACCTTCCCTCGGAGATTTCACACGAAGTTCCTCACGATCGTCGGGCTTTGGACCGGTACCGCTGATGTCGCCCCATGTTGGGCGCCAACTGAAGGACTGGGCTATTCTAAGGCCCAGCGGTGCCAGGGGACAACACCTGAAACCTTCGTGGGTTACCTGTTCCGGCGTACAAAACACAGAGACACGGGACACTTCCTGCGGCGTCAAAGATCAGCGTTTATTTACTGCAGGGATACAGAAATCGCAACGTGTAGGTTCTGAGAGACTGCTTCAAATTGTAAAAGTGGATCGCTCCTTTTATACACATTTTCGTCATTGAACAACATGGCAAACAAAAGGTTTCAACTCAGTTCCCACAGTAAACTTCAAAAAGGGTCGCATTCATGTTTTCAGAAGCCCGGAACATAATTACAGCAGCATTGCCGGTTCCCAACTGTAAAAGCACATTATCCCCACATTAAGCACATTCCATTCCGACTGTAAACAAATTAGGAGAAGGGACAGAAACAGATGCAAAGGAAAAACAAGGATGCACAACAGATTGGAAAAGAGTGTAGAGAGCAATATCGGAAACTTGATTGCTGGATCAAAGGACTCGTGCCTAATGCATGCACGACTGAAACAATAGACTAGCACGGCAAGATGAGCCTCGAGCGGGGCCATCTGCCCTTGCAGTGTCATCCCCCTCGTCATAAAGACACCTTCAAAGGAACATGTGTCCTCCGCGAAAGCTTGGGAATCCCAGGGTCACAAAGCGGACAGTGTCCGTTCGCTGGCTACTTGAGGGCAAGAGACAAAATGGATGCCGTATCTAAGATGGAACCCGAGGGTCCAGATGGACATACCCAGGAATGAGACGAACCGTACATAGTAGCGTAGCGAAAACGCGTACACCCACTAAACTCGTCATTTGCGGTTCGTAGATACCAAACTCGTCCATATTCGAACAAACCCAAAAAATGTCATTACGATTCTCACGGAACCTCAACCAGGCAGGGTTGTCCCCTCTCCCCGCTGCTCTTTGCAATGTACATGGAGCCCCTTGCTCAGCACATACGATACAACGGCCGGATCTCTGGGATTCAGTTTGGGGGGGATGTCCATACGATCTTCCTTTATGCCGACGATGTCCTCTTGACCTTCTGAGAGCCGCTGACGTCCCTGGGAGCGATCCTGGAGGAACTTACTGCGTTCGGGGAGGTATCCGGCTTCAAGGTCAACGTTGCCAAATCAGTGGCGCTGTCCCTCTCTCTAACACCGGGAGCGGTCGCAGACCTACGGGCGAAGTATCCGGTGCCCTGGTCATTGGGACCAGTCCCCTATCTCGGGGTGCAGCTGACCCCTACGATTCCGGGCATCCGGACCCTGAATTACGATCGTCTCCGCGCCACCGTCAAAACGGATCTCCTTCGCTGGCGACGCTTGCCGCTCTCATGGCTTGGGCGGGTGGCAGCCATCAAAATGACGATACTACCCAAGATACTGTACGTGTTCCACATGCTCCCCATATATCCACCGAAGGGCTGGATCAAAAAGGTCCAATCCGACTTAGCTCAGTTCATATGGCAGGGCAGGAAACCTCGCCTCAAGCGCCAGATTAGCTCTCTTCCGCCGGAACATGGTGGTGTCGGCGTTCCCGATCTCGCGCTTTACTTTCAAGCTGCCCAGCTCCGCTACCTGGCGGAATGGGTGAGGCCCGAATCCGCAAAGCACTGGTTGTTCCAGGATCGGGCGGTGGCGGGGACATCCCTGGCCGCACTCCCATTTCTACGCCGGGAACAGCGGCCCCCCAATCTTTACGCCTCGTGGGTGACCCAGGCGGTGGTGCGGATCTGGGACCAGACCGGGGAGCGGCAGGAACTGACGACCTTTCCCTCGCTGCTGACCCCTCTGTTCGGAAACTCCGACTTCCCGCCGGGGCAGCCGAGTCCTCTTTCCCGGGTTGGCGTTACACCGACTGCAGGGCGCTGGAGGTTTTGTACGAGGCGGGCGGGCTCATCACCCTAGCCCAGCTGGCCACTGATTATGGTATTCCGGCCAGGGACCTGATTGGTTACCTTCAGATCAAACACTGGGCCACGCAGCCGCGGGAGAAAAGCGCGGCGCAACGCCAGCTCACGGCGTTTGAACGCTGGCTCATCACAAGGTCGTCGGACAAAAAGTTGACCTCAGACCTCTACAAGATGCTCCTTTCATCGCACATTCACTCGTACCACGCGGGTAGAGCGCGCTGGGAGAGGGATCTGCTCGCAAAGGAATGGGAGGGTTGTTGCTACAGGGCCCGGCACACGGCTACACATACAGGGCTTACGGAAACGTTCACTAAATTGGTGAACTATTGGTATTATACACCGGAACGCTTGCACCGTATGGACAGCTTACGCACCGCAGGGTGCTGGAGGGGGTGCGGTCAATCTGGCACCCTGACGCATATTCTTTGGGACTGCCCCCTGATATCCCTGTATTGGCGACAAATTCTGGATGAGGTGGATAGATACTTTGACACGGAGCTGCCCAGACTACCTGCATACATCATTCTGGGGGTCCCCAATGCCATCACCTACCCCTTGAAGTCCCGTAGGGGGAAACAGATAGCCTTAGCGCTGGGGGCGGCCACGCAATGTCTACTAGCTTGCTGGAACACGCCCCGCATACCTACACACTTGGAGTGGCTGCACCGCCTCTGGCACATCCTGGGGATGGAGCGTATCTCCTTAAAGCTGGCTGGTAAGGGTGCCTCCTTTGCGGACTTGTGGCAGCCGTTCCGGGCCCTCCTGACCCAGGACTTTAGGGAGCTGACTTGTCCCCGGTACCTACGCCTCCTACGGCTTAGCACGGACCCGGAGGAGAAGGACACTGCTCAGACACCATGATTGGGCTCTTGCCCAGGGGCGGCCCTTTGCGCTCGGCCCCCAGGTCCCTTTGACCCCGGGCTCGGTTCTTCATTTCTTTCTTCTTTCTTCCTTCTTCTCTCTTCTGTTTCATTCTTCACGGGGAAGGGAGGGGTGGGATGGTCGAGGGGAGGGGGGATATTTGGGGGTTCAGGTTGGGGGCGGAGGGCCACTAGGGTGGCGGGTGATGGGCCTTGTGGGCACATTCTCGCCACTCCGAGCGTTTAGTTGTGACGAAGGCAAGCCCAGTTTATCCCACTCCAGCTGGGGCGGGGGACAGTGTAATTGTTTGCTGCCATTCCTCCCTCTGTTGAAAACTTTAATAAAAAGATTTAAACCTAAATCAACTACCCATTACAAAAAAGCTTACATTGGCTTCCTGTTCGAAGTCGAATCAAGTTCAAAATTTGTTGACTGATTCAAAAAACCCTTAATAATAATGGTCCCAGGTACATGACCGATAGTCTTATCTCCTACCTTCCCAACAGACAGCTATGTTCTAGGGGAAAGGCTCTGCTTGTGGTACCCCGGGTCAACAAGTTTTGCACGGGTGGTAAAACCTTCACCTATGTTGCTCCCCGCCTTCGGAACAAACTCCCTATGTCGCTACGGGTGTGTCCGGATTTGTCCAAATTTAGAAAATCACTAAAAACTGAACTTTTCGAGCCTGGCTAGTTCTCCACCACCTTGTTGTTATTCTTTGCTGCCAGCACAGAGATACCCCTGTAGGGGCGAGTCCTTCGCTCTATAAATCCCTCATTCATTAATTCATTCATGGAGAGATGATGCAGTGATTGTGGGCATGGCTGGTAGGGGAAGGTGAGGGTCCGAGTGCAGTGAGCTACCACATGTCATCCCATGGGGACGTGTTCTTTCTGAAGATGAGCACTTCTGTCTTGTCCATGTCCAGTTTCAGGCAGTTGGGTCTCCTCCAGTTGGTGACATTGGTCATGGCGTTCTGGAAGTTGACTCTGGTTGTGGCAGTGTCTTCCATGAGCGATAGGATTAGTTGTGTTGTCAGCGTATGAGATGATGTTGAGTCTGTGCGAGTGGGCGATGTTGGCAAATGGAGTCATGTAGGCGTTGAAAAGGGTGGGGCTGAGGAAAGATCCTTGGGGGACTCCGCAGATGATGTTCTTGGGTACGCAAGTGTAAGGCAGTAGGTGGATTTCCTGTGTGCGTACTGTGAGGAATGAGGTGATACACTTGAGGGAGTTTGGCGATGAGGGTGTGATGGGAGACTATGTCAAAGGCCGCTGAGAGGTCAAGGAGGATCAGGACTGCAGTGCCGCCACAGTCGAGGATTGAACTGATGCCATCGGTTGTGGCTATTAAGGCAGTCTTGGGCTGTGGTTGGAGTGGAAGCCGGACTGGGTGGCATCAAGTAGGTTGTGTTCTTCCAGGTGGTCTGTGAGCTGACGGTTGATGGCTTTCTACATGACCTTGGCCAGCAAGTGGAGCAGCGAGAAAAGACAGTATTTTGTGAGCACGTTTAGGTCGGCAGAGGGTTTCTTTAGGAGGGGATTTACCTCCGCGTGCTTCCGGGTGTCAGAGAAGGTGGCTAAGGTGATGGATGAGTTGAGGATGTTGGTGAGAGTGCTGCTAATTTCCTTCTGTCTCAGGTTGGAGGCGTGGTGGAGGAAGGGGTCTGTTGGTGCTCCAGAGTGAATAGAGGGCATGACCGCTGTAGTGATTGGTATGATGAGTGGTGTTCATTCAGTGAGGCGGCTGCGGGAGTTGCCGGTGTGAGTCAGGTGGTGGATGAGGTCAGTAGGCTGCGGGTCGAAGGTGCTGTAGATGTTTGCTATCCTATTGTGGAGTTAGTCTGCCAGGGAGTTGCAGAGGGTTTGGGAAGAGCAAATTGTGGTCTCAGTGGCTGATGGACAGGAGAATTCACTGAAGATGCTGAAGAGTTCTTTTCTACGATTGGTGCTGGCCTTGATGCGGGGGTTGGGGTGTCCGTTTTGGCCTCCTTGAGGTGATGGTGGTAGTTGCTCAGGGCAGATTTAAAGGTGGTGAGGTCTGAGGGGTTTCCACTGGATTGCCAATGTCTCTCCAGTCACTTAATCTTACGTTTGAGGGTGCGGAGCTCAGTGGTGAACCAATTGGCATGCTTGGAAGGTTTCCTTCTGCTAGTTGTTTTCAGGAGTACAATGGTGTTTTGCGCAGCTGGAGTTCCAGTCAAAGAAGTTTTAGACGGATAGCACCAGGTTGCTGGTTACATTGAGGGTGGTAGTCCATTGGGTCTCGGTGATTTTGCTCCAATTGTGGCAGACTTGTGTGGTGGGTGTGGGGATGGGTTGTGGTGAGGCAGCGATGGAGACATGGATGATGCTGTGGTCAGTCCAGGTGAGTTTGGTGGTGTGGCTGAATTTTATTATATCGCCGCCGATGAAGATAGAGTCAAATGTGTGTCCTGCGCAGTGTGTGGGGCTGCTGACCTGTTGTGTGAATCCGATGTTGCTCATGCTTTCCAAGAGGTTGGCAGAGTTGGTTTCATTGGGTTCATGGAGGTGGAAGTTGAGGTCGCTGAGGAAGGTGTAGTGCTTGGAGTCGATTGCCAGGGGTGTGATTAGTTCTGAGATGGAGTTGCAGAAGTCAGGTCAGGGGCCTGTGGGTCAGTATGCGAGGATTCCTCTGATGGTAGTGTTCATATGGAAGTAGAAGTGTTCTATGATAGGTGGAATGTCTTCTTCGGTGGTGGTGCATTGGAGGGTCTCCCTGTGGATGATGGTGATGCTTCCTCCTTGTTTGTAGGCCCAATCTTTGTGTACCATCTTGTATCCATGGAGCATTGCACTCATGATGTCGGGTGCAGAGAATGGTGTGAGCCAGGTCTCAGTGATACACCTTATCCCGAGGCTGTAGGTGGTTATGTTGTCCTAGATTTTGGTGGCGTACTTGCAGAGGGAACGGATGTTGAGCAGCATGCAGTGGAGCTGTTCTGGCGGGTTGGAGAATGGATGTGGAGGTGCGGTGGGGGTTCTTGGAATTCTTCTGAGTTTGTTTAGGCTTTTAAATCTGTACTGGAAGGTTATACCTCCCTTGAAAAACCTGTGCTAGCCAGTGCACACCCATCTCTGCACCATGCTGCGAGGCAGTTTGTCACTCAAGGCAGCCAGCGCATTGTTTGACAAAAGCAGGCGAGTCCTAGGTCTGACTCTGTGCTGTGTTTCCCCCTCATGCAATACAGTGCAGCACAGCAGAGTGAATGTGGTTGGTGTACTGTGAAGAAATAGTGAATCTGCTCCTTCATAAGAGTGAATCCTTCACATGTGCAAAGCCAATATTTTTTAATATAAAAAGTGGTTCACCCTTGTGTATAAGGCTATTTCTGAGAGCCTATGAGCCTAGCACATGCAAACAGCAATAGGAAGTATGCATTCATTCTCTAACTATGCACTGGTCCAGTAGAATTTCAATCACAATCCGTGACTTTGCATATGTAATCAAGAAGATTATTCACATTTTTCCAACTCAAAATAGGACAATAATTAGCTTGAACTACCATTAACTTATGCCAATGTGCCTGTTGGACAATCTGCCAGGAAAAACATATCAAAGTCAAGAGAACAAAAGGTAGGAAGTCTTAGTGAGGATTAATCTGCTTGTGAATGACTCCTGTTTTAGGATGGAGCCAAGGGCAAACACGCTCGCCCCAGGATACCAGACTGCCTGCTGACTTAAACCATGTGGATCACCCGTCTTACATATGGCATTCACAGAAAGCATCTATTGAGTAACATCCGCATTGAAATCCAGTAGTTCACATCCATCCATTCTCTCTCTCTCTTCTCTCTGATCGCTTTCTGTCTATTTTCCTCCTCCCTCCCTTTCTCTCTCTCTCTCTTGAGGCCTCCCCGTAACATAACGTGTATTTGTAAAGCGCACGTTCACCCAAGGTTATCTTGGCACTGAATAACAAATGTTTATTGTTACCCAACTAAATGGTACTCAATTTATCGACCTAAGAAGGATGAAAGGCTGAGTGGACCAATCGGGATTTGAATCTGTGATCATGAGGTCAAACACAGGCCCCTACAATGGACGCATTAGTCCACTAAGTCACCAGACCCACCATGCCAGCTGCAGCTAACCTTGTGGTGCTGGTGAGAGTGACAGTGGCACGAGGGGGGATAGGTATTCCAAACCAGACTCCAGGTGCTCCTCCCCACTGAGAGCATGCACAGTGAAATAAAAGACCTGCCTGGCCCTATCTTCCTCCACTTCTGCCTCTCCATAAACCCAATAAAGGTGAAAGAATACATTAGTGCTGTGCCTAGAAGAAAAGCTGTCAGTGCAGGCCTCTGCTGATCCGCACCAACAGGACAAAACAAGCCACAGTCACAAGTGGCTCTCCCAGAGCCGCTGTCAGCAGGGTGCCAGTTCCCCAGTCTCAGTGTTAAAGCAGAGAGGGAGTTTCTGGGCAGGGGTCAAACAGAGGGTGGCTAAAGGCCAGGCATTTATTTGGAAGGGAGGTTCAGGAGGTTATATGTTCTGGTTGCTGCGGGTGGATTGGAGTAGGCCAGGTTTATTTGTTATGTGTTATGTTTTTTGTATTTGTATAGCACACAACTCATCCAGGAGGGCATCCTAGCACTGAGCTTTATGGACCGAGCCAGGGTCTGGGCTAGGTGAAGAGCAGGTCTTCTGTTTTTTACAGAATTGAAAAACCAAGGAGGAGGCTTCGATGTGCAGTGGCAGGTCATTCCAGGCTTTAGGAGCAAAGTAGGAGAGAGCATGACCGCCAGATCTGGTTCGGTGTCTGCGGGGGCGTGAGTAGGAATCCGGCTGAGTCGTGTTGCGGGTAGCTTTGTGGATGTTTATGCATTTTTAGAGGGACGTGGGGTAAATGTTGTGTAAGGCTTTGTATGTGTTCGTGAGGAGTTTAAACTGTGGTTGATTGTGGATTGGGAGCCAGTGGACCTCTTTGAGGTGCGGGTGATGTGAGTGCGGAGTTTTGTATGTTCTGGGGTCTTCTAGTCAGTTGAGTATTAATTCCAGCATAGAACGCTGTAATACAGCTTGATAATGATGAAGATTTGCAGGATGGTCCTGCTAGTGTTGGTTGGAAGCCACTTGAAAATCTTCTTGGGTATCTTGTGTGTAGAAGCAGGAGACGGAGTCCATCTTGCTGGTTATAGTGAGTTGGCCGGTCATGATGGGTATTTAAACATTTGGAGACTGATTCACAAAGGGCCTCCGCACTCGTAGCGGAGGCCCCACAGGGGTGGGGAAGTCACCGCACTCAAGGCGGAATTTCCGCAATGAGAGTACTCAATGTGGAGATTCTGCCCCGAGTACGGACACTCCCCCAGAACTACAGGGCCTCCGCCACGAGTGTGGAGGCCCTTTGTGAATCAGCTCCATGTTTATTGGTGGCTTCCTCATTTCTCCTCTGCTCCTGTGATTATGCTGGAAGCAGGGGCAGGGGTTTTGTGGGGGGTTTGCATCATACACTGGACTCCTCCAATTTCCTTTCCTTCTCTTCATGGATTTAGAAAAAAAGTCTGCATGAAATGTTTATTTGCCTGCCAAAAGACATTTGACATACATAACCCTTGGTTTCCGAGAAGGGCTTGTTGCAACTATTCTAATATCCACCTACGTAAACTACCTGTCTGCAAATTCAAGATAAAACTGTACAGCACAGAAAATAAACTATGTCCACCAGTGCTAAAGTGGCTCTTGCCTTAAATATTGACATGAAACTTCCTGGAAGTTCCAGAGACCATATTACACAGTGCAGCACATTTTCCTTGTTTGCGCAGGGTGCACCTTCCAAAAGGTGTGTCCTGTGCAAACCAGGTGAGTGTGCCGTGTTATATTGAATACGCTGCCCACACAGTAGCCATGAGTTCGCGCTGCCCTGGGGCAATGCATTCCAGTGAAATACAGAACGGCTTTTAAGCAGCTGCTCCATGTTTCACAGTGCAGGCAGCACCCACCTGCAGTTTGTAAGGGGATTTGAGATCCCCTTGCAGGCGAGTTCACTCAGTGACAATACCTGCCTGCAAGGGGATGTCTGGGGGGGTCCATAAGATCCCCTTACCCCCTCCAGAGGATTGCCATCAGGGCACGCACTGACAGTGTGCCACTCTTTAGGTGGCACACTGTTAGCGTGCCACCTGACAGCTTCTTTACCTTTGCTCCTGCATCAATAATACGGCACGGGCGCAGAGGTAAAGGGATTCCCTCACTCGCCCTCATGCAAATGAAGGAACACCCTCTGATGATAGCACTGGCATTATATGTGCGCCAGCGGTTTCTGTATTAAAGAAGGGTCCGCACAAGCGTCTGCGGCCACTTCTGTAATATCAAAGTGCCCTGGGGGCATGCAAAGTGGGCGCAAACGCCTGTTGCACTCACAGGGCACTTTGTATAATACGGCCCCAGATATCCCCAGTAGATTCAGAGCTTTCACAAGAAATGTTCACACAATAAAAGAGACAGGACATAGAGCCTCCTCTTGCACTCCTTATAAACCACTAAACAAAAAAAGAAGCTAAGCCCAGTTCTGTGGATACACAGCCAACTGGTAATCTCGAAAGTTACCCTTCTAACAATGGCATTACCACATAAGGGAGAGAGCAAGAAAACAAGGGAGAGAAAAAAGAGGAGAACAGACAAAAGTGCATAAGACTGCCCTCACCCACTAGACAGTGGCTTTCTTCATCACTGGGCCGCTACATACACCCTGGTGCACACCAACACTCAGGGTGGAGCGCTGATTGTTTAGAGAAAGAAGAGAAAGAAAATAGAAAGGAGACAGTTCTCCTGAATGAGGGATCCCAAAAATGCTGAGAAAAAGAAGTAAATTAAAACTACCCAAGTGATGACCTTTTATCAATTTTATTCTGGGTCCCACTTGACAGCATTACAATTGGTTGATGGTGATTTACTTATAGTTTCTTTTGTGTAACTCTCATTTACAGCGAGGAAGCTTACCAGGGACTTCCTCACCACATGTGCAACACAGTCCTCTTTATCTTGATTTTATACAACAGCCTAAAATTGCCCTAGGATTGTACTTTTTTCTAAAGGTAACTATGGTATCCCTTCTTTAATTTTATAATTTTTAAACCAAAACTTTATTGCTGGGTCCAATTGGAAAAATAGGGGTTATTTACCAACAACACTAATGGGGAACTATTTCAACTAAGGAACTAAGTTGCTCTTGCCCTGCACATAAGTAGTCTATTGGCAATGTTCATGACTACAATACTCTGATGGAAAACGACCTTTACAACGCGGTCGTTACACCGCGATACATTTTCATCGCTGTCCTTACAATGCAAGTCATTACAACAACTTGAGCTGGATGGCACTCTACACTAAGGAATAGTAGGATTTACTATTCCAACACTGGAATTAGAATATTAAATCATACTATTCCTAAGTCCAGCGCCTCTAGCGCAAGTCGTTGTAATGACTTGCGTTGTAATAACCGCAATGTAACGTACCGCAATCTAAATGATCGCATTGTATTGTCACATATCCCTCTATGATTACTGATCATCAACAAAAACAAATGACATAAGGACTCTGGGTCATGATAGAATACACAGTATGCGATAATATGGATATTATTGGTCTCTGATAGGCATCAGTGTATTGTTACAGATATCACATTATGTCTTGGAACTTGGACGCTTAACTGGGATGTAGGACTGACCTTCCAAGTACTCGCAAGTACGTGAGCCTCATAATTCTGACATATTTAAACTACTTTTCGTGCGATTTTATGGGCCCCTGTTCAGTATCATGACAGATAAATGGACTACAGAAATGAACCACTATACAAATTTTTATTCCAAAGTTTTATTGGAGTTTGGCTTAACTAAGATCTACAGATTTCGCTAACATAATGGGTCTCATCTACAATAGTCCAGCGGTTTTACTTATTGTATCCTCATCGTTACAGATTCTGGTCTACTTATACCTGTCCAGGCGTGACTTATGACGTTGTGGCGGTGGAAACCTATTGGCATGAATGTCTAGATACCTATTATAGAACTGGTGGGTTTATATTTATACCACTATTTCACAATAAATGGGCGGAATCACGCGTAGACTCTTAACACGACTCTTGGTGAAGGATTGATCTCGCTATTGGTGCCTGTTAGACTCTTTGACACGACTCTTGGTGAAGGATTGATCTCGCCATTGGTGCCTGTTAGACTCTTTGACACGACTCTTGGTGAAGGATTGATCTCGCCATTGGTGCCTGTTAGACTCTTTGACATGACTCTTGTTGAAGGATTGATCTCGCCATTGGTGCCTGTTAGACTCTTTGACACGACTCTTGGTGAAGGATTGAATGCGACATTGGTGCCTGTTAGACTCTTTTCCTTTCGGTGAAACTTTGGGTTAAAAGCACAATATCTTTTCTTTTTCTCTCACTTCAATGGCATTCTTATCTTCTGGAATGATCCATAGAGCTTTCCTTTCAATATGAGAAATATTTTCACACCATTTAATCTTTGAAAACAATGGCTACATGTTGTGTTAAGTTAATGATCTAACACATGTTTGTAATCTTACCATCACCTTGTATGAACAAAGACAACATGTACTATATTTACATTCCTGCCTTGAAAACGTCTATAAAAGATGAAACACATGTTGGCTGATCTATGCTGGATGTACCAATTAATAAACCAACGGTGGAAAATAAATTGAAACGTCAAATGGACTCTTGTGTTGTGTTCGTTCTCGAGAAGAGATATCGATGATTTCTGAGGTGTTGTGCCAAAAGTGATATCTCGATCAACTGTATTCGTGTTTCTAATATATCCATGACTTGATGGTTATGTTTACATATCTATGAGGATGCTGAACGAGGTTCTACTGTATGCATATTGGATGTACATTACATCTCTAATGTACAATTGTCACCTTTTGTAGTAGGGTGTCAGAACCGTGATAGCACCTCTATATTATAATAATTTGCTTTTGGATTTTGTTCACACATGATTTGATTGAAAAAAAAACAAACATTTAAGGTGCGGTAATTTTCCCATTAGGGACCACTACTACCATGTTTAAACTTATTGTACATGTTTGCAATGCTACCCATGCCTTCTTCCACCCATGGCCGACCCCTTACTAGGGATTTACTATTGTAGGTTGTCCGCATGCGTGCCCGAAACATCTGTAGTAGTAAAGCCATTTATGTCTGCCAGGAATCATTTTGTGATTTCCTAAAAGAAGTGAATGGAGGTATTGTCATCCGTATATGTTTGTTGATGCTGGAACTTCTGAATTGACCCCCACACTTTGTGCTAGCTGGAGCCCGTTCTGCAGAGCTGCCCTAGTGTTGAATCCTTGATGGAAATCTCCTCTGCCAGTGGAGCAGGAAGGCTGATGTGAGATAAATGTTTGTCACTCAAGTGTGGATGTGAGACTTGAGGTAAACAGGTAAAGGGGTCAAAGAACTGACTCAGCCTCCAGCTGGTGATGTCAAGAGAAGTTTAGGAAACAAAAGCCTCAGGGGAGGACTCTCAGACCTTCCGCTCTGCTCCCCAAGGGGGAGACACCTGTTCCCAGACAGAGAAGGGCTTAGTAGAGCTGGTGAGGGCATCCTGCCATTCTCCACAGAGGCTTCTGGGATAGTTTGCAGATAAGCAATAACAGTTGGATGCTTTTACTGGAATGTCTGCTGACACTGTCCCGGGGTACACCACTAATCCGAAGAGGGCTCCTACCTGACCAGCTTTGAAGAAGCACGAAGCGTGCCCTGCTCTTCACTTCATCTCAGGATCTGCCATGCTCTTCCCCAGGGTCAGCTGAGTGGTCTCCCTTTACTGCACCTGGAAAGAAAAAGACTGAATAAGGGGCGGACCGGGGGCCACATCCCACATTTACACAACTTTTAAACACCATCTCCTTCTTCTGCATCCTGTCTTGCCCTGCTGAAGGACTTTGACTTCTAGAAAAAAAAAGATTATTGGGGTGATTTAGAGTTTGGGAAAGTGGAAGAGTTTCCAATTTATAGCAGTTCATCCACTCTGCCAAGCCCTAACTGACCCCTTAGGCGTGGTTCCTCTGCCTCATTCACAGGTTTGAGACCTCCACTGTCTCAACTGGCTCTGCCAGGGGGAATCATTGATTCGTTGATTCGTTGACTCCTTTGCCACAGTGACAGTCACCCCAACCTCTTCAGGCCGTGGAGACTGTCACAAATTTACCCCATGCAGACCAGTTAGGACAAGAGCATTTTCAATGATTCCTACTTTGTGGTTTTCTGGTGCGATTTGCTTTGAACTTTTAAAGTTTATATCCCTGGTTCCCTTAATCGTATTCCAGCATTTTGTTGTGCAACTTTCCTTATTTTGCTTTTTGTAAACTTACAAAACAACTGAAATGTATCACATATAGTTATCTCAAGTAACAATAACTTGTGCCCTAAAATAACTATAACTCGTGCCCCGTCATGCACAGTGTTGTCATCAATGTTGTAATTTCAAGTCAATTCTTTCACAGCCTCCTACTTTGACACCCTTAAGATGATACTGAAAGATTTAGTGATTTACCCAGAGTCACAGGATGTTCAGCGTCATTGCCGAGACTCGAACTCAATTCCCCTGATTCGAGGTCGACCACCCTAGCCGTTAGGCCAACTCCTCTCTTTCTACCCGTTGATTCCACAAGAATCATGCACGAAGCTGACGACCTGGCTCTTTAAATTGGCACACATGCTGGGTTAGTATTTCAATACCATAACATAACATAACATAACATAACATGCATTTATCAACCCAAGAGCAATCTAAATACTCCTGGCTGCTTTGGTGGCTGTAGATAACACCAGGCCAATCGCACATAAAGGTGACGATGATGACATATATGGATGTCTGGCTGGTCAATTTTCACTAGTACTCTCTATGCAAACTAGTAGGGAATGGACGTGTGTTGCGCGGCTTTCTTTGATGACATTTCAACAAACAAATGGGGTCATTAGGATGGCGTACGGACTTGAGTTCGTCCGCCATCCTGTGGTAAACCGGGACCGTCTGCAATACATGTAGCGGTCCCGCATACCAAATCAGGATGCGACCGCCACCATGGCGGTCGCATTTTGGTTTTTAACATTGCAGTGGATGGTGCTCACAGCAGCACCCGCAGCGAAGCGAAAAACCATGTTGTGCATTTCACTGCACTACATGGCAGGCACCACACGGTGCCTGCCAAGTAGTGCTGTGAAATGCAGAGGGCATGGTACCCCCAAGTGCACCCTCACCTCCCCCATCACATAGGGGCCCGCAACAGGCCCTCCTAAGTAATCCCCACATGCCTCGAAAGGCCTGAAATTCCCATCATCATAATTTGGTGGACGGTGCCTGTTAGCCACCGCCAACATTTTATGGTCCCTGTATGGTCCACCAGGCAATCTGAATGATTGCTTCTGGCGGACAAGTGGCAGATGGTCTTTCCGTCCGCCGTGGTCAGGACACGATTCCCCCACCATCCTAATTTGGCGGGGGAAACCCGCTATCAGCGGACGCAAGGACCGCCACAGCATGGGTGGCGGTGGCGGTTCTTCCACCATCCTAATTGACCCCAAAGTGTGCAGGTTTCCCTGATGCAAATGAATCTCTAGCACCTTTAATATCTAGAGAAAAGTTTTCTCACTTTTAAATTTGGAAGTGGGAAAGAGCACTAAAAGAGAGTGAAAATAAGCATTAATGAAAATAAAACTTTTAAAAATATATCACTCCGGAATCAAGAAACTCTTGTGCTTGGGATTTGCAAACAAATGAATCTTATGAGTGATCTACTAAAGGAGTAATGGAGCCATTGGCCAATAAACTCGACCCTAGACATAACAAAATACATATCAAAACATTCAGAACTGGTAAGTTGTGTCACAAGTGGGTTCATGACCTCTCACTGGAAGCAAGAAGGCAACACATAGATTCATGGCATGAAAATGTGATAAAATCCCCAAAGAAACCTTGTGTTTTTTGTGCAAACATAATTCAACAACAAACCACATAATTGTACTCAATAACACACTTACATAATAGTAACACACCACATATATTCTATCCACACCACATAATTCAACATCATACCACAAAATTCAATAGCACGCCACATAATTGAGCTCCACTACATAACACTTCACAACATAAAATACCATTCCACATATTTACACTTCATGATACACAATACCGCTCCACATAATTACAATACTATCAATACCACATAATTACTATCCACATAGTTCCACAAAACACCATGCCACATGATTCCACTACACAAATCCAATTCACACCACACAAAGCCACGCCACACAATGCCACATCTAACCATTCCAAACCAACACAGATTATTCCATTACACACGACGTACATCCACTCCATAACATATAAGTAAAACACATTTACATCACCAATAGCTCTAGCTCTCGTTTTACTTTATTCTCTGAAGCACATGCTTTGCCTTAGGGGGTCTGAATCAATTACAAATCATGCATTAAATCCTGTTTGGGGGGCACTTTGTAGGTCTTATCTGTTAGTTTTTCTAAACCTAATATATTGGTGCCGATTCCGATCCGGTAAAAAGGCCCTACGAATTGTCGTACGGAGCGTTTTCTCCGTACGACTCGTACCCGGTAAACTGTCCGTACAACCTAGGAAGTACGATTCGTACAGAAAGCCTATTTCCGTACGAATCGTACAAAAGACCGTACGGGTAAAAAAACCCTACAAATCAGATCTGGAACAGCCTGTACGCGACGTCCGTACGTATGTAAGCAGCGTTTTACGGCCCAGCAAGTACGATCCGTCCCTACGGCACTCTGTACGGCTCTTTTTGTACGGGAGCCAAAAACAGCCGTAAAAGCTGATTCCCCAGGGGTACGAGTCGTACAGGCCCCCCACCCCCCATATGTACGCAATGTACCCCGGCCACCCCCGTATGTACACACTGTACCCCCAACCCCCCGTGTGTACGCACCGTACCCCCAGCGCGTATGCGCTCAGGGTACGGTGCGCACATACAGGAGGTGGGGGTATGGTGCATACATACGGGGGTGGTGGGGGTACGGTGCATACATACGGGGTGGGGGTACGGTGCCTACATATGGGGGTGGTGGGGGTACAATGCGTACATACGGGGTGGTGGGGGTACAGTGCGTACATATGGGGGGGTGGGGGTACGGTGCGCACATACGGGGGGTGGGGGTACGGTGCGTACATACAGGGGGTGGTGGGGGTACGGTGCGTACATACGGGGGTGGTGGGGGTACGGTGCGTACATTCGGGGGTGGGGGTACGGTGCGAACATACGGGGTGTGGGGGTATGGTGCGTACATATGGGGGGGTGGGGGTACGGTGCGCACATACGGGGGGTGGGGGTACGGTGCGTACATACAGGGGGTGGTGGGGGTACGGTGCGTACATACGGGGGTGGTGGGGGTACAGTGCGTACATTCGGGGGTGGGGGTACGGTGCGAACATACGGGGTGTGGGGGTATGGTGCGTACATACGGGGGGGCCTGTACGACTCGTACCCCGGGAACAACTTTTCCCAGGCTACGAGTCGTACAAACTTCGCTTCGTAGCGGGTAGAGTCATTCCCTGTGTACGGGCCGTTTTCCGTACGATTCGTAAATCGGATAGCCGGTCCGGATCGTACTTGTCTTTTTACGAATCGTACGGAAAAGTGTCCGGGTACGTCTCGTACAACTTTTCCCGCTACGATTCGTATGGAGCGGGCCGATCCGTATGTACTTTTTCCTGTACGAATCGTACTTCACGGGTCGGACGTGACTTGTACGATTCGTACGGAAAAAAATACAGATACGAGTCGTACGGAAATATTTTTTATCGGATCGGAATCGGCACCATTATGTTATGTGGAAAAATTGTAATAGGTTTAAATAAACAGAGCATAAAAAACAACATTGAAATGTATAGCTACAATTGGTGTGTGTGAGGGGGGATAGTGCATTTTTAAACTTTACAAATATTATCTATTTTACACACACATTTGCACAGTTCCACATAACACAAATAAACCTAACACATTTCCATTACACACCGCACAATTCAACAAGAAACAACATAACACAAATCAACACAAATGCATAACACAGCACAGACATGATACAATCCACACCACATAATTCAGCAGCACACCACAAAATAGAACTCCAATATATACTACAACACAAAATACTATACCACATATTTACTCGCTATAACACATAATCCCACTCCACATAATTCCTATACACTAAATACAACATTTCTATCCACATAATTCAACGGCACACTATACCACAAAATTCCATTACACACCACATACAACCACTCCACTCCAAAATACATAAGGAAAAAACAATTACATTTACAACGCCAATAGCTCTGACTCTCTCAAATGCGAAATCTCTTGCAATACAAATGCTTGTTTACACTGTTGGCTCCCATTTAAATAGTTAGTGCAAGTACATGGTTTGTGATCTTAGTGATGAAGAAATAAACAAATTGAGTAGTCCAAAGGAGGTGTTTAAAGTATGGGTTTGAGAAGTTGGCCTGGTTTATGAAGTCCACTAATTAAATTGGGCACCTTGCACTGGGTCCAGACAACCCTTATGGTGATTTAAGAGGTCTCAGGCAACCTTAGAAAGCTATCCAAGTGGTAGCTGTAGAGAGTAGCCTTCTGGATAAGTCTTGAAGGAGTGTAAAGCAGCTTGTTTTACCAGAATGCAATCTTATAGTATAGATTAAATTAAAGAAACCACACAAGGTATATATAAAAATATGTATTTATTATATACCACTCTCTAGTACGTTCCAGTATCTCCTACACAGAGATATACACAAAGCACACAATACGTAAGCAAACAAAATGACAGTAAATAGCACTAATACAAAGTGGGCCCCAGGGGGGACCAAACCATATACTAAAATAGTAGTATAAGAGCCATTACTCGAGTCAAGACAGTGTCAAGAGGACGTAGAATCGCTGTGACCCCAAGGAACCACCCAAGTGGAGTAAGCAGGGACCCCACGGAGGATGGGTGCGGTGTGGAAACATGACCACATGCTCCATACAATTCTATGGGAAAGTCGGGGTTGAAGTTTTAGAGTTTAAGAACCATTTCCAGTGGACTTCGAAGAAACCCAGTGGAAGTTTGGACGTTGGAGAGCCATCCCACTCGTAGATACCGAGGTACCCGAGTTACCTATTCCAGAGAAGCTGGGTGCATTGGTCTGAAGTGGCATAGAGAAACCGCTGTCAAACCCAATGGAGGACTGCTGCCTGGAAAGAAGAAAAGTGTCCGTTGGAACCCAAAGGTGGATTCCTGTCAAAGAGTTCCTGAAAGCAGAGGGTCTGGGTCAGTCAGGAGTGACCAGGGGCTCGGTAGACGAATGCTCACTGATGTCGGGTGCCTCAGGTGCGTTGATGGAGTTCTTGACTCTGCAGCTACGGGGACCAGGAGACGTCGAGGATGACCAGGATACTAGCTGTCCCACAAAGGATGTTGAGTACTGAGGGGGTCAGTGTCGGCTGGAGCACCAACAAGCCTTGGCAACACATGCAGCATGTCAAGGATGGATACGGTTCAGACCAGCAAGGTCCAGGAGACTCACCACAGCAAGGAGAGTCAAGGCAAGCCTGGAGCAACCAGGGAAGCCCAAGAAAGCAAAGTTGACCCTCATGTGGACTCACAGGCCGGAGGCACATGAGTCGCAAGAGGACCTCAAGCGATTTCACCAATCAGCAGCCCACGGAGCACTCGGTGCGAGGAGGCCAGAGCTCTTGGTAGGAAATAGTGCCAGAGGTTGGGGCTACTCAGAGCCCAATGCACTTGTTTGGAATACGCCAACAAGCATATGCACTTGCAAATGTACGCGGTGCACATGGGTTTGGGTATTGCATCCCCCACAAGGGATTCTGACCTCCAACTTTATGAGAGAGAAGCTTTGACCTTGAGGGACGTAAAACCTACCTCCTGTATTGCCGGAAACTTCAAAGTCTGTAGGAGCTCATGGCCAGCAGAACGGACAGCATTGTTGCAGTGCCTGCGAAGGGAGATATCTTGGTTGTCCCTGATGCTCCACAGGTCCTGCATGGATCCTGTATGGTGCACAGGCAGAGACAATGCTTCATACTGAGAGAGATGAAGTCGGGCCCAAACAAAGTCCACTGAAGTCCAGAGTGTCCCAACAGTCAAAGTTCAGCGGTTTCTGGTTCAGAATCTTGTCCACATTGAATCTAAGGTCCTACAGCCAGGTAAGTCCTTTTGTGCCCACTTGAAGAGGGTTGGAAAGATTCAGGGGACCCTTCCAGGGGAGGGTCTGGACAGTAGGGAGGTTACTTTTTCCAGTTTCAGGCCAGAGCAGGAGCCAACGGCTCCCAGGACTGGTTTGAACTGGACTATGCACAGGGACACCAAATGTGCCCTAGTTGCAGACTTTCAGTTGCTAGCAAGCGCACCCACCCAGCCCTAATATGCTAAATCCTGTCTGAGAGGTGGTCACATCTCCCTGTGACAGGATGCCTATTGTTCTGCCTTCCCCTGCTCAAGCCTGGGTCAGCAACAGGTAGGCACAAATGTGTCTCTGGTCGGCAGCAACCAGTTTGTGCTGCCCGGGACTAGAAGACTGGTACCGGGTACACCAGGGATTCGACAAAGCTTGCTTCTGAGGGGTGGAATCATATCTCTCACACTGGGTACCGGTGTGGGTGTATGATTCCAACATGTTTGACACCAAACATAATAGGGTATGTTTCAGCCATTTTTAGAGTTGGTCATCACGCAGTCGCATAATGCCACTCTATATGTCGTAAATGGATGTCTCACTGACAACCCGGGAGAATGGACTCCGTAGGCTGCAGGGGTGTTCTGCTCATGCAGTGGCACCCTCTTACTTAGAACCAAGCACTCTGCCTTCAGGATTGTTAAGGCCTGCTATAGGGTTGACTTTTAGGTTTTAAGTGCATTGACCCTTAGCTATAGTAAATCAATATCTTAAGTAAGTGGTGTATGCACCACTGTAGTTCACTTTTGTGGTGTATGGCAGACCTGTAGTTCAATTTTGCATGGCATCTCATGTGTGCCATAATACATGCTTCAGCCAATGGAGGCCTCTGAGGTACCTATGCCCTGGGTACATGTGTACCATATACTAGGAACTGGCAAGGGTACTCCAGTATCCAATCTGGAGCGTACCTAAGTACATAACATAACAATTTAGGGAGAAAGCAGCAAGACTGGGGTCCTGATTAGCAGGGTCCCAGTCAGACTAGTCAAAAACAGTGTAACATCAAGCAATAAGTGGGGGTAACCATAAGAAGCAGATCCTACTTTCCCACGTTAGAAGCACACTAAACTCTTGAGAATGTAATCACTGCAGAACAAAAGTTATCTTTCTGTAGACATGTGAAGAATGAAACTCAGCACTCTCCCTACCCACTAAAGCACATAACCATGAAGCAAAGTGGTCGGTCTGAAGCAGTGAGTATTAATGCAGAGCATTGTAAACCTACTGAGATACCTTTTTGGTTATACAGCCTCTGCCATATAATTTAAATATATTACATACACATGGTGAAAATTACATACTTCATGCATTACAGTACCATACAAATCTAATAATCTAATAAGAAGGTTATAATTAAGTAAAAGAGTCCATGTACGCTGCGGATACTCTGTTAATCATCCCTATGGTGCAAGGGGGCCTGCGTTGGCGCTAAGCAGCGCACACTGGGCCAGCTCACGGAGAAGGCAGAAACACTCCACATCTTTGTAAATATGTTCTCTCTCTCTCACGCAACTTAGGGCAGCAACTTAGTAAATATTCCCCTCTGTGTGTGTTACAAATATTAAACTAGTTAGTTAGAAGTGTGGGTTGGTAGACTTTCAAGTTCCAAACTCCCTTTGACCATTTTCAGGCACTAATGCTTGTTGTGAAGCTGGAGTGTCCCATTTCATCACTTCATGTGTGTGCTCTCTCTTATTTCTGTGTAGGAGATTTTTGTTGGGATGGGGGGATTGTATTTCTTTAACTCATTTTTCCTTTGAGAGGGTTCTGCCCCCACAGCGTCCTGTTGTTCTCTGGTAGAACAGCCTGTCAGGTGCTTCTACAGGAGTCTGAGGCCGCCTTGTCCTGCGTGAACTACACACAGAGCTTTGTGCATTTTATTATGTGTCTTTAGGTGACTTTCATCAGCTACCCCAGCATGAGTCAGTAACAAGCAGCGTGCACACACTCAGGCAATGCCAACACATTATACCATGCTCCAGTGCACTCACTGAGTCTGAACCTGGCATTCCAGCTGGACCTGTTAGTAGTAGATTAAAATAGAGTGGTAGCTGGTACACTCCTACATGTTGTCATTGTGGCTGTCACACACACAGCTCTCATAGGAGAGATGAAAGGTGGAAGCACCAGAAGCAAGTGTCACAATGTCTCTCAGAGACACACAGGCACACAGAGTGGGCTGTTTATGCCAACATGTGCGCCCCCCCCACTCACACACTGTACATGCTTATACATAAACGCCACACACACTCATAAACAGTCAAACACAGGCACTCTCTTTCACACTCACAACACAGTTGTCCATTCATTCACACACAGACATTTAACCCCACACACACACACTTTAAGGTCAGCGTGGCTTCAGCCTGCCCATAGTCTGATCCTCAGCTGATGGTCTGTTGAAAGGAATCTTTTGAAAACAACATATATGCACCTCACCTTAAAGTTACCATCCTCTTGAGAGTCATTCATTCAACTCTAAGTTTCCTCACAGGTGAGACCAACAAACAGGCTGGCTGTTTCCAGAGGCTCCTGTCACCTCCTGTAGGGTCTCTCTGCAGCAGAAGCTGCTACAGGGTGGATTCCCTTCTAGTCCTGAGGCGTTTGACAGCCTCCCACAAATCAGCAATTTACAAAACCACAAGACAGAATGTACTCTTTAGTGCCGACGATGAGCACGTGCGATGCGAAACTAGAATATAATGGGATTAAAGGGATTAAAGGGTGCAGCATGGGATCAGCGGACCGCACAAGGTTGCCACCTTCAGCCAAGGATCAGTGTCTGGGTCTGGGTTAGACTTCAGATGCATGTGATGCCAACGGTGAATCCCACTCCTGGCTTTGGGCATGGGTGGCAGGCAGCAGGAGGCCAGTTTCACCCAACCTTCCTGCGCCCGGGCATGGTTCTGAGACTTCAGCGGGGCCATGAACAGAATGAATGGGCAGCAGCAGAGAACATCCGGGGGTCCCTAAAAAGCCATCTCTGAACTATATATGACAGAGCGTCAGGTGGGGCACCCTGAGTGGTGAGGATGCCTATATACCACAGGGGGACATGCTGTAACTCCTGTCCCTCAGAAGATGCACCTCCTTCCCTTGGCACTGGTATGGGACATCAGTAATACCATGGCAGGCCAGCAGGGGCACTAGTTCTGCAGCAGGTTCTGTCCAGGTACACAAACTTCCAAGCTACCAATGAGATTAGTTTGGACTATTTTAAAGGGACTTTACAAAGGGACCTCCTAGTGTTAGGTGTAGTGAAAGCTGCCGCTGGTTGCCATGCCATAATGCCATGAATAAATGGAGAGGTGTTTCGAGTCAGCTCCATTCAACCATTGGTTGCTTTTAATCAGCCCCCCTTCAACCAGTGGTTGCTTTGGGTCAGCCCCCTACAACCATAGGTTGCTTTGGGTCAGCCCCCTTAAACCATATGTTGCTTTGGGTCATTCCCTTCAGCCATTGGTTGCTTTGGGTCAACCCTTTTTCACCATTGGTTGCCCTGGGTCAGCTCCCTTCTACCATTGGTTGCTTTGAGTCAAGCCCCTTCAACCATAGGTTGCTTTGGGTCAGCCCCTTCAACCATTATTTGCTTTTGATTTGCCCTATTTGGGCAGTGCTCGTTGGAAATGTCAGACATACAGTAGGTTAACACATAGTATTTCCTCTTTACTATCATGCTGCTATTTTTATATTACTTATGGTAGGCGGTCTATTTTTAGGTCTGGCCCGAAGACATGTTCAGCTGTCCTGTCGACCTCATGTTTACAAAAAAATATCACTAAAAATCTACATGCATCTATACAAGATTCTCAAAAAACACTCTTTCACCATTGGGCTGTTCAAATGTCACTCAAATGATGCTGCCTCTAACTACGGTGAAAAGTAGAGATCAAAAGACTGGCCCACATCTACCCCTGTATGCATTCACTTTCAGTGACTGAATATTGCCTTGCATGTATATATAATTCTCAAAAATAATTGTCCAATGGATTGTAGAATGTCATAAACATTTTCCATAATGCTTCAGGTATTCATCGTAAGTTGCATTGTGGACTCATCACTACAAACCAGCTTTTGGATATGGGTGTTACCTAAAGGAAACAAGCACAAGTCATTAGAGTAGCAAGAGTGTATATGCAAAAGTCTAGGTTGAGGCCACTAGCCTTGCACTACTTATGTCTAGGGCTGGGCGTAGCTGGGGTAATTCTCTCTAGCACAATTACCCCTAATTACCACGAGATTACTCATAATTATGATATTGAGTAATTGTGGTGAGAATCGTAATCCAGCATTTAGTGCTATTTTGTTAGTGCCAAATACAACCTTGCATCCAAAATGGGCCCGCGGATGCATTTTGCACTAAGAAAATAGCATTAAATGCTACAGGGCGAGGACAGCAGTAGTAGCAGCCACTCGCTCTGTTTACTTTTCCTGGGCACCTGCGGTAGGATTTTTCCCCAGAGAAATGCATTATTACTGAAATGACATAATGGCATAATTCAAATTTCTCCCAGTCCTAATTATGACTCATATATTACAAAACTCATGACCTGTCCTATAACATCATTGATAACATCACTGATGACAACTGAAATGAGACCACTGATGACAACAGTGTGCATGGCGAGGGGGCGAGGTAAAGTTACTAGAAAGAACTATAATTGATGATTTTTCTGTGTTTTAAAAAAAAGTTTAAATGTTACTTTTAAAAAAGCATTTTCAACTAATGTAACACCCCCCACGCAGGCACCACTCAGAAACTCCTAAGAAAACTTCAGAAGGTGCAGAACGCAGCAGCAAAATTGGTCCTCACCACCCCCACCGCAGCCACATCTCAGAACACCTGCAAGAAACCCACTGGCTCAAAGTCAACAAAAGAATCACCTTCAAGCTCCTCACACACACCTACCAAGCCCTCCACGACGCCAGACCTGCATACCTGAACCACCGCCTCTCATTCCACGCACCCACCACACACCTCCGCTCTGCCCAACACATATATTTGTTTTGCTAATAACTTTGCCCCCATTTCACAAATCTTCATCACATTTTCAAAACTAGTGTACACAGGATCGGCCGTGACCCAGGAAGAAACAGTTTTTTTGTTTATATGGGGCAGTGTAGGATTGCATTGACTCCCTAGGCGTGGTGGCGGGGTCCCACAAGTATCCTGCCGGGGGCCAAAACCTTTCTTTTATTTTTTATTAAAAATTCTGTTAATTCACAGACGATCTGCAGGAAAAAAAACAACAAGCACAGTTTCCTGTGCTTGTTGTTATTTGCCCCTTGGGTAGGGGAAGTTCCTGGGGAATTGTTTATTTTTTTTAATTGGGGAGGGGGAGCATGTGACCTTCTCCCTGGGCCGCCATTGGTCCCGGGACTGCCACTCTCTGTGCAAGACTGATATATACAAGGGGAGGGAGACTACGCAGCCCACCCCCTGGGTCAGTTTCCTCCCCAGGGACCACATCCCCCCTATACCCAGCCTTTTCTAATATTGGAAGACATACACGCAGCTCCACTCCAGAGACGATGTCGTCCTGGGGACCGTCACCCCCTCAGCCTGGCGGAACAATGCAGGGTAAGGGGGCACGTCACCCCTGCCCCAGGCCATTTTCGCACTGGGGACCTCAACCCCCAGGGTCCAGCTGTCCAAACAAATGGGAAGGGGACCGCAAAGCCACCGTCCCAGAGCCATTTTTGACCTTGGTCATCCCATCACCCAGTGCCAACCACTGGTATGATCTAATGGTGCCTGTTATATCCTATGCTTCATTAGTACTGGCTTTGAATGAGTGATCAGTTAGATTGAGTGGGGCTGAGCAGCAGGATGCTGCTCCCGGTGGGACACCCTGTACCATCTTACATGAACAATAAATCTTCTTGACTATATCTCTCGTTCCTGGACTACCTACTTATGACAGCACATCTTCCGTTACAAAAGTGGCGACAACTGGAAACGAGAACCACGCGTGTTTGAAGAGAAAAGTAACCAAGAAGAGAGCAGTAACCACGAAGAATGAAACTTACCAATGCCTGGGATGCCCCACCGGTGTCTTTTCCAACAGACAGTCCACAGAGGTATGTGTTTGGCGATGGACATTATGTGGCTTGAGCGATTTGGAACCTGCCTGCTTACAGACTGCCTAATTTGAATGTTTTCAACATTTGATCCTGTCTGGCCATTGCTACTTGAAGTTCACGCTATGCGGGCCGTTGAAGAGCCAAGAAATTACACAAGGAACTAAAAGAAGATGGCCAGAGTCCGAAAAGAAGCCTCAAAACATTAAGCCTGTGCAACGCCTTGGTCTACATAATTGAAGATCTGAAGATTTGTAGTATCACCTGATGCTTGAAACCTGCAGCTTACTAACAGCTTACAGATTTAGACTAATGGGGCATTTAATATTACGAGCTTGAAGTCAGAGCACCCAACTGGAAGGTCAGATGAAGGCGTGTATGCAGCGTGTTGTTGTCTGCATTTACAACATTCATTTCTAAAGATCTCACAGTTTTTGTTATAATGACCATCCCACGGCCTGGAATTGGGGGGTGTTTTTGAGTGCTTTGATCTGCTTTGACTAATTTATCCACAACTCGCGGTAATTACTTTCTGCAATTTTTAACACTGGAGAGTCTGCTTGGATTGTGCGGTTTTTCGGACCTGGAAGTTAGACTGTTTGGTCCCTCAGCTCGTGACTGCATTTACTATATGGCCCTTTTGATGCATGCAGTGTACAGATGGCAACTTGGTTATTCGGCAGCGCAGCCGAGGAGGGGAGCTGGGTAGTCAGTAGAACGTGATGAAGTCGGTATACATAACATTTTGCTAAAGTAAGCCCACGAGCGAAAGACAGTTGTGACAGTTGTGTACCTTTAAAGATTTGAAGAATGCACTCGCGGGTCCGTTGACAGCAACGTCGCAGCTACAGGATTCTGCCGTAACGTACGATGTGACCATTCTGGAAGCCATTGTTGCAGTTACCTGATATGCCTATACGTCAGAGCAGGAGTACTGGAAGTGCATTGTGGGCGAAATCTGGTTGTGACGCTGTTGCGTTCCTCTGACACTCCACGTTGATTATAGAAGCCATGTAGGGTGATCAAGACGTGGTTGCTTAGCAACGCAGTTTGTGTCCGACACGTTTTTTTCCCCACCAACAAGTCACGACTGCGTTAAGAACTTTGACTGGGGGTCAAGCGCATTGAAGATCCAGGAGAATTGAGGATTGAGCGCTTCAGCAGGTACCCAACACGCGCCATCACTGTTCATCCGGATGTTTCCAAATGACTATATTTTGTTTAGCCGTGATGCCGTATTCTTTGCTAAGGGCAGTCTAGGTGAAGTGACCCCTAGTAAAAGGTTGCTGAAGACTGTTATTTTAAGGAGAAAAGGATAATGATTTTTACCTGCACTGTGACTTTCTGGAACTGTTCAACTGTGAGTGGAGTTTAAGTTGTACTTCAACCATACATCAACCAAGGTGTGGGGTATGAACTTAAGCACATAGTACAGAGGGGAACTTAGGCAAAAGCTATTAGCCAAAGTCGAAGGTGAATTTATTCTGGTGTTACTTTAGCAGTGGTTTCGGGTGAGAGATTGATCACAAATCACATGACTGTTATTGGTAGCTACTGTTTATGTGCATTATTGTATTTCTAGTGTAAGCCTATATGTGCGTCACTAAGGTTTCAGTGTATTGATTGTTTACCATTTCTTATAGGTTGTTGTCTGCTGTGGTGGTGATGTGTGTCTGAAATAGTGGGTGTGGTTGGCATGTGTATTGTTTTATGTCGTTCGGTGAATTTTCTGGTATTTAGTTGTGTTCAGTTTATAAGTGAATCTTCAGTGTGGGTGTGGTTGCACTGTTGGATAAGTGCATATTTTTTAAAGTATTAGTACATATTACATTTCCAGGTGCACAGTGATTTCTGTTTGTGTTAAGTACCTTGTCCATGTCTAAGTGTCCCCCGTGCAGTATTTATTTTTGCTTTTCCCTCACACGTCAGGGTTGCGTTGGGAATGTGTTTTGCCTCGCACGTCAAGGCTGTGTTGGCAGTGTCCCTCGCGCGTCATGGTTGCGTTGGGAGTGTCCTTCACATGTCAGGGTTGTGTTGGTAATGTGTTTTGCCTCACACGTCAAGGTTGCGTTGGCAGTGTCAAAAAATTCCTTTACATCATACATCTGATTGCAATACGGAAGGGGTAATTTATGCCATTAAATGCCCCTGTGGACTGGTATATGTTGGCAGAACCAGTCGCAAAATTAAAACTAGAATAACAGAACACAAGAGTAGAATTCGCAACAAGAACTTCAGTTCCTCTTTAGCAGCACATTGGGTGCAAGCGAAACACACAATTCCTCAACTTAGGTTCACGATTCTTGAACGCATTCACACTTCTACCCATATTGACACCAACACTGTCTTAGCATGTAGAGAGACACATTGGATCAAGTTCCTGGGTACTGTGATCCCAGGAGGTCTTAATGATCATTACGAAATGTTATGTTTTGTCTAAAAACATAGTATCCTCAACGCAAACTTTTTTGTATTATGAATTTATGCATTTGTAAAGGATTTGCACGCAATATTCCTCACCTCTTTTCCTTTACCATGTTCTTTAGTACTAATTTTTCTGCTTTAAACTTTATCTATTATTCATCATTTTTTCATCTCATTCACCCAAGAGGCATTTCAGCATTTAGAACGGGGCAACCCACAGCATCCCTCTTACACTAAACGAGTCCGCTTTCCATAACCGGTGCACGAGTCATTAAACACTCCTCCCAGGGGCTACACACCACGTTACTCACGTGATTCACTGAGAGTTTCACTCGGAAACTGCAGAGACTTCCGAACACGGACACAGGTGAGACGCGGGTTGCTCTTGCAACTCGAAGTTTCTTGCATTTTGATTCAGACATAGAATTAATGTTAAGACATACGTTTTGTATCCCTTTAGCACGTAAGGCGCCCAGTTAAAGTTCGCCCACCCAGCTACAGATATTTCACCCGTTATTCAGTACCGGTAAGAGAACATCCCTAGAGATTTCATTTGGGTTTGTAATGACCGTTAACTTCAGTTTAGTGGTAATTTCCACACGTTAAATCACAGTTTATTCACAGATTTTTATCAGGAAGCTGAGCTCCGAATTCTGCAACAACCGGTAAATATAGATCGGAATATTAGTTACCTAGATTGATATTCTTCTCGACACATGGTGTTTTTCACGGTTGTTAATACATCAAGGACTATTTCCTCACATCAAGACCACTTAGTTTAAAAAACTTCACAATGCTATTACTTTTTTTCTCAAGAAAACACGTCTTTTCTGTTGAGCACTCGTTGGGTTTGGCTGACGGGTCTATTTGTGTGCAAATCCTAATCATTGAACTTGTGAAACCTCAAACGATTCTTTTCTCGAACATTTACGAGTTTTTTCTGACTGTTTGTAGATCTGGAAGATGATTTCAAGGACACCTGTATAAACATTAGAGTGATTCATAGAACTCATACTTCCCCTGAAGAAGGGTTTTTCCAAACCCGAAAT
This sequence comes from Triturus cristatus, assembly GCF_964204655.1. Taxonomy (NCBI): domain Eukaryota; kingdom Metazoa; phylum Chordata; class Amphibia; order Caudata; family Salamandridae; genus Triturus; species Triturus cristatus. Next base: position 116,661,111 of record NC_140579.1, on the reverse strand, counting down.
GCATTGGGAGTCATTTTTATTTTGTATGACATTGTATTTTGATGAAATATTGTAACTGGTCATACAAAATATGTGAAGTATAACATACTTTTGATTTATATTGGAGTAAAAAGAATATACGATTCGAACAATGAACAAATGGTTGTTTCAATTTAAAATGTACCATTTTTATTTCTACTACCATTAAGGAATTGGTAACACTGTGATTTACCAGATTTAAATTTACAGAGACCTTCGTGTCCTCATGCTGTGCTGCACGCAGGCCAGGGTTTCACCCTGACCCCCACTCAAAGTACATATTACCCCGGGATGCAGACTCACATCCCACACGTGCATGCACGCTAAACTAGAATTCCAACATAGCTCACACTTTAATCTTTACTGCAGAAAAAATAAGGTGTGCAGGTTCACCTCAACCCCGTTACTGATCACATTTTTGAGCCTCTTAGTGACCCAGCACCCACATCATCATGTCTTGGAAAGACATATCAGATCTAACCACCAACCAAGCAGAAACAAAGGCATATTCCACGGAAGAAGCCGCATCCATTTATTCTTTGATTAAAGAGACACGCACCTTTAGTTCTTCTTCTGGAACTACTATACAACAATTAAGACAACTGGAATATTTGATGAGAAAAGAAATCAACCAACGTCTCCACGCCACCACACTCATAGAATACCACAAAGTTAAAAGAATTCCAAGAGGCTTAAGGATCGCGCTGAAACCCATGTTGTTGAAATACAACAAGTCTTTCATGTCAAGATGGTATGTGATTTTAAATAAATGCTCCCTAGACTTGATCCTGTTAATTGTCGAAGAGATATCAATCATTTTACAAGACCTGGAGAATGAAATCAATAATCTCAAAGATAAAATTACACAAAAAATGGAACAAGAAGACTGGGACAAAACTCTAGAAGACATCAATAGAAAACTTGACACACATGCGCGAGAAGTACATGAACGAAAAACCAGAAAGTTCAAGAGAGACACTATTGATTATAAACTGGATGAGGTGTATTCATGGGCTGAAGCTTACGCCCAAAAACGTTCATACAAAAAACCTGGAAACACTTCTACAGAAGAAAGTTTAGTCACAGAACAGGATCTATCTCTCCAACGACCGACAGTAAGTTCATACATTCCATCCAGCGGCACCAATGAAGAAGCAGCCTCTACTTCCACCTCCAAACCGTCTTTTTTAGCGGAAGGTCAAGCGTCCAAATCACCTCCGGACAAAAACATCGGAACCAAAGACAATGCAACCGCCGGGGAAAAATCTAAAAAACTCCCCGAGACAGGCAGGCCCCAAAGGACAACCAAGAAAACCATACCCTAGTTGTGAACATTTCGCATAAGCTATTAAACAAAGAAGAACCGCATGTTCTAAACAAAGGCATCACGTTTGTCCCCACATACACCTCTAACCAATTTGAAACTGAGATATCTTTGTTTAAATTTATGCGGAAATTAAGGTTAAGATGGTTCTTCTCAATTAATACTTCCAATGAAGAAAGTAACTTAAACATACAACCTTTTCGACCCAAAAGCAAGTTTATGTCTCCACTCTCTCACAAATCTTTAGACACCTTCGAGACCCTGGTAAAAAAAGACTTGGAAGACATCAGATATACCAGACGACGACATCCTAACTTATCTCGTAAAGAATTACAGATCTTAAACATTTTAAGAAAAGATAAGACCTTAACTTTTCTTCCGGCTGACAAAGGAGGAGCCTTAGTGGTCCTGGATACAGACTATTACGTGACTAGTGTTAATGAACACGTAAAGAACACGGATACATATATCGAGATGGAACAAGATCCCACCATTGGATTTCTGAAACTACTAGGAAACATTCTACAACAGGGAGTTGACAACGGTCACATTGATGAAAACACGCGAAAATTTCTCTTCAACACAACACCTAAAGTCCCACACATATACATGCTACCAAAGATTCATAAGAACAGACTAAATCCACCTTTCAGACCCATAGTCGCAGGTTGTGGATCCATTCACGAAACAATCGGATGCTACCTAGATTACCATTTTCAACCCTTGGTACAATCCTGGGAAACATACATCAAAGACACAACAGACTGCTTACTGAAACTAGAGGCTGTTAAACATCTTTTTGAAGAGGACCACTGGCTGTGCACCATAGACGTGGTTGCACTCTACACATCCATTGCTCACAACGAGGGACTTGAAGCGGTGGAATGGAGACTACTACAATCCTCAATGTCAAAACACAAATACATTTTTCTTTTAGAACTACTACATTTTTCATTATACCACAGTTACTTTTCATGGCAAGAGAAATATTATTTACAGATCACAGGTACATCAATGGGCTTTCCCGGAGCCCCATCATATGCGAACACATTCATGGCTTACTTTGAACACCGATACATACTGGAAAATCCTATTTGGCGCACTAACGCAGTCATCTTTCTTCGTTACATTGACGATATACTAGTAGTATGGAAAGGTTCAAAGAATCTTCTGGAACAAAGTATAGCCGCACTGAACCTTTGCAATCCTAGAATTCAATTCACTCAGGAAATCCAATACACAAGGATTAATTTCCTTGATATCGAAATTCACGAATCAGAGAAAGGTTTGGCAACAACTGTATACCGGAAAACCACTGATGTAAATAATACCCTACATTTCCAAATTGGACATCCATATTCTTTAAAAAAACATCTGCCTATATCTCAACTCATTAGAGTCAAAAGAATAACCTCTGACGCACAACAATGTGGAACAGACATAAAAAACCAGTTAGCAAAATACAAAGAACGTGGTTATCCAGATGACATACTCAAGGAAGCAGAACGGAAAGTCACTTCAAAAAAACGAGAGGACTTATTGTCCACAACCATAAGGAATCCAGCCAAATGGGAAGTGTTTGTACTTAAATTTTCAGCCCAAGCAAACCAAATCAAATCTATTATCCTCAAACGCTGGGATATTATTGAATCAGAAGTAGATTTTTCTGGACTATTTCAGGAACCACCCATATTTGCCCATACACGCTCCAAAAACCTGAGGGAGCTTCTCAAAACAAGACCACAAACAAGAACTTCACAATTTTCAGGCATGAAAAAATGTTACAACTGCGGCAAATGTGGCAATGTAATCACAGGCAACAGTTTTACACATCCCAGAACAGGTCAAAAAATTCCTTTACATCATACCTCTGATTGCAATACGGAAGAGGTAATTTATGCCATTAAATGCCCCTGTGGACTGGTATATGTTGGCAGAACCAGTCGCAAAATTAAAACTAGAATAACAGAACACAAGAGTAGAATTCGCAACAAGAACTTCAGTTCCTCTTTAGCAGCACATTGGGTTCAAGCAAAACACACAATTCCTCAACTTAGGTTCACGATTCTTGAACGCATTCACACTTCTACCCATATTGACACCAACACTGTCTTAGCATGTAGAGAGACACATTGGATCAAGTTCCTGGGTACTGTGATCCCAGGAGGTCTTAATGATCATTACGAAATGTTATGTTTTGTCTAAAAATATAGTATCCTCAACGCAAACTTTTTTGTATTATGAATTTATGCATTTGTAAAGGATTTGCACGCAATATTCCTCACCTCTTTTCCTTTACCATGTTCTTTATTACTAATTTTTCTGCTTTTTAACTTTATCTATTATTCATCATTTTTTCATCTCATTCACCCAAGAGGCATTTCAGCATTTAGAACGGGGCAACCCACAACATCCCTCTTACACTAAACGAGTCCGCTTTCTATTTCCATACCCGGTGCACAAGTCATTAAACACTCCTCCCAGGGGCTACCCACTACGTTACTCACGTGATTCACTGAGAGTTTCACTCGGAAACTGCAGAGACTTCCGAACATGGACACAGGTGAGACGCGGGTTGCTCTTGCAACTCGAAGTTTCTTGCATTTTGATTCAGACATAGAATTAAGATTAAGACATACGTTTTGTATCCCTTTAGCACGTAAGGCGCCCAGTTAAAGTTCGCCCACCCGGCTACAGATATTTCATCCGTTATTCAGTACCGGTAAGAGAACATCCCTAGAGATTTCATTTGGGTTTGTAATGACTGTTAACTTCAGTTTAGTGGTAATTTCCACACGTTAAATCACAGTTTATTCACAGATTTTTATCAGGAAGCTGAGCTTCTAATTCTGCAACAACCGGTAAATATAAATCGGAATATTAGTTACCTAGATTGATATTCTTCTCGACACACGGTGTTTTTCACGGTTGTTAATACATCAAGGACTATTTCCTCACATCAAGACCACTTAGTTTAAAAAACTTCACAATGCTATTACTTTTTTTCTCAAGAAAACACGTCTTTTCTGTTGAGCACTCGTTGGGTTTGGCTGACGGGTCTATTTGTGTGCAAATCCTAATCATTGAACTTGTGAAACCTCAAACGATTCTTTTCTCGAACATTTACGCGTTTTTTCTGACTGTTTGTAGATCTGGAAGATGATTTCAAGGACACCTGTATAAACATTAGAGTGATTCATAGAACTCATACTTCCCCTGAAGAAGGGTTTTTCCAAACCCGAAGGGTTTTTCCAAACCCGAAATGCATTGGGAGTCATTTTTATTTTGTATGAGATTGTATTTTGATGAACTATTGTAACTGGTCATACAAAATATGTGAAGTACAACATACTTTTGATTTATATCGGAGTAAAAAGAATATACGATTCGAACAATGAACAAATGGTTGTTTCAATTTAAAATGTACCATTTTCATTTCTACTACCATTAAGGAATTGGTAACACTGTGATTAACCAGATTTAAATTTACAGAGACCTTCGTGTCCTCACGCTGTGCTGCACGCAGGCCAGGGTTTCACCCTGACCCCCACTCAAAGTGTCCCTCGCATGTCATGGTTGCGTTGGGAGTGTCCTTCACACGTCAGGGCTGTGTTGGTATTGTGTTTTGCCTCGCACGTCAAGGTTGCGTTGGCAGTGTCCCTCGCACGTCATGGTTGCGTTGGTATTGTCCTTCACACGTCAGGGTTGTGTTGGGAATGTGTTTTGCCTCGCACAACAAGGTTGCGTTTGCAGTGTCCCTCGCACATCATGGTTGCGTTGGGAGTGTCCTTCACACGTCAGGGTTGTGTTGGGAATGTGTTTTGCCTCGCACGTCAAGGTTGCGTTGGCAGTCTCCCTCGCATGTCAAGGTTGCATTGGGAATGTCCCTCACACGTCAGGGTTGTGTTAGGAAGGTGCTTTGCTTCGCACATCAGGGTTGTGTTGGCAGAGTACTCAAGAATTAGTGTTGTAGTTGTCATGTGCATTATTTTTATCTTTTACCTCGCACGTCAAGGTTACGTTGGTAGTGCACTAGCTATTTAAACTGTAATGTTCGGCATGCATTACATTTTTGTTCTCCCTCGCACATCATTTATTGTGTGTTATTACATCCATACTGGAACATGTGTATTTTTTTTTCTTTTCATGTTCTTTGGCAGGGGGAGATAGGTGTGTTGTGGTGTTCTTCAGGGTGTACTGGGTAAGTGTTGTGATTGCATTTTCCCTGAAACATTTGCAATCTGTTTTGATTGCACCCTACCTGAAACATGTGCAATTTTTTTTAATGTGACCTTATATGTTTCATTACCATTCTATATGAAGAACACATTTATTTATGCTATAAGTTCTTATGTGAACTAGAGAGGAATTATTTATCTCTTATCATTTTATTTGATCTTGTTGCTCTTAATATCCTAGAATGCTATTTTGATTAATATTGTGAACTAAGAATGCATTTACTTATCTAATATGATTTTTGTGACCTACCTTGATTTAATTTCCAAGAAACGAAATGTGATTATTTTCTTCACTTTACTTCTTGTTGCTTTCTTGTTTCTAAAGGAAGCAGATATGTTATATCCTATGCTTCATTAGTCCTGGCTGCTCAGCCTGCATGCGTGTGATGTTATAGAATGTTTGGTGTGTGTGCATGCTTTGAATGAGTGATCAGTTAGATTGAGTGGGGCTGAGCAGCCGGATGCTGCTCCCGATGGGACACCCTGTACCATCTTACATGAACAATAAATCTTCTTGACTATATCTCTGGCTCCTAGACTACCTACTTATGACAGCACATCTTTCGTTACAAAAGTGCCCATCCCAGGACAAAGTGGTTTTCCTGCCCACACTGTTGTGGGCAGGGAAACCTGTGTTTGCTTTCACTTGGCGAGAGCAATTTCGAAACCTCCCGCCAAGTGAGAGCAAACACTAAGTCTACTCCCAGCAGGCAGGCACTTCACCCATTCACAGCTGGTGAATAATGGGTGAAGTGGGTTCCCTCTATTGGCCAAGCCCGAGGATGCATTCCCTGGAGCCAAAATTGTCTCAGGGAGGTGGGGAGCTTGGCCTCCCTCCCCCATTAATTCTTGGCCATGTCCCAGGGGATGGGGTCCCCAGGGTTGGAATCAGCCCAGGGAGAGGGGCCTTGTCCCCCGTTCCCCATTAATCATTGGGTGGACTCCGGGGGAAGGGGTCTCCAGGGTCAGTATTCGCCCAGTAAGGGGGCTGCAGGGCTGCATTCCCCTCACCCTTTATAATGTTGCCAGGCATTGGAAGATGTGGTCCCCCGGCCAATTGGGATAAAATTAATAATGATATAATCCTCATGATAGGGTCTCTGGTCCAATATTGACCCAGGAAGGGAGCTGCATGCATAAAGCGATGGGACCCTGGGGGATGTGGTCCCCGGGGCCAGCTACGGCCGGGGGAGTGGGCTATGTAACTTCCTCCCATAAAAAAACTTGGCAGACTCCGGAGGATGGGGTGTCCGGGGGCAAATCAGCACGGGGAGGGGGGCTACAGGACCCCTCCCGGGTTAGCTGAGGCATGGGGTTGGCTCATGTGGGGAGTTGAATTAATGTTTGATCAATAAATATTACTTTACATTAAAAAGAAACCTTAGGAATCACTGAAAAAAACAAAGGTTACAGAGATCTTAAAGTTAGGTTCACATTTTCAAACAGGGTCAAATTCACCATTTCTCTCAAGTAACTATAACTTTTAACCTTAGATAACTATAAGTTGCGCCCTCGCCATGGACTGCTAGTGTTACGTTAATGTGCTCCTTACTTCTCCACTCAGTGCATTCAGGCTGCATAACTACTTTATCTGAAGAACTAGAAACAGTATTTTTAGTCTGAGAAAGGCTTGTAGGATAGATAGTATGTTATTATCTCCAGTGGTATAGCTAGCCGTTGTGCTGCCAATGGTGGCCCCTGCATTTGCCACCTGGCTGCTGCATGTAACAGAGGGGTGGGAGAGCCGCCCCCAAAACTCGTGCCCCCTGCACTAAAACTGTTTTTCTAATAGTGTACACCGATCTGCGGAAAATGTGTCAGGTATTTTTACAAAGTTCTTAGGGTAGTGTATAGAACCTAGCTCTGCTTGCCTTATCGTGGAAGAGGTGTGGTGCAGCAGCCAGGGTTCCTGACTCTGGAACACAGGGTTCACGGTTCAATCCCCGGCTCCGGGGGCAGATTAGCCCAGCACCATGTGACAAATGCTGGCATTTACATTAGTTTATTTATTGGTGGCTAATGCATAGATGAGACTTATTGGCATACAATTCCGTCAGATGGGCTATCTAACAAGCACATCTCATTAAGTGTTAATGTCTACACAGCCATTTTATTTTGTTTGCTACACACCTGAATACCACCAATAAATTTTGCTATCTACTAAATGTGGGTGATTTCACAGATTTTAGAGCCATGCTCTTGGACCTGCATGTTGAAAAGGGTTGCGTCTGTCAGAACTGGAGAAGTGTGAGGAAATTGGGTCAAACATGTAGCACACTCTCACATTCATTAGCTGATGTCACCAGTGAAGTTATTAGTCAAGTCATAAGTGAAGTCATCAATGATGTCACTTGAGATGTCATCAACAGACTTCCCGGTACAGATTTTCCATGACCGGGTTAGTTTACACGGTCCCCATCGTGGCCGCAAGTGAGTGGGAGGGGTGAAATGGGGTCTTGATGGACCCAGCAGTTAACCCGTCAAAGGCTAAATGTGCCCAATTAAGCATTGAGATTTCTAGAATCTATCGTTTTTCAATATCTACTTTTATAGTTTATAAAATTAAGCACATATTTATCAATGCTGTGCTAAATGAATATTTTTGACAGATGTACTGCAGTTGTTGCATAAAACACTGACATACCACCACACTGATGTGCCACCAATATCACACGCTTCTGACGGCACCATGGAATATAGGTAGCTGTTTCTATAGGAGAAAGAGAAAATTACCCACCTTCTCCACTTGTGAATATCAGTACATTAGATTCATAGAGATCTCTTGGCACCAGACAGAAGATGGGATGAGGGGTGAGTTGGAACTTGAGAAGAGACAAAATTAGCTTAACCTCTAGGTGAAAGTGACTATCGTTGACACAGAGAGCAGACTCTGCAAATGCTCAAGTCACCAAGTACCAAGTTGATTTGTTCTGATTTTTGTCACTATGCTCAGCCTCCTTCTAGAGCCTCTGACAGATCAGTAGATTAGAGACGAACCCTTGAAGGGCTTATGGAAAAGGAATTATGGAGATCTGCATACGCGGCTGAAGTCTGTGGTTGTTGTTGCACCTCAGGCTTAGATTCTATTGGATTGCACACACCCATTCATTTCTCCCTCTCCATGAATCCAATCAACAGCTCAAGAACTCTCTTCAGCCACAGACCCATCCATTCACTCACTTATTCACTCATTAACCCACTACATCTAACCACCTATCCATCTTCCACCTGCTTATTCCATGAACCCCCAAATTGCATCAAAGAATCAGCGTGACCACTTCAGGGTATTTAATGGGGTCCTCCCTTAAGAAAGATCTTTGTAAAAATGGGGCAAATTATGGCATTTTAGGAAAATACATTTGCTTATAAAATGCCCATTTTATTTGAGCCCAGCCCACAAATTCAAAGCACACTTTGGGCTCTCCTCAGAACTGCTCGGACAATGAAGCTGACCCTTGTTACTAAGTAATTGTCAGAATTTTCAAAACACTGCTAGTCCTTATACTGAGCAGCACCTATCTTCCCTCCCTGGCACTCCCATGTGACACTTGAAAGCAGCATGTGTATGATCCCCATTGCGGTCCACCGCTGTGTGAAGGTCTGTGGGCTGCAATCAGTATCCTGTAGCACACTCATTCCTTCATTAGGTCAGGAGACTGGGTAAAATGGCAGTGGGCAGGTGGACCCCTCATGGAGTTTTCGACTTCTTCAACCATTCACTCACTCTCTACTTTTTTTTACCATTGATGGAAACATTTGTTACAGGTTTTTAAGGCTTTGGGGGAAGGTGATAAGAGTTTGGTGAAATTTGAGTGAGCAATTGGGATAGTATGAAAAAGGTTCTTCTTGGATCTCTTTGAGTGAGTTAAGAACTGGTCACTTAAAATTATCTTACACTTTTTAAACATACATAAGGAACAGAAAGTAACGTAATAAGAGACATGGATCTGTAAGTTGAAGACTTGGCTATGCAGCAATCTCACATTCCAGCTGAACCCTAATAGATATTGGTTTGAAATTGCTGAATAAATTGTGATTTTTTTGGAACAATGACAATTTTGGAATAATAATAAGAATACATTTTTTTTTTTTTTAATGGAATGACATCCTGACCTGATTTTTTATGTGTGAATGAGGTTATATTATACAACAAACGAATTTAAATCACGATATACTCTGTTTATCGAGGTTATACTAATATTGAATTAATTTGAACATTTGTCGAAAATTGACAGAGTGGAGTAGTATAGTGGCTGATCCTCTAGTGTCTGCACTAGTATCCAACACCAGGTATGGACGTAGAGCAAGATGTTGAAGACTATTGTAAATTATTTGGTGCCTGCCAAACAAAAGATTTGAGAGATGTCAGTAAACTTTCTTGTTTGGGCTTATAGAAAATATTATGAAGGCCATTTTTAAATTACTGGTCAATATGCCATACATCTGGAGCAGGGAATTAACTGCCTCTTTGCCTCACCAACAAATTTGCAGTCTGTCCACCAACTTTAGAAGTTGTTGCTGGACTGGCAAGATTCTTCCCAAAGTATCTCTTGCCTTGATGGTGAAACCCCATTGTGGTAAGACAGTTAAAGAAAATCTATCATGCAATAGCAGCACAGCGGATTTGCTATCACTTTTGATTTGCCTTCTTAGGAAAATAGAAAACAATTTTCACTTATACTTTGGTCGATTTTCAGGAGATTTAGGGCAGTTTATATTTGAAATATCCGCAAGTTTTCTCATTCAATAATATATCTTTTTAGAAAATTTGGACATCAGACAGGTTACCCAGCACACTACTTCATTCTAAAGAACACTGACAACACTTATACCGTGTCAAACAGCATCATCAAATGATGGAAGGGTCCATTTGGAGTAATAGATGTGTCACCAACCTGCTGCTATATCACGAGTTGTGAGCAGCATTATCGTATCCAACAGTATCACTATCTAACTAATGTTGGGCAGAAAATATCTTCCTAATATGTCACATCTATGCAAATCTCTTTGAACAATACATAACCTTATAATTCCTCATGCTTTACAAGTAACAACTGCTGGTGCCAGCCATTCAGTTGTCTCTAATTGATTTATAAATGTTATTCCACACTCCTATCATTCCCCTCCTTATAAAAGGCCTCCCTCACTGATATGGGAATTCACCTAATTTTTCTGATCACAATAGATACTACTTTCTTCAATTTGAGCCTATGGACATATCATCTCAAACAACCCAAGTCCTCCTAAATACATACAAACATATAGTCTTAAATCCCTTACTTTCACACCTTGAGTGCTGCCCAATAATTGTCATCATCAATAGATTATGTAATATAATTCTTCTCACTTCGGATTCAGTATCATGTGCCATAGCAGGATTTGCTTTTCAGCCAAACTGATAGATTTGCCACACAAAGACATGGTATTCAAAATACTGCAACACACTATCACTGCAAAGAATCCTAAGATCACTTGTGCCCATGTTTTAGGGAACTTACAAAGTGATTGAGTATGCCAATAACTAAAGTTATTTAGAAGCACCCGAATCCAAGATAACTAGATCTCAGAAACAATGTACCTGAAACATATAAAATTTTGTGAAAGGTTCCATAAATTTACTAGCAGTATCTATTTAAAATGTGGGCTACACAGGTACATTTTTTGTATGAATTAAACAGCCAATTACTTTGGAGTAGGGGTGGGCAGAACTCGCAGAATTTGACTCCACGGAATTCTGCGTTAGAGAAACATCGCCTGATGTCCTTCTAGTGACCGGAAATCATGCTAGGGGATGCTAAATTTCACTCATCAACTTTCCATTCTGAATATGAATGCAAGAAAAAATTTCACCATGCGGCGATTGGGGAGTTTGGCCAGAACGCCGTGTTACAAGAGTAACACAGAGTCATAAAAATCCAGCCAATACCATTTGGGCTCCAAATGTTGACTCCCCCACCCTACTATGGAGGCTAAAAGAAAGGTCTTGGACTTGCCAGTCACCAGAAATTCCCCCAAAGAACAGATTCACGTCACTCAACTTTGGAAATATAAAGGAGAAGGAAATAAATAGAGGAGGTAGGAGTGTTCTGATTTCTCTATCTCTAATTCCACAATAGTGAAGATCAACATTAGCAAGACAATATCTCTCTATGTGAAGTCCCTTTTAAAACAACGTTGTGCTCCATGACGAAAGCATACAAACTCACCCAGTTGCTTACATGCATTTGCGGAGCCACGCAGCACAATCATGAAAGATAGGCCAGTATTGAATTTGAAGGGTCCTGGGTTCACGTGCCAATTCCCTAAGGAGAGGTAGTCATGTCTCCATATTTGGATTCCGTGCTACAAGAGTATTTTGCCTGAGCAATCTTTTGTGCCCTAGAATCCCTGCATACATCTTTAATGTGCTTGTGTGTGATTTGGGGAAATTGCACAAGACGGAATTCATTCTTTGAATGAACACATAGGTAAATTTGTTCTTGGTTTTTTAAATCCTCAGGGAGATTAGTGACATCCGATATGATTCATTCATTCTTGAGATGTCAGAGCAGATGTGCGTTTGTTGAATAAATAGTAGGATCGCCCAGGTTTAAGACACAGATCTGAAATGTTAAGACCTGTTAAAAGCATACCTATTTTCCAGAACCTACCTTCATTTTCTCATTCATCAATAGTTGCTGCATTCAACAAACCAAATATATTCTGGTTACCAAATCAATCTAAAAATGTTAATTTTCCTTACGTCAGATGTTACTGCTCATGAAGTATAAATAAATCTCTGTTTTTCACAGTTACTAGTTGCTACTGGGTATGAAGCTTTAATCAATTAACAAATGTTTGCTTATCCTGCAGTTTTTACTGAGCATTAACGTGTCAAATGCTTCCCTGTGAACACATTAGGCATACATCATGAGAGCTACAGAAAACATACAGATATGTTTTATTTACCCAGAGTTTTCAGTTGCTGAAAAAAGCAAATTGCCAGATTGGATTATGAGGAAAAACGAGGCTTACTGGGCTAATTAGAGCCAACATTATTGTTTCCCATGGTAATTCCATATTGTTCAGGTAAAATTCATAGTTCCACCTGTAATCATCATAAACCATGCCACCACCCATTACTTGTGTTACCAGAACCCCTACAATCAGCAATTCAGTACTGACCACAGGGGCTTAAATATTGATCACCATTCTAAGGAACTGGTGAAGGAGTCGTGGAACACCAATGAACAGTTGGAGTAATAGAACCCCAGTAGACAGGTAAAGGTGTTAGACCACCAATGACCAGGTGGATTCGTAGAGCACCAATGAACAGGAGGAGTCATGGAGCACCAATGAACCGGTGGAGCAGTACAATACCAATGAATAGGTAAAACTGTTAGACCACAAATGACCAGGCGAAGTTGTGAAACAACAATGAGCAGATGGAGCAGTAGAACAGCAAAGAATAGGTGACGGTGTTAGACCACCAATGACCAGGTGGAGAAGTCATCGAACACCAATAAACAGGTGGAGCTGTAGAATAGCAATGGACAGAGGAAGGCATTAGACCACCAATGACCAGGTGGAGAAGTCATTGAACACCAATGAACAGGTGGAGCTGCAAAACACCAATGGACAGGTGAAGGCATTAGACCACCAATGACCAGGTGGAGAAGTCATAGAACGCCAATGAAGAGGTGGCACCATAGAACAAAGATGGACAGTTGGTGTCATAGAACCCCAGTAGACAGGAAACGTTGTTAGACAAACAATCACCAGGTGAAGTCGTGGACCACAAGTGAACAGGTGGAGTTGTAGAACACCAATGACAAGGTGAAGGTGTCAGACCACCAATGACCAGGTGGAGAAGTCATAGAACACCAATGAACAGGCGGAGCCGTAGACCAAAAATGGACAGGTAAAGGTGTTAGACCAACATTCACCAGGTGAAGTCGTGGAACACCAGTGAACAGGTGGAGTTGTAGAACACCAATGGACAGGTGAAGGCATTAGTCCACCAATGACCAGGTGGACAAGTCATTTCACACCAATGAACAGGTGGAGCTGCAAAACACCAAGGGAGAGGTGAAGGCATTAGACCACCAATGACAAGGTGGAGAAGTCATAGAACACCAATGAAGAGGTAGAGCCGTAGAACAAAAAAGGACAGGTAAAGGTGTTAGACCAACAATCACCAGTTGAAGTTGTGGAACACCAGTGAACAGGTGGAGTTGAAAAACACCAATGGACAGGTTAAGGCGTTAGACTTCCAATGACCAGGTGGAGAAGTAATCGAACACCAATGAACAGGCGGAGCTGCAGAACACCAATGAATAGGTAAAGGTGTTAGACTATCAATGACCAGGTGGAGAAATCATAGAACACCAATGAACAGGTGGAGTCGTAGAACAAAAATGGACAGGTAAAGGTGTTAGACCAACAATCACCAGGTGAAGTCTCGGAACACCAGTGAACAGGTGGAGTCGTAGAACACCAACGGACAGATGAAGGTGTTAGACCACGAATGACCAGTTGGAGGAGTAATCGAACACCAATGAACAGGTGGAGCTGCAGAACACAAATGGACATGTAAAGGTTGTAGACTATCAATGGCCAGGAGGAGAAGTCGTGGAACACCAGTGAACAGGTGGAGTTGTAGAACACCAATGACCAGGTTAAGGTGTTAGACCATCAATGTCCAGGTGAAGTCGTGGAACACCAATGGGCGAGTGGAGTCGGGGAACATCAATGGAATGGTAACAATGTTAGACCACCAATGACCAGGTGGAGGTTCATAGAACATCAATGAAAAGGTGGAGCCATAGAACACCCATAAACAGGAAAAGGTGTTAGACCTACAATGACCAGGTAGAGTCATAGAGCACCGATGAACAGGTGGGCTTGTGGAACACCAATGAGCAGGTGGAGATGTAGAAGACCAATGGATGTGTTGTCCAACTACATCCATGTCCTTAAAATATTAAAGAAGTTGCTCAGCGTTAGACAGAAGTGGGACATGTAATAATCCACAAAAGAACAAACAATATGCATAAAAAACCTTAGGGTGCCTGCCTACAATGAATGCCCTGGGGTCCCCCACACTAGGCCTTGTGGCTGCTACTGACCTCACAACATCAGGAAGAGATTCAGCAGTGCAGTTAGTGTCCAAGAACAGAACAGATGCAGTGCCATAAACAGCACTGCAGGCCTCTCTTAGGCACAGGCACAGCCCTGAGAGCTGCTGGGCAAGCCTCCCTCATGCAGGGACAACAAGGAAAGCTGAACAGCAGAAAAGCAATTTTTGGGTGTTGCTGGTGCTCTCCAACACCTCTGGTGCATCATAGAGCCCACTGGCACTGCCCACTGTCCAAACTGCAGGAAATAAGAAGAACTAGCAACCCAGTCTTTTTGAAGGAAGGTTTGGGGTGGGGGTAGTTCTACCTACTTTAAACGAATGTGGTCAAGTAGTGCTTTTTACAACAACATTTCCAGTTACATTTTCTAAAAAGCCACCAACTCTGAGAGGCCAGGATCTATTCCAGCGCTTTCATTGTGTGAAAACCAGGTCAGGTGCTTTCCTGCAGTGGTGCGGGCTGGCGCATTCTAAGGTAAATTTGAGAAAATGGTGGCAACATACTGCATATTTCACCACAATTATCCTGAAAAAATGCAAAGCAGCATAAGTGACACATCACTTTGCCATTTTTCTATAAAATATGATTTTCATTTTAGAAAACGTAAGTCAATTGCAACAAACAATCGAAAAAGATTGTAATCAGGTCCTAAGTCTTCAGCTTCTTGCAGGAATCAAGAAGTGACGATGAGGCTCTGAAGTGCACTGGGAGGTCATTCCATGCTTTAGGAACAATATACCGTTCAGATCTTTTCCTGTGTATGCGTGAATTGTGTCCAGCAGGGTGGAGGTATCTGGGTGGTTAATGGAGGGAGATGCAACTATTCAAGTAGGTGAGGCTTGTGTTGTTTAGTGCGTTGAACGTGTGTGTGAGGAGTTTGAACTGTGCATGCTTGTGCATCAGGAGACAGCGGACCTCCCTGAGGTACGGTGGGATGTGAGTTCTGATTGGGAGGTTAAGGATGAGTCTAACTGCTGAGTTCTGGATGGTTTGAGGACTACTGGTGAGTTGATTGGTGGTCCCAGTGTAGAGGGTGTTTCTGTAATCCAACTTGCTAGTGACCACGGTATGGGTGAAGGTTTTTTGGATGTTGCATGGGAACCATTTGAGCATCTTAGCATCTCAGGGTGTGGAAGCAGGATGCAGTGGTGGCACTGATTGTTGTGGTCATGTTCAGCTTGGCCTGGAACTGCCTGGCCAAGCCGCTGCACCTGCAAGCACGCCTGCTCATCTTTTCAGTTGTGGCATGCATACCCATGCTTTTGTTTGTGTATCCATCATTTCATTGGTAATGAAGAATTGAGAAATAACAGTAAATACAGTGACATGCAAGTCCAGCGTATACCCATATAGACATAGAAACACTGATTATGGTGCATTCGTCAATAACAAACAATACTTATACATATAATTGAAGAGAGATAGAAAAGGGAAGAGAGGTGTGAGAGAATAAGCTATAGAAAGAAGAAAATAAAGAGAGGAAGGGAAGAAGGACAGAGGAAAAAAGAAGGGAAGAAAGACGGAAACTACAAAGCAGAGAAGAAAGAGAGGTGAGGGAGAGGGGTAGTGAGTACAATGATAGTAATGAGGAAGAACCAAACGTCTAAGCGAACTATGAGGAGAGGAGGCATCTCGCAAAAAGGGAGAAAAGTATCTGCTTTGTCCATTAAATTGTAAATGATCTTTTCATATGATGCGGTCTTGTACATCTCTGCAAGCCATTCCTCATGTGACGGCAATTTATGGAGACTGCAAGTGTCGCAAAATACAGATTTAAGCAGCTGTGAGGGCAGTAACGAGCAATTGACCAGCATGGCGGGTCAGTTCCGGAATGACTGATAAGTCATGCAGGTGAATTAGGGGTCCAGAAGTGGTGAGGGCAAATCCATAGATTTCTGGAGCGTAGAGTCTACTAACGCCCAGAAGGGGTGTATGGTGGGACAGTTCAGCAAAATATGGACAATATCACAAGACGCTAAGAGGCATGCTCATGCTTAATCCCAACGGACACATCTCAGGTGAAACATTGACTGTGGACAGTACAGCGGCTTTACTTGGGATCCATACTGCAACAATAACTCAACCTAAAAAGAAAGGTTTAGTAAAGGAAACACGCACTTACCTGCGGGTGATGAAATCCATGGAAGCAGCCCATCTGCACCTGTAGGGAGTCTGTACCTGTAGCGAGCCCGCACCCATTGCGATCCATCTGCACCCGTAGCGAGCCCGCACCCGTAGCAAGCCCGCACCCGTGCTTTAACGTAGTCTACTGATTCCTGAGTAGAAACCCCCGTAGCGATGTAGCGGGCACTCCTGTGGGGATCAATATTTCTTTTGCATTGTAATTCATTCTAGCATGATTAAAGTACATCTGTTTTTAGTAAAAGGAATGACATGGGCTGGACAATGAATTATTGTGCCTGTTGTTTGACTGAGTTCTGTGTCTCTATCCCTCACACTGCTCCACTGAGCGGCCTTTGACTACTCACCCTCCTTAGAGCGCCTGGATACCATCATGTGTGACAAGTAGTGCTGTACAACTCTACTGATTGATAATAGGATGGACCCCAGGAATCCACAGCTGTCGCCCAGTAGCCTCTGTCTGCCCTGTAGCCCCCCTAAAAAGAGTGCAACCTTTGTCTGCTCTGTAGCCCCCCTGAAAAGTGTGCAACCTTTGTCTGCCCTGTACCCCCCCTGAAAAGAGTGCAACCTTTGTCTGCTCTGTAGCCCCCCTGAAAAGAGTGCAACCTTTGTCTGCTCTGTAACCCCCCTGAAAAGAGTGCAACCTTTGTCTGCACTGTAGCCCCCCTGAAATGAGGGTAGCCTTTTTCTGCCCTGTGGCCCCCCTGAAAAGAGTGCAACCTTTGTCTGCTCTGTAGCCCCCTTGAAATGAGGGTAGCCTTTTTCTGCCCTGTGGCCCCCCTGAAAAGAGTGCAACCTTTGTCTGCTCTGTAGCCCCCCTGAAAAGAGTGCAACTTTTGTCTGCTCTGTAACCCCCCTGAAAAGAAGGCAACCTTTGTCTGATCTGTAGCTCCCCTGAAATGACGGTAGCCTTTTTCTGCCCTGTGGCCCCTCTGAAATGAGGGCCTTATTAATGACATTTTGGTGCAGGGCAGCACAGCAAGTCAGTTAGCGGCACTGTCCTGGGGCAGCACAGCAAGTCAGTTAGCGGCACTGTCCTGGGGCAGCACAGCAAGTCAGTTAGCGGCACTGTCCTGTGTCAGAAGATAGGGCAGGAATATGCCATCTTAATGATATATGGAGCATGCCTGTCCTTTCCCCCTGCGCTGGCACAGTTGTGGCTGCCTAGTGCCAACGCTTCCTTCACAAAAACAATCCTGAGGAACGTTTTCCTCTTTCCATGGGTGCTGCAGAATGAGGAAACAAGCATTTACAATGCAAAGGTCTCGGCATTGTTAAAGTTAGAGCTATTGGCATTGCTCATGACAATGCCGTTTCTTTAAATGTTTTAAAAACAAAAACATAAACAAAAATAATATCATGAGCAATGCCAATAGCTCTAATTTTACCAATGCCGAGACCATTGCATTGTAAATGCTTGTTTAGTGCTGAACTGGACTGGACTGAACTATTGACATCCAGGGTCACATGCCGGCAGCAACAGATGCGACCCAAAGAAAGTCGAAGTGAATCGCTGGCTCTGTCCGAGAGTCGAGTCTGGGATGTCCGACAACAATTTTGTGGGTGGGGGCAGTCTCGCTTGCTTTGCCGACCTCGGGCGTACAAAAATTGACTCTTCCCTCATGCGACTGAATTCGGCAAATAGCAAAGGAAGCCAGCGCCGGGCATTTTAACAATTTGTACTATCTTACCAGCTAGGAGGTGACTCGCTGGTCTCAGGCCCCCTCAATACATCGTGCCACATCTGTTACAAAAGCGAAGAGTTACGATAACGTGAGGAAATCACTGCCGCTGTCCCACCAGATCTGCAGAAAATCGGCCCCTTCTAGGCTCCTCCCTGCATTGTTTACAAGATGCGACGGGTGCAAGCGGCAGCCCCCTTTCGAGACCTAAAAAGGGGCTAGATAGAGAAAGGAAGCTGTAGATGGTCATAACTTCCACAAAAGCGAGTAGCACCAGCTGGGCTAATAGACTGTGGGAATAGGGCAATAGCCTGTAGACGACAGGTACACCAACAAAAGATTTCTAGGGCGTTTGTTACTTCTCAAGTGATACTAGATCCCTGTATTTTCCAACGTCGTAAGCAGTTCAAATCTTTACCCACCGGTCAGAAACCTCACATTAGTCCAAACTGGAGCCTAACATTGTAAACTTGATCGCTGGGAGCCGGATCACGGGCACCAGCAGACAGCTGGAAAGACACATAGTGAACGACTCGAACTCACCTTCCTCGCCGTCGTACATGTTGGCGGTGTGAGGGGCCCGGGGGCTGAGGGGTGGTGAAGATTTTTATTAAGGTAGAAAGCCAACTGCGCACTGCATAGTAGGCAGTCCCCACTGCCGGCCGGGAAAAAGCGCGCAAAAACACTAACGCCGCACAGGAAATGACGTCCCGGCGCTTGTTCGTAACGTGTACACTTTCGCCCCGTGAACTTGCGCGCGCATCGCAACGCGTTGCCTGGCTTGGACCAGCGAGATTGGATGAGATTTTCTACTACGTTGAAGTTTGTTGTTTACTCATCACCTTTGGACCTAGAGGAGAAATACGCTAGAGACACCGTCTTCAATGTGAATCCGCAGAGATGTGAATGGCAATACTTAACTCGTGTTGCTTCAGAGTCCTAAAAAAAAAAAGCCGAGGGCACCGGAAGACACCACCGCCTTTCTCCGAGGCAGAGCAGAAATGCCTCGGAGAAACGCAGCGTCCTTTTCGGATTCGGGGGCGTGTTTTGCTGTTGTCTCCTCCTTGAGACTTCTCGCAAAAAACACGCCCCCCGATCCGAAAAGGACGGGGCCTAATCAGAGTGACTGACCTCTTCTCCAATGGCTGGCCAGCATTCAAGAGGCCAGCCAATGGAGAACAGGGGAGAAGAGGGGCTGGTTCAAGCCCCTCTTCTCCAAGTCATTAAATCTCCGACTTCCGGTTCTGCCTTTCGGCAGACCGGTAGTCCTCGACCTAAAAAGGAGGCGAAATGAAAACAATTCTCCTCGTTATGCCTATTCTGGGGAAGGCGTAAGGTTTTGGTGCAACCTCAGGTTTGCGTGATTTTGTACATCTGGTGCAGCATCAGAATCCATGGGTGTAGCGTGGGAACACCCTCGGCAGCGCCCGTGGAACGCCTCCTTCACTGCGAGTAAAGCAACGCAGAGCTTTGGGCTGCTTTTTCTAACTCTTTTTCTATGAGGCCATCCAAAGCTATGCCGAGTGGCTTCGTGTCCCAATCATAGATATAGCTGAGAGGCCTGCACTGACAGAGCGTCGAAAAAAGTGATCCCCCAGCGGTGCAGGCTTCGTGTAAAAGAGCCCCTGAGAGTGACAGGTAACAAGAGGTCTAATAGATTCAATGCACAGGGACAGCACTGATCCTGGGAGGCACAAATCAACTCCCCTGTGTTTGGTAGAGGGGTCACTTGTGCCTTTTGGGTCAGAACCCGAACTGAAATGTACTTACAGAGACATTTGACTTGAGGCGGGGGGAGTTGGCATAGGTTCGCAGTTCCTTTGCGCTCATGGAAGACCCGTGGATGGCCTGTGGGTCCCTGTGTTATTGCACACTGCGGTGTGTATTCATTTTTAGGAGAGGCGTGATGAATGTTTAAGTCCCTCGTGAATGACTCTGCAGGGTAAGGAACTATTGATTCTCTGAGTGCCCAAAGGGCTGGGAGGTGTGAGGTGATGACGTAAGCCCTCTCAGCGAGGACCAGGATGTCTGAAGTGAACAAGATGTTACTCAGAGAGGACTTGCACACTACAGTATGGAAGGGCAGGCTCCTGCCCCTAAGAGAGAGAGTGGGTATCGGCAGGGGTCTGGTGGCTGAGTGGATTAATGTGTCCACTGTAGGGGCTCGTGTTTGATCTCATGGTCACAGTCCAAATCCCGGTAGGTCTACTCAGCCTCTCATCCTTCTGAGGTTGATTAAATGAGTACCATTGAGTTGGGTAACAATAAACATCTGCTACTCAGCGCCAAGATGCCCTTCTGGGTGAGCGTGCGCTTTTCAAATACGTGTTATGTAATGTGAGCCCCAAGGGCGTCAATGTTATTGGGGTAGAGATTGTAGGAGGGGCTTGCTGGAATGTACCATCTCCTTACAGATGTGTAAAAGGCAGCTGTGAGCAAAAACAATAAGACATCAAGTGTCGTCTCAGTCAATCCTTCAGAGATCTCTACAACAATGTGGGGACATTTCTTTCCCAGCTGCTTGCAGGAAGGGGGTGGACGGTGAGTGACAGCAAACGAGTCATGTTATAACAAGACACACCTACACAAGCTTTAATTTGTGTTCCCAGAGAAAGGCTGAACACTCCACTGCCTGAGGGCGGGATTATTGTTACACACAGCTGCGGCAATCTGCAGGGATTGATTGCTCAACGCAAGTACTTCAGCTGTCTCAAACAGTGCTGTTCAACTCTCACACACTGCTGTTCAGCTCTCATACAGTGCTGTTCAACTCTCACACAGTGCTGTGCAACTCACAGAATGCTGTTCAACTCTCATACAGTGCTGTTCAACTCACACAGTGCTGTTCAACTCTCACACAGGTCTGTGCAACTCACAGAATGCTGTTCAACTCTCACACAGTGCTGTTAAGCTCTCTTAAAATGCTATTCAACTCTCACACAGTGCTGTTCAACTTTCGAACAGTGCTGTTCAACTGTCACACAGTGTTCTCACATACTGCTGCTCAGCTCTCATACAGTGCTGTTCAACTCTCACACAGTGCTGTGCAACTCACAGAATGATGTTCAACTCTCACACAGTGCTGTTCAACTCACACAGTGCTGTTCAACTCTCACACAGTTCTGTGAAACTCACAGAATGCTGTTCAACTCTCACACAGTGCTGTTCAGCTCTCTTAAAATGTTGTTCAACTCTCACACAGTGCTGTTCAACTTTCGAACAATGCTGTTCAACTGTCACACAGTGTTCTCACATACTGCTGTTCAACTCTCATACAGTGCTGTTCAACTCTCACACAGTGTTCTCACATAGTGCTGTTCAGCTCTCACACAGAGCTGTTCATCTGTCACACAGTGCTGTTCAACTCTCACAAAGTGCTGTTCAACTCTCACACAGTGCCGTTCAACTTTCGAACAGTGCTGTTCAACTCTCACACAGTGTTCTCACATACTGCTGTTCAGCTCTTATACAGTGCTGTTCAACTCTCACACAGTGCTGTGCAACTCACAGAATGCTGTTCAACTCTCACACTGTGCTGTTCAACTCACACAGTGCTGTTCAACTCTCACACCGTGCTGTGCAACTCACAGAATGCTGTTCAACTCACACAGTGCTGTTCAACTCTCACACCGTGCTGTGCAACTCACAGAATGCTGTTCAACTCTCACACAGTGCTGTTCAACTCACACAGTGCTGTTCAACTCACACAGTTCTGTGCAACTCACAGAATGCTGTTCAACTCTCACACAGTGCTGTTCAACTCACACAGTGCTGTTCAACTCTCACACCGTGCTGTGCAACTCACAGAATGCTGTTCAACTCTCACACAGTGCTGTTCAACTCACACAGTGCTGTTCAACTCACACAGTTCTGTGCAACTCACAGAATGCTGTTCAACTGTCACACAGTGCTGTTCAACTCTCAGACAGTGCTGTTCAACTCACACAGTGCTGTTCAGCTCTCTAACAATGCTGTTCAACTCACATACAGTACTGTTAAGCTCTCATACAGTGATGTTCATCTCTCACACAGAGCTGTTCAACTCTCACACAGTGCTGTTCATCTGTCCTACAGTTCCGTTCAATTCAAACAGGGCTGTTTAATTCTCAGGCAGTGCTGTTCAAATCTCATACAGTGCTGTTCAGCTCCCACACAGAGCTGTTCCAGCTCTCACACAGTGCTGTTCAGCTCTCACACAGTGCTATTCAACTCTCACACAGTGCTGTTCAACTCACACAGTGCTGTTCAACTTTTACACACTGATGTTCAGCTCTCACACAGTGCTGTTCACCTCTCACAGTGCTGTTAAACTCATACAGTGCTGTTCAGCATACAGTGTTGTTAAACTTTCACACAGTGCTGTTCAACTCTCACACAGTGCTATTCAGCTCTCGAACAGTTCTGTTCATCTCACACAGTGCTGTTTAACTCTCATTCAGTGCTGCTCAGAGGGGGAGCCATCCGTCCGCATGTGCAACACTGAGTTACAATGTGCAGAAGATGGGCACGCACGTTTTACAAGAGAGCCTATTGTAGCGCTGTTTGCTGCAGCAAGTTGTGACGTGCACGCAGTGATACAGCGCCCAGATACTCCTTGGGGTGATAGTGTTGCGCTCTACAAATATTGATTGATTGATTGATTGGTAAACACACACAGCCCACCCTGTAATGTTTGCTCAGCCCGGTAAGACCTTTGATCATGTAATAGCAGCTGAGTCAAGTGGGTGTCACTTGCGCGCGGCCGGATGTCGCAGCCACATGTGTGGTCACAGGCCACGGTTTCTAGTTATTAGCACGCAAGCAGCATGGTAGATGCATCTGTTTCCCCTAAACATGTCTGTAAAGTGCCTGAACCCCTATTACTTAACGGGTCCACTGTCCTAGCACACTGCCCTGGGTGTGCTGTGCTGCCCCCTTTTCAGTGGGTGCAACAGACCGGAACAGAGCTCCCTATTACAGTGAACGCGGTTTTCCCTCTGTAAGTGCCAACTCACACCTGCCCCGGGGGCAGCGCATCAGTGAAATGCGGACTGGCTGTTTGAAGCAACGAGTTTGTGGCAACCGAGCCAGAGTTCATAAGGGGGTGCCTGGAGGGTCTCTTGCACTCCCTCCCCCACCCCAACCCCCCTCAACGTACCTCCTCGGGGGTGCAATGACTGTGCACCACCACTATGTGACGCACAGGCAGCGCGTCTCCTGAGGGTCTCTTTGCCTCTGCATTTATGTCTGTAATACAGCGAAGGCGCGAGGGCAACAGGTGCCCTCATTGCATGACTCTGCGTCCCATGTAAATGAGGGCACGGCCAGCCCTCTGGGCATTCTTCCAAGTGACGGTCTTGTCATGGGTGGCAGCTTTGAGATGTGGGTCTCGACTGGGCACGGTCATTCTCAGGATGTAGTGAGTGAAATTTACTTTAATTGGAGCCACACAGAAGGAGCTGAGGGGAACACAGCGCCCCCAAACCCCCACACATTCTAAAATATATTCAGTACCGAAGATATGAAGGAATGTCCTATTACTTACCGGTAATCTTCATTATTCCGGGTCCCGTAGTCTTCGACACTGTCATGGACAAGTGAGATGTAACTATCTCACTGACAGAAAAAAGAACGAAGGAATGCCGGACCTACCCTTCCCCCTCCCACTGGGAGTACTTAAGGAGTACCGTCCCAGCATTCCTCCTGAAATACCAAGCCCCAATGAAGGCCGGCAGACAGGGAGGGAGGGAGGGAAGTCATGACGGTGTCGAGGACTACGGGACCCGGAGTAATGAAGATTACCGGTAAGTAATAGGACATTACCCCCAGGTCCCTCCGTCCTCGACACCGTCATGGACAAGTGAGAAATACCAAAGCAAACACCGGCATTCATACCAGAAAACACAACAAACCACCAGGACAGCAAACAAACCCAGAGATTTATTGGAAAGAAAGCAGAAAAAAACATTAGGAGCGAACAGAGCTCAACACCCCCAATGCAAAACCTCCATCATCCCCCAACAGATTGAGGACGCGATAATGCCTGATGAAAGTATTAGAAGAGGCCCACGTGGCAGCCCTACAAATCTCAGAGAGAGGAACACCCTGAACCTCCGCCCAAGAAGCAGCCACCCCTCTCGTAGAACGACCTTGAACCCCCAAAGGAGGAGGAGAACCAGACAGAGAGTAGGCCAAGGAAATGACTTGCTTCAGCCAACGGCCGATGGACACAGAAGAAGCCTTACCCCCAAGCGAAGCCGCACCAAAGGAGACAAAAAGGGAGTCCGACTTGCGAAAAACCGCCGTACGGTCCAGATAAATGCGCAAAGCCCTGCACACATCCAACAAAGACCACTGGGGACCACCAGGAGAATCCAAAACAGAGCCCAGGGCAGGCAACACCAACTCCTGACACCTGTGAAATTGCGAAGAAACCTTCGGCACAAAAGAAGAATCCAGTCGGAGCACCACTCCATCCTCCGTGAAGGAAAGAAAAGGAGGCCGCGCCATCAAGGCCCCCAACTCCCCAAGACGACGAGCAGAGGTGACAGCCACCAGGAAAACCACCTTGAGAGTGAGAAATTTTAAGTCCACCACATCCAAAGGCTCAAAAGGAGGACCGATCAAAACCCGAAGGACCAAAGGCAAATCCCACAGGGGAAAAGAAGGACGAGGCACAGGCCGAGAAACAGTAAAACTGCATAGAAGACGAGAGACCAAGTCTTCAATATCCGAAAGATTCCCCCACGGGGAACGAAAAGCCCGAACAGCGGCCCACTGGGCCCGTAGAGTAGACACAACCAAACCCTTCTCGAAACCTTCCCACAAAAATTGAAGGACAACCTGCAAGGAACAGAACAAAGGGGAGACCCCCAACGCCGAACACCAACGATCAAAATTACCCCAATGCCTATCATAAGCCTTAAGGGTAGAAGGCCGCCGGGAATGCTGAAGAGCCACCGCTAAATGCTCCGGGAAACCGCGCCGTCTCCAACCCTGCCTCTCAACTTCCACACCGACAACCGCAACCGGAGAAGTGACAGGCACGGGGAAGATCGAAGTGGAGACGGAGACAGGGGAAGAAACCAGGGACCCTGCACTGCCAAAAGACGCACCGTCGGAAACCAGGACCTCCGAGGCCAAAACGGCAGAACCACCACCACCTCTCGATCCTCCTGACACAAACGGGCCAGAAACCTGGGAACCAGAGCCAGTGGGGGAAAGGCATAGAGGAGACGCGACGGCCAAGGCAGCGACAGCGTGTCCACCCCCCAGCAACCCTCCTGCAGAAACCGGGAGCAGAACCGGGGGAGCTGAGCATTGTGCCTGGAGGCAAAGGGGTCCAGATAGGGATGCCCAAACCTCCCGCACACAAGCCGAAACGCAATCGGGGTGAGACACATCTCCAGAGAATCTGGAAAGCACCAACTCAGGGCATCCGCCACACAGTTGTCCACTCCCCGAAGATGAACCGCCGTCAGAGACAGCAGATGGCCCTCCGCCCAACAAAACAGGGGTACCACCACCGCATTCAAAGATGCTGAACGAATCCCCCCTTGATGAGTCAGATAAGCCACCGTCACCATGTTGTCGGACCGCACCAACACATTCCGATCTAGCAACAGTCCCCGAAAACCCATCACAGCTCGGGACACTGCCATGAGCTCTCTCCAATTGGAAGACATGCGACTCTCCACGATGGACCAACGACCCTGAAGGGAGTGAGACCCCAAGGTCGCACTCCAACCCAAGGCGCTGGCATCCGTCGTCAAGACCAGAGAAGGAGAAGACTGCAGGGGCAGACCCAAAGACAGATGATCCCTCACAGACCACCAAAGAAGAACCGGGAGGACCACCGGAGACACAGGAATAAGAACATCCAAATCGCGGGACAGGGGATCCCAGAGAGACAGGAGGTACACCCAAAGGGGGCGCAGATGAAAACATGCCCAGGCCACCGTAAAAACTGTTGCCGCCATCAGACCCATAAGACGCAACCAAAGGCGCACCGGAAAGGCACCCCCCACCCGGAAACGACGAGCAAGGGACACCAACGTCACAACCCGAGGCTCGGGGAGGAACACACGGTTCAGATCCGAACGGAAGCGGGCCCCAATGAAAACCATGTCCTGGGACGGCGTCAGTTGACATTTGGGCAAGTTGATCAGGAAACCATGGTCCCGCAACGCCGAGCACACCACCTCCCTGGCCTCCAGCAACAGGACCCGAGATGGAGCATGGATCAACCAGTCGTCTAAGTACAGGTACACCATCACCCGCTGGAGATGAAGCCACGCGACCAAAGGAGCCACCACCTTCGTAAACACCCTCGGCGCCGACCGGAGACCGAATGGCAACTCCATGAATTGGTAATGACACCCTAGAACACAAAACCGCAGAAACCTGCGGGACCGAGGATGGATCGGAACATGGTAATACGCATCCTGAAGATCTAGGGTACACATGAAGTGACCCGGCAGCACCAAAGGAATCACCCTTTGTAAAGTCTCCATGCGGAAAGGAATTCTGGCCACCCATTTGTTCATAACCCGCAGATCCAAAACCAAGCGGAAACCCCCCGTGTTTTTGGGAACCAGAAAGATCAGGGAATAAAAGCCCACCCCTCTCTCTGACGGAGGAACCTCTTGAATGGCACCCTTCCGAAGAAGGTCCAGAATCCCGCTTCACATGACTCGAAGGCCAAGGAGTCGGCCGAACACCTGAGTCCGGAGGAGGAGCCGTGAACTCCAGAACATAACCCTGGCGAATGATTTCCAACACCCAGACGTCGGAACAAGACTGAACCCAGGCATCCAGGAAGAAGCGCAGCCGCCCTCCAACCAACAACCCAGGAACCACCGCCAAAGAGTCAGGAACGCGGCTTGGCAGGCGGAGGGGATTTAGCCTTACGGTCCCGACCACGGCCAGAAGCAAACCTACCCTGGCCCCTCACAAACTGTCTACGAGAAGCAGGGCAAAAGAAAGATTTGGGTTTATAAGGGACAGGAGCAGCAGCAGAGACCTTAAAAGAAGAAGAATGCTTTTTCTCCTTAAACAATTTGTGCAATTTAGCCTCCAACTCCCCCCCAAACAACATTGTACCCTGAAAGGGCAACCTCAATGCGCATGCCTTCTGCGCAGAGTCAGTTTTCCAGTCCTTAAGGACAAGACTGCGACGCGCAGCCACACAAGCTCCCCCGAACAGAGCAGAAGCACGCACAACGTCAAAGGAGACATCAGACAGCAGCTCCACCTGACGCTCAATCTGCTCAAGCAAACCAGAACAGTCCGTTGCATTATCCATAGACTGATAGAGAGACTTCAGGTCAGACAGCAGAGACTGCGACACATAAGATAGATAGATGCCCGCCCTCAAGGCCAGGTGGGAACCAGAATACACCTTACGGAGCGCCACATCCGCCTTCTTGTCAACAGGATCCTTCAGCACAGCGTCCTCAGCAAGGGAAGTACGCCCCACCAAACTAGCCACAAAGGAGTCAATAGGAATCGAATCAGGAAGTTCAGTAGCCATATCCTGCAGAGGATAAAGTTTAGCCATGAATCGCGGAATCAGAATGCGATCCGGATCAGCCCACTCGCGCTTCAAAACATCTCTAATGAAGGGATGGACAGGCACGTCGACCGTGGCAGCACTCTGAAATTGTCGCAACAAAGGGCCCCTAGAGGTACTAGGTGCGTCCCCGTCAGGGAACCCCATGTTCTCTTTAACATGCTGCAAAATACTGGTCATAGCTTCTTTGTCCACATATTTGCCCTTCAACTCTTCGTACCCCAACCACGCAGACTCATCGCCACTAGAGTCCGTGGAAGCAGGAGCAGGGCACTTGCGATGGGATCCAACATCACCCATCTCTGATAAAGTTTCCCTGATCAAGCGCTTAATATGCGCATCAACACCAGCATCACGGCGCCTGGACCTGGCAGGGGAGGGAGACCTGGAAGCACTAGAAGAAGAGGAAGACCTCTCTCTGTGATTTCGTTTCCTGGAATGCTTTCCCATCGTCTTCAATACACCAAACACCGCCAAAACACAGGGTAATCACAACCGCTATGCGGTACTCACCCCTTCTGCTCGTTTTAACGAGCCTCCCCCAGCCGGGAACCTCGAGGCGCCTGACTTCCGTCCTCAATCCCAAAAACCGGAAGTCAGGCATGACGAAAACCGGAAGAGGAAGGAGCCACAACCAATAGCGAGGAGCAGCTCGGCCGCGCCCCCTAGCAAGCCCGGCAGGCCAGGAGGGGCGGCCATCGGGCGAAGAGAAAGCCAACGCGGTATTACACCGCCGCGCGGCTGAGATACACGAAGAAGCCCGCGCCACTCCCCCCAAGCCTGGCAGGGAGGGAGAGGCCATCCACGGAGGTCCGCCGGCACCTGGAAGAACCAGCAGCCCCCAAGTAAGTCCAGAAACAAGGCAGGAGCGTCTAGCTCCTGCCGCGTCCACACACTGTCAGGATGACAGAAAAAAGAACAGGAGGAATGCTGGGACGGTACTCCTTAAGTACTCCCAGTGGGAGGGGGAAGGGTAGGTCCAGCATTCCTTCGTTCTTTTTTCTGTCAGTGAGATAGTTACATCTCACTTGTCCATGACGGTGTCGAGGACGGAGGGACCTGGGGGTAATGTGGACATTGTCTCACCACAGACCAGTGATGGACACCCCTACCATAGATGAGGGGGACCACCTCTGAGCAGACAACCACTCTAGGCCTCACAGGTGTGAAAGCAGGTGTCACTGGAGGGACAATCAATTCACTCCTTCATGTGAAAGACCATTTTGTTGGAGAACCACTCAGCAGCCATTCTACCACACCTCCAGTACTATGCTCCGGTACCGACAGCTGCCTTACCTGACGCTATGAAGACAACCACTCAGCAGCCATTCTACCACACCTCCAGTACTATGCTCCGGTACCGAGAGCTGCCTTACCTGATGCTATGAAAACAACCACTCAGCAGCCATTCTACCACACCTCTAGTACTATGCACTGGTACTGACAGCTGCCTTACCTGATGCTATGAAGACAACCACTCAGCAGCCATTATACCACACCTCCAGTACTATGCTCCGGTACTGACCGCAGCCGTACCACCTGATGCTATGAAGACAACCACTCAGCAACCATTCTACCACACCTCTAGTACTATGCTCCGGTACTGACAGCTGCCTTACCTGATGCTATGAAGAGAACCACTCAGCAGCCATTCTACCACACCTCTAGTACTATGCTCCAGTACTGACAGCTGCCTTACCTGATGCTATGAAGACAACCACTCAGCAGCCATTCTACCACACCTCCAGTACTATGCTCCGGTACTGACAGCTGCAGTGCCACCTGGTGCTATGAAGACAACCACTCAGCAGCCGTTCTATGACAGCACCAGTACTATGCTCCGGTACTGACAGCTGCAATGCCACCTGGTGCTATGAAGACAACCACTCAGCAGCCGTTCTATGACAGCTCCAGTACTATGCACTGGTACTGACAGCTGCAGTGCCACCTGGTGCTATGAAGACAACCAGTCAGCAGCCGTTCTATGACACCTCCAGTACTATGCTCCGGTACTGACAGCTGCAGTACCACCTGATGCTATGAAGACAACCACTCAGCAGCCTTCCACCACACCTCCAGTACTATGCTCCGGTACTGACAGCTGCCTTACCTGATGCTACGAAGACAACCACTCAGCAGCCCTTCTATGACAGCTCCAGTACTATGCTCTGGTACTGACAGCTGCCTTACCTGATGCTATGAAGACAACCACTCAGCAGCCATTCTACCACACCTCCAGTACTATGCTCCGGTACTGACAGCTGCAGTGCCACCTGGTGCTATGAAGACAACCAGTCAGCAGCCATTCTATGACACCTCCAGTACTATGCTCCGGTACTGACAGCTGCAGTACCACCTGATGCTATGAAGACAACCACTCAGCAGCCTTCCACCACACCTCCAGTACTATGATCCGGTACTGACAGCTGCTGTACCACCTGATGCTATGAAGACAACCACTCAGCAGCCATTCTATGACAGCTCCAGTACTATGCTCAGGTACTGACAGCTGCCATACCACCTGATGCTATGAAGACAACAACACAGCAGCCGTTCTATGACAGCTCCAGTACTATGCACCGGTACTGATAGCTGCAGTGCCACCTGGTGCTATGAAGACAATCAGTCAGCAGCCGTTCTATGACACCTCCAGTACTATGCTCCGTTACTGACAGCTGCCATACCACCTGATGCTATGAAGACAACCACTCAGCAGCCATTCTCTGACAGCTCCAGTACTATGCTCCGGTACTGACAGCTGCCGTACCACCTGATGCTATGAACACAACCACTCAGCAGCTATTCTACCACACCTCCAGTTCTACGCACTGGTACTGATAGCTGCAGTATCACCTGATGCTATGAAGACAACCACTCAGCAGACATTCTACCACACCTCCAGTACTATGCTCCGGTACTGTTAGCTGCAGTACCACCTGATGCTATGAAGACAACCACTCAGCAGCCATTCTATGACAGCTCCAGTACTATGCTCCGGTACTGACAGCTGCAGTGCCACCTGGTGCTATGAAGACAACCACTCAGCAGCCGTTCTATGACACCTCCAGTACTATGCTCCGGTACTGACAGCTGCAGTGCCACCTGGTGCTATGAAGACAGCCACTCAGCAGCCGTTCTATGACAGCTCCAGTACTATGCTCCGGTACTGTTAGCTGCAGTACCACCTAATGCTATGAAGACAGCCACTCAGCAGCCATTCTATGACAGCTCCAGTACTATGCTCCGTTACTGACAGCTGCAGTGCCACCTGATGCTATGAAGACAGCCGCTCAACGAGCGTTCTTCCACACCTTAAGTGGGTTGAACACAGGCCCCTACAGTGGGTGCATTAGTCCACTAAGCCACCGGACCCAGCTTGCGGAGTGGTAATGACTTACAATGAGTAATGTGAATGGTATTGTTTTTGCGACAACACTGGATTACATATGAGCGATGGTCCTGAGGAGTTGTCAGATTGTTGGATGAGGATAATGTCCTATCTTCATGAAGAACTTTGGGCCGCAAGTACTGGTCACTGCTCGCACAATACTGGTTGCAGTTTGTAACCAGTAAATAACGTCCGAACCAACTTATGTCCAAAAAGGGTGGTTCTAAAAAATTTAAGTTTGGAGTGGGCGGCAATTACACCGCATTCATGAATAATTAATGAGGTAGAGAGCAAATTTTGACTCAATGTGATTGGAGGTCATCACAGGGATGGTGGCCTGCTGGGGACACCAGACTTCTATGTCTATTACACCCTTTCAATAAAGCAAACCTTCATTTTTAAACTTGGCCCATTTTCCTTAAAGGAAACAGAGCGGTGCTTACAAATGAAAGTTTATTTTGTTGGTGTTTGGGAGCTGCCAGTGCTCCTTTGATCCCAACAAGCGATTAGTCAATAAACTAAGGGACCCCATGGGACCCCTCCTGCTTTGAAAATGGGTGATCACCCCCACTTTGGGATTGGTGAAATGTAAATGTTTTGCAACTGTATTTCCGTCAGAAAGCGTTGAGACAGATGACACTGATTTGGTTATTTGGAAGAAACGCCTACAACACAACCCTTCCACATTCCGAATCGGTGTTTATTCGGAATGGCGTATTAGGAGTCAGGAAACATGTCTCTTAAACCGGGAGTGGTGTGTAGCTGAGTTAGTGCAGTTGCCACTGAGATGTTTCGCACACCTGGCTCTTTCTTACGTCTCTTTTTGTTGAAAGAGCGCACACCTGATGGGGGCCGGGCCGGCACCCTCAGGTGTTTGCCAGGCAGTGTAGAGTGTGAAACCGCTCATGAGAAGGAGGAGTCTGTTGGAGTTTTAGATCCATTATGCGGTTTATGAGACTTCAGGTATGTGTTAATCACTGGCAGGGTTCCACCTCCTTCTTTTTTAGCAACCTGGGCTGTATTTCTAATTCTAGGCCAGTAAAAAATTGTAAAAAGCAGGGAAATCTGTGAAAACCGGGATTTTTTACTCTTACTGAAGCTCATACCTAAAAAAGCAAGCACATAAACAAATCAATTAAACTGGTCTGTGAGGCCGGTTACAAACCTTTCAGAATGTGCAAAGTAACAACTTTCATGTTACAAGAGGATCCTGACCATTTTGCACAAAATCTTTGTCGTCTTTCTAGCTCTGGCAAAACTCAACGGAAGGCTGCCATTTGGGCACGCTGTGTGTGTTGACCTGGGTCGGACTGGCCGTAGCGGGCTCCGGGTGGTTCCCCGGGAGTCTGGAAGTTTGGGGGCCGGTTGTGCTGTGGTGGGGGCCAGTTTTCTTACAGTTTGCAGCGGTTTTGCCATATTAGCTACCAGTAACAAAAGCAGAAGTGCTTCACACTTGTATACCCCCCATGGGGGGCTAGTCCGACAAAATTGCCAGGGCTGCTTTGGGTTCCTAGAGATTGTGGGGTTCACGGGCCTTTCTGATCGTTTGTCTCAGGCAGCGTCTGAAGTTGTGCATCCAGCTGGTTACTGGGTATATCCTCCTGTTCCGTTCTGTTGTGTTAATGCGGTCCCTTTGGTTCTGTCCAGTTCCCCCTTCCCCCATGTGTTAAATCCAGTGCTGGATATTTAGGGGATCATCTCAGGGCCCGGTTTCAGCAGCTATCTTTCCAGATCTGAGATTCGATGGATCCAGAGGAACATGCTGAATTTGTCCTGGTGTCATTTTCCGATTGTCTGCATTCCGTTCAGAGCAGGGGCTTTCCTATTTACTCTTTCAGCTGGACCCCAAACAAAAGGCATGATTAAAAGGGCCATCAGCCCTCCTTTTGTTTGATGATAATACTGGATGAGAGCTATCTGGAGCTTAACACCTAGATGCCCAAGCAATGGAAGAAACCGAAGGCGCACTGCATGTTATTACCTCTAAGTACTGGAGAGAAGCACGCATTAAGCACTGGTTTATAGTTGGTTTACAATTAGCATGCAGGGTTCACTTTTTTTAGGATTGGTTAGGATTAGAGTTGGAATAGGGTTAGCATTGTTGGAGGGCATGGTTAGGGCAAGGTTAGAATTATGGTTAGAGCAATGGTTAAGGTTAGCGATACGGCTCAAGGAAAGGATAGACACAGTTTTCCTGATATGGTTATGGTTAGGTTTAGGGTTAGGATTAGTGTTAGGACTCAACTTTATCCTAAGGATAGAGTTAGGGCTTGGGGACTTGGGGACCTAACGCTTATACTATGTAATGGTTACGCTTTGGGTAAAGGCTAGGATTACGATTCAGGTTAGATATAATGATCAGGGGTGTAGAAGATTTGTGTCATTTTCTCTCTGTGAAATACCTGTACATATGCAAAATGCAAATCCCCCATTTTGCATTACATGTCAGCGCAAAGTGCGTCCATGCATCAGTTGTTGATGCAAAGTGGCATCATGGCGTAATTCCAAAATGCTTGCATGAAACAGGCATAATGTCAACTTTGCAAAATTACACTGGTCTCACGCGGGACACTAGCGAGATAGACCGAGATGGACCGAGTATCATTTCCAGCGCAGGCACTTCTTGGCCCATGAGAAGTCCACGAAAGAGACTCCACATGAACTAGGTGAATTGAGGTGAAACTGATGAGTTCCCTTTTGAATGGCAAGGAAATTTCAGTTTAATGCTTCAAGAGGATTTTATATTCAGCAGATTCTTGTGGAGCCACCTAGCCGAAAGATTTGGGGTCCCATTATTAAAGGACTACTGCATGTTGAGCAACACCCTGAAACTCTTGTGGGAGACATCTAATACTTTCCTGAACAAAGTGGTTTGGATCAATAAAAACCCACCGAAACACGTTGAAGCAGCTTTTGTGACATTAAATCGACTTTTACATTGATGGAAACAAGAAAATGTGTTTTGTCATAGCACATCTTGATCAATGATTAGGTTCACGATTAGTGTATTTTTTATGACAAGTATAAATGTCTAATGTAATCTCCCTTTTAGCAAAATAATTTTTATTCTGTTGTCATTAGGTCAAATGTTTTTATGATTCAAAAGATTCCATTAATCCTTTTTGATGAATTGTGGAGAAGAAAGAAATGATTCTTTGGACTTTAAAAAAGTTTTTATCGAAGTGTTTATGATTCGAACTATATAACTTTGTTCCCATTTTTATTTTGCACATATTTATTACAACATAGATTAGTTTTAATGAAATCTTATATATCATAATAAAAAAATACTTATTTTGCATGCCACTTAGTAATATCCTGGTGATTTTGGTGAAATTGATTCTGGCGTTTGTTTGGTTGGAATGTTTCGGGTGAGATCCGGGACAGTGGCTGAAAGACGGGAATTGGTCCCCGAGGTGAGAGAAGGTGACATCTGAAGCTTATGAATATATATAAGGTGGGCAAGGGTCCAGAGGGGAACAGGACTGACTGGTTGAAATAAGAGTGACTATATCCTCAGAGATCCTCAGTGTCTCATGACACATTGGAACTCCCTCACTCTTGGTTCTCTGTGCATCTCATTTACAGACTCATAGCTCTAAAAATCATTGTTCAATCAGCAGTAAATCTGTGTGCCACTAGGAGTGTGGAGAACAATCACTTCTCACCGCAGCTCCTGTCAACCAAGCGTGAAGGAGGTTGGCAGCCATTCAACGAATGATCTTTATATCCTGTGACTCAAGTAGGGCTCAGTACAACTGGGAGGAGAGCTGAGGTCTTGCTGCTTCAGTGCCTGCAGGCAGCACCTCTCTGCCAAAGCAAGCATGGCTTCTTCCAGCTGGCATCAGATCAGCTCTACTGCCTTGGCTTGGATAGCAGTGAGGAAGAGGAGGGTTGCTGCTCGCTGTTCCAGCTTTATCCGAGAGACTAAACCTATCAAGGCAAAGCCGACAGCTAAAGATGTCCATTTGAAGGGGCGAGATGAGGGCATGTGGTCTTGTAGACAAATAATTTAGCCAGTGGTCGTGTAGTTGAGTTATTCAGGGAAGTTTGGTTTAGTGACTCAGTTCCTTTAGTTGAGAATGTAGAATTGTAACTAATTCATTTAAACACCCATCTGTTTAAAAAGACACTACATCAGAGTGCATTAACCCTTCCAAATCCAGCTTCCTGTATTGTTACGTCCTGACTCTCGGCTTCTCTTTGACCATGGGCAGCCTCCCACTACATTTTGGCTAGGTTCGTGCTGTAGAAATACCATATATATACCAACCTGCGAAGATGTGGTTTACTGGCGTGGTTATCGGGAGGAGGTTTAATTTAGTGCCATTGGCTTACTTGTGGGAAATTGCAGTTAAGTAACTCACTACTTATGAGAGAGGGTTTGTTAGCTCAGTTTTTCAGAGACATGTGACTCACTCAGATGTTGGCACCTGTAGTTTCATGGGTCACATGTTGGGAGGAGAGGTGGCGTAGTGGTTCAGTTGTTAGTAGTGATTTAGTGGCTTGCCTTTTAGAAGACATGAGTTAGTTTCTCATATGGTTGGGAGGAGATGTAGTGTATTAGCTCAGTTGTTGGAAGAGATTGTTTAGCTACTCACTTATTGAGAATGGATGTTATTTAGTGGAACAGTTGTTTGGTTGAAAAGTGGTTTTCTGGATCATTGGTTTAGAGGCGATATTGTTTAGTGGCTCATGTATGAAAGATGTATATAAATCCTCAGCTGGTACATGGCTATTTTGTTTAGGAGCTCACTTATTGGAGATAAGATGTGGTTTAGTGAGTCAGTTGTTAGAAGGAGATGTGGTTTAGTGGCTTGCTCATTTAAGGATGTCATTTGGAGGGTCAGTTATTGAAAGATTAAGTCTATCAGCACACATGTAAAGTTGTAAAAGTGTGGAGACCTTTAAAACTTATTCCACTGTTACAGCTGCCTCAAGGAGGCATACGTTCACGGCACAAATCCCTGTCTAGTAATGTTAGTAGACAGAGATTTCCATTAAAACCCATGAGTGGTTGCATGAGAATGCCCAGGTACCACCCATAAATGCGCACTCAAAGCAAGGGAGTGGACGTTTGTGTTAGTTTAGACAACTTCCCAACACAAATCGTAATTTGCGTTGGAAAGAAAATACCACCACAACACTTTGCATGCTGTTTGTGTTACAAAAGTAATGCAAACCCACTACACAGTGTTTGCAAATCTGGGTCCTGTTGTGTATAACGAGGTGTGACTTCCATCCTCCTTGCATCACATGAAATCCATTCTATATACCCAGTCAGAAGGCAACAATAGGATTTATGACAAGGTTACAACGTGAGAACTCAATGTCCTTTCAAAGAGTTAATTGCCTACATTTTGAAGTGGTATGAAAATAGGTTTTTAGATCAACAACATAAACAATACAAATTAATATTTATTACTGCTGTGAGCATATCCCAATTTCAAAGGGCTCAGTTTTCTTGAGCTGTTAGGTATGTTAAAGTTATTTATCAAGCAGATAAATGTCTCTTCTACATTCGAGTCACACAAAATTCCCATTAAATAATACAGGGTTGCATGTTCCATACTGTAAAATAGTTGAATAGATATATTATATAAGGTTTATCCCCTTAAACCTTCAGGTACATTTTCCCTATTGGTATTCCACATATGACATTCATATCATAATATTTCAGTGACTAATTGTGAGAAAGTGGTTTGCTACTTTGGGATGAATTTAAATCCACCTCAAGTAATAAAGGAAGTATCTTGTAAGGTCTATGTATAGGTTTCAGTAATTTAAACCTTGGCTAAACCCAATGCTGGTGTTTGCCGGTGATTGGTACTGGCACATAGTTATGGGAGTCTACCACAGTGTGGCGTTGCCAGTCTATTGTTTTGAAGTATCTAATAATGGAATATATAATTTACAAACAATAATGCAAGAGTGTGCTTCCCACTCTTACAGCTCTGGGTCACATTGCATTCAATTTCTAAACTGTAACATCTGTAGGACGGTAATGGTAAGTGGCTGTTATTGGTGCTGGTATTTGGAACAGAGGTGGCACAAGCAGCCCCCTTATGCACACCTTGGGCCCTGGCACTTATTTTACAAATGAAACAGTACAAAAACTCAGAACTTAAACCACCCTACGTCAACACATTCATCATTTTCTAAGAATTCCATATTCAGTCACAGTTCCTCTTACACCTAATAACTGTAAATAATGTAATACTTATCACATCCACCAATTTTAAATGTAATTGTATTTGCCACAGCGTAATGCATATTTTATTTGATTCTTTTGTTTAGACTTACCTTCCATGGCACAGCAGGCATTCAATTGTAAACTTTAAACTCACTCTTTTTATGTCTGTTTTTAGGCGGGAAAGGCTGCGAGTGCCAGAGCGCAGGCGCCGCTCGGTGAGAGGCGCTGTGTTTCTGAAGGAGGGTCTACAAATTGCACTTCCTTGAATTCGCTGAACTCTTATGGGGGCAGATTTACAATAACTGGCACATCCCTGTATATCATCAGGAAGGATGCGTCAGATATTTTACGTCACGGCAGACACCTCTTGCGCCACCATGGATGTGCCGCATTTACAATGCGGCTCACCATGGCGCAAGAATAGACAGATGCGTGACGCATCTGATGTCGTAAAGGTGACGCAGTGCTGGAGTTTTGTTGCAAGAGCAACGTATCTCCAGCACTGCTCGGGGCTCCCTATACTAGCTGTGCTGCGTCACTCCTTACGCCTGCTACAAGCAGGCACAAGGTTTTGACGCAGCGGAGTTGGAAAAGTGACTGAGTGAAATCTTGTAGATTTCCCTCAGCCACTTTTCTGAGGCATTCCTGCGCCAGAACGCCCCCCCCCTCTGCGCTGGAACACCCACATGAAACCTGACGCAGGTTTCATGTGGCGCAGGGCTTGACAACGTGACACATCTCCCTAGATGCGTCACATTGTAAATACCCTGCAGCATGGCGCTGGCTTTGTGCTGCCCCTGCGTCACAAAAGTGACGCAGCAGCGGCGCAAAAGTGGCGTACGGGGCTTGTAAATCTGCCCCATGGTGTTTGGGAATGGTGGCGGGATTTTCATGTTACCCCCTATAAGGTTCCTCAGGGTTCACTGCATCCTATGTTACTGCAGCCAGAAACTGACTACCATAAACTATTTTCCTTTGAAAGCAAGGTTGGAAGAGTAACCTGGATACCAGGAACTATTCTAAGGATTTGAGTCATGTTTGGAAATGAACTATAATAGTTTGAAGTGCTGAGTGAGACCTAAAATGGAGGATTAGAGAACTTTGTGTGTTTTGTGCAATATTAAATCCTCCTTTACATAATAAAATGGAAAGGCGTCACCTCTAAAAACTGTTGAAATATTCTCAATTCACATATTGGGGCTTATTTACAAGCCTCTTGCCCCGCCACTACGTCACTTTTTTCCCATATTAAAAGTGACACACAGGTGGCGCAAGGGGCTTGTAAATCTGCCACATTATTGAATGTAAAGTAGTGTTGAGTCTTAAGGGAAGGGATGAGGTGGTGTCAGTGAGAGAGCTTGTTTTGAGGAATATTTGTTAAATTACAGTTTAGAGAAAAGACAACCTTCAAAATATTAATTTCTGATCTGTATTTGAAATATGATTAAATATGATCTGTCTCATAGGGCCAGAAAATATTTAGAAATCCTTACAGTTGGACACATGTGTCCGACCACTCCATTAAAAGTCACCCCCATTTCGTAATCTCAACTAATAACTAATAACTTACACAAATCGTCTTTCTTGTATTAGATCGTTCATGCAAGAGACTTGATGAACTCATGGAAAAGTAGCTCTCTTCTTTCAGAGAGAGAGAGAGAGAGTGTGTGTGTGTGTGTGTGTGCGTGTGTGTGTGGGTGTGGGTGTTTGCGTGTGTGTGTGCACGTGAAACACACGTGTGTGTGAAGTCCCAGCATTGTGTACTAAGGCAAGGGTCTTTTCCTTATGGACATCTCTAACAGTTCTATGACAGGAGAGAAGAGAGTGTTATACAACTCATTGTGGCAATCCTTTCAAAGTGATTCTAGTGTTGTCCATGAGTTGTTAATAATATTACATAATACATATGATATAAATCTTGTATGTGATTCATTTCTTGAGCCTGCACTAGAATGGAAATAATAGTTACATAAAAGGATTTCTGATCCTAATGGGTGATTTTGGATGAATTCCTTTGCTGCACTAGACTAACACACAATTAAAAGATTACAAATGAGTAATTTTAATATAGACAGAGACAAGAATATGTACGCTCATCAGAACTGTCCCTGACCAGGAAGGGGCGTTCATTTGTACTAGATGCAGAGATTGAGGTATTCTTAATAGAATGTGGCACTCTTGCTTCCAAGACAGTTCTGGACACAGGGTGAGTGTTAGGGAGAGCAGGAAGTCTCCCTGAGAGCATCACGGAGGGTTATGAAAGGAAGGAAAGACATCAGACAACCAAGACATCTTATCAATACCTACAGTCAGCCTTAGGCAATGCACAACCCACTCGTACGAAAGGACATCCTGTCTGTCACGCCTCTCCTCCCCCCACTGTTTCCTTTCTGGCTTCGCTGACTCTCTCTGCTGAGCTGCAGAGAAGCAGTGTCTGGTCCTGCGTGTTTCTCTTCTGCTTCGGTGATACCTACTCGGCCTATTGAGCTGTCCGAGAGTGCCGCAGCGGATGGCTCAAGAAATGCAAGCGAACGTGGACGTTAAGTGTCATAGGTGGGCGGAGGATGTATTTAATCCACCCATATGTATGACTAGAATGTATGGCTTCAGAGGCACCATTTTTAAAAGCAGAGCACCTGACAAGGGAAAGTGACTGTGCCATGTAGAATTTTTATTTTTTCATATAGTAGCCTTGTCCCTTCTGAAGGGTGCCTTGTAAGCAGGCAGGACTGGGTGTTTAATATACATATAAAGAGGCACACTAGATGTTAAAAAATGTATGCCCTTAAAAACAGCTGATTCTTTGTGTGGGTAAATAGGTATTTTTGCTGAAAAAAGTTCTAGATATGAATAAAATCACTATAAAGCAATGGTTTAAAGTTATTTTTCATTTATTTAAAAAAAATCTAATTCACTGATAAAAATGGACTTGTTATAACTTTAGTGGAAAAGTAACTGTGGGAAAGTGTACTTTGCACTGAGTAGACGGAGTAGGCGGATTTAGAACTGGTTTACCTCTCAGCAGAGTTTCAGTGAGTGAATATACGTACTTGACTGACTTGTTAATGGCCCTCTTCCTGTGGCTTAGCAGCGTGGTCTGTGGTAGGAGGGGAGGGGTCCACAAGTGGTCACTTAGCAAGTATCAGACATTTGGGAGGGAGAAAATGTAACTCCCCTTGGTTTTAATACACTTCAATGACATCACATCAAGGTTCAAAAATATTGTAATAAAAACATTATCACAGCAAAATATTGCGGACAAAATAAAACTATGTTACTTACTTACACGGTACAGTACAATTGTATGGGCTACAAGAATATTTTGAACACAGAAATAGAATATTTGTAAGTAAGTATGTATATTTAAAATAATTTACAATTAAAATACATTTAGAAAACAATTGACCTAAAAAAACATTTAAATACATACATGTGGCATTCTGTGGTTCCACACCTGTTGCCAGGTGTCAGAGAATGTTATGATGTAAAGGTGTTAGAGGCTTCAGTTAGAGCCTGATGGATGGACTGTAACAACTGATCTGTGGATGGGATCCTTTATCCTGACTAAACCTGACTTCTACATAAAACCTACGCTCCTGAATTCTTACAATACATCATAGAGTTTGCTTTAAGGTATGCCTTGAGTGGATTCTATGTAGGGTGGCGTCTATGCAACGACAGGACATTAGCCCTTCCCTTGTGTGGGTGTTGCATCACTGTGTCCCGCCTCCTCAAAGAGGTCAAGTGTGACAGCAACGTGCTTGCGAAACCTGATTCTGCTGTCAGACTAAGCCTGGGTCTGTCAAAGCCTCTGAGCTCTGATATTGTGTATTATAAGTTGTCAATACTAAAGCACTGCACAATTAAAGCACTGGTTTGTGCACTACCTGTTCCAGTGTTACCGTGACTAT
Source organism: Triturus cristatus (assembly GCF_964204655.1). NCBI lineage: Eukaryota > Metazoa > Chordata > Amphibia > Caudata > Salamandridae > Triturus > Triturus cristatus. The sequence continues at coordinate 116,619,549 of NC_140579.1, read as the reverse complement.
CTGGATACCATGCTGCCTGCCTTCTGTCTCTCTTGTGCCCGCTGTGGGTGACCAGATGTACATCATGCCAGGGTACCTGATATAATTACTATAGATGGTAGAATATGGTTATTCATCTTAAAGAGTTTGGGAGAAATGTAAGAAATGTGCACATTGCCGCTGAAGGATTTAAAAACAACACTGATATTTTTGTGCATTTAACCACCCGCATGATGCTGGCTTCAGAACAGAACTGAAGGCCTGGCTATTGTTGTTATAATGTATGGTATTAGGAGGCATGGATTCTGTTTCTGTTGGAGTGACCTCTGCAGGACTCTGCCCGACAGCCACACATTCCATGTGCCCTGGAACTTCAAGGATTGCCTGCTTCCTTTGCATGCTATCAATCAAAGCAGGTACCTTCTAGGGCAGCTCTTTGGGTCTGAAAGCTGGGTCCTCTCATATGAGAACTGCTCATTTGGAGGAGCTGACAAGAGCTGTTGTATTTTGATTTTGAATCCAGCAGATTGCTGGAGGAAAGAATAACAAGGGGTCATGTTACCCACTGATTATTTGGAAGATGCATTAGGAGTCAAACCCAAGACTTGCCAGTCACATACCCCAAAATCAGGTACGTTAACCCACTAAGCTTGATATTCTGAGACCTCACGCAAGCAGATATTGCTACATATGGATGAGCAGACTGGAAACACTCCTTTGTTCAACAGTCAGACAGGAGCATCCGTCTGAAGATGGAATTAAAACTATTTCATCGGGGGAGGAGCCTAGCGCGCATCCAAGATGGTCGCGTGAGCACAGGGCTCCCCGGACCCTCGCTGCTCCTCGGAATTTATCCTGACTCTATCCTGACTTGGTTGATGGAATCTGGGAGACGAACGCTGGCTGAACACTAAACTCCTTTCGGAAATCAAATCGGACCTGGCAATCCGGAGTTATGGTGGTTTGAACTTTTGAGGCCCACCTGACGGCTGTGCCCGATGCGAGGGTGATCTGTGGAGCCGGGGCGTAGTTGAACAATAACGGCAGCGGGGCTGTGCCAGTGGCCGTCACATCACTTTCGGTTTCACTTTTGGTCTTTGAGGGGCTGGACTGTGGACTTGCTTGGTGCGACTGGGCTCTCATTTTGCCTTCGCTTGATGCCGGTGGCTTCGTCTGCTGCCAGCGTGCTCATTGACGGGGGTCCCTTCGCTCCGCCATATTGCGGCCTGTGGTGCGACACGCGTCTGCCTGGCCTGTGCCACCTCGACGCTTCCTCGGTGGTCCCCTTCGGCGATCGAGGTTCTCATGGGAGGCAAGGGGGACCCCGAGAGGCGTAAGACCAAAACATCCCTACGTGGGGGACCGGTCCAGACGAACAACATGGACCGCTACACTCAGGGTAAAGGATCCCCCGGGACGGCCACTGTCCCCCCGGAGGACACCAGTGGTGGCCCGTCCGTTTCTCCGGATCTGTCCCTGCAGGACATCATGGGCGCCATTAAGGGCATCAGAGAGACCATCGCTACGCAGTACGAGGCCTTGGCCCGTAAAATCGACACGGTGGCCATTGACATTACGCTAATCCGGGCGGATCTCTCTAAGACTAACGAGAGGGTTCAATCGCTGGATGTGCGGACGTCCTCCCTTGGTACGGACGTGTCGGACCTGCAGGCCACTCTCGGCGATCTCAAGTCGGCCAATGATCTGATGGCCCGGCGGCTGGAAGACTTCGAGGGACGGGCCCGCCGCAATAACATCCGCGTCATAGGCGTTCCGGAGACCTCCGATAACCGCCCGGTTGATCTCCTGGTCGAGGAGCTCATCCTCAAACATCTTGCTCCCGCTGGCCTGAGTAAGTTTTTCGCCGTGGAGCGGGCCCATCGAGTCCCAGGTGGCCGGCCGCGACCGGGTGCCCCCCCGAGGCCTATCGTTGCGAGACTTTTCCATTACAGAGACCGAGACGCGATTCTGCAGGCCTCACGGGTCCATGGCCCGGTCCGACATGAGAACTCGTCCATTAACTTTTTCCCGGACTTCACCCAACTTGTCCAGAAACAGCGGATGGGCTTCCAGGGGGTGAAGCGGCGTCTCCGGGACCTCGGTCTCAAGTACTCTATGCTTTATCCTGCAAGGCTCCGAGTGGAACATGAAGATCGGACTACCTTTTTTGACTCTCCTGCGACTGTGAGTGACTGGCTGGATTCGCTGCCGGACCGGGGTGACCGGACTGGGCCCTCTGCCGGTACCGAGGGTGGCGGGTCTCCTTTGGAGTGACTTATGGTCCCGGACTCTGCCATGTTGTACTGTTCGGCTGGGTTCTACTTCTTTTGTGCATTTTGTTTCACTATGTTGTGTGTGGGGAGCGGGCGGGGACGGGTCCCTTCCCTCCTCCGGGGTCTTTTCGTAGAATGGGGTTTGTAGGGCGACAGGCACACTGCAAGTTGGGGTGGTTTTTTGGACCGCAGGGGTGCAGGGTGGGGGGTGTTGGAGTTGGGGGGGGTTGGTGGGTGGGTGGGGTTGTTTGGATTTGTGTTTTTTGTTTTCAAGGCGAAGTATTGGCTATGGTTCATCCTTGGGTGTTGAGCTCTTTGCTAGGGGGCCCTTGATCTACTGGAGGGGATGGGGGGGGACGGGTTGAGATTGATGTCTTGGAACGTCAATGGATTGGGGGACCGTATCAAACGGGGTGTTGTGCTGCAATATCTGCGCCGTCTGACTCCTGATGTGGTGTTCTTACAGGAGACGCATCTGGTTGGCAATGTTTGTCGGGCTATGAACAGGGGGGGATATCGACTTGTGGCCCACTCTGGTTTCACCACTGGTTCGAGAGGGGTGGGCATTCTCTTGCGAGTTTCACTTCCGTTGGAGATCACCAGGGTGGTCCCAGACGATAGAGGGCGCTATGTGGCTCTGACTGGGAGGTGGGAGGGGCAGTCCCTTTCCTTGATCTCGGTCTATGTTCCCCCGGGCCTCCAGAACTCCACCTTCTCAGACTTGGGTCGGATGTTGCTTGGGCTTCCTGACAGTCTTTTGCTTATGGGTGGGGACTTTAATTCGGTTGTCTCGGGTGACCTGGACCGTCATCCGCCCAGGGCCCTCCCTGCTGCCCAGGCGTGGCTGGGCGGGCTCCTGGAGACCTTCGGTCTGGTGGACTGTTGGAGGTTAATGCATCCGACACAGTGTCAGTACACCTTTAACTCTGGGGCCCATGGGAGTCTCTCCAGACTGGATTATTTCCTTATGCCCGCGGCCCAGGCTACTCGGATTCGAGAGGTCAAACACCTGGCCAGGGGTATTTCTGATCATTCCCCACTGTGGTTGCTTTTTGACACCGGGTCGCGGTCCGCTGGGCGGATCGCTCCTATTAACCCTTGGTACCTGCGAGACCCCAAGATCCGTGATAGCCTGATTAAGTCGATTGATCAATATTTTTCTGAGAATGAGGGGTCGGTGTTGTCCTCGGTGTCCCTGTGGGAAGCTTTCAAAGCAGTGCTCCGCGGGCATGCCCTGTCCCAGATAGTGGAGGCCAAGAGGGTTAAGAGAGAGGCGGTTGTGACGCTGGAGACTGAAATATCGGGGCTGGAGGCAGCCTTGGAGGCGGGCGTCACTCCGGATGGGCTGCATGCCTTCAGCCTGAAGCAGTTTGAATATAAGTCTCTCGTCACTGATGCTGCCAAGACTATGTATAGGGAGCAGCAGGGTAGGTTGTATGACGCCGGAGACAAGGCGGGTAAGCTGATTGCCTGGTTGGACAAGAAGGAGAGAGTGAATCGTGTGGTCCCGGAGCTTCGGGTATCGGGTGGAGTGTGTGTGACTGAGCCTGGTGAGATTGTTGAGTGTTTTGCTGACCACCTCCGTGCAGTGTACTCCCCGGTGTCTGATAGAGATGAGGACGACTCTCGTCTTCTGCTTCGGGATATCTCCCTGCCCGGCTTATCCGTTGAGGACCGCGAGCTGATGGATGCCCCTTTGTCTGTCGAAGAGATAGCTACTGCGATTCGCTCCCTCCGCTCGAGCAAGGCTATGGGCCCCAACGGTCTGCCGATTGAACTATATAAGTTGCGCACGGATAAAATCACGCCTTTCCTCCGTCATATGTTTCAGGAATCGCTCGAGAGGGGTTCCCTTCCTGACGACCAGCGTCTGGCTACTATAGTGGTGATTCCCAAGGAGGGTAAGCCACGTGACCGCTGTGCCTCCTATAGGCCTATTTCCCTGCTAAATGCCGAACCCAAAATCCTTGCTAAGGTCCTCGCCAATCGCCTGCTGAGCGTTATATGTGACTTGATACATCCGGATCAATGTGGCTTCATCCCACATCGTAATACCGCTCTCAATTTACGGCGTCTGCACGGCGTCCTCGCTAGGGCTGAGTACTTCGCTGAACCGGCCATATTGGTTTCCCTAGACGCCACGATGGCCTTTGATACCATTGAATGGCCATTTCTTTGGGCCGTCTTGGCGAAGTTTGGTTTTGGGGAGGGGTTCCTTAACTGGGTGAAGCTCCTTTATGCTGGACCAATGGCTCAGGTGGTTGTCAATGGGCGGGTTTCTCGGCCTTTCGCTTTCGGGAGGGGAACTAGGCAGGGGTGCCCGTTGTCCCCGCTGCTCTTTGCTCTCGCCCTGGAACCGCTCGCTGCCTGGCTCCGTTGGGAGCCCTCGATTAGAGGGCTCCGGTGGGCCCCGGGCTTCGAGGATCGGGTTTCATTGTACGCGGATGATATTCTCTTGTATCTCACCTCACCGCGGAAGTCGCTCAATGTTCTCTTTGATATCCTTACTTCCTTCGGGAAAAACTCGGGTCTGATAATTAACTGGTCCAAATCTTGTGTGTATCCTATCTCTGGTGGTCTTCCTCTCTTGCCACCTCGGCTTCCGCTCCAAATATCTCAGTCCGGCTTTAAATACCTGGGGGTGTACATTTTGTTGGATCCGGCGGTCCGCTATGAGCAGAATCTCCTGTCTCCGCTCCGGCGTTTGAGGGCAGATACGGCACGGTGGTGTAAGCTGCCCTTGTCTCCGCTTGGTCGCGCGGCGCTGTTTAAAATGATGTCCCTTCCCAGATTCCTTTATGCACTCCAGAACTCCTTTGATGTCATTCCTGCGGCCTACTTTAGGGAGGTGGAGAGTTTGCAGGGGAGACTGGTTTGGGACGGGCGATCGCATATCGCTTTGGCCAAGCTGACTCTTTCCTGGTATGATGGGGGCATTGCGCTTCCTGATATTAGACGGTACTATTGGGCCTCCCAGCTGTCTGCCATTAATCATGCTACGTACGCTCCTGGTTCGAACCCGGCATACGAGATGGATAAGTTCCTGCTCCCCGGCGGTAACTATAACAGAGCGCTTTACTCGCGGTCTGCTGGTGGGGCCCTTGCGGGCCCTACCAGGATTGCGGTCCGTGTATGGAAGGCGGCTAACGTAGCGATGGGCTGGAGTGAGCGTTTAACGTGCACCACTCCTCTATTCGACTCAGACCGCTTGGGAAGCCTCTGGACAACGAAAGGCTTCGAGCGCTGGGATACGATCGGCATCAGCAGAGTGGGGGACCTGTGGGTTAAAGGTGCGGTTAAATCCTTCGCGGCGCTTCAGCGCAAGTATGAGCTTAGTGACAGAGAGTTCTTCCGTTATGCACAGGTTCGGCACGCCCTGCTTTCGGTCTTTGGGGAGGGGACCACGGTCCCTTCTTCTTCGCCTCTCGAGGACCGCATACTCGATGGTCACGTCCCCGACAGTACTATCTCCCTGATTTACAAAAAACTGATAAACAATCGGGCTGTCCTCTTGGTGCGTCTTCGGGAGGCATGGACGGGAGATGGGGTGGAGCTGGACGATGAGGACTGGCAGACTGCACTGTCATCCCCTAAGGAGGTGGCCATCCCGGCCCGTCTCCGCCTGGTCCAGCTTAAGATTCTCCATCGTGTATACGTGACGGGCCCCCGCCTGGTCTCGATGGGGTTTTCAGACGACGGACTCTGTAAGCGTGGCTGCGGGCTCAGTGCTACCTTTCTCCATATCCTATGGGAATGCCGCGAGGTGGCGGAATACTGGCGCCGGGTGCATGATATTATGAGACGAGTCACCGGGGTCGCTCTGCTGCCGGAGGTGCGTCGTTGTGTGCTGAATGTATGGGAGCCCAATGACTGCAATGCGGCTCAGGCTCGGTGGGCGGCCTTGGGGAACATGATTGCAAAGAGAGATATTGCACAGCTTTGGGGTTCCCAGCGGCCTCCCACCGTATCCGTCTGGAAGGAGAACATGGACTGGTGCATGTTCAGGGAGAAAACGGTGTATGTGGCTCGTGGTAAACCGGGGGCTTGGGGTAGAATTTGGGGGCAGTGGAACGCGTATCGTGGGTCTATCTGTGCTCCCCCTTTGGTGGATACGTCCGGGGTTGCCTCGTGCCCCTGATCCTTGAGGGTTCCTTGTGTATCTCGTACTTTGGAGTACAGATTTGGTTCTCTCGTGGCCCCCCCCTCCCTCTCAGGTCTTCTTTTATTGACCGCCCTCGGGTGGTTGGGTGTTGACTCCCCCGGCTGGTGTTCACCGCCCTTCATAAGTCGTTTCGCCTTGTTTGTTGTATTTTTGTATTTTTCTTTTTTGTTGTTATTTATACTAAAAGCGTGTATTCTGATTTCCCTTATGTGCAGTCTGATCTACTGTGATAGTGCGGAGCCCCTGTGGGCCAGTCATTGTTTTCTGATATGCTGGAACACTTCGACTACTAGCGGCCGGCCCTGGTGGTTGTAGGCCCGTGTTTGTAACCCTTTTTGTGCACAATAAAATCTTTTCAAAAAAAAAAAAAAAAAAAAAAACTATTTCATCAGCTCATTGTGATTTCTCCAAAAAAACTTTTGGGGAACTGGCAAAAAGTGCCATCTTTTGTAATAGATTGGTGAACACCATGTTCTAAAGTACTGTGGGGCAGATTTACGGGGCCCTTGCGCCATTTTTGCGTCACTTTTAACATGGGAAAAGTGATGCAAAACTGGCACAAGGGGCTTGTATATCTGCCCCTATGTATTTAAATCTGTAGAAGCTGCTTTTTCGTTGAGCAAACCCTCTGTGCCCTTTTTTAATGATCTCTGTCAGCAGCTTGTAAGCATTGTAAAATCCACTAAAACATGTTTGCTGCAATCTTATCAGATTTTACCAACATCTTGAAATGCACAGGTTCTCTATTTTCTTGTATTTGCTGGAAGGATAGCTCAGGCCTATTGTTTGATGTTTTAGCCCCAACTCCATTGGTTTACCTGTAACCACCCTGCCCCCCCGCCAAAGGTCGGGTCTAGTTGCCCCCTGACATGCAGGATATCCTGACATTGGCAGAAGGAGTGTGCCAGTCAGATGTGAATAGGCAGTGCCACTGACCACAATACAGACACAGCTGATGCTTCTAGGCACTGCCAGAATGAAGGGAGTGTTGTGGCGCTACTGGTTACAGCTGCTGACTTTGAACCCGGGCCACCAGGTTCGAGCACCAGGGATGGCTCAACATCCTGTGATGCTTGGCAAGTCATGGACCTCACGTAAAGAGGTTATAATGCTCACAGGCATACTTTGCGCTGTACAGAAAACTGCAAAAAAAGTTGCGTTAGTGTGAGAAAAATTAATTCTATTGAATGCTGTGTGAGCACCTGTATGTGCATGCTGTGGGCAGTGGTCAAAGTGCATCTACAAAGTATGAGAACTGTGACACTGCGTGCAAAGGGGGATATTCTCAAGAACGGGCGATAATTATCACCAACCTAGGTTAATGCAACTTTACATAACGCCATCTATCGCGGGAAACAAACGCCATGTTAATGGCGTATTCTCAAAACGCTTGCAACAGGTTATAGTTTCCCTATAATGTGTCAAATGTCCACATTAAAATTACCGGGACGCCTATAAAAAAGGAAACCCGAATGTGAAAAAAGTTGCGATGGGACCAACAGCGTTAAAAATATCAGCGATAAGCAGCGCCAGGCTTGCTATTCCCTTGTTAGGCGGGAAAATTCCCCATAAAAGCTGCAAAAAAAACCAAAAAAAGAAAACCCAAACAACTGAGAAGCACCATGGAGGAAACTGGAGCAACTACAGAGGCCTTCCAGAACCCCACAAACTCCAGGTACACATGTGAACTGTATATGGCACATATGTCCAGGGGACACCTTGGTTTGTTCCACGCAAGGTATTCCTGCTGGCTTCTTGGCTGGTGTGCATCTCCCATGTTGCTGAGGTGTTCACTGTGCCCCCATCCGCCTTACGTCCATGTTGCTCATGTTGTGGGACTTGAGTTACAGGGTGCATCTCTGCATCAGGGTGGTTCATATTTTATACCAAATGACACCCGCAATTTCATATTTGACCACAAATGACATCCAGTTGTCTTTTTATGAACACCAATGACAGGCTTCATGTCATGTTATGGTACACATGTGATACGCTGATGAGTGGGATTATGTAGTACATTTGACAGCCTGAAATGGCATTTCGAATATGTGACACCCTAAACAGCTTCTCTGTACAGAGGTTTACATACCTAGAGATTGTTAGCACTTAATGTTGCATTTACACCTGTCAGAGTGATGTGCTAATGGAGAGGACTGACATGCACACAGGGAATGTGTTGCAATGAATTTACTTGCATATGCTGTTCATGTGGTCATTTTGTACTGTTTCATGATTGCTAAGGACAGTCACAATGCGACCTGCTTATGCGAAGAAATTGTTAATAATTGTGTTCCTTCAGGCTATTCCTGCAGCAGCTGCATTGGGGTGTGGTCCACCTGCCTCATCTTCCTCATCATCGTCTGATGCATCTGGCACTTGGATCCATGGGGCATTGGTGCATACACATATGTTGTGCAATACACAACATGCAATGATCATCTTGCACACTATTTCTTGGCTGTACAGGAGTCTTCCACCTGTTATGTCCAGGCACCTGAAACGTGACTTTAACATGCCAAATGTGCGCTCAACAATACCCCTGGTGCGTTTGTGGGCGACATTGTACTGCCTCTGGGCCGGAGTGTTATGGGCTTTGAGGGGTGTCATCATCCACAGGCAGAGTGCATATCCTTGATCACCTGTGAGAGGTAAGTGAGATTAGTGTAAATTGGTGGTTCTGCATGCTGTGTTGGCAGACTTACAATTTTTGCGGTGTGTGATTTGTGCGACTTTGGGATTCATGTTTGCCATGTTTTGCTTCTCGCAAATATGCAGGATCAATGTGTATTACGTAGCCTCACAGCTGCTCCTCCCTCCCCCAAGCCTATTTACTTGTGTGTGCTGCGCAGTTGCATCACTTACACTCGTACGGCACACCATTGTCATGCCTGTCTGCGCATGTCCGCAAGCCTGACAACAACACTTTAATGTTGCCCATTGAAGGTGGGCACCCATGTGTGTGTAGGCCTATGGTAAGGATAGGGCGGACATAGATGTAGAGTACAGGCCTGGCTGTACTCGCGTTGCGATTGAGGCTAGGCCTTTGGCTTATGCTGCGGCAATGAAGATACACACACAACAGTTGGCATTTATGAGCCAAGACCTCGAGTGATCTTGCGCTCCTTTATTTATACATTCGGGCGATCCCGCCCTCCGTGTGCATGCTACATTACAACATTGTCGATTAAGGGCCGGGTGGTGCCGACACTACAACAGAGACATACGCCATAGTTACTTTTGTGGCCAGCTTGGAACTGAACTATGCCCAGACCCCGGACTGAACCACGCCCAGAGCCCAGAACTGAACCACTCCCAGAGACCTAGGCCATTTCTTTACACTCCTCACACTCCTACATGCCGGCCACCGTGGCGGCGCTGGGATGTCTAGCGCTTCGGAGACGTTCCACTCAGGCTTTCCAGTGGCCTGCCTGGTACGGGGGTGGCCCCATGACTGTGAAGGGATCCAGTGGCATTACCGAGGACATGCTGTTGGCTGCTGGAGGCGGACTTGTGGGGTAGCCCCACCGGACGATGATTATGGTGCACAGAGGTAGTGGCACCTGAGGCACTGCGTCCAGCACATGCCTTACTGCCATGTGGCGATGACTTGCAGTGCACTGAGGTAGGCCCACCTGAAGAGCTGAGCGGGTGTTCAGCCTGCGATGATGCAGTGGGCCTAGAGGCTGGGCGGCGACTTGTGGAGTACAGAGGTAGGCCCACCTGAAGAGCTGAGCAGGTGTGCAGCCTGCGATGATGCAGTGGGCCCGGGGGTCCGGACTGGATTTGATTTCTATGAGACCTGCTGGACCGCAGTGTAGGCCTAAGGGAGCAGTCAGCACACACAGAACTCCGCGGTGCGGTGCCGCTGGGCACGCTGGGGGCCTGTTGCGCAGAAGCCAGCGAACGGCTGAGGAGGCTGCCAAGCTCGCGGCCCTCGGGCTTGAAGATTGCACCCAGCACATGGTGGGCCCTCTTGGAAACACGCCGGTGTTAACAGGTGAGCAGTGAGGCCTGGGAGCGCAGGGGCAGGCAATCATCGCTGGACGCCTGCATGTCTGGGGACCAGCGGGCTGGGGTGCAGCAGGCGCTTAGGATTGCGCAGGCCCCACCGGTCACAGTGGTGGCCTCATGGCAGGGTGAGGGGCGCCGCCCTAGCAAACACTCCCCTGCAGGCGATGATGAGATGTGCGCCAGGTGGCGTGGGATGTAGCCACCACGTCGCCGGTGTCGAGTTGTCCATTGAAGGTGGTCGGCCACATGTGTGTAGACCTATGGTCAGGATATGGCGGACACGGAGACACACAAAGTAGTTACTTTGGTGGCCTTCCCGGAAGTGAACCACGCCCAGAGCCCTGGGCTATTTATTCACACTCCTACGCTGGACTGGTGTACGACGTCCCAGCCCACTACGCTTATGCTTACAGGCGGGGCGACATAGCTACATGTCCACGGTCTTCCCCACTGCCTGAGGTTACATGGTTGCATCCACTGTCCACAACACTACAAACACCAGCAGTATATGTCCACATGGACATGTTTGTGCTCTGCATACTCAAGACTGTCCAGCACATCACCGCCACACTTGGCATTGTGTACATTCTTATTCATGGATCACTTGTTTCCTTCGCACATTCTTGGTTCCCACCTATCCTCACATTCTCCAATTGTGTGGCAGAGGGGCTATGCCTTTGTGGATGGTTTGTCTACATGTCTGGCCCCTGTTACCACTGTTACTTGTGTTGTCATGTCTGGTAGGCGGGCATGTTGGTTGGCATGTTGTATGCGATTGTGGAGTTGAGGCGTGTGGTGTGTTTCTTTGGTACTTACCAACAAGCAGTGCATTTCCATAGGTCCCATCCTGAAAGTGTTGGTTGATGATGGACTGTCAGAAGATGTAGGAATCATGCATACTGCGTGGGAAGTTGGCGACAACATTGGTGAAGAGTCCCCGGTGGTCCACTATTGCCTGCACATTGATGGAATGCGTGTGCTTTCTGTTGCGGTAATTGTGTGCTCTGTCGGCAGGGGGCACGAGTAGGACATGTGTGCAGTCAATTGCCCTCAACACGTGCAGGAAGCAAGCTATGGCACAGAAGCCTTGCTTGGTCTCCAGCTGTTCCTGCGCAGTGTTGGGGAAGTGAAGGTGCTGGGGTATCAAGCTGATGATGCCATCCAAGACAGGTGTGAGGAACTTTGATAGGACTGGCTGTGTGACTCCTCCGACTATGGCAGTCGTTGGTTGGAAGGTACAAGAGGCCAACAAGTGCAGCACATCCAGCAGCTTTGTCTGCGGAGGGATGTTGGTTGTCCGCTTTGTTGGTACCATCAGCCTGTGGGCAATGTGGGTCAGGTTGCGGAGGATGGTTGTCCTTTTGAGCCTGTAGTGGGCAATGACATCCTCTGGCGTTAAATCTCTGAGGCTGGTGCGTTTTCGGAAGGTCCGCTGTCTTGTTCTGCACTGCCTCGGTGGTAGTCCGGGAAGGGGGGTGGTCCTGGTGGTGGGGGCGGTCCTGGGGGTGGTGATGGTGGGTGTTGTGGCCCTCTTGGGTCTCCAAGCTGCATGATTAGTAGCTCAATGGCATCTGTTGGTCTTCAGATGTAGCTCTGGGCTGGGATCCCTTTTTACTGCCGGGTTTTCATCATACTTAAGACCAGAAAAAAGCAGGTCTTATGTGTCTGCTGCGAACGTGCCTTATCGCCTGTTTTTGACCCGCATCGCCGATCTGGCGGGTCATTGAGAATATTGCGAAGTGGTGTTATTGTGAGTTTTTGGACGGGAACGCCTACTCTGGATATGATGAGTGTTAGTTGTCGCTGTCAGCCTTGGCGATGTTTTTAGCGGCAGCTATCGCAGGAAAACTGACAATGTGGGCTGTTAGCACAGGCTTGTGAATAGGGCGATAAATCTATTGCCACTTTCGTGGCAGAAAAGTGTTGGTAAATTGGCGATGAGTCCTTGAAAATATGCCCCTAAATGTTCTGTAACATTTTTCATTCTTTCACCTTTAAGCAGCTACATATCAAATAACTCACAGCTTAAATGAAAAATAATTGCTGTGTTTGTAATCAGAGAGACACAGAGTTGAATCCTGGTTAGTGCAGTGGAGAATAGTGACTTCTGTATGTTTAGTGCCACGAGGTCCCACTCTGTGACAGAAAGCACTGTGAATATGTAAGGCATTACTTTAAACTTGCATTACTCACAGTATAATACAGGGTGCTACAAAATGGTCAAAAAATATTTTACGATGAAAAAGTGCTTTCAAAATATAGATTTAAAAAATGCCCAGACCGTACGTAGTGCCATTTTTTGTTACTATCCTTTAAAAGCACACACTTGAAAGAAAGAAAGAAAGAAAGAAAGAAAGAAAGAAAGAAAGAAAGAAAGAAAGAAAGGAAGAAAGAAAGAAAGAAAGGAAGAAAGAAAGAAAGAAAGAAAGGAAGAAAGAAAGAAAGGAAGAAAGAAAGAATCTAGATAACCTGGAATCAATACCCTTCCCTACTTGTTAGAATTGTGTGATCCTAGGCACATGTTTTATTTCTCAGAGCCTCTTTTTTTTTTATTATAAAATATTTAGTTCACTTTTAAATACCTGAGTTCAAGATGTGCTCAGTAGAAGCACCTCTTATATTTGATTTAACAGACGGTCATGTTGCTCTAGCTTTTAGAAGAATCTCGGCCACATTTAGGGCTTATGTGACTGACTTGCCTCTTAGTTCTCTTACGGCATTGTCTTTGGGGGGCCGAGCCATGAATGTTTCTAAAAACTACCACTTTTATTTTAAATGACGGTCCATGCAGTGATATAATCTGATGTACTAAGATGAAACGCTTCTGCATGTGAAAGAAATACCCTTGTTGGATTTTTAAAGAGATTGTATCATCTGTAAATTATGTTTTTCTTCATGATCCACATGCAGAACGTTTTCTGGGCTCGGCTCATGCACAGACATTCAGAGCCAAGCCAGACCCACGGCTCAGCTCCGGCTCAGATCACTCTATTAATTTGCCTGCGCGTCCTCCTCTGTTTGCAGCCCTGACTGAGTACAAGTGGCCGTTACTCACTTGATTAAATGATTGTCAGTCAGTCAAAAGCTCTTAATTTCGGCCACTAGAGCTATAAAAGCACTTATAAAATAAATTCAATACATTACATACAAATTGAAGCAGTATACTTTGGGCTATATAGGACCAGGTAATACTTTGAGGAAAAATATACTTTTCCTATCTGAGATCTTGAGTTGGCGAAGTCAGCTCCTCTTGTCCCCATGCTAGAAGGGATTGTACAATATAGTATAAGTATAAAGAAGCTTATTAAGCGCTCGAATGCCAATGGCGTCCTGGCGCTAGGGTGTGGGAACATGAACAAAGTGAGGGCTGATAGCTACTGGAGATTGAACAACCGGAATTTTAGAGCTTTCCTGAAAGAGGAGAAATTTGGCTGAATTCATAAAGGCCACAGGAAGTTTGTTCCATAACTGAGTTGCACAATTAGAAAATGAGCGGCCGCCCCATCTGGCCGTCTATATCTGGAGGTGTGGATAAGGCCAAGGTTGGCCGATCATACGTCTTGCGGGGAAATATAGAGCCTGAACCTATTTTGACAGTCCACAGAACGCCCACCATAACGTGCCTTGTGCACCAGGCTGAGTGCCTTAAACTCAATTCTCTGTTGAACAGGAAGCCAATGTAGTGACCTTCCTCATTAGAGGTGGGGTGACCCTTCGGAAGTTGTAAGACAACACGGACAGCAGCATTCTGCAGTGACTGAATTTTGCTAATCTGATACTAATCGATGCCCAGAAACATCGTATTTAAGTAATCAAGTCTGGACATGAAGAGGGCAGCCATTACCGTCTTCTGGAGTGCCCCGGGGATGAAAAGGAAGATTCTGCGAAGGGTCTTAAGCAGAAAAAAACAGGCTGAGGTTATACTGTTCACCTGAGCCGACATGTTCAGTTTGTTATCAAAGAGCACTCCAAGATTCCTAACCTTTCCCACAGGTAGGGGACATTCCCCCGCCTCTGGTGGCCACCACCGATTACTCCATATTGATGGTCCATTCCCAAATTCGATAACTTCTGTTTTCTCTGTGTGAATCTTTAAAAAACTCTGGCTCATCCAGTCCATGATGTCCTTCAGACAGGCATGGAATCTTACCGCTGTTAACTCTGGTATGTCGGATAGGGATATAACCAGTTGCGAATCATCCGCATGAGACATGATGATAAAACCGTGTTTCCTCACTACGCTGGCCAACGGCTTCACATAAACATTAAACAGGGTAGGGGACAAAGCTGAGCCCTGTGGGACACCGCAGGGCAAGTTGAAATTACCTGATTGTAGACCCTCCCAGTTCAGTGTTTGCTTTCTGTCGTCCAAAAAAGAGGAGAGGAGGGCTAAAGCCCGCTCCCTAATCCCTACCTCCTTTAGTCGCCGCACCAACACCGTATGATTAACGGTGTCAAATGCAGCCGACAAATCAAGGAGGACAAGGATTGCCCTCGCTCCCCCATCGACTGCAGCCCGGATTCCCTCCGCTGCAGCGATTAGAGCAGACTCAGTAGAGTGTTTTGGACGAAAGCCGTGTTGTGATGAATCAAGCAAGCTGTTACAGTCCAAGTACTCGGTTAAAGTTGTGTTCATGTGTCTTTCCATGCCCTTGGCAAGCCCGAAATTGGTCGGTATTTTTTAAAATCAGTGACTTTCTTAAGAATCGGTCTAACACTGGCAGTTTTCCAGGTGATAGGATAAATCCCAGATGCCAGGACTTGGTTAATCAGGAGCGTGAGAGTCAGACTAATCGTCTCCGCCGCCAGATGCATGACCGGCGGCGGGCAAGGATCAAAAGCTGAACCCGATTTGGTGGATTTTAAAATGTCAGTTACTGCCTCAACCGATAAGGAACCAAAGCCCATTAGGCTACATTGCACCGTCTCCTCAACCCGGGGAAGTTGCTGTATGCCTAATACAGAATGTGGAGTTGGTAAGTTGGACAAGTCATCATATATTGTCTGGACCTTATCATGGAAAAAGGTCGTCAGCTTATTACAAAAATCCGGGTGGGGGTTGAACAAACTACCCTGGTGGGGTTTGGCAAAAAAGGACACGGATTTAAAAAGTTCTTTAGCCGAGTTACCCGCGTCCTGGATTTCCAGAGTAAAGTATGCTCTTTTGGCTAACAGAATGGCCTCTTTATATTTATTAAGGGCCCCATTATAGACGTCTTTACTGACCCTACTATAATCCACACTCTAGAGACGCTCGTACCTTCTGCATTCAACTTTTAGTTGTTTAAGCTCCGGGCCGTACCACGGTGCCCCCACTGGGCGCCTGTTGAGTGTAGCAGTATGCTCAGGAGCGACACAGTTGACCGCTCCCTGAATCCAATCCTTAAACTGGGCTGCTGCCACCTCATTATTTCATCTAGGGTAGGAGGGGAATGATCAAGAGCAGCCAGTAGGCCAGTACTAGTGATCCTATTCCATCGCCGAAACGTAAACTTGGTGGGTTTGGGAGGCGTACCCATCCCAGTTAACCTAACCCTAACCTAAAAAAAACCTGCTTTGTGGTCGGTCCAAGGAAGCGCGTCGACCCCGCAAAAGGCGATATCAGGATGATTGGAAAACAATCCATCTAAAATATGGCCTCCTTCATCTGTGGGTTCAGATACTAACTGATGTAGGCCATAAGCTGCCATAAAATCTAGGAGTCTGTCCGTGTCCGTATTAGTGCCCAGTTCGAAGTGATAGATGAAATCACCAAGTATTGAGTAGAATTCGGAGTCCGTGCAGGATTCCAAATAGGACAAAAGGGTCGATGGAAAGGTGGCTCTAGGGCCCGGCGGCCGATAAACCAACAAGCCTTGGAATACGATCACATCTTTAAGCCTAATGCAAAATTGCATTGCTTCAGCATGAAGGTCCGCCACTGCCCTCACCTGGACCTTCAGAACTTGCTTATAGATAATGGCTATGCCACCACCTCTACTGCCTGTTCTATCTAGGTTCAGAAGTGCGTAACCTGATGGCAGAGCCACGTTCCAGTCCAGAGCTGATGTTGCGTCCGTCCAAGTCTCGGTTAAGAAAACCATGTCTGGGTTGTGTGTACTTAAGAACATTTCCAGTTTGTGTTTGTGTTTCACAACCGAGCGTCCGTTTAAAAGAATGCCCATGAACCTGTTGGGTAAAACACGCTCCGTTCTCCTGGTCGGAACTTGTTCTACACCAGTGTGGGGGATAACAGGAGCCGAGGGACCCTCTCCATTGCCGATTTCAGTATGGCAGGCTATCCCGCCATTCCTCCCATTACTGCTGCCAATGTTCATACCCAATGAGAAATGGCAGTGAATACAAAGAAACATTCCTACCTCATCGTCAGGGTTAAACAAGGCGCAGTCCCTACAGCGCTGCTTTCGGAGCATCAGCAGCATCTCTGGAGTGTAGCATATGGGCCTGACATAACCAGGGGTCCTGGCCACGGGCACGTTCCGGGCGCTGACGGGCGCAGACGGGCGCAGACGGGCTTGTCTTTGGAGCGCCTTTGGCGTGCCATCTGCGCGCCTGCTGCGCGCTCGCGCCAGCGTGGGTTTTAAAGTGTTGTCAGGGGTAAAAGACTAGAGTGCTAACCCAACATACGCGGGCCTGATCGCACAGACGGGTACCGCTAGTTGAGTAGACAAATATTAAACAGGAGAGAATATTAAAACAATTAAAAGTAGCCAAGATTCAAGGTTCCACAATCCCACCATAATACCCTCTCGCAGCCCGCTTCAAACCTTTCACTAGCGCACCAGCGTCAGCATTACACACGCTGTGCGCTCGCGCCAGCGTGGGTTTTAAAGTGTTGTCAGGAGTAAAAGACTAGAGCGGTAACCCAATGTACGCGGGCCCGATCGCACGGACGGGTACCGCTAGTTGAATGGACAAATATTAAACGGGAGAGAATATTAAAACAATTAAAAGCAGCCAAGGTTCAAGGTCCCACAATCCCACCATAAAACCCTGTCGCAGCCCGCTTGAAATGTTTCACTAGCGCACCAGCATCAGCATTACACACACTGTGCGCTCACACCCACGTGGGTTTTAAAGTGTTGTCAGGAGTAAAAGACTAGAGCGCTAACGCAACGTACGCGGGCCCGATCGCACGGACTGGTACCGCTAGTTGAATGGCCAAATATTAAACGGGAGAGAATATTAAAACAATTAAAAGCAGCCAAGGTTCAAGGTCCCACAATCCCACCATAAAACCCTCTCGCAGCCCTCTTCAAACCTTTCACTAGCGCACCAGCGTCAGCATTACACACAGTGCGTGGCCTTTAAAATAGCCGCAAAGTAAACAAGCATTGGCATAGCCAATAGGTCTCGCCTTTGGGACCTTATAAGTGTTTAGCCATGCAACAGTTGGTGTTGTTGCACCAAGGATATTGTGCTGCATAACTAAACACTTATAAGGTCCCAAAAGCGAGACCTATTGGCTATGCCAATGCTTGTTTTTCTTTTTAATTCTGGGACTTGTAGTCTTGTTTATGCCATTATAAAACGGAACTAAAAGTCCCAGAAGTCAAAGGGGAAAACACTTGGACTGAAGTAGTACTTCATGGACTTGAGAAAATTGGCAGCTGTGGAGAAGCAATGGCTGCCCCAGTTCTGGAGGAGTGGGATGTGAAACCCTCTTGGTCGAATCCTATCTAATCTAGTGCATGTTTACACAGCCGGTTAAGGTAAACATGCGTGAGAGGTGTGCCATTCTGATGTAACAGGAGATCTGGACTCCCCGATGAGGTGAAAAACTCGGATACCCTAAGGCCCAAAACATGCCATCCAATCAGACTGGCAGAAGTGCAAAGACTGGGAAAGGTGACACATAAGGCTACAAGGATCTTCAGTGCCCAGGTCTATGGGCCTCCATGTATGCAGCTTGGAAGGGAAAACACACTCCTACTGCCTCATGGCCTTTTTGACCCGCACATTCCTTGTGGGGTTCCCAACTTCTCTGAGAGTGGCCAAACAAAGCAATAGCAGCCAGCTGGCTCCTAACTTCACCCAATGATTCGGCCGCTCTCTCTGATTTGACAGTAAATCCGGGCTCCCCACTGTCTTGAATCAGCCCCCCCTGTTGCTTGCATCAAACATTTTGTCAGCCTGCAAAGCTTCCTCATGTGCAGACATGGTCCTAGGGGCCAATGAGGGTTTTGTGATTGTATCTGTTTTTATTATTATTATTGGTATAAATTGATTGTTTTATGAAGTTGTGTTTTGCTAAAAATGATCGATATGGAATAACAATTTTTTGACAACTAATAATCTACTCGGTATTTGTTTAAATATGTGAGAAGAATTCAAGTTTTCCTTTTAACTGAGAAGAAAATTACATTGTAGATGCTGCTAAAATCTGTAATAAATGTGACACTTTTGCATTACTCATGGATCAGTGCTTTTGTAGTGAGTTATCCACGAGCCAACAGTTAAGAAGCATTCTTTGTGAATAATTTGTAGGAATGATAAGAGTGATCAAAACGATTTGAGGCAAGGATACATTTGTTGTTGATAAGTGACCCTGTTCTTTTCCAAAAAATAGGGCACCTCTCCCATTTTTGTGCAGCCAGGTGACAGACAGGGCCATTGATTTCCTCTAGAAAATGGAGCTAAAATGCATAGGTCCTTTCACGTCGCTACACTTTGTGATGTTTCACCTGCAAATCTGTCATCGCTCTCACAATGTTTCTTGAGAGAACCTCTTTGGGGGAGAATCCATTTGCCCACCAGTCCCTGCCGCTGATGACGGTGACTTTGCTGCTAATAAACAAGCCCCAGTTAAGCCCTGAAGCTTCAACCTCTACACACTGTCCTTTTTGCACCAGGTATTTTCTACCCACACTGCTCTCTGTGCTCCTGCCACTTTTGCTCGCACACTGCCCTCTTGGCCTCTGCCCCTACTGTGCAGTAACCCTTCTTTTCCCAAACTACCCTACATGCCTCATTTGTAGGGTAACAAGATGGTTCCATGTCACAGGGACACCACTTTTCCATTACTGTAATTAACTTTTATCTATTATTGTTATCAGGTGTGTTGGCCCATTTGACGCCATTAAAATGAGCTTGGACTACAATTCCCATAATGCACTGATAAGTTAAATCAAACCCCCAAACTGGAAACTTGTGTCTTGGAGACATGCAGCCATTTGGTCACCCAGCTCATTCGCACACTGCCCTCTTTGCCCTTCAGCTGACACACTGCTGCTGCAATCAGGGGGGGGTTGGGTCTGGGGGGTCGTTGGGTCCCTCAGCTCAAACATCATGGGTGCTCGAGACCCAGGGCCGGGCAGAAGTTGGTACCTATGGAAAGGACGCTTTGTCCGGCTGCCTCGGTGTGACAGCGAGTGCCCTTACGGGTGAGTAGTCGCGCTTGATTGAGTGCCGTGAGGAATCAAAACTTACAAGTAGGCCTTGTGACGCAGAAGGGTAAATTCACGGGCAGAAACGCACTGCTTCCGAGGAAAAGAAACCGAGAGATGGACCAAGGGAGTATATTGAGGAGAAGGAGGCGAACCTGAGGCGGTGAGGAACAACTGACTTTAACCTTCGTCCCTTGCGCTGCTGTGTAAAGTGTCTTAAGGAAGGGCGATCATTGGGTCGTAAACTAAGTGCGAGTGACATAGTGTCGTGAGGAGGACTCTAGGCTGGAACAAAACCTATTCAGAGAAGAGAAACCTGATTTTAACACAAATCTCCTCTTTAAATTGATAGAGATCCCTAACTCCAGCATCAAGCTGACCGGCTAAGCTCGGCTATGAGGGAAAGGGTTAACGATCGGCTGAGTTGAGAGGCAGGCAGCGGGGGTAGTGCTTGGGGGTGGAGAGGGGGGGGGGGTCGCAGTGCAAGGTCTCTTAGCCCTGAGAAACCCACAGCTGTGTGTGCTTGGGCCTTGGAGGGTGGGGGGAGGGCTCTGGGCGCTACGAGGGAGAACGCCTTCCACAGTGTAGCGTCACAAAATGTGCTTAGATGCCTGGCGCTGCGTATAAAATCTATACGAATGAAGCTACGATACAGTCCAAAAGCATCAAAGCGAATGCATTCCAGTGAGTGGGTGAAAATAATGTGTATGGGGGAGAGAAAAACAACAGAAGTGGAGACAGTTATGATATAGAAATATGTTGGGGGGGCGGAGGGTTGAAGAACCTAGACAAGTGACAAATACTTTCTTCCACAGAAGTAAACTTTCAAATCTCTTCTAAAAAGAATCCGCGATACATTTGCCAGGGCTGTATTTTGAACATGAGCCGCGGAGAGGCCACGACAATGTACCTCATTGTTTAATTCGAAGCACCGCGATCAGAATCGCACCTGACAGCTGACACCTAAGGGGCAATGTATCAGATTACCTCTATCAAGCGCACGCCAACATGTGGGAACAACTGGAGCAGGGCAAGTGGGGGGGGGGTCAGAAAAAGGGGGCTTTTGACTTGCATTGGAGAGGCAATAATTCAGGAATTACGAAGTTATATAAAGTAGACATGTTCACCATTTTTACTGTAAAGGAGAGTTAAAATGCAGGGCTAACGCATTTTACAAATGTTCTAAAATAAATAGAAATAAAAAGAGTCTCTCCGTCAAAAAGGGAAGGTGGGCTATTATTTCAGCGCTCCATACATGCATGTATAAGTAAATAACCAGACCGCTTGTGTCTTTGTGATCATCCTTTTGCTGAATTTAATCTTTGTGTTTCAGTTTCTTCATGATGTTACAGGCATACGTTTTAAAAGTTACAACGTACTTTCAATAACAAACCAGAGTGTGAGGGCAGACCAGGAGAAGTGCCAGAGGCAGGAAGTTGTCAAGGGTGGGGCCAGCAGAACAGAGCACAGCAGTGGGCTTGAGAGAGTAATAACAAGAAAAGCCCGGCGAAGCGTGGGCGCGAGCGCTTGGGGGCGGGGGAGCGGGGGAGCGGACCCTTTGAAGTGCTCAAAGGAGCCAAAGCTATAGAGAAGGGAGGGGGGAGTGGGAGCAGCTGTGCACGTGCATGTGATCGTTCACTCAAGGTTTAGGCCAGCCAAAACTGTGGGTAGCACTTTGAAAATCCCACATATAAAATGTCTCTTCGAGCCTTTGGCTCGCGAGACCTAAAAACATGATTGTAAAGGGTAAGGACTGGAAACATGGACTTCTGCCTAGGGACACTTATTTGACAACTCTACCATCAAATCTTCTTGTGGCAGAAATGTAAAGTGTGTGTATAGTGACACAGCCCAAATGTTTGGGGGATAACACCAAATGCGTTCTTGGTGTAGAGGAGCTCAATTATGTCCTTGGAAAGGGATTGGGCTTGTCATACTGCAACAAAGAGTGAGGATCCTACCAACTCAGCTCTAATCTCATTCTGCAGGACTTAAGGACGACAATACCCTTTGGCATCAGAAAGAGGTGCCCATTTGGTGGCTAAATTGCCTAGTATAAAACTGGAAATTTGGAATCAATCCCGGCTTCCCTGCTTATTCAAACTGTGTGATCCTAGGCAAATACTTTATTTCACTGCGCCTCCTTTTGTCTATTATCATATATGAGAGCAATTTTCAGTAGGTGAGCTCAGGATGTGGCGGTGCTTAACCTGTCATGTTTGATTTAGGAGCCTATGATATTATTTAATCTATATTAAGAATTCAGGCCACATACACAGCTGACTATTAGTTCACTAACAGTATTGTCATCAAGGCGAGGCAAGCAATGGTTTTCAGGTCATCTTTAAAAAACTCTCACTTTGAATAAATGCTTCTCAATCGAAAGATGTCATCTGATGTACTAAAGTGAAACACCTCCCAATATTAAATGAATACATTTTGTTTTTAATTTTGAAGGCCCCTTACAATATTCTAACATGATGTTTATTGCATGATTTTTAATTGATAAATATTTTCAAGGCTCAGCTTGTGCACGGGCTCTTAGGTCCAGAGCTGGCCCTCGGCTCGGCTTGTGCACAGGCTCTTAGGTCGAGAGCTGACCCTCGCCTCGGCTTGTGCACGGTCTCTTAGGTCCAGAGCTGGCCCTCGGCTCGGCTTGTGCATGGGCTCTTAGGTCCAGAGCTGACCCTCGGCTCGGATTGTGCATGGGCTCCTAGGTCCAGAGCCGGCTCTTGGCTCGGCTTGTGCATGGGCTCTTAGGTCCAGAGCTGACCCTCGGCTCGGATTGTGCATGGGCTCCTAGGTCCAGAGCCGGCTCTTGGCTCGGCTTGTGCATGGGCTCTTAGGTCCAGAGCTGGCCCTTGACTCGGCTTTTGCATGGGCTCTTAGGTCCAGAACTGGCCCTCTGCTTGGCTTGTGCATGGGCTCTTAGGTCCAGAGCTCGACTCGGCTCTCTCTCTTATGGGTATATTATAAAGAAACTGCGTTAAAATTATCGACGCTTTAGCGGCACGCGGCAATAATGGGATTGATAATATGCCCTTTAGAATTCCCATAGACGTCAACATGGGCTTCTATGGGAATTGTCTGCGGCATATTATCAAGCCTATAATCGCCGCTTTAGCGGTAGTTTTCTGCCGCTAAAGTGGCGATAACTTTAACGCCGTGCTTGATGATATGCCCCTCAGTTTGTTAGCTCGTCCACCTCTAAGCAGAGGAATGAAGAACCCACCGGAGCATCCATGGCAGCCAGGGGATTGGCTTCCATTGGTGCAGCAGGTGCAGTGCACTGGGGCCCAGAAGACTAAGGGACCCACTAAACCCTGATTATTGCTATATTTTATAACTCAAACAGCAAACAGAGGCCCATATAAAACTTTGGGGTCGAGTTAGAGGGTGCCAAAAGGGACAAAAACATGACAGAAAGCAGAAGGAATCATGGCAGTGACAAAAATACGTAAGATGCAAATGGAGTGAGATAACAAAAAAATGAAAAGGAAATGAGTGTTCAAAGAAGGAGAAATTGTCAGAAAGAAAAGAAACACGGCTGAAATTAGGCACAAATGAAGAATGGAAGGAAAGGGAGGTGGAAAGGAGGAAAGAGAGAAAGGAAGATAAATATAAAGGAAAAGAAAGAAATGTGGTCGGAAGGAAAGGAAATAACAAAGAAATTATAAAAGAAAATAGGAGAGAAAGAAAGAAAGAAAAAAGTAGGAAAACAAAATGAAATATTGAAAAACAAGCATGGGAAAGAGGGATGACAGATGAAGGAAAAGGGAAGGGCAATGAAAGGAATGAAGAGATAGAAGGAATTACGGAGGGAAGCAGAAAAAAAAATAAAGAAGGAAAGGCATGGCAAAAAAGGGGGGGAGGAAAGACAGGAAGTTAAGTAAGGTAAGTAAAGAAAAAAAAGACTGAACGAGGAAAGAGATGAACGACGCAAGGATGACGAAAGGTAGCCAGAAGGCGCAATGGGATTAAAGAATAATGAACAGAAAGAAATCAAGATATAATGAAGAGATTAAAAGCGAGTGGAAGAGGGAAAGAAATATTTTGATTTAGTAGAACAGAAAGAATGATTTAAAGAAGGAAAGAAGAGTAGAAAGACAGAAAGTATGAATGAACGACAGAGAGAAATAGAGTAGGAAAAATGAATAAAGCATTGAAGGAAAGAAAGACCATAGATGAAATGATAGCATAAATGTAATTTGGCAGGGAGGAAAGGAGGAAGAAAGAAGGAAAGCCCGATAAACATGCAGCTGCAAATTCTTTTAAAACTGTGCTGTAAAAGTATTATTTTGCACAATTTTTTTCACAGGGGAGGGAGCAACAATTCTCACAGGCATGTGTACAAATAGTCAGGATCTTTCACTTTGCGTTATATTTAGTGCCATGTGGTTCAAGGTGGGGGGCATTTTGTTTTTCTGGCTACTCCCTTGACAGGGTGGAGGAGACAGACATTGGATGGTAAGAGACAGTCCAGAGGCAGCAGAGAGAGAAAGTGGTTCTTGTCATGGGAATAGTCAGACATAAGAGAGAGAAGAATGCAAGCAGCAGGGGCGGCTGGCAAGTACATGGATCGGTGGGAGGCAACTGAGTGGTGGCTGGGTGAGTGCATGCAGGCAAAGCGAGTGACAAAAAATAGAAAAAAGTCACTTACCTTGCTTGCTGCACGTCAGACGTCCTCCTCGCTCTGGTCCCGGTCCTGTCGCCGCCGCGGGTTCCGGACTCCAGCCAATTCCCTTAATCGATATTATCAGTTTGACCAGGAGTACACTCTATTGACAAATTAAGCAATATGGTTATCTGCACATTCATTTTTCACAGATTCTTTCTTCGCAAACAACCAACACATGTTTCGTCACAACGTGACTTTTTCAAGGCTGTGAGATTTTGCAATAAAATACAGATAAAAACAAGTCTTAATGTATAAAGGACGAAAAATAGAAAATAAAAAGAGAAAATGAGTAGTGTCCAGATGACGTAAGACAAATGAGAATGAAGAACAGGGTCATGCAAAAAATCAGAAGAGTTACATTTGATTTAGACTGAGATATAGGGATTTAGATAGTGACATTAGGACAGCCAAACCCCGTGATTAGGTATACAATGTAAAGAAATATAAGTGAAGAGAAATCTTATCGTAGAACAATTCACCTAACCAATGCTGGCGCTGCACTAAAGCTGGTAACCAGAATGAGAGAAACGCCAGGATTGGATGGAGTGGGCTAGCCGGACTCTCCTTCAGGCCCCCTGTAGGCCTGAGCTTGGTCTCCACCCAGCTGTCTACTACAGCTAAGTGGAGAGCTTCAAAGTGCACATTTCACTTTGGCTGGTGCAAGAGAGTAGGCCAAACTGACATGCGTACTTTGCAGCATCCAGCCAGCCACGCTCCAGAGGAGGACAACCCCCCATTCCTCCCGGCTGGGGGCAGGCTGGCATCTGCGGCACACTAAACGTGAAAAATAAAATGGCAAAATGGCACCCTCGCGAAGAAACCACCGCTGGCAAGCAAGAGGAGAGAGAGGGCCTGGAAGAGAGTTGAGATAAGGGTGGAAGGGACAGGGTCAGGGAAATACAAGGGACAAAAGAATCAGGAGAGGACACAAGGAAATGAGAGAGACTGTAGAAGAGGGAAAGAGTCCGGAAGAGCCAGAGAGAAGATAGTTGGACACAATACAAAGGGCGTGAATGCACACTACTGCACCATGTAATGGCACACTCAGAAAAGACCTCCATGCTAGTCCCACCCCTAGCCCCACCCAAACTGTCCCCACCCCAGTCCATGCTAAGTTTGGCGAGCACCTGTGGATGTTTTTCCTATTTAAATCACTGATGAGGTGGAATCGTGACTGGCAGCCTTGGTATTCACCCCTGACCATCGATAGCGCTGGCCATGAGCTTCTGTGCAAAACTCTGGGCCCTGCCACCTGTTCTTTTACACACTAGGCACCAGAAAATGGCACACCTATGAAATGCCTCGTTGATTAAAAAGTGACCTCAGAGCAATTCCGAATCAGCTATTGTGAAAGTTAAGAGGGTGGTGTGTGTGTGTGTGTGTGTGCATGTGTTTGAGTTCATTGTTACTTCTCCTTTACTGATGCATTTCAATATTACAAAAATACATTGTTTGCAACCACAAAAACATGCATTGTCTCATATTCATACACAACAATTGTTTCCCTACCTTTTCACTTGATTGGCCAATGGGAAAATGTGCATTCCATGAGTACACACACATTGTCTCCGCCCACCACTGATTAACTGACAAGCCTGGGCTTTTCTCACATAACTTGCGCGGGTGTGTTACCATGACAGACAGATGAGGTGTGTGCACTTATCAGCTCCTTGGTTACTCCCAACATTTTAACACATCCACAGGTTTGTTCAGACCCAAGCACCAGTGTTCACAAGTATTCGCAAAGCCAATAGTTCTGGCCTATGAGTGAACGTGCGCCTTTCATATTTGTGTGCATGAGTGGTTGAGTGGGTGGATTAATTCAGAGGCTTGATGAGTGGACAATGGATGGGGTCTATGAATGGATGAGTGAGTGCAGGAGTGATTGATTGCATAGATGGAAGAGTGTGATTGTTCAATAGATCAATGAGTGAGTGAGTGAGTGAGTGCAGTGTTGGATTGCTAAGTGAGTTTTCAGACCTGGTTCAGGACCACAGGGCAGACAGGGGCTACAGACCCTCAACCGTGGAGGTTGAGGTCATTGGCCACTGATGCACATGAACCTTTCCTACTTGGCTTTGTGTTCCACACTGTGAACGTTGTTTCATCGCTATGCTTTTAAATTGCTTGAAATCGAACACGTGCGAACATAATCTAAGATCTGCCGTCTTCCATTTTGAAGTGATGCTGTACCACACAGCCTGATCAAGAGTGCACTCATCCTTCTAGAAGACCACGGGTGCTCCCAGGCCCTTCTCACCATGATGTACCCAACTAAGGGCATCTCAACTGTCCCTGAAGATCCTTTATGCAATGTGTCATCTAATGTGCTAGAATAAACTGTGCGAGTGACTGAATTCAATGTAGTAGTACTATAAGAGAATCCTCAAGTGTATTCTGTAGTACAGTGATTCTACCTGCTTATCTCTCATTTGTGCATTTCCTGAAATCCATGCACATGCTTAGTAATGAGTGAAATCCTTTGTTTAAAGTCATATAAAATGATGTAATTTTCCTCTGTAACCAGGGTACTCCATCCCCACTTTTGTAAAGCTAATTTGTGCTGGATGTTTCAATGAGCTCAATTGAGTTCTCTGTACCTGTGATGTGTATTCTTTATGCTTATGGGTTACTTCATGTATTTTGACTAAACAATACTTTATATAAACTCTTTAAATCTTGACCCGTGTCCGTCATTCTGACTCTGACAATGTTACAGCTTAGATTCTGCCCTTGAGAGAAATAAAGACGGGTCTAGTCAGAGAGCACCAACGTCCATATAGGGAGAACACCGCTCCCCTTCAGAGTCGTTGGTGTGCCCTTAGTACAGTTATGAAAAGACTGGTTTGCGTACGACACTACTCTCTCAGGATATTATTTCTATAAGGATTTGTATAGTGTGCTTATCACCAGAGGGCTATCCATGCACTGGAGTAGATGGGTAGGCCAATTGGGCTACTAGGTGAATAGCCAGGTGTTCAGTTTCTTGCAGAAATTGAGTAGGGATGGGTGGTCCTGATGAGGGGTGGTGATGTAGGAGAGGGTGGTGATGTAGGAGAAGGAGCGTCTTCTTGATTTTCTCCTGCGGATGCAGTGTATTTGAGCAAGGTGGTGTGTGGCCGATCGCAGTTGCCTGGTGGGTTGGTGGAAGTTGAGGCAGTGGTTGAGGCAAGCAGGCCCTGAATTGTGGCAGGCCTTGCATGCATAGGTGAGCAGTTTGAATTAGCATGGCTTCTGGATTGGGAGCCAGTGTACCTCTCTGAGGTTGGGCATGATGTGTGCTCTGCGAGGGATGTTGAGGAGGAGTCGCCCGACAGCGTTCTGGGAGGTCTTTATATGAGTAGATTGGTATAGAGTGTGTTGCTGTAGTCTAGTCTGCTGGTGATAAGGGCCTAGGTGACTGTGCGTCTGATGTCAATGGGGAGTAATTTGAATATTTTCTGGAGGATACGTTGGATTAAAAAGCAGGAGCAGGTCACAGTGAGTCTGCCGTCCAAGACGATGCCAAGGTTTTTGGTGTGGTCAACGGGGCTGGGCATCAGGTCTGTTATTTATCAGAGGAATGTGTCCATGACTCACTGTACCGATGACAGGGACAGTAGTCCTATGTCGCAAATGAGGGCATGCTTGTGTTTCTTTTCCAGGTCACAGTTCATGTCCAATAGTCAGGGACAGGCATATCACTCTGCACACGTGCTTAGATGAGCAGATCCAGGGCCAAAATAAAAAGCCAGGATACTAGATGCCCACAGTGCACAGGTAAACACACAATGCACAATGCAGGGGAACATTCCATCTCAACATGAGTACATATGTCTGAGTGAGTGCACAGCTTGATGAGTGAATGATTGAATAGCTGGCGAGTAAATGAATGACTGCAGATCGCCTAAGACAGTGTATATGAAGGGGGTAGAGTAGTTTCATGGGCTGTGAAACAGAGAGGGTAAATCAGGTCAGATATGACGAGGTGGTGATGGGGTACAGCACACCAGGACATCTGAAAAGATGGTTCCCACAGTGACACTACATGACAGTCATTCATAACCAGCTACCCATGGTGCAGAGGTGTCTTGCAAGGCTCCAAAATGGTGCTTATGACCAATGTCCAATTGTTCTTAACAGTACCGAACCTCAGCACGCTCAGCCAGTATTGAGCCTCAGCAGACTCAGGTAGTATTAAGCCTCAGCAGACTCAGGTAGTATTGAGCCTCAGCAGGCTCCGCCAGTATTGAGCCTCAGCAGACTCAGGTAGCATTGAGCTTCAGCAGGTAGACGCAGTAATGAACTTCAGCTTGGAAAGAAAATCATAAACTCAGTAGCTCAGCCAGTAAGAGCTCACAGCAAGTTCGGGCACTAGTAAGCAACAGCAGAATAAGAAAGTATTGAGCATCAGCAGGGAAAGGCAATAATACGCCTCAGCAGCTCAAGCTGTAAAAGCCCCAGCAGGTCTGGGAAGTAATGAGCCTCAAAAGGGTCAGGCAGTATTGAGCCTAAGCAATCTCAGGCACCAATGAGCCTCTGCAGGCACCCAACATCGCAACCGCCATCCCCAACGGGTACAAGATCCAGAGGAAGGACTGCCCCTACCACCCTGGAGGTGGACTAGCCATCGTACACAAAAACTCCCTCCGACTCACTACAGCCAGCACAGACGACTCTTCATCTCCCATGGAACACCTCCATTCCCAGATCCAGATCAATGCCAGAACGACTCTACACAGAACCCTCGCCTACAGAACTCCCGGACCGCAGTCCACGTTCACCGCAACCATCACAGACCTCATCTCGCCTCATGCCCTTACATCCACGAACTGCTTGGAGTCCTGAATTTCCATCTAGACGACCTTAGCGACCCCAACTCCGCCAACCTCCTGGACAACCTCACCACCATTGGACTGAAAAAGCATGTCACCACCCCCACACACAGGCAGGACATAGCCTCGACCTTATCTCCGCAGGAACAAGCAACATTCGCTTTAGCCACACCATGCAACCCCTCTGGATGTACCACCACTGTGTCCACTTCTCCTTTAAAACCAACTGCACACAAGCCTCCACCACGCCCCCGTGCAGGAACTGGACCAAGATCACTGAAGAGCACTTCAACTCCACCCTCAACCGCGCTCCTCTACCCACCACAACAGATGACAACTCTTCAGCCAACAAACTCCACAGGTGGATTAGCGACTGCAGAAACATGCTTGCCCCCTACAGAACTCCGACAAACAATGCACCATAAAAGCCACCTGGTTCACCACGGACCTCCAAGAATCCAAGCGCATGTGCCTGCAACTCGATAAAGCATGGAGGAACAGCAAAACCTCGGAACCATTCACTGCCTACAAGATCGCCATGACAGAACACCACCAACTCATCAGATCCACGAAGAGGAACTTCATCCAAACAGAATGCTCTCCAACTCCAGCAACTCTAAGAAACTCTTCAGCATCATACAAGAATTCACCGGACCCCCAGTGAAATCTCTGACATTCCTTCCTCTCAGGACCTCTGCAACAAACTTCCATCACAAGATCAGGACTCTCTACGACAACTTCAACAAAAGTCAGGGCCAGACTGGCCATAGCAGGCACCGGGCGTTTCCCCAGTAGGCTGCTAGGGTGGGGGCTGTTTTTGGGCCCCTGGGGGGCTGTTTTTGTTACCGGGGTCAGCAATATCGGCCCCCGGTAACAAAATCGCCCGAAACCGGCACTCGCAAACTGCTCTGCTGCACTCCCCCTCGTCCCAAGGGGGGGCAGCTAAGCAGTTTGCCAGGGCCGGTTTCTGTTCCCAGTCCGGCCCTGACAAACAGAACCAAGGCACCGACACTACACCCACCACCGACAATTCCATCCAGCCTACCATCACCGCCTGGACCCCACATAGCATTATATGCGGACGACCTCCTCATCTTCCTGCCGGAAGCTGGGGAGGCCCTACAGGGGGCGCAGGCCTGCTGGAGACCTTGGGGAGGGTGGCGGGTCTTCGGGTGAACTGGACCAAGTCATATCTGTTCCGACTGCGCCAAACGGGATGGTTCGCCCGGGGGATGTCCCGTGGGAGCCTCGGTGTTTGTCCTACCTGGGGACTCAGATCTATCATACTCCCGCTGACCTACTGGAGGGCAACGTGGGGCGAGAAATGCGTGGGGCGAGAACTTGTTTTGACTTTTGGGGAACCCTCCCATTGTCAGTGGCCGGTAGGGTCGCCCTGGTGAAAATGGTCATATTGCCCAGGTTTCTTTATTACTTTGGGACCCTCCCGGTTTGGATCCCGGGTAAACTCTTTGCACAACTGAATTCTTTGATTACCGGATTCATCTGGGGCGCTGGGAGATGGAGGGTGGCGTTACTTACTCTGCAAAGGCCCAGGGGAGAGGGAGGCCTTGCACTGTCGGATCTGGAGGCCTACTACCATGCTGCGCAGTTTCAGTGGTTCACGAAGTGGGTGGCGGGCCACATCAGGCGTCCAGAGAACTGGGGAGGGTCGGATCCGAGCTGGCACCATTTGTCATGTGTGCTGCTCCGAGTCCCGATGAGGGATGCTTCGATACCATCGGATTTGAGAGCGGTGCGACAATGCTGGGCGCGCTTGGCCAGGAGGACGCGGGTGTGGGTTCCCTACGTGCCTGAGATCCCCTTGCGGATGTGTGGGGCGTTGCCTCATGGGGGAGACTGGAGCCGGTTGTCAGCCTGGGAAGAGGCGGGAGTTGTGGCACGGGGTGACCTCTATGAGGATGGTAATCTTCGCCCTTTTGTTGACCTCAGGGAGCGGCATGATCTCCCGCGGGGGGACTTTATTTTGCATGCAGCTCTGACTGCGGCTGTCAGGAAACACTGGAGACAGGGACTGGTGGAGCCGACCACATCCCTTGCTTGTCAGTACATAGTGATGGCGGCGGGGACTTTTAAGGCGGTGACCTGCCTTTATCGGCGGATTACCTGTGACATGCGTCAACCCCTGACTGCATTGCGACTCAAATGGGAGGCGGACCTGGGAGAACCCATTGGGGACAAAACCTGGGACGAAGTCATGGAGCGTCCATGGAAATATTCCCGAAATGCACGGTTCCAACTTATCCAGTTCTATGTATTTCATAGGGCATACCTCATGCCTAGTAAAATAGCTGAATATTTTGGGGGGTCGGATGTTTGCCCCCGTTGTGACCAGGATGGGGCGAATTTCCTCCACATGTTCTGGGACTGCCCATGGGTGGGAGACTTTTGGCGGGAGGTGATGTCTGCACTGCGGGCCGTGACTGAGAGGGAACTGGAGATGTTACCAGGGGTTTGCTTGCTGCATTGGTTCCTGCATACTGCTAGGACTAAGGTAACCAGCCGGTTCATTGACCTGGGGCTGGTCCTGGCCAAGCGGGAGCTCACTTCTCATTGGAAAGCGAGACAAGGGCCTAATCTCTTGCGTTGGTATAGGGAGATGGTGAAGTGGGCGGGGAGCGAGGGGAACTATAGACTAGGCATGGCTCGGAGGAATGGAAGTGAGAAATCCCTAGAAATGGCCCGGGCATGGGTGGCACTCCTGGAACTCTTCAAACAGTCGGATGAGGATGGCGAGGGGGAGCCTGGGGAGGGGGATGGGGTAGGAGACACGTGAGAATTTCTCCATGATTATGGGAGTGTAGGGCGCGGGGAGGACACTGGACCCGGGATAGGACGCTTCCCCCTGATCTCTTGGTTTACTCGCTGTGCCCGGTGGGAGGGGAACCCATCAGGCGGGGCGGGAGGCTTCAGGGTTCACTTGACTACGTTGGCTACTGGCGGCATGCTTGGGGGGGTGGCTGGGGTGGGGGGCGTTGCTGGGGGAGATTTACCGGGGAGCGGGAGGGGGGGTCTGTTGCTTGTACTGCATTGTGATAATGAACCACTCTTATGGACGGACTGCCTTATGACACAGATGCCTTGTGGGAAGAGAGATATGCTGTTGTGCTCTGACTGGCGGGTTGGCTGATTTCCTACATCCTGGTTCATCAGGGTAGCCCGACAGCGAGCGGGAGGTTTGCTTGTATTATTTTGTAAAGTTCAATAAAAGTCTGTTTAAAAAAAAAAAAATCACCGCCTGGACCCCTGTAACCACAGAAGACACTGCAAAGACCATGAGAAGCATACACTCAGGAGCTCCCACCGACTGCTGCACATCTTCCACATAGCCACCTCCGCCATAGCACCCAAACTATGACATACTATCAACTGCACCCTCGAAACAGGCATGTTCCCCAATGGCTGGAAATGTGCAGAAGTCAAGCCCCTCCTCAAGAAGCCCCCCGCAGACCCGAAGGACTTCAAGAACAACAGACTCATCTCTCTCCTCCCTTCACAGCCAACGTCACAGAGAAGATCTTCAACAACCAGCTCACAAACTTCATAGAATCAAACTCGATCCTCGACACTTCCCAATCCGGATTCCGCAGCAACCACAGCACTGAGACCACCCTCCTAGCCACCATGGATGACATCCGCACTTTACTCGACCAAGGCCACATGACAGCCTTCATTCTACTAGACCTCTCAGCAACCTTCGACACCATCTTCTGCCGCACACTAACTGCCAGACTCCACAACACCGGCATACAGGGAACTGCCCTAGACTGGATCCGCTCCTTCCTCACCGGCTGAACTCAAAGAATCAGACTACCGCCCTTCCTCTCCAAACCCACATAGATCAGCTGCGGAGTACCCCAAGGTTCCTCACTCAGCCTAGCGCTCTTCAACATCTACATGGCCCCCCTGGCTACCATCATCAGAAAACACAGACAGCATAGTATCCTACGCCGATGACACCCAGCTCATCCTCTCCCTCACCAAAAAACTAGGCATCACCAGACACAGTTTCCAGGAAGGAATGAAGGACGTCGCATCCTGGATGAGCAGCAGCTGCCTGAAGCTCAACTTGGAGAAAAAGTGGAACAATCCCTGGTGGTCCACTGCCTTCAGCAACCCTCCCACACCCATGGACCACACCCGCAACCTCTGCATCATACCCGACTCCCCCCTCACCATGAACCGACAGGTCAACTCCATATCTTCCACGTGCTTCAATACCCTCTGAATTCTCCAGAAGATCTTCAAATGGATCCCCCCGAATGCAGAAAGACCGTCACCCACACACTCATGACCAGCAAACTGGACTACGGGAATGCAGCCAGGCTCGTCCTCGACATCCCACGAAAAGCGCAAACCTAACTAGAATACCAAGAATAATGCGACTTGGGATAGATTTACCCCTTTCAGTGAAAAAGACATGAACCAGATTCTTCAGAACATGAATCCATCTAACAATTTCAGTGACCCGCTGCCTCCGGCCATCTTCAAAGAAATCAAGAATGCACTCATCCCCACCTGGACAAGGATTGTAAACACTTCTCTTTCACAAGGCATGATCCCAGACCGCCTAAAAGCAGCACAGGTGTCACCTATAGTAAAAAAACCTAAGGCAGATAACTCTGACCTCAATAATTTCCACCCTATCTCCAACATCCCCACATTAGCTATGCTACGTGCAAAATGCATACAATCCCAACTCTGTGCTCACATAAACCAGCATCAATCCGGCTTCCGGAAGGGGCACAGTACTGAATCGGCTCTCACGCAAGTGATGGATGACATTTTAATAAATGCTTGATCAAAATGACTCATGCCTCCTAATCCTCCTGGACCTGTCTTCCGCTTTCGACACGGTGAATCACAACAACCTCCTATTCATTCTGAAGAACAGGATGGGTTTCTCGGGTCGGGTATTACAATGGTTCTCGTCCTTCCTTCACCATAGATCACAAAGAAACAAGGCAAACCACTCCCTCTCCCTGCCCTCTCCTGTACTCATGGGTGTCCCCCAAGGGTCTGCCCTATCTCCTATCCTCTTCAACCTTTTCTTGGAGCCACTAGCTAATTCTCTAAATTCCGCAAACATTCTCTTCCATATGTACGCAGATGACACACAACTTCCACAAAAGGGCTTCAAGCAGGTGGTACAAGCTCTGGTCCTGCCGAAGCTGGACTATGGCAGCGTGACGCTCTGCTGCCTGCCCAAATACACCCTGGCACCACTAAGGGCATCACTGAATGCTGTGGCCAGACTGGTCAGAAGTACCAAACGAAGTGAGCACATATACCCATTCCTAAAATCACCTAAATGGTGCCTTATGAAGCTCAAATTCAGTTAAAGATTGCCGTTCTAACACACAAAGCCCTGCATTTCAAAACTCCCAAGTACCTTGCGCAAAAGCTTGAATTATCCTGTGGTGGGAGAGCATTAAAAAGCGCTATCCCTCTCCTCCTGAAACCACCGATCCTTAAGAAAACCGAGCCTTCTCCGGCGCTGCTCCAAGGATTTTGAACTCTCTCCAACCGGAAGTACGCAGAATGTCTTCAGCAACTGCTTTCAAACTTGAAGCCAAAAGATTCCTAATGAACACATTTTTACCTTAATTTGGGCTTGGATCACTTGTTTGAAATCACTGTTCCTACAACCATTGTACCCTCATGTGATGCTGCTCGTCTTTACTGCATTCTGTGTCCCCCTTCGTTGCCTGTTGTATTCAGGTTTATCATATTACTCTCCGTGATTTACTGGCCTGGGAAACATGCGAGTTTTCGTGTAATGTATTCACACCTGATGTCCATACGGGATCAATGCTCTTTTTTCTGCATTATATACCCCCTTTCTTAGACTGTTACATACCTGTTTATTGTACTTTTCTACTTGTTTCATTTGTCTGGAAACTATGCGTTTATTTGTCTGGGATATATGAGATTATTCCTGTTGTATTTTCTTACCTATTGTCAATACTGGATTTATGTCCTTCCTTCCTTCCTTCCTTCCTTTGTAAAGCGCTCTGATATCCCTCAGGATCTTGTTCAAGCTATATAAAACTTTATAAATAAATAAATAAATCCCACAACAAGACCACATCACCCAGCACCTAGGAAACCTCCACTGGCTCCCCGTCGAAAAGAGAGTAACCTTCAAGGTGCTCACTCATGCCTACAAATCCCTCCACAACATCAGACCCCAATACCTCAATGAAAGAATCTCCTTCTACGCACCAAGAGAAACCTCCGCTCCGCCGACCTTGCCCTTGCCCAAATCCCTCGCTTCTGCAGAGCCAGAACCGGAGGAAGAGCCTTTTTCTACATCGTGGCCAAGACCTGAAATGATCTCCCCCTCAGCATCAGATGAACCCCCATACTGCAAGCATTCAGGAAGAGCCTCAAGACCTGGCTCTTCGGATGAGACAGATCTGCTCAAATCCCCCCTCCACCCAGCACCTTGAGACCCTCATTCACAAATCCCTGATTGATTGATTGAACAAGGACATGCAGTGTTAAGCCCCAGCAGTTCTGGGCAGTAATGCGTCTCAACAGGGTTAGGCAATATTGAACCTTAGGAGGAAGAGTCAGTAATATGTCTCAGCAGGATCAAGCAGTATTAAACCATAAAAGGAAGAGGCAGTAATATGTCTCAGCAGGATGGATCAGGCAGCATTGAACCATAACAGGAAGAATCAGTAATACATCTCCAGCGGACCAAGCAGCATTGTACCATAGCAGGAAGAGGCAGTAATATGTCTCAGCAGGATCAAGCAGTATTGAACCATAACAGGAAGAGGCAGTGATATGTCTGAGAAGGATCAGACAGTATTGTACCTTAGCAGGAAGAGGCAGTAATGTGTCTCAGTAGGATCAGACTGTTTTCAGTGGCCACATTCAGTAATTAGCCTCAATGGCCCCAAAAGTTGGGAACATCAATAACAGCAGGGAGCACTCAGGAAAATGATCCTAGAAGGTAACAACCACACTTCAAAACGTTATAACTCCTCACCCCATTGAAAGAGGTGCACACAATGAAAATAAGAAACCGGTCTTATCAATAATAACAAATCATTTTTACTAAAATAAAATCCCTAGAGCATAAGTACTACACATCTAACTCAAAAGATTCTTTAGATGCTTTAGTAGCTGCCAAACTCAAATTCAATAAGGTATCGACTGACAACACCTCCCTCTATTTGTTAAAATCAAGTGCGAAATTTTATGGTGGTAATAACAAATCAGGTAAATTATTGGCAAACTATCTCAAAGTAAAGAAAAACAAATTCAATATTGACTCAATACTAGATGCTCAACAGACACCTAGATTTAAGGATTCTGAGATTTTGCAGTAATTTCATACGTTTTATAATTCTTTGTATACTCCCGAAACATATCCTACCGATCAATCCATCTCCGATTATTTTTCCTCTATTGCTAATATCTCAGACCGTGATATTGATTTTCAACCGTTAGAAACTGATATTTCGTTGAAGGAACTTCATAATGCTCTACATACTCTTAAAAAGGACAAAGCCCCAGGTTCTGATGGATTCACCGTTGAGTTTTTTTCTCACTTTTCCCAACTACTCCTTCCTAAATTGCATAAAGTCTTGACTCTTTTTTCACAGTCTGGTTCTGCTTCAGGTTCCTTTTTGGAAGCTCTCATTTGTCTTATCCCTAAAGACAATAAAGATCCCCGTCTCTACAAAAATTACAGACCAATCTCCTTGGTTAACATTGATTATAAAATTTTCTCTAAATCGATGGCATTACACGTAGAATCCTTTCTTCCGGATCTTTTAGGTAAGGAGCAATCGGGCTTTGTGAAAGGCCGCTTTCTTGCGGATAATACTCGTTTATTTTTTGATATTCTTGCGAAATCTTATGATTTATCTCATTCTTTAGCGGCCATAGCATTGGATGCAGAGAAAGCATTTGATAGAGTCTACTGGCCGTTTATTTTTTCATCCCTAAAATGCTTCGGCTTTGGTCCTAAAATTATTTCGCTGATATCTTTATTATATTCGAACCCTTAAGCTGCTATATTTGTTAATGGCCTCACCTCCTCGAACTTTACCTTAGGCAGAGGTGTTTGTCTATCTCCTTTTCTTTTTAACTTAGCTTTAGAACCCTTTTTATGTAGACTTCGTCAAATACGAATTTTCGAGGTTTCATTTCTGGTGATTCTCATGTTAAGCTAGCAGCTTATGCTGATGACATTTTAGTGTTTGTCTCTAACCCCTCTACTTCATTACCTGCTTTTTTATCTGAAACACAATCTTATTCCTCTGTATCTGGTTACAAATTAAACAATGGCAAGTGCGAAATCTTACCCCTAACCAAATATACCTTTAAAGAAGACTTTAAATCTACCAATTTCTCTTGGGGCAAAGATCATATAAAATACCTAGGAACTTATATTTCCCCTTCTATGCGTTCTTCAGTCTCCATTAATTTAGATAATTCTTGTTAAAAAATTTCTTCTCTTATTGATAGATGGCATCCCTTGTATTTATCTTGGTGGGGGAGGTTAGATACCATCAAAATGATGCTATCCCCAATTGTCTTATTCACTATTTCTAATATTCCTATCACTATACCTCAAAAATATTTTAAGAAAATTAACTCTCTGCTGTCTTCTTTTCTTTGGGGTAGGAGGAAGGCTCGAATGTCACTAGCAAAGCTTTGGCGTCCTAAAACAGAAGGTGGGGTAAATTTCCCTGACTTCCCTTCTTGCCATAAAGCTTTTATTCTTTGACAATCTTCTCATTGGCTTAATAACCCCTCTGAAGACTCTCCTCTCTGGGTATCACTTGAACAATCCTTTATTGCTCCCTTCTCCTTCTCAGAATTCCTTTCTTTTTCCAGGAAACCTCAAAAATTAGTTACACCCATTATCAAACTTACACATAAATTATTAGATCCTTTTTTATTAAAGGGCTCTTCTGATCTCAATTCACTTCTTAATTCCTCAATTTGGCATAATCATGGTATATTGGTCAACAATAGATCCATATATTGGAAATCTTGGTGACAGAAAGGCCTCCTCTGGGTTCATCAGCTCTTTCAAAATGACACGATTTTATCTTTCTCTCAAACTAATTGGATGTTTAACTTCCCCACCTCTCTTTCTAATAAATATACTCTATTATAACATGCTTTAAACACAGCAATTCAGACAATTATCCCTTCCCTGGGTCAATTGATGGATCCTTCTATTAATGCTTTTACATTTTTAAGTTCTGTTCCCAAAGCCTCAGCAATTTATAAATACTTACATAAACCAATCCCTCATAGAGAAAAAACTAAGATAGAATCGGATTGGGAACGTGACCTTCAAGTTGATTGACCTATTTCACTTTGGAAACGCATTTGGCTCAAAATAAGGAAAACATCCAGAGCAGCTAATACCATGCAAACACTCTTTTTTATATACAATAGGTTACTTCTCTCCCCCTCTTTTTTACATAAGTTCAAGGTTGAACTCCCAGATGTTTGTTGGTCATGTTCGTCCCATAATGCTGACTTACATCACTTACTTTTTTTATGTCCTTTTGTTCAGGATTTCTGGCGGAAGATGTGGAATCAAATTACCCAAATTTTTTATTTGACGGTTCCTTTTTCATTTACTAATTTTTCTTAGGTTCTCTATCTG
Source organism: Triturus cristatus (assembly GCF_964204655.1). Lineage (NCBI taxonomy): Eukaryota > Metazoa > Chordata > Amphibia > Caudata > Salamandridae > Triturus > Triturus cristatus. The sequence goes on along the minus strand of NC_140579.1, from coordinate 116,580,582 downwards.
CAGATTGGTCGAGCTGTCCTTTACCTTTACAGGTTTTGGATTTGCTCTTGGCAGTAGCTTTTCAACAAACATTGGAAAAACTTAGCCGACTTATCCTTTCAGGCTTGGTGGTATGCCGTGTGTCATAATCACAGGTTAGATACTGCTTATGAATTCCCAATTTCCTTAGTTCCCAAACGCTTTTTTATGTGGTCCCCAGTTACAGATTTTATAGATCGTCATGCTAAGCTTTTTTCTGTGCCTCAAATTCCGAACCAAGAAGTGTTGAAACCTCATTTGTTCTTTTCTTAATTATTGTTCTCAGTAATGTTTTTGTGATATTTTATCCATTGTTCTATTACCTGACCAGATTTTTTAGTACATTTGTATTTATCTTGTTATTTGATGTATAATCTTTTATTTCTGTATTATCGGAAGTATTCAATGTTATCATCTATGTATATTTATATTTTATTTTTCCCCTTTTTTCACCCTTTCCCTTTTCTTTTTCAATAAATGTTATCTTTTTCAAAACTTAAATAAATAATAAAAAATAATTCAGCCTCTTACTCGGAGTTGTATGAATGTGTGAAGAGCTTGGAATGACAATCGAAAAATATTGTTTTTTGTGTAGTGCTTTTTGTCACATTGTACCAGTTTGAAGGACTGTATTAAAACATGGCGTGGTTTTCAAAACTAAAAGGTGCTTGCCACATTAACGTTTGAAACATCAATGCAATGAGGGACCCGCAGAACTTTAAACCTTTGCCCTACAACAATCGTGCCAATCAGTGGCTTAAACTTTAAACCGGAAATCTACTGCCCCAGGTTAGATGTGTGGGATGAGAAGTGTGTACTGATGTATTAGGCTATCAGCAAAATTGTTAGGTCAATGCCGGCTCAATACAAAACAATTCAATATACAGTGCACAGACTGCACTTGCTTCCCTGCAACAGGTGATTTAATCGAATAAGCTATCCCAGCAGCACTAAATCTGAGATGTACGAGTTGCACATGTTACTCTGCCTTAGTTCAAATAACTCACTCAGAAACTTTACAAACTAAGAATGTGTACAGGTTGCACACCAATCTGGTTAGCTCATAATTAGTGGGAGTAGTGGTGGTGGTGGTAGTAATAGTGTGGGTGGTAGTGCTAGTGAAATTGGTGATGGTGTTGACAGTGCTGATGGTTACTGTATTGATGGTGATAGTACTAGTGATGATAGTAATGGAAGTGGTGAGTGCAATTGCAGTTTTAATGGTTAACATGATGGTTTTTAACAATGGTGGTGGTAGTGATAGTAGAGATGATAGTGATGAAGACCATGAGGGTTTTGATAGTGTTGTTAATGGTGATAGTAGCAGTAATGGAGATAGTGGAAGTGGTTTTTGTGCCTGTGGTGGGCGGGTGCTGGTGGTAGCAGTGGTACAACAACTGAGCTAATACACTACATCTCCTCCCAACAGATGAGAAACTAACTCATGTCTTCTAAAAGGCAAGCCACTAAATCACTACTAACAACTGAACGACTACGCCACCTCTCCTCCCAACATGTGACCCATGAAACTACAATTTCCCAAATCTGAGTGAGTCATATCATCTCTGAAAAACTGAGCCAACAAACCCCTGTTCTAAGTAGTGAGTTACTTAACCGCAATTTCCCACAAGTAAGCCAATGGCACTAAATTAAACCTCCTCCCGATAACCACGCCAGTAAACCACATCTTCGCAGGTTGGTATATATATGGTATTTCTACAGCACGAACCTAGCCAAAATGTAGTGGGAGGCTGCCCATGGTCAAAGAGAAGCTGAGAGTCAGGGCGTAATAATAGAGGAAGCTGGATTGTGAAGGGTTAATGCACTCTGATGTAGTGTGTTTTTAAACAGGTGGGTGTTTAAATGAATTAGTTACAATTCTACATTCTCAACTAAAGGAACTGAGTCACTAAACCAAACTTCCCTAAATAACTCAACTACACGACCACTGCCTAAATGATTTGTCTACAAGACCACATGCCCTCATCTAGCCCCTTCAAATGGACATCTTTAGCTGTCGGCTTTGCCTTGATAGGTTTAGTCTCTCGGATAAAGCTGGAACAGCGAGCAGCAACCCTCCTCTTCCTCACTGCTATCCAAGCCAAGGCAGTAGAGCTGATCTGATGCCAGCTGGAAGAAGCCATGCTTGCTTTGGCAGAGTGCAGCTGTCTGCAGGCACTGAAGCAGCAAGACCTCAGGTCTCCTCCCAGTTGTACTGAGCCCTACTTGAGTTACAGGATATAAAGATCATTCGTTGAATGGCTGCCAAACACATTAACGCTTGGTTGACAGGAGCTGCGGCGAGAAGTGATTGTTCTCCACACTGCCAGTGGCACACAGATTTACTGCTGATTGAACAATGATTTTTAGAGCTATGAGTCTGTAAATGAGATGCACAGAGAACCAAGAGTGAGGAAGTTCCAATGTGTCATGAGACACTGAGGATCTCTGAGGATATATTCACTCTTATTTCAACCAGTCAGTCCTGTTCCCCTCTGGACCCTTGCCCACCTTATATATATTCATAAGCTTCAGATGTCACCTTCTCTCACCTCAGTGACCAATTCCCGTCTTTCAGCCACTGTCCCGGATCTCACCCGAAACATTCCAACCAAACAAACGCCAGAATCAATTTCACCAAAATCACCAGGATATTACTAAGTGGCATGCAAAATAAGTATTTTTTTATTATGATATATAAGATTTCATTAAAACTAATCTATGTTGTAATAAATATGTGCAAAATAAAAATGGGAACAAAGTTATATAGTTCGAATCATAAACACTTCTAGAATAACTTTTTTAAAGTCCAAAGAACCATTTCTTTCTTCTCCACAATTCATCAAAAAGGATTAATGGAATCTTTTGAATCATAAAAACATTTGACCTAATGACAACAGAATAAAAACTATTTTGCTAAAAGGGAGATTACATTAGACATTTATACTTGTCATAAAAAATACACTAATCGTGAACCTAATCATTGATCAAGATGTGCTATGACAAAACAAATTTTCTTGTTTCCATCAATGTAAAGGTCGATTTAATGTCACAAAAGCTGCTTCAACGTGTTTCGGTGGATTTTTATTGATCCAAACCACTTTGTTCAGGAAAGTATTAGATGTCTCCCACAAGAGTTTCAGGGTGTTGCTCAACATGCAGTAGTCCTTTAATAATGGGACCCCAAATCTTTCGGCTAGGTGGCTCCACAAGAATCTGCTGAATATAAAATCATCTTGAAGCATTAAACTGATTTTCCTTGCCATTCAAAAGGGAATTCTTCAGTTTCACCTCAATTCACCTAGTTCATGTGGAGTCTCTTTCGTGGACTTCTCATGGGCCAAGAAGTGCCTGCGCTGGAAATGATACTCGGTCCATCTCGGTCTATCTCGCTAGTGTCCCGCATGACACCAGTGTACTTTGTACAATTTTGCAAAGTTGACATTATGCCTGTTTCATGCAAACATTTTGGAATTACGCCATGATGCCAATTTGCATCTAAAACTGATGCATAGACACACTTTGAGCTGACATGTAATGCAAAATGACGGATTTGCATTTTGCAAATATACCGGTATTTCACAGAGAGAAAATTACACAAATCTTCTACACCCCTGATCATTATATCTAACCAGAATCGTAATCCTAGCCTTTACCCAAAGCGTAACCATTATATAGTATAAGCGTTAGGTCACCAAGTCCCCAAGCCCTAACTCTATCCTTAGGATAAACTTGACTCCTAACACTAATCCTAACCCTAAACCTAACCATAACCATATCAGGAAAACTTTGTCTATCCTTTCCTTGAGCTGAATCGCTGACCTTAAACATTGTTCTAACCATATTTCTAACCTTGCCCTAACCATGCCCTCCAACAATGCTAACCCTAGTCCAACTCGAATCCTAACCATCTCCTTAAAACTAAAATAAGTGAACCCTGCATGCTAATTGTAAACCAACTATAAACCAGTGCTTAATTTGTGCTGGTTTTTGCCGGTGATTGGTACTGGCACATAGTTATGGGACCTACCACAGTGTGGCGCTGCCAGTCTATTGTTTTGAAGTATCTAATAATGGAATATATAATTTACAAATAATAATGCAAGAGTGTGCTGCCCACTCTTACAGCTCTGGGTCACATTGCACAGTCTAAATTGTAACATCTGTAGGACGGTAATGGTAAGTGGCTGTTATTGGTGCTGGTATTTGGCAACTCTGCTGTGGAACAGAGGTGCCACAAGCAGCAGTGGCCCCCTTATGCACACCTTGGGCCCTGGCACTTATTTTACTAATTAAACAGTACAAAAACTCAGAACTTAAGCTGCCCTACGTCAACACATTCATCATTTTCAAAGAATTCCATATTCAGTCACAGTTCCTCTTACACGTAATAACTGTAAATAATGTAATGCGTATCACATCCACCAATTTTAAATGTAATTGTATTTGCCACAGCGTAATGCATATTTCATTTGATTCTTTTGTATACTACCATGAGTTGAGACTTACCTTCCATGGCACAGCGGGCATTCAAGTGTAAACTGTAAACTCACTCTTTTTAAGTCTGTTTTTAGGCGGGAAAGGCTGCGAGTGCCAGAGCGCAGGCGCCGCTCGGTGAGAGGCGCTGTGTTTCTGAAGGAGGCTCTACAAACTGCACTTCCTTGAATTCGCGGAACTCTTATAGGGCAGATTTACAATAAGTGGCGCATCCCTGCATATTAGCAGGGATGCGCCAGTTATTTTGCGTCACGCAGACACCTCTTGCGCCACCATGGATGCGCCGCATTTACAATGCGGCTCACCCTGGCGCAAGAATAGTCAGATGCGTGGCGCATCTGATGTCGTAAAGGTGACGCAGTGCTGGAGTTGTGTCGCAAGCGCGACGCAACTCCAGCACTGCTCGGGGGCGCCCCATACTAGCTGTGCTGTGTCACTCCTTACGCCTGCTACAAGCAGGCGCATGGTTTTGATGCAGCGGGGTCGGAAAAGTGACGGAGTGAAATCTTGTAGATTTCACTCAGCCACTTTTCCGAGGCGTTCCTGCGCCGGAACGCACCCCCTGCACCGGAACGCCCACATGAGACCTGCCACAGGTTTCATGTGGCGCAGGGCTTGACAACGTGACGCATCTCTCTAGATGCGTCACATTGTAAATACCCTGCAGCATGGCGCTGGCTTTGTGACGCCGCTGCGTCACATAAGTGACGCAGCGGCGGTGCAAAATTGGCGTACGTGGCTCGTAAATCTGCCCCATGGTGTTTGGGAATGGTGGCGGGATTTTCATGTTACCCCCTATAAGGTTCCTCAGGGTTCACTGCATCCTATGTTACTGCAGCCAGAAACTGACTACCATAAACTATTTTCCTTTGAAAGCAAGGTTGGAAGAGTAACCTGGATACCAGGAACTATTCTAAGGATTTGAGTCATGTTTGGAAATTAACTATAATAATTTGAAGTGCTGAGTGAGACCTAAAATGGAGGATTAGAGAACTTTGTGTGTGTTGTGCAATATTAAATCCTATTTTACGTAACAAAATGGAAAGGCGTCACCTTTAAAACCTGTTGAAATATTCGCAATCCACATATTGGGGCATATTTACAAGCCCCGTGCGCCGCCACTACGTCACTTTTTCCCATATTAAAAGTGACGCACAGGTGGCGCAAGGGGCTTGTAAATCTGCCCCATTATTGAATGTAAAGTAGTGATGAGTATTAAGGGAAGGGATGGGGTGGTGTCAGTGAGAGAGCTTGTTCTGAGGAATATTTGATATATTACAGTTTAGAGAAAAGACAACCTTGAAAATATTCATTTCTGACCTGTATTTGAAATATGATTAAATATGATCCGTCTCATAGGGCCAGCAAATATTTAGAAATCCTTACAGTTGGACACAAGTGTCTGACCACTCAATTAAAAGTCACCCCCATTTCGTAATCTCAAATAATAACTAACAACTTACACAAATCGTCTTTCTTGTATTAGATCGTTCATGCAAGAGACTTAATGAACTCATGGAAAAGTAGCTCTCTTCTTTCAGAGAGAGAGAGAGAGAGAGAGAGTGTGTGTGTGTGTGTGTGTGTGCACGTAAAAAACATGGGGGCAGATTTACAAGAAAGTGACGCATCCGTAAAGATGCGTCACTTTCCCTGCGACACCATTAGAAACCCATGCGCCACCATGGATGCGTTTACAATACAGCGCACCATGGCGCAAGGATTGACAGATTAGTCAGAAATTCTGACGCATCTGTTGACGCAAAAGCCATGCATTGCTGGAGTGGTGTCGCAAGCACAACGCAACTCCAGCAATGCGGGGAAGGCCTATCCTCATTGTGCTGCGTCTCTCTTTAAGTCTGCTTTAAGCAGGCGTAAGAATTTGACGCAGTGGCGTCCTAGAAGTGGCGCAGTGAAATCTTGTAGATTTCACTGCGTCACTTCTACGAGGCTTTTTTGTGTTGGAACGCCCACCCTGCGTACATTATACCTGACGTAGGTATAATGTGACGCAGGGCTTTACAACGTGACGCATCTCCCTAGATGCGTCACGTTGTAAATGGGCCGCATTTTTGCACTGCTGCTGCGTCACAAAAAGAGGAGCCAAAATGACGCAAGGGGCTTGTAAATCTTTGCATTGTTTGTGTGAAGTCCCAGCATTGTGTACTAAGGCAAGGGTCTGTTCCTTATGGACATCTATAACAGTTCTATGACAGGAGAGAAGAGCTGTTATACAATTGATTGTGATATTCCTTTCAAAGTGATTCTAGTGTTGTCCACGAGTTGTTAATAATATTAAATAATACACATGATATAAATCATGTATGTGATTCATTTCTTGAGCCTGTACTAGAATGGAAACAATAGTTACATAAAAGGATTTCTGATCCTAATGTGTGATGTTGGATGAATCCCTTTGCTGCGCTACACTAACACACAATTAAAAGATTACAAATGGGTTAAGTAATTTTAATATAGACAAGAATATGTACGCTCATCAGAACTGTCCCTGAATAATACGTAATGGTAGCCAGGAAGGGGCGTTAATTTGTACTAGATGCAGAGATTGAGATATTCTTAATAGAATGTGGCACTCTTGCTTCCAAGACAGTTCTGGACACCTTGCACCAGTCCAAACAACCCTTATTGATGATAGGTTCGCGCGCCCGCAATCCACTGCTCATGACGTCACATATTACATCCCTCATGACATGGTCAGTGGCATCACTCATGACATCACTGATGACATCATCCTTGTGATAGAGTGGCGGTCGCGCGAGTTATAGTTATCTGAACTAACTTTAACGGGGGAATTTCATTGTTTTTTTACGAGTGAAATATCCACCTAACTATAACATGTGTGAAACCTATGGTTTTTTAAGTGAATTTGCAAGGTTTTTTAAATGCTAATTCCTAACTATAACGTGTGTGAAACCTATGGTTTTTTCAGTGAATTTCTACGGTTTTTTAAATGCTAATTTATTTATGTATTATTTTTTTTAATATATTTATTTTACAATAAACTACAATAAACAAAATTTTATTTTGGAGTTTTTCAGGGTGCGCGCACGGTGCGCGCACCCCCGCGATTTAAAAAAAAACAAACATTTTTTTTGCCTTCGGGGTCTTTCAGGGACCCCCTGACCAAGGCTAGGGGGTCAGGAACTCTCTACCCTGCCCCCTTTTCACGTTCGCCACCTTCCTTTTTCACTCTCGCACTGAAAACAAACAAAATGGCGGCCGACACTTCCTGATTTCGACCGATTCGAACGATGACCAACATGTAACCACCAATCAGAATTACGCTTGCGCACGTTAGGGTGCTCGCACGGTGCGCGCACGGTGCCCGCACCCTGCGCGCGTATAGATATATATATGCTTTTAAATGCTATTTTCTCAGGAAATACTAAACAGATTTAAACCAGACCTGCGAAAGGCACTTCCTTGACCTTATGGCTACCACTCTACCAAATTTCAAGTAATTCTGTTCAGCCGTTCGGGCTGTAGCTGCGACTAAAGGTCCTATGGAAAAATGCATGGGGAAAACGCGTTTTGGGACCCCCCTTTTTTCTCGGTCCCCGCTTGACGAATCATCCCGAGACTTTCAGGGTAGGAGCTGAACGGAGCGCCCCAGTAGTTTTGAAAATTTCACGAGGATTCGTCAACCGGCGCCAGAGTTATTCAAAATAGAATTTTGAGATTTCCTATGGAAACACGGTCCTAACTATAACTATCTACTGGCGACCGCCAGTAGATAATATATATATATATATATATATATATATATATATATATATATATATTCACTTAAAAAACCATAGGTTTCACACATGTTATAGTTAGCTGGACATTTCCCTCGTAAAAAACCAATGAAATTTCCCCGTTATAGTTAGTGCAGGCAACTATAACTCACGCGACCGCAATCCTCTGCTGATGACGTCAGATATTACATCACTGTATTTAGACACCTATTTACCCATGTCTTCTTCCATTAATCTTTAGCTATACATATATTACAAATATTGATTTTTCAGAAAGACACATATGTAATCAGTGATGTAATATCTGACGTCATCAGCAGAGGATTGCGGTCGCGTGAGTTATAGTTGCCTGCACTAACTATAACGGGGAAATTTCATTGGTTTTTTACGAGGGAAATGTCCAGCTAACTATAACATGTGTGAAACCTATGGTTTTTTATGTGAATTTGCAAGGTTTTTTAAATGCTAATTCCTAACTATAACGTGTGAGAAACCTATGGTTTTTTAAATGAACTTGTACGTTTTTTTAAATGCTAATTTATGTATGCATTTTTTATTTTTTAGGGGGGATTTTTAGCTTGCGCGCACGGTGCGCGAACCTCGCTTAATTTTCCGTTAAAAATGAAAAAAAATGTTTTACGTGTGTTTTTTCAGCGTGCGCGCACAGTGCGCGCATTCCGCGATTTTTCGAAAAAAAAATAAAATCTTTTTTTTGCCCTTGGGGGTCCTTCTGGGACCCCCTGACAAAGGCTAGGGGGTCAGGAACTGTCCACCCTGCCCCCTTTTCACGTTCTCCACCTTTGTTTTTCAACCCCTCAGACTGCGAGAGACAAAATGGCGGCCGACACTTCCTGGTAAATAAGTGTCTAAGTACAGTGAATTTAGTGGAAAAGTAACTGTGGGGATATCCTTGACTGACTTGTTGATGACCCTCTTCCCGTGGCTTAGTAGCCTGGTCGGTGGCAGCAGGTAGGAGGGGAGGGGTCCACAAGTGGTCCCCAGGCAAATATAAGACATGCAGGAGGGGCTGGGGGGCCAAATGGCTGACGAAAGAACATGTAACTCCCCTTGATTTGAATACACTTCAATGACATCATATCAAGGTTAAAAAATATTGTAATAATAACATTATCACACCAAAATATTCCGCACAAAATAAAACTATGTTACTTACTTACACGGTACAGTACAATTGTATAGGCTGCAAGAATATTTTGAACACAGAAATAGAATATTTATAAGTAAGTATATATATTTTAAATTATTTACAATTAAAATGCATTAAGAAAACAATTGACCTAAAAAAACATTTAAATACATACATCATAGAGTTTGCTTTAACGTATGCCTTGAGTGGATTCTATGTAGGGTGGCGTCGATGCAACAACAGGACATTAGCCCTTCCCTTGTGTGGGTGTTGCATCACTGTGTCCCGCCTGCTCAAAGAGGTCAAGTGTGGCAGCAACGTGCTTGTGAAACCTGATTCTGCTGTCAGACTAAGCATGGGTCTGTCAAAGACTCTGAGCTCTGATATTGTGTTTTATTATTATTATTTTTTTTTAGTTTCAAAAGAATTTTATTGAAAGTATAGAGGTGTCAATATATAATACATAAAATTACTCATAAATCAATACATCACATATTTACTCCAGCAATAATACAGGAATAGGATTAATAAATAGAAACAGTAATGATGAAAGGACAAGACTTAATATATTTAAATATTTAGGTAGAAATATGAGGAACATCAGGGGAATTCATGGGGGTTTAAGTACTTCTTGTTGGGAAGGGTGTAATGGAGGGGTTTGCTTGGTGCATGTATCGAAAAACATTGTAACAGGTGACCATAACTGAATACGCTTCATAGTCATGTGTATAGGATAGATGAGGAAAGTAGATCGTACCACCAGGCTTTGTAAGAAATTTTTGAGAAGTCTTTCCAATTCCTTGTTATTTGCTGAAAAGCAACCACTATTAATAGATCGGTTATTTTGACATTGAATGTAGACTTGCTCCAGATTGGTGAGAGACTTACTAAAAAGATATTAATAACAGAAAAGGAAATGCTAGTACCAAAAATTGAATTAATTTTAGACCATACGCGCTTCCAGACATTATGCACTAGTGGACATGAAAATAACATATGGAACAAGTCAGCACTTGGAGATTTGCAAGTCCAGCAAGTTTCTGGTACATTGGGGAATCTTTTATTCAAAGTATTCGGGGATAATAAAAGCCTGTTATATATGTAAAACAGTGTTTGCGTTAAACTAGCTGCTCTTGAAAATTTAGTCCAGATATTGCTCCATATGGAAAGAGACCAAAATGTGTTAAAATCTTCTTACGGTACAGGTCTTTATAAAAAGTCCGAAACGTATCTAGGATATCTGGAGGTGTGTATGCATGGTCTCCCTGCGGGGTTTCGACTGAGGTGATATATGGGGCAGGTCTTTGCGATCGTAGCAGGTGGGCAAGCGTTTTGCCCGGACGATCTCCCCATACCGGCGGGCTGTCGCATGTTTATGCAAAAATTTAAGCTCCCTATCCGCCTTGGCCTGGTAGGCCGTGAGTTTGGTGCGTGTTTCTGCCAACACTGTCGCCGAGGGGTCCGAGCAGTACTGCACCTCCAGGGCATGTAGGCGGTCTTCCAGCCCCTTGAGCGTATGTCTGATGTCCTTCAATACTCTGGCCTGCCCCGCGATGCAGTGACCTCTGATCACTACCTTGAACGCATCCCACAGGGTGCCCACCGACGTCACCGAGTTCGTGTTCAGCTCAAAATAGTCGAGAATGTGTTGGTGTACGTCCTCGCGAAATACCTGGTCCATCAGGGCCTGCGCCGGCAGACGCCACGTGAACGGTGTAACATATGGTTTGGGGACTTGCAGTACTAGTTCAACTGGGGAGTGGTCGGATAGGGTGCGTGCTCTGTGATGTACCCCAGACACCCATGCATGAACCTGCGGGGTTAGGAGCCAAAAGTCCAATCTGGATCAGGCCCCCCTGTGTGGGGTGAAGCAGGTACCTTCCCTTACCGCAGGGTGTAACACTCGCCACGAGTCCAACAGATTATAGTCTTCCATTAGGCTACGGAGAAGACCCGCCGCGTGTGGGTGATGTGTGCGAGCAGCCCCCTCTCTGTCAAGCTCCAGTGAAAGCACTGCATTAAAATCTCCGCCCCAAATGTATGCCCCCTTGCCCATTGATTGCGCCTGATGCCAGACGTGCCGGAAAAAATCCGGATCGTCCGCGTTGGGGCCATAAGTGTTGATAAGTGTTAGCGGCATATGAAAGAGTTTCCCCAGCAGTATGATGTATCGCCCCTCTGGGTCGGCATGTACCTTAAATGTTTGCCAGGGCAGGCCCCTTCGAATCAGTACAGCCACTCCACGGGAGTAGCTAGAGAAGCCGGAGGTGTGTATTTCGCCCCATCTGGCATTCCGGAGTCTCTCCCCAGCTACCTTCGTCAAATGGGTTTCTTGTAAGAAACATATGTCAATATGGTGTCTTGTCAAGTGCGCGTGGGTCAAGCGTATCTTGCGGTGATCATTGAGACCGCGAATATTCCATGTCAGGCAACGCAGCGCGGTCAGGGAAATGTATAGGGATGTATCCTATGCAGCGGAGTGGCTAACCTCGGCACCAGGGGTGGGGCACGTGCTAAGGGCCCTCGTGTAGTGTGTCTCGCACCTAACAGCAACAGATCGTCGGCTGGCAATAGCGCTGTATCATCATTTAGTTGTGTAGGAAAATGCTGCAGTGAAACAATGCAAACCAGAAATAAACAAACCCCCCCCACCTCCCACTCCAACCCCCCAATCAGGTTGAGATCCATTGCCCCCCCCAAACCAACCCAACAATAACGTTCCTGCATCAGTATCATGGGAATTATCCCTGTGAGGGCGTAGGGTCACCGGCACACTTCCCCATCGTAAAAAGACAGGGTGGCCGAACAAGTACGCCTTCCGTGTACGCAATCTGTCTAAATATAGCAAGTCAGATCCTGCGCCCTCCCCGTATATGACTGGTGCTACGACTAGGATCAGAAATAGGTTCTGCACCTTGTACAATTACCCCTGCCGGCCCTACCCTGCATCACCAGTATGCTCCAGTCCCCAGGACAACAAAAGTCATTGAAATGTCATATACTCATCAGTCGAGCTGCCTGGTGTCCCTCCGCGCTGCAGGCGAGCATATTCCTCAGAGTGGTGCGCAGCTCTATTCAATGTCACTCAGCTGGCTCGCCGGGGGTGTCCCTCGATCGTCGCGCCTCTCACGCTGCGCCCTCTCTGTTTGTCGTGCAAATTTTAGCGCTTCCGTGGCCTCCGTGAAGATCATCGGTTTCCCCTTGTGCTGAATCTTCAACTTGGCGGGGTATAGCATGGCGTATTTAGTGCCCACTTTTTGGAAGATCTTTTTAGCCGGTAGGAATTCACGCCTTGCAGCCTGTACAGCTTGTGTAAAGTCAGGATACAGAGAGATGGCCATGTTTTGGAAAGTGAGCTCACCTTTTTCACGGGACAGCCTCAAGATTGTGTCTCTGTCTCTGTAATTTAGAATGCGGGCAAGGATCGGGCGCGGCGGCGCTCCCGGCACCGGGCGCGGGCCCAGCGTTCGGTGTGCGCGCTCGACCAGGAACATGGCCGATAGGTCCGTTCCAAACAATTCTCGGAACATCCCCTCCACGAACTGCTCCATGGTACCAATGTTTGTGGATTCCGCAATCCCAATAATGTGAACGTTATTTCTGCGGGAGCGGGCTTGCAAATCTTCATTTCGGCCCTGTATCACTTCCAGGACCTTATCCATGCGGAGCAATTTTTCCTGGGTGTCGCTGTGGCTTTCTTCACATTCGGCAATCCGCGCCTCCGCCGCTGCAAGTCTTTCCTCGTGTTGATCGACTTTGTGCGAGATGCCGTCCATTCGTTGAGCCATGGAGTCAAGTTTGCTGTCAATCTCCTTAAGGCAGCCCTTAAGGTCTCGAAACATGCTTTTTATGTCGTCGTCCTGCGTGGGTTCCATCTGCGTTTCAGGAACCACCGTCTGGGACGCCGTTTCCATCGCAATTTTCTGGGCACTCTGTTTCTCAAAATGCAGTCTTCGCTGCTTGGCGTCCGGCTTCCCCATGCTGCCGCAGGGGAATCAACCCAGGAGGGCCCCCAGGGGAGGGGATGAAGTCGATGTGTCGCGTCAGGCTCCGGCCCTATACCAAATCTGCGAGCCGCGCAGGCCCTCGATTCGCACCTTTACGTGGCCCTCCGTGCAGCCCTCGTGGTGGGCGCAGAGCCAGCCCCCTTGCCCCCGGTATGGAAACAAGTTTAGTGCGGCAGACAGGCAGTCCCTGCGCGGATGTTCCTTCACCCCCATCCCGCAGCAACAGCGCCCTTCTCTCCGTCAGCAGATGCCCGTGGCCCAGAAAGGGTATTTTTGTGGGTGGTCAGTCAGGGTCAGCTCGCCAGCAGGGGTCGATCGTTTCTTACCCCCAGAGTGTTGTGTTCATGTTGTATTCATTTTCTCCCGTCAGTGGGAGCGTTCGTGGAGTCAGCAGAGCAGGGTGTTTCACCATCTGCCAGGCCCCCTCCGCTCGGAATGTAGCTCGACACTCTCCCCTGTCGAATCCATGCGTCAGCCAGCTCTCAGCGTGTAAGGAGTCTCGTCGCAGCCGCCCGATCATTGCATGCAGGCCAGACCCAGCCCCGCCGGTCGTCACGGCCTAGTGCATCAGGCCCCCGGCCTACGACCAGCGACTCACGTAGCGGAGGTTGCCGCCCAGCGCGGTGCAGGAAGACCGCAGGCACAACGAGGTGCTATCGCGCCGGAGCTCCGCCACCAATCGCGGCCGCGAAAGCTGTGTTCGGGTCACAAGCGGCCAGGCTCCTCCCGCCGGACCGCTCCAGCACGGAAAAGGAAGGCATAATACGGATGGGCCCACGGATTCTGTGCTCGGCCGGCAGAGCCCCGTTACACGGCTGCCATCTTGCGGCTCGGCTCGGCTCGGCCACGCCCCCCAAGGGTTTGAGGTTTACAGTAAAAAGGATAGGTATTCTTGAAAAGTAAAAGGAGACAAAAACGAGTTTTGAACTAATGTCCATAAAGGATACTCTGCTGTGGAATCCAATAACCAATATGAGGCTTGACATAACAGAAAGGCTTTTTGATAAGCGGAAAAATTGGGAAAGTTAACTCCCCCTTCAGCTTTAGGACAGATTAGTTTGGAAACAGACATACGGGTTTCTTATTACTCCAGACAAAGGAAGAAAGTATGGAGTTAACAGATTTAAATAATTTAGTAGATATAGGAACTGGAATATTGGAAACTGTGTATAATATTATGGGGGAAAGCATCATCTTTATAGTATCAAGGCGACCCCACCAGGATAGATAGAGGAGATGCCATTTAGTTGAAAGCTCTAAATTTTCTGAATGCATTTATTCATGCATAACGTCACTGTACCTGGAATTGTAGGCGTGAAGTGTAATCCCAAGTATTTAATATTATTGGACTTCCATATGAAGTTAGCTGACGTAAAGTCTGCTTTAAAAGTGTACTTAGGGGTAGAATCTCGCATTTATCACTGTTTAGTTTATACTCAGAGATTAAGGAAAAGGATTGAACCTCTGCTAAGAAGGCTGGAATCGAGTCACTAGGGTTTGTGATAAAAAGCAAAATGTAATCGGCGTATGCCGCCAGTTTAACATGAGATGTAGGTGTTTCGAAACCATGTATAAGTGCATTTTGATGAATTTTTGAAATAAAAGGTTCAAGGACCAGATTAAAGAGAAAAGGGGATAAAGGGCATCTCTGACGCACTCCTCTACCAAGATAAAAAAATGACGATATTAAACCATTGGCGCACACAGCAGCACGCTGATTAGAATATAATAGGGAAATTAGGGATATAAATTTAGGACCGAAACCAAACCATTTAAGGGTATAAAATAGATAACGCCACTCAACTCTATCAAACGCTTGTTCCGCGTCTAGTGCTATTGCTGCAAGGCAATGTTTTAAATGTGACGCTTTAGATAAGATATTGAAGAAGAGTTGTGTATTACCTGTGATTACTCGCCCCTTAACAATGCCAGATTGTTCCTTGCCTAATAAACTTGGTCGGTGGGAATCTAAACAAAGGTCCAATGCCTTCGAAAAAAAATTATAGTCTATATTAACAAGAGATATAGGTCTATAATTTTTACAATACTTTGGGTCCTTGCCTTCTTTGGGTATGAGACAAATGTGCGCTTCTGAAAAGGAGCCCGCGGATTTTTCCAGGGAGCAAAAAGAATCAATCAGGAGATGCAGTTTGGGCAATAATAATTTGGAAAAATGAAGAAAGAATTCGACAGTAAAGCCATCTGGTCCAGGTGCTTTATCTTTTTTGAGGCGTGGGAGAGCATCTAAAAGTCCCTGTTGTGTTATGTCAGATTCCAGGGGAGACAGATAAGGGGAAGTATGCTGAGGTGTGTGTGGGGCTTGTTTCCAGGAGTACAATGGCTTGTAAAAAGATGTAAATCCGTTCAGAATTTCTTCATCCTTGAATTTTAAAACAGATTGTTCATCATAAACAGACTCAATGTTTAACTTATTGTTCCTAGTTTTCAAATAATTAGCAAAAATTGTCCCAGCTTTGTTTTCACCACCGTAAAGTTTTACACTAGATTTCAGCAAATATAATGAGGCATTATCTGTCGATTCTTTGATAAACTGCAATATTGCTTTTATAAGAGCACTTAAAACATCTTTTGAATTAGATGTATAAAAAGAATGCTCCAGTCTCTTTATATCTTGGAAAAGAGTTTAAGTGCATTTGCGTGCGATAGTTCGTTGTCTAGCAACATAATTTATGATAAAGTCTCTTGCTGAGGTTTGAAGTCATCCCAAATATTTGAAAAAAGTAAAGAGTCGGTTTGGTTTATTGAAAAATGTTCATTAAAAAAGATAGTGAAGGAAGAGGAAAATGCTGGATCCAAAAAGAGTATTATTAAAACACCATCTTCTGGGAGAATTTACCTTGGGTATGATGTCGAGGCAGATTGAAATAGGGGCATGGTCCGTCAATAATATGGGTCCTATTTCTGCACTCATAAGTGCTTGTGATATATTATGTGATACAAAAAAATAATCAATTTGTGATTGCGAATGGTGGACCGGGGAATAAAAGGTATATTCTCTTGTGACTGGATTGTATACTCTCCAAGCATCTAGGAGTTTATGGTGAGTAATAGCATGAATAAAAGATTTGTGCGATTTGTAAGGGAAATATGAAGCTTTAGAATTTCGATCTATAAATGGGTCGAAAATCTGGTTACAATCGCCCGCTAGTATGAAATTGTCTTCTATGCAAAGAGTGATTTGCTTAGCTAGTGAGGACCAAAAAGAGGAGTCGCCATCAGTAGGAGCATAAACATTAAAAAAAGAGACTGGAACATCCTTCAGCAACAACTTAACGTTAAGTAAGCGACCTTCTGTCAGATTCTTATCAAATAAATTTGACATGGAGCAATTTATGACAAAGTACCATAACTCCATTACGTTTACCATCACCTTTGGAAAAGAAGACGTCCCCCACCCAACCCTTTTTCATTTTTAATGATTCAACCTCCGTGAGATTAATTTCTTGGGGGAATATTATATCTGCATCTATTTTATCTAAGTGGGTTAAGACTCTCTGTCTTTTAATGGGAGAATTAAGTCCCCTAACGTTCCAAGATACTAATTTCAGTGGCATGACATATTAAGAGGAATAATGAATGAAGAATTTAAACAGTGATATGAACGAACATTATAACTGATATGAAAAAAACAATAAAATAGAAAGAGACATAATTAGAAATGTGATAAGAAAGAAAAATGAGAAAAAATAGAAGAGTGATGACAATATTATTTAACAATGAAAGCTGGAAAATAACAATATCAGTGTTGAAAAGAATCAGAATGAGAAAGGGAATGTAATGAGAAAAGACATAGGGAGTAAGGGAATCAATGACACCTGAAAAGAAATTAAGAAAAGTATTTGGAAAGGAAAAGAAAAGAAAGCCCAGGAGCAAAAATAAAAAAGAAAAGCAAGAAGATAACATACCTACAAAAAGAAGATTCAGGGAGACACGGGAAGGTGGGTGAAACCACATGGAACAAATGACACATCACCGGGATCAACCGAACGGAGAATCGGGGAGAAACCAAGTTACAGGGGTATGAAATCTGTGGAGACGACAAATATTGTAACGAACGATAACAAGTAAAACCAGAGATAACATTGAACAAATTGGCATACAATGAACCTTTGTGAGAACAACAAGCTTATCAGAAACAAAAGAAAATCACTTCTTAAGTGACAAAATACTATGAAGAAGAAAACAAGTCCTGAACAAACTCTGAGGGAGAAAACACAGAGTTAAGCATTAAATGAGGAAGAAGGCCTTCAGGAATCCATAACATCCGTCTTGCATGAATTTATGAAACTTTGTAGACGTATTGGATCTTCGTACGTTGTTGTTCTGTTGTTGTATGTAACCTTTAAGAGATACGGATGAAAAAGGCCGTATCGGGCTCCCATCGAGCGGAGATCAGACCCTCGTATCAAGTTGAGACCACTTATCCGTTAATATTTGCAACTTGGTATTAGTCTCTTCCATAAAGGGCCGAAGGGCTCTGATTTCCTCTAGCAACAGTTTCATAGATACAGGCGAGACTGACTTAGGTGGCGAGGGAGGATCTTTTTTTAGACGTTTAGTGACAGATTTCCCTAGAGTTCCAGAGGAAGGATCCATTGTTATCTTTGAGCTTTGAGGCATAGATAATAGAGAGCCCTCCAACTTGGAAAGCTCTGTGAAAATCTTTGAGTTTTTTTATAAAAGTATGCTTCTTAGATGGTGAAGGATGAGATGACTTTGTTCTGCCCATAAAGCGCTGTCTGAACACTCCTTCCTCATGCAAATATACGGAAAATTAAGCAAGGCGAAGTGAGAATCACACAGGAGGAGAAAATCGTGAAAAAGAGGAGCGCTTCACTACTGTATCAAAATGACTATAAAAATTTGAGCATGAAAGTATCTATTATATGAGCAAAGAAGGTATTAGCTCATACTTTGTGCTCGCTTCAAATGAACATTGTGAGCATGAAGAGAAAAACTCGCTGTGAGGGCTTGTTGATAGTCATAAAATGGCTGCCATACACACCTCACAGACACACCAGCAAGCAACTGAAAGCAGTATGCAACATTAAAATCCAAGGTGCAAAGGAGAAACCAAACAATTTTCCAACAACCTAGCCATGCTGGGTGCAAAAGAAGTAATTTAGTAAGAATTGTGGCTTCATTTGTGGAAACTCCGCCGCCGCGGTAAAAAACATAAGATGGCAGCCGCGAAAATACGCTGCCGCTAAGGAACTCATTTCCGTGAATAAAACTGCTCGCTAAAAGCAAATGGAGGCGCCGAGGGTCACATGATGTCCAGCAGACCTTCAGCCGCCTGCTGTCGTCACTGGCGTTTCACAAGGCTGTCGGGAAGCGTGGAATCTCCGAGACGTGCCAGAGAGCTTCACCCGTGTGCCGCCATGTCCCTTGGGCACCAAGCCACACCCCCTGATATTGTGTTTTATAAGTTGTCAATACTAAAGCACTGCACCATTAAAGCACTGGTTTGTGCACTACCTGTTCCAGTGTTACCGTGACTATCTGGATACCATGCTGCCTGCCTTCTGTCTCTCTTGTGCCCGCTGTGGGTGACCAGATGTACATCATGCCAGGGTACCTGATATAATTACTATAGATGGTAGAATATGGTTATTCATCTTAAAGAGTTTGGGAGAAATGTAAGAAATTTTATATTTTATGAGGCACATTGCCGCTGAAGGATTTAAAAACAACACTGATATTTTTGTGCATTTAACCACCCACATGATGCTGGCTTCAGAACAGAACTGAAGGCCTGGCTGTTGTTGTTATAATGTATGGTATTAGGAGGCATGGATTCTGTTTCTGTTGGAGTGACCTCTGCAGGACTCTGCCCGACAGCCACACATTCCATGTGCCCTGGAACTTCAAGGATTGCCTGCTTCCTTTGCATGCTATCAATCAAAGCAGGTACCTTCTAGGGCAGCTCTTTGGGTCTGAAAGCTGGGTCCTCTCATATGAGACCTGCTCAGTTGGAGTAGCTGACAAGAGCTGTTGTATTTTGATTTTGAATCCAGCAGATTGCTGGAGGAAAGAATAACAAGCGGTCATGTTGCCCACTGATTATTTGGAAGGTGCATTAGGAATCAAACCCAAGACTTGCCAGTCACACACCCCAAAATCAGGTACGTTAACCCACTAAGCTTGATATTCTGAGACCTCACGCAAGCAGATATTGCTACATATGGATGAGCAGACTGGAAACACTCCTTTGTTCAACAGTCAGGCAGGAGCATCCGTCTGAAGATGGAATTAAAACTATTTCATCAGCTCATTGTCATTTCTCCAAAGAAACTTTTGGGGAACTGGCAAAAAGTGCCATCTTTTGTAATAGATTGGTGAACACCATGTTATAAAGTACTGTGGGGCAGATTTACGAGGACCTTGCGCCATTTTTGCGTCACTTTTAACATGGGAAAAGTGACGCAAAAGTGGTGCAAGGGGCTTGTAAATCTGCCCCTGTGTATTTAAATCTGTAGAAGCTGCTTTTTCGTTGTGCAAACTCTCAGTGCCCTTTAATGATCTCAGTCAGCAGCCTGCAAGCATTGTAAAATCCACTAAAACATGTTGCTGCAATCTTATCAGATTTTACCAACATCATGAAATGCACAGGTTCTCTATTTTCTTGTATTTGCTGGAAGGATAGCTCAGGCCTATTGTTTGAAGGCTTAGCCCCAACTCCATTGGTTTACCTGTAAGTCCCCTGCCCCCACAAGGGTCTAGTTGCCCCCTGACATGCAGGATATCCTGACATTGGCAGAATCAGTGTGCCAGTCAGAGGTGAATAGGCAGTGCCACTGACCACAATACAGACACAGCTGATGCTTCTAGGCACTGCCAGAATGAATGGAGTGTTGTGGCGCTACTGGTTACAGCTGCTGTCTTTGAACCCGGGCCACCAGGTTCGAGCACCAGGGATGGCTCAACATCCTGTGATGCTTGGCAAGTCACGGAGCTCACGTAAAGAGGTTATTATGCCCACAGGCGAACTTTGCGCTGTACAGAAAACTGCAAAAAAACGTTGCGTGAGAAAAATGGATTCTGTTGAATACTGTGTGAGCACCTGTATGTGCATGCTGTGGGCAGTGGTCAAAGTGCATCTACAAAGTATGAGAACTGTGAAACTGCGTGCAATGGGGGAGGGATGAGTGGACATGGAGGCGGAGTCAAAGGTGTGACTGAAAAACGAAGGAGGGTATTCTCAAGAACGGGCGATAATTATCACCCACCTAGGTTAACGCAATGTTACATAACGCCATCTATCGCGGGAAACAAACGCCATGTTAATGGCGTATTCTCAAAACGCCGGCAATAGGTGATAGTTTCCCGATAATGCGTCAAATGTCCGCATTAAAATTACCGGGACGCCTATAAAAAAGGAAACCCGAACTTGAAAAAAGTTGCGATGGGGCCAACAGCGTTAAAAATATCAGCGATAAGCAGCGCCAGGCTTGCTATTCCCTTGTTAGGCGGGAAAATTCACCATAAAAGCAGTAACAAAAACAAAAAAAGAAAACCCAAACAACTGAGAAGCACCATGGAGGAAACTGGAGCAACTACAGAGGCGTTCCAGAACCCCACAAACTCCGAATACACATGTGAACTGTACATGGCACATATGTCCAGGGGACACCCTGGTGTGTTCCACGCAAGGTATTCCTGCTGGCTTCTTGGCTGGTGTGCATCTCCCATGTTGCTGAGGTGTTCACTGTGCCCCCATCCGCCTTACGTCCATGTTGCTCATGTTGTGGGACTTGAGTCACAGGGTGCATCTCTGCATCAGGGTGGTTCATATTTGATACCAAATGACACCCACAATTTCATATTTGACCACAAATGACATCCAGTTGTCTTTTTATGAACACCAGTGACAGGCTTCATGTCATGTTTTTGTACACATGTGATACGCTGATGAGTGGGATTACGTACTACATTTGACACCCTGAAATGGTATTTTGAATACGTGACACCCTAAACAGCTTCTCTGTACAGAGGTGACTATCTATTTGCTATTTGTGAGATTGTTAGCACTTAGTGTTGCATTTACACTTGTTAGAGTGATGTGCTAATGCAGAGGACTGACATGCACACAGGGAATTTGTTGCAATGAATTTACTTGCATATGCTGTTCATGTGGTCATTTTGTACTGTTTCATGATTGCTAAGGACAGTCACAATGTGACGTGCTTATGCGAAGAAATTGTTAATGATTGTGTTCCTTCGGGCTATTTCTGCAGCAGCTGCATTGGGGTGTGGTCCACCTGCCTCATCTTTCTCATCTTCGTCTGATGCATCTGGCACTTGGATCCATGGGGCATTGGTGCATACACAACATGCAATGATCATCTTGCACACTATTTCTGGGCTGTACAGGAGTCTTCCACCTCTTATGTCCAGGCACCTGAAACGTGAGTTCAACATGCCAAATGTGCGCTCAACAATACCCCTGGTGCGTTTGTGAGTGACATTGCACTGCCTCTGGGCCGGGGTGTTATGGGCTCGTGGGGGTGTCATCATCCACGGGCATAGCCTTGATCACCTGTGAGAGGTAAGTGAGATTAGTGTAAATTGGTGGTTCTGCATGCTGTGTTGGCAGACTTACAAGTTTTGTGGTGTGTGATTTGTGCGACTTTGGGATTCATGTTTGCCATGTATTGCTTCTCGCAAATATGCAGGATCAATGTGTATTACGTAGCCTCACAGCTGCTCCTGCCTCCCCTGAGCCTATTTACTTGTGTGTGCTGCGTGGTTGCATCACTTGCACTCCTACGGCACACCATTGTCATGCCTGTCTGCGCATGTCCGCAAGCCTGACAACAACACTGTAATGTTGCCCGTTGCAGGTGGGCAGCCATGTGTGTGTAGGCCTATGGTAAGGATAGGGCGGACACAGATATAGAGTACAGACCTGGCTGTACTCGCACTGCGATTGAGGCTAGGCCTTTGGCTTATGCTGCGGCAATGAAGATACACACACAACAGTTGGCATTTATGAGCCAAGACCCCGAGCTGTCTTGCGCTCCTTTATTTATCCATTTGGGTGATCCCGCCCTCCGTGTGCATACTACATTGCAACATTGTCGATTAAGGGCCGGGTGGTGCCGACACTACAACAGAGACATACACCATAGTTACTTTTGTGGCCAGCTCGGAACTGAACTACGCCCAGACCCCGGACTGAACCACGCCCAGAGCCCAGAACTGAACCACTCCCAGAGCCCTGGTCCATTTCTTCACACTCCTCACACGCCTACGTGTTGGCCGCCGCTGCGTCGCTGGGATGTCTAGCGCTTTGGAGTACGTCTCCAGACATTCCACTCAGGCTTTCCAGTGGCCTGCCTGGGACGGGGGTGGCCCCATGACTGTGAAGGGCTCCAGTGGCATTACCGAGGACATGCTGTTTGGCTGCTGGAGGCGGAATTGTGGGGTAGCCGCACCGGACAATGATTGTGGTGCACAGAGGTAGTGGCACCTGAGGCACTGCATCCAGCACTTGCCTTACTGCCACGTGGCGATGACTTGCGGTTCACTGAGGTAGGCCCACCTGAAGAGCTGAGCGGGTGTGCAGCCTGCGATGATGCAGTGGGCCTAGAGGCTGGACAGCAACTTGTGGTGCACTGAGGTAGGGCACCTGAAGAGCTGAGCGGGTGTTCAGCCTGCGATGATGCAGTGGGCCTAGACTAGAGGCTGGACGGCAACTTGTGGTGTACTGAGGTAGTGGCACCTGAAGAGCTGAGCGGGTGTGCAGCCTGCGATGATGCAGTGGGCCTGGAGGATGGGCGGTGACTTGTGGTGCACAGAGGTAGGCCCACCTGAAGAGCTGAGCAGGTGTGCAGCCTGCGATGATGCAGTGGGCCCGGGGATCCGGACTGGGTTTGATTTCTGTGAGACCTGCTGGACCGCAGTGTAGGCCTAAGGGAGCAGTCAGCACACACAGAACTCCGCGGTGCGGTGCCGCTGGGTGCGATGGGGGCCTGATGCGCAGAAGCCAGCGAACGGCTGAGGAGGCTGCCAAGCTCGCGGCCCTCGGGCTTGAAGATTGCACCAGCACGTGGTGGGCCCTCTTGGAGACACGCCAGTGTTAACAGGTGAGCAGTGAGGCCTGGGAGCACAGGGGCGGGCAATCATCGCTGGGCGCCGGACAGGTCTGGGGACCAGCGGGCTGGGGTGCAGCAGGTGCTTAGGATCGCGGAGGCCCCACCGGTGATGGTGGCGACCTTATGGCAGGGTGAGGGGCGCCGCCCTAGCAAACACTCCCCTGCAGGCGATGACGAGATGCGCGCCAGGTGGTGTGTGACGTAGCCACCACGTCGCCGGTGTTGAGTTGTCCGTTGAAGGTGGTTGGCCACATGTGTGTAGACCTATGGTCAGGATATGGCGGACACGGAGACACACAAAGTAGTTACTTTGGTGGCCTTCCCGGAAGTGAACCACGCCCAGAGCCCCGGGCTATTTATTCACACTCCTACGCTGGACTGGCATACGACGGCCCAGCCCACTACGCTTATACTTACAGGCGGGGCGACATAGCTACATGTCCACGGTCTTCCCTACTGCCTGAGGTTACATGGTTGCATCCACTGTCCACAACACTACACACACCAGCAGTATATGTCCACATGGACATGTCTGTGCTCTGCATACTCAAGACTATCCAGCACATCACCGCCACACTTGGCATTGTGTACATTCTTTTTATAGATCACTTTCTTCCTTTGCACATTCTTGGTTCCCACATCTCCCCACATTCTGCAATTGTGTGGCAGAGGGGCTATGCCTTTGTGGATGGTTTGTCTACATGTCTGGCCCCTGTTACCAAAGTTACTTGTGTTGTCGTGTCTGGTAGGTGGGCATGTTGGTTGGCATGTTGTATGTGATTTTGCCACGTGTGTATTCCCACAGTTGTGAGTTGTATGATTGTGGAGTTGAAGTGTGTGATGTGTTCCTTTGGTACTTACAAACAAGCAGTGCATTTCCATAGGTCCCATCCTGAAAGTGCTGGTTGATGATGGACTGTCAGAAGATGTAGGAATCATGCACACTGCGTGGGAAGTTGGCGACGACATTGGTGAA
The DNA here is from genome assembly GCF_964204655.1 of Triturus cristatus. Lineage (NCBI taxonomy): Eukaryota > Metazoa > Chordata > Amphibia > Caudata > Salamandridae > Triturus > Triturus cristatus. The sequence continues at coordinate 116,556,061 of NC_140579.1, read as the reverse complement.
CAGTCCCCGGTGGTCCACTATTGCTTGCACATTGATGGAATGCGAGTGCTTTCTGATGCGGTAATTGTGTGCTGTGTCGGCAGGGGGCACGAGTCGGACATGTGTGCAGTCAATTGCCCTCAACACGTGCAGGAAGCAAGCTATGGCATAGAAGCCTTGCTTGGTCTCCAGCTGTTCCTGCGCAGTGTGGGGAAGTGAAGGTGCTGGGGTATCAAGCTGATGATGCCATCCAAGACAGGTGTGATGAACTTTGAAAGGACTGGCTGTGTGATTCCTCCGACTATGGCAGTTGTTGGTTGGAAGGTACCAGAGGCCAACAAGTGCAGCACAGCCAGCAGCTTTGTCTGCGGACGGATGTTGGTTGTCCGCTTTGTTGGTACCATCAGCCTGTGGGCAATGTGGGTCAAGATGCGGAGGATGGTTGCCCTTTTGAGCCTGTAGTGGGCAATAACATCCTCTGGCGTTAAATCTCTGAGGCTGGTGCGTTTTCGGAAGGTCCGCTGTCTTGTTCTGCGCTGCCTCGGTGTTAGTCCGGGAAGGGGGGTGGTCCTAGGGGTAGGGGTGGTCCTGGGGGTGGTGGTGGTGGGTGTTGTGGCCCTCTTGGGTCTCCAAGCTGCATGATTAGTAGCTCCATGGCATCTGTTGGTCTTCATATGTGGCTCTGGGCTGGGATCCCTTTTTACTGACGGGTTTTTGTCGTACTTAAGAACAGAAAAAAGCAGTTCCTATGTCACTGCTGGGAACGTGCCTTATCGCCTGTTTTTGGCCCGCATCGCTGATCTGGCGGGTCATTGAGAATATCGCGAAGTGGTGTTATTGTGAGTTTTTGGACGGGAACGCCTACTCTGGATATGATGAGTGTTAGTTGTCGCTGTCAGCCTTGGCGATGTTTTTAGCGGCAGCTATCACAGGAAAACTGACAATGTGGGCTGTTAGCACAGGCTTAAGAATAGGGCGATAAATCTATTGCCACTTTCGTGGCAGAAAAGTGTTGCTAAATTGGCGATGAGTCCTTGAAAATATGCCCCTAAATGTTCTGTAACATTTTTCAGTCTTTCACCTTCAAGCAGCTACATATCAAATAACGCACAGCTTAAATGAAAAATAATTGCTGTGTTTGTAATCAGAGAGACACAGAGTTGAATCCTGGTTAGTGCAGTGGAGAATAGTGACTTGTGTATGTTTAGTGCCACGAGGTCCCACTCTGTGACAGAAAGCACTGTGAATATGTAAGGCATTACTTTAAACTTGTATTACTCACAGTATAATACAGGGTGCTACAAAATGGTCAAAAAATATTTTACGATGAAAAAGTGCTTTCAAAATATAGATTTAAAAAAATGCCCATAGTGCCATTTTTTGTTACTATCCTTTAAAAGCACACACTTGACGGATCAGCTGGTAGCCTCCTTAGCCATACCTCTCAAAAATAATAAATGTGTCATCAGGAAGCTTCAAGTGACTCCATCAATGAAAGCCAATACTGCTTCCAAGCACCCTTTACATTTGCACATTAACCAGTTGCGCACATTTATATTAATTTCAAGCAGTAGCACCCTGTCAAGAAGGTTAGTTTAGCTTTCTGCCCCTCCCTTGGTTTCACAGCACATGAGACTCCCTGCCTTACACTGGAAGGATTTCACTTGTTGGAATTAACCCTCCTGGGATGGTTGTCATTTTCCAAAAAGTAAGGCAACTGTTTAGCTTAAATTTAAAAGTATGGGCACATCATGCTCCTCAGATCCCCCACCACTTCGACCACCGGCTGTGGGTATTGCTATCTGCCCTGCACACCTGACAACGAGTACCCATGCCCCCACAAGCCCTCATCAGCCCACGGCAGCACACAGCCGAGAATGGGAGTCTCTCAACTTGAAGAGTTGATGAACGAGGCAGTGCGCCTGGAAGGATGAAAGAAGACTTATGAGGTAGTGCTGAGAAAGTGAGGTGTGGGGTAGGGAGTGAGAGGCAGGCTGCTGGCAGGGTGGGTGTTACTGTGATTCTTCCCTTCTTGGCCCGGGTTAGGTCTACAGCAAGGAATGGAGGCTGTCTGCATTTTTTCTGACCCCACAAAGGCACCCTATAGGGGCGTTTACTCCCGTGGTGGTAGCACAGTGCCTAGCCGCCCAGAGTCAGGGAGCAGAGGCAAACAGGGCTTTGCCATAGAGGCGGCGGGGGGTGTGGAGGACCAACGTAAGGGTACTTCAAGTGAATTAAGCCCATGGAATAAACTTACACATGGGCGCCTTGTTAGCCCAAAACCCCAGTTGCCTGCCTCAATTGGCCACATCTCAGTTGGCCCCCATGTTTTCCGTGAAGTTCTCACCAAGTTATGAGGGAGTGCTCCTTTAATGTGATGCAGGCACTTATACTTTTGGTGCAAACATGCATCCCCAAGGAGGTAGCTTCAGGGGGTGTTTGGGGTATGACACCCCCAAATAAATTAATTCTTGGCTTGTCCTTCGACTCTGGGGGGCCTGAGTTGGGCTGCTAACTCTGTGTCAGTGTTTCTGGCTGTGAGCTAAGAATGAAAGATAAACCAGTGACCTTTGATGTAAAGAGAGAGAGAGCGAGCGACAGAGAGAGAAAGAGAGAGAGAAACAAAGAAAGAGAAAAGAAAGAGAAAAGAAAGAAAGAAAGAAAGAAAGAAAGAAAGAAAGAAAGAAAGAAAGAAAGAAAGAAAGAAAGAAAGAAAGAAAGAAAGAAAGAAAGATGGAATCAACACCCTTCCCTACTTGTTAGAATTGTGTGATCCCAGGCACATGTTTTATTTCTCAGAGCCTCTTTTTTCTTTATTATAAAATATTTAGTTCACTTTTAAATACCTGAGTTCAAGATGTGCTCAGTAGAAGCACCTCTTATATTTGATTTAACAGACGGTCATGTTGCTCTAGCTTTTAGAAGAATCTCGGCCACATTTAGGGCTTATGTAACTACTGACTTGCCTCTTAGTTCTCTTACGACATTGTCTTTGGGGGGCCGAGCCATGAATGTTTCTAAAAACTACCACTTTTATTTTAAATGACGGTCCATGCAGTGATATAATCTGATGTACTAAGATGAAACGCTTCTGCATGTGAAAGAAATACACTTTTTTGAATTTTAAAGAGATTGTATCATTTCTGTACATTATGTTTTTCTTCATGATCCACATGCAGAACGTTTTCTGGGCTCGGCTCATTCACAGACATTCAGAGCCAAGCCAGACCCACGGCTCAGCTCCGGCTCAGATCACTCTATTAATTTGCCTGCGCGTCCTCCTCTGTTTGCAGCCCTGACTGAGTACAAGTGGCCGTCACTCACTTGATTAAATGATTGTCAGTCAGTCAAAAGCTCTTTATTTCGGCCACTAGAGCTGTAAAAGCACATAGAAAATAAATTCAATACATTACATACAAATTGAAGCAGTATACTTTGGGCTATATAGGACCAGGTAATACTTTGAGGAAAAATATACTTTTCCTATCTGAGATCTTGAGTTGGCGAAGTCAGCTCCTCTTGTCCCCATGTTAAAAGGGATTGTACAATATAGTATAAGTATAAAGAAGCTTGTTAAGCACTCGAATGCCAATGGCGTCTTGGCGCTAGGGTGTGGGAACATGAACAAAGTGAGGGCTGATAGCTACTGGAGATTGAACAACCGGAATTTCAGAGGAGAAATTTGGCTGAAGTCGTAAAGGCCACAGGAAGTTTGTTCCATAACTGAGTTGCACAATTAGAAAATGAGCGGCCGCCCCATCTGGCCCGTCTATATCTGGAGGTGTAAATAAGGCCAAGGTTGGCCGATCATAAGTCTTGCGGGGAATATAGAACCTGAACCTATTTTGACAGTCCACAGAACGCCCACCATAACGTGCCTTGTGCACCAGGCTGAGTGCCTTAAACTCAATTCTCTGTTGAACAGGAAGCCAATGAAGTGACCTTCCTCATTAGAGGTGGGGTGACCCTTCGGAAGTTGTAAGACAACACGGACAGCAGCATTCTGCAGTGATTGAATTTTGCTAATCTGATACTTATCGATGCCCAGAAACATCGCATTACAGTAATCAAGTCTGGACATGAAGAGGGCAGCCATTACCGTCTTCTGGAGTGCCCCGGGGATGAAAGGGAAGATTTTGCGAAGGGTCTTAAGCAGAAAGAAACAGGCTGAGGTTATACTGTTCCCCTGAGCCGACATGTTCAGTTTGTTATCAAAGAGCACTCCAAGATTCCTCACCTTTCCCACAGGTAGGGGACATTCCACCGCCTCTGGTGGCCACCACCGATTACTCCATATTGATGGTCCATTCCCAAATTCGATAACTTCTGTTTTCTCTGTGTGAATCTTTAAAAAAACTCTCGCTCATCCAGTCCATGATGTCCTTCAGACAGGCATGGAATCTTACCGCTGTTAACTCTGGTATGTCGGATAGGGATATAACCAGTTGCGAATCATCCGCATAAGACACGAAGGTAAAGCCGTGTTTCCTCACTACGCTGGCCAACGGCCTCACATAAACATTAAACAGGGTAGGGGACAAAGCTGAGCCCTGTGGGACACCGCAGGGCAAGTTGAAATTACCTGATTGTAGACCCTCCCAGTTCAGTGTTTGCTTTCTGTCGTCCAAAAAAGAGGAGAGGAGGGCTAAAGCGAAAGCCCGCTCCCTAATCCCTACCTCCTTTAGTCGCCGCACCAACACCGTATGATTAACGGTGTCAAATGCAGCCGACAAATCAAGGAGGACAAGGATTGCCCTCCCTCCCCCATCGACTGCAGCCCGGATTCCCTCCGCTGCAGCGATTAGAGCAGACTCAGTAGAGTGTTTTGGACGAAAGCCGTGTTGTGATGAATCAAGCAAGCTGTTACAGTCCAAGTACTCGGTTAAAGTTGTGTTCATGTGTCTTTCCATGCCCTTGGCAAGCCCGAAATTGGTCGGTAGTTTTTAAAATCAGTGACTTTCTTCAGAATCGGTCTAACACTGGCAGTTTTCCAGGTGATAGGATAAATCCCAGATGCCAGGACTTGGTTAATCAGGAGCGTGAGAGTCAGACTAATCCTCTCTGCCGCCAGATGCATGACCGACGGTGGGCAAGGATCAAAAGCTGAACCCGATTTGGTGGATTTTAAAATGTCAGTTACTGCCTCAACCGATAAGGAACCAAAGCCCATTAGGCTACATTGCACCTTCTCCTCAACCCGGGGAAGTTGCTGTATGCCTAATACAGAGTGTGGAGTTGGTAAGTTGGACAAGTCATCATATATTGTCTGGACCTTATCATGGAAAAAGGTCGTCAGCTTATTACAAAAATCCTGGTCGGGGTTGAACAAACTACCCTGGTTGGGTTTGGCCAAAAAGGACACGGATTTAAAAATTTCTTTAGCCGAGTTACTTGCGTCCTGGATTTTCAGAGTAAGTTTTGCTCTTTTGGCTAACAGAATGGCCTCTTTATATTTATTAAGGGCCCCATTACAGACGTCTTTACTGACCCTACTATAATCCACTCTCCAGAGACGCTCATACCTTCTGCATTCAACTTTTAGTTGTTTAAGCTCCGGGCCGTACCACGGTGCCCTCGCTGGGCGCCTGTTGAGTGTAGCAGTATGCTCGGGAGTGACACAGTTGACCGCTCCCTGAATCCAATCATTAAACTGGGCTGCTGCCACCTCATTATTTCCATCTAGGGTAGGAGGGGAATGATCAAGTGCGCCCAGTAGGCCAGTACTAGTGATCCTATTCCGTCGCCGAAATGTAAACTTGGTGGGTTTGTGAGGCGTGCCCATCCCAGTTAACCTAGCCCTAACCTAAAAAAAAACTGCTTTGTGGTCGGTCCAAGGAAGCGCGTCGACCCTGCAAAAGGCGATATCAGGATCATTGGAAAACAATCCATCTAAAATATGGCCTCCTTCATGTGTGGGTTCAGATACTAACTGATGTAGGCCATAAGCTGCCATAAAATCTAGGAGTCTGTCCGTGTCCGTATTAGTGCCCAGTTCGAAGTGATAGATGAAATCACCAAGTATTGAGTAGAATTCGGAGTCCGTGCAGGATTCCATATAGGACAAAAGGGTCGATGGAAAGGCGGCTCTAGGGCCCGGCGGCCGATAAACCAAGAAGCCTTGGCATACGATCACATCTTTAAGCCTAATGCAAAATTGCATTGCTTTAGCGTGAAGGTCCGCCACTGCCCTCACCTGGACCTTCAGAACTTGCTTATAGATAATGGCTATGCCACCACCTCTACTGCCTGTTCTATCTAGGTTCAGAAGTGCGTAACCTGATGGCAGAGCCACGTTCCAGTCCAGAGCTGATGTTGCGTCCGTCCGAGTCTCGGTTAAGAAAACCATGTCGGGGTTGTGTGAACTTAAGAACATTTCCAGTTTGTGTTTGTGTTTCACAACCGAGCGTACGTTTCGGTAAACACGCTCCGGTCTCCTGGTCGGCACTTGTTCTACACCAGTGTGGGGGATAACAGGAGTCGAGGGACCCTCTCCATTGCTGGTTTCAGTATGGCAGGCTATCCCGCCATTCCTCCCATTACTGCTGCCAATGTTCATACCCAATGAGAAATGGCAGTGTATACAGAGAAACATTCCCACCTCATCGTCAGGGTTAAACAAGGCGCAGTCCCTACAGCGCTGCTTCCGGAGCATCAGCAGCATCTCTGGAGTGTAGCATATGGGCCTGACATAACCAGGGGTCCTGGCCACGGGCACGTTCCGGGCGCTGACGGGCGCAGACGGGCTTGTCTTTGGAGCGCCTTTGGCGTGTCATCTGCGTGCCTGCTGCGCGCTCGCGCCAGCGTGGGTTTTAAAGTGTTGTCAGGGGTAAAAGACTAGAGTGCTAACCCAACATACGCGGGCCTGATCGCATGGACGGGTACCGCTAGTTGAGTGGACAAATATTAAACAGGAGAGAATATTAAAACAATTAAAAGCAGCCAAGATTCAAGGTCCCACAATCCCACCATAAAACCCTCTCGCAGCCCGCTTCAAACCTTTCACTAGCGCACCAGCGTCAGCATTACACACAGTGTGTGGCCTTTAAAAGAGCCGCAAAGTAAAAAACATTATGATTGTAAAAGGCAAGGACTGGAAACATGGACTCCTGCCTAGGGACACTTATTTGACACCTCTACCATCAAATCTTCTTGTGGCAGAAATTTAAAGTGTGTGAATAGTGACACAGCCCAAATGTTTGGAGGGATAACACCAAATGCGTTCTTGGTTTAGAGGAGCTCACTTATGTCCTTGGAAAGGGATTGGGCCTGTCATACTGCAACAAAAAGTGAGGATCCTGCCAACTCAGCTCTAATCTCATTCTGCAGGACTTAAGGACAGCATTACCCTTTGGCATCAGAAAGAGGTGCCCATTTGGTGGCTAAATTGCGTAGTATAAAACTGGAAATTTGGAATCAATCCTGGCTTCCCTGCTTATTCAAACTGTGTGATCCTAGGCAAATACTTGATTTCACTGCGCCTCCTTTTGTCTATTATCATATATGAGAGCAATTTTCAGTAGGTGAGCTCAGGATGTGGCTGTGCTTAACCTGTCATGATTGATTTAGGAGCCTATGATATTATTTAATCTATATTAAGAATTCAGGCCACATACACAGCTGACTATTAGTTCACTAACAGTATTGTCATCAAGGCGAGGCAAGCAATGGTTTTCAGGTCATGTTTAAAAAACTCTCACTTTGGATAAATGCTTCTCAATCGAAAGATGTCATCTGATGTACTAAAGTGAAACACCTCCCAATATTAAATAAATCCATTTTGTTTTTAATTTTGAAGGCCGCTTACAATATTCTAACATGATGCTTATTGCATGATTTTTAATTGATAAATATTTTCAAGGCTCGGCTTGTGCACGGGCTCTTAGGTCCAGAGCTGGCCCTCGGCTCGGCTTGTGCACGGGCTCTTAGGTCCAGAGCTGGCCCTCGGCTCGGCTTGTGCATGGGCTCTTAGCTCCAGAGCTGACCCTCGGCTAGGATTGTGCATGGGCTCTTAGGTCCAGAGCCGGCTCTTGGCTCGGCTTGTGCATGGGCTCTTAGGTCCAGAACTGGCCCTCGACTCGGCTTTTGCATAGTCTCTTAGGCCCAGAACTGGCCCTCTGCTTGGCTTGTGCACGGGCTCTTCGGTCCAGAGCCAGCCCTAGGCTCGGCTTGGCTCTCTCTCTTAGGGCATCATTAGGACATCCTGACGTAAAAAGAGACCGCCCGCCATAAGTGTGGCGGTCCCATGGGGCTGATTAGGATGCACCCGCCACACTGGCGGGCGCATCCTGAATTTTTAACATTGCGGCGGGCGGTGCTTTCAGCATCACCCGCCGCAATGCCAAAAATGCATGTTGGGCATATGCATGCACAACGTGGCAGGCACCGCGCGGTGCCTGCCATGTTATGGATGCACATGCAGGGGGGTACCATAGGTACCCACCATGTGCCTCCCCCACCCCCCAACATCCTGGGGGCCCACAACAGGCCCCCAACTTCAGAATCAGCATGTCTTTCCAGGCTGCCTCCCGCCTGCATCTTGGTATGGACGGCGGTGTCTAGCAGACAGCGCCACCATATTAAACCCTTTTCTGCCCGGTCAACTCATCGACCGGGCGGAAAAGCAACGGATGGTCTTCCCATCCGCCGCGATACCCCCCGCCATACTAATATGGCGGGGGAAAATGGGTGGCGGGCGAGGAAGGATGTAGGGCGGATCACCACCGCCATGCGGGCAGTGGTGATCCGCCCTACATCCTAATGGACCCCTTAGTTTGTCAGCTTGTCCACCGGGAGCATCAATGGCAGCCAGGGGCATGGCTTCCATTGGTGCAGCAGGTGCAGTGAACTGGGGCCCAGAAGACTAAGGGACCCAGTAAACCCTGATTATTGCTATATTTTATAAGTCAAACAGCAACCAGGGGCCCATATACAGTTTTGGGGTCGAGCAAGAGGGTGCCAAAAGGTACGAAAACATGACAGAAAGCAGAAGGAATCATGGCAGTGACAAAAATACGTAAGATGCGAATGGAGTGAGATAAAAGAAAGAAAAGGAAATGAGTCTTCAAAGAAGGAGAAATTGTCAGAAAGATAAGAAACACGGATGAAATTAGGCACAAATGAAGAATGGAAGGAACGGGAGGTGAAAAGGAGGAAAGAGAAAAAGAAAGTGAGAAAGGAAGATAAATATAAAGGAAAAGAAAGAATTGCGGTCGGAAGGAAAGGAAATAACAAAAGAAATTATAAAAGAAAATAGGAGAGAAAGGAAGAAAAAAGTAGGAAAACAAAATGAAATATTGAAAAACAAGCATGGGAAAGAGGGATGACAGATGAAGGAAAAGGGAAGGGCAATGAAAGGAATGAAGAGACAGAAGGAATTACGGAGGGAAGCAGAAAGAAAAAATTAAAGAAGGAAAGGCAGGGCAAAAAAGGGGGGAAGGAAAGACAGGAAGGTAAGTAAGGTAAGTAAAGAATAAGAAGACTGAACGAGGAAAGAGATGAACGACGCAAGGATGACGAAACGTAGCAAGAAGGCGCAATGGGATTAAAGAATAATAAACAGAAGGAAATCAAGATAGAATGAAGGGATTAAAAGAGAGTGGAAGAGGGAAAGATAATAATATGATAAAGTAGAAAAGAAAGAATGATTTAAAGAAGGAAAGAAGAGTAGAATGACAGAAAGTATGAATGAACGACAGAGAGAAATAGAGTAGGAAAAATGAATAAAGCACTGAAGGAAAGAAAGACCATAGAAAAAATGATAGCATAAATGTAATTTGGCAGGGAGGAAAGGAGGAAGGAAGAAGGAAAGCCCGATAAACATGCAGCTGCAAATTCTTTTAAAACTGTGCTGTAAAAGTATTATTTTGCACAATTTCTTTCACAGGGGAGGGAGCAACAATTCTCACAGGCATGTGTACAAATAGTCAGGATCTTTCACTTTGCTGTTATATTTAGTGCCATGTGGTTCAAGGTGGGGGGCATTTTGTTTTTCTGGCTACTCCCTTGACAGGGTGGAGGAGACAGACATTGGATGGTAAGAGACAGTCCAGAGGCAGCATAGAGAGAAAGTGGTTGTTGTCATGGGAATAGTCAGACATAAGAGAGAGAAGAATGCAAGCAGCAGGGGCGGCTGGCAAGTAAATGGATCGGTGGGAGGCAACTGAGTGGTGGCTGGGTGAGTGCATGCAGGCAAGGCGAGTGACAAAAAATAGAAAAAAGTCACTTACCTTGCTTGCTGCACGTCAGACGTCCTCCTCGCTCTGGTCCCGGTCCTGTCGCCGCCGCGGGTTCCAGACTCCAGCCAATTCCCTTAATCGATATTATCAGTTTGACTAGGTGTACACTCCATTGACAAATTAAGCAATATCGTCATCTGTACATTCATCTTTCACAGATTCTTTCTTCGCAAACAACCAACACATGTTTCGTCACAACGTGACTTTTTCAAGGCTGTGAGATTTTGCAATAAAATACAGATAAAAACAAGTCTTAATGTATAAAGGAAGAAAAATAGAAAATAAAAAGAGAAAATGAGTAGTGTCCAGATGACGTAAGACAAATGAGAATGAAGAACAGGGTCATGCAAAAAATCAGAAGAGTTACATTTGATTTAGACTGAGATATAGGGATTTAGATAGTGACATTAGGACAGCCAAACCCCGTGATTAGGTATACAATCTAAAGAAATATAAGTGAAGAGAAATCTTATCGTAGACCAATTCACCTAACCAATGCTGGCGCTACACTCAAGCTGGTAACCAGGATGAGAGAAGCGCCAGGATTGGATGGAGTGGGCTAGCTGGACTCTCCTTCAGGCCCCCTGTAGGCCTGAGCTTGGTCTCCACCCAGCTGTCTACTACAGCTAAGTGGAGAGCTTCAAAGTGCACATTTCACTTTGGCTGGTGCAAGAGAGAAGGCCAAACTGACATGCGTACTTTGGAGCACCCAGCCAGCCACGCTCCAGAGGAGGACAACCCCCCATTTCTACCGGCTGGGGGCAGGCTGGCATCTGCAGCACACTAAAATAAAATGGCAAAATGGTGCCCTCGCGAAGAAACCACCGCTGGCAAGCAAGAGGAGAGAGAGGGCCTGGAAGAGAGTCGAGGTAAGGGGTGGAAGGGACAAGGTCAGGGAAATACGAGGGGCAAAAGAATCAGGAGAGGACACAAGGAAATGAGAGAGACTGTAGAAGAGGGAAAGAGTCCGGAAGAGCCAGAGAGACGATAGTCGGACACAATACAAAGGGCGTGAATGCACACCACTGCACCATGCAATGGCACACTCATTAAAGACCTCCATGCTAGTCCAACCCCTAGCCCCACCCAAACCCTCCCCACCCCAGTCCAGGCTAAATTTGGCGAGTACCTGTGGGTGTTTTTCCCATTTAAATCACTGATGAGGTGGAATCTTGAGTGCACTTATCCCACTAGATGACCATGGGTGCTCCCAGGCTCTTCTCACCATGCTCCGCCCAACCAAGGTCATCCCAACTATGCCAGACAATCGTTTATACAATGTGTCGTATAATGTGCTTGAATGAACTGTGCGAGTGACTGAATTCATTGTAGCAGTACTATGAGAGAATCCTCAAATGTATTCTGTAGTACAGTGATTCTACCTGCTTGTCCCTCATTTGTGCACTTCCTGAAATCCATGCACATGATTAGTAATGAGTGAAATCCTTTGTTTAAAGTCATATAAAATGATGTAGTTTTCCAGGGTACTCCATCACCCCTTTTGTAAAGCTAATTTTTGCCGGATGTTTCAATGAGCTCAATTGAGTTCTCTGTACCTATGATGTGTATTCTTTATGCTAATAATGCTTCTCAGATGCTTCATGTATTTTGACTAAACAATACTTTATATAAACTCTTTAAATCTTGACCCGCGTCTGTCGTTCCTACTCTGAGAATATTACAGTTTAGATTCTGCCCTTGAGAGAAATAAAGACGGGTCTAGTCAGAGAGCACCAAAGTCCGTAAAGAGAGAACACCGCTCCCCGTCCGAGTCGTTGGTGTGCCCTTAGTACAGTTATGAATAGACTGGTTTGCGCACAGCACCACACTCTCAGGAGATTATGTTATATGGATTTGTATAGTGCGTTTATCACCCGAAGGCTATCCGGGCGCTGGAGTAGATGGGTAGGCCAATTGGGCTACTAGGTGAATAGCCAGGTATTCAGTTTCTTGCAGGAATTGAGTAGGGATGGGAAGGTCCTGATATGGGGTGTAAATGTAGGAGAAGGAGCGTCCACTTTATTTGCTCCTGCGGATGCAGGGTATTTGCGTGATGTGGAGTGTGGCTGATCCCAGTTGCCTGGTGGGTTGGTGGAAGTTAAGGCGGTCGTTGAGGCAAGCATGTCCGGCATTGTGGCAGGCTTTGCATGCATCGCTGAGAAGTTTAAATTAGCATGCCTTCTGGATTGGCAGCTAGTGTAGCTCTTGTCTCCAAATAAAGTTGTGTGGCACTTGGGGATACCTTCATGAGAAGATGTATGGACAGAAGATATTTTTAATCTTCAATTTAGGCTGTTGTCACGGCCTTTGCAAATGATATTTAACAGGTCCGAAGCTGTTTGTAAAGTGTTGTTTCTTAGTTGTCAGCATACCGCGCCGTATTCTGCATCGTGGTTGAAGTTCGAGGCTGGAACACAGCCTAAATTGAAGATTAAAAATATCTTCTGTCCATACATCTTCAAGATATAGACAAGATATACAGGCCTGGCCATACCTACATTTCGTGGCAAACTAACAGTCTGCATGATTAATCCAACAAGAGAGCCACCTCACTCCGACAGAAGAGTTGCTGAGGATAGTAACAAAATCAAAGAAGTTTGAAAATACGACTCACCTCTAGCAGAGGTCTGTCCCCTCGTTTGTGCACAGAAAAGTTTTCAATCTTTATTGGTCCTGATGAAGGTGAATCTTAATTATCGCTCACCGAAACGTGCGTAGACCAGCATCACTACAACTGGACAAGAAAGCTTATCTGGACATACTCAGAATAAAGAATAAGAGTATAGCAAATTTATTTCTGTAAAATGTACAGTCAAATATGAAAACTCTCTGATTGTTTTTAGACAAATTGATTTTTCCAGTTGTACATTTTCCTATTGGTTTTTCTCCTTTTGGTAGTGTTTTGTATGTGGTATGAGTGTTTGTATGCAAGATTAGTATGCAAGATATGAATGCAGGGATTTAATTGGCCTATCGAGGGTCTAAATATTTTGTGTTTATGTCATTTTAATAATGTCCAATTGTAATAATTTGTTTTTCAGTATATTTGGGAATCATTGGAAATTATAACACTGTAAATGAAATGTTTATAATCACCTTTTTGATACAAAAAAATGCTTTTGCTTACCAAACAAAAAATAAACAAAGATAAAAAGTAAATACTTGTGTGTGTATACATTGTATCTTGGAGGTCATCACTGTAGGTGCGCATGTGTATTAAAATTTAATTAGAGTATTTGCCAGGAAAAGAAAGAAATATAGGCCGTCAAAGAGGTCATTTCTCTTTAATTCAGGGAGGAATTCATTACATTGATCCCTACCGGGGCTGGTTGAGAGTGGCTGCTGCACTGAGGAAAGCGGTAAACCAACGCAGACCACCGGTGGGCAGATCCTGATCAAGCGCCCTGCGAGCTGGGCGAGCCTTGCAGCAATCGGTGAGTCTGTCGACCAAGGGGGGAAGAGAGTGGGGCTCCCCTAATCCCCCAAAGGCCAGCGAGGTGTTGCAGCAAGAAGGGGGGCAGCAACAAGCCCCCTCCATGCCGCCTGACCCAAGATTGCAGACAAAGTGCCCCATCAAATAGAAGGCCCATGCAGCAGACCGGGGGGTTAACAGATGAAAGAGCGGTCAGAAGTAGGAGTCCCCCAAGACCTCTGACGAAGCACCGTGGAGACCAGACGTGAGGGAATTATGGGTCTATAACCAATGCCTGACCCTAAGATGGCCACCTCCGGGGACATCTGAAATGTATAACTTCTACTCTCTCACGACAGTGAAGCCCGATTGTGCACAGCATAGAACCCGGAGAGGAAGCGCCATTAGTCATAGATACCTGGCCAGGATGCCCAAGCAAGCAGTCGGGCCAGAGAGCTCCTCGCATCAGCATTGCACAACAAACACCACCCCTCCCCCGAGCGAAAGACTAAAATGGGAACCGGCTGATTTTAACTCCAAGGTCAGAATCCCTTGCCTGACCTCAAGATGGCTGCCACAGTGGTCCCTACCCCGACCACGACAGTGGAAATCGACCAGACCTCGAACACATCCCCCTTCCGGCCTACCCATCAGGATACATACTGAATCTGCGAACCTACTTCTGACCATGGAGACCTAGCTTTTTCGCCGATGCCCGGTGGAGCTACTTGATTGCTAAAGAGGAGATGGGCGGTGGTCTACCCCCTCGGCCGTCACCTACCCAGCCGGACTTTGGGCAGACCTTACTGCCTCTCTCTGTTGCATTCTCCCTCCTACCCCTTTACTCCACCCCCTTTACGCTCCATTTATCCCTCCTCTTTACTCTTTAATTGTTTTCCCGTTGAGACCTAGCTGTTTGGCTGATGCCTGGTGGAGCTACCTGATAGCTATAGATTGGCTGTGGACTTCCCTCTCGGCTGTCATCTATCCAGCCGGACTTGGGCAGACTCTCTTTCGTCTCTCCATCCTATCTGCCTCCTACCCTTTACCCTTCTAAACTCCATTTATTCCGTCTTCTACGCTCTTGAAACGTTTTCCTAGTAACTGATGTAACTTGTATCTGATGTAACTTTGTAATTTTGTGGAACCTTATGTAAAGCGCTCTGACACCTCTGGGTCTAGCCAGCGCTATATAAAACACAAATAAATAAATATGTCTCTGGAGGATCAGATAGTATTGAACCTTAGCAGGAAGAGGCAGTAATAAGGCTCATCAGGATCAGGCACTATTGAACCTAAGCAGGAAGAAGCAGTAATAATGTCTCAGTAGGATCAGGCAGTATTGAACTCGCACAGGAAGTGGAAGTAATATGTTTCCGGAGGATCCGGCAGTATTGAACCTTAGTGGGAAGAGGCAGTAAAATGTCTCAGCAGGATCAGGCAAAATTGGGCCTTAGTAGGAAGAGGCAGTAATATGTATCAGCAGGATCAGGCAGAATTGAACTTAGCAGGAAGTGGAAGTAATAATTTTCCAGAGGATCAGACAGTATTAAACCTTTGCAGGAAGAGGCAGTTATATGTCTCAGCAGGGTCAGGCACTATTGAACCTAGGTAGGAAGAAGCAGTAATATGTCTCAGCAGGGTCAGGCAAAATTGAACATCAGTAGGAAGAGGCAGTAATATGTCGAAGCAGGATCAGGCAGTATTGAACTTTTGCAGGAAGTGGAAGTAATATGTTTCTGGAGGATCAGGCAGTATTGAACCTTAGCAGGAAGAGGCAGGAATATGGCTCAGCAGGATTAGACACTATTGAACCTAAGCAGAAAGAAGCAGTAATATGTCTCAGCAGGGTCAGGCAGTATTGATCCTTATCAGGAAGAGTCAGTAATGTGTCTCAGCAGGATCAGACAGTATTGAACCTTAGCAGGAAGAGGCAGTAATATGGCTCAGCAGGATTAGACACTATTGAACCTAAGCAGAAAGAAGCAGTAATATGTCTCAGCAGGGTCAGGCAGTATTGATCCTTATCAGAAAGAGTCAGTAATATGTCACAGAGGACCAGGCAGTATTGAACTTCAGCATGAAGAGGCAGTAATATCTCTCAGCAGGATTCAGCAGAATTGAACCTTAATATGTCTCAGCGGGATCATACAGAATTGAACCTTAGCAGGAAGAGACAGTAATATGTCTCAGCAGGATTCGGCAGTATTGAACCTCAGCAGGAAGAGGCAGAAATGTGTATCAGCAGGACCAGGCAGTATCGAACCTTACCAGGAAGAGGCAAAAATATGCCTACAGAGGATCAGATAGTATTGAACCTTAGCAGGAAGAGACAGTAATATGGCTCAGCACGATAATGCAGTATTGAACCTTAAAAGGAAGAGGCAGTAATATGCCTTAGAAGGATCAAGCAGAAGTGAACTTTAGTAGGAAGAGGCAGCAATATGTCCCAGCAGGATCAGACAGTATTGAACTTTAGTAGGAAATTGAAGTAATAAGTTTGTGGAGGATCAGGCAGTATTGAAACTGAGCAGGAAGAAGCAGTAATATGTCTCAGTAGGATCAGCAAGTATTAAACCTTAGCAAGAAGAGGTAGCAATGTGTCTCAGCAGGTTCAGGCAGTATTAAACCATAGCAGGAAGAGGCTAATATGTCTCAGGAGGACCAGGCAGTAAGTAACCTTAGCAGAAAGAGGCTGTAATATGTCTCAGCAGGATCAGACAGTATTGAACCTTAGCAGGAAGAGGCAGAAATGAGTCTCAGCAAGACCAGGCAGTATCGAACCTTAACAGGAAGAGGCAGTAATGTCTCAGATGGATCAGACAGTATTGAACCTTAAAAGGAAGAGGCAATAATATGTCTCAGGAGGATCAGATAGTATTGAACCTTAGCAGGAAGAGGGAGTAATGTGTCTCACCAGGATCAGGCAGTATTGAAACTTAGCAGGAAGAGGCAGCAATATGATTCAGCGGGACCAAGCAGTATCGAACGTTAGTAGGAAGAGGCAGTAATATGTCTCAGCAGGATCAGACAGAATTGAACCTTAAAATGAAGAGACAGTAATGTGTCTCAGCAGAATCAGGCAGTATTGAACATAAGCATGAAGAGGCAGTAATGTGTCTCACCAGGACCAGGTAGTATTGAACCTTAGCAGGAAGAGATAGTAATATGTCTCAGCAAGATCAGGCAGTATTGAACCTCAGCAGGAAGAGGCAGAAATGTGTATTAGCAGTACCAGACAGTATCGAACCTTAACAGGAAGAGGCAGTAATATGTCTCAGCTCGATCAGACTGTATTGAACCTTAGCAGGTGTAGTGTAGTTCCTATATCCCTGATAGGCTTTGTGCATTGGAATAACATACATTATAGATTTGACTTAGGACTCAGGTCAGTTTGTCTATATCGAGTATATTAAACTTAATTACATGTCTGTGCCAGCTAACTCAGAGGTCACTAGAAACTTCTCGAATATACAAGAAGGGATTCGTTTCTGACAACCGCATAAACATGACAACTTTGTTTCCCTTTAGAATCGGAACAGTCTCAGAATCGTGGAAACAATAGATAACAGTTTCACTCAGTCAATGCAGTGCATGCTTCGTTTTTACAGAGTTGCACAGAAATAGAGAGACGGGCGTTTCAATAAAAGGGTTTATTGAACAGTCTTATTTCTCATGCAAGAGATATGGATTGCTACAATCGTAAGACAGACTGCAAAGTACAATATATACGAGGTTAAAAATAATACTGCAATAGCATGGTTTGTAGCTATGACATATATTAATCAAAATACATACATAAATAACATACGCTAAATGTGATACTCATCTGATGCTTCTAAATTGTTCTACCCCAGTGTACCTAACCTAAGTGCAGTACGAGGTTTGAAGTAGGTGTTATTTCTAAAGTATAGCTAGCTATATTTTAGTTTAGCCAAGAGTTGCCAAAAGTTTCTCTAAGTTCTAGTTAGCTCCATACCTTAGAATGAGAGAGGTTGGAATCTCTTTTCTGGACTCTATAGTCTAACCCCCCGCAAGGGGAGTCAGAGAGCACTGGAGCTGGATTCTCTGCTAGGCGGATGGCAGCGTCAGGTCAGTGCATGAGGCTGGAACTCGATCTCCTTCCGAACTTGCCGTGGCAAACCGCGTAGTCTGGGTTGGATCGAATCCTCCGGGAACCGCAATTTGCCAGAGCAAGTGCTGGTATATTTATACCTTAAAGGTGTCTAGGAATGCCGGTATTGATGTAAAAGGCGGGCAGAGGAACGTCATGAATGAACCCCTAAGGAATAGATGTTCATGTATACTTAATGAGTTCTTGGAGAAATCAATATTCAAGCTGAGGGAAATTCCTAAAGGCTTAAGGGTCTGGTTTTCCAAGAATTCATTGTGACGTGGATGGACGGATGTAGGTGGCCATGACTGTATTTGGTTTGTACGGTCTAAATAAGGGCCGGATTTCTATGTCCAAATAAGGGCAATTTGAATTGTACCTATATAAGGGCATTAATCGGGAAACATATATACAGAATCTAAATCTGCACACAACACCCACTCCAGTTTCTTATGAACGACGTTACTAAATCCTAAACGTTCTAAACATATCTTAAAACAGAGTATCGCATGGGTTTGCTAAAAGAAGCTAAAAACATATCTAAAACATATGTTCTAAAAATACATTTACAAAACCATTGCTATGCATAAAGTGTTGTACATATAAAAAGCAATGTTCCATTCTAAGCATAGGATCACATTGGAATGCTAAATGAATGAAACAAAATATTTACATGTGATGAAATGGCTCGTAAATACAGAAGAAAAAGGGGCCGAAACCATTTCATATCAGGCTACACAAGTCAAATTGTTATTCATGACAAGGTGGCATACTGTCCCTGGAAGTGTTATCAAAGAATTCTGTTCTCGATGAATAGTTCTACTTTAACAAGTTTACTGTGCCAAAAAAAGAAAAATACAATTTTGGGACGGGGATAAAATGTAATCATAGAAAAATTTCCAAAGTCAGTAGTACGTTTGAAAAAGAATGAAGGCCAAATTCAGAGTCTCTCCGGAACACTGTGTGCTCGAATCAAAAGTCAGTGTGTGGGGATGGAGAAAACATAACGTTTTCTAATCCTGTAGACAACAAGTCATCTACCGTTGTGGGTGAGAGTTGGAATACCTTGTGTAGAAGATAAACAGCACATAGATGCGAACTATCGCCTTCAGCAATGTCCGGATTGGATGTTACCTGCGCACCTGGTGTTTCCTCTCGTACCTCAGCAGTAGCATGTTGCGTCTGTGAGATCTCAATGAATGCCACCATCAGGATTGGTAGCCGCTGGGGACAACACATAGCATGGGCCGTTATCGGGTCCAGCAGAGTTTCGATATCCGTAGGCATGACTGATGGGAGTGTCAGACAAATGTCCAGCACGCATTCTTCACCGCATAGCAGGCAGCGTAGAACAGGTAAGATGCAATCTTGCCAGATTGGTCTGAACGACAGAAACCAAGTGGTGTTTAATTCTCGTGGACGAGGTAAACCCAGAATATGGACGATGCGCTCACGACACTTGATCTCCAACAGAGTTCTCTCCATGGCGAGCTGGGTGTCGCTGGTGATTTGGCTTGCCATACCGTAGCAGTAGGAGCAAAAATAGTATCCCTGCAACAAGTGCTAAAAGGAGCGGCAGTCTGCCAAACACAAAGTGCACGAAATTTGGAAAAATTCCGAGGATTGCTTGAAAAGGTGCTAACAGTCTTGCACACACGTTCTTAAATACATGTACAATGCCACTTGTATCAGACATGTTTAAGATACGACCTAACATTTCTGAGAAATGCACAGGGCAGTTTGTATACAAAAGGGTATGTATCTCCGCAGAAGTCCTTGCGCCTTGGAGATCATAGGTTTCTTAGGCAGAGGTCAAAGGCACAGTTTTTTGTAAAGGAATGGCTTTCATTCTGCTTATAGTATCAACTCGTATAGAAGAGATATTCAGTGAAGGCCATAAAGGTGACTCCCTGACTATGGTTATTTGGGGAAACAAGACTTGCATACAGCAAGTGACCCTGGATGTAACCGTTACTAGATATAGGAAACCTGGCAGCATGCTACAGCAGCTGTGATCATTCAACACAATGTAACTCCCATTTGAAAGTTGACCAAAGATTGATTTAATCACTGCTGCTGGGGAACCGTGCAGGTGGCAGGATAAGTTTGTAGTGGAACCATCGCAGGCCCCGTGTAAGGTAATATTCTGACAAAGGAGAGAACAGCTTAGTGCGTGTTCACAGTTTTCACCACTAAGAAACACTTCATGTCCCCCACTCCAACATCTGTGTGTGTAAGGTAAACCCCAGGATGTCTTGATGTATTCTTCTTTACCCAACCTTTCATTTTTGCCTGCTGGTATATTTTTTAGGCAATACTGAAAATGGAAACTTGTAACAGGCAGAGTATTCTTACCATGTATGATCCACTCAGTAGCTGGTTTTTCCGCCACTGTGAATGGTAATTTCTCCAGTTTTTCAATGCTCAGCACCGTATAGTCTGCTCCCCTTTGTGCCAGTTTGATCTGTCTATCAGTGAGATTGAATTCTGAAAACAGTGACGTAGTATTGATTAAACTCCAAGGCACATAGCCAGAATGCAGGTTTTGAAGCGTCCAGCTTAAAAGCATGATAGAACATAGCTGTGACTGACCATGTTGCAACATGACCAAGTCTTGTTCCATGATGTATATGACAGAGGACACAATTCTGTCCAGAGAATATATCCTGGACGACAGAGTTGTTAACCCATTGTCTACTACAGAGAGAGATTTTTCTAAATTAACACGATCAATTTCTCTTATTCGTTCTGCAGTCTCTGTTTGGGTGACCTTCCATGCTTTTTTATAAGCAGCGTAGATACCGGCATATATGAAACATTTTTGACGCGGTTTTCTTGGTCCTAGCAAGAATTCCCTAAGGTCTGCGCCTTCTTGAAGTAAAGTTAAGTGTTGTTTTACATCCTCTAGTGCAGCTCTCTGTATCCACTCATGGCAAAGTTTCCATACACTGTAAGTTGTTACTACCTCCGGATGATGTCTTTGGACATAACGTGGGTCTGGCATAAGAAAGGTAAAACCTTGTGTTTTGTTCAGGAATCTACCTTGACAGTTTTTTGTGTCTAAGGGCCAGAGCAACCATTTTTTCCATTCAGGATCTGATCTGTTGTGATGCAAAATATTATGTACGTCGACCTCCACCTGTTTAGTGCTTCCACTTGTAGGTGCAGTTATAGACGGAGTTTTCATGTCTTTTATCTTGGCTATACCAAGGCATGATGTTTGTTGGACAGTATCGTTCAAAAACATAATCTGCTCAGGGATGATACAGGCTCTAAACAAAGCTTCTATTCCCTGTACTTGCCAATCTTTAGTACCCCAGACAGTTTTTGTCTCAATGTAGTCTTTCCAAAAATCGTAACCCTGTCTAGACAGTTGGGCAATAAAGGCTGTCGAATAAATCTGTTTGGTATTCGTTAACATAGTTTTCATTCCTGTCTTATTGACATTCTTAAAGTAAAATGCTTCTTCATTCAAGATTTTAATTCCTGAAAAATATGGAAATTTCATTGCAAATATTTTAGAGCTACCCTTTGGTGGCATAGGACAATGTTCTCATTGGTTATACATAAATACATTTCTAGGTGTTGCAGATTTATGCAAGAAATGATGACCATAGAGGTTATAACAATACAGCTGTTCATAGTCTGATGAACCTTGTAAATATTCATTATTAGTGAATGCAGTTGACATCTCTAGATCAGACATCATATTATTAACAGTCTCAAAGTCCCAATCATCAGAAAAGGTACTGGAGGTAATAAAGTCACTTAATGAAATTTTAAATAAATGTGGAATCTTCAAAAGCTCAGACGGGCCAAAAATGTCATATTCGGTTTTGTCCCAAACTATACCATCAGGTATAGGAATCGCTGTGATTTTCTCTGCTGACAATTCTCTTGCTTCACGATGGGATGATTTGTGTGGCTGGAGGAGTAAGTTCACTCTTTTACTTGCTGTGTCCATTTGAATATATCTTCCATTAATCAGCATAACCAGAGTTATTACCAGAGCTAACCAAATTTGAAAGAAGAATATTGCCAAAACAATCCATAGGTCAATCCATGGTGAAACCAGGTAAGTCTTTTTCAAGATTTGAAAAAAGTCTATTGCTTGTTCTTTGAAAGTTCTTTGTACTGGTGTCGTTTCAGGCTCACTGGGATCCTAAGAAAATGTATAAAAGTTCATGAAATAGCCAGAAGCAGTTCTGTCAAGGGTTGGAATTGCATCAGGATTTGTTGAATTAACTGGAACCAGTTGATCACTTGTTACTTCGTTTTAAACAGGTGTATCTGGACAAACTGTTATTTGGGTCTCAAGAGGTACAAGGTCCATAGCATTGTTGCTTAGTCCTCTATTTCTAACTGTCGAATCTTCAAAGGAGATGAGTCTCTCAGTATGAACCTCTTGGATTGTAGATAGAGGAGTGCGTCTGCTACATTGGCGGAGTCCACTTGGCCTACTGTTCAGTATCGGCCATGTATTGTGGTTTGATCAGGTCGATGGACACACATCTTTTCTCCTTTTTACTAGCAAGGGGCGGCAAAAGTACTGTTCTTGATCCATGGAGTGCTAGGACAGGTACTTTTTTTCCTTTCCACAACAGAATTTCCCTCAGGATGGAATGGAGAAGAATACCGCAATGCTATGCCCAGACTGGCCATTGCTTCTTTGTAAGCCCTAGAGCTAAAGGCAGGACCCTGGTCAGAATGTAGTGTGCCTGTTGCGAATGTGCCGATAAAGACTCGCAAATCTTTTATAACAGTTTGAGCGTCAGCCGAGCCCTGAGGCCACATCCATAGGAACCTAGATTTAGTGTTTCTGGGACTGCATTTGTCCAAGAGGATGCCTGCACATAGATAGTCCAATGCTGTCTAATAATGGTGTCTGAACTGGGCTGGCTATGTTATAGTCCGGTATCTGGTGGCGTTCTGTACTGCGATCTCTATTGCATGCTATACAGTTATTGATGAAGATGTGAATGAGAGTATTCATTCCTGGCCACGAGTACATCTCTTTTAGTTCTAAAATTGTTTTTGAGATCCCCTGATGTATCAGACCCTCTCCCAGATGTGCTTCGTAAATCAAAGTTGCTCTACGTTCCCTGTTTGGAATTACTCTATCCCCCACTCCAGGGATTAAAGCAAACGGAATGTTGTTCGCATCAATTACATATGAGTATTTGAGTGGAAACTTTTTAGATAATGCCGGACCGCTGCCTTTGCTTGATGCATTGACAGCCAGCATTATTTCGAGGTCTATTTTTGTTTTTGAATGAGTGATTGCAGCTACGGAAGCTGAATGCCATCACGTTGGTGACTCAACGTGTGTATCACGTGAGAGTTCTGTAGTCTGTTTCCCAACTGAACTACTTGTTCCCAAAGCAATTTGTGCTTGATTGTGCCACCTTTTGTATCTTTGAAACCATTTTGAATCCAATTCTGTAAATATTAATTGTAAGATTGAACACAGTAAAAAGAATGGCACACTATCAGTGTGGGGAATTCGCGATCTGTATTTTCAAGTGCCATCTTAAATGCTTGTAGTTCAGCTCGCTGAGCTGTACAATCTCCTAGAGATTTGTTTTTTGTGACCATTGGTCTGAATTTGCCATCTCGCATGCGACCTTTAACGATAGCACACGCTGCACTGTAAGCTTGCTTACTCACCGTAGCGGGCTGTGCAGATCCGTCAGTATAAATTATACATTCGTACTGATCAAGAGGGAGAATTATCAGTAGGCAGAGGACATTCGCGTTCATATTGCAGGAATGCTTGTGTTTTTAAATATGGATCAAAAACGCATTCAGCATCAGTTGCAGCAAGAGAATTAACCCATTGTATACATCTTGGATGTAAAGCTTTTGCATTTGGAATGCTAGCCTTTGTAACTGCCTCTAGGGCTGGTACAGGAGTCACAACCATAATGCATTTCCCCTGTGCTAGAGCTCTTTCTTTTGCTACAGTGGTTTGAACTGCTGTCAGAATTTTTTCTGTAGAAGTGAATTTCATTTCTGCTTGTATATACAAATGTGATTTGTATGCAATGGGTACTTTTTCACCTTCGTTAAAAGTTAAGTAGGTGAATCCGCATTGACCCGGAATTATTCGGATCACTAAGTTGCGTACGTTTACGCGTGTTTGCAAGTATTTTGTTGCTAACATATCTGTTTGGCGTGAACGCAAAATTTCTGTGTGTTTTTGTGTCCAATGTGTGATTTTAAAATCAGGTTTGGTTAATTCGTAGAGAGGTTTAACCCTTTCTGCGTAATTTAAAATGTAAGTTCTTCCAAAATTCAGGAAACCTAGAATCAACTGTAAGTTTTTCAGCGTTTTTGGAGGTTGGAGCAGCACACACTTTTCTAAAAAGTTGGCTGCCAAGCTTTTGCCTTCACTTGATAGTTCATATCCTAAGAAAAGGACGTTGAGGTGGGAAACTCTTAACTTTTTAAAGTTGATTTTTTAACCCATCTGAGGCGAAGCCCAATATTATGGTGCTCACCCTGTTCAAGTGCCTATCCAGGTCATTGTCTGTCAGATATATATCATCGACATATGACAATGCCTCGTCATCATAAGTTTGTAGTAACTCTGTTACCCTTGCTGAGAATAACCCCGGGCTGTTTTTAAATCCCTGGGGCACTCGACAAAATTGACGCTGGATCCCCATTATTGAGAAAGCGGTCACATATCTGCTTTCTGGTGCAATATTTTGACAAAAGAAACCATTTGAAATGTCTAATGTGGTTTTATATTTTTTACGCACAATGTTATTAATTAATGCTGTACTGTGTGCAGTTTGCACTGCAAATGTTTTGCAACAAGAATTTAAGTGTCTGTAATCCAAAACTAGACGATATGTATTGTCTGGTCTGGAGACAGGAAACAAAGGATTGTTCATTGATGAGGTGCATGTTTCAATCACCCCCTGATGTTCAAGTTGATCTAGCATCTCCCTGACCTGTTTTTTAGCTTCTTGCTGAACTGGGTACAGCCTTTGTGCAGTTGGTTCATTTTTTAACTGGATCTGATGGTGAGGTAAATCCTCATCCCATCCTACATGATTTTTATACGGTGCTGAGGCTTGGGCTACTGCCCATTTCCTGGCTAATGTATATTTTAGATGAATTGGAACATGGTTGGAGAAGGCAGGTGATGGAGCGGGTAGTACAAAATTGTGTTTACCCCCCATTCTGCATGTTTACACTAATTAGAATAATCTATTTATTATAATAAATATTAATGTATTTGATATCTAATCAACATTACTAATGTATGAAATACATGTGGGATTTGCATTTTGCATGGCTAAATAATTTGTGATTAACATAGGTATGCATACCAATACTAGAGAAATGGAATATTGCATGATATATGTTGCTTTTGTGATGTAATTGTAAGTTGTACCAGATGACATCATTGGGTGAATATAAACGCTTTAAATGTCGCCAATATGCTAGATAATTACACACACACATAGGGAAATTAGTAAGGGTTAAACATTTTATTTGTTATTTCCATGTTTTAATTACTTTTTGTTTTTGTTTCACTTAAGTTGACTAATGTGGCCTAGGACAAAATGGCCGACCAACATACACGACGAAACAGCTACCATTCCACGAGGTTTCAGACCAAGTACGCATGCCCCAGGCTCCTGACCGAATGGCCTCAAGATGACCCACACAGCCTGTACCCAGACATGGTCACGACTGGACTTTTGCCAAGAGCTTTAACAATGGACAACTTTTGACAACCGGATGGATCATGTTTTACGGAGTGACATCATAGACTTTGCAAGACCGAAACGGATGATCTTAACCAACCAATCAGAAGTGCCCAAAACTGACTTTCGTTACATTTTGTCATTACATTTATTATAAAAAGATGGTAGAATAGTGAGTTGCGCGGACCTTTTTCTTTTTCCTGACGTTATGCTGACGGAGAGAACGGTGACACTGCAGGACAGCTGTTTCCCTGAATCTTTGACAGGCTAAATTGCTGCCCATTTTCCTGATGAACTGATGACTCTAAAATTGATGGGCATTGAGTGATGTGGACACGCTTATGGTCCAGACCAAATCTTTGGGACTGTAGCGTGCTGCATGACGAATTGATTGACTTAAGAGGACGACTAATAGCCAGATTAGGTAAATATGATGTTCTGTGGTTTGATTAAAGTTTTTACTAAAATTTGCATTAATTAGATAAAAAAATATTATTGATGAACAAGCAAATGTGTTGGGTTATTTATTATCATCTGAATATAAATGAAAAGGATTAGAATTACTTTTCCAAATTCAACTAAATTGATCCATCGGCTAAGAGGAAGGAATATCTTGAGATTCAGGATCAAGATGTGCTGGATTAAAGATATTTAATGTATGTTTATGTAAATAAAATTCCTTTAGATTATAAGATATTCTTTTCACGTAAGCGTTTGGAACACCTATCTCTCCTGTAAGGGCAGACCAAATGAGTGTGTGTGAGTGTTGGTGTTATAGGCCCCACCAATGAATGTATTGAGTGAAAGCATTAGTATGATATCTGGTCTGTGACGAAGGGAGGATAGGAAATTCCACGCTGCAGCACAGGCATAATGATGTTCTCGCCATGTGGGCAATCCCTGACAAACTCTGGTGGCCAGTCCTTTTCTGCTAGAAGTATATCATAACCCTTTGAAAGATGCTCCCAAAAGAGTGCTTTCACTTTTCTTGGTATGTCTCCGTCCATCCGGAGTGTTACTTCATATAACCTATGTGGAGAACTAGCCGTGGTGTCTACAGTCTCAACTTGTATGTCTTCATTCAAGTCCACTGTCTCCAGAAGTCCCTTCAGGTTCTGGCGAGCTATTGTAACTTCTGCTGCACTGTCCAGCATAGTCTGGGCCCATTCTCCGTTCCTGAGTTGGGTTCTCAGTATCCTCGGCATGTCTGATCTTCAGACCTGCTACCTTTTTCTGGGAGAATTGAGGTTTTGCTTTATTTTTCTGAATGTGCTTTGGACTTCACACGCTCTTCCTTGTTTTCTGACCGTCCTCTTCTTTTGGATGTCTGTGATGATATCTGAAAGGTACGAGAGGGATGTGTATCATTATCTTGATATCTGTCAGGTTTTCTCAAATTATCCCTATTCCTGAGGTTGTACCTCCTTCTGTGGGGGAGACCTGCCTCAGGAATGAGAACGCTTCTCTTTGAATTCTGTTTGCTATTTTCCCACTTCTTTTTAGAAGAGGTAGGAGTATTTTTAGAAAAGACCTTATCAGGACTTTCAGACAGTTGTGGTTTTACTGATTTCCCTCCCAGACTCTGCCTAATTCTTCATAGGATTTTTCTATTATTCTGGCTAGTTCTTGTGGTTGTTCTGTTACATCAAATTCCCTTAATTTCTTGCGGATTGCCACTGATGCTGCTTCTCCTTTAATATAGATAATATTATTGTTGAGACCTGGTCGAAATTTTTAAGTAACTTCATACCTAAATTTAGAGCAGGCTCTGCACCGTATTCGTTTTGAATCTGTTTCAGGACGTCAGGTATTACCGCCATGTGTTTTTGTGTAGATTGCAGCAAAGACTGTGCCCCAAGTGGTGCAGTCTTCCAGATGTGGTGTGATCCCCATTGGTAAACAGATTGTTAGAATTCTGTGTTTCTCATAAGGGCTAGTATTAGGAAATACTGCTTCGATTTGAGTAATTTTTGAGCTATCCAGAATGGAATTTGTTCACGTTTTGTGGGCATTTTACCCATGACTGCGTGTAAAGTCTGTGGAGTGGTTTTTAATGTATTCTCCTGATGAGGGGCTGGATTTTGAATGGTTAAAGGTGGTTCGACTGTGAAAGTCCCCATGACATATTGAACCAATTGTCTATAAATTTTGATTAGCTCCTTGAGTTGAGCTAGTAGATCCACGTCTGACATTTCTTCAATGTCAGGATGAGGTGTGTAGCCGGCTAAAATCGGCCATGTTGCTCCTGGTCTACCTAGTGGACCGAGCCTGGTAATGTGATTGTAATGTTTTAGGGCGCCTTTAAGGCGGAGCTCATGCTCCTGGTATGTGAGTGGAATTTCAATATCCTCGAAACGAATATATTCCTCAGGTGGATCATCTTCTTTATAGAAAGTGAAACACATGTGTTAATGGATTTGATTCTGGGCATACTATCCATGAATAGAATACCTCTGTCTGGTGAGTTTCATGTGCCTCTATCATGAAAACTGCTCTACCACCTCTTGGTGGTAGAGCCATGTTTTATAAGTTTAAGAGTGGTGGCTCTCCTTACATTTAGTGAGATGTGTATAACACCCACATCGTCTTCATTAAGACCTGTAAGGTCAGCCACAGCTTGACCGTTGTTGACAATAGGATCGTCATCCAACATTGTTTAATGAAAATTGCAGAGCAAGTTTCAAGGGAACAAAGATAAGGTGCACAATATTTTGGAACACCGTATCCCTCAACGTTGAACAAATCAAACAGCTAATACATAGGACTTTTGTCCTACTCAGTTATGGCGGATATTATCCCTACCCACTCCAGACGTCTTATGGATATTTATGAGTAGAGGGTCTCTGAGAAAAGCATGACTGAGTTACTCCAGTATCTAGCGTTAAATTAGTGCCTTACCAAACCGTTGGGCGCCATGTAGTGTAGTTCCCATATCCCTGATAGGCTCTGCTCATTGGAATAACATACACTATAGATTTGACATAGGACTAAGGTCAGTATGTCTCTATCGAGTGTATTAAACTTAATTACTTGTGTGTTCCAGCTAATTCAGAGGTCACTAGAAACTTCTCGAATATACAAGAAGGGATTAGTTTCTGACAACCGCATAAACATGACAACTTTGTTTCCCTTTAGAATCGGAACAGTCTCAGAATTGTGGAAACAATAGATAACAGTTTCACTCAGTCAATCTTGCATGCTTTGTTTCTACAGAGTTGCACAGAAATAGAGAGACAGGCGTTTCAATAAAAGGGTTTATTGAACAGTCTTATTTCTCATGCAAGAGATATGAATTGCTACAATCGTAAGACAGACTGTGAAGTACAATATGTACGAGGTTAAAAATAATACTGCAATAGCATGGTTTGTAGCTATGACACATATTAATCAAAATACATGCATAAATAACATAAGCTAAAATGTGATACTCATCTGTTGCTTCTAAATTGTTCTACCCCAGTGTATCTAACCTAAGTGCAGTACGAGGTTTGAAGTAGGTGTTATTTCTAAAGTATAGCTAGCTATATTTTAGTTTAGCCAAGAGTTGCCAAAAGTTTCTCTAAGTTCTAGTTAGCTCCATACCTTAGAATGAGAGAGGTTGGAATCTCTTTTCTGGACTTGATAGTCTAACCCCTCAGAGGGAAGTCAGAGAGCACTGGAGCTGGATTCTCTGCTAGGAGGATGGCAGCGTCAGGTCAGTGCATCAGGCTGGAACAAGATCTCATTCCGAACTTGCCGTGGCAAACCGCGTAGTCTGGGTTGGATCGAATCCTCAGGGAACCGCAATTTGCCAGAGCATGTGCTGGTATATTTATACCTTGAAGGTGGCTAGGAATGCCAGTATTGACGTAAAAGTCGGGCAAAGGAACATCATGAATAAAGCCCTAAGGAATGACTCGCTCTCCGCTTCCGAGCTGAGTGGTCGCTCCCCTGCTGCTGAGGTATCGTCTGTGCAGCGCTTACGCTCTAACCTGGACTGCGATTAATAATTACAGCCTGCTGTATGCTCTTATTGCCGCTGCGTGCTGGAACTGCCGCTTTGCCCATTTTTGATTGCTGAATTTACCGATTTGCCCATTTGCAGTGCGATACTGCTAGCGTGACTCTGTTGCATATTTTGTTTTCATCTCGCCGCTTTAACTCATTTGCATTTTGTTCCGTAGCGTGACCCTGTTGTAGTATTTGCGTTTCCCCCCTAGCGCTCCTGCCGCCCTGACCCCTCCACCTCCATTTTGTTGTTGTTGTCGTCCTCCTTTGCCCGCCCCGCCTCCCAGCTGAAGCGCCCTCGCCCCTCCCCCCCACCATCCATTTATGGCCAATGCCCCCACGCGCAGCGTCCACGCGCTACGTACACGCCGAAGGTGCGCCAAAGGTAAGCCCGTCTACGCCCGTCCGCGCCTGGACCGCGCCCAGCGCCAGACCCCCTGCCCCTCGCGCTACCCAGCCCTCCCGCATTACCTACGATGCCACCACCCTCCTAGCCCTTAACCCCGGTCGCGCCCCCAACTGCGTCCAAGCCGCTCCTGGACACACCCATGGCCCTTTCTCATGCCACTCCTGCAAATTCATCGGTACCGACAACATCTCTGCTACGACCACACCACAGATTCCCGACCCCAACCACCTACAATGCATCCTTCTCAACACCCGATCGGTCCACAGGCATGCCATTGACCTTTGGAATCTACTAGACACCATTTCTCCGGACATCGCCTTCCTTACGGAAACATGGATGAATGCTTCCTCCGCACCAGACATCACCATTGCCATCCCTGAAGACTATAAGATCACCCGCAAAGACCGTACCAGCCACACAGGAGGAGGAATCGCTATCGTCCACAAGAAATCTATCCGCATCTCAACCAGCTCTGACGTCAATCTCGCCAACTCCGAACATCTTCACTTCCAGATCCACATCGACCCCAAAACAACACTCAGAGGCACTCTCCTCTACAGACCTCCAGGACCTCGCGCAAAATTCAGTGAAGACATCACGGACTTCATCACCCCACACGCGCTCCCCTCCAAAGATTACATCCTTCTGGGAGACCTCAACTTTCACCTTGAAAAGACCAACGACCGCAACACCACCACCCTCTTGGACAACCTCGCCAACCTCGGACTTAAACAACTAGTCACTTCCCCCACCCACATCGCAGGTCACACACTCGACCCCATCTTCACATCCAGCAATCATGTCTCCTTCAGCCACACTACGGATCTCCTCTGGACCGACCACAGCTGCGTTCACTTCATCTACAACAAGCCGAAACCCTTCAACCACTCCCAACCTACCCTGCAAAGAAACTGGAACAAAATCACCACAGACCAAATCTCCGCATCGCTCCTTCGAAACTCCCCAGCCCTCTCTTCTAACGCCAACGAAGCCGCCGCCAACCTCACCCTATGGTTATACAACACCGCCGACACCTTAGCTCCACTGAAAAAACGTCAAAGCAAACCTGGCAGCAAGAAAGCCTCATGGTTCAACGATGATCTCAAGAAGTCCAAGAAACTCTGCCGCTCCCTTGAAAAGGCCTGGAAAAAAGACCCAACCACCAGCACCAAGGACGCCTTCAAAAGCGCCACCCGCACTCACCACCAACTGATCCGAAAAGCCAAGAAAACAGCATTCAAGGATCGACTTGACAACAACGCCCACAACAGCAAGGAACTTTTCAACATCGTCAAGGAATTTTCCAATCCCTCGGCCAACTCCAACGACATCACCCCCTCTCAAACCCTCTGCGACTCCCTAGCCTCTTTTTTCCACAACAAGATTGCAGACATCCACAACAGCTTTGACAACCAACCCGGAAACCAACCCACCCTACCATCTGCTGACCATCTTCCCCCCGTGAACACCCTCAACGCTTGGAACCCAATCTCCACTGATGACACCATCCGCCTGATGAATTCCATCCACTCAGGATCCCCTACAGACCCATGCCCTCACCACATCTTCAACAAAGCAGACTCCGTCATAGCACCGCACCTCCGAAACATCATCAACTGCTCCTTCAACTCTGCTACCTTCCCAGAAGACTGGAAACACGCTGAACTCACCGCCCTCCTGAAAAAACCAACAGCGGACCCCACCGAACTCAAAAATTACCGCCCCATCTCGCTTCTTCCATTCCCGGCCAAAGTCATCGAGAAAGCCGTCAACAACCAGCTCCCCGCTTTCCTCGAAGCCAACAAATCCCTCGACCCCTCACAATCTGGCTTCCGAGCAAAACACAGCACTGAGACCGCCCTCATCGCAGCAACAGACGACATTCGAACTCTACTGGACAATGGAGACACAGTCGCCCTCATCCTCCTCGACCTCTCTGCAGCATTCGATACAGTCTGCCACAGCACACTTCTACAACGCCTCAAAAACATCGGAATCCAAGGAAAAGCACTTGAATGGATCACCTCGTTCCTCACCGGAAGAACCCAGAGAGTCCGCCTTCCTCCATTCAAGTCCGAGGCCTCTGAAGTCATCTGCGGCGTACCTCAAGGATCCTCACTCAGTCCCACCCTCTTCAACGTATACATGAGCCCCCTCGCGGCCATCGCACGCCAACACAACCTCAACATCATCTCCTACGCGGACGACACTCAACTAATCCTCTCTCTCACCAATGACCCCAGCACCGCCAAAACTAACCTACACGATGGAATGAAAGAAGTTGCCGAATGGATGAAACAAAGCCGTCTGAAACTGAACTCAGACAAAACAGAAGTCCTCATCTTAGGTACTTCCCCCTCTGCATGGGACGACTCCTGGTGGCCGGAAGCCCTCGGAAAAGCACCCATCCCGACAGACCACGCACGGAACCTTGGCGTCATCCTGGATTCTTCACTCTCAATGAACAAACAAGTCAGCGCCGTATCCTCTTCCTGCTTCAACATTCTTCGCATGCTCAGAAAAACATTTCGCTGGATCCCCTCCGAAACCAGGAAAACAGTCACCCACGCTCTGGTCACGAGCCGACTGGACTACGGAAACACCCTCTACGCGGGTACTACCGCAAAACTCCAGAAGAAACTCCAACGAATCCAAAACGCATCAGCCAGGCTCATATTAGACATCCCACGCAACGAACACATCTCTGGTCACCTTAAAGACCTCCACTGGCTACCCGTCAATAAGAGGATCACTTTCCGACTGCTTACCCACGCACACAAATCACTCTACGACATCGGACCAGACTGCCTCAACTCTCGACTGTCCTTCTACACCCCCTCCCGCCAACTACGGTCTTCCAGCCAAGCCCTCGCCACTGTACCTCGCATCAACAAGACCACCATGGGAGGCAGATCCTTTTCATACCTGGCTGCTAAAACATGGAACTCACTCCCCGCTTACCTTCGCCTCACCCAGAACCACCTAGCGTTCAGAAAGCAGCTTAAAACGTGGATATTTGACAAATAATCCTCCTCCCCTCCCTAAGCGCCTTGAAACCCTCTGGGTATGTAGTGCGCTATACAAATTTTATGACTTGACTTGACATGTTCATGCATACTTAATGAGTTCTTGGAGAAATCAATATTCAAGCTGAGGGAAATTCCTAAAGGCTTAAGGGTCTGGTTTTCCAATAATTCGTTGTGACGTGGATGGACGGATGTAGGTGGCCATGCCTGTATTTGGTTTGTACGGACAATGTCTAAATAAGGGCCGGATTTCTATGTCCAAATAAGGGCAATGTGAATTGTACCTATATAAGGGCATACATCGGGAAACCTATATACGTAATCTAAATCTGCACACAACACAGTAAGAGGCAAAAATATGCCTCTAGAGGATCAGATAGTATTGAACCTTAGCAGCATGAGGCAGTAATATGGCTCAGCTGGATAAGGCAATATTGAGCCTTAAAAGGAAGAGGCAGTAATATGTCTTAGAAGGATCAAGCAGAATTGAACCTTAGTTGAAAGAGGCAGCAATATGTCCCAGCAGGATCAGGCAGTATTGAACTTTAGCAGGAAATTGAAGTAATATGTTTGCAGAGGATCAGGCAGTATTGAAACTGAGCAGGAAGAGGCAGTATCTCTCTGGAAGGTCAGATAGTATTGAACCTAAGCAGGGAGGGGCAGTGATTTGTCTAAGCAGGATCAGGCAGTATTGAACCTTAGCAGGAAGTGGCAGTAATATCTCTCAGCAGGATTCAGCAGAATTGAACCTTAGTATGAAGAAGCTGTATTATGTCTCCAGAGGATCAGGCAGAATTTAACTTTAGCAGGAAGAGGCAGTATTGAACCTTAGTAAGAAGAGGCAGTAATATTTCTCAGCAGGATCAGGTAGTGTTGAACCATAGCAGCAAGAGGCAGTAATGTTTCTCAGCAGGACCAGGCAGTATTAAACCTTAGCAGGAAGAGGCAGTAATATGTTTCCAGAGAATCAGGCAGTATTGAACCTTAGCAAGAAGAGGCAGTAACATGTCTCAGTAGGATCAGACAGTATTGAACCATAGCAGGAAGAGGCTGTAATGTGTCTCAGCAGGACCAGGCAGTATTGAACCTTACCAGGAAGAGGCAGTTATAAGTCTCAGCTGGAACAGACAGTATTAAATCCTAGCAGTAAGAGGCAGTAATATGTCTCAACAGGATGAGGCAGTATTCAACCTCAGCAGGAAGAGGCAAACGCCAGCGGATTCCGCCTCAGTAGACACTATATTACAGATACTGAGAGACCAACGTGCTGAAGCTAAAGAACACTATATTCAACTGAGGGAGGATAACAGCAAAATGCATACTTCACTACAAGAACTTGCTTCCAAACTAGGTGGGATCACCCAAGACATTGCGGGACTCCAGCAACGTGTGGTTGAGATTGAGGAGGCCAATTTAAACACAACTGCTGTAACAGAGAAACACGACACCCAGCTGCTGGCACTACAATCAAAAGTTGAAGATTTGGAGAATCGACAAAGACGGTCCAACCTGAGACTTTTTGGGATCCCGGAGGGCTCTGAGGGGTTTGACCCGAGGTCTTATTTAGTGGGGCTGCTTCAAAAGGCTTTTCCAGATCTAGCAGACTGGGACTGGGATACACAAATCCAACGTGCCCATCGTTTTCCCTTGGCTATGAGAAACAGAAAGAGAGAAAACCAGTTCCCACGGCCCCTTATAATCTTTTTTGGCAACTTCCTATTACGCCAAGCTGTCTGGCAGAGAGCCCGCCCTAATGCCCCTGTAACCGTAGGGGAGCTTTTATTTTTTGTCCGATCAGATCTATGCAAAGAAACAATGGACAGGCGATGGATGCTACGTAAACTGATAGATCCCATTAAATCTTGCGGGGCCAGGCATTTCTACAGGAGCCGGCTCGCCTCAAGGTTATCAAAAATGGTCATACTCACTTTTTTAACGATGCCAAAGAAGCTGAAGCATACATCTCTAGATTTGGCACGGTTTAGATCCTGCAATGTCTTAGCAAATCTGTCTGCACCTGGTGGGCCTCGTTTTGTGTAGAAATGTTGCAGGCTACACGGCAAAGCACTGGGAAACATTGATTATGCTACCCCTTTTTCTTTTTTTTCCCTTCCCTTCCTTTTTTTTTTTTTTGGAGAGGGTTCGGGGGGGGGGGGGGTACTCTTAGGTGTCCTGTTTTGTGCGCTGCCCTTCCAGTGGCAGCTGTTACTCAAGGGCGGTTCTTCCCCTTCTGGGGCGAGAATCAGGGTGGGGGGGAGTGGGGGGTTTCGGGTGGGTTAAAATCAATAAAAATATGTTTCAGGCTGCTGAGGAAGAGTGTTTTGAGGACAAATCAGTTCTGGCCCTTCGGCCCTTATACATGACCTCATATACGAGTAACAACGAACACTTTAATATGCCCGTTTTTAGGCTAAAAAATCTAATTACTTACAAATGCATGAAATAAAGATCTTGGCTTGGAACGTAGCAGGGCTCAACAGCAAGAATAAGAGAATGCTGATTTCAGAAGAACTCAAACTACATAATCCACATTTCGTCCATCTCTCAGAAACGCACATTGCCGGCAAGGACAAAAAACTACTTAAACAACTGGGCTACCATATTCTGGTTTGCTCTACTTTTGGGCTTTCCATAAGAGGGGTGGCTATCCTTACAGACAAAAGACTCAAATCTGAAATATTGCAGACCTTTCATAGTCAAGACGGAAGATGGGCGATGGTCCAACTTCGTTTTCGAAAACCATACATATGTCCTTTGTGTAGTATACGGCTCTAATATAGACGATCCAAGCATCTTCGATCTACTGAAAATAAAACTCTTGGATTGGGACGGAGAACCCATTATTATGGGGGACTTCAATTGTATAATGAATTACAAAATAGACTCAACTCATCCAGGAAGCTTTCATAGGATGCGCAAAACCAGGTCATCCATATCTGACATCTGTCGTATTCACAATACTAAGGATGCTTGGCGATATCTACACCCGAACACACCAGGATATACGTATTATTCAGCACCACATAGATCTTGCTCTAGGCTGGATATGGCATTAATTAGTGACAATCTATTAAAACATAGCACAATGATCCTATGCCCTCGAATCTCATCGGATCACAATGCGATAATCTTAGCAATCACCACACCACATATCAGGATCCCTCCCAGACCATTTTCCTTCCCCAGGCACTTACTCTCAGACGCACAATTTGTGACACAGCTTAAATCACACTTGACCGAATTCCTGTATATTAACATCGAATCTGCTCCTTGCCTTACGGTCTGGGACGCCTGCAAAGCGGGTATTAGGGGTTTCACCCAAGCTTATGTGATCAGAAAAAACACTGAACGCAGAAAGCACAAGGCACAGATCATCTCAAAAATTGCATCTCAAGAAGAAACCTTGGCTTCTGCATTTCGATCAAATTCACCTGGGCTTACAGAGATTAGCCTTAAACTCTGCTCACTTAAGAACGAGGCTAAAAATAAATTCATCCAAAAGAGCAGCGCAAATATTCACAAATACAAGATTTCACAATATGATAGTGGAGATAAGATTGGCAAAATCCTCGCCTATAAGGTTGCCGAGGATAGAGCCCATCACAAGCATCCGGGGTAGCAATGGTAAAAATTTTAATCAACAGACGGAAATAGTAGAACAATTTGCGGATTATTACAGTACATTATACACTCCAGAAAGCATTCCCAATTTAGAAGCAATCCAAGACTACGTTGATAAGTTCTTAACCAATCCAGAGTCTAACACAATGCAAGAATCGATGTCAGATATTATTACAGGAGCCAAATTACACCAGGCAATAGAACTACTACCAGCAGGGAAAGCTGCAGGGGAGGACACAATCCCTTTGGAGATTTACAAAATCTGCATAGCCGAACTGGGACCTTTGTTACTGGAGGTTATACAAGCTGTTGGTCGTAACGGAAAGGCCCCAAAATCATGGAACAGGGGAAAAATAATATTCTTTCTGAAAAAGAACAAACCAATGGAGGAGAGAGGATCCTACCGACCAATATCGTTGATCAATACTGATGCCAAAATATTTGCTAAAATATTAGCTATAAGACTGTCCCCCTTCCTGCCTTTAATTGTTAACCTGAAGTATTTCGGGGTTCCCAAGGCCTACACGCTCCAGAGATTACCCACATACACAAAAGAACTGTTGGCACGGAAGCTGTAAAAGGCAAAGAACAAATTTATTAAGACCCCATGGGGTGGTGGTACACTCAAACAGCACCCTTCGGTATTGCAAAAGGTATCACCCCGAACACCGGTGTGACCCCGTTTATATACAATTTTGGGGCAATAAAAGATAGGCGGCACAAGTTAAGACGCAGTTTTAGAGACATACATAGTCATGTTTTGGAATACTGCCAGCTCATTGGAGGGTTTCAAACCCGCTGGTCAGTTAGCGGCACATTCCTGAAGGTATACGGGTCAGTGAGAACTGCGCATGTGTGGCTTGACCAGTACTAAAAATATCCTGTTGCTGGGCAGATGTGAGTGGTCAGTGGAATGGACAAAGGACTAAAGGGCACGTCGGCCACGAGGCCGCTCAGGATCTAAGATGGCCGCCACAGTATTCAAAATGGCGTTTATCATATACAGCCAAGTTAAGGAGGACAACGTGTAGGTTCAGCTAATCGCTAACACGGACGGGCCAATTACGACAGACGACCCTTTTAGCGTTTAGCTGAATCTACCTCATAATGAACATAGTCTGGATGTTCGTCCTCGATGTCAATTAACATAATTTGTGTCACCTCCTTATGTAGCATCATTTTATCGTGGACAAGAGCTCGTCTCGATGGCAAACAGGCCGATAGGCACATTGAACATAATGCAGGACCACATTGGATACACAAACAGATAAAAAACATTGCTCCCACAAGTATACAGAAAATTGTCAATAGTTTCCAGCCCCAAGTTGCAATCATGGACCAGAACCATCCAGAAAGTGTCCAAGTTCCATTGTCCGGTTGTATTTCGGCAGCTATTTTATGCAGCTTTGAAATCGCATCATACACAGATGGAGAATTATCAGGCACGTAAACGCAACAGCTGCTTCCAATGATCCTACATGCCCCCCCACGATCAGCCAAAACAACATCCAGCACCATCCGGTTTTGGAGGGTGACAATTCTGGAAATCTGCAGTTCTTCGGTAATATTCCCCAGGGCAATAGCAGTGTCATTTGCAACAGCCTCAACAACACGTGTCAGGCGTCTGATCTTCCGACTGTTCAGTGCGGCCCCCACAAAGGAGAATAGTCCCAGATTGAAATCCACATATTGTTGCAACGCAGTGTCCGTTTGATCAATGTCCTCTAGTGCAACAGTTCGCTTAACCCTGTTTAAAACAAAGTCATGGTACAGAGTATAGTCGTTGTGATACATCGGTGGGGCAATGAATACAGGAGGTAGCACAAACGATACATAACATGTGCCCAACCACCCCACTGGAAGCTGATGGTACCCCTTCGTTCCACAGATGAAGTAGGTGTTTCTGGATGCAACAAATGAAATGCCATTCGGGCTATCGAACGTGAGAGTAACGTTACATTCACTTTTCCCCACTGCAATCGTGCCCTTATTTCGGATACATAAATCAGCTTTCGTAGCAATGACATTTATAACATGAGCACTTGATACATTCACATTTCTCTGATTGCTGTATATTCGTGGAGCAGACACATTGTCGGGCTTATACTCTTCCCATTCAAAACGTGTACCCTCAGCCCGTGGAAACCCATCCTTGTCATGGGGACATTCTTTATTTAGGCGGAAAAGCACCCCCCCTTTGGTTGGCCATCTCAAGGTAAAGAGGAGGGTGTACCAGGCATTGCAAGACCCATTATGCGAAAACGGGAGTGGAATAAGTGGGGTGCCCCCTCTCTTCTGGTGCCCAGGCAACATTCCACACACCCAGCAATTAGAGGTATTGGTCATATTATGTGTGTGGTGAAGAATCTGAATGAAGCTGTTATTTAAATACGTTTGACGGTGGCGTTCTTCATGAAAAGGCAAGGTAAAGTGAAAATGTTCAGACGGTGCCGGGGTAGTCGGCAGCAAATGTTCACGTACAGGCACCACAAGTTCGACTACCCAGGCAATAACAGCTATCACCACAATCGTGAAAACAAAAAGAAAGGCACCCAGTATTTTCTTATCTCGCGATGCCATCGATGCCATAGTGCAAGAAAGTTTTGTGCAAAGTCTCAAAGAAAACAAATCGTTCACAGTTTCTCACAAATAATCTCTGATACACGTACGTGTATACCTGAAAAAAGAAAAATGCGGTGCTGAACTCCGAGGTAGCCGTTGTTTTCTTCTCCGGGCCAAGACGGGTGTCGCTACTCTGGCAGAACTGATCCCCCCCCCTTGGAATTCCCGGTTTCCGTTTCACAAACCTGGAGCGGTTACCAACCAGTTCAAAAAAGGGAAAAATCTTCTTTATCGCGGTCGTAGATTGTAGCGCTCTCTTCCAGCAGCAGCTTGGTCCGGGAAGGCTCCCTCTACTTCGGCCGACGTCACAGCTGGGCTCTTTTCTTTCTCCAAGATCTCTTTATAATCAGTAAGCACAGCAGGAGTCACCAGATCCGGAGAGACTCGGCGACAGTGAGTCGAATGCACCCACCGCTTCCTGTTGGTCACTCGTACTGCGGTGCGGGTTGCCAGAAGGACCTGCTCGGGGCCCTTCCACCTGGGCTCCAGACTGCTTGCTCTTTCAAACGAACGGATCATCACACGATCCCCAGGACGAAGATCGTGGCCCTCTCCAGTAGAGTTATCAGGGAGCGCTTCTCGAACCTGTTGGTGAATGGAGAGCAAATCATTTGTTAATCGTGCCAAATAATCATTCATCATAACACAAGGCACATCATGTATTAATCGCGGCTTGGGCACTCCCCAAATATTCATGGGGCGGCCAAACACCACCTCATAAGGTGTAAGGCCAGTTCGTGAATGGGGCACTGATCTAAGAGACAGTAGTGCTAGCGGCAACGCATCTGGCCACTTCAATGATGTAGACGCCACAATTTTGGCCAGCTTAAGCTTCAACGTCGCATTATACCGCTCGACCAAACCTGCTGACTGAGGGTGGAATACAGCGTGGAACTTTTGCTGAATCCCCAACCCCTTCAGTACATACTCCACAATCTTTCCGACAAAATGGGGCCCATTATCGCTCCACAAAAATTTGCAAACTCCAAAGCGAGGAAAGAATTCCTTAAGCAACACCTTAGCTGTTGTCAAAGCCGTATTGTCTTTCGTGGGGTAGGCCTCAACCCATTTGCTAAAGGCACACACCACCACTAAAACGTACTTCAGGTTATTGCAGCGCTCGAGTTGGATGTAATCCATTTGAAGGACTTCAAACGGTGCAGAAGGTGGAACGAACCCTCCTTTCGGAGTATAGGCCCCCTTTCCAGGATTGTGTTGCAAACATACCAGGCAGGTCTGCACTACTCTCTTTGCAGTGTTCGCAATCTCGGGATGTT
Organism: Triturus cristatus; assembly: GCF_964204655.1. NCBI lineage: Eukaryota > Metazoa > Chordata > Amphibia > Caudata > Salamandridae > Triturus > Triturus cristatus. The sequence goes on along the minus strand of NC_140579.1, from coordinate 116,515,658 downwards.
CCCAAACTCGTGTTAAAAGCTGAGTTATTGCAAGAGCTCCGACATGCGCCAGTCCATGCGTCATCTGGACCATCGCCTGTAAGTAAGCCGCAGGCAATTTCCACTTCTCCATATCTTTGCTTCTCCAACATCCCTCATCATCTAGCACCCCATCTACTGCCCAAGCCGCAAGTTCAGATTCTGTAGCTGAATTTTGTATATCCCGTATCTCTACCCTAGCATCACTCCATCGTTCAGCCTGCGATTGTACCACGTACATGGGGGAGCTAGTTTGGGACATAGCCGTTTGCCTTGCTATGCTGTCTGCAAAGGCATTTCCTTGGCCCACCTTATCCGTAATTTTCTTATGGGCACTGCACTTCACTATCGCTACTTTTTTAGGGCCAAGCAGCGCATTTAGGAGATCGCGCACTAACTCTCCGTGCATAATGTGCTCCCCATGTGACGTCAGAAACCCGCGTTCCCTCCAAAGAAGCCCGAAGTCATGGGCCACTCCAAAGGCGTACCGGCTGTCTGTGTATATGTTCACACATAGGCCAGCACTCAATTCGCAGGCTCTTGTTAAAGCTATCAGCTCTGCTGCCTGAGCCGATTTTTGTGGTATTCTAGCTGTTTCTACCACCGTCTTAAGAGTCGTGATCGCATATGCTGCGGAAGTCGTGCCATCTGGCAGCCTCAAACACGATCCATCAACCCACAGTTCCCCATCCACATCCGGAAGTGGCACATCCTGTAAGTCAACCCGACCCTTTGTCTGTTCCTCAGTCAGGAAAACACAATCATGATGTTTTTCTTCCTGACCCTCCTCGCCCGGATAGGGCAATAAAGTCGCAGGGTTCAAAGTAGCGCATCTCTTCAATGTTATGTGCGGCGCTAAAAGTGTCAGCTCATATCCTGTAAGTCGTGCACTCGTGAGGTATTGGGTCTTTGTTTGATTTAACAGGGCGTCTACTGCGTGAGGAACCAACACCAGCAATTTGTGTGATAACACTATGCCCTCACTCTGTCGTACGGCTACTGCTGTTGCCGCTACTGCTCGAAAACACCCAGGCAGCCCTCGTGCTACAGGATCCAAAATGGCAGAGAGGTATGCACATGGTCTCTGCTTATCCCCGTGTAACTGCACTAACACTGACAACGCGCACCCATCATTCTCGTGCACGTACAATGTGAAAAGTTTCGTGTAGTCTGGTGTTCCTAACACGGGTGCAGAACAAAGGGCCTGTCTCAACTGTTCAAAGGCTTTCTGACATTCGTCTGTCCATTCAAGAGGCATTGGTGTAGTTTTGGACAATAATGCTAGCAGAGGTTTTATGATATGTGAGAAACCCATGATCCATTGTCTACAAAAAGATGTCAACCCTATAAAGGCACGCACATCTCTCTGCGTGCGGGGGACTGGTGTATCTAAAATCGCCTGAATTCGATCAGATGTTAATGCCCTCCCCTCCTTAGACAACAGATGACCGAGGTAGGTCACCTGGGGTCTACAGTATTGAAGCTTTTTCTTAGAGACCTTGTGGTTGTTTTGTGCCAAAAAGGACAGCAACGCAAGCGTGCTCTGTTCACATTGTGTATAGGAGTCAGCAGCAAGCAAAAGGTCATCCACATACTGGATGAGCGCAACGCCAGACTGCAATTCGAAGGAATCTAGTTGTCGTTTCAAAGCCTGGCTGTAGATGCTAGGGCTCTCAGTATAACCTTGGGGAACACGACAAAATCTATACGATTTATTATTGAGCGTAAAACCAAACAGATATCTGCTATCTGGGTGAACAGGGATAGAAAAGAACGCATTCTTTAGATCGATAACGCTAAAAGTGGTGGCTGTCGGTGGAACCAAAGTAAGCAAAGTCGTGATATCAGACACCACTGGGTATTGGGGAATGACAATTTTATTTATTTCACGCAAATCAATAATAAATCGATAGATCCTGCCATCTGAATCTCTCTTAAGAATTGGTAGAATAGGGCTGTTACAGACATTATAAGGGACCTCCTCCACTACCCTCGCAGAAATCAAATCCTGAACAATATGTGTTAGTGCAATTTCACCTTCCTTCGAGATCTTATACTGTGGCACTCGTGGTAGAGGGGCCCCCTCCTTAACAGTGATATGTATTGGTGGAATACGCATCTCTCCCACATCCGTATCTGATGTCGCCCACAACGTGTGCGGCAGAGAGGCCAAAGCGGGGATATCTAAAATGACACAAAATCTGTCACGTGTAGGGCAGTCATCAGGATCAGGGTAGTTGTCATTCAGAATAACCCGCACTCCTTCTGGAGCGCAGCGTATTGTTGCTCGAAAATATTTGAGTAAATCAATGCCCAAGATATTATCTGGGGTATGGGGCGATAACAAAAATTGGCCAAAACTAAAGTACTTGTCAATACATAGTGCAAGGGGCTTGGACAATGGGCTGGGGGAGGGTGTGCCATCAAACCCTACACACGTAACCATTTCGCCAGACAGGGGAGCCCTCGGAACCAAGTTTTTCGACAAAGCGCTACGAGTAGCTCCTGTGTCGACTAGAAACTGATCAGTAGAACCCAAAATACCCGCTGTTACATATGGACCTTGCTGATCTACTGGCACTTCAACTGATTCCTTACCCCATCCTACGCGATCCTATGCATGCACATAATCCTGATGTTCCACATTCTCTCCTTCCAAAATCTGATATTGATTCCGTCTATCAAACGTATTTCGTTCGTCCTGACCACGGCCCCTCTCCTCAACCTGTCTACGATCACCTCCGCCACCTCTCGCTCCAGTATAACCTCCTCTTGACCTTCCACTGCCTCGACCACGCTGACTACGCTGTTCACGAAGTACCGGACAATCATCGGCCCAATGCCCAAACTCCTTACAATAAGCACACTGATCCTCCGCAATGTCCGTACGGCCATACGACGCATTTCCTCCACCTCGTCTACCTCTATCATTCCCTCTACTCTGTGTTCCCCGAACCTGTGCCAACATCACCTTCGTTTTCAATTCCTTCGTCTTTTTCTCTACATTTTCTTTAGCCTCCACTTCCTGCCGCTCATAGTACTGAGCCATAGTTAATAAGGACGCAGGGGTCGCCGTGGCCCAGGAACTCTCACTCGACTTCAATCGCTTTGCAATCTCTGGTAGGAGATTAGCCACATACTTATCTACAAACAAATGCCGACCCGTATCGTCAGTTAAAGATTGACCACTGTAATCATGAAATGCCTCCTCAAAGCGTGTAAAGAAATCTGAGACTGTTTCATCTGGTTTCTGCTTGCACGACGTTAACATGGTCCAATCTATCTTTTTGGCAGGAACAAGCGTTTTCAATTTATGCAAAATAGCTGCCGGAAGATCTAGAATTAGCTGACAAGGCTTACATGCTGGTTCTCTATCTAAATCTGCAGCATTTATCTCTTTCCAGGTCCCCCCCAAAATCGTTTCATCATTAGTTTTACGAATTTGCCTCCACATATCAGGTGGTAAAATTAACCCAAAAAACAAATCTATATCTACAAGAGTCATCACACAAGACGATATAGCCCCCTCTACCCCCTCATAGAATGCCGCTGGGTTCTTTCGGAGATCAGGTAAAGAGTTTTTAAGTGCCATGACATCTGCTCTATTCCATGGTGTATACACCCAATTGTACACAAAATATCCCTTCGCATCCTTTGACAATTTATCATCATCCGTACCTTCCCCTTTTGGTGGAACATACAAAGGCGCGGCTTCACGCATAGGCATAACATGCAACGCAGAGCTCTTATCTGAACCACGAAGAGAACACTCCTTAACCGCCCCGTCGTTTCCCGGCTCGGATTCCTTTTTCCTCCGTTTCAGTTCCTGGCGCAAATACGTCGTCTCATCCCGCAGCGCGATCAAATGTTTGAACAGGTCATCCACATCTGTAAGATCAAAATCACCTTTAGCTAAATTCTCACGATATACCGACAAAGCTTTAGGTTCTAATGTTTCAGAAACTTCACGATATGCATTTACAACTTCATCCGCTAAAATGGACAAAAAATACATTAATTCAAGATCCGACCACCCCTGTTTCTCCGCTACCACCTGTTCCTGAGTAACACAATGCTTATTCACTTTACGAGCCCAACTGCGCAAATGAGCGGACCTCTCCGCAGTAAACCTGAGAGCCGATACCCCTTTCTGGCTCACTTGAATCTGCCCATCATCCTCGGAATCCGCAGCCGGAGCCGTCGGTGAAACGTACGGAGGCGGTGACCGATCTAACAAAGAAAAATCATCAATTTCATTATTAAGGACAGGATAAAGCGGTCGGCGAATAGGAAACTGCCCAGTCATTTGCAATTTACGTTCCCGTTCCTCCCTCTCTTTCTTCTCCTGCGCCTCCTTCTCCTCGAGCTGTAAAGCCTTATCCCGAGCAGCCTTACGCTGCTCTTTATCCGCCAAGGCAACCTCACGCTTCATTCGTTCACGCGCCGCTTTCTCCCACATTCGTACACAATCAAACATATTTTGTCTAGACCTACGTTGAAACATACATTGCTCGACAAATTGGATTTTACTCAAATCGTATGACCCGTGTAGGGGCCATTGCAATTCGGAATCGGCCTTAGTGTACTTATGCCATAATTTACTGTACATAATAGGTGGAAGGCCGTGCTTGATATACATGTCCCTATTTGGTGTTCCCTCTGGGGGAGCCGGCTGTGATTCCGCTAACCTAATTGATGCATCATCTCCTAAGCAACACATTCCCCGGAGCTTGCTGAAAACAGGCATGTTCGAAAAGTATCACAAAAGCGTGACACCAGACCAAATGGCACTTACAGTTCTTCACACGATTGTGCCGCTCAAATGAAAAAACAAGGTTAGAGAAACATCTCTACATGCCTGCCTATGTGAAGTGCACTACACATATAAGTTCAAAGATCACAAATTCAAAATGTTAGCTAACTCAGATCAAAGTTCACAAAATTCGGCGAGCGTCCGAAGACTGCCTCACCGATCACAAATCTCAAGACTTCAGTAAGCGCCCGAAGACTACCTTACCGAACACAAAGCTTACCAATTCTCAAAAGTCCAGATTCCAACTGCCAAGGTTTTGTAAGCCAAATCAGCCAAACGGCACTTTCTCAGTGAAGCGGACACTCGAAAACTCAGTCGGAGACCGGCGCCACCTGGAAGGTCAGATCGGAAGGAAAGGAAAAAACACCTTGGCAGCCAAGACTCGGGTCACTCGTGGCAGTGCGCGTCCATGGCGAGTTTCCAAGCCTTCGTCACGACCTCTCCTTCGGGCATCCGAGTCGCCGATGAGTCCCTTCGTGGTCGCCAATTGAAGTATTTCGGGGTTCCCAAGGCCTACACGCTCCAGAGATTACCCACATACACAAAAGAACTGTTGGCACGGAAGCTGTAAAAGGCAAAGAACAAATTTATTAAGACCCCATGGGGTGGTGGTACACTCAAACAGCACCCTTCGGTATTGCAAAAGGTATCACCCCGAACACCGGTGTGACCCCGTTTATATACAATTTTGGGGCAATAAAAGATAGGCGGCACAAGTTAAGACGCAGTTTTAGAGACATACATAGTCATGTTTTGGAATACTGCCAGCTCATTGGAGGGTTTCAAACCCGCTGGTCAGTTAGCGGCACATTCCTGAAGGTATACGGGTCAGTGAGAACTGCGCATGTGTGGCTTGACCAGTACTAAAAATATCCTGTTGCTGGGCAGATGTGAGTGGTCAGTGGAATGGACAAAGGACTAAAGGGCACGTCGGCCACGAGGCCGCTCAGGATCTAAGATGGCCGCCACAGTATTCAAAATGGCGTTTATCATATACAGCCAAGTTAAGGAGGACAACGTGTAGGTTCAGCTAATCGCTAACACGGACGGGCCAATTACGACAAACCCTCAACAACACGGGTTTATAATAGGGAGGGACACAACAGCACACGTAAACATGGCTATCACGGCATTTGACGTAGCAGAGACAGAATCCACCCCGCTCGGCATGATTTTATTAGATGCCGAGAAGGCTTTTGACCGAGTGGGCTGGGACTACCTTTGGTGTGTCCTCTCTAAGCTGGGCTTCGGGGGGCAATTCTTACGAGCTATACAGGCTTTGTATGATAGCCCAACAGCCTATACATCCTATGGGGGCCTGTCCTCTCAAGAGTTTCCAATTCTACGAGGTACCCGCCAGGGCTGCCCTCTCTCGCCTCTTTTATTCGCCCTCTCACTGGAACCATTCCTGCATGCTCTCCAGTTACAAACCCAAATCGCTCCTTTTAGGTCAGGCACCCAAACACTAAAAATAACTGCATATGCCGACGATATTGCGGTCTACTCACAGGATATTGTGGCGGCACTTCAAGGCATAGCTTCTGAGGCCGAAAAATTCGGGATTGTCTCCGGTTATAATCTTATCTTACAGAAGACCCAAATCATAGCCAATTATACTCCTGCCGTCACAGTTCCTGAGATATGCAAAAGCGCCACCTATTTAGGAGTTAAGCTAACGGCTAAAATCCAAGAAATCAACAACATAAATTACAATGCACTAGTTAAATCTACTATCTCACTATTAAAAAAATGGCACAGACTACCACTGAATATTATCGGCAGAATTAACTTAATCAAGATGAAGGTACTACCTAAATTCGTGTACTTATTCCGCTCCATTCCGTTGGCCCTAAATAATTCGTTTTTTAAACAGCTAGACGGTGCATTTAGTAGCTTTATATGGGGCTATAAAAAAGCGAGGAGGTCATTGAATTCTTTGAAAAACAATACAAACTTGGGAGGGCTTAACTTTCCCGATTTTAAATTATATTTTTGGTCTGCTTTTGTTTTTCGTATTCGTTCTTTATTAAACCAGGGCGGAGCATTTTTTTTTCATTCTTTTATGTTAAAACATGATGCTAATATGTTTTTACTATGAGTCAATGACCCCAACTACTTTAAAAGAGTAAAATTCAAGACCGCAAGAGACATAGCAAAGATCTGGGATAACATTCTCATTTTCTGCAAAACTACTTTTTTTCATCCTAAACTACTGCTGTGGGGCAACCCGGGTCTTCCGGGAATCTTTAACGAACACAACTCTCAAAGCTGGGCAAGACGGGGTATTAGGCATTTAGGGGACTTATATGGCACGCAAGGTCTTTTTGACTTTAACACACTTAAACTGCTTTATGGCCTCCCCGAATCTATGAGATTTAAACATCGACAGATACATGATTATCTGGTGAACAAAAAACGACTATTCGAGATTACTGACTGCGATATCTGGACTCACTTTTACTCTTCAACAACTAAATCAGCAATAAGTAACACTTATAGTCTCTTAACCAACTTCAAACTAAACGATTGTTCTAAATTAGCTGCCAAATTGGGTAGGTTGCTAGGCACAAACGTCACATCGAAATACATAGAACGCTCCCTATCTAATATTAACAGCTGTGTCCACTCTTCTAGCCTGAGGCTACAGCAATTTAGAACGACTTGCATGCTATATTATACACCGGAAATCATCTCCAGATGGTCTCTTAACAACTCTGTTAATGATCACACTAAATGCCCCAAATGCTCGGCCCATGCAGCTGATCTGGTACACATGTTGTTTTCTTGTCCCACTCTTAAGGATTACTGGTCAGACATCCGCAAGGTTCTTGAAATCAGGTCAACCCAGCTCCCCCTATTCTCTGCCTCCTTTGTTTTACTAGATATCCATCCCACTCCTTTTTCCCAGGCTGCACTGGCTTCAATTCTCATGTCTTGTGCTAAACTAACTTTGACCAGAGCCTGGATTCGCCCTGACCCACCATCGGTGTGGGATTGGTGGACATTGGTAACTGAGATTTACTCAATGGAGGCTGCACTTGCCCATCTTAGGGGGACCCGGTCTTTGATGAAACACGAAAAGAATTGGGGTTCATTTATGGAATAGTGTCGCTCCTCCTCTGTGTTTAATTTTGTCTATCGGGTTGGTTTTTCTTTTCTTTCCTTCCCTCTTGTGAACAAACACATGTATTACTGTATGTTTTACTCACCAGCCTGTTCAATAAAAATATTCAAAAAAAAAAAAAAAAAAGGAAGAGGCAGTAATATGATTCAGCAGGACTAGGCAGTATCGAACCTTAGTAGGAAGAGGCAATAATATGTCTCAGCAGGACTAGGCAGTATTGAACCTTAGTAGGAAGAGGCAGTAATATGTCTCAGCAGGATCAGATAGTATTGAACCTTTGCAGGAAGAGGCAGTTATATGTCTCAGCTCGATCATACAGTATTGAACCTTAGCAGGAAGAGGCAATATTATGCCTCTAGAGGATCAGATAGTATTGAACATTAGCAGGAAGAGGCAGTAATATGTTTCCAGAGAATCAGGTAGTATTGAACCTTAGCAGGAGGAGGCAGTAATGTGTCTCGGCAGGACCAGGCAGTATTGAACCTTAGCAGGAAGAGGCAGTAATGTGTCTCGGCAGGATCAGGTAGTATTGAACCTTAGGAGGAAGAGGCAGTAATATGATTCAGCAGGACTAGGCAGTATCGAACCTTAGTAGGAAGAGGCAATAATATGTCTCAGCAGGGCTAGGTAGTATCAAACCTTAGTAGGAAGAGGCAGTCCTATGTCTCAGCAGGCTCAGACAGTATTGAACCTTTGCAGGAAGAGGCAAAGTGGTCAGTGGTCCTGACACCGCAATTATGATGCAACTGCACATGGTGCGGTCACAAGCTCCCATTTCTCCATGAGAGCTTGTGTTGTGGTTGGAAACTGGCCACAGCACAAGCTCCCATAGAGAATTGGGAGATTCTGTTAAACCCTGCTCTGAATGGCAGGCACCTCACTGTGTCTGCCACACGGTGCAGGGATTAACAGGGGGGCACAGTACCCCAACCGGAGGCAGCTAGGGGCTCCCAAAGTCTCTTTCTGACATGAAAAGCCTGTCGGAAACCGATATCATAATCTCCACGGCAGAAATGCCATCCATAGGGGATTATGTGCGGTTTAAACTATTTAAATTCCGACCCCCTACATTGTAATTAGATTGTCAGACTTTAAACCTATGATGTCAGTCAGAAGCTCACCCACAACATCGTTATAGAGTCCATAATGTTTTTTATTTGCAAAATATGTTTATCAAATTGTAAAACATCTATGTTGTTTACTTTTTAATTTGAATTAAAGTGGTTTGCTTTTGAATATTTTATGTTATTGGTTTATATATATACCTACATATGTGGATTTATATTTAATGTTTATTAATTTAATGTTAGTATTCAATATATTATTCTTAATATTTTACTTTATATATATTTAAAAATGTATATTTAATGCAACGGTATTATTGAAAACTTTGTTGTTTTCCCAATATTTCTGTACATACTTTTTAAAGTATAGGTTGTTAATATTTTTGTAGTCGATATTTATGTCTCGATAATGGTGTAGGTTGATAATATGGACCTCCATATTTTGTCAGTGAACTGTGACTGAGGACGATGGTAGCAGTGGTGGTGATGGTGAAAGTTGTGGTGATAGTGGAAGTGATTTTGGTAATGATGGTGGTAATTTGGGTAGTGTTGGTAATGGTGGTGTTGTAATAGTAGTAAAAGTGGTGAAAGTGGTGGTGATGGTGTTAATAGTGACAATGTTAGTGGTGAGTGAGAATGGTGATGATGTTGGTGACAGCAATGGTGGGTGAAAGGGTGGTGATGCTAGTCATAGTGGTGATGATGATGGTTATAGAAGAGGTGGAGAGATTGGTGGCTACGGTGATGAGAGTGGTGATGGTAATAGTAGTACGAATAGAGGTTGTGAACGTGCTGTTGGTGTTAGTGCTTGTGGTAATGGTGTGATGGTAGTGCTCTGGGGAGTGATTGAGCTTCCTGGTACTTCAGGACACATAGGCCCTGATTACAATGTGGTCGGAATTGACTTTGACCGACACCATTTCAGTGAAGGAACCACCCGACCATAGGTCGGTGGTTCCACACACTGAATTACGATCCGACCGCACAAAGGATCTCATTACGATGTCGGGTAGAAATGTCCGCCTGACACCGTCTCGGATTGGGGATCTGACCGACTCTCAGTCAGCGGTTCCACCCGACCGATTACATTGCTTCAGAACACCGTTCGGAAGGACTCCTATTGGCTTCTATGGGAGCCTGTCTTCCAACCGATAACACAGGCCCCTATGGTGAAAACCTTGCCCCCTATTGTGGGCACCCCATAGTACCTGCCACACTGTGAATGGTTTTACAGGGGGGTCCCTTGGGTACCTCCTCGACTCCAAGAGAGAGGACTCAGGGTGAAGGGTGTCCATCTAGGGTCCCCTAAAGTCAGCTTCTGACAGCCTTTTCCTGTTGGACAGACTGAATCGGAAAGCTGTCAGAATCCGACATCCTAATTGGTCGGTCGGAAAAGCTGTCCATAGAGCTGTACAGATCACTTCCGACTGACTCTGATTCTCTGATTGCCGCTCGGGACCGATTTGGAATGGTTTCCCTTCCAACCACGAGCATCGTAATCGATCAGGTGGATTGTTCTCAACCGACTCATGCGGATGGGTTCCGCCTCGGTCTAGGGGAATCTTTCTGACCGACATCGTAATGCAGCCCATAGTGGTGTTGTAAATTCCCATTTCTCAATGGGAGCTTGTGCAGCAGGCAGACACCGCCCAAAGCACAAGCTCACATTGAGAAATAGGAGTTTGTAAACATCCCTGCACCGTGTGGCAGGCGCCTCACGGTGTCTGCCGCACAGTGTAGGGGAGATATTTGCGAACTGCCATCAATTAATCAAGAAGATGACTTAATGGAGGTAGGCGACAATACTGAAGGTAATGCTGTATAAATTACACTTTGAAAGGACTGACTCTATCTACTGTGTAAATAAGATTGTGAATAGTAAATGTGCGTAAATGGATTAGATCATCCGAATGTAACGTTTATTGCGATAAATTGATTATGCCCTTTATTTCTTCAAATAAAAACATTAATAAAAAAAATGGACTAAGAAGAGGAAAGGCAGTAGTCCTCCTTACCATGCGTTTAACCCACCCCATCTCTGTTTGTTCTGACCAGGATATACCCGATGCCTGGACAACCACACACTTGGCAGTGAACAGCTAGGTAAGCATCGCAAGCTTCAACATGACCAAGGGTTCCATCTATGTAGCTGGGACTCTGGGACAAGAGAGATCTCCTAGGTTTTTGCAGATGAAACAGGGAACATGGCGCTTTTCTCTGGGGTCCTTGGAGTCTTGGGGAAGATCGCTCCAGGGCACACAGGAGCACTTCTTAAGCAGCGCACAAGTGCTTAATGCACTCCTGCAACCAGTGGCGTTTGAGATGTAGTAATTTATACTTTGTCTCATATACAATTTACAGTCACAATTCTGGCCTATCATGCAAGGATTTAGATAGTCTACTACCCTTAGGCCATCATTACGTTAAGCGTGGGCCCGAATATGGGTCGAATATTCCACACCCCTGGAAGTAGCAATACTAGGATCCTGGTTACGAGAACAATCTGTCCCCCTCAGTGTCCACTAAGAAATGAGAAATTATCATGAATCTGTCATTCTGGGTCTGGCTCTCCCAGTAATTCCTCATTTTCCCCCCAGACGAAATCTCCATGAGAAAGTAAAAAACATGACGTAGGAATGAATAAGAAGATCAAATCATAAGTACTAGGTAAAGATTAGTTTTAAAAATATTTTTTGTATATATTAATTTTATACGTATTATCAAAAGGTGAACTATGAGATTTGCCGAAATGCATGGTTTTGGAGTGTACCATCATGCATGGTTTACCTGTGTAACTTCAAAAAAGAACCTACCATTCCTGGATCTTATGATCAGCTCTCAAGATGGCATACTCACGACTGAACTATATAAGAAACCGATGGCTCGGAACTCCTTGTTACATTTCCAGAGTTTCCATCCACGGGCTCTGCGAGAAAATTTGCCCTTTGGGCAATTTCTCCGCATTCGCCGCAATTGTTCTACAACTTCCAAATATTACGAACATGCCAATCAACTTTCTGCTCAACTATTGGATAGGCAATATCCCAAGAGTACAGTGAAGACATCGATGAAGAGAGCCCTAAACAACCACAGGGAGGCTCTCCTGGAAAAACGGATTCGTGATTCAAGCACGGAGGAGAACCGGATAACATGTGTCAACACTTTCTCCAGCCATTCTAACGCACTTAAGAAGAGCATTCTCAAGAACTGGAGAGTGGTCAAAATTGAAGGAAAGACCTTACCTCCTCCTCTATTTGCCTATAAAAGGAGCCAGAACATCAAAGACCAGCTGATACACACACGCCCTCGAGCGTCCCAGAGATCTGCGGAGCTGTCCTTGTGGGGCCTACCCCCTGTCAAAGGTCATTTTCCATGTGGGAACTGTTCGGTGTGTCCCCAGACATCACATACCACTGAGGTTGACATTGGCACAAGTAGACCCTGGCGGCTTGATAAACACACTAATTGCAATAGCGAGAGGGTCATTTACCTTATCAAGTGTCCCTGCGAAATGAACTATGTGGGGATGACATCAAGAAAAATTAAACTCAGAATAGCAGAACACAAGAGCACCATTCGGTGCAAAAAGAGTGCCACCAAACTCACCAATCACTTCATTTCGGCGGGCCATAGAGAAACAGATCTTCGTTGGGTGATACTTGAGCAACCCCATATTCCCCAACATATCATGGATATCCAACGGTTTCTCCTCTGTAGAGAACAGAGATGGGTGTACCGTCTACACTCAGACACCACAGGACTTAATGACGATATTCCCTGGCTTTTGCTTTAAACTTGTTGGATATCAAAGAGTACGTCTCTCACTTAGTACCCCCCGGTCAACACCTCCCATTCTTTACCTTATCTGTGAAAATGGTGTACATGATGTGCGATACGTTTAACTGGAGGGTCTTTAACACTTGTACAATGCACTATGTTTGTGAATTCTGTATTGAACCCTTTTTAGTTACATACTGAACCTATCATAAGGTTATCGCGCAATACTCAGTCATAATAGTTCCCCTTTCTCTGTTTTCGTGGGTCTGACAAAACCCCACACACCACATATCCCTCTCTGTGTCGAAATAGATATGAGCGCATGCCCATCAATTTTAACACGCTCAAATGAGAGGCCTGGGGCACGCGCTTATAGAGGTTGTCTGATTATGATGATGTCCTCGTAGGGGATTTTATGTTTTGTTTTGGGAACTTCCTTCAGGTATTCAGTTTATATAGTGACTATAGCGGTTATGTACACTGGCCGCTTCTGGGGTTGGAGCTTGCCGTAATTCCCTTACATTGATCAAGGGTGGGAATCTATTGTATTCGAGATGTATTACTATAGCGCCTCGATTACGGCACCTGCGCACTCAACCGCACTTTCAGTATATGCGCAGTGCTCGATAATGGAGGAATGGTGGACCGATGTCTCTGGTACGGCACATGCGCACTCTGTCGCGATCACCGCGCATGCGTAGTACGCACCACTGTCATTTGGGTCCTTGTGCTGTTGCAAACTTTGCAGGCTTTACAGAAGCCGCCCGAGTGTAGTCTGATCGCAGTTGTCACCGCGCTCTGCCGAAACTGATTGGCTGTACCAGATTTATCTGTTTACATTTTTCATCTCGTTTCGAGCGCATGCGCAGTACCTTTTATTGGCTTTGGGGTCCTCGCGCTATTGCAAATTTTGCAGGCTTTACTAAAGCCATCTTGCTAAAACAGACTCACCTGTTTACAATTTAGTAGACTATAAAACACTCCCCCTCTGCTCGCGTCGGTACCTCTGGTCTTTACTCATAGACCGCCCTGGGGTACCGACGGAGAGGTAAGCTTGGCTCTTGCTTTGAAAATGCCCTAGAATTCTTCATGAACAACTTAAGAGTCCTTAACACTAGGGGTTTTTAACCCCCTGGATCTTTTTCATTGGCCCTTTAACTACATCTTTCTTTCTATCTGTTTAGAGGACAGGGGCTATTTACCCTGATTGGGACATTAATGCCATACTTTGTGCCTTCACCTATTTTTAGAGACATGGATAAACTTTATACTTCTTAGTCGCTTGGTATGGGGAACATCAAGATTTAGGCATGTTTTACAACAGCCCTGTTTCTTTTTTCCTCTCCCCTTTATCAGAGCGGGGCCCCCTTCCCTGAGTAGAGCCAGGTTGAGGTGAGGGTATCACCCACATTTGTAGGGTAAGTGCAATCTAATATACTTTTAGATGTTACTAACACAAATTTGTGTTTTGTGTGGCGGTATATTTGTACTGCTGTTTGCTGGACTTGTCAACACGGATAGCTCTTCGCTTTTCCTCATTTATGTTTTTTTACTTTCCTAGGTGTCCGGTTTTTACATCCATGGAGTTCAACCGGTGGTAGGAATGTTTGTAATATAATATAATATATTTTTACACTTTCACTTATTCATAGTAGCAGCGAAATTAAGGTCCTGATGAATGCCCTCGATACTTTGTAGATCCTTGTGGGCAGAAACATGTCATGTCGACCAAATACTATGGACAATGAGCATAATGTCGATGTATTTATGCTAAATTGCCATTTTGCTTTTTAATTTTGGCAGAGGTGCTCTACCGATTAAAGTACTTTTGAGTTTCTCTAGCCATTTTTATTCACATTTTTTTGATTTAGTGCTGCACTTTTTTTGAACCCCTTTCACTCGAAGGAGAAATTACTATTTTCTTGTCATTTCTGGTGGAGATCTGATTACAACCCTTGTATGCCACCTCCCCTGACCCGCGACCAGGCTGTTCCATCTAGCTCTGGTGTGGTGTGTCAGGAGAGACAGACCCAGATGATGACAACACACTGACTCCTCGGTGATTGATGGGTTCTGTTCCCTAAAGGGATCTTCTCTAACTAGAGATGTCAGAATGAGTGGTTTTTGCCTTTTGTTTATCCTGGTTGACCCAGTACCAGACCCAGGTTGTCTAGTGTTATAGTATATGGTTTTGGAATGTACCATCATTCATGGTCCAGCTGCAATTTGTACTGACAGCAATATAAGCATCACTACTGTCTCCCATATTTAATCTCAAGAGTTTATTTTAAAAACACCACAAACCACAGTCCGATAAAACAGCTCTCCTATTGGTTTCATTGACAAAGACGATACATCCAAATTGCTCAACACCAAGAGGCTCAGTCATGACAACTGCTTACCGTGATGCATGGATGGTGCCAATGAGTTCTTGCCTGAAGCCAGCGCCGCCTTCCTTACCACTGTCATCTTGCTGACACATGTCCCAAGCACCCACTCAGGTTGCCACTAGCAATCATCAGGCATGGATGGTATGTTCTTCCACAGGACAATGTTGTGAAGCAAACAACAGAGCAGCTCAATCTGGTAGACCTTTCCAGGAGCAGAGGAGGGCTCCTGCACCTTGTCCAGGCACCTGAACCGAGCCTTCAGGACCCCCAATGTCTTCTCCGCAGGACCCCTTGTTGACATGGATCTCAATGAAAGGGACTTCCGTTCCCTTCTTATGTCCCTCAGAGATGTCAATATCCAGGTGCGACTAGGATACCCTGAGTCACCACAAAATCAGAAATACACAACTTTTATACATTTGATGTATGGCGGTCTACATATCTGTTAACATGGCTGAAACAGAACAAGTGAAACTTACCAACAAGCAGTAGCGGCCCCTGATGGAAGTGCTGCCGGGCGCTGACATGGGGCGGGGGAGGGTCAGAGTGGGGGGTAGTAAACTACGGATTACGGCCGATTAGAGGTAAGTAAACATATAAATAAATAAAACAAATTTTGTTGTGCTCGCTGCATCGCATTTGACATTCGCCTGGGTCAAACAGCCCTGCCACCCCATCTGCCCCTCACTGTATCTCCAAATCTGGATTGTTGTTTGACTGGCATGTGGGAGGAAATCTAGTTTCTGTTTACTATATAGTAACCAAAAGAGGGGCACCCCCTCCATCGCGATGTGTTCGAAAGCCAATGCAGATTCGGACAGTGCACTATACCACCATTCATTCATAATCAGAACATGAGAAGCAGAGTAATAAGTGTAACCATTTGCCGCTGCGATGCCCCCGCAATATGTGGATTGTGCAGAAGTTTGAAGCACCACCCAAACATCCCCTCCATTCCATAGGAACTTATTGTTATGGGATTAACTTGTGCAAACCATGACCTCGGAATCTGGTATGGAAAGTTCTGCAGTCTATATAATAGTCTAGGAAGAGAGACCATCTTAAATATCGCGGAACGCCCGTATAGCGAGAGGGGAAGGGATGACCAGATATTTGTCTCATCACGGAGGCCGGTTAGAAGTGGATTTATATTACGTGCCCGCGAGATCTTTGGGCATGGGGATATAAAACTCCCAAGATAATTAAAGCCCTCTGTCGCCTGAAGCAACTGAGCCACCCACAAATTCCTCCCCTGGTTACCACAGAACGGGAATAATACAGATTTGGATAGGTTAGTGTGGAGCCCTGAAGTTTGACCGAAGATCCGAAGGATCTGCAGGATCCTCGGCTCCCACATAATCATAATTTTTTAAGGCAGACTAAAGTTGGCGGATGCTTGGTGTGTCTGTCAAGGACATGCTGCTTGTTGTACTTTTTGCAGTCCATGAATGTGTAGTTTACCCTGGTGCTGATGAGCAGAAAATAAATTATCCCCTCTAAATTAGGTGGACAGTCTGGTGTTCCTCCTCATACAAACACTACACTGCTGGGCCTTGGTAGCAATTATTCCCACACAGAGCCAGCAAGGTCAATAGAAACATGACTGTCCAGCCAACTGTAGAGAGTGAGTTGTATGGTTGACAGGGTAATCCATCAAGTACCCTATCCACCAGACTCTGAATAAATCCAAAAACACCCATGTACAAGTATGGCCTCTTCTACTGGCATGGATGTGTCTTGAAGCACAATGTTATGGAAATGTATAGGTATGTATGATATGTGCATTTATGAAAACGCAAAACACAGATATCCCGTCCACCATATTACAAGTGAAGTCTACGTCTGTTCAAATATGGCCACAGGATATCCAGCATGCTTCGCCCGAGTATTCTTTTCACCAAACTGTAACGAAGGCCCTTATTTGTAGGTTAGATCATGTCTCCTCTTACCCCATTTCAGTGTACAGGTTCCCTTCCTCCAGCTTCATGGATGTTAACACTACACTCCCAGTGAGTGTCTAATCAACCTCACCTTCAGCGTGTGAATTTGTATGGCCATGGAACGAAAAATGTAAACCACAGGCCTGTGACACTCTGATTGGCTCATGCAAATGTACATTGTGTGATTCCATCATCAAATACCACACACATGCATTCACAACATCTTGAGTTTGCACTAGAATTGTGAGTTGGACAGAATCAGAACACGTGTAATGAAGTGAGCCAATAGGCTGACACTTCCTTGGCACTGGCAAAAAGCCTTGTCCACACTCAGTGCTCTAGAAAAGTGAAAGTACTGGAACCTGGGTGCACCACACACAACTCTGTGACACACAACTCTGACACATCTATGTGTCAGGGACAGTATCCCTTGGCCACTACTTGAGGACACGCTTGTGGTGTTGTTTATCATATTGTTATCGTAATTTTCCTATCCCTGTGAGGTGTTAGAGTGCTAATAAGATGTATCAGTGGTTTCATGTTTATGTTAGAAAGCAGAAGTTTCTTTTCTTCTCTTCTGAGATCTGGCAAAGGGCTGCTCTTGCCAGACTTCTGCTAAGAAAAGGAGGTTGATCTCTATCTGTTGGGGTCTTCAGGGTCAAAGTTGTTCTTCTTCAGTAGTGGAGGCATATATGCCTTCTTTAATATCTCTGGGAGAGTTCTTTTGTAAGGATTTATTGTTGATAATATTTCTGACTGGGATAGAGACCAATGAGGACTGAAGTATCTTCTTCAAACATTGTGTAGGGCAGGGATCAGGCGCCAGCCTCCTTTGCTTCTAGCTTTCATCAGGCCTTTAAATTCTAAGGTTGTAATCTCCTGGAAGGCTGATATAGCTGAAGACTGTGGGCCATTGCGTTGCTGGTGATCGGTCGGCGGTGCAGTGGCCCGGCCCATATTTACAAGGCCATATAAAGTTCACCCTGTATGGCTTTCGTGTCCTTGTAACTACAGCCCCTTTTCACGCTGCACTTTGTGTAAAAGGGGAGTTGCAGTGTGTGTTCCCAAGCAACATCCATCCATGGATTCTGATGCATTCCCAGATTCACAACGTTTTGTAAATCTGGGAATGCTTCAGAATCCTATATCTCCCCAAGGAGGCTTATGAGTGGCACAACAAGGAAAAATCGTTTTATTTCTCCTCGTTTTTTCCACTTTCTATGCATGGTTCATTCTGCACCATGCATAGAAAGATGAAATCACCTCTCACAATGCAGGAACCCTTGCAACATGACGCAAGGGTGTCTGCACTGGCGGATGCCAGCCAGTTTTGTGCCAGCTCAGGGGAAAGCACCCAGATGGGTTGTATTGTTGTTAATACAATGCATTCCTGTGCTTTTAAAATGACGCAGCTCGGTGCAGAAAAATAGCTGGTGGTGCCACACCATTTCTTTGTAAGTGTGGCCCTTTGTATCTACAGTGATTGTTTTTGTCTGTGTCATTGTATCATCTGTATCATGGTAGAACTGTGGTTTCTGCATAAGAATGCAGTGTGTCTACTTTGTTTAGCTAATCTATTGCTCATTTATTGCAGACGTCTTGTGAAAATGGGGTGGAGACTTGACATCTCTGTAATTCAGATACAATATTGTGGCATTCCTTGGCTGGGCATTTGGCATTGTCGACCATGCTTGAGTAATGGATTTTTTTTATCCTTCTTTATATATATTTGTTACATTCTTTTGTATCTGTTTAGGCTCATTTTATCCTGAGGGTTCTTGGACTTGAGCCATCTGCCTTGAAGTGTGGAGATTTGTATTTTAATCTTCTTAGTCCTTTAATCTTCCAAGTGCCTTCCTCTTCCCTTTGCCTTGTTTCAAAGTTGTTTTTAGGATTAATATCTCAAAGCTGGTGACATCAATTCATAGAGCTTTTCTACTGACTTTATTCTTACAAGCTGAGTATTTTTTTTAAATACCGCTCTCCCTCCTGCATGTTTAGTTTGTTCCACTGCCTGCATGCTACAATGTGGTGGTGGGATTTAGTTGGAATTTTTGGGGGGATCTTGAGTGAGAAGGTGATGCTCGATCCAGGTAACAGGTGCATTTGTTTGAACAGTGATTAGTTTGGGGTTGGTCAAAATGATATCCCATATATGGCCTGCCTTGTAGGTGGGTCCAGAGATAAACTGTTGTGAAGTGTGCATATTTAGTCCTGATATGATTGCAGTTGGTTGAGACATATTTGGTTTATCATACCAGCTGTTTAGGACACAAAATGGACAGTTTTGTTGACAAATCTGAAACTGTGCCCAGGAGAATATCAGTGACAGTCCTGTTGCTTGGTGGTCTGTAGAGCAAGAGGAAGTGGCAGGTAATGTGGGGCTGTGTGGGCATCAAGCAAGAAGGGCTTCACAACCTTGTATGGTCACCTCCTGGGCAGGTGCATGACTAGACTTTCACAGTGCGGGCCTAGGCCTTCACACACATACAAGTTTGGTGTGAGGGTGTGTCCAAACATAACAGAAATAGTAATAGCAGATACTTGAATTTGTAGACAAAGGGCATGTGATAGAGGCATGCACCATGCAGGGAACACTGTCATCCTTCACGCCTTGATACCCTCGGGTATGTGTAGTGCTTTATAAATCCTTAATTTCATTTAATTTCATCTCAAAACAATGTAAGTTTATTCTAACATGATGTAGTCTTTTTTTGTACATTTGTGAGTCATTCCACGTGGTGTAGGTGCATGAAATATCCTATTGTGTGTTACATGAGTATTGCTAATTGTGTCATGGTGAAAGGCACTGCTTTGTCCAGTGTGTGCCAATGGGTTGTAATTATTGCCAACATGAAGACAAAGATGTCCTGGTCACAAAGTCGAATCATTCATAAAGTGAGTCAGAGTTTATGCTGTAAGAGAATGGCACTTAGCATAGAGTTTGGTTGCAGATGTGGGAGCCATCCAGTCCGGCCTATTACAAAAAGACTAGTAATGCCACAGATGAGATATCCCTCACACTTGTGATGAAGTATTCCATCCTCCAAACTCTGAACCAGGCCCAGTGTTTTTATACACATAAACATTCAATTTAAAAGATAATATTATGTTACCTTAGAATCTGTGGCTTCGCATATTTGGTAATGTAACTATATGTGCCCTTTCTTCACATTATTAACATTAGTAAGAATGATTCAGAACATCTTTGCTGTGTGTACATTTTGATATGTCCCTCTGTACTCTTTAACCGTTGCATTAATTTGTCTGTGATTACGCTAAATTGCACCCTTGTCTTCCTCCTTTTAGCGCTCAGGATATTTTATTTTCCTACCACTCAATCAATCAATCAATCAATCAGGGGTTGGTAAAGTGCACTACTCACCCGTGAGGGTCTCAAGGCGATTGGGGGGTGGGGCAAATCCGGATCAGTCGAAGAGCCAGGTCTTGAGGTCCTTCCTGAATGTGTGCAAGGTAGGAGAGTGTCTGATGTTGACAGGGAGCTCGTTCCCGGTCTTGGCCGCGATGTAGGAGAAGGCTCTCCCGCCGGTTCTGTTTCTGCGTATGTGCGGGCCAGAGCGAGGTCGGAGGAGTGGAGGTGCCTCTTGGGTGCGTGGAAACAGATTTTGTCATTGAGGTATTTGGGTCCAATGTCGCAGAGGGATTTGTAGGCATGGGTGAGGAGTTTGAAAGTGATCCTCTGCTCGACGGGGAGCCAGTGGAGGTCATGGTGTTGGGTCATGTGTTCGTGGCGCGTTGTCCCTAGGACGAGTCTGGCTGAGGCGTTCCTGATGGTCTGAAGTTTCTGTAGCAGAGTTTTGTTGATTCCGGCGTAGAAGGTGTTGCCGTAGTCCAGTCTGCTGGTTATGAGTGCGTGGGTGACGTTCCTTCTGCAGTCAGGGTAGATCCATTTGAAGTTCATCCGGAGGGTGCGGAGGCAGTTGAAACTGGTGGATGCGATGGCGTTGATCTCGCGGTTCATGGAGAGGGAGAAGTCCAAAATGATGCCAAGGTTACGGGCGTGGTCCAAAAGTAGTGTAGGGGAATAACAGGATGGCAATATCAAACCTGAAAATACCAAAAGACTCCGACTTTAGGTTTGTCAATTTATTATAAGGCCAAGAATAATAAGATGTATATACATCGTAAGATTAGCTTGTATAGATATAGAAAAATCAATACAGAGCCGATTCTACGGCTATAAGTAATTCGGCATAAAAAGAATACAATAGTGAATTCAAGGATCAGGATACAACTCAGAATAGAAGCAGCATCCAAATCTTTTTTCATTCGGAATAAAACATATCTGTCCCTACACTATACTAATAGGAGATGCTATCTAATACCCTTCCATCTATTCCCAAAGGTGTCAGCACGTGTTGACTTCCTAAGAAGTACTCACGTCAAATGGGTTAAGGTGCTTAAGACTAGGAGCGAGTTCTAAGATGCTACTTTCTCTCCGAAATCTAGCAGAAGTCTGGGGTCTCTGTCCCTGCACATCATACAATATAGAATTCGATTCTTTGCTTCATCCTAGTAAAACTTTCCATTGCAACTTTTTCTATGTGGGGAGGTTCACGCTCTTTTAATTAGTATTCCTTTGTTCAGCAAGTTGACCTTGGTTCCCAGACCAGCCAGACACGAAAACATCCTCCCTTCTCGCTTCTAACTGTCTTCAAAGCATTCTTTGTATCTTCTCCAATCTGAAAATAACGAGTTGGCATTCCGATACCTGCAGTAGGATGAGAACACTGCTATTTCTTGAAAACAACATGCATTTCATTATTTATTTCTCGAGAAGCCAAGGAGGTGCAAAAACAAGTACAGTCTTGGGCCTAGGAAGTCGGGCAATTTAAAGTTGTAGATACGGTGACATCATATGGTAATAAGCTGTCCTGCTTTCTGTATATGCAGGCATGACAATACATACATGATCATATTATAACATTGCACTACAATGACTGTTTAAATGAGTCTACTGGATACATGTTCATAATCATAAAACGCTGCAAACGATATAAATGTGCATGGGTGCATGACAACCATGAATATAATGCACCCATACAAAATAGAGTGCTGAAAGCGCTCTATCTTCTGCTTTAAGCTTCCTCCAGAGCAAGTGTGTGAAGAAGCGTCCAGGCTTCGGGGACGTAGCAGTAGGGACATTGGGGGTCTGAAGGTAGACACACAGAGAGGGAAGGTTTCAGTGAAACTGAGGGGCTAGTCATGATCCCACACCTTCATCTGAGTAAAAGGGCTGCAACGTTTGCCTCCCTTTTGGGATGGTGGCACCAACATTCGCACTTGTACCTGCCAACCCACCAACCTCAATCCTGCCACCCTTTTTTCACCGATACCATCCCGTCATTCATTCTGAAGATGGATAGCACCTCCTTCACTCCAGGCAACTCTCCTCCTGCTCCTGCCCCACCACCTCTGGTGTAGGAGGAGGCAATGCAGGTTCTTAAGAACTGCTCTGTAGATCAGAAAAAAATCACTACTGGACAGAATGACTGACATTTTGGAGGGCATCCACTGCACCTTGTCTGCCACACAGAGTGGTCCTGATGGTGGCAGAACCTCCTCAGACACCAGTGCTTCTGGGACAGATACCCGAATTCTTCAGCATGGCTTAAACCCTCCAAGTGCCCCAATTTTTCACCAGGGCTTAAACTCTCCAACTGCCCCAAATCTTCACCATGGCTTAAACCCTCCACCTGCCCCAAATTATATAACATTCTTTAATTTACAACCTTATATTAGTTTTTTGTGTTATTGAGTGTTAATGAAAATGATATAATTTAAGCCATATGTGGTTGAATATTTAAATCTGTTTCTTAGGTTAACCATTTGATTAAAATTTCCCTAGTTGATTTCCTAGGTGTTGCATTTGCTGGAGATGTAGGTCATGTTAATTGGACCAGGAGCAGTGGTGTGAGGGGATAGTGCGTGTGGCATTTGGGGTGGGGGTGTCTCTGGCTTTATTTTATGTTTTGGGAATCAAGCCCATTCATAGGGTTCATGTAAAGAATGGCATATATTAAATGCGCACACAGCTAGGTTTCCTATATTTCTGCAATCTCTGGTATGTGAATATGGAGCTTGATCTTGCTTTTAGATGAAATATTTAAATACATAATATTGCAGTCAGTGGGTTGTGGTAATGTCTTTTGGGGTGCATGGTTGTTTCGTATGTAAGATAAGTATGTTAAAAGGGAGCAAAGGAAGCCGTATATTATTGTGGATTTCTTCTTCAGGTTAGAGTTTTTAAAAGTCCAGATATGCTTTATAATAATATCAACATGCTATTTATAGTGTGTTTGCATTGCCTGTTTGACTGCACATGTACATTGAAGAGCATGTGCACCATCACAGGTTTGTTGTGAGAGGAAGAGTAGTACAATTGTGTTACACCAGTGAGGCATCTCGGAAAACATGGAGACCTGGGATTGTTGACAGAAATGCTTTGATGTTCATACACATATGCTTAGTAACATTGGCAGTTAACATAGTGCTTTAAAAAAAAGTTGTAAAAGTTGTACGTACCTTCCATTTTGGTGTGCATTGTGCTGTTGTTCCTCCACCACCGGCAGAAAGAGCCCTACAGCTCATAGTAGCAGGGACATAGTGTTGAGTAGGTTATGGGGGCTGTGGACAGGGTTTGCCT
Source organism: Triturus cristatus (assembly GCF_964204655.1). NCBI lineage: Eukaryota > Metazoa > Chordata > Amphibia > Caudata > Salamandridae > Triturus > Triturus cristatus. The sequence goes on along the minus strand of NC_140579.1, from coordinate 116,491,865 downwards.
ATTTATACTTTATTTCCACCTGCACAGTTGTGGAAGTTAAACCTCCATGTTTTTATTGATGCAAATGATATTCTAAATATGGTGGACACATTATTGACTTCCTATCAACGGCGGAGGCCGTGGATGTATGACAGAGTTTTGTCCGTCAAACCGTCAATCTCTAGATAGGGTGGACAAACCTCCGCTGCGGCGGAAGGGATAACTTTTTGACAGTCCGTCTACCTCCACCAAACTCTAAATCTGGCCCCCAATCTCAGTCAGAGTTCAGCTGTGACGACGCACCTGCCGAAACATTTCAGTGAATAACCAAATGAGGCTATCAAGGTTGATGAGGCACTGCACATAAATTTCAACACCTGGAATGGAAAATCTCCAGCATTCAATCCTCCCAAAACCAATACTTAATGATTCATAAATGTGTGGCATAACTTCTGTGTGGATGCAATGCTTTTCTCTGATATCACATCTCCTTGCCTTTACTTCCGGGAAGCTACAACCTAAAAACCCTCCTAAAGCTTCAAAACCAGACATGTGAACCACCAAAGGACCCGCGATATCACCCGGCAAATCTCCCAATTAGATCATCCTACTCTGAAGTGAAAAATGCTTATCAATAATGAAAATTTGTGATCTTGTGAAGCACTGTCAGATTTTCTCAGAAGATCCTGAGGAAGCCATCCCTGTGCTATACCCGCCCAATGCGTCTCTTCTTGTCAACAGATATTCCTCACCGTAGACGCCATCTTGTCCCTCCTCATGAATTGATGTAAGGTTTTATAACCCTCATACTCAATGCAAATGCTCACAACAGAGTTCAACAGAGAGTGAAAAGGAGCAAACCATTGAAGAGTGACCTACTGGGAAGGGGGACATGTGAGAGGCACACTAGATCATAAAAAGCAGTCAAAGATATCTTGGTATTTAGATTTTACTGCAGTTATTTTCTTCAAGACTGGAAAATGAAGGATAAACCACTGCTCCATCGTCTCATCTATTGCCATTGTCTTCTGCATGTTCATAGGTTTGGAGAGAGAACTTTGCCACAATAAGAATATTATTGTGCCACTTGTAGGGATTGGTTCTTTCGAGAGGAAGAAAAGAATAATACTTTAGACTTATCCCTATTAATGTTCAGCCCTGTTGCCCCATGTAGACTTGCAGCCGTTGTGTTGAAGGTCCAGGAAGGATGAAAGGCTTTGGGAGGCAGAGTGACACCCAGCGAAGAATTTAGGTAGATATGCAAGACATAAAAATAATCAACCACGACTCATCCTTGTTTTCGATCTGAAGAAGCCTGTGCCCATTCATAATCATAGCTGGACAACATTGAGGTATTTGAGCAGTTCTGTACAATGGGTAACCAGTTCTGTTTATCATATGAAAACATGGCATAAACCACAAAGAAGGAAAAGAGAAAAACAATTCTCAACAGTAGGAGATCCACTAAACTTAATTTCGCCCATGATTTGATGTAACATAACCCAAGCACATGCTAATCATGGGTGAGTTGAAATATCAAGTTTGGTTATCCATTATTAACCCACACCAGTCCACAACTTCTGTACCCTGTAAGGCTGTTAAGGGCTACCTACACAACAACTTCCTGATTTACACCTCCAACTCTTCCCGATACCCATCACTATGACTTTCTATGACTTCTCCTCCCTCTCTAGACTTGAGTCAATTTCTTTGAAGCCTCTTATTCTCCAAACGTATTGAACTATGTCATAAAGGTTTTAGAACATAATATTGTAAGGGAATTTGCTGACGAGTATCACAGTAGCTGGAGGAGCACCCTCCAAACCGATCTTCTACTTTTTACTCACAACATGGGCTGATGGCACAACAACTTGTACAGAACCGTAAATATCTCCTCATCTAACGCCATCCCCTATGGGCAAAAGCTGAAGGTTTCTACCTCTTTATCCTTCAATGGCTATCTTTATAGCAGCATCTTCAAAAATGAAGACATTATGTTCCAATTCAATGATGCAGTTCTAGTCTCCCTCGATGGTCTTTTTTCAATCTCTCAACCCTAACTCCGCCTCCCTTCTACTGCCTCCCTCTGAACTCTCCACTCCTAACCAACCCAAACCTGAAATGACCCCTACTGGCTACCCTTCTCCACATAGATCACTCCTGCTGCTAATCTGCCCAACATCGACTCCATGTCCTCTGGCTTTCTACCGCTTCAAAGATCCCTCTCCTCATTCTTCTCCCCACTACCCTGACACCTACCCATCCAGCCACAGATGTACCCGCACCCTCTCATTGTTTATCTCACTACCCCCACAAACTGTTCTGCCTGATTTTCCCTCTCAGACTCCCCTGAATTACCTTCTCACAACACTTCCTGCTACCTTCTCTCAATTTAACACTCTTCTAATTCAACCTCTGCCCCATCCCACCCATCCCAGTCATATTCTCTACTCGCTTCTTCATATAACTACCGACCTCTCTTAATTTACCTCGCCATTCCACCCATTGTTCAACCCAACACACATACACCCTACCACTTCTGCCTCCTATCCGCACCCACTCTTCCTTTTATCAACACGCCCACCACCATCCCTCCCTTCTTTCCACTACTCATCTGCCTACTACTCACACACTAACCTCACTGCTCCCCTCCCCTCTCGTACCAATACTGCAACCACCTCAGGTAGAGCAACACAGCTACCCCTCTCCTTCTAGCGCATATCCTAATTGCTACCCTTTTTCTGCCACTTTGAGATCTCCACCTGGTTCTGCCATTAATGCAAACCTTTTGTCTCAAATTTCAACCTTATCATAGACAACTCACTTAAACATATCTTCATCTCTTAAACTCATCGGAAGTCTGATGAGTCTCTCGAGATCACCTCAGACTGTACCTTCCTAGCTCTCCTCGGCCGAGCTTCTGACCTCTGACTATTCTATGAAATTGACTCCCTGTTGCAAGCATTTTCTCTAGTCTCATCCTCATTATGCAAACTCTACTGCTCACCACAAATCCCCAACTACTGCTCATTTCCTAAAAAACAACACTTGCTATGGGATGGTAATGATCTTAGTCAATTAGTCAAAAGCTACATGGATTTTCTTGTAACCAAAAAACCCACCCATTACAAGGCTCAAGGCAACTCCTCCATCCCACCCATTCAGAACCTCAGACCTTCCAGATCATACTCTCCAACTAGGAATAATGTCTTGCCAAAACTTATTCAGGGTCCCATTAAATACCCAAACTGTCCTGTGTCCAAGACCACTCACTCATCTCTATGAAAAACAGAAACCTACATTTGGCAGCACTTAAAACAGGATTGTCACTACCCAATTGCCTTCAGCTGTGGGTTTCACATGAAACACAACTCAGTAGCCCTCTCAGTGCATTCTGGTCAATGTAGTTCATCTTTTGCAAAGTTTCAGTTCATCAAGTGAAGCAAAACTTGATAACTATTTGTTTCTTCCAATATTTCATTTTCTTGTGTTTGGCTCTTCATGACTTCTTCAGAAAAAGAGGAGGTACTGAATTCCAAATGTGTTTGCAGTATAACAATAAAAGATCAGAGCCTTCTTCACTGTTTATCAGGTGCTCATGTGCCATATAACGAGCACATAAATAAATAATTAGAAATAAAAGATGCTCCTACCGGATATTACTGGAGCACCTACAGTCCAAATAATAATGGGTTTTTAATATTGTGGAGGGCAACATTAAAACATATCAAAGTAAGTATCCTAGATCAGGAATCATTGACTCCAGGTGAGCTTACCAATATTTTGTAGCACTCTGAGATAGAGCTACCTGCTCTTCAGCTGTTTATTAATGTAAAGTAAATTATTATTAAATTCCTAACTATAATGTCACTATAACCTTTGTTTTTAAGTGAATATATATATGTATATAATTCACTAAAAAAAACAGAGGATAAAGTAATGTTATAGTTAGATGACTAAGTCAGTGAATAAAATTAATGTTTTAAACAAAAAATAAAACAGAAATTCATAAATTATAGTTAACTATATCCTGCGCCCCCGCCATGCACTGCTTATGGCCTTACATATTCTATCCCTCATGACATGTTCAATGGCATCATTCATGACATCACAGATGGCATCTCAAATGACCATTGATAACATCACTTATGACATCATCCAATAGAGTGTGGTAGTTTATTTCAAAGTTTGCATAGTGGTGGGTAGCTACCATATTACTTTTCTACATAATTATGTATAGCCTGGGTCCAGCTAATGGGTGGAAGTGTTTACAAAACGCATGTGCTCCTAATGCACCATAGGTGTGTAGAGGTATTGAACATGTTATAAGTGTTTACATTGAAGACTAACCCTGTGTGCAGGTGACAGTGGACAACTTGTGTTCAGCATGCTCCACACATGCTTTTAGGCTCTGTAGAAAACGTCTGCAACTGGACAAAGATTGTACATACAACATACTAAGAATTGTAAGCAGCCTTGAGTTATTAAACAAAATCGTTTCAGAATGACAATTTTTATGTAACATAGAAGACAGTGTGCACCAGGTATTAAGCTATGTACATGTGCTTGTTTTGATTCAGAAGATGGGTTATCTGTAAAGATTTCACCACACTATGAAGGCTATAGGTGGTATAACCTTAGCACCTTCAGACGTTACTTATTTTAAACGAATAGTGTCTTTTTTGCCGAGTGTTGCATAGAATGTACTCTTAGTAGATACTTTTTAATACTCTGTAGTGTCTTTATCATGAGAGTTTCACTGTGTGCTAACAGTGTGGTAAAGGTTAAACTCTCTCCATAGAGTGAATACTGTTTGTGGTACCCACTTCTCTACTCATATCAACTTCATTTCTCAAAGTAGATTTGGTGACTGTCAGGGGTTTCATACAGATAAAAGCTATCAGTAGTAGGGCATTTGTTTTCGAACACATGTTCAGTATTTTTTAGGAACTTGACTTCCTCTGAACAGTTATACACAGATTGAACACCAAATGCAATGAGGATTTCCCATATATCTGTGATTAAATGTTGATGTGAACTATGCTGCCCGTAAAGTGTATGGTATAGGGTCGATGTTGCACATAACCCATGCTCTCTACACCTAAGGAAGTAGTATCTGTGAGGGCATTAATGATGTCTCATATTATTCTGAGGTATTTTGTATTTACTTTCAGCCCTCTAATGTCATACTAGTTTATAGAGCAATATGTGCAATATGCAAGCTTGAATGATGTTATAAGTGATGTCAACACTGATGTCTTCAGTGATGTCATTTGAGATGTCATCAGTGATGTCATAGAACATGTCATAAGTGATGTAATATGTGAGGCCATAACTAGGGCATGGCGGGGGGCACAAGTTATATTTAACTCTGCTAACTATAACTGGTGAATTTCTGTGTTTATCTTAGCTCAACACATTAATGCTGTTACTGCCATATTTGCCTAACTATAATTATACTTTATCCTTTGATTTTTTAAAGTGAATTTCAAAGATTTTTTTCAAAGCAAAAACAGATCTTTTTATCCCACCTAACTATAATGTTACTTTATCCTTTGTTTTTATCAATAAATTTCTCGGGAGTCACTCATGAAAAGTGATGCATCGCTATGTAAAAACAGCGATGCGTCACTTTTCATTGCACCCCCCTTGCCACATGATGGAATGCGTCATATTTACTGTATGACGCATCATGTCGCAAGGAATGACAGATAGATCAGTTTTACTGACGTACCTGTTGGCGCAAAAATGACGCATTGCTGGAGTTATGACGGAAGCGTGGCACAACTCCAGCAATACGGTGGGAGGGCTATGGATATAGCACTGCGTCACCCTTACGCCTGCCATTAGGCAGGCATAAGGTTTTGACGCATTTGCAACCTAGAAGTGGTGCAGTGAAAGCTCATAGATTTCACTGCGTCACTTTTATGAGGCTTACTTGCGTGGGAACGCCCCCTGCATACATTATACCTGATGCAGGTATAACATAGCGCAGGGTTTTACAAAGTGACGCATCTGCTTAGATGCGTCACTTTGTACATAGGGCGCAACAGGGGGAATGTTTTACGCTACTGAGGCATCACAAAAAGTGACACAACGGAAGCGCAAAACTGTTGTAACGCCTCATAAATTAGGCCCCTAGAGTTTTCTTAACCTGAAGCAATATTTTATTACCACACGTTAAGCAGACACCCTGCCATGTATGGTCATAAGTCATGCATGGCATGATGGGATGTTGACCAAAGGATCTGGCCTGCTACCAGGCCCTGCAGCAAACCCCCACAGAGTTTTATGTTTTTTAAAGGGGAGGGGGGCCAAGTGGCACCCCTACCTGAGCCTCATTAAGACCATTAGGTCCTGGGGAGCACAGAGCCTTATGTTCTTTAAAGGAGAAGGGTACCAAGTGTCTCTCCTCCTTGAGCCTTATTGGGCCCTGAGGACCCATCCTCCAGGCCCTTTTTTTAAAGGGGGGGGAGTCAGATGGCCCCTCGTACAAGCGCCGAGAGGCCTCCGGGTAGTCGTGCGCAATACAAGTATCCATACATTTACATTTACATTTACATTTACACTCAACGAGCCTCATTAGGCCCTAGGGACCCAACCCCCCCCAAATCCTTATATAGGCCCCCTCCCTAAGCCTTAGGTCCTGTGGAAAACCATCCTCAGGGTCCTGGGGACCTCCAGCCCCACTGCCTTTTTCTTTATTAAAGTGGAGGGGCCACACAGCCACCCTCCTCAAGTCTTGTTAGACCCTGAGGACCCCATCTCCCAGGGCCAGTACATAAAATAGACAGGAGGGCAGCAGCGCAGCCTCTTCCCAAGCCTTTTCTTCTCCCAGGACCCATCAAGGCCTGCATTATTAAAGGTGGGTGCCCTCTCAGGGCACCTACTATGCACACTTTGGGTAATGCAAGGGGTACCCCTTAGGCCCCCACCTCCCAGTCAGCTCCCCACATGTGGCAGGAGCCAGCATTACTCCTGCCCACAGGGAGCAGCTACTTATGGGCAGGAGTTACTTAGAAATGTTTCCCTGCCCACATCACTGCAGGCAGGGAAACAGATCAAAAGTCTGCTCCCAGCTGACGGGAGCATTTTTAAAGCTCTCGCCTGCTGGAAGAAGACTTTGTGCTTGCGAGCCCAGGAACGCTGTTGATGTGGCAGCAGTCAATCAGATCTTAGCTTCCGACTTGTTGAAGCCACAGATCCTCCGTGTCTCTATATATACATATATATGCATAAATTTGTACCTTAATTGCAGACGTGCTGCTGACTACCAGAAGTATAAGGCCAAAGACGCTTTTTCTTTTTCATTCTTTGACATTAAGGCAGCACCAGTTCCCTGACCTGAGGAGAACCTCTGAAATGTTTCGGAGTTTAAACGTGTCCACGTTAGCAAGACCAAAAGTGGTTAAATGTCATATGACAATCTCAGGAACGCACCATTAAGGACTGTAAGGATACCCTGGCGCTCCAGTCACTTCCCCTGTGATTTCCTAATATGACCTGAGTAAAGTCTAATGTGTGCAAAAAACAATCCATTCTAACAATTATTAACTCAATAGAAACTGGATTTCTATCTCTTAAATTTAAGAGAAATACAATAATTAGATGTCTTCGTATCACAACTGTGTGTAGACACTTTTTCACAGTTTGTCTCGCTGTTTTTTAATTTTAGTTACGTATTGATATGGACATAATTGTTTGATTGTTGTTCTGTGTATGTTACGCTTATAATGATCTTACATCCAATTGAATAATAATACATATATATATAAATATAGAGGAGCAAATACAGCAAAATAAAAAAGACTCATGGGGACTATATTTAAAACAGGCTATCGAGGAAATTGGAATACAAGACGCCTAGGGTGCAAGTATTGGAAAACAGGCCTTTTATAAAGTAATAAAAGCCACAAATAAGCATCTTTCATATTTAACAGACAAGAAACGTCTTGCACTCAGACGTCACGCTTGCTCAATGATAAATTCCTATGAAAAACTATGGCACCAGGATTACCTTACAGCACACTTATCATCAAAAATAAAACACCAGTTTATGCAGTACAGTTTTGGAAAATGGAAAACAAACATTCTAATGCCATCCTGGAAGGATCAGACATCGAACAAAGAATGTTGCTTATGCAAATATAAGGAAGAAAGTCTTGCACACATATTCTGTGCTTGCCCGAGTCACCTGACAGAAAGAAAGATAATGCGAAAAGAATTTTAGAGAGTTAAAAATACGAACATGCAGGCAAGCGGTAACCTATTGGCTGGGTGGCTCCTCTATCCCGCTCATATGCCAGGGAGTAAAATTTGTTAAAGTAAATATGAAAGCACTAGAACAATCAATTTAGGGCACCAGCACCTCGACGAAGAACTACAACTGGGAAGCATAACCAGAAGATCATTGCATTGCATTTGCACTTTAATCCAGGGTTTACATAATGTACAAAGGAAGATCAGTAATTACTCTGAGCAAAAGAATTGAAGGGTAAACAATAGAAATTATTGTTATAAGAGCGATTTAATAAAACAAAGACAGCACATTTTAAACCCCGGAACAAGGTGAAAGAAGACATTTGAATTAAAATGTACCTTAGCACGATAGCACTTTAAACATTAGCTCTTGCACTTTAAATAACGGGGCCTCACAAAGAACTGAGGAAAATGGTCCCGGTCCGAGTAGCGAGTTTTTAAGGAACAATTATTCGTGTCAAGGCATCACAAGAACTGCAATATTGAAATTTTTATATTTATTTTAATTTGGAGTTTATAGGTCCGTTTTAAAAGATTTGTCAGAAACCCAAATTTAAATCAAATTTTATGAACTGTAAAAAATAATTTATTGTGTAATGGTTTTTATTGATACATACATAAAATAAATAAATACTGAAAAAAATAAAATATATATATATAATAAAATATTATGATGATCAGATAACTGATTGCTCTTGGTCATTCTATTAAGTTAATAATTTGAATGCCGTGCACCTCTTTCTCTTTTGTTTAACATTACTAGTTGTGGGACATCATTATTTACTATCCACAACAGTGAATGTGTTGGCCTTACTTAGAACATTTTAAAAAAGTGTGAAACCATCAAATACTTGGTATATATTGAAATTAAAAAACATTAAATGAACCCTGAGGTCTCTGGAGTGCAAACTACAACACAAGCATACCTCATGTAGTGAAAACGAAATAGACTCTTGCAAATAAGTATTACAAATTAGGATTCAGAAGAGCGAAGGCATATTGCTACTCTTACCAAATTCTGAAGCAGCCCAACCTTTCAAATATACTGTTTTCAAAACCCTCTTTTGCATGAACAAGATACTGCTTCCTACGAGAAGTATAATAAGACCTTGGATTTATTCGATCAAAAGATGGAAGACATCCAAGCCCTCTTATCACTAAGTGAAATTCAGGAAGAAATTATTCATCCCAGCCATTCTGGGAACCCTACAATCTCTGATCTCATTCTCTTTGGACACAGTGATTTATTTGATATACCAGAGGAGTGCAGGGCTTCAGAGACTCCGGCTGACTAATGAACGGAAAGTATTTACGATAAATTGCTATTCACTCACCCCAGGTGGGCCAGAGCCATATTAAATGCATCCTTAAAAGAAGGTTTAAAACCGATTTCTTTAAAACCACCTCCATTTCTCAAAAACACAGGACTTCTCTATCCAAAGGCCGGTTTTCCAAGTGCCCATCCTAAGTATGGTGTTAGAGATAGCTGTGTTTCATCAGGTAGTTGGGTTTATCACTTCAAACATTTTACTTCATGCAGCACAGATGGCCTTCCAGAAAGGATACCATTCCGAGCTGACCAATGTCTCTGTACTAGGAGAGCTGAGGACTCTAGTGCACTCAGATACACCAACCACATCAATTCTGCTAGATTTAGCTGCAGCATTAGATACCGTAAATCACATTATCCTTCTCATAAGACTTGAAGATATTGAGATTCAGGGGCATGGTTTTGAAGTGGTTTGAGGATTTATTAGCAAAGAGAGCCTTCCAGGTAAGATTAGCACCTCACAAATCCCTGCTAATCCAATTAATCAAATGGCATTTATACAGCACACAGCTGCTTCATAAGAGGTGTCCTGGTGCTCGCTGCAAGAAAATCTATTCTACCGGTAGAAGAACAGTAGCATCTATGCATTATCAAAAAGAAAGGTTTCTTATTCTTTTTTAAAGATAGACACAGAAGAAATCCTTCGGAGGCTAACAGGTAGTGCATTCTACAGTTTAGACATCAGAAAAACAAAAGGTCTGCCCACACACCTGGCCTTTGAGATCTTTGGGACCTGCTGAAGTCTGAGATTGTTTGACCTAAGAGATCTGCTTTGCTTACAAGGACAAAGTCTTTGCCTCAGGTAATGAGGACCATCACCTGAGAATGCCCTAAAATTAAAAATAGATGCTTTGAATTTTATACGATTGAGAGTCAATGTAAACACTTTAAATAGGGTGAGAGGGATTGCTGATAAGAAACTCTCAAAATCAATCTTGCTGCTGTATTTTGTACTGTCTGGAGTCTTTGGATTAAGAAAGCAGGAAAGGCCAAATATAGACTGTTGGCATCGTCGGATGTAGATGCTACCATGGTGTCCTCCTGAACCAAATGCTGCATCTTCTATAAGGATTTAAGATTACCAAAGCAGACTAATGTTGCTTGTTGGATTTGTACAGGAAATGAGAGATTAAAATCAAATATTATTTCCATATTTCCGGCTTAGGAAGTGGGAACTTGGAAGCGGGGGGAATGAGTTCCTCTGACCAGCAAATGCTAGGGGTAAGTGGACAGCTCACTCCAAACATAAGGACTTCTGTTTTATTCAAATTTAATTAAATACATTTGGCAATCATCCAACCAGCAACTCCCTTAAGACACTCTTTAAACGTAGTAAGGGCATTATCTGTATGCTCTTAAAAAGACAATAGAAGCTGGGTGTCATCCGTATAAGACACAATCTACACACCCCATGATTCAGTCAGCTGAGCCAGTGGTGCTAGATACAGATTGAAGAGGGTGGAACTCAGCACTGAGCCCTGTGGAACTTGGAACAGAAGAGGTCTAGGGGAAGAAGTGTAATGGTGGAAATGAACTGGCTGTGATCTATCCTTTCAAAAAGATTTTAGCCACAAAAAAGCCTTCCCATGAATGCCTGCCATGGCAATTCTGCCCAAACCGGTGGCTTAAGAAACCATATCAAACACCATTGAAAAGTCAAGAACACTACCAGGGATGTTGAATTGCGAGTCATGTAGCAGGCTATTGGATTCCAAAAAGTAAGATAGCTGTCTATTAACCAGTTTCTCCAAGAATTTAACTGCTGGCTGTAGGAGGGAGATGTGTCTAAACTGATTCAGTAAAGCTGGGTCCACATTCGGTTTCTTCAGCAGGGGCAAAGAAGAAATGCTCACTTCCAGGCAGAAGGAAATAGTCAATTTTTAAGTGAAGTATTCTGAATTTTATTGCACACTGGATTCATAGTGGAGGAGACCAGCCTTAGAATTTGAGGAATACAAGGGCGAACAAATTGTGATAAATCATTGCAGACTTCAATGGATGGGCTGAAACTGCTTTTTGAAGCTTAAGGGGATAGAAAAGAATGAACAATTTTGGATCCTTTGCACAGAGTGTTGAAAACTGCTGAGATTTGAGAATAGAAATACTGTCTCTGATCTCCACAAATGGATTTGTGGACATTTTTCAATGCTAATTTGTATTTTCTCAAATTATGCTCTAAATTTTTACATCGGTCGTTCTCTTCCCTGAGAGCCAAGGTGCCATAGTTTGTACCCTTTTTGCTGGCTGATAGGATAAGAACTGTCTTCAAGTCTTTGTGTTTATAAAATGATTCTCTCACTTGTTTTAACCCTTGAGATCTTGCTTCATGTTGTACCACCACAATCAGAACTTGACCACCAGAACCTGTGATACCTAGGCTTCGGCAAAAACAGTAGGTGGAAGGGCTATCTCAGTGAGGGGTGCCCAAAATTGGAATGCTCATCCAGGTGTACTTATTTTTTTATTTGAAAAATGTTATAAAGCGTGAACATGACCCGATGACCCGACAGGGTATCAGAGCACTGTACATATAGGCAGAAAAGATAGGCAGGTGAACCTGTAAAATTTGAACCATAAAAGAAGTTAAACAAACATAGGCGATCATATTAGATATATAGAATTAAAGCATTGCATAGTTGAAAGATAGATCTGTGCCTTAAACATGAAATAAAATGTTAGTTTGTTGACTTCAAGTCTATTGTTGCAGGTAGCTATTCCGGAACAACCTTTGACTTCTTTTTTGAATGAAGGTTATCTTTGATTTTGGAAAGAAGAGAGTTCCATATTCTTGGAGCAAGACCGGACAAGGCGCAGTTGTACGTTTGCTTCTTCTTAAGTTTTTGTGATTTCAATAGTAGAGTATTAGAGCTTCTTAGGGTCCAGTTCAAACCAGATAGTATGATTTGTTTTGCAAGGTAAACTGGAGCGTTATAATGAAGGACTTTGTGCATCAAGCAGGCTATCGTGAAACAAATCCTTGCTCCGAGTGAGAGCCAATTGAGAAGAGTCAGATCTGGTGTGATGTGGTCACATTTTCTTGATCTTGTGAAGAGTCTGGCAGCAGAGTTCAGAGAAGCCATTAAAGGGGCCAGTCTAGATTTGGATAGCCCTGTCACGGTCACACGTCCATAATTTAATATGGAAATAACTAGGGATTGGACTGCTAGCTGCATGTCATCAGGAGGCAGAAACAGGCTGATTTTACTAAATGTGTTGAGTTGGTGATTGCCTCCTCTAGTTGTGGCACTGATGTTGTCTTGCATACTTAGGTGTTTGCCCAGAGTTATGCCTAAAGATCTAATGGAGTCAACAACATGTGGGATGGAATGAAGGGTCATTCGTTTGGGAGTGGTTTTGGGGAGTAATCAGGAGGAAGTCCATCTTCAGTGTATTTAGCATAAGGTGATTGTGAGTTACCCAATGTTGAGTTTTCAAAAAAGCAGAGTTAGGAGTTTTGATGTAATCTGGTCATGAGATTTTTGGGTATAATAGAGTGTCATTGGCATACATGTGCAGTTCAGGATTTCAGTGAGGGGTTCCATTAGTAGGTTAAAAAGCATGGGCGAGAGTGCAGAACCTTGCACTCCAATTGCGACAGCGTACTGTTGGAGAGGGAATGGTTGACTTTGATTCTTTGCTTTCTGTTATGTAGGAACGAGGCAAACCAAAGGTAAAACTGGACCAGATAACCTCATCCTTTTTTCAAGGAGCTAAATTAAGTTGACATTATTGACCATGTTAAATGCTGAGGAGAGATCAAGAAGTATAAGTAGGCAGAGTTAGTTCTGGTTAAATAATCTCAGGGCACCATTAACAATGTCTGTTAGGGCAGTTTTAGTACTGTGTCCCGATCTGAAACCTGATTGGTATTGGTCAAGAAGTTGAAACTGTTCAATGTGATTACAGAGTTGTGTGTGAATGCATTTCTCAAGCAGTTTGGCTAAAGTCATGATATTAGAAATTGGGCTGTTGTTCGGATCAGATAATACTGCATTAGGCGTCTTTGTAAGGGGGGTGACTTGTCCTATCTTGAGGAAGTCAGGAATCAAGCCCTGCATGAGAGATTTGTGGACAATTTTAAACCAGAGTGAGAGAACGGAAAATCTAAGTTCTTTGAAGCAGAGGATCATTGCAATTATCTGAAGGTTTTAATAAAGTTATAGTTTTGAGTAGTTCAGCATCATCGGGTAGTGAAAAGGTACTCCATAATGCATTATTTTTTGGAGTATATCCTATTTAGCCAGAAAGAGGGAAACTCGCCAAGGGTAACGATGGAGAGGGAGTGGGCTGGGTCTGAAAATGCATATTTGGTGAGGTGAGTTGTAGTTCTAGCTCAATTTTGCTTGTCTTTTCAATGAAGTATGTGGAGAACTCCTCAATGCTAGTTAGGGTTGGTTGAATGGTTTACTTGTTGTTTGTTGATTTCTAAACGTTTTTTCAATCTATTTTTGGTGTTGTCTAGCTGTGATTTAAAGTGATTAGCTTTTTCACAAATTATGTGTTTGTTATATTAACTTCTTGCTATCCTGAACTGCTTGAGGTTTGTTATGGAAGGATAGTTACAGAAAGAAGAAAAACAACCTTATGATCTTTATGAAGAAACTAAAGACCTGGCTGTATCAAGTGGCTGAATGCTAGTTATAGATAGTTGCAGTCAGAAATATGTTGATGACCTGTTTTTTAGAGCCACGATGAATAAGTGATAAGGTCCCCTAAAGTTGAGGAACCTCTGAGGGGTCCACTCTGCGTAATATTCCGTTTCCAAACATCAGTAGCTCTTGATGATCAGTGTAGGAAGGACAGTTCCCTGTAGTGGTTTCAATCGTTTCTCCGGATTGGGGAACATCTCCCTTTATTCATGGTCCTTAGTAGGGTGTTCACAAATGTTCTTGTGGGGCTGGTCATAGCCCCTTATTAAACTCTCCTCTCTTTAATGTTTATCTGTCACCACCAGCAAACTAATGCATAAGTTTGGTTTTGCTGTCAAAACTGTGCTCAATGTATTTATTTGTCTCACATCTTTGGAGGAAGAGTTTTCAAGTTATATCTCTATTTTGCAAAAAGATGATTCCTCTGCTCTGATTTCTTCCACGTTGTACTATAGGTTGGAGTCTTCTTAGAGCTTCATGAATCTATGATATATCATTGGTGACTTATTCAGACCCTGGCTGCCAGACGGTTCTCAGCCTTCTGCATAGAGAATCATATGAGCTCCCTTCATTGGATTCCACTCCATATGCGTCTTTTTCAAGACATTATGTATTTGCCACAGAGTCGGTTCTAAAAAAAGGTCCGGCAATCTTTCGATCCCACTTCCATCTGTACGACCCACGATGTTCATTATGATCAAAACCTGCCCATCATATCCCTTTTGGAGAGGTTAATTTTGGGATTCAGTTGGAGAGGTTCTAAAGCATAGGCAAAGTGGGCAATAGCCCAGGGCACCACCCCTTGTGAAAGTGATCTTTCTGTGTCACCTCTGCCTATTTCTCTCTCTCAAACTCTAACATATCATTCAATATTGATGAGCATCGCTGGGTTTTATTTGGCAAGAGTGAGTGAGAAAATTCCCAAATATTCCATAGAGTGGCCCAAAAATATTTTCATGCCCTGGGACTTCACAATCTTTAAGATAAGACTGATGTGGGCGGCGGCTTGAGATTTGAGGGCATGCTGGCTGAAGCTCAGGTGGTTATCTCAATTGAACCCAGAGCTGGAGGTGTAAATGTGACACCACTGAGACATGTTACGGTGATACATGATACAGTGTGTCTACCCAATGACTGAGATGCGATCCTCCCAACTGGGAGTGCGCTGGAATTACCCCAAAATAAGGACATTCAACTTCCTAATGACCGTACTGACCTTGATCAGCAGACAGTGTAATATCAGTTTTAGCACATGGCCTAGCATTATTCATTAGCTAGAAATGTTTATCAAGGCTCCAGAACCTACTAACACCTTCAGACTTTCTATGTTGGCTTTCAACTGACCTACTTTAATTACCTTTAAATTTGGAATCAGTTATCCTATATTTTAAACAAACAACAACATAACTCAAATTATACCCAAAAAAGTGATTTAAAATACTTGGTCATATTTAAAAAATGCTTGAAGCTTTAAAAAATTCTAATTCTCAGCCAAATCTATAGATGAACATTAACACATATCATAAAGGAGGCCATTCACACTTGCTTCATTAGAACACCTTTGCAATTCATTTTTTTTACTGATTTTCCACGGCTCTGATTAAGTTGTTTATTAATATCTAATCTTTTCTCTCTTCACCATTGTTTATTCCCAGCTCAAGGAAGCCCTCCCTGTGTAAGTGTGCCCTACACATAAATCGATAACAAGAATAGCAACAATACTACACCACAATATTTTTGCATCACAATATTTTTTTCCCAGTTAGTTTTGTAATCCAATATTTCAAACTTGATATTCTTTCCTTATGTTTCATTGCCATTGCTTTTGCTAGCTCCAAGAAGCCCTCCCTATGTAAGTGTGTGCTACACATAAATCATTATGAACAGCAACAATGCGAACAATAATAACGTACCAACACCAGGCTCCTTCCCTGTCCTTGGAGGCTGGTCAATTCTACTTGACCCGAGAGTTGGACTTCTCTGCACCAGTGAACAGATGCACACTCTACACTCCCTGTTGTAAAGTTATGTCTCTCATGAGAGATGCAACCAGGACCAAACTTCGACTGAGCCCCCAGGACCACTCACCAGAGACAGAGGTAGCCTGCATGAGAGATCGACTGCTACAAGTTAAGGGGAGACAACAGTGACTGCCAGGAGAGCACAACCCTTTGTCCATCAACCCTGGCTGTCTTTGGTACTCTTTCGTTTCTGGACATCCCAAGTGCTGTGGTTCAACAGCAAGGTGTGCACCTGTCTAACTGGATACTGTGACCTCTGTGGCCAGTGATGAGCCCCATGTGATTTCTGACGTTTGAGCCATTGGTCCCCACCCACGACACCCCAAGCTTGTTATGCCTCCCTGGAGTTGCTCATGCATCAGACCTCCACTTCCTTTATGAGTGCCGTATATGCTGTATTTTGAGCTGTAAAAAGAACAATTGATGGACAGAATGCAGAACAATGTCATATATTCACCCCAGTACAGAGATCTGGGCCTAAATCCATCGTTTGTTTGCTCACTATGCCATTCCAGTTTGGGCTGAGACATATGCAAATCAGTCTTGGCCCTGCGTCCAATGAGAACAGTCCAGCCCGAACTGCAAGGCACAGTCCTGCCTGGACTACAAACAAGCTTCCTAGGACCGGTTTTGGGGTTTCACCCCTCATCAGCCAGGATAGCTTGACCCCAGTGGCATGGAGAGCACGGGACCCACGTCTGGGCATACCCGTCCCACTCGGGGTGACAAATGCAAAAAGAACAATTGATGGACACAATGCAGAGCTATGTCATACATTCACCCCAGTACAGAGATATGTGCCTAAATCCATTGTTCTTTTGCTCACCATGCTATTTCAGTTTGGACCCAGGTGAATGTTTGCATTGTCCAGCATTCCGTCCATCAATTGTTTCTTTTGCATATGTCGCCCTAAGTGGGAAGGGTATGACCAGACATGGGTCCCATGCTCAATACACCACTGGATTCAAGCTAGCCGGGTTGATGAAGGGTGATGACCAGAAACTAGTACCAGGATGCTTGTTTCCGGCCCAGGGAAGACCTTCCTTATGCACCGCAAAAAATGTGCGTCCCGTTGAAATAACAACTGTTAGGTCAAAGAATTGTTTGCGGTGCATAAGAAAGGGTGGATAATCTCCACTATTGGGTGCATTTCTGATCATGACTTGCATATTGATGCTACTTACTTCCATTGAAAATAATGCTGTATGTTGTGGTCTATTTCTTCGCCATTTGGGAACTCCCTTGTATGGACTCTTCACATATAGGACCGCTAATCAACACAGTCCTTTGCAGAAGTCTCATTTCAGCCCAAAATTGGGAACTGCGCCTGGGATTCCGGTGCAACCTATTTCAGAATTGACATAGGCGTTTGACGCAAGTAATGCCCGGAAGAAGTCCAATCGTAAAAGGACGAAACGCATTGGCTGATGTCTTTTATGAATTGAAACGCAACAAAATAAAGGGGAAAACTAAATGTATGGACTGTATTGACACTGTCTTTAAAAAGGAAAATGTCACATCACTTTGATGTCTGACATTAGTTGTCTCCATGTGGTGCAGCTCCTACTTTATATTATTGTTCTATACTCCCTGTTGAAGGGGGGCTTCACTGGGCAAGGGGTGCATGCAGAGATTTGTAAACAGGGACATTATCCTTGTCATAAATGACATAGGTGATCAACGATTGGGTGCTGCGATTTGTTTTTTACCCACTGCCCACATCTCGAGTAATTGCATCCAGAATGACAGCCTAACTAATCAACAGGATTTGGCAGAGTTGAAATGCTGGAAAGATTCAAATAAGTCAATTTACGGTATGGCAGAAAGGCCACCTCACTGCTCAGCCATTGTCTACCATAACTGCTAGTTACCACCCACACCCGACCAGCCCTGGAAAGCGTATCCAATGTATTTCTCGTTGTGACAAATACTTAGACATATCCCTGTCAGCCTGAGTCTGCACCACTGCTAGAATGGTGAACCTTAATTGAGCAATGGTATGGTGATTTTAATGCCAGTGAACTGCAAGCGCAACAGTTCATGTCCGAAATGCATTGGGAATTGTTCACTATATGTGGGAATCACTCAATGATCATCTAACATATGCGGAACAAGCTTTCCCCGTGACATGTCTGCGTTTGCACAATAAAATTTGAATGATCTACAGCCATCGTTTCAGTGATGACTCAAGGATGGACTTTTGTATATTGTAATGTTGCTTTTAATTTCTATTGTTTAACACATATCATTTAAGCCTGTTTAATATTTGAACGTAAATGGTTCACACTCTTTGAGTCCTGTGGCTTGCAGAAGGTAGCCACACACTCACACACATGTCCTATCCAACAGTGGCCTCTACACTTGCTAGTTACTAAACACACTCCCTCAGCCCAGCGATCAGTCCAGTAGTCCGTGCCACTGTTTTTACAAGACAGCTAAAACCCAACTTCTCTCAGAGTAACTTCTATGACAGTTAGTCACCAACCATAACCTACCAGTTCAATGATCTGCGCCCCAGCTTGCAATAGGTAGTCACAGACACACCCTCTCCCACATTGATTTTTGTAAACTGCTGGCAACCACCCACAACGTCTCAGTTGAGACGTCAGTTGAGTGGCTTGTGCCTCAGCTCATTGAAGGTGGCCACGCACAGCCCTGTACAGCTGAGGGTGGTAGTCCAGTGCTCTGTGACATGGCTTTCAGGAGATGTCCACACACACACCCTGAATTCTCAAGATTCTCAGTTCCATGCGTGAGTATTTCATCCAGGCTGTTTTTTTTATAATTTGCATTCTAGGATTTGTAGTTCTGTTCACTCATTAAATAATGAAGACTACAATTACCAGAATTTCAACAAACACTGTGGAGTGGTTCACCTGATCAAGCGTGACTTTGGAAAAATTGAACGCTCCACACTCCCTCTCTCTAAATTTTCCTGTCAGTGGCTTGAGGAGGCCTTGTCCTGTCACAAGCACCACTTTGCACCTGAGCACAGATCTGTGCAATGTGCTTCTCTGCCTCTGGAGTGCAAGACGTCTTAGATCCTTAGGAGGCATGTGAAGTAGAACTCCATTGCACCTACATCGTTAAAGCTTGACAGCAGGGCAGCCCCACCTATGCCTCGAAGTCCTGGGCGCTGAGTGAAATGATTGAGGAAGTGCCAGGCATGGTGAGAATTACAGGGTGGAACAGAAGCACAATAAAAACAGGCTGCATCAAGAGAGGCAGTGCCAGGTTGACAAGCCAACTAAAATTGATTCAGAATATTGCTTCCAGACACGAATCTGCATTGTACAGATCAAAGTCTACCCTGGACAGGTGTGCCATTCTGCTCACCGCCATCACGATCCTGTGATGCAATTCATGGTATTTTCGTCTGCAAATCATATCTACTAAGTGGGTTCACATCAGAGGACCTACAGTTGAACTGATGATTGGTAATATTTTTGACATTAGGTGCAGGGATGTCTTAAATGTGCATTTGATATTGATCCTTATTCCGCAGCACATGCCGCAATAGAAAATATACACATTGCGACCGCCGTGAAGGAAATTGCACAGTAATGCGGGCAGCGGGACCCCCAAATCCTAGTCGGTCCTGCTTCCGTCATGGTGCCAGTCGAAATAAAGTCCGACAGGCATCACAATCAGGCCCTTAGTCCTTTCAGCATAACAACACTAAATAAATCCTTGTGGGAAATGGGCTCTTTAGTGATGGTCACTCCTCTAGAGACGTGCAATTTGAACTCAAGAACTCAACTCGCAATTGCAATGGCTCCCAACTTATCTAAACAATATTTCCTAATTTTTTAGACGATCTTAATGTTATACATTTATGCAAAGGTTTGGAGTATCTATGCTAATAAAATAATCTTGAACTTGAACCACTAATTGTAGAACAAATTCTACACAAAAATCAACATTTCTGAAGTAAGTAAAGTAAAGAAACATATAAAACACAAGTAATTCACCACAATTAAAAAAAAAACAATTAGCAGATGTCATCTTTCTTTCTTTAAACAGATAACAAAGTTAAAAAAAAATGCCCACATTCCAGGGCAAACCAATTGAAAAGACAAAGTCCAACTGCCAGTTCCTTTCTTCAGAAAGCCTTAACAGAACAATCTCCAGGTAAAACAAAATACACATTCCATTTTTCATAGCATGGCTTACAACATTTTTTTAAAGGTTAACATTTTAACAAACAAAAGTAATGTGAATTTAACAGGGTGTCTAATCTTTTTTCTTTCTTACCAGAGTGGCCAACATAAGAATCCATTCTTCCTTTCCTTCAGCAGGAAAAATAACAAAGGACAAAAAAAATTAAAAATAAATTCTTATATTTATTTTTATTGATTTTTCTTTTTTACAGAAACAATAATAATGAAATCAGGTTGTCAAGCCAATTACGTCAAGTTGCTGAAGTATGGTGGCTATTTTTTATTGTGAGGAGAGGTTTATTGAGCCCAGGAGTCATTGCAGGTGTGTGCAGTATTGTTCATCCCATTGCAAAGGAAAAGGGGTTACCCTGGGTTACATTGTGGAAAGGACACAGGGCATAACCATTCTGCCTTTGCAATGGGGATTGAAGTGCGTAAGAACGTAAAAGAAATTAAACTACTTGCATGCACTTCCAAGGAGCCCTTTAGCCCGGTTCTGAGGGAGGTATCCCAAAACATTCCAATGCATGTAGCCAGAAGTATGCCCAAAATACCCAATCTGAGGAGAATGGTACAGAGACAAAAACAGGCAGGTAATCCCAAATGAGTAACTCCACAAAGCTATTCAGACATTAACATCCTCCGGAACTAACTGGTACTTTCACTGATGAACCTTGCATTTTCTATGACAATGAAAACCATCAGAACAGAATACAAATACAAATATATAGCATAAACCATAACCTAGTAATGCTTGAGAATAGTGAAATGTGGATGATGGATGGGAGTTTAAAGTCCACACCCCATCCATTCACCCAAATTTACACTATTCATGCTTGCATAAATAACACTACAGTCCCATTAGTTTACAGCTTACTTACTGACAAGCAATCCTCAACTGACACTGAAGTTTTAGCAGTGATAAGTCTTAGGAAAGTAATACTTGACTTTGAACTGGAAATTATTAGAATCGTTACTAAAATGTACCCTGACACCCAAATTCAAGCATATTTTTTCACTTTTCTCACGCATATTGGCAACACATTAATAAACATCATTCTTTGAGGATAACATAGAACAGTAAACTGCAGTATCAGTAAAAAAAAAACTGTGTTATCTTTCTTGCCTCCTGAGTTGTGGATGAGTTCTACACATCAATTACTGAATCAGGCGACTTTATCCAAAATGAGGACAAATAGGCCCCACTGCTAAATTACTTTGAAGACACTTGGATTGGCCATCTGAGCAGGTCGGGTGATAGGAGGAAGCCAATGTTTCCAATTGAGTGGTAGAACTGTTACACGACCTGATTAGAGGTATGTTCAAAGACTAACAATGTCATTGAGGGATGGCACAATTCCTTCAATAAATAAATTGGCAGAACTCACCCATTTTAGGGACATTTTGAAGAAGGAATAAGTTTTCTTTCCAACAACTGGGAGTAGTGCAATTATTGTCAGGTAGTCTAAACCCATGTGTTTAAAAAAAAAGTAAAGAGGTGTCAAATCGGCCATTGGCAAAAATTCAATAATTTTCATTGATTGTGGCCTCAGACTACCCAGACAAACCAGCACTCCTGCTACATTTCTAAAACATACAAATACCTTTTCTAAGTTACTTGCTTTTTCTGACAACACTATCTAATTATATTTTTAACAAATGAAAAGAATTTGAGGTTCCTACCTTTAGTTGTCTTCTTTCTTCAACTCTTGGTGACTTTCTCAAATCATCTGTCACCAAGATTCTCCAGTACTCCAATAGTCCATACAGGGAAACCAACATCCAAAGAAAAGCCCAAATCCCGAAAAGAATATTATTTTACAATTGAACCAGCTCTTACAAGCCGATTTGAAGAAATCAAAATAAATTAATTTGTGTAAACACAAATCCAAAAAGCCAAATCCTGAAAAGCTAGAATGCTTATGGAAAAAACGCCACAAAACAAATTCATTCTCCAAAACAAAATTACCAAAAAAATTCCGGTAGTGATCCATGTTCGTGAAAATTAGCAATCCCAAGATTCAAACTCCGGAAGGAAAAGTCTATTTGAAAAAATTAAGCCAAAAATAAAAAAAAAACAATGTTCAAATTTAATTTCTCAAAAACAATCTTATAAAAAACGATCTAAGAATTCTGATTTTCTCAAAGGGCCCAAAAACTTAAAAAAAAACTTTTAAAAAACGTTTTTAAACCGAGTTTGAAAAGAAACCAACCATCCCAATGTGGATATACAAACACAACCTGCCTGGAAATGAGAAAGTGTTAAAACCATCTGAAACGTAGCCTACACTTTAATATGTAAAGTAAACATTCCACTGACTGTAGAAACAGACCCACAACCGCGGACATAAAACAAGAAAGTTAAAAAAAAGGACAAGTTTCTCTATTGAAGTCAATGGAAAAGCTTGCAAAAATAAATTTTGAATAAAAAAAAATAAGTTACACTTTGTTAATGTATCTGTTATATTTTTAAAAATACATTATATTTTGCCCTTTATAATATTATTATTACTTATTTTACATCATAATTTTAAATATTATACATGTTGTGCATATTTCTCTTTTACATTATAATTATTAAAAACAAATTATTGTGTAAAAACATTTTTTTAAATTGTTCTTTTAAAAAAAATGTTTGAGGTAATTTACTGATGAATTTCACAATGTTTAAAATAACTATCAATGTTTAAAGGCAATTAATTTGTCTTCGCTAATTAACGCTCAGATATTGAAATCAGTACCTGGGTATTAATACAATTTCCCACCCAGTAGCCCTATATCCCTTGCATCCCATCTGTAAAAGTTAGTGTTGCTATTATTTGCAAATATTTAATTAATTAGTATTTTTGTTATGACCTCATATTTTAATTTTTAAATAATAACAGGCATGTTTGTTTAAATAATACCTGAGCATTAATAACTTTTGCCACCCAATACCTTTATATCACTTGCATCCCATCCTTAAAAGTTAGTTGCAATGTTTTACAAATATTTTAATGTATAAGTATTAATATTAATTACAATATATTGTAATGTTTAAACATGAATATTCAGGTATTAAAATTAATACCCAAGAATTAATGCATATCCCCACCAAATACCACTATATCTGTTGCACCCTGTCCCGAACGGTTAGGTTTACAATCATTTGAATGTTTTAGATAATTAATATATTTATATTAGGTACCATATATTTCAATGTCCAAATAGTAATACTGAGGTATTAAAATGAATGACTCAGTATTAATACACTTGCCCGCCGAATATCTCTATATCCTTTGTATCCTGGCCCTAAAAGTTAGTGTTATAAATGCATATCAATATTTATCCCCATACACGCTAATGGTTAAATGTTAGTAATACTCAGGTTTTAAATCTAATACCTGTGTATTCAATACTTACCAGCCCAATCCCACTTTACCCCTTGTATCTCATCCATAATGTTTATTGTAATTGATGTACAAACTATTATAAATTAATATTAATAAAAATAATATATTAATGTACTTTCAACAACAAAAACATAACAGATTTATTTATATACTTACCTTTATACTCACACATTGATTTGTGGTAAAGGCAAGCATGGTAAGTGTTTACACATATAATTCATGGGAAAGACACTCCTGGTAATGGCATTCACGGTAAAGGTATTGGAGCTGTAGTGGCATGTTTGGTAAAGGTTTATGCTTGGTTAAGACTTTGGTGCCGATCACGATCCGTTAAAAACCGCGTACGAACCGTCGGTCGGAGCGGTCAGCGCGTACCTACGGGGGCTGGGGGGGGTCGGCGCGTACCTACGGGGGCTGGGGGGGGGTCGGCGCGTACCTACGGGGGCTGGGGGGGGGTCGGCGCGTACCTACGGGGGCTGGGGGGGGTCGGCGCGTACCTACGGGGGCTGGGGGGGGGTCGGCGCGTACCTACGGGGGCTGGGGGGGGGTCGGCGCGTACCTACGGGGGCTGGGGGGGTACGGCACGTACCGGGCACCTGTTTGGACGTCTCCATGGTTGTTATGGGAGTTCGGTGCGGACGGTCTTTTCACCATACGGTTGTACATTCGGACGCCCGGGATGGATCGTGATTCCCCGGTCGGAGTTCACCTTTCACGTTTGTACGGTGAATCGTACGAGGACGTGTCGGACACATTTTCCGACCCGAGGACGTGTGGGGAAATATTCCCAGTGCGGTTCGTATGGACTTTTTACCATGCGAATCGTGATTGCCAGTTCGTACGGCACTTGTACGATTCGTACGGTAACAAGACCCGATACGAGTCGTACGGGGACATTTTTTACCGGATCGTGATCGGCACCTGAGTGGTAAAGGTTATTTCCCCCACTAGGCTTGTTAGTCCAATTAGTTTAGTGGAAGTAAGACAAGCCTACAACTACCAAGGTGCAAGAGGTCGTGAAATGATATCCAGGGACTGTAAAGAAAATATATTGAAGATATCATGACAAGAGGTAACACCCATATCTGCGCTTGTCCAATGAGAGCCCAGAGGTGGCAGTGGAAACCAGGGTCTCACGATACACCGCTAAGGAAGTTCAGTGTCACTCTGTGGAGGTCATCGGGTGTCAAGGTACATCTAGGGGTGTAAGCTACCAGAGCAGAACCTTACTACCTCCTGGGGTGAGAGTGAGGCTTCAGCATTCTTAAAGGGGGCATCACATTCAGGAAAGGCATTTATTCTAAACAGTCTCCATGAAGATCAGACCCTAGCAGTCGCTGGCCTTCCAGGCAGTGGCAACTACACACTTCTCTATGGAAAAGCAGCACAACACAACAGAGTCTTGCCTGTTTCACAAACAGGCCCTAGACTGATAGAACATTGACTAGTGAGCTGGCATGTGTATGTATGCCAACTCGATTTGGAAACCCCTATCTGTGGCATTTTGGTGCTCATGTGGACAAGGTCTGTGCCAATATGGGTCATTTGCTCTCACGTAATTACACAAAATTTCACAAAAATGACCGATAATTATGTGAAATGCAAACCTGTCATTTAGAGCTATATTTTAGTGCAAAAAGTGTCTCAATTTATGACGCACAAATGCTTTTCATACACAAAAGCACGAAAAACACAACTGTAGTGAACAACAGCTGCTTGCAATCTGCTTGTTCGCGCTGTTCTCACGCAATATTTTTACAGGGAATTTTGGGGTAATTACTCACCTGGGGTAATGGTAGAATTTCACGCAAGAGGCATAATGTTAAATTACAAAAACTACGTGAATTACACCTGAGTAATTTAAATTTTACATATGCCTAATGTAGGATGTAAGCTAGAGGCCATGGAAGGAAGGATTGCCATCTTAAATGTAGCTATTTAATATGATGCCAATTTTATCCATCTGTTCATGAATTGCACTTGTTTAATTCACCATAATATCCATATTTGCAACTACATTTATTCTCATACTCTGCATTAGAATAGGGCCTTAAATTGTCACTAAAGCCTTTTAAATTATAGTGTGAATTTCTTATGTTTCTTCATCATTTAAAGTGAGGTGTTCCAGTTACTCCTTTCAAATAAATGTATTCTGCAGGACTTTGTTGCCCGATGTGTATAATTTCCAGATAGGTTGTGGCAGATACATGGGTCACAACTTTTCTGTCTTTCCTGCTCAAGCTGTTAAATTGGTTCCAACCTCAGGCCATGGAAAGGTGAACTGGGCCATATGTGTGGGTGGACCTGCAAAAACATCTCATGGCACTCAACTGAAGGACTGAATTTCTGAGTAACCTAAGGGGACACATAAAAGTGCTTACCATTTATTTTTGTTTGTATTTTATTTTTAGGTAAAAAAAAATGTATTGATTTTAAAAATAAAATAACATTACAATTCAATAACTTGTCCCATCTCCTCTGCCCATGCCCAGTTATTACTACTGGAGATGCCCGTTGTATTATTAGCTTCCTCCCTCAGTTCCAGCAGGTGCTCTATATATGCTAAAGGGTTCACTAGCAACTAACTACTAATAGGATTACCTCACTTTTGATGAATCTGTGACCTCCTATGAAGACGCTAACTACAGTTATAGGCAAAGTGCCTACATGTGAAATTAAATTCTATTTTGACTCACTCATTAAAACTGGTTGATAAGAAGCTGCCTATGCTCAAATAACACCATGGTGTGCCCCCCTGGAATTGCACCCCCGTTCCTGCAGTGTGTAGCGTGCATGACATGGTGCATGCCACACCGTTCAGGAATGTGCAGTTGATGCTCTCACGGCGGCTGTCTGCATGTTAGGCGTCCCTATGAGCCAAACAGACCACCTCCGTGATACCGCCACTGCACCACCCACCCGCTACGGATTACACTCATAACACAGTGGGCTGGTGACTAGGGGCTTGGCGGTACTTCCATCGGCACGGTGTTGGCAAGCCGACAAGAGGACCACCAAACTAATAATCAAAGCATATCTCTATTTCCCTTGCTATGGCACGACCTATGATGATTGTAGTACATGGCGGACCATATTAGCTAGTATATATATATATATATATATATATTATCTACTGGCGGTCGCCAGTAGATAGTTATAGTTAGGACCGTGTTTCCATAGGAAATCCGCAACATTCTATTTGGAATAACTTTGGCGTCGGTTGACGAATCCTCGCGAATTTTTCAAAACTAATGGGGCGCTGCGCTCCGCTCCTACCCTGAAAGTTTCGGGGGGATTCGTCAAGCGGGGGCTGAGAAAAAAGGGGGGTCCCAAAATGCATTTTCCCCATGCATTTTTCCATAGGACCTTTAGTCCGAGCTACAGCCCGAACGGCTGAACAGAATTATGAGAAATTTGGCAGAGAGGTAGCCCTCAGGTCAGGGATGTGCCTTTTGCAGGTCTTGTGTAAATCTGTTCAGTATTTCCTGAGAAAATAGCATTTAAATCAATATATATATATCTGTGGGCGCGCTCCGTGCGCTTACGGTAAGCTTACCGTACGCGCACGGTGCCGTGCGCGAGCGCGATTCTGATTGGTTGTTAGATCAAAGTAAACATTCGAATCGGTCGAAATCAGGAAGTGTCGGCCGCCATTTTGTCTCTCGCACTCTGAGGGGGTGAAAAACAAAGGTGGATAACGTGAAAAGGGGGCAGGCTGGACAGTTCCTGACCCCCTAGCCTTTGTCAGGGGGTCTCAGAAGGACCCCCAAGGGCAAAAAATTAATTTAAATTTTTTTTTTTAAATCGCCGAATACGGGCAGCGTACGCGCACGGCGTAAACAGAGAAATTCCGCGAAATTCGCGTAATTACGCGTACCGTGCGCGCACGGTAAAAAAAATTTTCAAAAAGGAAAGCTTAAAAAAAAAAAAATAATTGTGAGGTAAGGTTGGCTCTTAAAAGAGCCGTTGGGTTCATACAGGGATGGAGGAAAGAAAGAATGGGAATATTATGAGCGTCTACAAACGTGCTGGTCTATCTTATTGTTAATAAGGTCTCCCCAAAAACAATAAGACCAGAACACGTTATACACCTCATTACAACCCTCCCAAATCGAGGGTTAACGTCTAGAGGAGCAGAAGAAGGTGATGCTCCCACCTCAGAGGAAGGGCTCAGCTGAGCTGCCGATGATGTAGTCGGCTGAGCTTCTGAGGTTGGGCTCTGGTGACTTACTGAAGAGTTTTCTCCAGTATGTCGAGCAAAGGTCCTGGGATGTTTATCCCTAAGGTGTCTCATCATAGAGTGATTTCCAAAGGAATACTTCTTCCTTGGATTTCCTCTAGATAAAACACGGTCACAAAGTGTGCAAGTGACCAATGGAGCATTGACCTTTTTCTCCCCCTCTGGAAAAGTAAAATACTCCCATACAAAAGAATTCTTCTGTTTCCTCCTTCTCTGGATAATGGTGGTGCTGCTAGCCTCACTCTCAGAAGAGGTCTGCTGTTCTGCCATTGTATCTCAATGTCAATTCAGCTCCTTCTATTAAGGGATCTCAAGCAGTAATGGGTGTGGTGTGGGAAGTTTCTGGAACTGAAAGTAGTTTCAACCAATGAAAAGTGTTCTTTGTGGATCACATGACATACCGTGCGCGCTCCGCAAGCTTACGGTACGCGCTTGGAAAAAAGTGCGCATGCGCGAACGTGACGCTTACGGAGCGCGTACGTAAGACGCACTCGCGCATGCGCATTACACGCCCCTGCGTAACCGCGACGTTGCTTCCGCGTGTACGCGTACGTCACGTACGTAGCACGTAAGCGCGCTGTACTTATGACGTGCGGAGCACGTAGCGTCAGCTTACCGTATGCGTATCCTATCACGTACGCGCACCGTTCTTATGACGTACGGAGCGCGTAGCGTCAGCTTACCGTTCGCGCACGAAAAAAATGCATAAAATTAAAAAAACACACCTTTCCATAATGCAAGATATAGTACATATATTATTTTATACATAGGTTTACAAAAAATCTCCAAAAAAAATTTGCATTTAAAAAACCGTACAAATTCACTGAAAAAACCATAGGTTTCACACACGTTATAGTTAGGAATTAGCATTTAAAAAACCTTGCAAATTCACTGAAAAAACCATAGGTTTCACACATGTTATAGTTAGCTGTACATTTCACTCGTAAAAAACCAATGAAATTCCACGTTATATTTAGATCAGGTAACTATAACTTGCGCGACCGCAATCCACAATGTGTCATTTCAGATGTCATCATTGATGTGATGAGTGATGTCACTGACCATGTCATGAGTGATGTCATATGTGACGTCATCAGCAGTGCATTACGGGCGCGCCAGTTATAGTTACCTGATCTAACTATAACGTGGAATTTCATTGGTTTTTTACGAGTGAAATGTACAGCTAACTATAACATGTGTGAATATATATATATATTACCTACTGGCGGTCGCCAGTAGGTAGTTATAGTTAGGACCACGTTTCCATAGGAAAACCTCAACATTCTATTTTGAATAACTTTGGCGCCGGTCGACGAATCCTCGCGAATTTCTCAAAATAGGTGGGGCGCTACGCTCCGCTCCTACCCTGAAAGTCTCGGGGGGATTCGTCAAGCGGGGGCTGAGATAAAAGGGGGGTCCCAAAACGCGTTTTTCCCATGCATTTTTCCATAGGACCTTTAGAATGAGCTACAGCCCGAACGGCTGAACAGAATTACTAGAAATTTGGCAGAGAGGTAGTCCCTAGGTCAAGGAAGTGCCTTTTGTAGGTTTGGTGTAAATCTGTTCAGTAGATTCTGAGAAAATAGCCTTTAAATCAATATATATATCTGAGCCCGCTTACGGTACGCTTACCGTACGCTTACCGTACACGTACGGTGGCGTGCGCGAGCGCGATTCTGATTGGCTCTTAGATCTTAGTAAACATTCGAATTGGCCGAAACCAGGAAGCGGCGTCCGCCATTTTGTCTCTCGCATTGAGAGTTATTTATCAAACTTGATGCCCAAAAACATGTTACGGGGCAGTTTTGACAACTCCCTCCCACACAGTCATGTTGAGGGAGTCCCCAAACATCCCCAAAGAGCAAAAACTGTTATATTTTTTTTTCGGCAATTCCGCCGAGTACGCTTTCCGTACGCTTACCGTACGCGTACGGTAATTAAATAGAAAAAAAAAAACAATATCCACACTTACCCCACCCCCTGTGCTTTTGGTGGCTGCAGGCCACCAAATTAACTGGGCTTATTGATTCTCAAAACACTATCAACACTTACCCCACCCCCTGTGCTTTTGGTGGCCGCAGGCCTCCAAAAGTACAGGGCTTATTATTTTTGAAAAAAAACATGAAATTATAAAATCGAAATAAAAAAAACACTATCCACATTGACCCCACCCCCTGTGCTTTTGGTGGCCGAAGGCCACCAAATGTACAGGGCTTATTAAAGTTGATAAAAACCGTGCACGGAACGAACTGCGTTAAGTGGGCGCGCACGCCTCGAATGGCGTAAAGTAACTTAGCATTTAAAAAACCGTACAAATTCACTGAAAAAACCATAGGTTTCAAACATGTTATAGTTAGGAATTAGCATTTAAAAAACCTTGCAAATTCACTGAAAAAACCATAGGTTTCACACATGTTATAGTTAGCGGAAATTTTACTGATAAAAAACCAATGAAATTGCCCCGTTATAGTTAGTGCTGGCAACTATAACTCACGCGACCGCAATCTTCTGCTGATGACATATGTGTCTTTATAAAAAAAAATATTTGTAATATATGTATAGCTAAAAATGTATGGAAGAAGACATGGGCAAATAAGTGTCTAAATACAGTATTAGCATCAGCAGAGGATTGCGGTCACGTGAGTTATAGTTGCCAGCACTAACTATAACGGGGCAATTTCATTGGTTTTTTATCAGTAAAATTTCCGCTAACTATAACATGTGTGAAACCTATGGTTTTTTCAGTGAATATATATATATATATATATATATCCCTGTGCATGGTACACATTGTTTATCGGATGTTCTGATACAAACACAAAATTTACATAGACCACTCCAATAACTGATTTGGGTATGAAGTTGATGGGTAACTTTGAAACTACTTCTTTGTAACATTCTAGAGGCGGTGGCATTGTTGGCCATATGCCAGAGTTTAGTGGCAATTCCTTTAATTTTCTGTGACTATAAAGTACTATTTCCTATTTATATACATCAATAGGTTGAGATACCTTTGATACTCGTCCAGTGAAGCCACATGTCAAGTCTAGGACAGGTCAGAGGAGACGGTAAAGGTAAAAGCTTCAAAAACCAAGAGAAAGCAGAAAGGCAGACAAAGAATCAGGACTGGATCTCTTCGCCAACAGGAGTCTGGAATGAAAAAAAATAATCAGTATCAGTATACTGATTACAGTTCTTTGCAGCACTACGGGGACAGAAGACTTTTAGAAAAAGGCGAAGGAACCCGATGACAAAGTTTGAGAGGAAAGACAAATATGCAAGACAGAAGGGTGAGAACGGACACCAATGTGGCATTGAGCCTAATGTGAATATGAAAGAGAAAGGGT
The DNA here is from genome assembly GCF_964204655.1 of Triturus cristatus. Taxonomy (NCBI): domain Eukaryota; kingdom Metazoa; phylum Chordata; class Amphibia; order Caudata; family Salamandridae; genus Triturus; species Triturus cristatus. Next base: position 116,460,488 of record NC_140579.1, on the reverse strand, counting down.
TGGAATACAAAGCTCATGATTGAAAGAAGATGTTGACTAATTTATTACAAATTCACATCCCTCAGAATCTGTAAAAACTTCTGCAGAACAAGAGGTTGGACTTTAGCACTTCTGGACAGGGCAGCAGATGTACCTATAGTTTGCCAGACTCTCATAGAGCATCTACCATGACTCCAAATGGAGAATATCAGGTGGAGACACCAAATGGACGCGTAAACTCCCCTGATGGAGTTCATAGCATGGAACCACAAAGATTGGGTGATATCTTATGCACAGTAAAGTTGCGTTTTGGGAATGTTTATTAGATGCCTATGACATCACCCTCTCTAATGTCATTGGCCTTTACTCACTATAAGGAACACAACCCCTGGAGAGGGTAGTACTTGAAGCACTTTTCTCTTTGGTACCTGAGGATCTCTGGGACTAATTTGCACGCAGATGATCTTTGAAGTAAGTTCCAGAGTTGCAAAGAAATCAAACAGGGTGGGATAAGGACCCTGAATCACATGTGATCAGACTTTGACGTTAGGCCCAGGCGGAAGTTTAATATCCATTGTAGCTAAAGGCAAAGTGCTTGTGCTCTTGCTCAGGGTAGGTGTGTCCTGGCAGTTCAGGCGGGAATGCTCCTATTGGAGCAAGGTCAAGACTGATTTGCATTTGGCTGGGTCCAAACCGAGGTGGATTGGTGGCCAAAGAAAATATGGTTTGGAATGCTACCCCAAGTTACTACCAGTGGTTGAAATTGTTGCAAAGATTCCTCCCCTCACTTTTTGTGAGTTAGATGGATTCTTACCTGCTGCTGGAACCATGACAGGTACACGCGTCAACTATAGTCATGCATTTAGATTTTGCTGCGACTTCTTAATTTCTTTTGTGGGTAGCATGTTGAATATTGTTTTAAGGATGGTGCATGGGCACTATCATCCTGAAAATTCCCTGTCAACTCCTGTGATACAGGAACTACAACCACATTCTTCCTAACAAAGAGTTAAAAACATTATCATGCCATTAACATCTCTGCATATCCAATGCTTGTTGGTGTTCTTTGGGAAAGAGTGTCATATCAAATCTTGGGTGCTGCAGAAGTAGTTGATGGATTTTAATGTTTGACATCAGAACACCAGGGGTAATTGTAGTTATACTGGTGTAACCTCATGTAATCGCCTTTATTTCACATTGTGCAAGTGACGTGTAATGTCCAGGATTATGCCATTCCACCATGTCATCTAAACGAGATTTCTTTTTAGCTAAAAAGTTATCACAGGAGAACAGGAACAGCGCAATCAAACCAAATGCGAACCGAATTTGTTTATCTTGAGTACCGATCAGATCAACTTAGAAATATAAATTAAGTTGATTTTTCAACTGAGCTGGTATCTCTTAGAACAAAAGCTTCCCCATGTCCTTAGTTCCGTCCTTGCTCATTTTGGATTTAGATTCTGGAGGAAAACCATCACTCATCAATTTGGCTGCAATCTTCGTCACTCACCCTTGCATTTTTTGGGGGGGAAATCATCTGAGTTCAGTGCAGTACATTGCAAAATGTTTACTGTTTGAGGAAGGGCATACAATACAATTTGAATAACTTTTTTTTGTTCAATTTTGTTTGTTTGTTGTTGTCGACCCGAAATTTGGAGCAGGGGTGCTGGCGGGTCAGTGTGCCTAGTTCTTTGCTTGTCATGTGGGTGACCACAATATGTGGAGCCAGTGTGCATGTGTCATAGGCAGCCATTTAGTTTTTTGTTCTTCATGCCTCGTTCTTTTTGCTTGCCATGTGGGTGACCAGCATTTTGACCTTTTATGGGTGTCTCATTGTAATCATTTTATGCCACTCTTTAAATGCCTGTGCTAGGAGCATTGATTGTTATTGTCTTTTAAGAACCCATGTTATTTTCATTCATTTTTTATTTTTTAATATAGATTTCCTGTGTTTTGGGCTGCCTGTAATAGTCTGTAATATATGATTGCTGTCTTTAATTAAATTGATATATGATTGTTGTTTTTAATTAATTTAATTTATTATTCTTGCCTCTGCTGGCTTGCACAGGAGACCGAGTGGCCTTGGAGGAACACCATATTTTATAAATTAATATAATTGATTTTTTTTTTTCTGCTTCCCGCTGAATCCCAAAAGGGTACCATAGTTCTCGGTGGGACACCAGATATTAAACAAGTATTTAATTTACTTGTTTTCTGCCTCGCTCCCACAGTAGTTCCATGGGCCCTGTATTATGCATCTTTTCCTGAATTTAAGTAGTGTCCTGTTTCACAAAACAGTTAGTTTACATTTGGGTATCTGCTTCCTCTCTTTTGAAAAACCTAAAATCCTGCACCAACCACTCCTCTCTTTTGAAAAACCTAAAATCCTGCACCAACCACTCGCAGCCGATTCTAGGAAATGGCCTAGCTCCACCACAGCAGGTTCTTCTGACTTCGCCTCTCAATGGAAGCTCCTCTCCCCAGTTTCAGACTTGTTTATACGTAGGCCGCGTGATGGCCACAAAACAGATCGCACAATGTGTCGCAAAACCACTAAGTTGTGGGAAGCTATGTGGATAATTTGGTACTGTAGGCCAACTAGTCCATCTGAAAGACCAACATGCAATCGTGTGGCGATAGCATCTGAAAATGATAGCTGTGGCTGAGAGAGAAGAAGGTGAATAGACTGAAGAAGGTGGTGATGATCAAGCAGCTGTCATCATGTAAAGAAGCTTTGTTGCTTTTAGCGTGCAGTCATCACCTGCAGTAACCTCAGCATGGCACAAAGAAAGAAAGGATACAGTCACCCAAGAGCTTACATGCAGCCTACCTGCTCCACATAGGTCACATGAGGTGAGATTGTCACAAAGAAAATAACAAACACAGCAACCCACTATCAAGTCTATGTTCAGCAAAGAGTCACAGTACCTCCAACCAATGAGATGATGCATTTGAATGATGGGAAGCTGGCCAAAACGTTAATCTTTTGTGGAAGGAGAGGGGCTTCCTCAATTTGTGGAGGCCTTTTGTCCAAAATGGAAGGTTCTAGTTCTGACCTATTTTTCAGCTGTTGCTGTGGCAGTGCTGGTCCATCAACTACGAGTATTGTTTTGTGGTGCAATGAAAAATAGCACTTTTCATGTGTTTACATCAGTGATGCTCAAAGTGCGGCCCGGGGGTCGCATGTGGCCATCCTGACCTTCACATGCAGCCCCCAGCTGAACAACCGCACTGGGCTGTTGGGAGAACTAGCATTCATAAAGATGTTAATTAAACGGGCAAGCATTTATTTACACTAACTGAAAGAAAAGAAAAGAAGCAGATAAGATGTCATTAATATTTAAGAAATATTTCAACCAACGTGTAACAATAAGGACTTTTCAAAATTAAAAGAAAGTGTATTTCATTAACATGCAATTCACCTTAGTACCTCAGCTTATAAAAGCATTTTTGTTATGTTATGTTATGTTATGTTACAGAAATTTATAAAAGCGCACATATACCCGGAGGTGTCTTGGCGCCAGAACCAACAATGACCCGCTGCAATCTTACCCCTAGTGCTGAAAGAGCCAGGTTTTTAACTGCTTTCTAAAAACAGTCAAAGAGCTGGCATTCCTAAGATAAAAGGGAAGCGAATTCCACAGTTTCGATGCACCGTAATAGAAACTGCGTCCACCCCAGTGAGCTTTATGAATTCTTGGCACAGCCAGCAATCGTGCCCCCAAGGACCGAAGCTGTCTGGTGGGTTGATACCACGTAAAATGATCCTGCAGAAAAGAAGGACCTATTTGATGTAAGGCTTTAAAAACAATGCACAAAGCTTTAAAATCAATACGCCGAGATACTGGAAGCCAGTGAAGATTGCAAATTTCGTTGGAGACTGAGCAGTGTCTGGGGATGTCCGATATGAGGCGAGCTGCTGAGTTCTGGATCATCTGGAGTTTGCGCAGGTGCTGCATCTGAGCGTTAAGGAATAGACCATTACAGTAGTCCAGCTTAGATGAAATAAGGCATGAGACTACTGTTTTCCTGGTGTTATCGGGAATATAAGGACAAATTTTCCTTATTTTTTTTATGAGGAAATGTGAAGCAGACACCACAGCATTTCTGTGCTGATGGAAGGTAAGTCTATTATCCATCAGCACACCCAAGTTCTTTGCCTTAGCCACTGGATTGGGCGGGGATCCCAACTCAGCAGGCCACCACAGATCATTCCAGGGAGGCTGTATACTGCCGAAGATCAAAACTTCCGTTTTACTGGAGTTAAGCTTCAGGCAGTGTGCTGTCATCCATTTATTGATTGCACTCATGCAGTATCTGAGCTGCAAGGCCGGGGTTCTGTTGGGATTTAAAAGCCGCCACCACAATTTGTGTGTCATCGGGATAGGTGGTCAGATTAAAACCAAATTCCCGAATAAGGGGCGCTAGTTCAGAGGCGTAGATATTGAACAAAGTGGGGCTTAATGAGCTACCCTGAGGAACCCCACATGGAAGAGTGTACGGATCTGAATTGAAGCCATCCATGGATACAGTGGATCTGCGATCAGTGAGGAAGGAGGCTAAAAGTGCTCGTGCTATCTCTCCTACTCCTAGTCCCTCCAAACATCTTTGCAGGAGTAGGGGATCCACCGTGTCAAAAGCCGCGGAGAGATCAAGGAGCACCAGAGCTGCTGCGCCTCCTCTGTCCATAACTGCTCTGATCTCCTCAGAGGCTTTGATCAATGCCAGCTCCGTACTAAGGTCCTTACGAAAGCCAAATTGAGTATGATCCAGCAAACCATTCGCATTAATGAATAGTGACAGTTGGTTGTTCATTATTTTATCCACTATCTTAGTTGGCAAAGGCAGTCTAGCAATGGGCCGATAGTTGGTGGGGTTGGCAGCGTCGAGAGTGGGTTTCTTTAAGAGAGGCAGAATAGATGTCTCCTTCCAGCTAATCGGAAAAACACCGGAGGAGAACATCAAATTAAAGATGTCGGTAAGATATGGGCTCAGCAGATTTGCCAGTTCTTTAAGAAAACTCGGAGGGCAGGGATCTAAAGGTGAGCCCGACTTAGCTTGGAGAACATGATTTCTTACTGTGTCTATTGAAATCGGAGAAAACACAAATGGCAAATCATTGTTGGAACCTAGACCGCTTAAAGGTAGTGTTGGACCAGAATCGGAGACCTCTCTAAATGCTTGGAAGATGTCTAGGACCTTGGATTTAAAAACATCAGCAACATCATTACAAAATTTCTGGGTGACCTGCCTGCCTGAGTTATTGGGTATGGATAACTTATTAATCACTGCAAACAATTCCTTAGAGGAATTTGCGGCTGAGTCAATCTGAGAGGTAAAATATCTTTTTTTTCAGAAATAAGAAGTTTTTTATAATTTAATAATGCTTTTTTGTAGACTGATTTCTCCAGCTCGTCATAGTTTATCCGCCACCGTCGTTCTAGACGACGACACCGCTGTTTTTCCAAACGGAGACATTCAGGGAACCAGGGGGCGCACGGCATAGACCTATTGGCTGAAAAAGTTCTTAATGGGACTGAGGCATTAACTGCACCCAATATCCAATTCGTATAATTGGTGACAGCAGGGTCTACCTGATCCTGTGGGGGAGGGCAAGAGGTTTCTAGAAGCCAGTCAAGGGACAATTTGTCTACTTTATTCCAGGTTTTCCCAATAAAGGCTGAACGTTTACTGGCATCATCCTTTCCTTCCCTGGAAAGAGGGAGAGTGAACTTAATTAGAGAATGATCTGACCAAGTTAAGGGATGCGTTTCCTTGATCCTGAGGCCCTGAGCTGAGGAAAAGACGCCATCCAACGTATGCCCGACTATATGTGTGGGTGATTGCACCAGTTGAATGAGTCCAAAAGAACTAAGGGTGTTCAATAGCCCCATGGTGTCTTTGTTTCCTAAATCCTCTAAGCGAAAATTAAAATCTCCAAGAATAGTAAAATCTGAGTTTAAGATAACTGGCTCGAGCAGACTGTCCAAATTGGTTAAAAACGTACTGCGGGGGCCAGGTGGACGATAGAGAAGAATTCCCTTAAATGTCACTTTAGGGTGAAGTGTAAACGAGAAGTGGAGAGCTTCATAGGAAGGGGTGGAGACGGAATGATGAATGGCCGAGAACTGGTCCCTAAAAATAATGGCCCCTTCGTTTAAAGGACCTGTCTTCTCTGATGGCTCTGAATCCCGTAGGTATGGCAGTGATGAAATCGGGATCAGATGCAGCGTCTGCCCAAGTCTCTGTTATAAATAATATATCTAAGCCCAGGCCCTCCATCATGTGAGCAATTTCATACTTATGTTTGCCTAAAGACCTGGCATTAATAAGTCCACCAAGAAATGCAGATTGAACCTGTGTCAGTGCGTTATCTGGGCGCTGGGAGGCATAAAATGCCGCCACTAGTTTGGGAGGGGGAGACCAAACCCACAAGTACAGCCAATCGTGAAACGTGAAAGCCCTGGATGCAAAATACAGCATGACACCTCCCTTGGTTGCTCCAGGGCGTGCAAATCACTGCTAGTATATTGCAATATTGGTGAAGGTTGAGATACAAGGACAGGGGCCCTGGGCGCGGACTTGGCGCGGACGGGCGCATACGGGCTTGCCTTAGGCGCGCCTTCGGCGCGCCAGCGGCGTGCCTGCTGCGCGCATCCGCTGCGCGTCCACCTTATCAATGTTTTTAAACCCTTCCGGTGTACGCCCGTAGCGCGTTCTCGCCGGAACCAGAAGGGAGGCTACAATGCTGTGTGTTGAAGGGTCCGCCCTCCGCTCAATCGGCACATCAGCCGTGACGGAACGGGGCGGCCCCAACACCAGCAACAACGGAACAATACAGGAGCAGCCGAATCAGGTAAAAAGTAGGTGCAGGTTAAAAGCAATGTTAAAAGTTTAAAAACACTAAAAATGGCCCCAAACAGCAGCAATTCCCACAATAATTATATTCAGTGCAAATAGCAGTTCAATGCAATGGCATTCAATTACTTTAAATAGCAGCGTCATATTCAGCAGATAGCAGTTTAGCTTCGAAGTTCGGGCAAAGTTATGTCTGCTGCGCGTCCGCCCCATCAATGTTTTTAAACCCTTCCGGTGGACGCCCGTAGCTTGTTCTCGCCGGAACCGGAAGGGAGGCTACAATGCTGTGTGTTGAAGGTGTTTGAGATCTATTTTTTAAAAGTGACAGTTTTCAAATGAAGATAGGTACAGTCATGCTTCCAATACAGAACTCAGAGGCAAGTCAGTTATCACGATGAACCCTCTGAATGATCAAACACAAGAGAAAGTCTTAGACAGCATATATCTTGCCCACGGTGCTCTTATATGTCAAAATGAACAAAAGGAGGCAAAGTGAAATTAGAAAATTAGGCAATTGCCCAGGATCAAACAATTTGGTCAAGTGGGAAAGTCCCAGGTTTTATATTTCTAATTGTGCAACTCTATTTAATTCCTTTTAACACTTGACTCTACCAAGGTAGTGATAGCAAGCAAGTTTATACCAAGGTACGGTAGAGGGATTGCTACTCTGATACATCATAAACAAAAGCCCAACTGCCACCGTCCTCTCATCAATGCAGCCCTCAGGCACACCACAGACCTTACTTTGTGGCCCCTGGGAAAATGTTTGCGAGTACCCATGGTCTACATCATGTCAGGCTAGACATGTGGACCAGTTACCAAGCTATGCACCACATGTGCCTATCTGCACACTGCTTTTCAATTAAGGAGGTCAAGCAAAGGTTATCTGATGCTCCCACCTTTGCTGATGCTTGTGTCGGCATGTAACTGTTGCAATGTTCTCCATTGAGAAAGGATATACAGCTGACACATCCTTCAAAAATTCAATATGAAAGTCTTTAAATGGTTTCAAGCCAGAGCTGTTATCACTGAATTTGTTGCCACTGACAATAGAAGTAATATTGCCAAAGCCATGGCTGATGGAGGTTACTTCAGAGTCTATGTTTTGTGTATTGCATCAATCTAATTGTGCATGACTTCCTCAAAAAAGGAATAGACAACAAAATGTTGGTCACCTGTCACAGCATTTGAACTCATTTGAGTGATCCCTTCAAAGCCTGGAAGCAGCTGAGGATCATCCAGTGTGGTAGTAAAGTCCCTGTTGAAGCTGTCATGCAGGAGATGAACACTCATTAGAACTCCACCTTTGACATGCTGCAGCACCTGTTTGTTTGAGCAGATCTAATAATGAGTATATGCTACAAAGAAGAGGAGATACAACTTTCAAAGCCATGATGGTGGAGGTTGGAAAATGGGGCCAGTAAAGTGTCTGATTAAAATGCTACTGACTTTTGAAATTGATTCTAACACAGGAAGTCAGCAAGGATGATTGCACCATGAGCCAAGGTATCCTATTGTTGCAAATGCAGGGCTATTGGAATTTAAGGTAGAAGAATAGGGGTGGGAGTAATTCATGTAACTTATTCAGCAAAAGTACAGCAAAATTACACAGAAAACACGAGAAAAGGAACCCTGCATTTAGCACTATTTTCGCACTCTCTTTTCTAAAATGAACTTAAAGATTAATTTTGCGCTAAGAAAAAAGCTCTAAATGTAACAGAACAGGAACAGAACATCCAGCAGCAGCAGCAGGTGCTCGCACTCTGTTCTCATGCTCTTGGGTTTGTAATTTTGCCCTAAATATTGCGATCTGGCGTACTTGGATAATTTTTAGTAATTTAACATCAAAAGAGTAATCAAAATTGCTCTGATAATTGCTGCGTAGATAAAATTTCTCCTGGGCCTAGAGAAGACTTGTGTACCAATGTTAATGAGGAAGCAGCTGCTTTGCTCAGCAGCTTAATTCTTCATGCACATTCAAATCTCAGGCTCCGTAAAGAAACTGTGCCTTCTGAAATGTACATATGTGACACTGTATTATGCAAAAAATGGCAGCCTGCTTTCATTCCATTTTCAACAATGAATGCTTCCATTAATAAGAATTGGATCGTCAGGAAACTGAGTGGACTGTAAGATGAAAGATTACATCTTCAGGGCATTGAAGAGCTGTCATTCTATCATCAACCTCTGGAGCACAATGGTGGCTCTGAGTCCAGAAACATGTCACAACTACTACAGCAGCACTCACCAGTATTAACACCATTGCCATTCCAAGCCACCTGCTACTAAACCAACAACACTTACAGCATCAATTTCACTTCTAGCCCCTGCAGTGGGTTGATTCATAATGAGTACTCCAGGACCTAAATCAAGCACATAGTTGCAGGAAACTCAGAAACAGCACATGTCAATAACTATAACAAAAAAAGAAGTTACATGACTGCTTTGAAGACCAAACAGAAATCTTTGTGGATCAAGAGCCACTGGCTTATTGGTGTGGGAAAATGAACGATGGCCAGATCTCAGCTGGCTGCAAATAAAATATTTAGCATATTCTGCAACCCAGTGTCCTCAGAGTGGGTGTTCAGTGCAGCAGTTGCAAGTGTCACGTTCAGAAGTACCAGCCTCTCTCCTTAAGCCATGGGGAGACTAATGACTATCAAAATGAATCAACATTTCATCCACAAAAAAATAATGTTTCCAAAAGACACAACAGTGTGAATTCAAAACTAAACTTTTTAAAAAATAAATAAGTAATACATGTAAGAGAAATGTATTTTCTAATAAAAAAAAGAAAATACAAAAAAATCAGTTCTATTTTTTTTTACTCAGGGTGCTTAAAGACAAAAAGTTAAATGGAACAGTGTCAGAGGCAAAGACAGATAATCAAAGAGGAAGCAGACCTTTTGTCCTGCTGACTGTGTGGAGACAAAGAAAACAAATTAATTCAACCTTAGGGTCAACAATAGACTTTGCAATGAGAAACAGAATCTAAATATGCAATGGAAGGCTCCATTTTCTGAAAGAAAAAGATGGTTCCCATGCCTTACTTTTCATTCCCATGCTCGGCCGTCAATGAAGGTCCAGGGATCTTGGGTTCTCTACTCCTTGGGAATAAAGATGATTATCCACTTGCAACAAGTGAGGGCGTAATTTATTTCATAATGTATCCATGCTGCCTAAAATGTTTAGGCATGGTTTAGTGATGGAGCCCTTGGCATCTTTGATGCGGTCTTGCGATCGGATGCGGGGATGGGAATGGCCCAGCGCTGAACCGGATAAAATCGCCCTCTACGCGGACGAAGTCCTCATCTATTTGGCAGATCCCACCCAGTCTGGCCCCCATTGTCTCCTCATCTTGCAATCCTTCGAACAGGCCTCGGGCCTCCGTTTGAATCCCAACAAATTGGCCCTGGTTCCCCTTCACCTCTCCTGGGACTGCTTTGACTGACAATCCGAGATACCTCTACGTCGTCAATCATTCAAGTACCTGGGGATCTGGGTGACCTTGCTGCCCGAGCTCAGCTGGGCCCTCAATGTCACTCCACTGGCGAAGCGAGTCAAAGCAGACCTCTAGTGGTGGCAGTCACTGCCCCTCAACCCCATGGGGAGAGTGGCCCTTTTTAAGATGATGGTGCTTCCCCGCTTCCTTTACATGCTTCAGAACACCCCCAAGTGCTTTCCCAGGGCCTGGTTCCGTGAACTCGACGGATTAGCCAGTGTGTTCTTGTGGGGGAAAGGTAGGTCCAGACTGGCGCTCAAAACTTGCAGGATTCCTTCGTTCGACGGGGTTTGGGGATGACTCACCTTTATCTATACTATTTAGCCATGCGACTTCTCTCCATACATGATTGGTTCAACAGGGGGTGGTCCGATCCGGCCTATAGGCTCGAACTAGGGGAGCTGGGCCTCGCCAGAATCCAATCCTTTCTATCTAGGACCCCGATTCCTTCCCGTCTTCCGGAGGAGACGCGCTCGGTGTTACTGGCCTGGGGGGCAGCACTGCGGCACACTAAATGGACACACACACTGACCCACTGTACACCCCTGTGGCACAGGGCCTGGCTCAAAGAAGTGACCGGGCTTCGGGGCTTTGAAGCTTGGGACCTCATAGGTATCACGCAGCTGGGAGACGTTTGGGTGGGGGATCACATGCGCTCCTTCGAAGATCTCCAATCTGCGCTCGCAATTCTTTTGCTACCTCCAGCTACGGCATGCCCTACGCTCACACCTCACAACAGGTATGCGGTTGCCGGCTCACAGCCCGCCTGAAGCCCAGATTATGTTTGGGGACCTGGGGAAAGGTGGCATTTCACGCATTTACCGTGCACTGATTAATAACACCCTGACTTCCCTGGACCGACTGCAGGCACAATGGGAGGACTGGGTGGGCCTCTTAGAAGAAGAAGACTGGCGTGACGCCCTTATGGCCCCCAGAACGGTCACCGCCTCCGCTAGGTTGCGCTTGGTGCAGCTCTATTACCTACATGCCGCATATCTCGCCCCGGTACGCCTTCATCGCGCGGGGTTTAGTCCGTCCTCAGCCTGTACCAGGTGTGGCCATGACCTCGCTGACTTCCTTCACATGGTTTGGGACTGCCCCAACCTGGTGGGATTTTGGAAGGGCATCGAAGAAGAACTCTCTGAGGTTCTAGGGTGGGGGGTTCCCCACGACTCTAAGCACAAGATCCTGGGCATCACTGATGGGCTGGATGGGTCACGCAACGAAAAACTGTTCTTCACTACAGCTATAGTGGTAGCTAAAAGAAACATTACGGCCTCCTGGAAATGCCCTGAACCCCCAAGTGTGGGGTGTTGGCAGACTGGGGTGGATTGGTGCGCCACACAGGAGAAAGTTATGTATGTGGCACGTGGATGCCCTAAGAAATATCGCAGAATTTGGGGAAGTGGCTGGGGGGGGTCTAATCGTGAAGGGTTTGACTGTTTCCATCTCATTTTCATTTTATAAATGTCTGTACATTGGGTAACGAAAACTTGTGTATGTGATTCTCGATTATTGAAATACAGTGCTGGTGCATTCCTTCTCTAAACTGAATAAAATTTGTTTATCAAAAAAAAAATGGTTAGGCATGACCACTCCTGAGAGCAATAACGGAATCAGTGAACACTTACGCAACATTAGATGTTAACATTGAACCACTAAGCTGCCATTTGATTTTTTTAAGACAGGACCACACTGAGGACGAAAACAAAATGGACAATATTTGAAAAACCTACATTGCCTGACCTATGAGTGGACGTTAGAGTGCTCCTTTCAGAGTAGGACAACGCTGGGTGTTCAAATTAAGCATACATATTTCTGGAATAAATATTGAGAATCCTGGGACTACAGTGAATGTTTGAACTTTCTTAGGTATTTCTGCAAAGTTAATAAGGTTTAGACATTATTGTGACTCATGGGAGGCAGCACTCATAATAGAGTGCCCTCGCTGTTTGTACATCTGTGTTGTGGCATTATCATCACATCTGCATCCTGCTACATTATGTATATGGCATAGATTACTTTGGCTAGACATACTCCCCGGGTCTCCTTCTACCTATCCAACCAACACCAGTGTGTTCATTTGAGCACATCTACATCATAAAAGATCCCTATCACCTGGGGACTCCCCCAGAGCGCCATAGTGTTTTTTTTCATCTTCAACCTGCAAATGGTGCCACTTGGTGCTCTACTCACAGATAACAGCATCAAGATCAAGATCAAGGAAGAGGAGTTGGCCTAACGGCTAGGGTGGTCGACCTCGAATCTGGGGAACTGGGTTCGAGTCTCGGCATTGACGCTGAACATCCTGTGATCCTGGGCAAATCACTTAATCTCCCAGTGCCTAACAAAAATGAGTGTGTCTTATGTAACGCAACTGGTGCTATGTAAAGCGCTCTGATACACAAAACCGGGTCAAGTTTGCGCTATTTAAAACTCTGTAAAGAGAAAAAAAAAGATTAAGCAATCTGCCGATAACCCACAGCTCTGCTTGAAAGTCTCCTCTGTTTTAGACATCCAACACCTCAAACATTGCTTACACATCATTTAGGATTTTATATTTAGTGCCTACTCAAAGCTCAAGCCTACTAAGACAGAATTATGTTATTTTCCAAGAATAATAAACAAGATGCAGTACTAGCGTGAACTTTGTCAAGTATGAACCTTGACGACTTTGAACGTCAACATTCACTGAATGTCAAGTCTCTTGAATTCACCCTGGACACCAACCTCTCCCTCGTGGACATAGCAAAAACCAGATCTCTCTTCTAAATAAAGTCACACCATTTCTTCCAGAAAGCACCTTCAGAACTGCTTATCAAGCCCTCGTACTCTAACATCTGGACGATGGTAATACCCAACTGCTCGGTGTGCCAGACACCACACTGGCACCCCTTAGGGGCATCTACATCTCATTCAAGGCCTAAAGAAACATGAATATGTCACCCCCATCCAGATGGAACTGCATTGGCTCATGTTTTTGAACCACACCATCTGGGTTTGTAATGATTTTAAGTAATCAAACAATAAAAAATGATGATGATGATGATGATGAACCACACTATCTTTAAAATTGGCTGCATCATTTACAAAGCTTTCATGACCAGCACCCCTGCTTACCTTACAGACAATCTCACCATCACTAGTGGATCTTGGCACTGTCGCAGCCAGGCCACCACCAGAGTTCAGACTCTATACATCCAGGATCTGGAACAACATCCCTGTATCCATCAGAACTAACCAAACACTCCTTCAATTTAGGAGAGATTTAAAGAGCCACCTCTTTAAAGAACACTACATCACAATGCCAGCTTCCTCTCTTCTTATTTAGTGACTTGATGCCAGTCTTTGACCATTTGCAGTGTTCTGCTGCCTTTTGGCAAGGTTTGCACTATAGAAATGCCATATACATACATTCATACATACACACATACAATTCATACATTCTATGTAATGTTCTCTTTAAGTGAGTTGTTGGCCCTCTTTGAAAGCTGACACACCACTGATTTTGGATTCCATGCCTTTTTTGTCTTTATTTAGCAAGAAAGGTAATGTTCATCCACATATTCCCTTTTTTGGACATGGTAAGTGATATTAATAGGGAAATTACTAGTGCATTCCGTGTTATATTATACCATCATAAACCATTGTTCATGGATAAAAAAAAAATCTTGATATAAACTATATAATAAGTGAAAGCATTTGAAGATGCGATTCACACCCTTCTGGTAAAGGACTGAGCGCTCCATAGATACTGTTAATATCTGACGATGTGCTACCACTTGTACTTCAGCGATACTCATGGCACTGCAGCATACATTCCTCTTGAGGTTTTCATGACGAATGAGGAGTGTGTCATCAGGCCAGTTCTCTTTACACCAAGCAATGGTGTAAACTCTTGTACGCCACACTCGCATCCACATGACGACTGACTGCGAGTGGGTAGATAGTGTTGGGAAACATAGCTAAGCAGAATGCCACTAAACTGGGTCTAGAACAGGATCAGCAATGATTGACCTATAATTGCTTTTTCTTGGCATTCAAACAATACAATTAGGGGCATATTTACTGGAATTGGGGCGCAGGGAAGAAATAAAACGCTACCTTGCTGTGCTGCGTCACAGGGAAAGTGGAGGAATGCCAATACAAAACAGTGCATTCCTGTCCCCACCCACTGCACTGCTACCAGTTGGAAGCCTAGTGCCACTGCAGGCACCCATGCACCATAATGCAAGAGTGCCTGCTTTACTGGCTGGATTGTTTTTGAGCAAAAACAATTCATAGAGCCGTCTCCTCTTTCTATGTGTGCTGCACATAGAAAGAGTAAAAAACAAGAAGAAATAAACACATTCCCCCTCACCGCGCCTCACCTGGGGAGGAGTAAAATATTGACGCAGTTACAGGTTTACAAGGTCTTGTAAATCTGAGAATGCATCAAAAACAATTCTAGTTACATAGGAACGCCCAACGCAAAGCCCATGGAACGCCTCCCTTGTGCAGATTAAGGCAACGCAGCGATTTGCGCTTCATTGCATTTCTCCAAATTTGTAAACCCATTCATAGCCAAGCAAAGTGGCTTTGCGTGGCTTCATAAATATGACTGAGAGGTTGCATTGTACTTGTCCCAAGTTGCATGGTGCAAGCGTCAATCAACAAATCAATCAGGGATTTCTAGGGTGTGGTAAATCACCTGTGAGGGTTTCAACATGTAAGAGTTGCTAGCTGCTACGTGGTGATCTGTTCATTCAAACCGCTAGGTCGAGTTCTTTCCTAAATAGCTGAAAAGATGAGGTGGCCCTGAGGTGTAGGGGGAGGTCATTCCAAGCTTTGGCCACCAGGTGTGAGAAGGAGCATCCTCTGCTGTTGCCTCAACAGATTTGCGGGGTGTCTGCGAGGAAGAGGAGGTGGATCATTAGTGTCTGGTCGGTTGGTGGAGGGTCATACGTATGCTGGTCCTTCGTTGTGCATGGCATTGGATGCGTGCATGACACAAAGCCCTCATACATATGCCCCAAATTTTGTATTACTAACTTTATCAAGTATGAGCCAGTTGCGAGGACTGGATGTCATGGACCCCAAAACAAACAGGGAAAATGGGTACCAGGGTCCATATTAAAATAAACATATAACTGGTGTGCTATGAGCCAATCACAAACATGGACTTTGCCATCACCCTAGGAGTGTCTGGGATTGACCCTAGGATGTGCGCTGAGAGGGCTGGGCCTCACTGTGGGGCTTTCTGACACTAAGGCAAGGGTGTGAGCTGAGAGAGCTTGACAGTGTGTGGAGAAGAGGAGGACTCTCTCTGGGAGTGTGCTGAGGTCTTGGCAGTGTGTAGAAGGCCTGGAAGTGTGTGGAGGGCTAGGCAGCGTGAGGAGGAGAGGAAGGCTCACCCTAGGCCATGTGCAGAGAGGGCCAGGCAGTGTGTGGAGGAGAGGACAGCTCACTCTAGGCCATGTGCTGGGAGGGCCTGGCAATGTGTGTCGAAGAGGAGGATTCACTCTAGCCCGTGTGCTGTGAGGTCTTGGCAGTGTGTGGAGGAGAGGAGGTTTCACTTAATGCCGCTTGCTGAGAGAGTTTGACAGTGTGTGGAGGACAGGGGGACCCCTCTCTGGGCAGTTTGTGAGGGTTCGCCTGCATGTAGAGAGAGGACTCATCCAAGACATGACTGAGATAAGCATTAGGGCGGCCTCATCTACGAAGGAGTCTGCTCCACAGGCCTTTGATATACAACATCTGTTGCTGTGGCTACACCCCAGGGAGGGCAATGACCATCCCCGGCATACACTGCTCTAGACACCCAAGAAATGGTTGGCACAATGCGCTTGCCATCTCTAACAAGAGAGTTGGTAAGTTTGCCAAACTCGCTAACGCCCAGGCAAGGGACGTATCTTCCATTGTGCAGCAGGTGCAGATGCTTGATGCTTGCTGTATTTTAAAATTCAAATAGCGACCATGGGCCCTATTTCCTTCCTTGCACTAGGGCCCATGACACACTGGCTATGCTACTGTTAGCGCCAACCCCATAAAATGTGTAGCACAATTACCCCGCCCTCTACTTGGCTGAGGACCTCTGCATTTCTAGCCCTGCATTCATCCTATGTCCACAGTGTCTTGAGGGCATTTTAACTGCATACATCAGCTTTGCCAACAATCGCCTATGGATACAACATGCAAGGATTCCTGGCCTGTGTTTGCAGGTTGTGTCATAAAACTCCTTTTCTGCCGCAGCTGAACATCTTCCTTTGCCAATGTCTACGAGATAAGTATCAATGATTTACAATACTGTCTGAAGGCTGCACAGGTTTCCAGGCTTAAAGCAGTAGATGCAGCGGCATACTAGAGGTAGCCTTGGCAACAGAATACAACACAGCAAGTAATAAACAATTTAGAAAATGAGTCAGTCTAGAAAGTTAAAATCTTAGACACCTGCGCTCACAGGACCTGCTTCACTAGTGCCTCACCAGTGTAGGCCTCCTCTCTTGTTCACCAGCGAATGATGGTCAGTAGGACTTTAAAACTCACCTTTATTGTCCCTGTAAGATACTTTGATGCTGGTTGAGGGAGGGCGAAACCCTTCTCAAGCAGTAACCACACTACTTCTCAGTGTAAAGTCAAACCCTGAATTCACCTGTGCTCAATCACATGGTAGCTTGGCACTGAGCAGTTTAACCTTAACTCAGAGGCAATGTGTAAAGTGTTTGTGCTACATTCACACAAAGGATACAACAGGACACACCCAACCAGAAACTAATTGCTCCCTAATCATATAGAAACACACACAAATTATGTCTAACTACTGATAAAAGGAAAATAAGACAGAAATAACAAGAGAGTAGGTGTCACAAGAAGAATGCTTATTTTAGAAAGAGAACCCTCACTCACCCAAAGGTGACATGCTTCATTATTGGGTTCCCTCCTCACACCTGGGACCCCAGGGTACCTGGTGCGGGCTACAACTCCCCTACAGGGAGGAGCAGAGGTATTTTTCAGTAGGATGAGTAGATAGTGGTTTATAGTCAGGGGTAGAGTACAAAAGACAAAAAGAGAAAAACTATCTCCAGACGGACTGAATTGACTTTGTTCTGGTGCCCTCTGAGATTAGAATTAAAAACAATAGGGCTGGTGGATTATAAAACTATACCCTTGTTTTTCTAATCCCTCTCTCCTTGCTTGTTTTTAAACCTATCTGGGATGCCAGAGAAGAAAAAATAATTAACTCAGCCCATCTGGAGATCCTGCTTGTCCTGGTTCCAGATTAATTACAGGTGGTATGCAGCCCTTTGTGTGGAGTCAGGACACAGCCTATTCGAGTGTAGGTAGGGCTCGGCCCAGTTTCGCCCTCACATCCTGCCAGTGATGGCCAATCCAGGCACTC
Organism: Triturus cristatus; assembly: GCF_964204655.1. Taxonomy (NCBI): domain Eukaryota; kingdom Metazoa; phylum Chordata; class Amphibia; order Caudata; family Salamandridae; genus Triturus; species Triturus cristatus. The sequence continues at coordinate 116,442,771 of NC_140579.1, read as the reverse complement.
TTAAGCTCTCTATTGCATGTGGCTATCTAGCAAAAATACACAAAGCCCAACGGTTAGCTGCACCCAGTCTTGTGACCCAGGAACAGGCTGCAGGCACCAAAAGGCTAAGGCAGGAGAATGCCTACTTTCTAAAAGTGCCATTTTCGAAATTTTAATTTAAAATATGGCTTTACGATAGGAGAGGATTTTTCCTTACAATCCCAAAGACACCAAACATGAACTGGGTGCCTGCTTCCATTTGGAAATTACAGCTTATAAAATGTAATAAGGTAAACCCAATGTTATACTAGGGGAGACATATGCCATGCAGTAGTGAAAAATGAATTTATAGTTTTTTTCACTTCCAGGGCATGTAAAACATAAAATGACATGTCCTACTTTTTAAAATACAATGGGCCTTGCCCTTAGGGCTGTTTAGGGTCTGCCTTAGGGGTGACATATGGATTAAAAAGAATGGTTTGGGCCTTGCAAAAGTTTTATTTTGCCAGGATGAAATGGTGATTACAAACTGCACACACAGGTTGCAATGGCAGACCTGAGGCATGTGTAAAGGACTACTTAAGTTGGTGGCACAATAAGTGCTCAGGCCTACTAGTAGCATTTACTTTACATGCCCTGGGTACATGTAGTATTATTTTACTAGGGACATCTAAGTACATTAAATATATCGATTGGGGATAAGCCAATGTCACCATGTTTTAAAGGAGGGAGTACATGCACTTTACACTGGTTAGCAGTGATAATGAGTGCAGAGTCCTAAGGCCAACAAAAATGACAACAGTAAAAAGAAGAAGAGGAACAGGAAGACAAAAGGTTTTGGGGATGACCACCCTAAGGCTGAGAGGTATAACAATCCCCCTGTTCTCTGCAGACATCATCAGCCATTCCTTTATCCGGGGTCCAAAAGCCTTTCAACCAGGCCTGGGTGTAGTTTGCGGAGTTTTGCTAGGCGGAACTCCGCAAAGTTACAAAAACACTCTGTGAATTTCTGTGAGTGGCGGAATGCAGTGAAAACTGCAGTTTGTGCTGGTTTTGCTGCAGCTCGGGTAGAAATTCTACCCGAGCGACAGCTCGCGCTCGCGAACTTATCGTTCGCGATCGTGGGCGGGAAAAAAACTCCTCTGCACATCGCGAAGCAGAGTTTTCTGCACCCCACGAGCTCCCCGGAGGGGTGCAGAAAACTCCACAAACTCTGCGAACAGAGCGAAGTTCACCACCCAAGCCTACTATCAACAGCACTGTTTCACAACGTGAACACTACTGGTTCACCTGTGGTACACCACATATACACCAGTAGTTCCCAACTCCAAGACTACTTGGTGACTACTGGTACACCACTTGTACACCACTGGTTCACAACTCAAACACTACTAGGTCCCTATTGGTACACGTCTTGTACACCACTGGTTCACCACTGTTACACCACTCGAATATAACTGGTTCAGTACTGGTACACCACTCGAACACCACAGGTTCACTACTGGTGTACCACTGGTAAACTACTCATACACCATGGAACACAGAGCTAACAAAATTTGCAAATTGCAGGGGTTTTTTGGTTTTAATTTATAATCTTAGTGTACTTTAGCAGTGATTTTTTTTATTAAATATGTGAGCAGTGTTTAAACATATCTTAATGTGCTTCACTAAATGTAACCTGGCTTTTTTCAGTGAATTTCTTGAAATTTATGATCATATATCCCATCAAATAGTTACGCACAAGTCCTGGTGGTCAACCACTGCTGCATACAGCCTTTCGCCTAGCCCTGCACCTAGCCGCCTTCACGCATCCAACACCCAGTACACACTGCCGAGGGCCTTTGAAAGGTTCCAATGCCCAAAACCACCACAAACGTCCAATCCCACTGCACACAGCCTTCAGCCATGCCACGTTGACTGTTGCAAAAACGATTGGCTTTGAAAGTCTCCGCACCCAACCCAAACCTTGGCATCCTGTTTGATGAAAAGCTATCCTTCGATAGGCAGAATAAGGCTGCGGCGGGCGTGTACTTTGGGGTGTTGAGGCTTCTATGGAAGGTTCTTGAGCTCATACCGGATCCAGCAACAAAAATAAAATGCTCTCCTAATGTCCAGACTTGATTACTCCAATGTGCTCTATCTGGGACTCCAGTGGCAGACTGAGAATGCTGCATAGAGTACAAAATGCAGCAGCTCGAATGTTATTACGAATTTTGAAATAGCATTCCATCAGCCCAGGTCGTGCGGAACTACATTGGCTGCCCATTAAGCACAGAATCTCCTTTAAAACCCTCTGTCTTATGCATAGGATATTGAATCGGAAGGGTCTCTCTGATTGAAGCCTATTTTCCCTCTAGACATCTTAGATCCAGAGAAGCAGCTCTGGCAGTGATTCCTAGAGTGAGCAGACTGTGTCTGGGGTAGTTTCTTTAGACTCTGTGCTGATAGGTTGTGGAATTTAATGACACTGCACCTGAGACTCGAACCCTCAGAAGCAAAATTCCATAGAGATCTTAGGACCTGGTTATTTAGTCACTAGATTTAGCAGACTTTGCTGCAATTTAATTTTTCTGACTGCGATGGAGCTACTGCTTAGCGCGGGGACACTCTATGGAGTAACCAGGCGCTCAATAAATCTTTCATTTATTCATTCATTCATTCATTCATTCATTCATTCATTCATTCACTATAGGCAGCCAATCCCGTTGTGCATGACTTTTTAGCCATAAAAATTGTCCAAAGGGACTGGCCTACAGCCACGCTCCTCATGCAACTCACATAGAGAATTTGTGCAGGGCCTAAAAGTTAATATACATAATTTCTTTAATTAATTTTTGATGGTGGTTATCAAAAGAAGCTTATTTGTTTTTTTCAGGGATCATTTTTCTTTTCTTGTACTTTTTGTAGAGTTCTTCACTATTTGTTATAACTGTTGTGGCAAACTGTAACATATACAGTTTTTCATTTTCTTCACTGTTGGAATGTTTTTTAATGTTCCTCAATCTTTTCTGTCCCAATGCTTGGGTTTTGTTCTCTAAAGCCGTAGGTTTTTTGCTGTGTTTTTGAGGGACACGTTTTTACGTTCTCTTCTTCCTGCAGAGCGTTAGTAGACCCTCTAGGTAGAGTTCCACCTCCTGTGTTTCAGCAGATAATCTCTCCTCGTGGCATCTCAAGCACCTCTGCCGTCCTTGGACTTGAAGTGTCTTCTCACAGTAGAGGAGCTAAGAGAGTGGGTATTCTGCAGCACATGTAGAAAGAGGAATATACCTCTAAAGGTTGTTTTTGTGCATGAAAGTGTTCCTTCTTGCACGAAAGCAATCCTGCAAGCAGTGCAGACACCTTTGATGCAAGGGTTCCTGTGTCGGCGCTAGGCAGCCCCAAACACAGGGGGAAAGGACAGCAGTGCGCCATATGCCTTAAATAAGACACGTTCCTGCCCTTTCACGGTGATGCAGTGCAGTGCAGCGAGGTAACTTGCTGCACAGCCCAGTGCTAAAAAGGTCATAATATAGTCCTGAGGGATTAGATTCAGAATGAACAAAACTACGCTAAAAAATAGACACCACGTAGAGATGGTGAGGCTAAAGTCAGCGAGGCAAACATCTCGTCATCACATGCAAGAAGACGCACCACAATATAAAAGTCTGAGCCTTCCTCAAACAGACAGTAAATGATCAAAACAAAAGGAGCTTTTGGGAAAGGGTTAGCTGGGGTTGTGAGGGTCCATCTTGAAACTTGGAAACCATCATTACCTCTTCTGCTTGGGTCAAGCACTTTGCAGTGATGTATGAAGCCACAGCGTCTTGCAGACCATAGAGTCTTGAGGCCCATTCAACTAAGGTCTAGTTAGAAAGAAGCCCAACCTTCCAGATCAGCAGCCATGTCCATGTCCATCAAAAATGCTAGTGGACCTCATTTTGATTTCTCTGAAGAAGAAACCCGAGCAGCCATCCTCAGCCAGAAGCAGAAGAAAGTCCCTGGTCTGGACAGAGTGACAATTGATGTCTACTGAGACAATGTGCCAAATTGGGCAGTGGCCTTAACAATGGTGTTTAATGAAGTTTGGGGCAGTGAGGTGGTGCCTGCATTGTGGAAAACTATAATTATTGTCCCCTACCACAAAATGATCCCCACAATGACCCGGCAAACTATTGCCCAATTTCTTTACTCAGCAGAGCTGGAAAGATACATGGGAAACTGCTACTCACTCACTTGGTGGCCTGGACAGAACAGAAGAGGATGCTATCACCTCTACAAGCCAGCTTTAGAAAGGCCGAAGGCACAGTCAATCAAGCCTTGAGGCTGTATAACATATGCATGAAACATGGACACATAAAGAACTCAACTTCTTTTATAACTTTTATTGATCTGAAAGCTGTGTTGACTTCTGTTGGCACATCCATCTCATGGCAGATCTTGCTCAACCTTGGCCGTTCAGACAAGTTCATGTCTGTCTTAAAACAAATAGCCATAGTAAAACAGCCTCAGGGAGAGATGATCTCAAAGGGGAAACTATGCCGAGCTGTGAAATAGATGTCAGTGTAAGGCAAGGATGTTTTCTTAGACTGCTCCTCTTCAATCTTTTCATCAATTATGTCAAAAAAGCCTTCTAACTCTGAACTTGGATGCTCCGACCAATGGGGAGAAAAAATACCAGTTCTCCTATTAGTAAAGGATGCTGTTCTCCTGTCCTGTACTGGATTATTGATGCACAATCTGCTCAAAGGATTTGAGGATTACTGCGCAAAGAAGAATCTCATGATTAACATGCTATAAACATGATATAAACCACCTTCTTGATCTCAAACCCAAGGAGCAACCCAAAGAATATATTTAAAATGTATGGCAAGGCCTTATGCAGGTTGACCATTATGACTATTGGGGACTAGACTGGATGAGAAGCTGTTTTGGACTAAGCCATTAATAAAAAGTGAAGCTGCCTTGAGCCAGTACGTCAAGGCCATATTGAGACTCGCCAACAAGCGCAGTCGTAGAGTAATTCCACCTGCCTTTCAAGTTCACCAAATAAAAGCTGTGGCTGCAAGACCACACGGGGCAGAACTTTGGGGTTCAAAAAGGCTACTGGAGTGAGGAAGGCTGGAAAAGGATCTTTATGCAGCCTACTTCATCTAGGACCCGGGACTTCTACTGCCACGCTTAGGATGGATATGGGCATGAAATCTACTGAGACTATGCTCGCACTTAAACCACTCTTGTGCTTGGTGTGGATCTGGACAAACCCAGGGCTGGCTGTTTGCTTAAAAGCCATGCCTGAAATGTGGACAAGTAGCAGCTCGAACAAACTGCCCAGGGCCAGTCCCTGTGCTAGTACTCTAGTATTATTATATAATCTCATAAAGCCTTGAACCTGATCCATTCTGATCAAAATGGTTTTACCGCAGGGAGACAGCTTGGGACCAACACACATTAATTAGCAGAAGCACTGTATTATTTCAAAACCAAGAAGATACCAGCGCTGGTCCTTCTGTTAGACGCCAAGAAGGCGTTCAACCTCGTGGTCTGGGAGACTTCATTTCATATCCTTTGAAGTTGTGGTATACCCCCCAAGATCACGGGGTTGATTCCGAGAATGTACCTTAACGCAGAAGCCAATATTATTGTTAACGCCTCTAAGGCAGGACACGTTAGTGTCAAACGGGGGACTAGACAAGGTTGTCCACTGTCCCCCATCTTATTTGCCTTCTTTATTGAACCCTTGGCCATTGCTATTCAAAATAATGCAGATATTCGTCCTCTTCTACCAACTTTGGGGAAACTAAAATTATATGCGGATGATATCATGCCAATATTCAAAGGTGATAAGAAGGTCCAAGCAAAAGTTTTCAAGATTTTTGAGCAGTTTGAATTGCTCGGCGGGTATAAAATTAACAAACAAAAAAACCTGAAATAATTCAGTGTGAATGTAAACCCAAGGTTTTACACGCTGATATTTTGTCCTGTCTAAATATCTGGGGGTTTATTTTTCGTCATGAATCTCTGATTTGTATGCTTTAAATTGTGTCCTGCTTCTGCCGGAAGTACAGGATTTATTGCATCGAAGGAACTCGCTCCCATTAACTATTATGGAGAGGGTCTCATTGATCAAGATGTCCGTTCTCCCGATATTTCATTTATTATTCTCAGCAATTCTGTGTGTTTCAACAGCACCTTTCTTCACCAAATTAGAGTCCATGTTTACATCTTTTATTTGGGGTAACAAAAGCCCCCGAATTGAACTCAGCACTTTTTATGTGGAGTTGGAGAATGGTGGGTTAGCTCTTCCTAATCTCGGGGATTTATAGAAAATTAGAAAATTGCTTTTCAATCAAAATTGGGCCTGAACTTTAACTACACAGTGGCAACTGCCACTGTGGAATCTATATTATAATACACTAATTAATAGCTTTACATATGTGTGTAATAAAGTTAAAGTCTAAAAATGTGACAGACAGTTTTACAAATTGTAATATGTGTAGGCACATCATAGGCTTCCTGACAGATGGATGGAAGGGGACCAAATGGCTGCTTGCAGAGTGCCCCCTAATGTTTTATGGTGGTTTGTAGTCTTAACACCAAGGTCTGCTGTATCACTGAAGAAGTGTAGATATTTTGAAAATAATTAATATTGTTGTCTATAAAACATAGAGTGAAGTAATAAAAAGTTGATCAAAGATATGCGATGCAGATATGTAGGATAAGGGAGTTGCACAATGGGCACATATATTAAGTTACCAGTATAACTAAAATGGGAGGATGTATTTAGAGGTGTATGCAAAAACAGATTTACTATACAATCATATACTTCAGGTTTGACAATCAATTCCAAGCGGAAACTAAAACGAAAATATAAAAATATAGTGCAAATTCCAGACACTCTGGGGAGGGAAATACGGTCATACATATTGCAAGAATATTTGTAAAGACGTAGGGCTTGATTTTATGTTTGACGGGTGGGAGGATACCCTCCAGGGTGATTAGTGCGCTATACAAATCAATTCAACGTAAAGGGCGGAGTAGTATTCATTGACATGGTAGAGGAGATTGCCTCAACCATCTCAAGGGTTCTCTGGCTTGCAAATTTAGAACTGACCACCAGCCCTGCTATCATCTCTGTACATTGAAAGTGCTAAACGTTTGGTGTATACCTGCCATCAGTTTTGATGGCTGTACACAAAACTAATGACATTTTTCTTTTTTTTAAATAAACTCCGAAAGCAGGAGTTTGTTTTGCAAAACAAAAAACTAATGACCCCCACACCCATGGGAATTTTTTTTTCAGTTTCAGAGTGTGGGGGTTGTTATTGTTTTTTTTTCCTGTTCTTCATTCCAAGTTTTTTTTCTAGCTCAGTAATGAACACAGTGGAAACATTTGAAGCATTCTCTTTATTTTTCAATGTAACGATCTTAGAAATTGAAAACGAAATTGCAACCGACAAGCATAGTTCACAAGACAATATAGTCAATGATCGCCATCCTGTTGATGACCCTACATTCCAGGTGATACAGCCAATGATGAACCTTCCTTCAAAGAACAAAAATCCAACTTTCTGGAGTGAGTTCAAAACACTAACTGAGTAAGAGATCCACAAGATCTTACTATCTATGAAACCAACTTCACATTTCAACGACCCAATCCCCTCCACAACACTAAAGGAACTTAGTCACCTTTTCGCACATTTACTAACGAAGATTCAAAACTCATCACTAAAACAAGGCAGTATCCCAGAGTGCCTGAAGCCTGCGCAAGTGACGCCCCTCTTGAGAAAAGTTGGTACTGACCCTAATAATAATAAAAATAATAATAATAGACCCTACAGCTCTGAGCAACTTGTGTTCTGTGTCTAATATCCCCTTTCTAGCAAAATTGCAGGGAAATGTGTACACAACCAACTGAGCCAGCACATTGAACAATTCATGCTACTCAAAAAATTCTAATCAGGATTTAGACCAGGGCACGGCAATGAATCAGCCATTGTTCACATAATGGACGACACCCTTAAGATACTAGACAACAACGACTTGTGCTTACTCATCACCAGCGTTTGACACGGTCAATCGCAACATCCTACTGAAAGTACTAGAAAACAGAATGGGGTTGTCTGGGAAAGTGGTCTCATGGTTCGCATCCATCCTGCAGAATCACTCACAACGCATCAAACTAGTCAACACATTCTCTGACCCCGCACGAGTAAGGTGCGGAGTCCCTCAAGGGCCAACCATTTCCCCCACACTCTTTAACCTATATATGAAACCACTAACGGAAATCCTCAAACAATCGAACATTTTATACCACATGTATACAGATGACACACAATTAGATTTAAAGATATCCCCCCTAGATGACGTCATTCAAATAAATAGCACTCTTATCAAAACTCAGTCCTGGCTCTCTCAAAACAACCTCAAGCCGAACTCTCTAAAACATAATACCTCCTTTTGGCCCCTCAAAACAGCTCGACACTCATCCAAGATTGTAAATGTAGTTGAGCTTATATAGCGCACAGCTACCCGCAGTGGGTTTCCCGGCGCTTGCTTAGGGAACCCGTCCTGGTATTCCCCTGTGAGATAGCAGGGTATCCACAAGGTGAAAGTCAGGCATCCCGCCGCGAGGGGCCGTTGTGGAGATTAAGCAAGCTATTGCCCAGAGTCGCAGAGTGTGAACCCGTGAGTCGAGGAGGCACCGGGGCGAGAATTATCGAGTCCGTGGAATTTTTAGCCCAAGACCCGCCGAGGCGGGGAATTGAACCCTGGTCCAGGACCGATCTCAGCTTCCAGGTCTGCCGCCTCTAACCCCTGAGCCACACTTCTCCAAGATTGCAACAAGCTATCATGAAATCCCTTGGAATAACACTAGACAAGAACATAGACGTGATAGCTCGAATCAGTGCTACCATGTGCAGTGCGTTATTGCAACTCAGATTGCTTAAGAATTAGAAACCTCTTCTGCCACCTCTGGTAACAGGCACTAGACACTTTGACCACAGCACCCCATCACTTAGGTATCTAGATCTGCGTTCCCTCAGGGCAAGAACCCAATTAAACATTGCGTGCCTCACACACAAAGCCTTACATTTTAATATACCAAGTTACCTGGCAGAAAAGATTAGAATCTCAGGTGGCAGCCGCCGTCTAAGAAGTGCAAATTCTCCCAGGCTTGAACCCCCTAGATTCAGAAACAAAAAACCTACACACGATCCTTCTCCGGATCGGCACCAAGGATCTGGAACTTCTTAACACCCAAGGTGCTTTCAAACCCTTTGACCCCCTTCTTCACAAAAGAAGTGAACAAGATCCAAGTGAATAGATTTCTCTCAAAGGCTTTTGGGGAGCCCCTCCCAAGGGTGCAACAAACATTATAATGTCAGCAATATCTATATTGGTCAGAAGCACTTCCTTTACAAGAGAACCTCACTCAAACATTGCTCCCCTGGGTACCTGGATCTGAATAGTTTGAGAGCAGCAGCAGAATATCCACCATGAAGAAGTTAGATCAGTGCCTAATAATGGAATGACTGGTGTTTATTTTGATATCTGTTTCAACAGCCCTTTGTATCTTTTATGTGTAATGTACTTATCTATGTCTTTTTCTGTTAAGTCAATCTTATGTACAGCGCTCTGATACTATTAGGTCATGTTCACCCTTTAAAAAACATTCAAAATAAATAGAGAGTCTTACTATCCTCTCTCTTCTGTACATTATCCATGGCCGATTCACAGGTAAGAGAACTGGTTGGAGTGGAAGAGGCGGTTGTGAGAGTTGGCAGTGGTGCAGAGAGCACAGGTAATATGACATGATGTGAGTCATCACTACAAAGCGTGTGGATAAACAATGTGAGTATATGTTGGATTCTGGTAATATAATCATATACAATCAAGATACTATCATATCAGTGTTGACAGATATAAAACCAAGACATACAAAGTTTAGATAGCGGATGCTTCACAAACAAAAGTATGACACAGCTGAGTGTGTGGTGGGGATGTTGTGAGAAGTTGGCCTGGCATATGCTGGTCACTAGTTATACTGGCCACCTTGCACCAGTCCAATTCAACTCTTAAGGTGATAGGTTAAAGACAACCTTTAAAGAAAGCTATCCTAGTGGTAGCTGTGGAGAGCAGCCTTCAGGCTAAGTCTTGAAGGAGTGTTAAGCTTATTGTTTTACCATAGATAACCTCTTGAATGACCAAATGAAAGAGTAGTCCACACAGGTATATATATACAATATATGTATTTATTCTAAACATCACAGGGCCCCGGGGGGGGGGGACCAAACCATATATTAAAAAAGTGGTATAAGAACCACGACAATTCTACAGACAATGCCTAGGGCATTTAGGATCGCTGGCCCCTTAAGAATCCACCCCAAGTGATGAGGAAGGGGACCCACGGGAGGCGCGTGCAGTGGTAATAGCTGCTATCGGGATCTCTATTAAAGCCTATGGAGAATGTTGCGGTTTGATTTTAAAATATTAAAGACACTTCTAGCAGGAGTTCAAAGTTAAAAACTTAGAGTTAAGCTTTTGAGGAGCCCACTACCATGAGAGTACCGAGGTACCACTGTTACCTGCCCCAGGGAAGCCGGGTGCATAGGTCGTTTTCGCTGTCGGGTCGCGGGCTGATTTTCAATGGGAAAATGTACAAAACTGCTGCTAGCCAAAAGCGTCGATGATGTCGTGAAGAATGAAGTTGTAGATCTTGTAGAGGAGAACCTGAAAGCAGAGGGGACAGAGTCTGGGTCACGGCACAGTGACCAGGGAGCTCAAGGAAAAGAGCCCTTCAATGTCGGGTGCTTCAAGTGGAAAATGTGTAGCTTGGATCTGCAGCCACGGGCTCCGGGAGGCTTCAAGGAAGGCCAGCTTCTGGAGGGCGACTGTCCCACAAAGGATGAGGGTTGCTGCGGTGTTAGTGTCCGGATTGGATCCACTAAGCCTTGGCAACTGCAACCCATGCAAGATGAACAAATCAGCTACTGGTGCAGACACACGAGGTCTGAGCAAGGTCTCCTTCAAGGAGACTGTAGAGCAGGCCTGGTGCAATCAGAGGAACTCTTAAAAGTAAAGATTGACCTCCGCCAGGGCCCACAAGTCGAGAGACAAGGGACCGCAGGAGGCAGCAATTTGCAGTGCGTAAAAGGGTGCCCACGGGCCACCGGAGTGAGCTAGGGTGCTGATCTTTGGCACAGTTACTGCTGAGAGGTTGTAAATTGATACTTGTATAGCGCACTACTCACCCGCAAGGGTCTCAAGGCGCTTGTACAAATACCGCTGTGGAACTCATCCTGGCTTTCCCTGTGAGGTGTCCACTCCTGGGCACCCCCAAGGTGGAGGCCAGGCATCCTTAGCGTTGTGGGGGCCGTTGTGGAGATTAAGCAAGCTATTGCCCAGAGTTGCAGAGTGGACTCCATGATTGGAATGGCACCGAGGCAAGAATTATCAGGTCCGTGGAATTTTGAGCCCAAGACCCGCCGAGGCGGAGAATTGAACCCTGGTACTGGGCTAGACCTCTGCATCAGGGTCTGCCGCTCTAATCATTGAGCCACACTTCTCCACAGGTTGGCTCAATATTGGGCCAAAGCACAACTTCCCCACTGGTCAGGGTCGTGTGCTATGCAAGAGGTGGCCGGTAACCTGGGGTATTGGGGATCTCGGCACCCACGCGGTCCACGGTGCTCAGACTTGCTGGGCACACTCACTGGCCTCTGGGACGCTAGGAAACCCATCTCAAGGTTGAGAGGAGCTGTCGATGTCCGAAGGAGCAGCAAAGTTCCAACCGGGTCACTTGCAGTGTTTCAGGTGCCTGCCAAGCAGGGGGGTAACTCCTTTACCCTAAGGGAGATTTCTTCAGTCAGCTGGGCAGCAGCTCGTCGAAGGTCAGGTCTGTGAAGTCCAAGATTAATCTGAGGCTCTGGGGACACAGTATTCACCTTTATCCAAGAGATTAGGGGAGGGTCCAGATCAGAGCCCACCAATGAGAGTTGAGTCCCCTTTGTGTGTTTCCCGCCTGGGCGAGGGGCAGGATGCCCCTGAACCGGTTCCAGGCGGTGTATGCAGAATGTAGGTGCTGTAGCAGCCTACGTGCAACTCTGAAAGGCATCCTATGGTGCACCCACCCAGTTCCAATCCACATAGCCTGCCTGGGAAGGTGCTGGCACCTCCCTGCAACAGGATCCCTATTGTCCAGCTGCCGAGGCTGGGGTTTTGCCCAGCAACAGGCAGCCAGAGTCCTGTGGGTGGCGAGTAGCATCCATTTTGTGATACGTGTGCACTTTTGAATTGGTGTCTAAATTCTGCCGCTTTTCCCATATCGCTCCTCTAGCAGGGGGGAATCATGCCCTCATGCCCATGGCTGGACTGGGGGTATGATTCCTACATGTTTGACACCAAACACGATATGGTTCTGTGAAGCCATTCTCAAGTTATCACGCTATCGCGATATACTTATAATGCGGTTAAGAGTATATGGTATGGCTACACTACAAACAACCCAGCAATGATTTTTACGAGGGTTGCAGAGGGGCCCTACTCAGGTAGGGATCCCCCCTCACACATATCCCAGCACCCTGCCTTGTAGGATTAGCAAGGCCTGCTTGAGGGGTGACCAATGAGAATACATGTGTTGTACATAGATGGGATACAGGGTATCTGTATCCCTGTAAGGGGGTGCAAGCACCACCTTACACCCAGACTACAGTAGTGGTCTGGTGGTGTCATTTGGTATGGCTGTCCCAGGGTGGCACAATAAGTGCTGCAGCCCTGGTAGGCCTCTGAGGGACCCATGCCCTGGGTACCAAGGGTACCATCTACAAGGGCTGACAGGGTATCCTCAGTATCCAATTGGGTTGTACCTAGGGTACTCACATCAGTTTAGAGAAGAAGCAGATAGGCTGGGGTCCTGGATAGCAGGGCCACAGCCTGGCTAGAGTCATAAAACAGTCAAAACATCAGCAAAAAGTTGGGGGCAACTATGCAGTCAATGCCACTCTCCTACAGATGTGTAGATGCATGCATTGGCTGTCGCCCTGCTGTGGTGGGTGCACTTCACTCTGAGAGATGCTGGCACTTGACCACAAACTGGAGAGCTCATAAGAGGTGCATGCAAATTACCATATTCATTAATAATTTAGAGAAAATAGGTATTAAAAACTGTGTGTAACTTAAGTCTAGTATTTGTGTCTATGTGTGTGTTACTAAAAGGAAGTAGGTGCTTCAGGGAACGTGCAGTGTGAACACACAACACAGGGTAAAGCTGAAGTTTGATGGGGAAAAAAGGGGCACACCTTTTATTAGAAGTGTGCAATTGTAGGCTACTTTCTGCTGAGGGCAACATTGTATGTATTCACCACAACTTATTTTAATCTGTGAGGCAGAAAGGACATTATTTAGAAAATGAAGTCCCGGGGCTTCCACACAAGGACATACTCACTGTTTTTGGTCCCTCAGGTATTGAATCGGATCTTCCAGATGGTTAGATTTTATTTTCCTCAAGAAACTCTTCATTTTTTCCGGATTCTCATCTCCGTTGTGCAGAGGGGTATCAGATATAATGGAGCCTGGAGAACGTCACTATTACACTTTAGTCACACAGTGCTGCATATTTTATCTAATCCGTGGTGCTACTGCATGTTTCAGTGTTTTTTTACGCATGTTTCAGTGTTCTTCTACCGCTTGTTTCAGTGTTCTCTGACTGCATGTTTCAGTGTTTTTTTACCGCTGCTTAGTGTTGTCATAATTGTTCTGCGATCTCTTTGAACCATAATCCAGCATAAGTGGCACTTGTTTTTATTACATCATTTCCTCCACACCATTGGCGATCAGTGTTACTACTTTTTGATCAAGTCTAGTTTATCACTTAAATCCATGGAGGTGCCACCCCCTGTGGAATGACCTAGTTGTGCTTTGTGTTTCTGATGATTATCCTCCAAGCCACAATATGAAATAAAAAAGAGAATATGAATTGAATGGACAGCCACTGCACAATATATTAAACTAACAGGCATATGACGAGCCAATGCAAAAGTTGATTTAGTGTTAAAATTATATATATAACAACCACAGCAGGACCAAGCCACGTACAAGTGGAAGTGTCGTCAATCTCCGATCTCAGCTCAGCCATCGATAGCGAATCGGATATTGAATCAAGCAAAGGAGCAACGGGAGAAACATCTATCCCCAAGGAAAAACACACGTTAGTCGATGAATTTCATTTTTTAAGAGACGAGCGGCGCCAAACATTGCGCCCAAGAAACCAACAAGCGACTGGAACAAAGAAAGAAATTTCAAAAGAAATGAAAGAAGGAAACGACGACGTACAAAACAAAGGGCGATACAATCGAACACAGAGACGCAATTGGAGACGGTAAACAAAGAATCACATATCAAGGCATCCAATACCATCATCAACCTAGCCAATATCAATTTAGACGAAGCGGAACAACAACTTCTCACATTAGGATTATCATTTTGTCCCGAAACTAATTTTAATTATGCACAAACCAGAGCAGACGTTTATCAATTCATACGGAAGCTCAAATTACGCAAGTTTCATTCTCAGAGATCCAACAAAGAATTTGAGCACCCTATCAAAACAATCCCACCAGGTGGAACCAACAAGCTGGCGATCTCTGATGCTAACATGCTAGGAACACTGCAAGAATTAGAACAAAATGTATCTCCAAGTGCTGTTTCCATTTCTTCCCAGTCCATCTTTGAGCAACAGCAACTCAAGACAAACCAGAAACCAGATACCAACTTCAAACCCAAGTCCAAGTTCGTGCCAATTCTACCTAGAGACAACATTGATATCTTCAGCGAGACAGTGGTGGCTGAAATCAAGAAACTTAACTATAAAACAGCAGGCACAAGAAAGAAATATTCCTATCAAGAACAAAAATATCATCAATTGATGAAAAAACTCAAAGAGCAAGACAAGGTGGTTATTCGTAACTCAGATAAAGGGGGAAATGTGGTGCTCTGGCCCCTGCACCAATATTCTCAAGAAGCTTTGTCGCAACTCAATGATAGGTCATGCTATAAGTTAAGTAACAGGCAAGCAACAACTTTGGCGCAAAACAAACTATTTTCTAAACTATTGGCTTGGAAGAGCATCGGCCTCCTTAATCAAGATGAATACAAATTTTTAAAGAAAGATCATCCTATAATGCCAGTTATATATTTCATACCCAAAATCCACAAGGACATTCAACATCCTCCAGGACGGCCAATAATTTCTGCCAAACAAAGCCTACTGGAAAACGTCTCAATTTACATAGATTTCTTCTTACAAGACTTGGTTAAAGGACTACCATCATACGTCCAAGATACATCTGATTTCCTAAAACAAATTCACAATTACCAGTGGAAAGAGGACTATGTACTAATAACCTTGGACGTTTCCAACCTGTATACCTCAATCAATCACAAAGATGGGTTGAGAGCAATAGAGTACTTTCTATCAAGTAGACTGATCCAATTTCACCAGCACAATAAAATGCTTATCAGTCTCATACAGTTCTGTTTAAACAATAATTATTTTTTGTTTAATCACCAAGTCTACCAACAACTGAGAGGAGTAGCCATGGGGGCGAGCTTTTCTCCAAGCTACGCTTGCCTCCATATGGGCTTCTGGGAAGAGACTATATTGAAAACTATGCATGCAAGATCCATGTCTGATCATGTGATGAAATGGATGAGATATATTGATGATCTTTTTATAATTTGGCGGGGCAGTGAAAGGGAGGCTCTGAATTTTATAGAGGCCATCAATGACAATGATTTAAATTAGCATTTTACCAGTACCATTGATAAAACAAGGGTGTGCTTTCTAGATGTGCAGGTATATGTTACTAACAACCAGTTACACACAAAACTTTACCGCAAACCTACAGCAGGAAATACAACTCTGCACTCCTCCAGTTTTCATCCCAAACATACCATTCACAGTATTCCTTACGGGGAGATGTTACGGATTCGTCGAATCTGTAGCAACAATGAGGATTTAATAATCTCCCAACAGGAAAGTAAAAACAGATTTCTATAACAGTAAAAGCATTGATGAGGCCATACAAAAGACCAGATCTATGAACCGTGAGGAATTAC
Organism: Triturus cristatus; assembly: GCF_964204655.1. NCBI lineage: Eukaryota > Metazoa > Chordata > Amphibia > Caudata > Salamandridae > Triturus > Triturus cristatus. The sequence goes on along the minus strand of NC_140579.1, from coordinate 116,426,697 downwards.
TTTTTAAGCCATCCAAAAACAGAAAACAAGTTAAATCTAACCCACAAATTGAAAACATCAACAAGACAGAGGAAATAAGGTTAATTTTAACATATAATAGACAGAAAAACACCCTTGTTAAAATCATAAAGGACAATTGGCACCTTTTACATCTGGACTCACAACTCAGTGAAATTATTCCTTCTAATCCGACCATCACTTTTAGAAGGGCTCCTTCCACTAGTGATTTTCTTGTAAACAGTAGTCCAGAAATAAAATTAGGTACTAACTGGCTATCCAAATGCAAAGGCTTCTTAAAGTGCTCTACCTGTAAAGCTTGTAAGCACGCAATCAATAAATCCTCTTACAAAACACCATTTGAGGACAAAGCACACACGATCATGAAAAACATGAATTGCAAAACTGAATTTGCTATTTATGTGCTGGAGTGCTCTTGTGGGCTGCAATACGTGGGATCCACCAAGTTGCAGGTCCACAAGAGAATTCTCCAACACCTGCGTGCAATCTCGAATGTTGACACATCCTACCCGGTAGCTCGACATTTTAGGGATTGCCACAAAAGCAATACTAAATTTCTCACTTATTTTGCAATAGATTGTATTCCGCCCCTTAGAAGAGGCGGCGATCGTGAGGCATTATTGAGAAAATTGGAGACACAGTATATATTAGAATTGGACAGTAAAAACCCGAATGGGTTAAATGCCACAGAAGATTTATACACGTGGCTCTAGGATGTCTATTTACACATTAATTCAGCATTGTAACAATAATCAAAGTAGCAAGAGCAAAAATAGACTTCCCTTGCCCAATGTTTCTCCAATATCAATCTAAATATAAATTTGATGAGATTATCTTTAGGAATGTACAGTGATTATTATTATTTTTGCTATGATGCTTGTCCCCCTTCCCCTTTCCCTCTCTCTCCTTTCTCTTTCCCTCCCCTTTGGTTTTCTTATTCCCTTGATTTACTCTCCATCTGCATAAACAAAAAATTATAGATGGTTAAAACAAGGTATTTACTGAATTGTTTTTCAAATTTGCACAAATGCTAAATTGCACAGGTTTGCACAAATTTGCACACACTTGCCATATTTGCACAGTTGGATTTAACCATGCTGCTAGAGATCTCTTTAAGACTGTTCTATAAAATGGTTTTTAACATGATTTTATACATTTACTTGATTTTCAATGTGCAAGTTATTTATTTATGTATTTATACAAAGACAATTGCACTTTACAATATGCGAGCCATTAGCTCGATTTGTACAAAATCAGTAGTTTTGTAGTTAATTATCATGTTATGTATTTTACAATTATAACAAACCATTCTATGAATATAAGATGAATCTGCGCACACACAAACAACAAAAAGCGCTTGAATCATGGTTGTCTGTTTACTATGTCTATGGCAATTAACAATGCACTGTCACTTTAAAAACGGGAGAAATGTAAGAGGCACGTCATGTGATCAAGGGCTGCTGAGCCCGAAACGCGTCATGGCGGCATAGCACACGAACAAAAATAAAACAAATTGGGAACAGTGAAGTGGAGTCCGTCCCTTTCTTGATCGATGGTGAAGACGATCGCTTGTAAGAATGGTTTGCTGCAATATATATATGTATATATATATATATATATATATATATATATATTACCTACTGGCGGTCGCCAGTAGGTAGTTATAGTTAGGACCACGTTTCCATAGGAAATCCGCTACATTCTATTTTGAATAACTTTGGCGCCGGTTGACGAATCCTCGCGAATTTTTCAAAATAGGTGGGGCGCTACACTCCGCTCCTACCCTGAAAGTCTCGGGGGGATTCGTCAAGCGGGGGCTGAGATAAAAGGGGGGTCCCAAAACGCGTTTTTCCCATGCATTTTTCCATAGGACCTTTAGACACAGCTACAGCCCGAACGGCTGAACAGAATTACTTGAAATTTGGCAGAGAGGTAGTCCTCAGGTCAAGGAAGTGCCTTTTGTAGGTTTGGTGTAAATCTGTTCAGTAGATTCTGAGAAAATAGCCTTTAAATCAATATATATATCTGAGCCAGCTTACGGTGCGCTTACGGTGCGCTTACCGTACGCGTACGGTGACGTGCGCGAGCGCGATTCTGATTGGCCCTTAGATCTTAGTAAACATTCGAATCGGTCGAAACCAGGAAGCGGCGGCCGCCATTTTCTCTCTCACACTCTGACAGGGGGTTGAAAACCAAAGCCCCAAAACATGTAAAGGGTCTTTTTAGACAGCTCCCAAGCACCTAGCCATGTCCATGGTGTCCCCAACGATCCCCCAAGGGAATAAAGGCAATTTTAATTTTTTCGAAAATTTCGCCGATTACGCTTACCGTACGCGTACGGTAATAAATAAAAAAAAAAAAAAAATAAACTATCCACACTCTCCCCACCCCGTGTGCAAAAGGTGCACCGAAGGGCACCTTTTGTGCACGGCTTATATGTTATAAAACTAACACATATTTTACCTATCACAGCGATGCTCATCATATTTCCTCCATGTGCGCACGGTGCGCGAAGCGCATCGTGCGTTCATGGCCCATGTAGCGTAACGTGGGCACGCGGTGCGCGAAGCGCACCGCGTGCTCACTGTGCGCGCACGGTGTGCGAAGCGCACCGTGCGCGCACGGAACGAACTGCGTTAAGTTGGCGCGCATGCCACAAATGGCGTAAAGTAACTTAGCATTTTAAAAAACGTACAAATTCACTGAAAAAACCATAGGTTTCACACACGTTATAGTTAGGAATTAGCATTTAAAAAACCTTGCAAATTCACTGAAAAAACCATAGGTTTCACACATGTTATAGTTAGCTGGACATTTTACTGATAAAAAAACCAATGAAATTCCCCCGTTATAGTTACTGTAGGCAACTATAACTCACGCGACCGTAATCCTCTGCTGATGACATATGTGTCTTTATGAAAAAAAAATATTTGTAATATATGTATAGCTAAAATTTAATGGAAGAAGACATGGGCAAATAAGTGTCTAAATACAGTATTAGCATCAGCAGAGGATTACGGTCGCGTGAGTTATAGTTGCCTACAGTAACTATAACGGGGGAATTTCATTGGTTTTTTATCAGTAAAATGTCCAGCTAACTATAACATGTGTGAAACCTATGGTTTTTTCAGTGAATATATATATATACATATAAATATACATATATATATATATTTATATTATCTACTGGCGGTCGCCAGTAGATAGTTATAGTTAGGACCGTGTTTCCATAGGAAATCTGAAAATTCTATTTTGAATAACTTTGGCGCCGGTTGACGAAACCTCGCGAAATTTTCAAAACTAATGGGGCGCTCCGCTCAGCTTCTACCCTGAAAGTCTCGGGGTGATTCGTCAAGCGGGGGCTGAGAAAAAAGGAGGGTCCCAAAACGCGTTTTTCCCATGCATTTTCCCATAGGACCTTTAGTCGAAGGTACAGCCCGAATGGCTGAACAGAATTACTTGAAATTTGGCAAAGAGGTAGTCCTCAGGTCAGGCATGTGCCTGTTGCATATATGGTGTCAATGTGTTCAGTAGTTCCTGATAAAATTGCATTTAAAAGTACATAAATATGTATAGCCGCGCACCGTGCGCGCACCGTGCGCGCACTGTGCACGCACGGTGCCGTGCGCGAGCGTAATTCTGATTGGTGGATTCATGTCAGTCAACATTCGAATTGGTAGAAATCAGGAAGTGTCGGCCGCCATTTTGTGTGTTGTGTGTGTGACAGGGAAAAAGAAAGGTGGAGAACGTGAAAAGGGGGCAGGGTAGAGAGTTCCAGACCCCCTAGCCTTCGTCAGGGGGTCCCTGAAGGACCCCGAAGGGTGAAAAAAAGTTTTTTTTTTTTTTTTTTTAATTGCGGGTTGCGCGCACGGCAGAAAAAAATCATTAAAAAAATAGAATAAAAAATCAAGTGTAAGTGTTTGGATGTTAGGTGGCTCTAAAAAGAGCCGTTGTGTTCATTGAGTGTTTTTTGGTACCTACAAGTAAGTACCGATGCAGAGTCTAAAGTTCAAGAGGAAGACTCTGTTCCCTTCATCATTGAAATGTACACCGTCTCCTCTATAAATGCCTTGCATGTTGTAACGCAAGTTGTTGTGGTATATAGAACCCATACCATAGTCTCTGAGGAAAGCAGAAACAGACTTATTGACGTGCTTTCTTGCTTTGTCAATCTGCGGACAATATTGGTTGGACCAGTTCCACTTTTGCCTTTGGCATATATTAGAATATACAAAGGTAGTTTGTGGAAAAAGTGACATCAATTGCACAAAGGTGTCCTTAACAAGCATTTCCAGACCTACCCCAGTTAAAGTGCCTAGGTCATTTCCACCACAGTGCACAATTATAAGGTCAGGCTGTGGGAGATGTAGAAAGGATTTCAACAAAGGCATTAATTGGGGCCACTTTAACCCTCTCTGACCAATCCATTTAATGTCTACATTTGGCAAAGCAAGGTATTTCACAATACCTCTTTTTTCTGCATTCTTTTCACTCCAGAAGACATAGCTATGACCTACAATCCACACTGTGAACATCTTTCAAGGAGATCTGGATGCACTCAGAAGGTGTCTTTCAGTAGAATGGCAATATGAAAAGAAAGATAGTTGTAAAATGGAGGCTTACATACTTTTTTTAATAAAAAGAAATCTTTGGCTGTTTCAGACCATTCAACACTAAAAACTAGGCTGTATGTTTAAATTTTTAAAAGCATGGTTTGTATTGGTTCAGAAACATGTGTTCCCACAGAACATTACTTTGGATTTGCTGTTAGGTTTGAAAAGTCAAGCACTCTTGCTCTTTGGATTAGAAACATTGTGTGCTGAACTTCTGACCTCTCTGCTCACACCAGTGTTCCATGACCTGTTGCTATGGTAGCAGGCAGAAGTCATATTGGGGGTAGGGATCAATTGGAAAGGGTTGAAATTTGCAACCAATACAAATGTGTGTTTCCATTTGAAAAAATGTGGGAAGCACTGTGATTTGAAGTTAACATGTATATGTGTGAAAAAAGAGAGGGAAAGTTTGCCATTTACTGGTTCTGGTGAGAGGTGTACAGCTCAGAGATTCTGGCTCTGCTAATCTGCTATGTGAGTGCCACATTTCTTTCTCAACTAACTAATTTTAAAGGTGAGTTATGAATTTGAGAGGGGATGTATGTGGTGCATTTTGATATAAATAATAGAAATGTAATTCTTATTTTAAAGATGTGTTTTACATTTTATGTTTTGGAAGATATTTAACTGCCTTGAACTTGTAAGATATTATGGAGTATGTCTTCACCATAAGTTAAGGTGTAGTGGTGTCACCCAGGAATACTGTTTTCTGCCTAGAATCACACCATGAGTCTGTGTGCAGAAAGGAATTGTTGTCAGAGATTTAATTCATGTTGGTCTGCTTCTGTAACACTTGCATTTGTAGGAAAGGGGCAGCTTGTTTTATTGAAGTGTGATGGCTAGCATTCAGCACAAATCAATATCTCACAAATGAGAGGCAAATGCTAACACATTTGAAATCAACATGGTAGATTTTCCTTCAACTCCTGCAATGGATGAGGTAGTTCCTACATGTGTAGTCTAATCACTCACCCAGGTTACACATGCTCATAGTCTCAAGTAGCTGGTAGGACATGTGCTCTTTTGTGCTTCTCTAAACTATAAGGAAAATGTGTCAGGCTGTTACAGTAATTATCACTTGCAAAACCTCAGTAGTAAATGTGCTTTGAAATTGCAAATCAAATATCATTTTCTGCCTAGAAACACACAGTTAACCCTTACCACACATGTACTCTTACATACATCTCTGCAGTCTTCATGCAGTTGCAGAAGCGTCCATGCAGATCTCTCTTGCACCTGACAATACACAGTCTCCAGAAACACGCTTTTAGCACACAGGCAGCTGCTTCTCCTGCAGTACCATGCTAAGTATTCAGCACTGTGTGGTATATCAGATAGCAGTGTGTAACGCTAACACATTCAACGTCACCAAGGCTCATTTCCTTTGCTCTAGTCTAATCACTCACTCAGGTTCCACATGCTCATGGTCTCAAGTAGCTGTTAGGACATCTGCTCTTTTCTGCCACTGTAAACTATAAGGAAAATGTGTCAGGCTGTTACAGTAATTATCACTTGCTCTACCACAGTAGTAAATGTGATTTGAAATTGCCAATGAAATATCGTTCTCTGCCTAGAATCACACCATGAGTCTGTCTGCACACAGGAATTGTTCTCAGAGATTTAATTCGTGTTGCTGTTGTTCTGTAAGACTTGCACTCGTAGGAAAGGGGCAGCTTGTTTTCTTGAACTGTGATGGTTAGCATTCAGCACAAATCACTATCTCACAAATGAAAGACAAATGCTAACACATTTGAAATCAACATGGTAGATTTTCCTGCCACTCCTGCAATGGGTGAGGTAGTTCCTACATGTTCAAAACTCCAATTAACCCTTACCACAAATGTACTCTTATATACATCTCTGCAGTCTTCATGCAGTTGTGGAAGCGTCCATGCAGATCTCTCTTGCACCTGACAATACACAGTCTCCAGAAACACACTTTTAGCACACAGGCAGTTGCTTCTCCTGCAGTCCCATGCTTACTATTCAGCACTGTGTGGTATTTCAGATAGCAGTGTGTAACGCTAACACATTCAACGTCACCAAGGCGCATTTCCTTTGCTCTAGTCTAATCACTCACCCAGGTTCCACATACTCATGGTCTCAAGTAGCTGTTAGGACATGTGCTCTTTTCTGCCTCTGTAAACTATAAGGAAAATGTGTCAGGCTGTTACAGTAATTATCATTTGCTCTACCACAGTAGTAAATGTGCTTTGAAATTGCCAATGAAATATCGTTTTCTGCCTAGAATCACACCATGAGTCTGTCTGCACACAGGAATTGTTGTCAGAGTTTTAATTTGTATAGGTTTTATTGTGTAAGACTTGCACTCGTAGGAAAGGGACAGCTCATATTATTGGATTTGAAAAGCTCATAAAAAATATAGTAATATATTTAAATTCCATAAAGGTATTTTTTTTTAAGTTTCTTTCAGGTATTGCTGAACAACACTGAAATAAATTAAAGATGCCTATAAAATCAAGAAAGAGAAAAGAACAGCAACAACATCTATATTTGAAGACAACTGGACAAAAAAAATTAGTTGAAGAACCTCATGTTGGAAAAAAGAAAAAGTCTTCTGGTAAGCAGACTAAGGATTTTATTAAAAATATCCTCAATCGAAGAAAAAATGTAAAAAATATATCCAATGCAAATAGTGTTTCAAGTAGAAAACAACAAGACAATCAACAGAATATACTAAATGCTAATGTACAATCAGAAGTAAGAAAGAATGACTTAAAAAGAAAAATAGATTTTAAAAACATTTGTAGAAAAATGTTTCAGAGAAGAGTGATGTTCAATTTGCTAAAGGATGTGAAAAAATATAGGAAGAAAGCCAAATTTTATAAGAAAAAGAAACATATTGAATCAATTGTTGCAAAGGCTTTGGAATTAAAAAGAAAACTATTCATTTTAATTTTGAACAGGATCCGCACATTAGATAAAATAGTCAATGTAATAAAGTCAAAAAGCAAAAGGAAAAGAGTAGTGAAAAAAAATAACTTTTGTAAAGTGTTCTTAGGAGAATGGAAGCATAGTTCAAGTACTGAACCATTTTTTAATGAAGAGAGTTATCTTCAAAGTAATTGTTTGCTGCATGCAGTTGACACCAGTGGTCGAGCTTATGAAGTCAAGGATGGTTGTGTAATGGAAAAGGAGAAAATGGTTCCAAGAAATGAGGAAGAAGTGTTAGTTGATGACGTCCTAAAGCCCCAGTGTACACTTGGAATTGTAGTAGTATTTGTACTGTACGACAGGAATCTATTGATAAATTACGTGACTTTCTAAGAGAATAAATTAAAAAAAGTGTTAACAGAAGATTAAGGTGCTTCAAAGACTAGATCCATGCAGAGTGAGAGAGAATACTGGTTTGCAAGGACATTCTCTGGCTTGTCTTTCTAGGAAAGTTTGTCAAAGTGTTTTTCACCATTTTAGGATGCTGGAAGTTCATTATACTGAAATGAGAAAATTTGTGAGAAGATTGTATTTTGCTAAAAGTCCAGTAATAAAGTTAAATGAGTTGAATAGTGCTCTGTTCCGTGGATTGGTATTAGATGTGAAGAAGGTTTGTGAGGATATTGAGTTTTGTGACTTTGGTCCAGAGCAAGAAAGTGCAGGAAATGACACAGTTATTGAAGAAAATATGGAAGAGAATGTAGAACTCACTGTTAGTAAAAATTTTGAAGATCAAATGACAAAATTTTCTATCATCTCTAATGAAAGACCAAATATTACTTGTATTTGTTGCCGGAGGAGCCATTATAAAACTCAAACAAGGAATGTTGATCTCTATAAAACAAGTGTAAAAGAAAATAATTCTAAGTGGAAGGATTTTGCTACATATTTATTTCTGGAAAATTGTTTTCATTTGGGTGAAGGTCAGCGTATTTGTAAATACTGCTATAACAAGTTAGAAGAAAATAAAATGCCAGCTAGAGCGGTACATAATAATTTAGATTTGGTTGAAATTCCTGCAGAACTTTCTGATTTAAATACGTATGAGTCTATACTCATTCAATGTGTCCATCCGTTTCAGACTATAGTTCGCATGGAGCCCAAAACAGGTAAATTACCTCCTTCTGATTTACAAAGAGGTTTAAAAGGAAGAGTTGTCTATTTGCCATTAGATTTGAAAAAAAATATTAAAACAATTGAAGCAGATAGTTTGGAAACTGAACCATTAGTTATTCTGGTTAATGGTGTACCTACAAAGAATAAGAAAATTTGGCAGGAGCTGGTAGATGAACGAAAAGTACAAAGAGCTTATATTTGAAAAGAAATAATAAATGGTATGAATCAATTTATATGGATGAAGATGAAGAAGTTTTACTAGCAGACACAGGAATACCAACTGGGCAAATTGAAAAAGTGGACAAGTCAAAAGAAGAAGACATTTATGAACATTTCAGCATACATCCTCTACATTCTAAAGAAGTTATGGGAAACACTATTGATTTGTTTCAGATGAAAAAAGCAAAAGTAACTCCCGTGAGTGTATGGGAGGAGAGCTTGGAAGCTCGTTGTTTTCCCCAGCTGTTTCCTACAGGAAAAGGTGGACGATATGATGAACGTCCAGTACAGATTCCTGCTTCTGAGTATCGGACTACACGATTATATGCAGAAGATCCAAGATTTCGTCAAAGTATTCCTTATTTGTTCCATCTTTTATTTGAAAGTGACTTGTCTGCACTATCTTATGCAGTAAATCACATTTTAAAAACTGGAGTACATCTACATAATGTGTCTGCAAAGGATTTTCTGAACAAAGTGCAACAGCGAGATGATCATTTGGAATCACAATTGATTAATCTGATGGCTTGTCAGCGTGGGACTAATGAATATTGGTACCGACGCTATGGAGAATTGAAATGTATGTTACGGAATTTAGGAACTCCTACATGGTTCCTTACCCTAAGCTGTGCAGAGTACGCTTGGGATGATTTACTGGATTTTCTTCGAGAGGCAAATTCAAATATTGAAAACATCCAATACAAGACAGCAGTAGAATTGTGCTTATTGGATCCGGTTAATGTTTGCAGATATTTCAATCATAGATTTGAGGCTATGATGTCCTTCATCTGCAATAAAAAAAATCCACCTCTTGGAGAAGTTGTGGATTTCTTTTGGAGAAAAGAGTACCAAGCTAGAGGTGCTCCTCATATTCATATACTGTTGTGGATCAAGGATGCCCCAAAATTTGGAACAGATTCTGATGATGCAGTTTTATCTTTCATTGAAGAATATGCAACATGTGCTATACCTAAAAGCACAGAAGAAAAAAACTTAAAAGAGCAAGTTTTACGTTTCCAAAGTCATCGGTGTGGAAAATACTGTCGACGAAAGTACAAGAGTAAAGATAAATTGGGGGGCGCTAGAGGGCGCCAGACCAACATGGCCGCACCTTTGTGAGGCTCTCGCCGGCCGGGCGCTTCGAATCTTTATCAGCCCATCCTATGTCCAAGGAACACTAATCTGACTGGCTCTACTGGACGGGCAGAGGACGACGCACGGATCCACCGAATTGGGGCCCGATCTGGCCGGTGGTTCGCCAGCTACGACCGCCGATTTCCCCCGCGGCCGCTGCGGCTGTTTGGCTGGTGCGAGGAGGCCGGCCGCTGTGCACACGCTGCAGCTGGGATTTGTCGTGCACGCTAGGCCGCGGAGCGCGGCCGAGGCAGAGGGCGATTGCCGACATCGGACGCTCCTGAGGTGGCTTCCCCTGCTCATCGCTGACCTCCGGACACACTGGTGAGACGGGGGCGGGCTGAGGCTTGACTGGGGGCGCGAGATTGCGGAGCTACCAGCGTAAGCCCAAACGAGCCTTGCGGGGCTGGCGAGGAGTGCCCCATCTTGCTCAAGTCGGCCCTGGGTGTGGTGGGGGGTACGTTGTCCTTGCTGTTGGTGCCCCCCCCCACGGGCCTTGCCATGTGGACCCCGCTGCTTGACCAGGCCCTGCGAGATACTGTCCGTGCAGGAGGTGCCTGCTTGGGACTGCCCCCGGGGCTCGTGGCCCTTCTCCTGACGATACCTCCTACTTCTGGCGCATGGTGGATATCTGTGGGCCCTACACCTGGCTGGCTTCGTGGAGGGGTCATAGTCGGAGGTGACCGGAGTACGGCCTAGTTCTCTCCCTGCCGCACGCGACCAGGCACTGACTGGGTCGGAGAGGCTGCTCCGGGTTGGTAATCCGTCTCCGAAACTAGGGGGGCCGACCTCCATAATGGGGAAGACTGATGCCAAGCACACCAAACAAACCCGGCTCCCGTTCGAAGCTCCTACAAAAAAATCCCACGCCCAATGCCGGGAGACGGCGATGCTGAGGGGGGCAGCGCAGATGAGGTGGATTGGAAAGCGCTCCTCCTGAACATGCAGACCAGCCTCACCTCCATTGACTCCAAGATCGATGGTATGACGCGCCGCCTGGACTCCGTGGTGCATAGATTGGATCAGCACGAGGAGCGGTTTAAGGAGGCTGAACAGCGGGTCTCCGGGCTGGAGGATGGGGCGACGGCCACCACGTCCAAGGTATCGCAGATGGAGCGATTGCTGAAGGTGATCGCCGAAAAAAATGAGGATTTAGAGGCGAGATCGCGCCGGAACAACGTTCGCCTTATTGGTCTGGCGGAGACTACCTCAGTGGGCAGGATGGGACTTTTCGTCGAGAAACTTCTCTCCGACCTCTTCGGCGCGGACACCTTCTCTCCTTAGCTGGCGGTGGAACGGGCTCACCGCACTTTGGGCCCTCGCCCCGTGCCCGGCGCGCCCCCGAGGCCTATAGTCATCCGTTTTTTGAATTACAGGGATCGAGACACCCTTCTCCGACTTGCCAGAGAAAAACAACCAGTCCTCTTCGAAAATCCTTCTTTCCGGACTTTACACAATCTGTGCAAGACGCACGTCGTAAATTTGGCCAGGTCAAGAAACGACTGCTTCAACAGGGACTTCAATACTCCATGCTATACCCGGCCCGGCTACGGGTTGTCCATCGCGGCAAGCCACATATATTGCAGGATCCAGCCCAAGTTGAACTGTTTCTGAAAGACCACAAAAGATCTATTGACCTGGCCCACTCCCCTTCGGGGAGTGCGAGATCCCGATCGCCCACTTCTGCCCCTGACTGACTGGGGATATCCAGCTGCCGTTGAGCTCCGTTGATGGTATTCTTTTGATGTGCACTTATTTCTGCCTCTGCCTTTCTTCTGTGCAATTCAATGACTGCTCAATCTGTGACTCTGTGTTCTCGCCCGTTCTGGTGGAGTTACCACCCATTAGGCTATGCCTCTCCTTTTCTTGAGGGTTCCTTGACGATGTTTCAACTCGATTGCGCCCTGGCACCAACCTCCCCCTCCCGTGTTTCTCCACTGGATCTTGGCTCCAGGGGATAGCGGGTGAGATATCGGGGGAGTGGGATGGCGGGTCTGGCCCTCTGGTGTTCCCCACTTGGGTGCTCCCTCATGAGTGAATGACAAGATGTTTTAGGTTTGTAAGGGGTGGGGGAGATGCCCAGCATGATTGGGATGTCGGAGTGGGTGGGTGGGTGGGCTCTCGGCGATTTGTTTTAGGTTTGTTGGTTTTTTTCAGCATGAGCACTACACGCAGACTTGTTGACGTAGCACAGTGCGTTGCCCTTAATAGATGGCTACACGTTTGGGACAGCCGCCGGGTGGGTTTATTGACCTGGGGTTCCCATGTTCGAGGACCTAGCGCACGCCACACACACTGAGCCAGGTGGGGGGGGACTGCTCACCGCTATTTCTTGGAATGTCAGGGGATTGGGGGACCCGAGAAAAAGGCGGCGAATCTTGGGAGCTTTGGATAGGCTGCATGTTCAGGTAGTCTTCCTGCAGGAGACACATATGGACCCCCTCCGTCGGGGATCCTTTGCTGCTAGATGGGCTGCGCACTCGCTTTTCGCGTCGTATTCATCCTATGCAAGAGGCACTGCTATTCTTTTAAAACGTGGGGTTCCTTTTGTTCCCCTGGGTACAGCCAAGGATGCAGAGGGCCGATATTGTGTAGCGTGGGGCAGGATAGGCATCAAGACTATTACCCTGGCTTGCTCTTACGGTCCCAATTGTGATGACCCACGCAGCTTTATTGCTCTTTGGAACAAAATCCGGGAGGTGGGCTCCACGCACCTCATCTGGGGAGGTGACTTCAACGCTGTGCTAGACCCTGCTATGGATAGATACAACCCCTCCGCTTGCCACTATGATAACACACACAAATACCTGAGGGACATATGCGACACTCAAGAGGTCGTGGATACCTGGCGTCATTTACACCCGACCTCCATGGAGGGCACACACTGGAATACTGCTTATGCCACATGGGCTAGACTAGATTACATTATGATAAATAGGGCACTGGCCCCCTCCCTGGTCAGTGTGCAACACATAGGCCGCACATTCTCCGACCACTCTCCGGTGCTCGCCAAATTCCGCTTACCGGACATAATGGGTAGATCCCCGACATGGCGACTCCAGCCCAACATCTTACTCGATGAACTGTTCCGATCCGAACTAGGGCAGGAACTAGAAGACTTCATTTCGCGTAACAGGGGCTCGGTTGACCGCGTGGCCACCCTATGGGAGGCACTGAAAGTCACGATGCGTGGAGTATGTATCTCTAAGAGCTCCGGGGTGTTGAAGACCTTACGCGCTACACTACATAAGTTAGAATCCACGTTACATACTCTGGAAACTAGTCCAGACTTTGCTGTCAGCACAGATGCGCAAGCACAGTACCGTGCGGCGACGTCTGAATACACTTCCACTGCCGACAGAGAGGTACACTTCCGGGGCAAATACTTCAGGGCTCGGACATACGGAGAGGGTGAACGTCCCGGTCGATCCCTTGCGAACACGGTCCGTCCGCTGCGTGGCTCCAATTTTGTGCTAGAACTTAAGGGGGAAGAGGAAGTTCCTATACGCGACACACAGTCGCTCTTGGCGGCTTTTACTATGCACTATTCCACGCTTTACTCTACCACCAGAGTTGGCGCACTGGACATGGACGACTACCTGAGGGAGCTCACCCTGGGCTGGCTCTCGGATCGTCAACGGGAGTTTTTGGCGGAACTCATAGGCCTGGACGAAATTAGAGATGCAATTAATCAGATGGCACCTGGAAAGGCCCCCGGTCTGGACGGTCTGCCCATGGATTTTTATAAGGCTTATATGGATCTCCTAGCCCCGGTGCTTCGAGAAGTTTTTCTGGAGGCGCATGAGTCGGGTGCGCTCCCTCCATCAATGCAGGAAGCGCTGATTACTTCTCTATTGAAACCGGGTAAACTGCCTCACTCGTGTGACTCTTATCGCCCTCTCTCTTTGATTAATTGTGATGCAAAAATTCTGGCCAAGGTTCTAGCCAATCGATTACAGCTGGTACTGGGCGGTCTGGTACTGTCGGATCAGGCAGGGTTCGTTCCTGGCAGAGCCACTTCCAATAATCTTCGGACGCTTTTCTCCATTATGCACAATGTAGACCCTGATTTGCCACTAGTGGCGGTCTTTCTGGACGCCACCAAGGCCTTTGACTCCCTGGAATGGGACTATCTGCATTGTATCCTGCGTAATATGGGTTTCACGCGCTGGATCGATATCCTGTATGACCGGCCGGTCGCTAGAGTGGGGATAAATGGGCGGATATCGGAGGCTTTTGCGATATCGCGGGGCACCCGTCAGGGGTGCCCCCTATCCCCGTTGTTGTTCGCGGTGGCGATGGAGCCGCTGGCTGCCCGGCTCCGACAACATCACCGAGACAAGGCGTTGCGTTGTCTCCAGAGAGAGGTACTAATCTCCCTATACGCGGATGATATTACACTATACATCCGGGATCCCGCCACTAACCTAAATCCCATCCTTCGGGAGTTTATTCGCTTCGCAGGCATGTCTGGTGTTCATATTAACTGGGGTAAGTCCAAAGTCTTCCCGCTGACCGCGGCTGCTCAGCCGTTCCAGCTGGAATACCCCTTACGATGGGAGGAGGATGAAGTTAGATACCTTGGCATACTTCTCTCTCGTGATCGGGAGGAGTTGATGCGGCTGAACTATGGTCGCACCTTTGATCACATTCAGACCTGAGTAGCCAGGTGGATCACGCTGCCTCTCTCCCTCACGGGCCGAGCCTCCCTCATCAAGATGGTAGTTCTTCCTAAGCTCCTCTACCTCTTCCTAAATATCCCATATTACCCAGGCCGGTCCTTTTTTCGACTCCTGCGCTCTGAGCTTATTCGGCTGGTGTGGGGAGGAAGGCGGCCGCGTCTTGGTTGGGAGACACTGACTCGTCCCTTCGTGCAGGGGGGGTTGGACCTGCCGAACTTTGAGTTGCACTACTATAGCGCGCAAGCCCACTTTATACATCACTGGATCCGCCCCACTTCCTTTCTACCACAGACAGCTGTGGAACATTGGCTGGCGGATCCTATCCCACTGGCGGGTGCGATATTTAGTGCGCCAGAGACGCGAACGATGTACCGCACCACTATTTCCAGTTCCATTCTGGCGTGGCAATACATAGCGAAACTTGCCCACACGACTTTGCTCTATTCTCCACTGCTTCCCCTGGCATATCACCCCCTGCTGCCCCTCTTACAAGAACAACTGTTTAAAAACTTTATGGCTAAATTCCACATAATGACATGGGGGGATCTCTATCATGATGGCCTCTTCCGCTCCCAGACACATTTATTCGCTGACACTGCCCCAACCTTCATGGACACATTCCTCTATACCAGGCTTCGCAGTGGTATCCGAGCATTGACGGGGGAATTCCCCAGCGAACTGCCCATTCTAGAGCCCCTCCATCAGCTACTCAAGGCTGTCACTCCCTCACACGCGGTCTCCACCCTCTACCACTCATTACGCACTTCACCAGATTCCCTACCTTGTAGGGCACGGGCCAAATGGGAGGAGGAATTGGGTCAGCCCATAGCGGACGAGATTTGGAGCTATTGCTGCTTGCAAACCGAACAAATCTCCTTCAGCAGTAGGTTCAGGGTGATTCACTATAAATTCCTACATCGACTATACTGTACTCCAGCGCACATGCACAGGGTGGGCCTTCGGGAGGAAGATCTCTGCTGGCGCTGTCATGCTCCCGCGGCTGACTTCCTTCATATGGCGTGGGGATGCCGCGAATTAGCCACTTACTGGCAACATGTAAATTCTGGCATTTCGGAAATGATTGACACCCCTCTTGTACCCTCTCCGACGCGGGCACTGTTGGGCTACACCAAAACTACTAAGAAGCCGGTTCGTAGATTTGTCACAATTGCCCTTCTCATGGCTAAGCGACTCATAGCCTGTAGATGGGGGAGGGGTAGAGCTCCGAAATTTAAGGATTGGATCAAAGACATGGTTCACTGTCAGGACAATGTACTACTATACGCTGAACTCCTCCCTTCCACATCCCGACCGCTTGACATTTGGGGTCCCCTACAGACGTATCTGTTGTCACACCCGCAGATTTAACGCACTTTCCCACTCACATCCACATTAGATCTTCGCGCTCTTAATCCAATTGCTTTACCCCGGTTGGGGGGGCGGGAATTGGTAGAATGTCGTCAAGCAATGAGACCTGAGTTCCCCTCCACTTTTCTTGTTCTCCGGCATGGATGGATCTCATGGTACTGCCATGTTGCGCTAGGTATTGGGATAGGGAGGGGGGAATGACGACGCACAGTGCTGAGGGTCGCCTCTGCACGCCGGTGCATAATGCTATGGAGCGCTTACTGACTGCGGGGCTTCCATGGGGGGGGTGACGCGTTCCTCGAGTGTGTGTCCTATTTTATTAGTTCCTATGCCGCAGCCGGCCCTTGGAGGGTTGTAGGCAGGCAGCTGTGTTCAACGTTAAACTCCTCATTTATACCAGGCCGCCGGCCACTTGTTGGTTGTAGGCATGGGGCTGTGTACTGTGAAGTCATGCTGAATAAAGGTTTTTGAAAAAAAAAAAAAAAAAAGAAGAGTAAAGATAAATTTTACACAAAATGTCGATTTGGATTTCCACGACCTGTTCTTTCAAAAGGAAGAGTAAACAGTTTTATGTCAGCTGTGCGACATACTATTACAAGAAAATCGCCTAAAAATACCTACAACCTAAGAAGAAAAGAAGAGTCAAAATATATAAATGACTACAACCCAGTCATTTTATCCATGTGGAATGCTAACATGGATATTCAGTATGTAGCTGACAATTCTATTGCTGTTGCTCGGTAAGTCACATCCTACATCACTAAATCTGAGAAAACGGAATTGAAAGAAATGTGGGAAGAGATTTCTCACAAGAAGTCTGTCAGTAAAAAGCTATACAGTTTCAGTCTAAAGATGTTATCGCATCGAGAAATTGAGTCATACGAATGCTCAGATAGGTTATCATCTGCAAGTCTGTACTCCAAATCCAGAAGAATAATTTGGGTAAGTTTAGGCCTTGCAGGAATGCGAAATCGGGTATTGAAATCTATTCGAGAAATTGAATATTTAGTAGAGTACGAACCAGAAAGTACAGACATTTTAAGAACAAACATGTTGGACACATATTACCCAAAGAGAAGTCATCATCTTGAGAACATGTGTCTCTATGAAGTGCTGCAGAACTACATTTATAAACGGAATTCCACAGAAGACATCAACAATGGAAAATATAAAGTCATTGGTGAGGAAGAATGTTTGGTGAAACAAACAAAAGGAAGTTTGATTAATCACAGAAAGCTGAGTTGCGACACTACTGACAAGAAGGAATTTTACTACTTAGCACTTTTACAGCTGTTTAAACGATGGCGTTCAGAGGATGAATTACTTGGACATTTTCAGAGCTATGAAGATTCCTTTAATGCATGCAAAGATACCATAGAATGCAGTACTTTCACAACTTATGTACAAATGTTAAATGAAGAAATTGAACAAGAAGCAATAATTGCAGCTGAAGTAGTTAGAGACAGTTCTCAAGACAGTCAAAGTACTGGGATGCTCAGTCAAGATCCTCTTGGACAACCAATCGTAGAAAATGAAGCTGCAATAGCCATGACTGAAGTGGAAACAGCCACAAATCAAGCTCAGGAAGATTTAATAAACTTACCAAATTTGGAACAACAACTGAATGATGAACAACAACAAATTTATGAGGAAGTCACAAACCAAATTGATCATGGAATACTACATGAAAATAAAGAGTGCTCATGCACATCGTTTGAACCAATCAGAATGTATGTGAGTGGACAAGCTGGAACTGGAAAAAGTTTCTTAATAAAAGTAATTAGAAGCTACCTACAGAAAAAAACTGATTCAACTTTGTCTTGTGTTGTTACTGCTCCAACTGGGTTAGCAGCATATAACCTTACATCGTTTGCTAATGTTACCAGTAGAGCAGGAAAACAAAATACAATACCACAAGCTAACAGGAGAAGCATGTTTTGAAGTTTCAAGAGTATTGAAGAAAATGAAAGTTCTCATTATTGATGAGGTAAGCATGGTGTCAAACTTAATGCTTGCCTTTGTGCATTTAAGAATGCAGCAAATTCTAAAGACAGACTATGACGTGTTATTTGGAGGAAAACATGTTATAGTTTTTGGGGATCTACTGCAGCTCACTCCAGTTAAAGGACAACCAGTATTTCATACTCTTACACATGAAGACACAACAAAGTTGTTAGGAAGTATAGGGAATGTGAATATTTGGACATACTTTCAGTACAAAGAACTCATTACCAATATGCGGCAAGCAAATGATGAAGATTATGCAAGTATTCTCAAAGATATCAGAATTGAACTACTCACAGAACATGGCAGAAAAGCTTTACAGAGTCGATTGCTATGTAAACAAATAGTTCCAGAGAAAATATACAAGAAAATTGCAGAAAAAAATATTGAAATCTGCTTAATGCCAACACTACATGAATGCTCTTAATTCAATTAAGAACTGGAAGCTGTGGATAAAATACAGCATGAAGGAATAACTATTATATTGACAAGCAAATTGACAACAAAATTGGATTCTCTAGAGAAAAACATATCGAAAACAGCTGGTTTAGAAAAGAATCTTTATGTATGTATGAACTGTCGAGTAATTTTAAGACGTAATTTGGATGTAGAAAAAGGTTTAGTGAATGGAGCTATGGGTAAAGTTGTGGGTTTTGTTAATTACCAGAAAAAAGATGGAATTGAATTTTTAAAAATAAAATTTGATCAGATTGAAGAGGTTAAAGGCATTAGTCGTTGTTCAGTTCGTTTCTTGCTTGTGAAAGACTTATATGTACGTAGGAAGCAGTTTCCGTTTTCTCTAGCATATGCTGTAACTATTCACAAATCTCAAGGATTAACTGTAGATAGTGCTTTTGTAAATATTGGATCTAGTGTGTTTAAAGAAGGTATGGCATATGTTGCTTTGTCACGCGTGAAAAAAATATCTGGTTTATTCATGATAGACTTTGATAAGTCAAAAGTTAGTGCTGATGCAAACTGTGTAAAGGAGTATAATAGATTAAGAAGAAGCTATGCTCCTCATTTAGGTCAGTATCCTGTGTTTGGAAAACGTGTTGTTTGTCGGAAAAGGAGAATTGAGAATATCTGTAATGAGGATGTACAGAAGAGTAAACAAATAGAGACTGATGTGATTGCAAGCAAAAAGAAAAAGGACAATGCTGAAGAGGTTGTTGGTTGTCATTTTAAAAATAGCTATGGTGTCAACTGCTATGCAAATGTAGTGCTGAATGTTGTATTTTATCTTGAAAGTTTGAAAGAGCAGATAATACTAAATCATGAAAAAAGATTCTGTTCTCTGCTGAGTTTCCTTTATGAGAAGCTGAGTAATGATAAAACTAAAATAGAAAGTGCTTCTGATGTTAGAAATCTTTTAGATGTATGTTCTGGATGTATACATTTGACAGAAAATGTCCAGCAAGATGCACAGGAATTCTTAATGTATATGCTTATGGTACTGGAAGATGAAGGGGTAGAAATAGAAAATATGTTTGGTCTCTCTTATAAATGGGAACATTCTTGTGAAAATTGTTTGAACACATGCAGCACTAATGTTGATTCTGAAAGGTTCATATATTTAACATTACCAGAGAGTAAATCAGTGACTTTTAGTAAATTAGGTAAAGATGCAAATCAAAACATGGAATGTTCTCAATGTAAATCAGAAATGTTATCAATGTTATTTTTAAAGAAATATGGACAGTATGTAATTTTAATGATGTAACGTTGTAGAGCTGATGGAACAAAATTGGACACTTTAAGTTTACAGGAAATCAATTATCAATATCAGGAAAAACTTTTGTTGCAGTTGCAATCATTTTCCATGATGGACCTTCTATAACTTCTGGTCATTACACAGTTTATCTAAAATGTGAAAAAGGCTGGACACTGTGTAATGATTCACAATTGATTTTCAAGCAACGTTTGCCTGCAGAATTACCAAATTCCTACTTAATTTTTCTAAAACCAAAATTTTAGATACAAATTGCAGCATCTGCAAAAACCATTATTTCGATTTTATAGGATTACCATTGGATATTTCACCAAAAAAGAATTTAAAAATTATCATTTGGCCTCATGGAAAGGTAACTGTTTCTATTATGGACTTCTTTGACATATTATTTTGGTGTATGAGCTTAAGCAACAAGATTTACAGACGCTATTTATTGCAAATAGTTATTGTTCTTAGATGATATTTTTAATATATATATTACATTTCTATCAAGGTATGTTTTACTGAGGAGAGATTCAGGGCTTTTTTTAAACAATCTTTCAGACTGTTAATTTTTTTGCCCGCTGTTAAGTGATGAATGCAATTGATTTCACAATTTTCAGTGAAATTCAATATATTCTGAAAACAGCAAAAAAAGGGCAAAAAATTACTTTGTTAAATATGAAAATATGTGTACTGTATTCTAAAATGTATTGTTAAATATTACTACTTTTTTTCTTTTTTTTCAGATCGAGAAAGAGAATTTAGGAAATGTAATCCTTTTTTCTAGCAATTAAAAAAAGCCATGTATTTATAATTAAGTTATTTTGCTGGTCAGGTAAGTTTGAAATATCTGTATTTCTCACCCCTTCACTTTCATGCTCCCTTTTCTTCACTTCTCCTCACTCTGCTTTTCTCATTCCCCTTCTCCTTCTCTTCTTCCTTTACTGCTCTTTCCTAACTCCTTCACTCCTTCTATACTACTCCCCTAGGTTTACTGCCTCCATCACTACTTTTTCAACCATGTTTCTCTCCCTGTCTCCATATGTCTCAGTCATTCTAACTGCCTTACTCCTTCTCAGTTCCTTGCTCTCTGTCTCTGTTTCTGTCTCTCTCCCTTTGTCTGTCTTACCCTTAATTTGCTGAACATCTCTGGGGAAGATTAACAAGGCCCCTGCGCCACCACTTCGTCACTTTTCATAACGTACTGGTGGCGCAGGGAGCTCCTCCATATTTACAAGGAGAGGAAAAGCCACCCCGCGTGACTTTTCCTCTCCACATAAATACAGCCACTTCACACGCAGCACTGTGCGTTGAAGGGGCGTTCCATGGGTGTTGTTGTGGGTGTTCCCACGCAACACACAAAGAACTAGACACATTTCCAGATTTACGAGAAATCGTAACTCTGGAGATGCGTGTGAATGCTACGCCACCCTAGAGGTGGTGTTGCGAGGCACAACGAGGAGAAATGTTTTTATTTCTCCTCGTTTGTTCCTCTTTTAGTGTGTGCTCCATTCTACAGCACGCATTGAAAGAAGAAAAAGCCTCTTGTGATTGTTTTTGTGCAGGAAGGTGTCCCTTCCTGCACAAGAACAATCTCCCCACCACGCAGGCATCCTTGAACCATGGTGCAAGGGAGCCTGCGCCGGCGCATGGCTGCAGTTTGTACGCCTG
The DNA here is from genome assembly GCF_964204655.1 of Triturus cristatus. NCBI lineage: Eukaryota > Metazoa > Chordata > Amphibia > Caudata > Salamandridae > Triturus > Triturus cristatus. Next base: position 116,405,203 of record NC_140579.1, on the reverse strand, counting down.
CGCAGGGGAAGCATAGAGATGCGACAAAAAAATCATAAATAACATAGAATTAGAAATCAAGTTTAAGTGTTTGGATGTTGGTTGGCTCTAAAAAGAGCCATTGTGTTAATTGAGTGTTTTTTGGTACCTATAAGTAAGTATCGATGCATAGTCTAAAGATCAAGAGGAAGAGTCTGTTCCCTTCCTCTGTGAAATGTACACCGTCTACTCTATAAATGCCTTGCCAATCCCCTCACTATTTCTTCTTATTGCGTGGGACAAGGAGCAGAACAGGTATCAATTTTAGTTGTAAATGGCAGAAGAGCACTCTACTTCAGGGAATGAGAAGGAGATCTGGATGCACTCAGAAGCATTGGTTCATAGTAGTTTCTCTTCCAGAATCTTCATACACCATAGCCACTCCCCTCACTATTTCTTCTTATTACCTGGGACAAGGAGCTGAACAGCAATCAATTTTAATTGAAAATGGTAGAACAGCAGTGTATTTCAGGGAGTGAGGAGGAGACCTGGATGCACTCAGAGGGTGTCTTTCAGTAGAATGGCAATATGAAATGAAAGATAGTTGTAAAATGGAGGCTTATATACTTTTTTTTTTTTTTAAACTCATTGGCTGTTTCAGACTATTTGACACTAAAAACTAGGCTGTATGTTTAAATTTTTAAAAGCATGTTTCGTATTGGTTCAGAAAAATGTGTTTCCACAGAACATTACTTTGGATTTGCTGTTAGGTTTGAAAGGTAAAGCAATCTTGCACTTTGGATTAGAAACATTATGTGCTGAACTTCTGACGTCTCTGCTCACACCAGTGTTCCATGATCTGTTGCTATGCTAGCAGGCAGAAGTCATGTTGGGGGTAGAAATCATTTGGAAAGGGTTGAAATTTGCAAAAAAAAGAAATGTGGGTTTCCATTTAAAAGAAAGGTGGAGAACGTGAAAAGGGGGCAGGGCACAGAGTTCCTGACCCCCTAGCTTTTGTCAGGGGGTCCCTGAAGGAGCATGAAGGGTGAAAAAACCATTTTATTTATTTTTTTTAATCACGGGGTGCGCGAATACGGTGCGTGCACGGCGAAAAAACATCATAAAAAAAATAGAATTACAAATCAAATTTAAGTGTTTAGATGTTAGGTGGCTCTAAAAAGAGCCGTAGTGTTAATTGAGGGACAGAGGAACAAAAAAATGGCAAACATTATAGGGTGCCGCACGTGTGCTGCTGTATCTTGCTCTCTATTAGGGGAATGCTGGTGTCCGCATAAGAGAGAAGAGCATTGCACGCATTGCACCGTATATGCACCCTCTTAAACAGAGGGTGTATATCCAGAGGAACAGAAGCAGGTGAAGCTGCCGCCGCAGATGAAGTGCTCAGCTGAGCTGCCGATGATGTGCTCGGCTGAGCTGCTGGAGGGTTTTCTCTAGCAGCTCGAGCATAAGCCACAGGATGTACATCTCTAACGTGCCTGATCATAGTGAAGATACTAAAAGAGTATTTCTTTTTAGGATCTCCTCTTGATAAGACACGATCACAAAGAGTGCAGGTGACTTTTGGAGCATTCACTTTCTTCTGCCCCTCTGGAAATGTAAAAAATTGCCATATAAAAGAGTCTTTCTGTTTCCTCTGTCTCTGTCTCACAAGGGTCTCCTGCTCACTCCCAGAAGACGACTGCTGCTCTGCCATTCTCAAGTACTGGAGTACTGGATAAGCTGCTCAGCTCCTTCTCCCAGGGAATCAGAAGTAATAATGAGGGGAGTGGGTGTGGTGTTGGAAGTTTCTGGAACTGAAACTACTATAAACCAATGAAAAGTGTTGTTTCTTAATCACATGACCTGAAACTACTATAAACCAATGAAAAGTGTTGTTTCTTAATCACATGACTTGCCGTGCGCGCACCGCGCGCGCACGGAGCATGCACGGTGCGCGCACGGTACACACACGCATGCGCGTACGAAGCACGCGCGCATGCGCATACGGAGCACGCGCGTATGGAGCACACGCGCATGCGCGTACGGAGTACGCACGCATGCGCGAAAGGAGTACCCGCGCATGCGCGTACGGAGCACGCGCATACGGATCACGCACGAAGTACGCATGCGCACGTGGAGCACGTACGCATGCGCACACGGAGCACGTACGCATGCAAGCACCGTACGCGCAAAAATGTTTAGAGGTTTATAAAAGATATTAACTATGCTGTTCAACTATATCCAAAATAAAAAAAAAACAAGAGTTGAGCCATTCCATATTGCAGGATACAATAAATCTATAATTATATACCTAGGTAGCTTATTGTAAAATAAATAATTAAAAAATATAATAAAACATTCATAAATTAGCGTTTAAAAAACCTTGCAAATTCACTTAAAAAACCATAGGTTTCACACACATTAAAGTTAGGAGTTAGCTTTTAAAAAACCTTTGAAATTCACTGAAAAAACCATAGGTTTCACACACGTTATAGTTAGGAATTAGCATTTAAAAAACCTTGCAAATTCACTGAAAAAACCATAGGTTTCACACACGTTATAGTTAGCAGGACATTTCACTCGAAAAAAACCATTGAAATTCCCCCGTTATAGTTAGTTCAGCTAACTATAACTAGCGCGCCCGCAATCCACTGCTGATGACGTCACATATTACATCACTCATGACATGGTTAGTGACATCACTGATGACATCACTCATGACATCTCAAATGTATTGTAAACTTCAAATTCTGAATAGAAATTATTAGTCCATAGCTAATTCGTTACTTTCACGGATGTCTCTGCTGGATAAATTTGTAACCAATTGTGAGATCATTACAAGTTTATAAATTGACTATTTCGAGATTGTAACAAACTCCATTTCCAGGGGCACTTGGCAGACTTCCTGGGCTTGTCATCATGATCATGGCTTTTCAGTTCATCAGAAGTGCAAGGTCACAGGCAGCACGAAGCCTCTTTGCAAAATTTCCATCTACTCGAATGCAGGCTGCGGGTGGTAGCCATTTTCTGGTAGGCCACATTAGTCAACTTAAGTGAAAATAGACATAAAACAGAATTACTGCACGGAAATGATTATACAGTGTTATTCCCCTACTAATTCCCTTATGTGTGTGTATTTATCTAGCCATTTGCAACATCAGAAGCCATTAATGCATATTAATTATAAGCGCAAACACGATAACATTACATAAGCAACATCGATTTCTGTCAGTTTGCTCACCAAATTAGTTCACTTATTATTTTAGCCATGCAATAGCATTCCCACGTGTAATTCTCTTGTTAATAAGGTTGATTAGACAAAACTTCGACAAACTTATAAATAATTAATAATTAATCATTAGTACTTTTAATTATAACATGCGAAAATGAAACAGGTATTCGGGTTTACAGTAAAAACCCTGCTCCATCATCTGCACATGTAAACAGAGGGCTGGGGGCAAGGGGGCAGGGCAGGAGCAGCAAGATAGCCATGGAGGTCAGGCAGGATGGGCACTAGAAGCAAGACACACCATGAAGAGCAACAGTGACACTGTGATGGCATACACACAGACCATGGAGGGAAGGTGGGAGGGGTTCAGGGGCAGCTAACTGACCACACAGGGAAGGCGGGAGGGGCCATGGCAGCACAGAAGACCATGCATGGCAAGTGGGAGGGTTAGTGGCAGCACAATGGCTATGATGGGCAAGAAGGAGGGTGCAGGGGCATGCACAAAGGACGATGGAGGATAGAAGGGAGGGTCAGGACCTGTGCACAGACAAGAAAGTTCAGGGGAAGGGGCCTCACAACAGACCGCACGGGGCAGGCAGGAGGAGCAGTTGCAGCACAACAGGCCAGGGAGGGCAGAAGGGTGTGGCAGTACAATGGACCATGTAGGACAGGAGGAAGAGGATAGGGGCATGGCATGTGGACAGGCTGGGTGGAGGTGGCAGGGACAGGTTACAGTCATCTGACAATGCTAGGCAGGTGGGAGGGGAGCGGCAGCTCAACAGAACACTCAGAGTAGAAAGGAGTGGCAGGTCCATGGAACATGGTGGGCAAAAAGGATGGAGCAGGGGCATGCACAAAGACATCGGAGGGCAGGGGGAAGGAGAATAGGGGCAGCAAACTAAGCACAGAGTTTAAGCAGGAGGTCAATGATGGGGCATAGAATTGGGCAATGGAGGGCAGGAGGAGTGGACTGGTACATCATACTAAATTGAGGGCAGTGGCAGCACATCAGACCATGCATGGCAGGAGGGAGGAGGCTAGTCCATGGATTCACACAACAGAGGATAAGGAGGAGGGGGATGGGGCAGCAAGCTAACTGTTCAGAGAAGGCGGGTATTAGGAACTTTATTGTTTTTAAAACGTGTGTCTGTGCGAACTACTTAAAATATGAACAAGTATGCAGCATAATCTCACTTTTATTCAGGAAGAAGAGGACGTTTGTGACTGTGACTCCGGGCTCACTTGTAATAAACACCCCCTGACCCTCCACCCCCTATCGCAAAATGTAATGCCGTGAAAAGGGTAGGTGAACACAGTGTTATATAGAACATAGTCCTGAGAGCACGATTGAAAATGAAAACTAGATATAGTGTATGGTATAAACTATGCACCAAAAAGTGTGATATAAGATGAACCGGGCGTGAAATATAATATGCAATACATTGTGCGCAATCACAGATTCATTAGAGAGCGCGAGATAGCACAGGCACTAACGCGTGCTATTCGATATGCGCCTTGGAGTGTAATATGCACAGGGCAGTGATGTGTAACCTAACTAGTCTCTAAAGTTGTAATATAAAATATGTGCTGGGGAGTGTAACATTGCATATGCACTGTGACAAAGATATGGATCCCAGATTGTAATATGTATGGCATAGCACTGTGCGTTATAACATAGGCATCGAGGAAGGCACGTTAGATGGGGCAATATAACCCGTGCGAAGACAAGTGTGGCATGACATATTCACGGGGTGGTGTTACAGTGCACATGGGCTAGAGAGTGTCATAGCATATGCACTAGCTAGTGGAATACAACACAGAGGTGTGTGGCACTCAGCAGGCAATGGTGGGTGTAACACAGCATTGGGCTCTGCCAGGAGTGCGCTGTGACTCTCAAGTGATGTTCGTCCACTTTCCAGAGAGTAAAATAAAAAGTATTACACATCCGGCAGTGGATGTGTGTTTTATTTACCGTGAGGGGGGTTTCTTGCATAGTTTTGGTCGAATTTTTGTCGAATCCCCTTTGAATGGCTTGGTGTGCATGTGTATTAAATGTGCACGTCAATAGCTACCCATGTTTGTATAAATAAACAACAAGGGTGTCTACCGGGATTAGGCACGGTAGGGCATCAGACATGTCAGAGCTTCACTAGTGGTGTAAATACATTCCACATGGATTCATTGTATACATAGTCGCCTTTTAATGAATATCACGCAAATCGTCATGGTGATAGGTACGTACGGTTTGTCCAGCATGTCCTAGGTGTGTCTATAAATATATATTTTTTACAAATAATAAAAAACAGTTGCCGGCCCTGGGGATTGGGGTAAAAAAAATATAATTAGGAGACAGGCCCTGGGGGATGGGGTCATCAGGGCCAATAAATTAGAATAAGAAGGGGAACCACACAGCCCCGCTTCTTAAAAAATTAAAATAAATAAAAGACTGGCATCGTGCCGGAGGCCACGCCCCCTCCTTGCAGCACTCTGCAAACGCGCCCCCTGGCGAGTTGTAAGTTGGGGAATTAATTCCTCTTCAATACTGAGGGTCCCTGAGGGCCAACTAGCCCAATAGGCATCTCCAGTATGCGCCAGGGAGCTGCGCTGCAGACAGGTGTTCTGAGGCCAAGCCCCTTTTTACACCTCTCTGCAACGCAGCTCTGTGGCGCTTACTGGAGGTACCTAGTGGTCTAGTTTGACCCTAGGGACCCTTAGGATTCAAGGGGACTTAATCTCTCAACTTAGAACAGCCACAGGGCATGTTTACACAGTGGTGAAGGGAGGAGACGGGGCCTGAGGTGACGTGTGCAAACACGCACTATGGCACGTTTTAAATTGGGGATATAATTTTCCTTCAATACTAAGGGCCCCTGGGGGCTAACTAGCCCACCAAGTGCTTCCAGTAAGCGCCACTGAGCTGCATTGCAGAGAGGTTGTCCAGGCCGTGCCACTTTTTACACCTCTCTGCAACGCAGCTCTGTGGCACTTACTGGAGGTACCTAGTGGGCTAGTTGGACCCTAGGGACCCTCAGGATTCTAATGAACTTAATCTCCCAACTAAAAATGGACACAGGGCGTGTTTACACAGTGGTGAAGGGAGGGGACAGGGCCTGAGTTAACGTGAGCAAAAATGCCCTGTGGCCTGTTTTAAGAGGTAGTTTTAATCCCCCTGCCCTATTATATACTAGGGGCTTACAGAGGAGGTCATGCTAATCACAGGGGGACTCCAACGCATAATGTTCCCTAGTGTATGTAGGTGTTTTCACTGTATTCTAAGTGTCTTTTAACATAGCACTGGCTCTAGGACTGGTTAGTCAGACTCAGTTACCACCAGTATCCGTCTGAAAAAGTTGAGGGTACAGGATGATTTTGCAACAAGGCTTCTTTCTGCTCTTCTTTTTGTTCTTTCTGCACGTTATCCTTCTTCCTGCATTTTTCTTCGTCTTTGAGGACTTTTGTTGCTTCTTTCTGCACTTCTTTTTTTTCTTTCTGTGCATTTTTTCTTCTTTCTTCACATGTCCTATCTCTGTAGGCATAGTTAGAAATTAGCATTTAAAAAACCTCCGAAATTCACTGAAAAAACCATAGGTTTCAGGGGTGTTATAGTTAGCTGGACTTTTCACTTGTACAAAACCATTGAAATTCCCCCGTTATAGTTAGTTCAGCTAACTATAACTCGCGCGCCCGCAATGCACTGCTGATGACGTCACATATTACATCACTCATGACATGGTCAGTGACATCACTCATGTCATCACTGATGACATCTCAAATGACATCACTGATGACATCATCCTTGTGATAGAGTGGCAGACCTCCTCTCACCCTAATATAACCTTTGATACACACATTCAAAAATAGAGACTAAACTTTTCAAAAAAATGGACATACCAAACCAGTTACAACAACCTCTTCAGTAATTCTAAGATCCACATACACATCCACTCATTCACCAACAGTCCTATACAGTCACTCATACATGTACTCACTCATCATATGTACTCATACACCTATACATCCTGTTACACAATGCCACTCATCCATAGAGTTACTCACACACATAGTCACTCATGCTAATAAAGAATCAAACATACATTTACTTGCATATACAGTTATACACACACTACCACACTTACTTCTTGGAAACTTACACATGCTTAGTCTTTTAATCAATCACTTATAGAAACACATACTTATTCATACAGGAACTCTTTCAATCTCTCACTCTCACATATACTCACTTATATACACCAATAGTCACATATACTAGTTTAAAACATATGTAGTTACTCATAAAGACACTATTGAGACAGTCATTCACTCACTAACACACCCATACACACACTCATCCACCCATACAGTCCTGCACACATGCTGTCTTCAACACATACAAACAGTGAGTCACTCATTCATGCACCTATGCACTACGTAATACCCCCCACCGAACCATGCAGACACTCAAAAAAACAACTAATAAACTATATAGACACCCATGTAAATGTAAATGTTGTAGACTTGTAAAGCGCACAGCTGCCCCAGAAACGGGGCGTCCCGGCGCTGTAGACTGCTGGGGAACCCGTCCTGGCTATCCCTGTGAGATGGTCCCTTTCTGGGTATCTCCAAGGTGAAACCAGGCATCCCCGGCGTCTGTGGGGGGCCGTTGTAGAGATGAGGCAAGCTTAATGCCCAGAGTTGCCGAGTGTGCTCAGGGTTAGAGTAGGTACCGAGGCGAGAATTATCGAGTCCGTTTTGACCCTGGTCCACGACCCTGCCGCGTCGGGAATTGAACCCTGGTCCCTGGCCGATTCTCTGCTTACGGGTCTGCCGCCTCTAACCAGTGAGCCACACCTCTCATGCTGCCACTTATACACAAAGTGAGAGACTGATACAGATATTTACATATTTAAACATTACTCACTAAGCCATGTATTCACTATGATACACTTAATTAGTCAGTTACACAATCAATTTTTCAAAAACAAATTATCCATTTAGACACTTATATACCCATTTATTCTTCCATCGACCTTGAGATATACATATATAAAACATATGTAATTTTCAGAAAAACACACATTCACTGGATGATGTCATCAGTGATGTCACTGACCATGTCATGAGTGATGTAAAATGTGACGTCATCAGCAGTGCATTGCGGGCGCGCGAGTTATAGTTAGCTGAACTAACTATAACGGGGGAATTTCAATGGTTTTGTACAAGTGAAAAGTCCAGCTAACTATAACACCCCTGAAACCTATGGTTTTTTCAGTGAATATATATATATATATATTATCTACTGGTGGTCGCCAGTAGATAGTTATAGTTAAGACCGAGTTCCCATAGGAAATCTGAAAATTCTATTTTGAATAACTTTGGCGCCGGTTGACTTATCTTCGTGAAATTTTCAAAACTAATGTGGCGCTCTGCTCAGCTCCTACCCTGAAAGTCTCGGGGTGATTCGTCAAGTGGGGGCTGAGAAAAAAGGGGGGTCCCAAAATGCATTTTCCCATAGGACCTTTAGTCGAAGGTACAGCCCGAACGGCTGAACAGAATTACTTGAAATTTGGCAAAGAGTCAGGCATGTGCCTTTTGCATATATGGTGTCAATCTGTTCAGTAGTTCCTGAGAAAATTGCAGTTAAAAGTACATAAATATCTATATCCGCACACCGTGCGCGCACGGTGCTCGCACGGGGCGCGCACCAAATGTCCGCGAGCGTAATTCTGATTGGTGGTTAGATGTCAGTCAACATTCCAATTGGTCGAAATCAGGAAGTGTCTGCCGCCATTTTGTGTGTGACAGTGAAAAAGAAAGGTGGAGAACGTGAAAAGAGGGCAGGGTAGAGAGTTCCTGACCCCCTAGCCTTTGTCAGGGGGTCCCTGAAGGACCCCGAAGGGTGAAAAAAAAAAAATTATAAATATTGCGCGGTGCACACACGGTGCTCACACGCATGCGCGCACGGTGCACGCACGCATCAGAAATGAATTACTTTTAACCCGATTTCTAAAACATGAAAAGGAGGCAGGGAAGACACTCCCTGTCCCCCTAGACCTTCTCAGGGGGTTCCTAAAGGACCTCGTAAATAAAAAAAAAAACATTTTGTTTAATAAAAAAAATAGCCGGTGCGCGCACCGTGTAAAACCCTTAAAAAAAACATTTTAAACTGTTTATAAGTTTATAAAAGATATTAACTATGCTGTTCAACTTTATCCAAATTTAAAAAAAAAGAGCTGAGACATTCCATATTACAGGATACAGTCAATCTATAACTATATACATAGGTAGTTTATTGTAAAATAAATATATAAAAAATATAATAATACATACATAAATTAGCATTTAAAAAACCTTACAAATTCACTAAAAAAACATAGGTTTCACACGCGTTATAGTTAGAAATTAGCATTTAAAAACTTGCAAATTCACTAAAAAAAACATAGGTTTCACACACGTTATAGTTAAGAATTAGCATTTAAAAAACCTTGCAAATTCACTGACAAAACCATAGGTTTCACACACGTTATAGTTAGGAATTAGCATTTAAAAAACCTTGCAAATTCACTGAAAAAACCATAGGTTTCACACACGTTATAGTTAGGAATTAGCTTTTAAAAAACCTTGCAAATTCACTGAAAAAACCATAGGTTTCACACATGTTATAGTTAGCTGGACATTTCACTTGTACAAAAAACCATTGAAATTCTCCCATTATAGTTAGTTCAGCTAACTATAACTCGCGCGACCGTAATCCACTGCTGATGACGTCACATATTACATCACTCATGACATGGTCAGTGACATCACTGATGACATCACTGATGACATCATCCAGCGAATATGTGTCTTTCTGAAAAATAAATATTTTTAATATATGTATATCTAAAGGTTAATGGAAGAATAAATGGGTAAATAAGTGTCTAAATGGATGTTTTTTTTTGTAAAATTAATTGTATAACTGACTTATTAACAGTATCTTAGTGAATACAAGTATTAGTGAGTAATGTTTAAATATTTAAATATCTTTATCAGTGTCTCACTTTGTGTATAAGTGGCTGCATGGGTTGGTGAGTAGCTACATGAATGTGTATATGGGTTATTAGTTCGTTTTTAGAGTATCATTATGAGTGTCTGTATGGTTCAGTGGGGGATGTTACTTAGCGTATAGATGCATGAATGAGTGACTCACTGTTTGTATGTGTTTTGAAGACAGTATATGAGCAGGACAGTATGGGTGGATGAGTGTGTGTATGGGTGAGTAACAGAGTGAATGACTGTCTCAATAGTGTCTTTATGAGTAAGTCCATATGTTTTAAACTAGTATATGTGAGTATCGATGTATATAAGTGAGGATATATGAGAGTGAGAGATTGGAAGAGTTCCTGTATAAATAAGTATGTGTTTCTATAAGTGATTGTTTAAGAGAGTAAGTATGTTTACGTTTCTGTAGAAGTAAGTGTAGTGGTGTGTGTATAGCTGTATATGCAAGTAAATGGATGTTTATTTGCATGTGTGAGTGTGTGTGAGTAACTCTATGTATGAGTGTATGTGTGTAACAGGATGTTAGGTGTATGAGTACATATGATGACTGAGTACATGTATGAGTGACTATATAGAAGTGTTGATGAATGAGTGGATGCGTATGTAGATTTTGAAATTACTGAATAGGTTGTTCTAACTGGTATTGGTATCTCTATAGTTTTCAAAACTTTAGTTTGTATTTTTCAATGTGTGTATCAAAGTTTATATTAGGATAAGAGGATGTCTGCCACTCTTACACAAGGATGATGCCATCAGTGATGTCATCAGTGATGTCATTTGAGATGTCATGAGTGATGTCATGAGTGATGTCACTTACCATGTCATAAGTGATGTAATATGTGACGTCATCAGCAGTGGATTGCGGTCGCGCGAGTTATAGTTAGCTGAACTAACTATAATGGGGGAATTTCAATGGTTTTGTACGAGTGAAATGTCCAGCTAACTATAACATGTGTGAAACCTATGGTTTTTTCAGTGAATTTGCAAGGTTTTTTAAATGCCAATTCCTAACTATAACGTGTGTGAAATAACCCTGGGCGTAGTTCGCGAAGTAGCACTTCGCGAAGCTACGCAAAGTGCAGTTCACACTACGCGAGCTACGCGTAGCACTTCGCGAACTGCGTAGTACCTTGTTCGCACTGTGCCAGATGTCGTTTTCAATGATTGCACAGTGCGGACAAGCAACCGGCACTGTGCAATCATTGAAAATGGCATCTTGCACAGTGCGAGCTGTAGTTTTCTGCTGCTCGAGTAGATTTTTACTCGAGCGGCAGCTTTCTCAACGTGAACTGGTAGTTTCTCATCGCAAGCGGTCGCGAGCATACGCGACAACTCGCAATGAGAAACCTGACCTCCTCGCGTTGGGAATCTCGCCGGGAGGTTTATTTTCCATGCTTGCAATTGCCAACTTGATGTTGCTGATCGCGAACAAGGAAAAAGTCTTGCCGGGATGTCATTTTGCTTGCTCGCGGTCGCCAACTTGACGTTGAGGACCGCGAGCAAGCAAAAAATGACCGCAGCACTACGCAACACTGCGCTACGCGTGTTCGCACTGTGCTACGTGCAGTTCGCGTAGTGCGATGTAGCGCGAACTTCGCAAACTACGCGAGCGTAGCGTAGTGCTTTGCCCAGGTTTAGTGTGAAACCTATGGTTTTTTCAGTGAATATATATATATTACCTACTGGCGGTCGCCAGTAGGTAGTTATAGTTAGGACCCTCTTACCATAGGAAATCCGCAACATTCTATTTTGAATAACTTTGGCGCCGGTTGACGAATCCTCGCCAAATTTTCAAAATAGGTGGGGCGCTGCGCTCCGCTCCTACCCTGAAAGTCTCGGGGAGATTCGTCAAGCGGGGGCTGAGATAAAAGGGGGGTCCCAAAACGCGTTTTTCCCATGCATTTTTCCATAGGACCTTTAGACACAGCTACAGCCCGAACGGCTGAACAGAGTTAAATGAAATTTGGCAGAGAGGTAGTCCTCAGGTCAAGGAAGTGCCTTTTGTAGGTTTGGTGTAAATCTGTTCAGTAGATTCTGAGAAAATAGCCTCTAAATCAATATATATATCTGAGCCAGCTTACGGTGCGCTTACGGTGCGCTTACCGTACGCGTACGGTGACGTGCGCGAGCGCGATTCTGATTGGCTGATAGATCTTAGTAAACATTCGAATCGGTCGAAACCAGGAAGCGGTGGCCGCCATTTCGTGTGTTTCAGTCAGAAAAAAAAAGGGAGATAACTTGAAAAGGGGGCAAGGAAGAGAGTTACAGACCCCCTAACATTTGAAAGGGGGTCAAAGAAGGACAGAAAAGTACAAAAAAAACATTTATTAATTTTAAAACAAATCGCGGGTACGCGTACGGTAAGCTTACCGTACGCGTACGGTAGAAAAAAAAATAAAAAATGAAATGAAATGCAGATTTAAGTGTTTAGATATTAGGGGGCTCTAAAAAGAGCCGTTGTGTTTATGAAGTGATTTTTTAGTGGTACCTACAAGTAAGTACCGATGCAGAGTCTAAGGTTCAAGAGGAAGACTCTGTTCCCTTCATCATTGAAGTGCACACCATCTCCTCTATAAATGTCTTGCATGTCGTAACGCAAGTTGTTGTGGTAAATGGAACCCATACCATAGTCTCGGAGGAAAGCAGAAACAGATTTGTTGACGTGCTTTCTTGCTTTGTCAATCTGTGGACAGAAATGATTGGATCAGTTCCATTTTTGCCTTTGGCATATGTTAGAAAACACAAAGGCAGTTTTAGGGAAAAGTGAAAACAGTTGTGCAAAGGTCTCCTTCATAAGCATTTCCAGACCTACCCCAGTCAAAGTGCCTAGGTCATTGCCACCACAGTGCACTATTATGAGGTCAGGGTGTTGGATTTGCATGAAGGATTTCACCAATGGCATCAATTGGTGCCACTTTAACCCTCTATGACCAATACATTTAATGTCTACATTTGGCAAAGCAAGGTCTCTCACCATACCTGTTTTCTCTGCATACTTTTCACTCCAGAAGACATAGCTGTGCCCTACAATCCACACTGTGAATATCTTCAAAGGAGAACTGGATGCACTCAGGAGGTGTAATTCAGTAGAATGGTAAAAAGAAATGAAAGACAGTTTGGAAATGGAGGCATACATATTTTTTTTTTTAAACTGATTGGCTGTTTCATACCATTCTACAATAAAAACTAGGCTGTATGTGTAAATTTATAGAAGCATGTTTTGTATTGGTACAGAAAAATGTGTTACCAAAGAACAGTACTATGGATTTGCTGTTAGGTTTGAAAAGTCAAGCACTCCTGCTCTTTGGAAATGAAACATTGTTTGGTGAACTTCTGACCTAACTCTGCACAGCAGTGTTTCAAGAGCTGTTGCTATGGTAGCAGGCAGAAGTCAAGTTGGGGGAAGGGTACTAGGCAGAAGTCAAGTTGGGGGAAGGGTACTTTTGGAAAAGGGTTGGTTTTCAACCAATAGAAATGTGTGATTACATTTGAAAAAAAGGGGGAAGCACTGAGATTTGAAACTTACATGTATATGTGTGGAAAAAGAGAGGGAAACTTTGCCATTATCTGGTTCTGCTGAGAGGAGAGAGGTGTACAGAAAAGAGATCCTGGCTCTGATAATCTGCTGTTTGAGTGCCACATTTCTTTCACAACTAACTAATTTTAAAGGTGAGTTTAGAGTTTGAGAGGGGATGTATATGGTAAATTAAGAAATGAATAATAGAATTGGAATTCCTTTTGTTGAAGTTGTGTTTATCATTTTCTGTTTTGGGAGAAATTTAAATGTGAGGAACATGTAAAATAATATGGACTATGTTTTCACGATAAATTAAGGTGTACTGGTATAAATAAGGAATACTTTCAGGGTTTGAGGTTGCACTCAGTAATGCAAATACATTCAGCATCAGTAAGGCTGGTTGCCCTTGCTGGAGTGTAGTCAGTCACCCAGGCTACACATGTTGTTGGTCTCAGAAAGCTGTTTGGTATTGCTCTGGTGATTTTACATTTGCATTAGATGGAAAGGGGGAGGTATTTTTTTCTGCAGAAGCAGACTCTTAGCACACAGCCAGCTGCATATCCTGTGGAATCATGCATAGTATTCACAACCGAGTGGGGTTTGAGGTTTCAGTCAGTAATGCAAATACATTCAGCATCACTAAGGCTGGTTGCCCTTGCTGGAGTGTAGTCAGTCACCCAGGTTACACATGTTGCTGGTCTGAAAATGTTGTTTGGACATGTGCTTTTTTAAGAATCTGAAAAGTGGATTCATAATGTGTCAGACTGTAAAAGTACTTATCACTTGCCAAAAAAAAGAGTAGTAAGTGTGCTTTCAAATTGGCAAAGAAATTTTGTTTTTTGACTAATATGAAAACATGACTCTGTGTGCAAAGAGGAATTACAGGCAGAGATTTATTGCGTATTGCTCTGGTGATTTTACATTTGCATTAGATGTAAAGGGGGAGCTATTTTTTTGTGCAGAAGCAGACTCTTAGCACACAGCCAGCTGCTTATCCTGTGGAATCATGCACAGTATTCACAACCGAGTGGGGTTTGAGATTACAGTCAGTAATGCAAATACATTCAGCATCACTAAGGTTGGTTGCCCTTGCTGGAGTGTAGTCAGTCACCCAGGCTACACATGTTGTTGGTCTCAGAAAGCTGTTTGGTATTGCTCTGGTGATTTTACATTTGCATTAGATGGAAAGGGGGAGGTATTTTTTTCTGCAGAAGCAGACTCTTAGCACACAGCCAGCTGCTTATCCTGTGGAATCATGCACAGTATTCACAACCGAGTGGGGTTTGAGGTTGCAGTCAGTAATGCAAATACATTCAGCATCACTAAGGCTGGTTGCCCTTGCTGGAGTGTACTCAGTCACCCAGGTTACACATGTTGCTGGTCTGAAAATGTTGTTTGGACATGTGCTTTTTTAAGAATCTGAAAAGTGGATTTAAAATGTGTCAGACTGTAAAAGTATTTATCACTTGCCAAAAAAAAGAGTAGTAAGTGTGGTTTCAAATTGGCAAAGAAATTACGTTTTCAGACTAATATGAAAACATGACTCTGTGTGCAAATAGGAATTACAGGCAGAGATTTATTGCGTATTCCTCTGGTGATTTTACATTTGCATTAGATGTAAAGGGGGAGCATTTTTTTTATGCAGAAGCAGACTCTTAACACACACCCAGCTACTTATCCTGTGGAATCATGCACAGTATTCACAACCGAGTGGGGTTTGAGGTTGCACTTAGTAATGCAAATACATTCAGCATCACTAAGGCTGGTTGCCCTTGCTGGAGTGTAGTCAGTCACCCAGGTTACACATGTTGCTGGTCTGAAAAAGCAGTTTGGACATGTGCTTTTTTAAGAATCTGAAAAGTGGATTTAAAATGTGTCAGACTGTAAAAGTATTTATCACTTGCCAAAAAAAAGAGTAGTAAGTGTGGTTTCAAATTGGCAAAGAAATTACGTTTTCAGACTAATATGAAAACATGACTCTGTGTGCAAAGAGGAATTACAGGCAGAGATTTATTGCGTTATGTTCTGGTGATTTAACATTTTCATTAGATGTTAAGGGGGAGCTATTTTTTTATGCAGAAGCAGACTTTTAGCACACACCCAGCTGCTTATCCTGTGGAATCATGCACAGTATTCACAACCGAGTGGGGTTTGAGGTTGCACTTAGTAATGCAAATACATTCAGCATCACTAATGCTGGTTGCCCTTGCTGGAGTGTAGTCAGTCACCCAGGTTACACATGTTGCTGGTCTCAGAAATCTGTTTGGTATTGCTCTGGTGATTTTACATTTGCATTAGATGGAAAGGGGGTGTTATTTTTTTATGCAGAAGCAGACTCTTAGCACACAACCAGCTGCTTATCCTATGGAATCATGCACAGTATTCACAACCGAGTGGGGTTTGAGGTTGCAGTCAGTAATGCAACTACATTCAGCTTCACTAAGGCTGGTTGCCCTTGCTGGAGTGTAGTCAGTCACCCAGGTTACACATGGTGCTGGTCTCAAAAAGCAGTTTGGACATGTGCTTTTTTAAGAATCTGAAAAGTGGATTCATAATGTGTCAGACTGTAAAAGTACTTATCATTTGCCAAAAAAAAGAGTAGTAAGTGTGCTTTCCAATTGGCAAAGAAATTTTGTTTTTTGACTAATATGAAAACATGACTCTGTGTGCAAAGAGGAATTACAGGCAGAGATTTATTGCGTATTGCTCTGGTGATTTTACATTTGCATTAGATGTAAAGGGGGAGCTATTTTTTTGTGCAGAAGCAGACTCTTAGCACACAGCCAGCTGCTTATCCTGTGGAATCATGCACAGTATTCACAACCGAGTGGGGTTTGAGATTGCAGTCAGTAATGCAAATACATTCAGCATCACTAAGGCTGGTTGCCCTTGCTGGAGTGTAGTCAGTCACCCAGGTTACACATGTTGCTGGTCTGAAAAAGCAGTTTGGACATGTGCTTTTTTAAGAATCTGAAAAGTGGATTTAAAATGTGTCAGACTGTAAAAGTATTTATCACTTGCCAAAAAAAAGAGTAGTAAGTGTGGTTTCAAATTGGCAAAGAAATTACGTTTTCAGACTAATATGAAAACATGACTCTGTGTGCAAAGAGGAATTACAGGCAGAGATTTATTGCGTATTGCTCTGGTGATTTTACATTTGCATTAGTAGGAAAGGGGGAGCTATTTTTTTATGCAGAAGCAGACTTTTAGCACACACCCAGCTGCTTATCCTGTGGAATCATGCACAGTATTCACAACTGAGTGGGGTTTGAGGTTGCACTTAATAATGCAAATAAA
This sequence comes from Triturus cristatus, assembly GCF_964204655.1. Lineage (NCBI taxonomy): Eukaryota > Metazoa > Chordata > Amphibia > Caudata > Salamandridae > Triturus > Triturus cristatus. The sequence continues at coordinate 116,388,164 of NC_140579.1, read as the reverse complement.
AACATGTAAAATAATATGGACTATGTTTTCACCATAAATTAAGGTGTAGTGGTATAAATGAGGAATACTTTTAGGGTTTGAGGTTGCAGTCAGTAATGCAAATACATTGAGCATCAGTAAGGCTGGTTGCCCTTGCTGGAGTGTAGTCAGTCACCCAGGTTACACATGTTGCTGGTCTCAGAAATCTGTTTGGTATTGCTCTGGTGATTTTACATTTGCATTAGATGGAAAGGGGGAGCTATTTTATTATGCAGAAGCAGACTCTTAGCACACACCCAGCTGCTTATCCTGTGGAATCATGCACAGTATTCACAACCGAGTTGGGTTTGAGGTTGCAGTCAGTAATGCAAATACATTCAGCATCACTAAGGCTGGTTGCCCTTGCTGGAGTGTAGTCAGTCACTCAGGTTACACATGGTGCTGGTCTCAAAAAGCAGTTTGGACATGTGCTTTTATCAGAATCTGAAAAGTGGATTCAAAATGTGTCAGACTGTAAAAGTACTTATTACTTGCCAAAAAAGTAGTAGAATGTGTGCTTTCCAATTGGCAAAGAAATTTCGTTTTCTGCCTAATTTCAAAGCATGACTCTGTGTGCACACAGGAATTGTTTTTAGATATTTAATTTGTGAATGTGTTATTGTGATTTTCACTTCTAGGAAAGGGGTACTTAGTATTTTAAGATTTGAAAAGATCATAAAAAATGTAGTAATATCTTTAAATATAAAAAAGGAATTTTTTTTTAGTGTTTTTCAGGTATTGCTGAAGAGCAGTGAACAAAATTTAAGATGCCTACAAAATCCAGAGTAACGAAAAACCACAAAAAAAACTATATTTGAAGACAACTGGAGGACCTAAGTTAGTTGGAGATGCTCATGGTGGGAAAAAGAGAAAGTCTTCTGGTAAGCAGACAAAAGATTTTTTAAAGAACATCTTCAAAAAAAGGAAAAATGTACAAAATGTCTGTACTGGAAAGAATGTTTTCAATAGAAAAGAACAGGAAAAAATTGAGAATTTAGTTAATGCAAATATACCTTCTGCAATAACAAAGATTAACTTAAACAGAAAAACAGCGTTTAAAGAGATACGTAGAAAAATGTTTCAGAGAAGAGTTATGTCCAATTTGATAAAGGATGTGAAGAAATATAAGAAAAAGGCAAAATATTACAAGAGAAAAAAAGAAATTGAAGCCATTGCAGCAAAGGCATTAGAATTAAAAAGGAAACTATTCATTTTAATTTTGAATAGGATGCGTACATTAGATAAAATGGTTAATGTACTGAAATCACAAAGCAAAAGGAAAAGAGTAGTGAAAAGAACAAACTTTTGTAAAGTGTTTTTAGGAGAATGGATGCATAGTTCAAGTAGTGAACCTTTTTTTAATGAAGAGAGTTATTTTCAAAGTAATAGTTTGCTGCATGCAGTTGACACCAGAGGTCGTGCTTATGAAGTGAAAAATGGTTGCATAATGGAGAAGGAGATAATGGTTCCAAGAGATGAGGTACAATTGATGGCGGATGAGGCTATGGGGAGACGTCCTAAAGCCCCAGTGTACACTTGGAATTGTAGTAGTATTTGCACTGTGCGTCAGGAATCTATTGATAAATTTCGTGAGTTTCTAAGAGAATATAGTAAAAAAAGTGTAAAACAGAAGATTAAGGTGCTTCAAAGTCTAGATCCATGCAGAGTGAGAGAGAATACTGGTTTGCAGGGTCATTCTCTGGCTTGTCTATCTAGAAAAGTGTGTAATAGTGTTTTCCATCATTTTCGGATGCTGGCTGTTCATCATACTGAAATGAGAAAGTTTGTAAGACGGTTGTATTTTGCTAAAAGTCCAGCAATAAAGTTAGATGAATTGAATAGGGCTCTGTTCCGTGGATCGGTATCAGATGTAGAGAAGGTTGTTGATGAAATTCAGTTTTGTTACTTTGGTCCTGAACAAGACAGTGCAGAAAAGGACACAGTAAATGAGGAAGAAGTGGAAGAGAATGTAGAACCCTCTGTAAGTAAAACATTTAATGATCACATAACAAAATTTGCAATAATCTCTAATGAAAGACCAAATATAACTTGTATTTGTTGCCGCAGAACTCATTATAGAAAACAAACTAGGAATGTTGATCTCTACAGAAAGAGTGAAAATGAAGATAATTATAAGTGGAAGGATTTTGCCACATATATATTTCTTGAAAATTGTTTTGAATTGGGTGAAGATCAGCGTATTTGTAAATACTGTTACAACAAGTTAGAGGAAAATAGAATGCCAACCAGAGCTGTACATAATAATTTAGAATTGGATGTTATTCCTGCCGAACTTTCTGAATTAAATACATATGAGTCTATACTTATTCAATGTGTTCATCCGTTCCAGACCATAGTACGTATGGAGCCCAAAACTGGTAAATTACCTCCTTCAGATTTACTGAGAGGTTTAAAAGGTAGAGTGGTGTATTTGCCCTTGGATTTGAAAAAAAATATGGAAACTATTGATGCAGATACTTTGGAAACTGAACCATTAGTTATTCTGGTTAATGGTGTACCTACAAAGAATAAGAAGATTTGGCAGGAGCTGGTAGATGTACGGAAAGTACAAAGAGCAAATTTGTATTTGAAAAGGAATAACAAATGGTATGAATCAATTTATATAGAAGAAGAAGAAGAAGATTTACAAGAAGACACAGAAACACCAACTGGACAAGTCAAAGGAAGAAGAAATTTATGAACATTTTAGCATACATCCTCTACATTCAAAAGAAGTTATGGGAGACAATATTGATCTGTTTCAGATGAAGAAAGCAAAATGAACTCCCGTGAGTGTATGGGAGGAGAGCTTGGAAGCTCGATGTTTTCCCCAGCTGTTTCCTAAAGGAAAAGGAGGACGATACGATGAACGTCCAGAACAGATTCCAGCTTCTGAGTATCGGACTACAAGACTATATGCAGAAGATCCCAGATTTCGACAAAGTATTCCTTATTTGTTCCATCTTTTATTTGAAAGCGACTTGTCTGCACTATCTTATGCAGTAAATCACATTTTAAAAAGTGGAGTACATTTACAATATGTGTCTGCTAAGGATTTTATGGAGAAAGTGCAGCACCGAGATGATCATTTGGAAACACAACTGATCAATCTGATGGCTTGTCAGCGTGGGACAAATGAATATTGGTACCGACGCCATGGTGAATTAAAATGCGGAATTTAGGAACACCAACATGGTTCCTTACCCTAAGCTGTGCTGAGTACGCTTGGGATGATTTACTGGATTTTCTACGAGAGGCAAATTCAAACATTAAAAACATTGAATACAAGACAGCAGGAGAACTGTGCTCATTGGATCCGGTTAATGTTTGCAGATATTTCAATCATAGATTTGAGGCTATGATGTCCTTCATCTGCAATAAAAAAAATCCACCCCTTGGAGAAGTAGTGGATTTCTTTTGGAGAAAAGAGTACCAGGCAAGAGGTGCTCCTCATATTCATATGCTGTTGTGGATCAAGGATGCCCCAAAGTTTGGAACAGATACTGATGAAGCAGTGTTATCTTACATTGAAGAATATGCAACATGTGCTATACCAAAAAGCACAGAAGATAAAAAGTTAAAGGAGCAAGTTTTACGTTTCCAAAGTCATCGGTGTGGAAAATACTGTCGACGGAAATACAAGAGCAAAGATAAATACTACACTAAATGTCGATTTGGATTTCCTAGACCTGTTCTTTCAAATGGAAGAGTAAACAGTTTTATGTCATCTGTGAGACATACTATCACAAGAAAATCACCTAAGAATACCTACAACCTAAAAAGAAAAGAAGAATCAAAAAATATAAATGACTACAACCCAGTCATTTTATCCATGTGGAATGCTAACATGGATATACAGTATGTAGCTGACAATTCCATTGCTGTTGCTCGATATGTAACGTCTTACATTACTAAATCTGAAAAAACTGAATTGAAAGAAATGTGGGAAGAGATTTCTCACGAGAAGACTGTCAGTAAGAAGCTGTACAGTTTCAGTTTAAAGATGTTATCGCATCAAGAAATTGGATCCTACGAATGTTCAGATAGGTTATCTTCTGCAAGTCTCTACTCGAAATCAAGAAGAATAATTTGGGCAAGTTTAGGCCTTGCAGCAATGAGAAATCGGGTACTGAAATCTTTTGGAGAAATTGAATATTTGGCCGAGAATGACCCAGAAAGTACAGATATTTTGAAATCAAACATGTTGGACACATATTATCCATAAAGAAGTCATCATCTGGAGAACATGTGTCTCTATGAAGTGCTGCAGAACTACATTTATTCACGGAAAACCGCAGAAGACATCAACAATGGAAAATATAAAGTCATTGGTGAGGAAGGATGTTTGGTGAAGCAAACAAAAGGAAGTTTGATAAATCACAGGAAGCTGAGTTGCGACACTACTGACAAAAAGGAATTTTACTACTTGGCTCTTTTACAGCTGTTTAAACCATGGCGTACAGAGGATGAACTACTGGGAGAATTTCAAAGCTATGAAGATTCTTTTAATGCTTGCAAAGACAGCATACAACGCAGTACATTCTCAACTTATCTGCAAATGTTAAATGAAGAAATTGAACAGGAAACTACAATTGCAGCTGAAGTAGCTAGAGACAGTTCTCAAGACAGCCAAAGTTTAGGAACACTCAGTCAAGATCCCCTAGGACAACCAATCGTTGAAAATGAAGCATCAATAGCCATGAATGAAGTGGAAACGGCTATGAATCAAGCTCAAGAAGAATTTATAGACTTACAAAATTTGGAAAGACAACTGAATGAAGAACAGCAACAAATTTATGAAGAGATCAGAAGCAAAATTGATCACGGATTTCTACATGAAAAAAAAGAGTGCTCATGCACATCATTTCATCCAATCAGGATGTATGTAAGCGGACAAGCTGGAACTGGAAAAAGTTTCTTAATAAAAGTCATCAGAAGCTACCTACAGCAATAAACGGATTCTACTTTGTCTTGTGTGGTTACTGCTCCAACTGGGTTAGCAGCATATAACATAAAAGGAATCACCTTACATTGTTTGCTAATGTTACCAGTGAAGCATGAGAACAAAATACAATACAACAAGCTAACTGGAGAAGCATGCTTGGAAGTTTCAAGAGTATTGAAGAAGATGCAAGTTCTCATTATTGATGAGGTGAGCATGGTATCAAACTTAATGCTTGCCTTTGTGCATTTAAGAATGCAGCAAATTCTAAGGACAGACTATGACGTGTTATTTGGTGGAAAACATGTCATAGTTTTTGGGGATCTTCTACAACTTACTCCAGTTAAAGGACAACCAGTGTTTAATACTGTGACACATGAAGACACAAAGAAGTCATTGGGAAGCATCGTTAATGCAAATATTTGGTCCTTCTTTGAGTACAAGGAACTTACTACTAATATGAGGCAAGCAAACGATGAAGAATATGGAAGTATTCTGAAAGATATCAGAATTGGACTACTCACAGAAGTTGGCAAAAAAGCATTACAGAGTCGGCTGCTACATAATTTATTTCCAAAGGAAGAAATAGTTGCAGAGAAGATATACAAGAACATTGCAGAAAAGAAAAGTGTCATCTGCTTAATGCCAACTCTACGTGAATGCTCAATATTCAATGAGGAGCTTTTAAAATTGGAAAAGGAAGATATCAGGAAATTGGAAGCAGTGGACAAAATTGAGGATGGAAGAATTACTATCACATTAACAGGCACACTGAAAAATAAATTGGATTCACTAGAGAAGAACATTTCCAAAACAGCTTGATTAGAAAAAAATCTATATGTTTGCATGAACTGTAGAGTATTTTTAAGGAGAAATTTGGATGTTGAAAAAGGTTTAGTTAATGGAGCTATGGGAAGAGTTGTGGGTTTTTTTAATTATCAGAAAAAAGATGGAATTGAATGTTTAAAAATAAAATTTGATCAGATAGAAGAAGTTAAAGACATTTGTCGTTGTTCAGTTCGTTTCATGCTTGTGAAAGACTTATATGTACGTAGGAAGCAGTTTCCGTTTTCTCTAGCATATGCTGTAACTATTCACAAGTCTCAAGGATTGACTGTAGATTGTGCTTTTGTGAACATTGGTTCAACTGTGTTCAAAGAAGGTATGGCTTATGTAGCTTTGTCACGAGTGAAAACATTATCTGGTTTATTCATGATAGACTTTGATGACTCAAAAGTTAGTGCTGATACAAATTGTGTAAAGGAGTATAATAGATTAAGAAGAACCTATGCTTCTCATTTAGGTCAGTATCCTGTGTTGGAGAAACGTGTAGTTTCTCGTAAAAGGAGAAATGAGAATATCTGTAATGAGGATGTAGAGAGGAGGAAAAAAAAGAGGAGTGATGTAATTGCAAGCAAAAAGAAAAAGGAAAATGAAGAAAAGGTTGTAGGATGTCATTTCGAAAATAGCTCTGGTGTCAACTGCTACGCTAATGTAGTGCTGAATATTGCATTTTATCTGGAAAGTGTGCAAGAGCAGATAATAGTAAATCAGAGAAAAAGATTCTGTTCTGAGTTGAGTCTCCTTTTTCAAAAGCTGAGTAATGATAAAACTCAAATAGAAAGTGCTACTGAAATTAGAAAACTTTTAGATGTATGTTCAGGACGAACACAGTTTTCTCAAAATGTACAGCAAGACGCACAGGAATTCTTGATGTTTTTTCTTCAGGTACTGGAAGAAGAAGGGGTTCCCATTGAAAATATGTTTGGTGTCTCTTATAAATGGGAACATAGTTGTGAAAACTGTTACAATACATGTGGTTCTAATGTTGATTCTGAAAGGTTTATTTATTTAACATTGCCAGAAAGTAAAACAGTCACTTTTGCTAAATTAGTTAAAGATGCTAATCATAGCATGGAATGCGGTGAGTGTCAATCTGAAATGTTTTCAACGTTAATTTTAAAGGAATACAGACAATATGTAATTTTAATGATGCAACGATGTAAAGCTGATGGTTCAAAATTGGATACTTTAATAAAGAAGTTTACAGGACAGCAATTATCAATTTCAGGAAAAACTTTTGTAACAGTTGCAATAATTTTCCATGAAGGACCTACTGTTACTTCTGGACATTACACAGTTTATCTTAAATGTGAAAAAGGCTGGACACTGTGTAATGATTCCCAATTGATTTTCAAGCAACGTTTGCCTTTTGATTTAGCAAATTCCTATCTAATCTTCCTGAAACCTAAATTTTAGAGAGACTTGGCAAGATCTGTACAAAACAATTTTACCATTTTATTGGATTACCATTGGAATTTTCAAAAAAAATGATTTTACAAATTATCATTTGGCCTAATGGAAAGGTAACCAATTGTAATGTGGACTTTTTAAATTTTTAATGAAACTTTGGAAAACCAAAAATTTAGACAAAATCGGTAACATCTGCACAATTTAAATTTTGGAATGTTATTGGATTGCCATTGGAAATTTATTCAAAAAAGATTTTTAAAATTACTATTTGGCCATGAGGAAAGGTAAACAATTGTATTGTGGACTTATTTAATTATTAATTAATCTTTCGGAAACCAAAATGTTACAGAGAATCGGTGAGATCTGTACAATTTAAACTTTAGAATTTTATTGGATTAGCATTGGAAATTTAATCAAAAAAGAATTTTAAAATTACTATTTGGCCTAAAGGAAATGGAACCAGATGTATTGTGGAGTTATTTGAGATATATTTTTGTGATTATACTTCTGAAACAAAAATGTCAGATGGTATTTTAAAGAAATAAGTATTGATATTAGATGATATTTTTTTAGAATATTATGCATTTCTATAATGTTATGTTTAAGTAAAAAGAGATTTTGGGCTTTTTTAAAACAATCTTTGAGATTGTTATTTTTTTTTGCCCGCTGTTAAATGATGAATGCAATTGCTTTCACAATTTATAGTGAAATGCAATATACTCTGAAAACAGCAAAAAAAAGGCAAAACATTTTTGGGGAAAATATGTAAATATGTGTACTGTATTATAAAATGTTTTATTAAATATTAATACTTTTTTCTTTTTCTTCAGATTGAGATAGAAAATTTTCGAAAACTTGAACCATTTTTAAAGCAATTAAAATTTAATTTTAATTAATAAATAATTTTTTGAGTGGGGATGGTAAGTCAAAAATTTCATGGTCCCTTTTTTCCACTTCTCCACAATCACATTTTCAGTTTTTCATTGTAGTCTCTCAAGGACCTTGTAATGTGATAATTGATTTTTAGTGTTTTTAAAAAAAAAAAATTACGCGTAAAAAACAAATAAAAAAAAGTTTAAAAAAATATATTAAAAAAAGTTAAAAGGTAAGGTTGGCTCTTAAAAGAGCCGTTGTGTTCATGCAGGGACAGAGGAAAGAAAGAATGGGAATATTAGTCGGTACGACAAATGTGCTGATCTATTAAATTGTTCACTAGGGCAACACTGGTCTCCCTATGACAAATTAGATCATGACAAGTGGCGCACCAAATTAAAACCCTCGCAAACCGATGGTTGGTTTCCAGAGGACCAGCAAAAGGAGATGCTCCCCCCACAGATGAAGGGCTCAGCTGACCTGCCGAAGATGGACTCGGCCCTGCAGATGATGGACCAGGCTGAGCTGCTGTGGATGTGCTTGGTTGACTTACTGAAGGGTTACCTTCAGTATGTCGAGCATATGTCCTACCGTGTACATCATGACGGTGTCTCAACATGGTGTGATTCCCGAAGGAATACTTCTTGTTGGGATTCCCTCTTGAAAGTACACGGCCACAAAGCTTACAAGTCACTAAGGGTGCATTTACCTTTTTCTTGCCCTCTGGAAAAGAAAAATACTCCCATATGAAAGAGCTCTTTTGTTTCCTCCTTCTCTGCCTCAAGGTAGTGCTGCTAGCCTCACTCTCAGAAGAGGTCTGCTGTTCTGCCATCGTATCACAAAGACAACTCAGCTCCTTCTCCTAAGGGATCACAAGCAGAAATGAGGGGAATGGGTGTGGTGTAGGAGAGTTCTAGAACTGAAAGTACTTTAAACCAATCAAAAGTTTTGTTTCTTGATCACATGACCTACCGTGCGCGTACGTTACGCTTACGGTGCGCTTACGGAGCGCTTACGGCAAAAGTACGCATGCGCGTTAAAAAGACACGCGCACGCGCGCATGCGCAAAACAGGCACGCCCCTTCACTTCCGCGTAACATGCGCGTGCAGCGAACGCGTTACGCGCTGCGCACGCGTGACGTACGTCTACGCAAATTGCGTAAATGAACGCAAACAGCTTAGAAATCTAACGTTATAAAAGCAAGACGTGTGCTTACCATACGCGCACGTTAAAAAAATACTAAAAAAAAAAAAAAAGGGGAAAAAAAAACCACCTTGTTATACTAATAAATCTTACCTGTTTAGTTTAAAAAAATGGTAAAAATAAAAAATAAATTGTAGAATTTTTTTAATTTAACCATAGTCTTTAAAAAAGGATAGAAAATTACAATAAAAATATGTTAAAAAAATTGAAAAAAAAAAAAAAAAAAAAAAGGTCAATATAAGAATTAGCATTTAAAAAACCTTGCAAATTCACTGAAAAAACCATGGGTTTCACACACGTTATAGTTAGGAATTAGCATTTAAAAAACCTTAGAAATTCAATGAAAAAACCAAAGGTTTCAAACACGTTATAGTTAGGAATTAGCATTTAAAAAACCTTAGAAATTAAATGAAAAAATCAAAGGTTTCACACATGTTATAGTTAGCTGGACATTTCACTCGTAAAAAACCAATGAAATTCCCCCGTTATAGTTAGTTCAGCTAACTATAACTCGCGCGCCCGCAATGCACTACTGATGACGTCACATATTACATCACTCATGACATGGTCACTGACATCACTCATGACATCACTGATGACATCTCAAATGACATCACTGATGACATCACTGATGACATCATCCTTGTGATAGAGTGGCAGACCTCCTCTTCCCCTAATATAACCTTTGATACACACATTCAAAAATAGAGACTAAAATTTTCCAAACAATGGACATACCAATACCAGTTACAACAACCTCTTCAGTAATTCTAAGAACCACATACACATCCACTCATTCACCAACAGTCCTATACAGTCACTCATACATGTACTCACTCATCATATGTACTCATACACCTATGCATCCTGTTACACAATGCCACTCATCCATAGAGTTACTCACACATACTCACTCATGCTAATAAAGAAACACACATACATTTATTTGCATATACAGTTATACACACACCACCACACTTACTTCTACGGAAACTTACACATACTTAGTCTTATAAACAGTCACTTATAGAAACACATACTTATTCATACAGGAACTCTTTCAATCTCTCACTCTCACATATACTCACTTATATACACCAATAGTCACATATACTAGTTTAATAGATATGTAGTTACTCATAAAGACACTATTGAGACAGTCATTCACTCACTAACACACCTAGACACACACTCATCCAACCATACAGTCCTGCACACATGCTGTCTTCAACACATACAAACAGTGAGTCACTCATTCATGCACCTATGCACTACGTAATACCCCCCACTGAACCATGCAGACACTCAGACTGATACTCAAAAAAACAACTAATAACCTATATAGACACCCATGAAGCTAATCACCAACCCATGCAGCCACTTATACACAAAGTGAGAGACTGATACAGATATTTTCATATTTAAACATTACTCAGTAAGCCATGTATTCACTATGATACACTTAATCAGTCAGTTACACAATACATTTTTCAAAAACAAAGCATCCATTTAGACACTTATATACCCATTTATTCTTCCATTGACCTTGAGATATTCATATATAAAACATATTTAATTTTCAGAAAAACACACATTCACTGGATGATGTCATCAGTGATGTCATTTGAGATGTCATCAGTGATGTCATGAGTGATGTCAGTGACCATGTCATGAGTGATGTACTATGTGACGTCATCAGTAGTGCATTGCGGGCGCACGAGTTATAGTTAGCTGAACTAACTATAACGGGGGAATTTCATTGGTTTTTTACGAGTGAAATGTCCAGCTAACTATAACATGTGTGAAACCTTTGGTTTTTTCATTTAATATATATATATATATATATATATTGAGATTTCCTATGGAAACACGGTCCTAACTATAACTATCTACTGGCAAACGCCAGTAGATAATATATATATATATATATATATATTATCTACTGGCGGTCGCCAGTAGATAGTTATAGTTAGGACCGTGTTTCCATAGGAAATCCGCAACATTCTATTTGGAATAACTTTGGCGCCAGTTGACGAATCCTCGCAAAATTTTCAAAATAGGTGGGGCGCTCCGCTCCCACCCTGAAAGTCTCGGGGTGATTCGTCTAGCGGGGGCTGAGAAAAAAGGCGGGTACCAAAACGCGTTTTCCCCATGCATTTTTCCATAGGACCTTTAGTCGAAGGTACAGCCCGAACAGCTGAACAGAATTACTTGAAATTTGGCAGAGAGGTAGTCCTCAGGTCAGGGAAGTGCCTTTTGCAGGTCTGGTGTCAATCTGTTCAGTAGTTCCTGAGAAAATCAAAAGTAAAATCATATACATATGTGGGCGGAGCCTAACCACACATCTCATCCTGAGATCTGATTGGCTGTCAGCACTTCATCCAAAAAGTGTTGGCAGCCATCTACATGATAGCACCTCATTAAAAAGCATTGCAGTTAATAGAAGGTTTTAAGACTGTAGTTACATTATAAATCATTTGTTGATGGTACCATACTCATTTTAGGAATTGTGGTATGTTCTGAGGTGATTTCACCATGTGAAAAAGCCTTCTGCTGGGATATCATGATTGAGAGAAAAATATTTTCTCATGCTTTTCCCACAGAGGTTTGGAAGGTGATCTATAAGCTAAACTGAGAGCTTATTTTCTGTGAATTCACATTATCTTTCTCAGTCATGTAAGAATGAAGTCTGACATTCTCAGTAAAACATGTACATCCAACAAGGGCAGAGACTGTCAGTTGATTCCTTTGTGTTCTACTGCAGCTTCCCAGAGTGTTCCAAAGAACAACTAGAGCGCTAACAGTCCTACTTATGATAAACGTATGGCACACCTGAAGCCATCTTGCTTGGATTAAAGTGGTAACTCTTAAAACATTTAATTTAAAAAGGAACAAAATGAGGGGGTTCATTTTGCCATAGAAATTATGATTAATGCTGAAGAAAGAAAATGAGGGCACATTTTGAGTGACTTCTCAAATCCTCTTCTATTTCATTAAAAAATTCTGACATGCAGACTGAAACATGCACTTTTAAAACCAGGAGCAGACTTCCATGGTGAACAGTAGTTTTACTACAGTGATCTAATGAGCAACTAGAGTGCTAACATTCAGAATTTATGGCAAATGTGTGACATATCTGAATACCTTCATGATGGAATCAAAGTAAAAAACTGAAAGCATTTCCTACTGAGGAGACTGCAGTACATGAGGAAATTAGGAAACTTCATAGACATGTAGACATGGGGAGACTAAGTGATTTGACCAGAATCACAGAATGTCGAGCTGAAGCAGAAACTCCAACCTGGTTCCCCAATTGCAAAGTCTGCAGTTCTGGAAGTAACACCACATCCTCTCCCCTAAGTGCAACATTTAATCAAGTGGTCAACTGGATAAAAAAACATAAAGGTAACAAATAATTTAAAAGTGCTTTGTCGCTATTTGAAAACTCAGAAAATATGTCCCTTTTGATGCCAATAAGACCCTCTCATATATTTAATTTCTAAAGGAAATGCTCTAGGTATTACAGTTTTGATTACATCAAGATGACGTCAGGCGTTCCACACTTTTGTAATAAATATAGAATGTTAGCAATCTAGTTGTTCATTAGGATACTGTTGAGAGGCAGAGGCCAGGGGCACGGACTCTGAAAATTGAAGGCAGGTAGGACGGTGCAAAGGCAACAATTTAACCACACTGAGCAGGCAGGAAGGGCTGTGGCAGCACAACAGACTATGGAGGGCAGTGGAAAGGGGGGCAGGGGCAACAAACCAACAATACAGGACTTGCAAGAGAGGCTGTGGCAATGTAATAGACCATTGTGGGCAGAAGGAAGAGGCAATGGTAGTACAACCATACATGCCAACAGACCCGATTCAGCCAGGAAACGTCCAATGTTTTTAAGCTCAAATGGGCTTTATTTGATCTGTCTCCTGTCTACAATCTCCTCTTTTTCAATATAACTCAAAGGGGAAAATCAATACCCCAGTTTTTTTTCAAAATCTCCCTCTTACCAAGTTCAAAATGTTCGCAAGTATGGTACATTGGATCATGGAAGGAAATGGGGTAGGGACATGGACTTGGATAACAGAGGACAGGAGGGACATGGACAGGTGCACCAAACTGACCCTGCAGGGCAGGCATCAGGGTTTGCAGCAGCACAATACACCACACAGGGCATGCGGGATGGGAGTGCAGCACAACAATCCATAGAAAGCAAGAGGGAGGGGACAGGACCATGCACATGGACAACAGAGAACAGAGGGGCAAGAGGCAATGGTAGCTAGCTGACCATAATGGACAGACAGGAGAGAAAGCTGCAGCATAACAGACCATAAAGGGCAGGAGGGACGGATCAGGGGCATTACAATGGAACAGACAAGCCAGGAGGGAGGGAGTAGGGGTCTGCACATGTAAACAGAGGGCTGGGGGCAAGGGGGCAGGGCAGGAGCAGCAAGATAGCCATGGAGGTCAGGCAGGATGGGCACTAAAAGCAAGACACACCATGAAGAGCAACAGTGAGACTGTGATGGCATACACACAGACCATGGAGGGAAGGTGGGAGGGGTTCAGGGGCAGCTAACTGACCACACAGGGAAGGTGGGAGGGGCCATGGCAGCACAGAAGACCATGCATGGCAAGTGGGAGGGTTAGTGGCAGCACAATGGCTATGATGGGCAAGAAGGAGGGTGCAGGGGCATGCACAAAGGACGATGGAGGATAGAAGGGAGGGTCAGGACCTGTGCATAGACAAGAAAGTTCAGGGGAAGGGGCCTCACAACAGACCGCACGGGGCAGGCAGGAGGAGCAGTTGCAGCACAACAGACTAGGGAGGGCAGAAGGGTGTGGCAGTACAATGGACCATGTAGGACAGGAGGAAGAGGATAGGGGCATGGCATGTGGACAGGCAGGGTGGAGGTGGCAGGGACAGGTCACAGTCATCTGACAATGCTAGGCACAGAGTTTAAGCAGGCGGTCAATGATGGGGCATAGAATTGGGCAATGGAGGGCAGGAGGAGTGGACTGGTACATCATACTAAATTGAGGGCAGTGGCAGCACATCAGACCATGCATGGCAGGAGGGAGGAGGCTAGTCCATGGATTCACACAACAGAGGATAGGGAGGAGGGGGATGGGGCAGCAAGCTAACTGTTCAGAGAAGGCGGGTATTAGGAACTTTATTGTTTTTAAAACGTGTGTCTGTGCGAACTACTTAAAATATGAACAAGTATGCAGCATAATCTCACTTTTATTCAGGAAGAAGAGGACGTTTGTGACTGTGACTCCGGGCTCACTTGGCAGAAACACCCCCTGACCCTCCACCCCCTATCGCAAAATGTAATGCCCGTGAAAAGGGTAGGTGAACACAGTGTTATATAGAACATAGTCCTGAGAGCACGATTGAAAATGAAAACTAGATATAGTGTATGGTATAAACTATGCACCATAAAGTGTGATATAAGATGAACCGGGCATGAAGTATAATATGCAATACATTGTGCGCAATGACAGATTCATTGGAGAGCGCGAGATAGCACAGGCACTAGCGCGTGCTATGCGATATGCGCCTTAAAGTGTAATATGCACAGGGCAGTGTTGTGTAACCTAACTAGTCTCTAAAGTTGTAATATAAAATATGTGCTGGGGAGTGTAACGTTGCATATGCACTGTGACAAAGATATGGATCCCAGTTTGTAATATGTATGGCATAGCACTGTGCGTTATAACATAGGCATCGAGGAAGGCACTTTAGATGGGGCAATATAACCCGTGCGAAGACAAGTGTGGCATGACATATTCACGTGGTGGTGTTACAGTGCACATGGGCTAGAGAGTGTCATAGCATATGCACTAGCTATTGGAATACAACACAGAGGTGTGTGGCACTCAGCAGGCAATTGTGGGTGTAACACAGCATTGGGCTCTGCCAGGAGCGCGCTGTGACTCTCAAGTGATGTTCGTCCCCTTTCCAGAGAGTAAAATAAAAAGTATTACACATCCGGCAGTGGATGTGTGTTTCATTAACCGTGACGGGGGTTTCTTGCATAGTTTTGGTTGAATTTTTGTCGAATCCCCTTTGAATGGCTTGGTGTGCATGTGTATTAAATGTGACCGTCAATAGCTACCCATGTTTGTATAAATAAACGACAAGGGTGTCTACCGGGATTAGGCATGGTAGGGGGTATTAAGTAGTGCATAGGTGCATGAATGAGTGACTCACTGTTTGTATGTGTTGAAGACAGTATGTGTGCAGGACTGTATGGGTGGATGAGTGTGTGCATGGGTGTGTTAGTGAGTGAATGACTGTCTCAATAGTGTCTTTATGAGTAACTACATATGTTTTAAACTAGTATATGTGACTATTGGTGTATATAAGTGAGTATATGTGAGAGTGAGAGATTGAAAGAGTTCCTGTATGAATAAGTATGTGTTTCTATAAGGGATTGTTTAAAAGACTAAGTATGTGTAAGTTTCCGTAGAAGTAAGTGTGGTGGTGTGTGTATAACTGTATATGCAAGTAAATGTATGTTTGATTCTTTATTAGCATGAGTGACTATGTGTGTGAGTAACTCTATGGGTGAGTGGCATTGTGTAACAGGATGTATAGGTGTATGAGTACATAGGATGAGTGAGTACATGTATGAGTGACTGTATAGGACTGTTGGTGAATGAGTGGATGTGTATGTGGATCTTAGAATTACTGAAGAGGTTGTTGTAACTGGTATTGGTATGTCCATTGTTTTGAAAAGTTTAGTCTCTATTTTTGAATGTGTGTATCAAAGGTTATATTAGGGTGAGAGGAGGTCTGCCACTCTATCACAAGGATGATGTCATCAGTGATGTCATCAGTGATGTCATTTGAGATGTCATCAGTGATGTCATGAGTGATGTCACTGACCATGTCATGAGTGATGTAATATGTGACGTCATCAGCAGTGCATTGCGGGCGCGCGAGTTATAGTTAGCTGAACTAACTATAACGGGGGAATTTCAATGGTTTTGTACAGGTGAAAAGTCCAGCTAACTATAACACCCCTGAAACCTATGGTTTTTTCAGTGAATTTCTGAGGTTTTTTAAATGCTAATTCCTAACTATAACGTGCCTGAAACCTATGGTTTTTTCTGTGAATTTCAAAGGTTTTTTAAATGCTAATTTCTAACTATGCCTACAGAGATAGGACATGTGAAGAAAGAAGAAAAAATGCACAGAAAGAAAAAAAAGAAATGCAGAAAGAAGCAACAGAAGTCCTTAAAGACCAAGAAAAGTGCAGGAAGAAGGATAACGTGCAGAAAGAACAAAAAGAAGAGTAGAAAGAAGCCTTGTTGCAAAATCATCCTGTACCCTCCACTTTTTCAGACGGATACTGGTGGTAACTGAGTCTGACTAACCAGTCCTAGAGCCAGTGCTATGTTAAAAGACACTCAGATTTCAGTGAAAACACCTACATACACTAGGGAACACTATGAGTTGTGGTCCACCTGTGATTAGCATAACCTCCTCTGTAAGCCCCTAGTATATAATAGGGCAGGGGATTAAAACTACCTCTTAAAACGTGCCACAGGGCGTGTTTACACTTGTCACCTCAGGCCCCGTCCCCTCCCTTCCCCACTGTGTAAACATGCCCTGTGGCCGTTTTAAGTTGGGAGATTAAGTCCCCTTGATTCCTGAGGGTCCCTAGGGTCCAACTAGACCACTAGGTACCTCCAGTAAGCGCCACAGAGCTGCGTTGCAGAGAGATGTAAAAAGGGGCACGGCCTAGACCACCTCTCTGCAATGCAGCTCAGTGGCGCTTACTGGAAGCACCTGGGTGGGCTAGTTGGCCCCCAGGGTCCCTCAGGATTGAAAGGGGAATTATTTCCCCAACTTAAAACACGCCACAGGGCTTGTTTGCACACGTTAACTCAGGCCCCACCCCCTCCCTTCACCACTGTGTAAACACACCCTGTGGCCGTTTTTAGTTGGGAGATTAAGTTCATTTGAATCCTGAGGGTCCCTAGGGTCCAACTAGCCCACTAGGTACCTCCAGTAAGTGCCACAGAGCTGCGTTGCAGAGAGGTGTAAAAAGTGGCATGGCCTGGACCACCTCTCTGCATCGCAGCTCAGTGGCGCTTACTGGAAGCCCCTGGTGGGCTAGTTAGCCCCCAGGGGCCCTCAGGATTGAAGGGGAAATATTTCCCCAACTTAAAACGCGCCATAGGGCGTGTTTGCACACGTCACCTCAAGCCCCGTCCTCTCCCTACCCCACTGTGTAAACACGCCCTGTGGCCGTTTTTTAAGTTGGGAGATTAGGTCCCCTTGAATCCTGACGGTCCCTAGGGACAAAATAGCCCACTAGGTACGTCCATTAAGCGCCATTGCAGAGAGGTGTAAAAAGGGGCACGGCCTGCACCACCTCTCTGCAACGCAGAGCAGTGGTGCTTACTTGAAGCACCTGGTGGGCTAGTTGGCCCCAGGGTCCCTCAGGATTGAAAGGGAATTATTTCCCCAACTTAAAACGCGCCTCAGGGCGTGTTTGCACACGTCACCTCAGACCCCGTCCCCTCTCTTCACCACTGTGTAAACACGCCCTGTGGCCGTTCTAAGTTGAGAGATTAAGTCCCCTTGAATCCTAAGGGTCCCTAGGGTCAAACTAGCCCACTAGGTACCTCCAGTAAGCGCCAGAGAGCTGCGTTGCATAGAGGTGTAAAAAGGGGCATGTCCTCAGAACACCTGTCTGCACCGCAGCTCCCTGGCGCATACTGGAGATACCTGTTGGGCTAGTTGGCCCTCAAGGACCCTCAGGATTGAAGGGGAATTAATTCCCCAACTTACAACTGGCCAGGGGGCGCGTTTGCAGAGTGCTGCAAGGAGGGGGCGTGGCCTCCGGCGTGATGCCGGTCTTTTATTTATTTTACTTTTTTAAGAAGGAGGGCTGTGTGGCCCCCCTTCTTTTTCTAATTTATTGGCCCTGGGGACCCCATCCCCCAGGGCCTGCACCCTAACTTTTTTTGTTGAAAAAAAATAATTTGGCACTCCCAAGGCCTTAATCGGCCCCGGGGACCACAACCCCCGGGTCATGGCCTTTTTTTTTTTTAAATTCTTTAGGAGGGGGGCTGCGTTGTTTTTTAATATTTTTAAAAAATATATATTTATAGAAACACCTAGGACATGCTGGACAAACCGTATGTACCTATCACCATGGCGATTTGCGTGATATTCATTAAAAGGCGACTATACCTACAATGAATCCACGTGGAATGTATTTACACCGCTAGTGAAGCTCTGACGTGTCTGATGCCCTACCGTGCCTAATCCCAGCGCCCCCGCCGGTGGATACTCTCCAAGTAGACACCCTTGTTGTTTATTTATACAAACATGGGTAGCTATTGACGGGCACATTTAACCCCTTGAGTGCCCCGCCCTTTCCACGCCCTGTGCCGGGTGTTTCATTAGCGGGCGGGGCTCATGACGAGATAGTCTCATCATGGGCACAGCGCAACCGCGGCCCATGACGAGACCATCTCGTCATGGGCACTCAAGGGGTTAATACACACGCACACCAAGCCATTCAAAGGGGATTCGACAAAAATTTGACCAAACTATGCAAGAAATCCCCCTCACGGTTAATAAAACACGTCAGGCGAAGCGTCAGGCCCAGATATAGCCAACGCCCTGCCCGCAAACTATTTCATATTAAGGAAGGACCGGAGCACAGGCAAAGGGGGAGGAGTGGCTTTGGTAATAGACAGACGCTTTGAGTGTTCTATTATACCTACTGACGACATTCGAGGGGCGGAAGCACTCGGCTTCTGTCTTACACTCTCCCCCGGCCAATCTTGCGCTGGTCTCTTGGTCTATAGACCCCCTGGCCCGGTTGGATCTTTTAATGAGGAGCTGGACGCTGTAATCTCAGGCATGACCGTTCAATTTAAGCATTTTATTCTCCTGGATGATTTTAATATCCACTTTGATAAGACGGAGGCGTCTGATACTATCAAAATTCTAGATATTACTAGCCCACTGGGCCTTTTTCCCTATGTCATGCTGCCCACCCACAACAAAGGACACACCCTGGATCAGATTTTTTCCACCACTTTTGTGACAGTTGTGCCCCCTCTCCCAGTGTTATGGTCCGACCATCTTCTGGTGGCTTTTAATATCCAGGAACAAGCCAGTAAGACTAGCAGAGGTGCGGGGTGTCTAGCCCTGCGGTTGCGTCCTTTCCACTTAGTAACCGTGGAAATGATCGATCAGTATCGACTAACCCACCCCTGCTCTCTCATGGGCGATCTAGAATCGGACCTTGCGTGCTTTCAAGAGTGGCTTATACGGTGCCTACAGGCTTTAGCCCCGCCTAGGCAGCTGTCAAAAAAATCCCAACGTGCATCAGCCCCATGGTTTACACCTGCGCTTAACTCTAGTAGAAGGCTCTGCAAAAAAGCAGAAAGAGCTTGGCGAGCAAAGTATCTGGACCCGCTGAAGGAGGCATACAGAAGTTGCGCCAGGGCCTATCATAAGGATATTTTCCTAGCCAAAAAAACCTATTTCGCCCATCGGATTGAGGAGGCTGCTAACACCAGCAAAGAAATCTTCACAATTGTGAAAGAATTTACCTCTCCAGTGGCTATTACACCTAGGCGCTCTTTTTCGGAACCTTGGGTTCGGCAATTAGCAAGTTTTTTTGCGGATAAAATTAAAAGCATTCAGGCTACCTTCTCTGCTCTCGCACGGGGAGGAGCACTTGGTCCTGAAACTAAGGCCGCTACCTCGGACCTGGTAAATCCTAGTCTGGTGAGCTTCCCACCGATTGCACCCCAATCTTCACTGGAACTCCTTGCCAAAATAAGATCTGGTTCTCCTCTGGACCCATGTCCCGCAAAGTTTTTAGCCAAAATAGCTTGTGCTATTAACCCCCTGGTGAACCCTATTCTAAATTGTTCATTGCTTACAGGGACTGTGCCGTCTGCCTGGAAACAGGCAATGGTCATTCCGCTCCTGAAAAAACCGTCATTGGATCCGGATGTCCATGCTAACTATCGACCTATTTCTTTACTCCCCGCTTTGGCTAAAGTGACAGAAAAGCACGTCCAGTCTGTCCTTTCTCACTTTGTGGAGGCCCACGGCCTCTTACACCACACCCAATCCGGCTTCCGTACGAACATGAGCACAGAGACCGTTCTGTTAGAGGTGGTGGAGGCCATCAAGGAAGTTCAGGACTCTGGGGGGAAAGCACTGTTGGTGTTACTCGATCTCTCGGCGGCGTTTGACACCGTTCCTCATGACCGCCTTTTTTGACCCGTCTTGGGGAGATCGGGGTTGGAGGTACGGTGTTTAAATGGTTTAGGTCTTTTCTGACCAACCGCCAACAGACAGTCTGGGCACCTCCGTACTCGGCGACAGTGCCGCCTCTGGAAGTAGGAGTTCCTCAAGGATCTATACTAACTCCGATCCTTTTCAATATTTATATGTCCCCTCTGGCTGCACTGGTCGAGTCTTTTGGAGCCCAGATTGTTTCTTACGCCGATGACACTCAGCTTCTTTTCACGTGCAGCAAAAATATGGATTTCAATGGAGACCGTATTAAGAGCTGCTTGGCCGCGGTCTTTACATGGTTCCATTGCAATCAGCTAAAATGTAACTCTGATAAATCGGAGGTTCTTTTCTTTGGTTGCCCTCCTGATCCGTGCTGGAGGTCTTGGTGGCCTGCTGACATGTTTCCCCCTGCGGATGTGGCCTCGGTGGCCAAAAATCTCGGCGTTAAGTTGGACAATTGTCTCACCTTGAAACCGCAGATCCAGAGCCTAGTTGGCCAATGCTTCGGCATTTTAAAAATGCTAAGAAAATTTCTTCCTGTTCTGTCCATCGCCCACAGGAAGATCACGGTGCAGGCCTTGATAGGCTCCAGGCTGGACTACGCCAATGCAAAACCAAAGGAAATGATGGACGGAGTGTTGAACATTGCAAGCACTCACCCCCAGTCAACTGATCTGGGTTTAATCCACCACCGTTCTTTAGCCCACTCTGCCACCCCAGTTCAGACATGGCCATATGCAAATCAGTCTGACCCTGTGCCTCATGGGAACAGTCCAGCCCGAACTGCCAAGCCATGTCTTCCCTGGACCGGAAATAAGCTTCCTAGGACCGGTTTCTGGCATTTCAGCCGTCTTCAGCCAGGCTTGCTCGAATCCAGTGGCAAAGTGAGCAAGGGACTCACGTCTGAGCATACCCTGCCAACGTATGGCGAAAACAGCAAAACCAAAGGAAATGATGGACGGAGTGTTGAACATTGCAAGCACTCACCCCCAGTCAACTGATCTGGGTTTAATCCACCACCGTTCTTTAGCCCACTCTGCCACCCCAGTTCAGACATGGCCATATGCAAATCAGTCTGACCCTGTGCCTCATGGGAACAGTCCAGCCCGAACTGCCAAGCCATGTCTTCCCTGGACCGGAAATAAGCTTCCTAGGACCGGTTTCTTGCATTTCAGCCGTCTTCAGCCAGGCTTGCTTGAATCCAGTGGCAAAGTGAGCAAGGGACTCACGTCTGAGCATACCCTGCCAACTTATGGCGAACAAAGCAAAACCAAAGGAAATGATGGACGGAGTGTTGAACATTGCAAGCACTCACCCCCAGTCAACTGATCTGGGTTTAATCCACCACCGTTCTTAAGCCCACTCTGCCACCCCAGTTCAGACATGGCCATATGCAAATCAGTCTGACCCTGTGCCTCATGGGAACAGTCCAGCCCGAACTGCCAAGCCATGTCTTCCCTGGACCGGAAACAAGCTTCCTAGGACCGGTTTCTGGCATTTCAGCCGTCTTCAGCCAGGCTTGCTTGAATCCAGTGGCAAAGTGAGCAAGGGACTCACGTCTGAGCATACCCTGCCAACTTATGGCGAACAAAGCAAAAACCAAAGGAAATGATGGACGGAGTGTTGAACATTGCAAGCACTCACCCCCAGTCAACTGATCTGGGTTTAATCCACCACCATTCTTTAGCCCACTCTGCCACCCCAGTTCAGACATGGCCATATGCAAATCAGTCTGACCCTGTGCCTCATGGGAACAGTCCAGCCCGAACTGCCAAGCCATGTCTTCCCTGGACCGGAAATAAGCTTCCTAGGACCGGTTTCTGGCATTTCAGCCGTCTTCAGCCAGGCTTGCTTGAATCCAGTGGCAAAGTGAGCAAGGGACTCACGTCTGAGCATACCCTGCCAACTTATGGCGAACAAAGCAAAACCAAAGGAAATGATGGACGGAGTGTTGAACATTGCAAGCACTCACCCCCAGTCAACTGATCTGGGTTTAATCCACCACCGTTCTTTAGCCCACTCTGCTACCCCAGTTCAGACATGGCCATATGCAAATCAGTCTGACCCTGTGCCTCATGGGAACAGTCCTCCATGGTCCATTTTACTGCCACACCCTTCTGCCCTCCCTGGTCTGTTGTGCTGCAACTGCTCCTCCTGCCTGCCCCGCACGGTCTGTTGTGAGGCCCCTTCCCCTGAACTCTCTTTTCTGTGCCCAGGTCCTGACGCCTCCCTTTTATCCTCCATGGTCCTTTGTGCATGCCCCTACACCCTCCTTCTTGCCCATCATAGCCATTGTGCTGCCACTAACCCTCCTGCTTGCCATGCATGGTCTTCTGTGTTGCCATGGCCCCTCCCACCTTCCCTGTGTGGTCAGCTAGCTGCCCCTGACCCCCTCCCACCTTCCCTCCATGGTCTGTGTGTATGCCATCATAGTCTCATTGTTGCTCTCCATGGTGTGTCTTGTTTCTAGTGCCCATCCTGCCTGACCTCATGGTCATCTTGCTGCTCCTGCCCTGCCCCCTTGCCCCCAGCCCTTTGTTTCCATGTGCAGACCCCTATTCCCTCCCTCCTGGCTTGTCTTTTCCATTGTAATGCCCCCGATCCGTCCCTCCTGCCCTTTATGGTCTGTTATGCTGCAGCTTTCTCTCCTGTCTGTCCATTATGGTCAGCTAGCTACCATTGCCTCTTTCCCCTCTGTTCTCTGTTGTCCATGTGCATGGTAATGTCCCCTCCCTATTGCTTTCTATGGATTGTTGTGCTGCACTCCCGTCCCGCATGCCCTGTGTGGTGTATTGTGCTGCTGCAAACCCTGATGCCTGCCCTGTAGGGTCGGTTTGGTGCACCTCTCCATGTCCCTCCTGTCCTCTGTTATCCAAATCCATGTCCCTACCCCAATTCCTCCTGCCTACCGTGATCCAATGTACCATACTTGCGAACATTTTGAACTTGGTAAGAGGGAGATTTTGAAAAAAAACTGGGGTATTGATTTTCCCCTTTGAGTTACATTGAAAAAGAGGAGATTGTAGACAGGAGACAGATCAAATAAAGCCCATTTGAACTTAAAAACATTGGACGTTTCCTGGCTGAATCGGGTCTGTTGGCATGTATGGTTGTTCTACCATTGCCTCTTCCTTCTGCCCACAATGGTCTATTACATTGCCACAGCCTCTCTTGCAAGTCCTGTATTGTTGGTTTGTTGCCCCTGCCCCCCTTTCCACTGCCCTTCATAGTCTGTTGTGCTGCCACAGCCCTTCCTGCCTGCTCAGTGTGGTTAAATTGTTGCCTTTGCACCCTCCTACCTGCCTTCAATTTTCAGAGTCCGTGCCCCTGGCCTCTGCCTCTCAACAGTATCCTAATGAACAACTAGATTGCTAACATTCTATATTTATTACAAAAGTGTGGAACGCCTGACGTCATCTTGATGTAATCAAAACTGTAATACCTAGAGCATTTCCTTTAGAAATTACATATATGAGAGGGTCTTATTTGCATCAAAATTATGGTTAGTGCTCTAAAAAACTAAAGTCCTGAGTCTGAGTTTTCAAATAGCGACAAAGAACTTTTAAATTATTTGTAATCTTTATGTTTTTTTATCCAGTTGACCACTTGATTAAATGTTGCACCTAGGGGAGAGGATGTGGTGTTACTTCCAGAGCTGCAGACTTTGCAACTGGGTAACCAGGTTGGAGTTTCTGATTCAGCTCAACATTCTGTGATTCTGGTCAAATCACTCAATCTCCCCATGTCTACAACCAAAATGAATTTGATCTTGTGTGATTTAACCAATGCTCATATAAGGAACTCCAATACCTGACAAGTCTGCACTATATAAAACTGCAAATACACAAAAAATAAGTGTTTTGCACACTTCTGTCATTGGGCTACATGTGGGTTACATCTGGGTGATATTTGTGCTGCATTTGGGCTCTTTTGTCTCTGGGGGCCAACTTGGGAGATTTATTTGTTATGACGTTTCCCAATTTCCTCATTTACTGCAGTCTCCTCAGTAGGAAATGCTTTCTGTTTTTTACTTTGATTCCATCAAGACGGTATTCAGATATGTCACACATTTGCCATAAATTCTGAATGTTAGCACTCTAGTTGCTCATTAGATCACTGTAGTAAAGCTACTGCTCACCACAGAAGTCTGCTGCTGGTATTAAAAGTGCATGTTTCAGTCTGCATATCAGAATCTTTTAATGAAATGGAAGAGGATTTGAGAAGTCACTCAAAATGTGCCCTATTTTTTCTTTCTTCAGCGCTAATCATAATTTCTATGGCAAAATGAACCCCCTCATTGTGTTCCTTTTTAAATTAAATGTTTTAAGTGTTACCAGTTTATTCCAATCAAGATGGCTTCAGGTGTGCCATACTTTTGTCATAAGTAAGACAGTAAGCGCTCTAGTTGTTCTTAAGAACACTCTGGGACATTCTGTCATTGGGCTATACTTGGGCTACATCAGGGTGATATTTGGGCTACATTTGGGCTCTTTTGTCTCTGGTGGCCATCTTGGGAGATTTATTTGTTATGAAGTTTCCTAATTTCCTCATTTACTGCAGTCTCCTCAGTAGGAAATACTTTCAGTTTTTTATTTTGGTTCCATGAAGAAGGCATTCAGATGTGTCACACATTTGCCATAAATTCTGAATGTTAGCACTCTAGTTGCTCATTAGATCACTGTAGTAAAGCTACTGCTCACCAGGGAAGTCTGCTGCCGGTATTCAAAGTGCATGTTTCAGTCGGCATGTCAGAATTGTTTTTATGAAATAGAAGAGGACTTGAGAAGTCAATATGTGCCCTAATTTTTCTTTCTGCAGCACTAATCATAATTTCTATGGCAAAATGAACCCCCTCATTTTGTTCCTTTGTAAATTAAATGTTTTAAGTGTTACCACTTTATTCCAATCAAGATGGATTCAGGTGTGCCATACTTTTGTCATAAGTAAGACTGTTAGCGCTCTAGTTGTTCGTTAGAACACTCTGGGACATTCTGTCATTGGGCTATACTTGGGCTACATCTGGGTGATATTTGGGCTACATTTGGGCTCTTTTGTCTCTGGTGGCCTTCTTGGGAGATTTATTTGTTATGAAGTTTCCTAATTTCCTCATTTACTGCAGTCTCCTCAGTAGGAAATACTTTCAGTTTGATACTTTGGTTCCATCAAGAAGGCATTCAGAAGTGTCACACATTTGCCACAAATTCTGAATGTTAGCACTCTAGTTGCTCATTAGATCACTGTAGTAAACCTACTGCTCACCAGGGAAGTCTGCTGCTGGTATTCAAAGTGCATGTTTCAGTCTGCATGTCAGAATTGTTTTATGAAATAGAAGAGGATTTGAGAAGTCAAAATGTGCCCTTATTTTTCTTTCTGCAGCACTAATCATAATTTCTATGGCACAATGAACCCCCTCATTTTGTTCCTTTGTAAATTAAATGTTTTAAGTGTTACCAATTTATTCCAATCAAGATGGCTTCAGGTTTACCATACTTTTGTCATAAGTAAGACTGTTAGCGCTCTAGTTGTTCGTTAGAACACTCTGGGACATTCTGTCATTGGGCTATACTTGGGCTACATCTGGGTGATATTTGGGCTACATTTGGGCTCTTTTGTCTCTCGTGGCCATTTTGGGAGACTTATTTGTTATGAAGTTTCCTAATTTCCTCATTTACTACAGTCTCCTCAGTAGGAAATGCTTTCAGTTTTTTACTTTGATTCCATCAAGAAGGCATTCAGATGTGTCACACATTTGCCATAAATTCAGAATGTTAGCACTCTAGTTGCTTATTAGATCACTGTAGTAAAGCTACTGCTCACCGGGGACGTCTGCTGCTGGTATTGAAGGTGCATGTTTCAGTCTGCATGTCAGAATTTTTGAGGATTTGAGAAGTCACTCAAAATGTGCCCTAATTTTTCTTTCTGCAGCACTAATCATACTTTCTATGGCAAAATGAACCCCCTCATTTTTTTCCTTCTTAAATTAAATGTTTTAAGAGTGACCACTTTATTCCAATCAAGATGGCTTCAGGTGTGCAATACGTTTGTCATAAGTAGGACTGTTAGCGCTCTAGTTGTTCTTTAGAACACTCTGGGAAGCTGCAGTAGAACACAAACGAATCAACTGACAGTCTCTGCCCTTGTTGGATGTACATGTTTTACTGAGAATGTCAGACTTCATTCTCACATGACTGAGAAAGATAATGTGAATTTACAGAAAATATGCTCTCAGTTTAGCTTATAGATCACCTTCTAAACCTCTGTGGGAAATGCATGAGAAAATAGTTTTCTCTCAAACATGATTCATGATATCACAGCAGAAGGCTTTTTCACATGGTAAAATCACCTTAGAACACACCACAATTCCTAAAATGAGTATGGTACCATCAACAAATGATTTATAATGTAACTGAAGTCTTAAAACCTTCTATTAACTGCAATGCTTTTTAATGAGGTGCTATCATGTATATTGGTCCCAAGATGGCTGCCAACACTTCTTGGATGAAGTACTGACAGCCAATCAGATCTCACGATGAGATGTGTGGTTAGGCTCCGCCCAGATATATCTATCTTTTTAACTCTAATTTTCTCAGGAACTACTGAACGGATTTACACCAATTAAGCAAAAGGCATGAGTCTGAACTGAGAACTACCTCTTTGCCAAATTTGGTGTAATTCCGTTAAGCAGTTCGGGCTGTAGCTGCGTCAACAGGTCCTATGGGAAAATGCATGGGGAAAACGCGTTTTGGGACCCCCTTGTTTTCTCGGCCCCCGCTAGACGAATCACCGTGAAATTTTCAGGATAGGAGCGGACCGGAGATGGCCAAAAGTTTGGAAACTTTTGCAAAGATTCGTCAATCGGCACCAACGTTATTCCAAATAGAATGTTGCAGATTTCCTATGGAGAATAGGTCCTAACTATAACTACCTACTGGCGACTGTCAGTAGGTTATATATATATATATATATATATTACCTACTGGCGGTCGCCAGTAGGTAGTTATAGTTAGGACCCTGTTTCCATAGGAAATCCGCAACATTCTATTTGGAATAACTTTGGCGCCGGTCGACGAATCCTCGCGAAATTTTCAAAATAGGTGGGGCGCTACGCTCCGCTCCTACCCTGAAAGTCTCGGGGGAATTCGTCAAGCAGGGGCCGAGAAAAAAGGGGGGTCCCAAAACGCGTTTTTCCCATGCATTTTTCCATAGGACCTTTAGACACAGCTACAGCCCGAACGGCTGAACAGAATTACTTGAAATTTGGCAGAGAGGTAGCCATAAGGTCAAGGAAGTGCCTTTTGCAGGTCTGGTGTAAATCTGTTCAGTATTTCCTGAGTAAATAGCATTTAAAAGCATATATATATGTGGGCGGAGCCTAACCACACATCTCATCCTGAGATCTGATTGGCTGTCAGCACTTCATCCAAGAAGTGTTGGCAGCCATCTTGGGACCAATATACATGATAGCACCTCATTAAAAAGCATTGCAGTTAATAGAAGGTTTTAAGACTTTAGTTACATTATAAATCATTTG
The DNA here is from genome assembly GCF_964204655.1 of Triturus cristatus. NCBI lineage: Eukaryota > Metazoa > Chordata > Amphibia > Caudata > Salamandridae > Triturus > Triturus cristatus. The sequence continues at coordinate 116,360,053 of NC_140579.1, read as the reverse complement.
TTGATGGTACCATACTCATTTTAGGAATTGTGGTATGTTCTAAGGTGATTTCACCATGTGAAAAAGCCTTCTGCTGGGATATCATGATTGAGAGAAAAATATTTTCTCATGCTTTTACCACAGAGGTTTGGAAGGTGATCTATAGGCTAAACTGAGAGCTTATTTTCTGTAAATTCACATTATCTTTCTCAGTCATGTGAGAATGAAGTCTGACATTCTCAGTAAAACATGTACATCCAACAAGGGCAGAGACTGTCAGTTGATTCCTTTGTGTTCTACTGCAGCTTCCCAGAGTGTTCCAAAGAACTACTAGAGCGCTAACAGTCCTACTTATGATAAACGTATGGCACACCTGAAGCCATCTTGCTTGGATTAAAGTGGTAACTCTTAAAACATTTAATTTAAAAAGGAACAAAATGAGGGGGTTCATTTTTCCATAAAAAGTATGATTAGTGCTGCAGAAAGAAAAATTAGGGCACATTTTGAGTGACTTCTCAAATCCTCTTCTATTTCATTAAAAAATTCTGACATGCAGACTGAAACATGCACTTTCAATACCAGCAGCAGTTTTCCCTGGTGAGCAGTAGCTTTACTACAGTGATCTAATGAGCAAAAAGAGTGCTAACATTCTGAATTTATGGCAAATGTGTGACACATCTGAATGCCTTCTTGATGGAATCAAAGTAAAAAACTGAAAGTATTTCCTACTGAGGAGACTGCAGTAAATGAGGAAATTAGGAAACTTCATAACAAATAAGTCTCCCAAGATGGCCACCAGAGACAAAAGAGCCCAAATGTAGCCCAAATATCACCCAGATGTAGCCCAAGTATAGCCCAATGACAGAATGTCCCAGAATGTTCTTAAAAACAACTAGAGCGCTTACTGTCTTCATTATGACAAAAGTATGGCACATCTGAAGCCATCTTGATTGGAATAAACTGGTAACACTTAAAACATTTAATTTAAAAAGGAAAACAATGAGGAGGTTCATTTTGCCATAGAAATTATGATTAATGCTGAAGAAAGAAAATGAGGGCACATTTTGAGTGACTTCTCAAATCCTCTTCTATTTCATTAAAAAATTCTGACATGCAGACTGAAACATGCACTTTTAATACGAGGAGCAGACTTCCATGGTGCAGTAGTTTTACTACAGTGATCTAATGAGCAACTAGAGTGCTAACATTCTGAATTTATGGCAAATGTGTGACATATCTGAATACCTTCATGATGGAATCAAAGTAAAAAACTGAAAGCATTTCCTACTGAGGAGACTGCAGTACATGAGGAAATTAGGAAACTTCATAACAAATAAATCTCCCAAGATGGCCACCGGAGACAAAAGAGCCCAAATGTAGCCCAAAATCACCCAGATGTAGCCCAAATATAGCCCAATGACAGAAGTGTGCAAAACACTTATTATTTTGTGTTTTTGCAGTGTTATATAGTGCAGACTTGACAGGTATTGGAGTGCTTTACATGAGCATTGGTTACATCACACAAGAACAAATTCATTTTGGTTGTAGACATGGGGAGACTAAGTGATTTGACCAGAATCACAGAATGTCGAGCTGAAGCAGAAACTTCAACCTGGTTCCCCAGTTGCAAAGTCTGCAGTTCTGGAAGTAACACCACATCCTCTCCCCTAAGTGCAACATTTAATCAAGTGGTCAACCTGATAAAAAAACATAAAGATAACAAATAATTTAAAAGTGCTTTGTGGCTATTTGAAAACTCAGAAAATATGTCCTTATTTTAGTCTTTTAGAGCACTAACCATAATTTTGATGCCAATAAGACCCTCTCATATATGTAATTTCTAAAGGAAATGCTCTAGGTATTACAGTTTTGATTACATCAAGATGATGTCAGGCGTTCCACACTTTTGTAATAAATATAGAATGTTAGCAATCTAGTTGTTCATTAGGATACTGTTGAGAGGCAGAGGCCAGGGGCACGGACTCTGAAAATTGAAGACAGGTAGGAGGGTGCAAAGGCAACAATTTAACCACACTGAGCAGGCAGGAAGGGCCGTGGAAGCACAACAGACTATGGAGGGCAGTGGAAAGGGGGGCAGGGGCAACAAACCAACAATACAGGACTTGCAAGAGAGGCTGTTGGAGGGAAGATCTATTACGGGTCAAGGAAGCTAGGAGCGGTCCCCAGATCCCCGGGAGCCACCACAGAACTGAGCAGGAGAGTGAGTCAGGGACAAAAGGGGCACCTTAATTTGAGCCGGGGTGCCTAGGAACGCTTGCTCCAAAAATGAAGAAAACAGACATATGAGACATGGAATTGGAGGCAGAATACAATGGCAGTTTAATGAGAAGATGCAACTTCAAAGAAACCGCAGAATAGAGACATAAAGTACAAAATACAGAATCCAGATAATCATACAGCTGTCATAATATTCTCTGTATCTCAATTAATGTACTGACAGAGAGAGAGAGAAAACACATCTATAAATGCATCATGAGAAACAAGTTACACCAAGGAAAATGTTACCTAGGAACACTCACGTTTACTCTTAGAGCAAGCATTCCTGCAATTACAATACAAAATCTTTTAAATGCAAAAGTAAAGAGAACAATGGTTAAACATAACATGACATTTCATATAGGTAAAATAGAACAAGATACTTCAAGCAAAGCAGAGCAAGACATTTTAAGCAAAGGAAGACAAGAGCTCCCAGCTCTTGGGGAAAACCTGCACTGCCTGTTAACCTACATACAGACGGCGAGGTAGTCCGTCGATATCTGTGGGTGCTCCCTTTTTATATCATTTTGTGGGCTCCTTTGCACGCTACATCTACCTACGTATGCTACCCAAAAGCTTCGTCTGCAGATTTTACCAGACATTTCGTCATTTACCCACTTAATGCTGACAATGGACTGGGTGAAAAGGTCAGTCTCTCAGGCCAATCGCTTATCGTAAGTTCCATAGAGCAAGCAGAAAATAATGGGTATTGTACGGGAATTCAATATATTCATGTATAAAATCTCCTCAGTTCTCCTAACTTGACGCTCTGCGGTTGCCACTTCCTTAAAAGCGGGAAACCTGCCCAGGAAGCAAGTACCAGTCCAGGATGCAGCCTACTGTATGTCGACAGCTTCAGGGGGATGTTGAACTTTGATACCGAGCACGGAGCACTCGGGTAGGGTGGGGGCTACTAGTTTGGATCAGAAGGCCTCGCAGACCTGCCTTCAGACTGCTATACACTAAAATTGCAGAGCTATGGTCAATTTAACAAAGAGGCCTACATATTGAACAGAAGGGCCTACACAGGGGTTTTATGCTGGCTGAGTGGTAAGGATGTCTCAGGATAATTATATAGCAACACAGGACCCGCTGGTCAATTTAATACGGCCTACAAATGCAGCTGGCAGGGCAAGGACAAGGGTCTCATACTTCAGGTGTGGACAGAACGGGCCAGGGGCCCCCTGTGATACAAAATCTACCCTCCTTCAAGGCTGTGGCAATGTAATAGACCATTGTGGGCAGAAGGAAGAGGCAATGGTAGTACAACCATACATGCCAACAGACCCGATTCAGCCAGGAAACGTCCAATGTTTTTAAGCTCAAATGGGCTTTATTTGATCTGTCTCCTGTCTACAATATCCTCTTTTTCAATGTAACTCAAAGGGGAAAATCAATACCCCAGTTTTTTTTCAAAATCTCCCTCTTACCAAGTTCAAAATGTTCGCAAGTATGGTACATTGGATCATGGAAGGAAATGGGATAGGGACATGGACTTGGATAACAGAGGACAGGAGGGATATGGAGAGGTGCACCAAACTGACCCTGCAGGGCAGGCATCAGGGTTTGCAGCAGCACAATACACCACACAGGGCATGCAGGACGGGAGTGCAGCACAACAATCCATAGAAAGCAAGAGGGAGGGGACAGGACCATGCACATGGACAACAGAGAACAGAGGGGCAAGAGGCAATGGTAGCTAGCTGACCATAATGGACAGACAGGAGAGAAAGCTGCAGCATAACAGACCATAAAGGGCAGGAGGGACGGATCAGGGGCATTACAATGGAACAGACAAGCCAGGAGGGAGGGAGTAGGGCTGGGGGCAAGGGGGCAGGGCAGGAGCAGCAAGATAGCCATGGAGGTCAGGCAGGATGGGCACTAGAAGCAAGACACACCATGAAGAGCAACAGTGAGACTGTGATGGCATACACACAGACCATGGAGGGAAGGTGGGAGGGGGTCAGGGGCAGCTAACTGACCACACAGGGAAGGTGGGAGGGGCCATGGCAGCACAGAAGACCATGCATGGCAAGTGGGAGGGTTAGTGGCAGCACAATGGCTATGATGGGCAAGAAGGAGGGTGGAGGGGCATGCACAAAGGACGATGGAGGATAGAAGGGAGGGTCAGGACCTGTGCACAGACAAGAAAGTTCAGGGGAAGGGACCTCACAACAGACCACACGGGGCAGGCAGGAGGAGCAGTTGCAGCACAACAGACCAGGGAGGGCAGAAGGGTGTGGCAGTACAATGGACCATGTAGGACAGGAGGAAGAGGATAGGGGCATGGCATGTGGACAGGCAGGGTGGAGGTGACAGGGACAGGTTACAGTCATCTGACAATGCTAGGCAGGTGGGAGGGGAGTGGCAGCTCAACAGAACACTCAGAGTAGATAGGAGTGGCAGGTCCATGGGACATGGTGGGCAAAAAGGATGGAGCAGGGGCATGCACAAAGACATCGGAGGGCAGGGGGAAGGAGAATAGGGGCAGCAAGCTAAGCACAGAGTTTAAGCAGGAGGTCAATGATGGGGCATAGAATTGGGCAATGGAGGGCAGGAGGAGTGGACTGGTACATCATACTAAATTGAGGGCAGTGGCAGCACATCAGACCATGCATGGCAGGAGGGAGGAGGCTAGTCCATGGATTCACACAACAGAGGATAGGGAGGAAGGGGATGGGGCAGCAAGCTAACTGTTCAGAGAAGGCGGGTATTAGGAACTTTATTGTTTTTAAAACATTGTGTCTGTGCGAACTACTTAAAATATGAACAAGTATGCAGCATAATCTCACTTTTATTCAGGAAGAAGAGGACGTTTGTGACTGTGACTCTGGGCTCACTTGGCAGAAACACCCCCTGACCCTCCACCCCCTATCGCAAAATGTAATGCCCGTGAAAAGGGTAGGTGAACACAGTGTTATATAGAACATAGTCCTGAGAGCACGATTGAAAATGAAAACTAGATATAGTGTATGGTATAAACTATGCACCAAAAAGTGTGATATAAGATGAACCGGGCGTGAAATATAATATGCAATACATTGTGCGCAATGACAGATTCATTAGAGAGCGCGAGATAGCACAGGCACTAGCGCGTGCTATGCGATATGCGCCTTGGAGTGTAATATGCACAGGGCAGTGTTGTGTAACCTAACTAGTCTCTAAAGTTGTAATATAAAATATGTGCTGGGGAGTGTAACGTTGCATATGCACTGTGACAAAGATATGGATCCCAGATTGTAATATGTATGGCATAGCACTGTGCGTTATAACATAGGCATCGAGAAAGGCACGTTAGATGGGGCAATATAACCCGTGCGAAGACAAGTGTGGCATGACATATTCACGGGGTGGTGTTACAGTGCACATGGGCTAGAGAGTGTCATAGCATATGCACTAGCTAGTGGAATACAACACAGAGGTGTGTGGCACTCGGCAGGCAATGGTGGGTGTAACACAGCATTGGGCTCTGTCAGGAGCACGCTGTGACTCTCAAGTGATGTTCGTCCCCTTTCCAGAGAGTAAAATAAAAAGTATTACACATCCGGCAGTGGATGTGTGTTTTATTAACCGTGAGGGGGGTTTCTTGCATAGTTTTGGTCGAATTTTTGTCGAATCCCCTTTGAATGGCTTGGTGTGCATGTGTATTAAATGTGCCCGTCAATAGCTACCCATGTTTGTATAAATAAACGACAAGGGTGTCTACCAGGATTAGGCACGGTAGGGCATCAGACATGTCAGAGCTTCACTAGTGGTGTAAATACATTACACGTGGATTCATTGCATGCATAGTTGCCTTTTAATGAATATCACGCAAATCGTCATGGTGATAGGTACGTACGGTTTGTCCAGCATGTCCTAGGTGTGTCTATAAATATATATTTTTTCAAAATAATAAAAAACAGTGGCCGGCCCTGGGGACTGGGGTCAAAAAAATATAATTAGGAGACTGGCCCTGGGGGATGGGGTCATCAGGGCCAATAAATTAGAATAAGAAGGGGAACCAAACAGCCCCCCTTCTTAAAAAACTAAAATAAATAAAAGACTGGCATCGTGCCGGAGGCCATGCCCCCTCCGTGCAGCACTCTGCAAACGCGCCCCCAACAGGCATCTCCAGTATGCGCCAGGGAGCTGCGCTGCAGCCAGGTGTTCTGAGGCCAAGCCCCTTTTTACACCTCTCTGCAACGCAGCTCTGTGGCGCTTACTGGAGGTACCTAGTGGTCTAGTTTGACCCTAGGGACCCTTAGGATTCAGGGGGACTTAATCTCTCAACTTAGAACAGCCACAGGGCGCGTTTACACAGTGGTGAAGGGAGGGGACGGGGCCTGAGGTGACGTGTGCAAACACGCACTATGGCACGTTTTAAATTGGGGATATAATTTCCCTTCAATACTGAGGGCCCCTGGGGGCTAACTAGCCCACCAAGTGCTTCCAGTAAGCGCCACTGAGCTGCATTGCAGAGAGGTGGTCCAGGCCGTGCCACTTTTTACACCTCTCTGCAACACAGCTCTGTGGCACTTACTGGAGGTACCTAGTGGGCTAGTTGGACCCTAGGGACCCTCAGGATTCAAATGAACTTAATCTCCCAACTAAAAATGGACACAGGGCGTGTTTACACAGTGGTGAAGGGAGGGGACGGGGCCTGAGTTAACGTGTGCAAAAACGCCCTGTGGCCTGTTTTAAGAGGTAGTTTTAATCCCCATGCCCTATTATACACTAGGGGCTTACAGAGGAGGTCATGCTAATCACAGGGGGACCCCAACGCATAATGTTCCCTAGTGTATGTAGGTGTTTTCACTGTATTCTAAGTGTCTTTTAACATAGCACTGGCTCTAGGACTGGTTAGTCAGACTCAGTTACCACCAGTATCCGTCTGAAAAAGTTGAGGGTACAGGATGATTTTGCAACAAGGCTTCTTTCTGCTCTTCTTTTTGTTCTTTCTGCACGTTATCCTTCTTCCTGCACTTATCTTCGTATTTGAGGACTTCTGTTGCTTCTTTCTGCACTTCTTTTTTTTCTTTCTGTGCATTTTTTCTTCTTTCTTCACATGTCCTATCTCTGTAGGCATAGTTAGAAATTAGCATTTAAAAAACCTTTGAAATTCACAGAAAAAACCATAGGTTTCAGGCACGTTATAGTTAGGAATTAGCATTTAAAAAACCTCAGAAATTCACTGAAAAAACCATAGGTTTCAGGGGTGTTATAGTTAGCTGGACTTTTCACTTGTACAAAACCATTGAAATTCCCCCGTTATAGTTAGTTCAGCTAACTATAACTCGCGCGCCCGCAATGCACTGCTGATGACGTCACATATTACATCACTCATGACATGGTCAGTGACATCACTCATGACATCACTGATGACATCTCAAATGACATCACTGATGACATCACTGATGACATCATCCTTGTGATAGAGTGGCAGACCTCCTCTCACCCTAATATAACCTTTGATACACACATTCAAAAATAGAGACTAAAATTTTCAAAACAATGGACATACCAATACAAGTTACAACAACCTCTTCAGTAATTCTAAGATCCACATACACATCCACTCATTCACCAACAGTCCTATACAGTCACTCATACATGTACTCACACATCATATGTACTCATACACCTATACATCCTGTTACACAATGCCACTCATCCATAGAGTTACTCACACACATAGTCACTCATGCTAATAAAGAATCAAACATACATTTACTTGAATATACAGTTATACACACACCACCATACTTACTTCTACGGAAACTTACACATACTTAGTCTTTTAAACAATCACTTATAGAAACACATACTTATTCATACAGGAACTCTTTCAATCTCTCACTCTCACATATACTCACATATATACACCAATAGTCACATATACTAGTTTAAAACATATGTAGTTACTCATAAAGACACTATTGAGACAGTCATTCACTCACTAACACACCCATACACACACTCATCCACCCATACAGTCCTGCACACATGCTGTGTTCAACACATACAAACAGTGAGTCACTCATTCATGCACCTATGCACTACGTAATACCCCCCACCGAACCAAGCAGACACTCAGACTGATACTCAAAAAAACAACTAATAACCTATATAGACACCCATGTAGCTACTCACCAACCCATGCAGCCACTTATACACAAAGTGAGAGACTGATACAGATATTTACATATTTAAACATTACTCACTAAGCCATGTATTCACTATGATACACTTAATCAGTCAGTTACACAATCAATTTTTCAAAAACAAATCATCCATTTAGACACTTATATACCCATTTATTCTTCCATCGACCTTGAGATATACATATATAAAACATATTTAATTTTCAGAAAAACACACATTCACTGGATGATGTCATCAGTGATGTCATCAGTGATGTCATTTGAGATGTCATCAGTGATGTCATGAGTGATGTCACTGACCATGTCATGAGTGATGTAATATGTGACGTCATCAGCAGTGCATTGCGGGCGCGCGAGTTATAGTTAGCTGAACTAACTATAACGGGGGAATTTCAATGGTTTTGTACAAGTGAAAAGTCCAGCTAACTATAACACCCCTGAAACCTATGGTTTTTTCAGTGAATATATATATATATATATATATATATATATATATATATATATATATATATTCAACGAAACACTCCTCAAAACCTCCACATGGCGAAATGAGGAAACGGACCCATCGACTGCTGGTTAGAAATTTGATCTTTATTCCAACCTCTCTTGTTGACGCGTTTCGAGCATCAAGTGCTCTTGATCACACAACGAGCACCGCGTCAGCCATTATTTTAAAAGCAATGTGTGTCCCACCCCTTAGTGTTTGTCATGTGACCTTCCACCATGGATATAGAAGAGTTACTTCATTAATGCATATCATTCTGACAGCATATCAAAGGGACATAAGTATAACGCAATATTTTACCATTTCTCTTATACAGCCCAAATGCTGAAATAGGGTACTCTTGCACAGTATTGATCCCAAAAAAAAATTCATATATAAATCCGGGTTGTATACCTTGAATTGTACATGATAGGTGAGTTTTCTCAGTTTTTTGCCAGCATAAATGCTGAGAATCACTTGTAAAGAGACACGTGCAATAAATATACATACACCCATAAATATACAATATGCATTATTATGAATTCACTCAATAGTGCTAAAACATAATAAATAAATTATGTATAGAATAGCAATACATGTGCAAATTACAGCCTGTGCAAAATCGCAAAGAAAACGTCCCTATAGTTACCTTTGACATACTTATTTGAAGATTTAAAACCTTTTCTAAAAGCCCACCTTATAGTGAAAATATTGAAAAAAGACTTTTTGATAAAAATATACATATAAAATATATACATATATTAAACTTCTTCTAATTATTTGTGATTATAAAGTGCTATTTTTGTACCCTTAAGTACTAAAATATGTTGAGTTTAAAACTCAATAATATACCTATTTCCCCACTAAGAGTGTACACTAAGATATTTACAAATTTAAGAAAAGAAAGAATCTGGATAATGGGATAGGAATTATATCAACAGGGCCTGTGTCATAGACCAATCGAAAACACACATTATGTATTATAGATTCAGTCTAAAATGCTGGACAATATTTCATGTGTTACAGTACGCTATGGTTTAACCTTATAGTTGGTTATCTAAGACTACAAACTAAAACCAGTTCTAAAAAGTTATAAACAGTTATGTAAGTCCTCCGTTGTGTTTAAACCATTGGGGTTTTTGCTATCAAGTTCTAGTATATAGCCGGTTTCCTTTCTTCTCAATAGCTTTTCTCTGTCTCCTCCCCTTCTAAGTGGTGCCACTGCATCTATTACAAAATAAGTTAGACATGCTAAATCATTATTGTGAGTCAATTTAAAATGGCAAGCCACCGGGTAAGATTGATCATTGTTAACAATGGCTCTCAAGTGCTGTAAGATCCTGACGTGCACCTGTAGCTTGGTACTTCCCACATAACGCAAGCCACAGGTGCACACCAGGCCATACACAGCAAACTCAGTGCGACAACTGTAGTTACCCCTGATCGCCACTAGATTTTTAGAAAAGGGAGTCTCGTAATGGGTTGTATTGCTGCCAAATTTACACACTCTACAGGACGTGCATTTAAACACCCCCTTCTTCAATTTTAGCCAGGTACTGCCATTACTAAGTTCTGGACTAGATCTCACCAGTCTGTTACGCATGGATTGTGCTCTTCTATATGTAATATTGGGAATTTGGGGTAATTTTTCTCCGAATATGCCATCTGTTAATATGATGGGCCAGTTCTTTGTGATGATAGCTTTAATTTTTCTTTCCCGTTTACTAAATGTCATTATAAGACGGGGTGTCTCACAATCTGTTGTATCTTCCTTATTTGTGGGCATCAATAACGACTCCCTCTACCGTTCTTGCGTTTTGTTCAATGCTTTAGCCAGAGTTTCTTTACTGTAACCTCTGGTTTTCAAACGACTCATAATTGCTGCAGCCCCTTCATTAAAGCTTTCAGTTGTGCTGCACACTATTGTGCTGACCATGTCATGAGTGATGTAATATATGACGTCATCAGCAGTGCATTGCGGGGGCGCGTGTTATAGTTAGCTGAACTAACTATAACAGGGGAATTTCTAGGGTTTTGTACGAGGGAAATGTCCAGCTAACTATAACTTCCCTGAAACCTATGGTTTTTTCAGTGAATTTCTAAGGTTTTTTAAATGCCAATTCCTAACTATAACGCCCCTGAAACCTTTTGTTTTTTCAGTGAATTGAAATGTTTTTTAAATGCCAATTCCTAACTTTAACTTGCATGAAACCTATGGTTTTTTCAGTGAATTTCAAAAAAAAAATTAAATGCTAATTCCTATCTATAACTTAGCTCTGAAGATATCATGTTTAATGATTTTGATTGGATTTCTATATTTTTCAAATTCAGTGTATCAATTTCATTAATTATCTTTTTTTAAAAATACTTTTTTATCACCATTTTTTAAACTTATTTTTTCAATTAATTCTTTTAAAAATTAAAAAATATTATTTGAACTTAATGGGTTTTTCAAACATTTTTTTTATATTTTTCAAAATACTTTTTTAACTATGTGTGCAAAACTGTATTTTAAATATTTTTTCAATATTTTTCAATGCACCGTTCTCGATCCTATCGCGTTGGATGCACGGATCCTCTCGCGGTGGGTTCGCGGATCCAAGGGAAAAAAATGAAATTGTTGGGAGATAAAGATTAAGCTTAAGTGTTTTGTTCTTGAGTGGCTCTAAAAAGAGCCGTTGTGTTCATTGAGAGTTTTTGGTAAACTCCTAGGGATAGTGGTGCTTGTCTAGAATCACACTGTGAGTCTGTGTGCATTTGGGAACCACTGTGACAGAAGCGTTTGGTAACATTGTGTATTTGCTGACAGATAACTGTTTTAAAACCTGTCATGTTGTGAAGTTTTAGTAGCATTAGAAGACAGTTATGGCTTATGCTTTGATTAAATGAGTCAGGCTTTGACACAAAAGTGCAGTCTTGAAATATGTACTGGTCCGATCATTTTGGTCCACAGATTGAGAAAGGTAGGAAACATGTGAATAAATCTGTTTCTGCTTTTCTCTGAGACTATAGAATGGGGTCCATTTACAATAACAATCTGCGCTTTCATATGCAAGAGATGTATAGGAGAGATGGAGTACACTTTACTGATGAAGGAAACAGAGTCTTCCTCAGCAACTTTAGACTCTGTATAGGTACTTACTTATAAGTACCAAAAACTCTCAATGAACACAATGGCTCTTTTTAGAGCCACTCAAGAACAAAAGGTTAATCTTTATCTCCCAACAATTTCATTTTTTTTCCCTTGGATCCGCGAACCCACCGCAAGAGGATCCGTGCATCCAACGCCATAGGATGTGCGCACCGTGCGCGCATTTCGCCGTTTTGGTTTTTTTTTTTAAAAAGGGGGCCCCAGAGGGTCCTTCTGGGACCCCCTAAGCACCTCTAGAGGGTCAGAGTATTTCCACTCTGCCCCTTTATATGTTTTACACACTTTTTCCCCTTGCTTCTTCAGCCTCACTTCTACCGAGGCAGAAAATGGCCGCAAACAGTTCCTGGTTTCGAATGTAGAGAAACACTCGACAGCCAATTAGCATTCAGCGCGCGATCGGGAGGGTGCGCGCTCGGTTCGGGGAGGATGCGCTTACGGTGCGGGTACGGTCCGCGGATCCTCCGTGGCCATAGATATCACTAACTTTTTACCCTAATTTTCTCAGGAACTACTGAACAGATTCAGACCATATATGCAAAAGACACGAGTCCGAACTGAGGACTACCTCTTTGCCAAATTTGGTGTCATTCCGTTCAGCGGTTCGGGCTGTAGCTGCGACAACAGATCCTATGGGAAATTGCATGGGGAAAACGCGTTTTGGGACCCCCCTTTTTTCTCGGCCCCCGCTTCACGGATCACCGCAAAACTTTCAGGGCAGGAGCGGAGCGGAGCTGGCCAAAAGTTTGGAAACTTTTGCGAGGATTCGTCTACTGGCGCCAGACTTATTGGGAAGAGAATGTTGCAGATTTCCTATGGAAAATAGGTCCTAACTATAATAACTATCTACTGGCGACCGCCAGTAGATAGTATATATATATATATATATGTTACCTACTGGCGGTTGCCAGTAGGTAGTTATAGTTAGGACCTATTGTCCATAGGAAATCCGCAACATTCTATTTGGAATAACTTTGGTGCTCGTTGTCGAATCTTCGCGAAATTTTCAAAACTGATGGGGCGCTCCGGTCCACTCCTATCCTGAAAGTCTCGGGCTGATTCGTCAAGCGGGGGCTGAGAAAAAAGGGGGTCCCAAAACATGTTTTCCCCATGCGATTTTCTATAGGAACCTTTAATCGCAGCTACAGCCCAAACTGCTGAACGTAATTACACCAAATTTGGCAAAGAGGTAGCCCTTGGTTCACACTCGTGCCTTTTGGTTAAATGGTGTAAATCCGTTTAGTAGTTCTTATTTGTAATTATCTAGGGCCGCGGATCCTCCCGAGCATGAGCTGTATGCTAATTGGCTGTCAACACTTCAAACCAGGAAGTGTTGGTAGCCATCTTGTGCCTCGGTAGAACCGAGGCACAAAAAAGCAGTGAAAAAAACGCAAACATTTTTTTGAAATCGCGGGATGCGCTTAGGATCCGCGCATCACGCTGCGAAAAAAAAAAACCGAAGTGCAGGCTACCACGCTTCGTTTTTAATTAGCCCCCGGGGGGGGCCAAATCCCGGGGGAAATATGCATATTGTAATGGGGGGCCCAGAGGGGCCCCCAAGCCCCGGGGACTGCCACCCCCGGGGCTATGCTGAGAGCCCCCCGAGCACCGGGAACCGCTACCCCAGGGCTTTGATATACATGGGTGGGGGGGCTCAAAGGCCCCCCACACGCCCCGGGGACCGCTACCTCCCCGGGGCACTAAATATTTAACATAGGGGGTCCGTTACGGACCCCCAAGCCCCAGGGACCACCACCCCCCGGGGCTTTAAATTAAGTGGGAGGGGGGCCCCGTGGTGTGTTTTAAGTTGGGGAATTAATTCCTCTTCAACCATGAGGTTCCCTGGGGGCCAATTAGCCCACCATGTACCTCCAGTAAGCGCCACAGAGCTGCGTTGCAGAAAGGTGTAAAAAGGGGCGTGGCCTCAGACCACCTCTCTGCAACTTAGCCCTGTGGCACTAACTGGATGTACCTGGTGGGCTAGTTAGCCCCAGGGAACCTCAGTATTGTAGAGGAAAAAAATCCTCATCTTAAAATGCGCCACAGGGCGCGTTTGCATAGTGTTGGTGGGAAAGGACGGGCCTCCAGCTCCATGCCAGCTTTTTTTTTTTTCTTTTTTAGAAGGGGGCTTTGTGGCCCCCCCTTCCTTTACTGTTTTTGGGCCCTGGGGACCCCATCCCCCAGTGCCTGACCCCTAATTATTATTTTTAATCAGGAAGGGGCCGCGTGGGCCCTCCTCCCGAGGCCATTTTCGGCCCCGGGAACCCCATCCCCCGGGGCATGGCCACATTATTTGAAATATTTTTATCAATGAGGGGGGCTGCGTGGCCCCCCCTCCTGAGGCTTCTTTTAGCCCCGGGGACCCCATCCTCCGGAGCTCTGCCTTGTTTTTTTTTACTTTTTGAGGGAGGGGGTGCATGGACCCCTCCCGGGCCACTTATGGCCCCGGGGACCCCATCCCCCGGGGCCTGCCCCCTAATTATTATTATTTTTTTTTAAATCGGGAAAGGGGCCACGTGTGCCCCCCTCCCGAGGCCATTTTCGGCCCTTGGGACCCCACCCCCGGGGCATAGCCACTTAGCCACTTTTTTTCATTTTTACCAAGGAGGGGGGCTGTGTGGCCCCCCTCCTGAGGCTTCTTTTAGCCCCGGGATGCCTTGTTTTTTTTTCTAACTTTTTGGGGGAGGGGGGCCATCCCCCGGAGCCTGGCCACCTCGTTGGGGACCGTGGGGGGATCCCCAATCCCCCCCACGGTCACAGCCAGCTCCCCGCCTCCTGCGGGAGCCGGCATTGCTTTTCCACATGGGGAGCAGCTAACATGCTGCTCCCCATGTGGAAAAGCAATCGGCTTTGATTCATTGAAGCGAGAGCAGGTTTCCTAGCCTTTGTAACTGCAAGATGACGCAGTGCACAGGGGTTCAGTTATTGCCACCCCCCCACGGGATACTGGCCTCAAACTTGGTGAGAGGGCAGGGCAGGCCTTAGGAGCTGTGGAAAACCACCACATGTGTTGCAGAACCTTATGGAGTCCAGAGGAGCTCAGGCTCAGCAGACCGGCCGACTTAGTTGGGGTGCCTGCGAATGCAGGGGAGTGACTCCTTCACTCCAAAGGAGATTCCTACAGATGTCTTTGATGCCCACAGGCCTTGGAAGGTTCCTGTATGGTGCACAGGCACAGACGTTGCAGCAGACTGGAAGGGAGACAAAGTCAAGCCCGTACAAAGTCCAGCGAAGTCCAGAGTGGTAGAAGAAGAGGTGATGTCTGATCTGAATCTCCCCCATGACAAATATAAGCCCACCCACAGGTAAGCCCTTCAGTACCATCAGGAAAGGGCGAGACCGATTCAGGGGACCCTCCCAGAGGAGGGTCTGGACAGGGGGGAGGTTACTCCCATGTCCTTTATCTAGGTTCATGCCAGAGCGGGAGCCAAAGGCTCCTAAAGCTGGTTTGTAAAGGACTATGCATGGAGACACCAAATGTGACCCTCATACAGACTGAGTGGTGCTGGCAAATGCACCCACCCAGTCCCAATGCACTAAATCCGGTCTGGGGGGTGGTCACACTTCCGTGTGACAGGATGCCTATTGTTCTGCCTTCCACTGCTTATGCTTGGCTCAGCAGCTGGAGGGCAGAATCATGTCTCTGGTCAGCAGCAACCATTTTGTGCTGTCCGGGTCAAGAAGGCTGGTAACGGGAGCACTGAGCGCCTAACGGAGGGCTCGCCCGGTGCTTGGAATCATACCTCCACACTGTTTACGGTGTGGGGGTATGATTCCAACATGTTTGATTGTAAACATGATAAGATTCGTTGCAGGCATTTTCGAGATGGTCATTGGGTAATTATTCTGTGCCCCTCTATATGGTGTATGGCTGCTTTACTGACAACCCGGGAGAATGGACTCCGTAGGCTGTAGGGATGTCCTGCTCATGAAGGGGCACCCTCTCACTTAGAACCAAGCACCCTGCCTTTAGGATTACAAAGGGCTGCTATATGGGTGACTTATAGTTTTTAAGTGTAGTGACCCTAGATATAGGAAACCCATATCTTTAGTAAGTGGTTCTAGCCCCAGCTTACACAGGCTGCAATGGCAGGCCTGTAGGTACAGTTTGAATGATCTGCCATGGGTGGCATAATACATGCTTTAGCCCATGGGGGACCTCTGGGGTACCTATGCCCTGGGTACCTTGGTGTCTGTTATTAAGGATGTTCTCCCTCGTTAACAAATTATGCAGTCCCTCAAAGTCCTGCACCTTGCTTCCATGAAGCCAGCCTTCCAGAGCCTTAATAGCACTATCTATAAAATCAACCCAGTCTTGAGTGGGTGCCTTCTGGGTGTCTCTGAACTTAATCCTATTTTGCTCAGTAATTAAGGCAAACCCATCTATGAGGGCAGTTTCAAGACAGTGTAGTTATCCACATCCTCTTCTCTAAGAGTGAGGAACGTGTCTCTTCCCTTGTTAGCAAAGGAGAGCCACAGTATAAGTGCCTGTTGCCCTTCAAGGACCTTCTGAACTTTACTGGTCCTCTCCAAGGCAGTGATCCATTTGTGAATGTCACCCCCCTCCTGGTAAGGAGGGACTTTCCTGCTCAGGTTCCTAGTGTCAAAAGAGGGATGCTGGGGCTGCCACTATGGGACTCTAGTCCCAAATAAATTATTGCTGTACTTCTAAGGCCTCCTTGTCAAGGGCCAACTGATCCTTCCTGAGTCTGAGTCTCAGTTTCTTCAGGTGGATCCTTTGGTATTCCCTATCTATGGAGTCATCCCTCTTGTTAGAGATGGACGTTCCTACAGAAGCTTCTGAGGCAGTGGACTCTGCAGAGGAAGATCTAGTCATCCTCTGCCTATCTTGAACCCTCCCATGTGGAATAAAGGGGGACCTACTTCTAGGGTCACCCTGTGTGCCATCTGCACTATCCTCTGGGGGATCTGAGTTCTCCAGGGGCGAACCATTTGACGCCTCTTGGGGTCAGAATCTAGATCAAATAAGGGGTTCCCTCCTGACTCTACTTCTGTCCTTTGCCCACCCACTAGGTTCTTCTCCTCTGACCCATCAACTTTCTGGAGGTCATATTGAAGTAACACCTCTAAGAGGAGTTGAGCGCTAGAGCCTTTCCCTGTCTTAAGTATCCGAGAGGAACACAGGGCTCTCAGTTCCTGGAACGTGAAGCCACTGTATCTAGAGGGCAGAGAGCCATTGGCTTTTCCTATTAGAGACATACTAGGTGTAGTGTGGTGTTGCACCTACGTAACCTAATGGGACTTAAACTTCATAAGATTGGAGAAAGAGTGTGCTAAGCCCTTAACAACCAATCTATAAGTTCAGTAGAACATGCCTGTCTATAAAATATTATATGTGCCTACATTTTAGTGATGGTTTTTCCATTAGACCACACTCAGATTAGCTGGTAAACTGGTGCAAGCTTGAATCCTAATTGCCGCACACCACTGTAGGAGGCTGTTTTAGTATATGATGCAAACGTATGTAAGTGTAGCACCCTGCACTAATCCAGGTGACCATTATGGGGATTTTAGTGGTTTAGACAACCTTAGAGGAGGCTCTCTCAGTGGTAGCTGTGGAGTGCAGCCTTCAGGCTTAGTCTAGGAGGAGTGCAAAGCAACTTGGTTTACCAGTATCCATTTTTTAGCATACGCTAAGTGAAAAAGAAACAAACTGTGTACTTATAATCACTCACTAACACTATAAAATATCTTCTACCCGGAGATATACTGACAATGAACACAATACTTCAATAAAGAACAATAAGCAGCACATTGGTCCACACGGGGAGACCAAACCATATATCAAAATAGTGGAATACGAACCACAACAGTAGATGAGACTGGACCCAGTAGGGGTAGTGAGTTGGGAACCCAAGATACAACCCCAGATGAGTGTCTAGGTACCCCACAATAGATTTATGCCAAGAGGATAAATGACCACATACTCAATACTACTCAGGGTATGGTGCAGGTGCAGTCTTGAAGAGGAAAAGACCCTTCCCAGTGGACCCCGAAGAGACCCAGTGGAAGGCAGACAGTTAAGGAGCCACCCCACCCGTTGATACCCTCGGAATCAGGATATCTACAACTACTGTCAAGCACAATCGAGGAATTCAGGACGAGACCACTGTTGCCGAAGGAAGAAAGAGTCTGTTGGAACCAAGGTGCAGGTTTGTGTTGAAAAGTACCTGAAAGCAGAGGGGACAGGGCCTATGCCACACTGGGATGTCCAGGAGGCACAGAAGATGAAGGTCACTCGAGTTCAATGAAACAGGTCAGTTGATGAGGAGGCTTCAAGCACGGGTACACCGAAGGGGTAGCTCTGCCCAAGCCACTGTGATGCTGAAGACGTCAGAATCCGTCCATACAACCAACCGCATCGACACAGGCCAGTTATAGCAGGGACATACTCGTTGACAGAGCCTTTCGATGCGTCTGACTCCTTTGAGTCAAGTCGGTTGTGGTAAGCGATGCAGTTACCACGTGATGAAGCGATGCAACGACGCGATGCACAGGATATTTGGTTGCAGGGCGCTCTACGAGGGATGCTGGCCTCAACTCGACGAGAGGACAACTCAGGCCTCAAGAGAAGGCAGAACCACCACCTGTGTTGCTGAGCTTTTTGGAGTCCATGGGACCCCAAGATCAGCAGATCGGTCGATCGTGTTATGGTGCCTGCGGATGCAGGGGAGTGACTCCTTCACTCCAAGGGGGATTTCTTTGGATGTCTTTAAATGTCCAGAGTCCCAGGACAGAACCTGTATGGAGCACAGACACTGATGGTGCAGAGGGTTTGCAGAAGGATGAGGTCAGGAGCAGACGGAGTCTTCTCATTTGCAGTCTTGGTCCCAAAGCAAAGGACGGTGCGATTAGTCTGGCAAGGTCAGCAGAACTCGGCCAGGATGTCCCGGAGGTAAAAAATGAAGTGGAGTTTGAGCTGAATCGAATCCCACAATGAATCCCTCAGGAAAGTATTGGTATGATTCAGGGGTCCCTCCCAGAGGAGGGATCGGACAGTGGGGAGGATACTCCCATGTCCTTTGTCAAGTTTTGAGCGGGAGCCACCAGCTCCTTGAGCTAGTTTGCACTGGATTATGCAAGAAGGGCACCAAATGTGCCCTTCCAGCAGACTATGTGGCGCTGGCAAGCGCCCCTACCCTGGCCTACTACACGAAATCCAGTCTGGGAGGAGGTTGACAGGAAACCTATTGTCTTACCTTCCCCTGCTCGGGCTTGGCCCAGCAGCAGTAGGGCAGAATTGTGTCTGTGGTCAACAACCGCCGTTGGTTGATGTCAGGCTTGATAAGATCGGTCCCAGGAGCTGGGAGTGTTTCCTGAAGGGACCCTACTGTGGATGGAATCATACCTCCAACACCGGATACAGTGTTGGGTTATGATTTCAACATGTTTGATACCAAACATGCCCAGGTTCATTCCAGCCAGTTTAGAGGTGGTCATCACATAATGGTGCATGGCCACTCTATATCGTAATGGCTGATTCACTTACAAAGTCTGGAGAATGGGCAACGGGGTTTGTAGGGTTGGTCTGCTCATGCAGGCCCACTCTCACACTCAGAACCGAGCACCCTGCCTTTAGGACTGAAATGCCGGCTAGAGGGGTGATTTATAGGTTTCAAGTGCAGTGATGTACGATATAAGGGAACTTATATCTTTTGTGAGAGGTGCATGCATCAATTCACACAGGCTTCAATGGAAGGACTAAGGTCAGAGTTTGGAGGGTCCCTTATGGGTTGCGTATCACATGCTGCAGGCCATGGGGGACCACTGGTGTACCTAGGCCCTAGGTGCCTTAGTTCCATATACCAGGAACTTACCAGGATACACCAGCAGCACCAATTAGGAATGTACCAAGGTACTCACCCTAGCCAATTTAGGGAGGAAGCACAGTAACTGGGGTCCTGATTAGCAGGAACTCAGTCAGGCTAGTCAGAAAAACATAATGACACCAGCAAAAAGTAGGGGTGACCATGAAAGCAGATCCTACTTTCTGACAGTCCTCTTTCCACATTTAATTGTTCTCACACGGCATGTTTCAGTTTTCTCTTATTGAATGTTTATGTCTTCTATTACTGTATTATTTGTTGTGTTCTCTTACCGCATGTTTTAGTGTTCACTTACCATATCTTTCAGTGTTCTATTACTGCAATATTTGGTGTGTTCTCTTACCACATGTTTTTGTATTCTCTTACCGCTTGTTTCAATGTTTTCTGACCATCTGTTTTAGTTTTCTCTTTCTGTATGATTCAGTGTCTTCTTACCACATGTTTCAGTTTTCTCTTACTATATGATTCAGTGTTCTCTTACCACATGTTTCAGTGTTCTCCTACTGCATGTCTCAGTGGTCTCTTACCACATGTTTCAGTATTCTCTTAGTACATGTTTCATTGTTTCTTACACCGCATGCTTTTAGTGTTCTATTACCGCATAATTCAGTGTAGTTTTATACAACGCTTATTGTTCTCTTACCACAGTTCATTCTTCTTTTATCGAATGTTTAAGTGTTCTGTTACCACATGTTTTAGTGTTTCGTACCGAATATTTAAGTATTCTCTTACCGCATGTTTCAGTGTTCTCATACCGCATGTTTAGTGACCTCTTACCTCATGATTTGGTGTGTTTTTAATGTATGTTTCAGTATTCTCTTACTGCATGTTTCAATTGTCTCTTATAGCATGTTGTAGTGTTCTCTTGCTGCATGATTCAGTGTATTCTCTGACCACATGTTTCAGTGTTTTCTTACAGCATGTTTTAATGTTCTCTTACTGCATTTTACAGTGTTCTTTTTATGCGTTTCAGTGTTCTCTAACCACATGCTTCAGTGTTTTCTTACTGCGTGATTCAGTGACCTGCCTTGCCATACGCTTAAGTGTTCTCTTAATTAATGTTTTAGTGTTCTCTTAACACATGGTTCAGTGTGTTCTCTTACTACATGCTTTAGTGTTTCATTACTGCATGTTTCTGTGTTCTCTAATCATGATTCTGTGTTCTCTTACTGCATTTTTCAGTGTTCTCGTACCGCATTTTTCCATGTTTTCTTACCGCATGTTTAAGCTTTCTCATACCACGTACTTCAGTGTTCTGTTACAGCTTAATTCAATATGCTTTTTTGCCACATTTCAGTGTTCTTTTACTGCATGTTTTAGTTTTCTTATTGCATGATTCAGTGTATTATCTTACTGCGTTTTAGTGCTTTCTTACTGCATGTTTCAGTGTTCTCTTATTGAATGTTTAAGTGTTGTCTTACCTCATTTTTCAGTGTTTTTCACCACATACTTTAGTGTTTGCTTACTGAATAATTTAATGTGCTGTCTTACCACATTACAGTGTTCTCTTATTGAATGTTTTAGTGTTCACTTACCATATGTTTCAGCGTTCTCCTACTGCATGTTTCAGTATTCTCCTACTGGATGTTTTAGTTTTTACTTACCGCATGTTTCAGGGCTCTCTTACCATATGTTTCAGCGTTCTCCTACTGCATGTTTCAGTATTCTGCTACCAAATGTTTTGGTGTTCTCTTACCACTTGTTTCAGTGATCTCATACCGCAGGTTTCAGTGCTCTCTTACCACAGGTTTTAGTGTTCTCTTACCACATGATTCAGTGTATTCTCTGACCACAATGTTTATTATTCTCTTACCATGTGTCAGTTTTCTCTCACTGCATGTTTCTATATTCTCTTATTGAATGTTTAAGGTTTCTCTTACTGCTTGATTTGCTGTGTGCTCTTACCACATGATTTAGTGTTATTCTACCGCATGTTTCAGTGTTCTGTTACTCCATGATTTGTTGTATTTTCTTACCACATGTTTTAGTGGTCTCTCACTCTATGATTCAGTGTATTTTCAGACCACATTTTAGTGTTCTCTTACCATGTTTTGGTGTTATCTTATCAAATGTTTCAGTATTCTCTTACCACATATGTCAATGTTTTCTTACTGCATGTTTCAGTGTTTTCTTATTACATGTTTCAGTGTTCTCTAACCACATGCATCAGTGTTCTCTTACTGCATGATGCAGTGTGCTCTCTTGGCACTTTTCAACGTTCTCTTAATAAATGTTTTAGTGTTTGCTTTTGGCATGTTTTAGTGTTTTCTTACCATGTTTCCGTGTTCACTCAGCGCACGTTTTAGTGTTCTCTTATCGAATGTTTATGTGCACTCTTACCAAATGTTTCAGTGTATTCCCGGACCACGTTTTAGTCTTCTTTTATCAAATGTCAGTGATGTCTTATTGAATGTTTAGGTGTTCTCCCACCACGTTTCAGTGTTTTCCTTCCCACATATTTCAGTATTCCCTTTCTGCATGATTCAGTGTGCGGCCTTGCCACCTGTTTCAGTGTTCTGTTACTGCGTGTTTTAGTTTCTCTTACTGCATGTTTCAGTGTTCTTTTACTGCATGATTTGGTGTGTTCGCTTTAAATGTTTTAGTGTTCTCTCACAGCATGATTCAGTGTATTCTCTGACGGCATGTTTTTGTGTTCTCTTACTATATAGTGTCCTATTACCACCTGTTTCAGTGTTCTGTTACTGCATGTTTTAGTTTCTCTTACTGCATGTTTCAGTGTTCTTTTACTGCATGATTTGGTGTGTTCGCTTTGCATGTTTTAGTGTTCTCTCACAGCATGATTCAGTGTATTCTCTGACTGCATATTTTTGTGTTCTCTTACTACATAGTGTCCTATTACCACCTGTTTCAGTGTTCTGTTACTGCGTGTTTTAGTTTCTCTTACTGCATGTTTCAGTGTTCTTTTACTGCATGATTTGGTGTGTTCGCTTTGCATGTTTTAGTGTTCTCTCACAGCATGATTCAGTGTATTCTCTGACGGCATGTTTTTGTGTTCTCTTACTATATAGTGTCCTATTACCATCTGTTTCAGTGTTCTGTTACTGCGTGTTTTAGTTTCTCTTACTGCATGTTTCAGTGTTCTTTTACTGCATGATTTGGTGTGTTCGCTTTGCATGTTTTAGTGTTCTCTCACAGCATGATTCAGTGTATTCTCTGACGGCATGTTTTTGTGTTCTCTTACTATATAGTGTCCTATTACCACCTGTTTCAGTGTTCTGTGACTGCGTGTTTTAGTTTCTCTTACTGCATGTTTCAGTGTTTTTTTACTGCATGATTTGGTGTGTTCTCTTTGCATGTTTTAGTGTTCTCTCACAGCATGATTCAGTGTATTCTCTGACGGCATGTTTTTGTGTTCTCTTACTATATAGTGTCCTATTACCACCTGTTTCAGTGTTCTGTTACTGCATGTTTTAGTTTCTCTTACTGCATGTTTCAGTGTTCTTTTACTGCATGATTTGGTGTGTTCGCTTTAAATGTTTTAGTGTTCTCTCACAGCATGATTCAGTGTATTCTCTGACGGCATGTTTTTGTGTTCTCTTACTATATAGTGTCCTATTACCACCTGTTTCAGTGTTCTGTTACTGCGTGTTTTAGTTTCTCTTACTGCATGTTTCAGTGTTCTTTTACTGCATGATTTGGTGTGTTCGCTTTGCATGTTTTAGTGTTCTCTCACAGCATGATTCAGTGTATTCTCTGACGGCATGTTTTTGTGTTCTCTTACTATATAGTCTCCTATTACCACCTGTTTCAGTGTTCTGTTACTGCGTGTTTTAGTTTCTCTTACTGCATGTTTCAGTGTTCTTTTACTGCATGATTTGGTGTGTTCGCTTTGCATGTTTTAGTGTTCTCTCACAGCATGATTCAGTGTATTCTCTGACGGCATGTTTTTGTGTTCTCTTACTATATAGTCTCCTATTACCACCTGTTTCAGTGTTCTGTTACTGCATGTTTTAGTTTCTCTTACTGCATGTTTCAGTGTTCTTTTACTGCATGATTTGGTGTGTTCGCTTTAAATGTTTTAGTGTTCTCTCACAGCATGATTCAGTGTATTCTCTGACGGCATGTTTTTGTGTTCTCTTACTATATAGTCTCCTATTACCACCTGTTTCAGTGTTCTGTTACTGCATGTTTTAGTTTCTCTTACTGCATGTTTCAGTGTTCTTTTACTGCATGATTTGGTGTGTTCTCTTTGCATGTTTTAGTGTTCTCTCACAGCATGATTCAGTGTATTCTCTGACGGCATGTTTTTGTGTTCTCTTACTATATAGTCTCCTATTACCACCTGTTTCAGTGTTCTGTGACTGCGTGTTTTAGTTTCTCTTACTGCATGTTTCAGTGTTCTTTTACTGCATGATTTGGTGTGTTCACTTTGCATGTTTTAGTGTTCTCTCACAGCATGATTCAGTGTATTCTCTGACGGCATGTTTTTGTGTTCTCTTACTATATAGTCTCCTATTACCACCTGTTTCAGTGTTCTGTTACTGCGTGTTTTAGTTTCTCTTACTGCATGTTTCAGTGTTCTTTTACTGCATGATTTGGTGTGTTCGCTTTAAATGTTTTAGTGTTCTCTCACAGCATGATTCAGTGTATTCTCTGACGGCATGTTTTTGTGTTCTCTTACTATATAGTGTCCTATTACCACCTGTTTCAGTGTTCTGTTACTGCGTGTTTTAGTTTCTCTTACTGCATGTTTCAGTGTTCTTTTACTGCATGATTTGGTGTGTTCGCTTTAAATGTTTTAGTGTTCTCTCACAGCATGATTCAGTGTATTCTCTGACGGCATGTTTTTGTGTTCTCTTACTATATAGTCTCCTATTACCACCTGTTTCAGTGTTCTGTTACTGCGTGTTTTAGTTTCTCTTACTGCATGTTTCAGTGTTCTTTTACTGCATGATTTGGTGTGTTCGCTTTAAATGTTTTAGTGTTCTCTCACAGCATGATTCAGTGTATTCTCTGACGGCATGTTTTTGTGTTCTCTTACTATATAGTGTCCTATTACCATCTGTTTCAGTGTTCTGTGACTGCGTGTTTTAGTTTCTCTTACTGCATGTTTCAGTGTTTTTTACTGCATGATTTGGTGTGTTCTCTTTGCATGTTTTAGTGTTCTCTCACAGCATGATTCAGTGTATTCTCTGACCGCATATTTTTGTGTTTTCTTACTACAGTGTTTGTTCTATTACCACATGCTTCAGTGTTTCCCTACAGCATGTGTCAGTGTTCTCTCACTGCATGTTTCAGTGTTCTCCTACAGCATGTTTCAGTGTTCTCTCACCACATGTTTCAGTGTTTTCATACCACATTTTTCAGTGTTCCCTCACCACGCCCTCACCACGTTTCAGTGTTTCCCTACTGTATGTTTCAGTATTCCCTCCTCGCATCTTTCAGTGTGTTCCTACATCGTGCCTCAGTGATGTCTTACCCCGTGTTTCCGTTTTCTCTTAGGGCGTGTTTCAGTGCTCGCTTACCGAACGCTGCAGTGTTCCTTTACGGCAGGTTTCAGTGTTTTCCTACAGTGTCCTATCACATGCTCTGTGCTCTCTTCAGGGTTCCCTCCTTGCATGTTTCAGTGTTCCCCCACCGCATGTTTCAGTGTTCTCTCACCGCATGTTTCAGTGTTCCCCCACCGCATGTTTCAGTGTTCCCCCACCGCATGTTTCAGTGTTCTCTCACCGTATGTTTCAGTGTTTTCCTACCCTTTGTTTCAGTATTTCCTCTTCGCATCTTTCGATGTTTGCCTACATCGTGCCTCAGTAATGTCTTACCCCGTGTTTCAGTTTTCTCTTAGGGCGTGTTTCAGTGCTCGCTTACCGAACGCCTCAGTGTTTTTTTACGGCAGGTTTCAGTGTTTTCCTGCAGTGTCCTAGCACATGCTTTGTGTTTTCTCGCCGCATGCTCCACATGATTGGCTCTTCAGTTCACACCCCCGTCCCCAGAGGCTGAGACGCGTCACGCTGGCCCCGCCTCCCTCCATGTCTCGGGCTCAGCAGGTCCGTGCACACCTGGCGGCGCGCGGGGAGGTCGCACAGGTATGCCCCTGGTATGTGAGCAGTGAATGAACGTGATTCATGGTGAGGTGGGGGAGCTGCAAGGGTGGGAGTGAGTCAGTGGGGGGAGGAGAGTGCAGCAGAGAGCGCCTAGAGGCGCAGACCCGCTGCGATTCCGATCACACCGAGCCTGCGCTCTGTACCACAGCCCGGCCACAGCTTGGGGTTAAATGGGTCTGTTTTTGTAAACTCGTTATCAGGTGCGTGCGGGTCTTGTGCGTGTCAGGGCTCAGGCCTCGTTCATGTCTCTTTCCTTATAGCGCCCTTTCATTTATCCATCGTTATAGCGCTCTTTAATGGATCTATCGTTATTGCGCTCTTTAATGGATCTATCGTTATCGCTCTTTCGCTTTATATTTAAACTTTAAAAACGAGAGCTTTTGAAATGCAAGTTCCTGGGGTGAGGGGCCAGGGGAGGGCCGGTATGTGATTGTGGTGACGCGCGCTGCGAGGGCCCTCGGGGAACTGATTGTTTTTTATTCTTCTAGTTTCTGAGTTCGTGTTTCTTGATCTGTAGAAGAAAAAAAAATGCACTCCTTCCCGAGAAGTAGACCAAAAATTAATAAAGATTTATAGTGTGTTCGAAAATGTAATGACGACGAAATATGACACACGATTGAATGGCCTAATATAATAAGATTTAATATGTATGACGAGAACGCGCCCGCTTATTCAGTCGAAATGAGGGACGAGAAGGAAGTTTCAACTTCTGAAATGGAGGCAGTAATTTTATCAAAGATTAATTCTCACCAAATCGCCCCCCTGTTGTTCCACCTGCGGACTCGGGGCGCAACAAGAGTAGTTAGTCTACGTGGCTACATATTTATTTTTACGCACATTTTATCAATAACTCGTACCTGTGGGAGAAAACAAAG
Organism: Triturus cristatus; assembly: GCF_964204655.1. Lineage (NCBI taxonomy): Eukaryota > Metazoa > Chordata > Amphibia > Caudata > Salamandridae > Triturus > Triturus cristatus. Next base: position 116,333,235 of record NC_140579.1, on the reverse strand, counting down.
AAGCAATGACGATGCGATTAACAAGTGCTGAAAGTACGAGGTTGATGGGAAAAAGGAGGCCGACGTGCCTGTAGCAAATATGAAGAAAGAAACTAAATAAAAGAATATCAATGAAATCAAATACGTGAACATAAAATAAAAAAAACTGTAATGAGCAGGAAAATAAAAGACAAATCAACAAAAAGAATTGGATAGAGTCAACTAGAAAAATAGACTTAAATAGAACAGAAAATGTGCCATCAACTGAAAGAATAACTAGAAAAGGAGCAAACATGAAATAATAAGAAAATGTTTACAAGATAAGGAAAAAAAGAATGAGCCAATAAAATTGGCGAAAATGTTATATATATTTATATATATATATATATATATATATATATATATATATATATATTCACTGAAAAAACCATAGGTTTCACACATGTTATAGTTAGCGGAAATTTTACTGATAAAAAACCAGTGAAATTCCCCCGTTATAGTTAGTGCAGGCAACTATAACTCACGCGACCGCAATCCTCTGCTGATGCTAATACTGTATTTAGACACTTATTTGCCCATGTCTTCTTCCATACATTTTTTGCTATACATATATTACAAATATTTTTTTTTCATAAAGACACATATGTCATCAGCAGAAGATTGCGGTCGCGTGAGTTATAGTTGCCAGCACTAACTATAACGGGGCAATTTCACTGGTTTTTTATCAGTAAAATTTCCGCTAACTATAACATGTGTGAAACCTATGGTTTTTTCAGTGAATTTGCAAGGTTTTTTAAATGCTAATTCCTAACTATAACGTGTGTGAAACCTATGGTTTTTTCAGTGAATTTGTACGGTTTTTTAAATGCTAAGTTACTTTACGCCATTCGAGGCGTGCGCGCCCACTTAACGCAGTTCGTTCCGTGTACGGTTTTTATCAACTTTAATAAGCCCTGTACATTTGGTGGCCTTCGGCCACCAAAAGCACAGGGGGTGGGGTCAATGTGGATAGTGTTTTTTTTATTTCGATTTTATAATTTCATGTTGCCAAAATTTAGTTTTTTTTACCTATTAATAAGCCCTGTACATTTGGTGGCCTACGGCCACCAAAAGCACAGGGGGTGGGGTAAGTGTGGATAGTGTTTTTTTTTTTTTTTTTTTTTTACCGTACGCTTACGGTAAGCGTACGGTAAGCGTACTCGGCGAAATTGCCGAAAAAAAAATAAAACCGTTTTTGCTCTTGGGGGATGTTTGGGGACTCCCTCAACATGACTATGTGGGAGGGAGTTGTCAAAACAGCCCCGTAACATGTTTTTGGCCATCTTGTTTGATAAACAACACTCAGTGCGAGAGACAAAATGGCGGCCGCCGCTTCCTGGTTTCGGCCGATTCGAATGTTTACTAAGATCTAAGAGCCAATCAGAATCGCGCTCGCGCACGCCACCGTACACTTACGGTAAGCGTACGGTAAGCGTACCGTAAGCGGGCTCAGATATATATATTGATTTAAAGGCTATTTTCTCAGAATCTACTGAACAGATTTACACCAAACCTACAAAAGGCACTTCCTTGACCTAGGGACTACCTCTCTGCCAAATTTCTAGTAATTCTGTTCAGCCGTTCGGGCTGTAGCTCGTTCTAAAGGTCCTATGGAAAAATGCATGGGAAAAACGCGTTTTGGGACCCCCCTTTTATCTCAGCCCCCGCTTGACGAATCCCCCCGAGACTTTCAGGGTAGGAGCGGAGCGTAGCGCCCCACCTATTTTGAGAAATTCGCGAGGATTCATCGACCGGCGCCAAAGTTATTCAAAATAGAATGTTGAGGTTTTCCTATGGAAAAGGGGTCCTAACTATAACTACCTACTGGCGACCGCCAGTAGGTAATATATATATATACACATGAAAATTGCTCTTGCATTGAAGCGCCACACACGATGTTGAGATTTCACCTTCTTTATTCATTTGGGCAGCAGCAAAACACAGTGCGCTTGTCCCAGCAATTTAACTTCTAGCCATTTGCCAAACGCGTTTCTGGAGGCATTCTCCCTTCTTCAATGGCTGGCTGTGGAGGAAAGGGACAGCTGACTCGCATCTTGTGCTCGTTTTTAATGTTGAAGTACCGCCCAAGGGGGCGTGTTGTGCAAGGCATTATGGTTCGTGTAGCATTGGGTAAGTAAATGTCCCCAGTGATTGCAGCTGTCACTAGACCTTTCTAAAAAAATAAAAAAATAAAATAAATAAAAAAAATAAAATAACATTAAAAACGAGCTCAGGATGCGAGTCGGCTGTCATTCTGGCGTTTATTAGAAATGGTCCCGAGGAGGCCCCGTTCTGTGGGAGGAACAGAACACGGACAGGATCATTCCACATTTAAAATTAATAATTATTCACAAGGCAAAGCCCAGCGCGTAAGGTGGGGTCAGCGATCTCTACGGCGCTTCATTCTCAGTGTGCACTTTACAGATGGGGCCAAAAATATACAGGGCCTAAGGAGGAGAGCAGTGGGGCCTGCCCGAAGCAGCCATTGGGGAATTGTGTCTCCAAGTGGTACATGGATGACCCACATCCTGCTATGCTTCTACACCAGCACTAATGCATGAGAGGTGAAGGCTGCGCTGCCAGCATGGAAGAAGAGGGCCAAGCAGGGACTTCCAAGAGCTGAGGGAAGGGACCTCCAAGGGCTGAATGAAGGGACTTCCAAGGGATCAGGGAAGGGACTTCCAGGGGCTGAATGAAGGGCCTTCCAAGGGCTGAATGAAGGGACTTCCAAGTCTGAGGGAAGGGACTTCCAAGGGCTGAATGAAGGGACTTCCAAGGGCTCAGGGAAGGGACTTCCAAGTGCTGAGGGAAGGGATTCCAAGGGCTGAGACTGAATGAAGGGACTTCCAAGTCTGAGGGAAGGGACTTCCAAGGGCTGAATGAAGGGACTTCCAAGTCTGAGGGAAGGGACTTCCAAGGGCTTAATGAAGGGACTTCCAAGGGCTCAGGGAAGGGACTTCCAAGGGCTGAGGCTAAATGAAGGGCCTTCCAAGGGCTGAATGAAGGGACTTCCAAGGGCTGAGGGAAGGGCCTTCCAAGGGCTGAATGAAGGGACTTCCAAGGGCTGAGGGAAGAGCCTTCCAAGGGCTGAATAAAGGGACTTCCAAGTCTGAGGGAAGGGACTTCCAAGGGCTGAATGAAGGGACTTCCAAGGGCTCAGGGAAGGGACTTCCAAGTGCTGAGGGAAAGGATTCCAAGGGCTGAGACTGAATGAAGGGACTTCCAGGTCTGAGGGAAGGGACTTCCAAGGGCTGAATGAAGGGACTTCCAAGTCTGAGGGAAGGGACTTCCAAGGGCTTAATGAAGGGACTTCCAAGGGCTCAGGGAAGGGACTTCCAAGGGCTGAGGCTAAATGAAGGGCCTTCCAAGGGCTGAATGAAGGGACTTCCAAGGGCTGAGGGAAGGGCCTTCCAAGGGCTGAATGAAGGGACTTCCAAGGGCTGAGGGAAGGGCCTTCCAAGGGCTGAATAAAGGGACTTCCAAGGGCTGAATGAAGGGACTTCCAAGGGCTGAGGGAAGGGACTTTCAGGGGCTGAATGAAGGGCCTTCCAAGGGCTGAGGGAAGGGCCTTCCAAGGGCTGAATAAAGGGACTTCCAAGTCTGAGGGAAGGGACTTCCAAGGGCTGAATGAAGGGACTTCCAAGGGCTGAGGGAAGGGCCTTCCAAGGGCTGAATGAAGGGACTTCCAAGGGCTGAGGGAAGGGACTTCCAAGGGCTTAATGAAGGGACTTCCAAGGGCTCAGGGAAGGGACTTCCAAGTGCTGAGGGAAGGGACTTCCAAGGGCTGAGGCTAAATGAAGGGACTTCCAAGGGCTGAGGGAAGGGACTTCCAAGGGCTGAATGAAGGGACTTCCAAGTCTGAGGGAAGGGACTTCCAAGGGCTGAATGAAGGGACTTCCAAGGGCTCAGGGAAGGGACTTCCAAGTGCTTAAGGAAGGAACTTCCAAGGGCTGAGGCTAAATGAAGGGACTTCCAAGGGCTGAGGGAAGGGACTTCCAAGGGCTGAATGAAGGGACTTCCAAGTCTGAGGGAAGGGACTTCCAAGGGCTGAATGAAGGGACTTCCAAGGGCTCAGGGAAGGGACTTCCAAGTGCTGAGGGAAGGGACTTCCAAGGGCTGAGGCTAAATGAAGGGACTTCCAAGGGCTGAGGGAAGGGACTTCCAAGGGCTGAATGAAGGGACTTCCAAGTCTGAGGGAAGGGACTTCCAAGGGCTGAATGAAGGGACTTCCAAGGGCTCAGGGAAGGGACTTCCAAGTGCTGAGGGAAGGGACTTCCAAGGGCTGAGGCTGAATGAAGGGACTTCCAAGGGCTGAGGGCAGGGCCTTCCAAGGGCCGAATAAAGGGACTTCCAAGAGCTGAGGGAAGGGACTTCCGAGGGCTGAATGAAGAGATTTCCAAGGGCTCAGGGAAGGGACTTCCAAGTGCTGAGGGAAGGGACTTCCAAGGGCTGAGGCTGAATGAAGGGACTTCCAAGGGCTGAGGGCAGGGCCTTCCAAGGGCCGAATAAAGGGACTTCCAAGAGCTGAGGGAAGGGACTTCCGAGGGCTGAATGAAGGGATTTCCAAGGGCTGAGGGAAGGGACTTCCAGGGGCTGAATGAAGGGCCTTCCAAGGGCTGAATAAAGGGACTTCCAAGTCTGAGGGAAAGGACTTCCAAGGGCTGAATGAAGGGACTTCCAAGTCTGAGGGAAGGGACTTCCAAGGGCTTAATGAAGGGACTTCAAGGACTCAGGGAAGGGACTTCCAAGTGCTGAGGGAAGGGACTTCCAAGGGCTGAGGCTGAATGAAGGGACTTCCAAGGGCTGAGGGAAGGGACTTCCAAGGGCTGAGGGAAGGGCCTTCCAAGGGCTGAATAAAGGGACTTCCAAGTCTGAGGGAAGGGACTTCCAAAGGCTGAATGAAGGGACTTCCAAGGGCTGAGGGAAGAGACTTCCAAGGGCTGAGGCTGAATGAAGGGACTTTCAAGGGCTGAGGGAAGGAACTTCCATCCAAGTGCTGAATGAAAGGACTTCCAAGGGCTGAGGGAAGGGACTTCCAAGGGCTGAGGGAAGGGACTTACAAGGGCTGAATGAAGGGTCTTCCAAGGGCTGAGACTGAGGGAAGGGACTTCCAAGGGCGGAGGGAAGAGACTTCCAATGGCTGAGGAAAGGGACTACCAAGGGCTGAGGGAAGGGACTTTCAAGGTCTGAATGAAGGGACTTCCAAGGGCTGAAAGAAGAGACTTTCAAAGGCTGAGGGAAGGGACTTCCAAGGGCTGAGGGAAGGGACTTCTAAGGGCTGAATGAAGGGACTTCCAAGGGCTGAGAGAAGAGACTTCCAAGGGCTGAGAGAAGAGACTTCCAAAGGCTGAGGGAAGGGACTTCCAAGGGCTGAGGGAAGGGACTTCCAAGGGCTGAATGAAGGGACTTCCAAGGGCTGACGGGAGGGACTTCCAAGGGCTGAGGGGAGGGACTTCCAAGGGCTGAGGGAAGGGACTTCCAAGGGCTGAATGAAGGGACTTCCAAGAGCTGAATGAAGGGACTTCTAAGAGCTGAATGAAGGGACTTCTAAGGGCTGAATGAAGGGACTTCCAAGTCTGAGGGAAGGGACTTCCAAGGGCTTAATGAAGGCACTTCCAAGGGCTGAATGAAGGGACTTCCAAGTCTGAGGGAAGGGACTTCCAAGGGCTTAATGAAGGGGCTTCCGATGGCTGAGGGAAGGCACTTCCAAGGGCTGAATGAAGGGACTTCCGAGGGCTGACGGAAGGCACTTCCAAGGGCTGAATGAAGGGACTTCCAAGGGCTGAGGGATGGAACTTCCAAGGGCTTAATGAAGGGGCTTCCGATGGCTGAGGGAAGGCACTTCCAAGGGCTGAATGAAGGGACTTCCAAGGGCTGAGGGATGGGACTTCCAAGGGCTGAATGAAGGGACTTCCAAGGGCTGAGGGAAGGGACTTACAAGGGCTGAGGGAAGGGACGTCCAAGGACTGAGGGAAGGGACCTCCAAGGGCTGAGGGACAGGACTTCCATGGGCTGAATGAAGGGACTTCAAAGGGCTGAATGAAGGGAATTCCAAGGGCTGAGGGGAGGGACTTCCAGGGGCTGAGGGAAGGGACTTCCAAGGGCTGAATGAAGGGACTTCCAAGGGCTGAATGAAGGGACTTCCAAGGGCTGAGGAAAGGGACCTCCAAGGGCTGAATGAAGGGACTTCCAAGTGCTAAAGGAAGGGAGTTCCAAGGGCTGAGGCTGAATGAAGGGACTTCTAAGGGCTGAATGAAGGGACTTCTAAGGGCTGAATGAAGGGACTTCCAAGTCTGAGGGAAGGGACTTCCAAGGGCTTAATGAAGGGGCTTCCGATGGCTGAGGGAAGGCACTTCCAAGGGCTGAATGAAGGGACTTCCGAGGGAAGGGACTTCTAAGGGCTGAATGAAGGGACTTCTAAGGGCTGAATGAAGGGACTTCCAAGTCTGAGGGAAGGGACTTCCAAGGGCTTAATGAAGGGGCTTCCGATGGCTGAGGGAAGGCACTTCCAAGGGCTGAATGAAGGGACTTCCGAGGGCTGACGGAAGGCACTTCCAAGGGCTGAATGAAGGGACTTCCAAGGGCTGAGGGATGGAACTTCCAAGGGCTTAATGAAGGGGCTTCCGCTGGCTGAGGGAAGGCACTTCTAAGGGCTGAATGATGGGACTTCCAAGGGCTGAGGGAAGGGACTTCCAAGGACTGAGGGAAGGGACCTCCAAGGGCTGAGGGACGGGACTTCCAGGGACTGAATGAAGGGCCTTCCAAATCTAAGGGAAGGGACTTTCAAGGGCTGAATGAAGGGACTTCCAAGGGCTGAGGGAAGAGACTTCCAAAGGCTGAGGGAAGGGACTTCCGAGGGCTGAGGGAGGTTACTTCCAATGGCTCAATGAAGGGCCTTCGAAGTCTGAGGGAAGGGACTTTCAAGGGCTGAATGAAGGGTCTTCCAAGGGCTGAGACTGAGGGAAGGGACTTCCAAGGGCTGAGGGAACCGAATTCCAAGGGCTGGGGGACGTGACTTCCAAGTGCTGAGGGAAGGGACTTCTAAGGGCTGAGGGATTGGACTTCTAAGGGCTTAATAGTCCAAGCAGGAGTATCAATGTAGGGCTAAGACTCTGACACCATCCTTTCATGCTTCTGATTTTTCAGTGATTGGGATGTGCAAAATGGAACTCAAAAACAATGCCTATTCCTGATACCAATGAAAGTTGCACTCATTATGTATTTCCTTTAACGTCTGAAATATAGGATGATGTTGAAATGCAATATTGTTGAAGACTTATGTTCTGCATTTGATTATTATGGTGACGCCCTGACAAGGCGAGTAGGCCTGGCTCTTTATAAACGCACAGCTCATGTTGTGTCATCGTCATAGAGAGGCTGTTCTGCTTTAAGGGTTAGGACTTGTTGCTGTGCAAACCGTCAAAGGTGCCTCTGGCATAGTGGGCCAGGTAGGTTGTTACTTGACCTTTGTGACCTTTTTGTGTTGTGTGGTACCTAGAGGTTGTGCGACTCATGGGCATTTCCACCTGCCAGTCTGTATGTATTATTTGTGAGCAGCATATAGTTTGTGTGCTATAAAGTGCATGCACTGCATATAGATTTAGCAAGTGTTGTTTATTGTGTTGCTGAGTTCTCAGTCTCCAGCCCACAGCACTTCCCCAGTGTGGAAGCTAGAAGACACTCGAGGTGGAAGTCTCTGAGGCCCAGCACCTTCTGACTGCCCTGCCACTCTCCCACATAGATGTTTCACACTGGCGGACTACGCTGTAAAAAAAAAAATAGTTATTCGTAAAGCTACAGTTTTGTATTCACGTTTTTCAGTTGCCCTGCCCGCTACTTGTCCCATACACTAACACATCCCTTCACTCCAGACCTGAGCACAAGCTGAGCTCTCACGCTAACCCTATCCGTGCCTCCAGTGGATTCCATGTACTGATCACTGTGTGGCGCTCTTTTTGCGGGAGTGCATTGATGTTGTGTTGTACATTAAAACTGAGCGATATATTTTAATTATGCGGGAGTAGTCGGAGTAATTTCAGTCATTACACATTACTCTTGTGGTACAAACTGACCATATTTCCGCGATAACGCCAGATTGAGAAATTTTGGGGGAAAAATCCTACCTCAGGTGCACAGGTACAACAAACTAAGAGAGAGCGAGCCACTGTTGACTGCTGCTGTTCATGTCCTGTAGCATTTAGTGGCATCTTCGTGGGGCAAAATGCATCGTCAGGGCCATTTTGAGTGTGATGGAGCATTTCGCACTAAGAACATAGCGCTAAATGCTGGATTACGCTTCTCACATAATTATGCATGCTTACGAGTAATAATGAAGTAATTATGAGTAATTGCACTAGAGAAAGCTATGCCAGCTACTCCAACCCCTAGTTTAGATATAGAGATACTAATGTACGGGAAAGTTGGTGTTCCGGAACACCAATATAGTGAAGTCAGTTTAGGAGGAGCATGTATTCTGCAACCCACATTCAACTACGCATGTTCCATGTTCCTGCGCACAAGGTTGAGTTTTCGCTCCTTTCCTTCGCTCCTTTCCTTCGCCCATTCATTGGGCCCTTTCCATTCAAGCTGTTTTTCTTTGAATAAATGATCAGCTTCTGATAGTTTCTTCTCCTTACTCCTATAATGTATATACTGTTCACAAGCATTGACTTTGTGCCCCTCTCATACATTTCTTTTCAACCCTTATGCAAAAAATGGTTCTGTAAAGTATATTTATATAAAATTAAGTAAAATAATAACGTAATTCTGTGCCTATTTTTCTGGCCCCTCTAAATCATGAATTGCCTAATTACAACTACGGCAGTCCATAGGAACGCTGTAGTGGTGGTGACGGTCCGACACCCACCGCACTGCGGGACCACCTGCAGTATTGCAATTGCGTCAGTCGGACCGCCACTAGACCACGGCAGCTGCCAGGAATCCACGATCCCCGGCAATGGTGCAGCAGTCTTGAGGCCACAATATGCTTAGAAGTGCCGCTGCGGCACCACCAAGCATATTACGAGTTTCCTCAACACCCGCAGTTGCATGACAGTGAGTCTGCCATGAAAATGCTGTTAATGAGGAAACCAGGGGTGCCCTAAAGAGCCCCCTATTGCCTCTGTGCACGTAGATGCATGGAGAGCGACAAATGGTGTGCCCCTTTGTCAGTATGCACCCCTAGTTCCAGGACGGCATGGACTTTATAGTCCATGACATACTGGAACTCTCTGTGGCTGACCCACAGCACTGCTTTTCTTAGAGCCCTGAAAAGCAGCGCCATGGGCCAGCTGCCACGGGTCCACATGCCGCATTTAAACTCGTGATCCAGCTGGCGGTGTGCGGACGGCTTTGGTGGTCTTGCGGCGGGCATTTGTGTGTCGGCCTTCTCCAGGACTGCCAAAGTTACATTCAGGCCTTAAGTGGTATGAGGCAAGTTAAAATGTCTGCATTCCTATTATTACTTCAAACACCGAACACCGTAATTTAAATTCAAGATCATATTGGTATGTTCAACACAAAAAGGTTTTCATGCAATTTGAAATGCATAGATTATCGCATTGAGGGCCGGCGCCATAACCGACGCTGAGCCCCCGAAACAGAACCGGTTTTCGGCACCTAGAAGCGTCCAGAGAGCGGGAAAAACACCCACACCCCCTCCGCGGCAGCCGCCAAAGAGGCAACGGCCTCCCCAGCCAATGGGAGCCCAGGTGCCATACAAGCTCCCCATTAAGGGGAAACCACGAGCTGGGCCGGAATGCGCTGGGGGGGTGATATAAGCCCTGCTCCCCCACGTAAGCTCCTATCTTCTGGAGCGGGGTGGCAGCGTCGGCGAGGAAGTTTTTGTTACCTGTTTTGGAAGATCGAGGAAGCAGAGCTCTGCCTGGCACCGAGCCCGTCCAGCCAAGCACTGAGCAGCACCCTGACTTCGGTCTGCAGCCGAGGGTGTGAGCAGGGACATTACTGCCGGCAGCCGGAAGAAAGGATGACCGGGTGCCTACACTGGCCTCCAGCGCCTTACCGGGACAGCCTGGGCTCGAGGAAACCAGCGGAGCAAGTCCAGCGCCGGTAAGCTGAACATAAAAAAGCGGCCCCCTTCGAGGCGGCACACCGACTGCGGCCGACGACCAGGTGCCCCCGAGGGTGTGAGCAGAGACGTTACCGCCGGCGGCAGGGAGATAGGACGGCCGGGTGCCTACCCCGGCATCCAGCGCTTCACAGGATCAGCCTGGTCTCGAGGAAACTCGGAGTGAGTCCAGCGCCGGTAAGCTGATCTTTGTAGCCTGTTAGCCCCGATCCCAGTCGGACAGCCTGCCAGCGCCAGCCAGCGGAGTGCGGGAGGAGCAGGCAGGTGAAGAGCTGCAGGCGAACCCAGCCTCGCTCGCAGCCTTTGCGGGTCCAGCGCGCACCCCGGTGACAACGAACACGCGCCCAGCTCGCTTAAAGGGGCAGGCGCAGTATCCGAAGCGAAATCTGCAGGACACACACAGGGCCAGCAGCGGAGGCAGCAATAGGCGCAGGAGCTAATCCTCCTCTTGACCTCATGCGCTGTTTAACGGGCGCACACCCATAACAAAGGGGCAGGCTGCTGGTGTGGGTTATTCAAGCAGTAGAACAGCTGTCCCTGTCAACAGGGCAATTTTGGGGATAATCAAATGTGCTTTGGTGCATAAAATCGGTGGCAGCACCCCACCCTGGTTATCAGAAGATTATGTTGGTGCATTGTTTGGCAGCAGCACCCCGCTTCAGTGATCTCAGCAACTCCAGCCAGCACCCTGCATAGGTGCAGGGGGAACACACCTCTGCTTGGTGCATACAGCGGGCGGCAGCACCCCGCCTTGGGCATTTCTGCAGCAGCGCAAAGAATGGCGAAGAGAGGGAATAAACGGCAACAGTAGGATCTCAGTGACCTGCTGAGAAGAATCCGGGCAGCATCGGCGGTCCATGGGAACGACTTGTTGGACGCCGACGAGGGGACAAGTACCCAACAGCGGAACCACATCAGCGCACCTGCTGCCAAGAGGAAAAGGCAGGCTCCAGCCAAACTCGCGGAAGCAGCAGCTCCCAAGAAGGCTCCCAGAAGAAGGCCCAGCCACCTGTAGCCAACGCGGAGGCAGCGGGACCAAGCAGGGGGACCAGGGACACAGCAGCCAGTGGTGAGCATAACAGTGCGATAGTGCAAGAATGTTTTAAAACTATGGCGCCACTGTTGGGGAGACAGTGGGGCACGCAGGGAGCGGTAGCGACAGGAGCATTGGCAGAGGAGGATGTGTCCGGGTTGCCTTGGCACCTATTAGACCCAGGGCATGCACGTCAGAACTCATTAAGGGGCCAGGGCGCAAGAGGTCAGGGGAGATACAGGGTCACCGTTAGCAGCTTGGGGGGGCACAATCACACCGGGCAACACGCCCGCCCCATCCCAGGCAGCAGAACCCTACGTACGGCCATCACCTGGTCCAGTATCTCTGACCACCAGGGCCACAAGTCTAGCAAGCCTCATACCACTAACGGTCAAGGAGAGGATTTGGAGAAAGGAGTTTATCTGGTAGAGATACAACTAGAAGGGCTGGATCTGACAACATGCTATAAGAAGGATGAGGATAAAAGGGAGAGGCGAAGGGAGCACATGGAAAGGAATTTCGGCAACTGGCTAGATGCATTCAGAATCATGGCCTGCATCACAGTGGAGAAATACCCGCGTTGCGCAGCCGACCTATGGCTTTATGAAGCCAACATTCATAATGCACAGACGGATTTCCCGGTCAGTATAATTTGCTGGGACAAATGATTTGTGGCAAATGTGATGTATAATGATATGCATATGAGGATGATGCAAATGTGATAGTTCACCAATGATGATTTATGGCATGAGATACAAAAGTCCGCAAATATACACATGTATTCCTAATAAAACTGTGGCCAACAAATGACCCCCACAGGATAAGTGTGCACGTTGGCTTATTTATAATGAGGAATACAATGAGGGAAGATTGCATTTATGTGGGAGTGGGCAAAGTGCTGGGGATATAGTGCTCACTTAGACCCTGTCAATACTGTCCTTGGCCACAGGCAACACGGATATTGGTGAGAGGTTCATACAGACTCATGGTCACAGACTCACGCAGCTCCTGGTTACAGGTACACACAGGCCCTGGTCAGAGCTTAGAAAAGGTGAACAGCATCAGGGTGACCATATCCTACATCCACTTTGTGCGAAAGAATTCCCAGCACATCTGCACATGGTGTTCCCTTACACGCCTAATCCACCGCAGGCGGCCAACCCTTGCTGCACGTGGCCATCGCTGTGCGCAATAAGGGGCTTGGCTACAGTGCCTGCCTGAAGGCTAGGCACAGCGCCAGCGCCTTGGCAGGCAGTCAACCCCTAGGGTCACATGGTCTTTGGCCATGCACAGCATGGGTTGGTTGCAGGCCCGAATTCCAACCCGCCGAAGTTGGCCAACACCTGCTGCACATGGTCGAGAGGCATGCAAAGCAGGGAATGGGAGCCCATGGGTGGCGCACTGTTGCAGTATTTGCCATTCAGCTGTGCACAGTAGTCATTAGCCGAAAGGCCTGATCAGGACACATTTTGGCCACAGGGCCTGGCTGCATTGTCTGGCACACTACCACATATCTACATTTTTGATGCATAATTCAGATAACCTTGTCACGTAACTTTGTCCTCCAGGCCACATAATTCTAATAGCCCTGACAATTATAAAACTCAGCCAAGTGGTTTGGGGGTTCAATATGACAATGAAATCCATATTTCACAGGAAGCCATAACATATTTTTCATACTTCACAGTCCCATGTGAAAATTATTTTTACCACTGTTTCTGTGCAGTAAAGCACTCAAATATATAATATATATGTGTTTCTTTATTCCACTAGGTCTCTTCCTTGCCCTTTCCGTCTTTCTCTCTTTCTTTCTCTCCTCTCTCTTAAAGAGTCTCTCCCTATCTCTCTCCCCAATCAATTTCTCTGTTATTCTCTCTCTCATTCTATCCCTCATTCTCTATCTCTCTCTTTCCTTCTCTCTCTCTCTCTCCCCCCCCTCTCTCTCTCTCTCTCTCTCTCTATCCCTCTCTCTCTCTTTCTCTCTCTCCCTTTCTCTCTCTCCCTCTCTCTCTCCTCTCCTCTCTCCCTCCACCCTCTCTCTCTCTCTCTCTCTCTCTCTCTCTCTCTCTATCCCTATCTCTTTGTTTCTCTCTCTCTCTCTCTCTCTCTCTCATATTTGTTTTTCTTTCTCTCCAGGTCTCTGTCTCTTGCATTTTCTCTCTAGCTCTCTTTCAACCTGTTGGAAATGGCCCTCTCTGCAGGGTCACCCTCAAACCTTCTGCCTTCGTTCCTCCTTATTTTGTTGAATTCATTTTTGCTGGCCTCAGGACTCTTTGCACTTTACCACTGCTAACCAATGTGTGGCATTTTATATTGAAGTATGTTCATGTAAGCTTTGTATAGAATTCTATCTATGTCATGGATTGTTGTAAGTGGGGAGGTTCTGAAAATGACCAGTGACAAGATTGGCTGACTGGCTGTTGGATGGTTGGAAGTGCTTGTGCCATCTCCTTAAAACATGGCTTATCCCCAATTGGAAAATGTAATTTATAGTAAAGTGCTGTAAATGTGCCCGGAGCATGTAAATGAAATGCTACTAATGTGCCTGCAGCACTGATTGTGCCACCTACTTAAGAAGCCCTTTTAATATGTGTCATGTCTGCCATTGCACAGCCTGTGTGCAGTTTAAACTGCCTTGTCAACCCGTCAAAAAACAACTTTCGCCAGGTGTGAGAAGCTGGCTTGGTATATAGTACACACGTATGTATGTGGGCACCCTGCACTAATCCAGACAGCCCTTATGTGATTATAGTGGTCTTAGACACCCTTAGAAAGCTCTCGAAGTGGTAGCTGTGGAGAGCCGCCTTCGGGCTTAGTCTAGAAGGAGTATAAAGCAGCTATTTTTACCACAACGTAATCTGATAGGTATAGATTAAGTGAAAAAGTACCACACAGTGCAGTTATAAAAATATGTATTTATTATAAGACACTCACTAACACATACAAATATCTCCTAACCAGAGATATATACAATGCACATAATACTTTGCAGAGAAAACAGGTAAGCAGCACAAAATTCACAGTGGTCGCCAGTCGGAGACCAAACCATAAACTAAAAAAGTGGTATGCGAACCATGACTCAAGTCAAGACTATACCCAGAAGACGTAGAAGTGCCGGGGACCCAAGGAACCACCCGAGGTAAGTAATCAGAAACCCCACGGAGGCCATGTAAAAAGTAGGAACACAACAGCGGGCTCAATTCAAGTCAATGGGTAAGTTGTGGTTGCAATTTTGAAGAAGAATGACCCTTTCCAGTGGACCCAGGAGGCATGGAAGACAAATGTCCATCAATGTCGGGTGTTGCAGGAGAGCTGACGATGACCTTGGAGCTGCAGCTGTGCGAGTCAGGCAATGCTGTGGTAGACCAGGAGCCGTTCACGAGCTCTCCCATGTCAGATGTCGAGAGCTGAGTGGTTGTGGCTGTCGAGAGCACAAACAAGCCTTGGCAACTGCAGCCAATGTAGAGAACGAAAAAGGTGTAGTGTCAGGACCAGCAAGGTCCAGGTAGCTCACCACTAGCATGGGAGTCAGAGCAGGCTACAAGCAATCAGGAGAGCCTGCTGAAATCAAAAGAAAGCCCTCTAAGGGACCCACAGGCTCGAGGCACTGGAGTTGCAAGAGGACCTCAAGCATCTCACCAAAGATGCAGGCCCCTGATGCAAGTGATGAGGTGCGGACAAAGATCTTGGTCACTGGAGATGCTTGAGGTTGGAGCTACTTGGAGCTCGAAGATCCTGGATGAAGGAATCATACAAGCCTTACCAACGGCAAGTCATCGCGGTGCACAGGGGTTCGGTTCCTCCAGCTCCAACGAGGGATACTGCCCTCAAACTTGGTGAGAGGAGAAGGCAGGCCTCGAGGGATGTGGAGAACCACAACCTGTGTTGCTGAGCCTTTCGAAGTCTGTGGGAGCCCAGGACCAGCAGACCAGTCAGCTTTGTTGCAGTGCCTGCAGATGCAGGGAAGTGACTCCTTCACTTCAAGGGAGATTCCTTCAGATATCTTGGATGTCTACAGACCTTGGAAGGTTCCTGTATGGAGCACGGGCAGAGACGTTGCAGCAGATTTGCAGGATGACGAGACCAGGAGCAGCAGGATTCTTCCCAGTTGCAGTCTCGGAGCCCAGAGCAAGGTCCAGCAAAGTCCAGAGTGCCCAGATGGTTGAAGAAGTGGTGTCTTGGTTTGAATCTTGTGCCACGATGAATCTAGGGACCCACCTACAGGTAAGCCCTTAAGTACCCTAAGAAAGGGGTTGGGATGATTCAGGGTTCCCTCCCAGGGGAGGGGTTGGACAGTGGTGAGGATACTCCCATGTCCTTTGTCCAGTTTCATGCCAGAGCGTGAGCCAAAGACTCCCTGAGCTGGTTTGAACTGGACTATGCAAGGAGGGTACGAAATGTGCTCTTCAAGCAGACTGAGTGGCGCTGGCAAGCGCTCCTTCCTGGCCCCAATACACTAAACCCTGTCTGGGAGGTGATCACATCTCCCTGTGACAGGATACCTATTGTTCTGCCTTCCCCCTGCTCGAGCTTGGATCAGCAGCAGGAGGGCAGAATCGTGTCTCTGGTCGGCAGCAGACATGTTGTGCTGTCTGTGTCTAGAAGGCTGGTACCAGGAGCACTGAGGGTCTCACAGAAGAGCTTTACAGTGCATGGAATCATACCTCCCACACCATTTACGGTGTGAGGTATATGATTCCAACATGTTTGATACCAAACATGACAGGGATCGGTACAGCCAGTTTAGAGATGGTCATTGCGTAATGATGCATGGCCACTCTATGTATCATAATGGCTGATGCACTTACAACCCCAGGAGAATGGACTCCGAAGGTTGTATGGGTGTCCTGCTCATGGAGGGTCACCCTCACACTTAGAACTAAGCACCCTCCCTTCAGGATTGAAAGGCCTTATTTAGGGGTGACTTGTAGGTTTTAAGTGCAGTGACCTCAGATAGAAGGAAACCTATATCTGTCGTAAGTGGTGCTAGGCCTGTAGTTACAGTTTGAGTGCTCTCCCATGGGTGGCATAATACATGCTTCAGCCCATGGGGACCCCTTATGCCCTGGGTACCTCAGTACCATATACCAGGGACTTATAAAGGTACACCAGTATCCAATCTGGGGTGTACCTAAGTACTTACCATGACCAATTTAGGGGAGAAAGTCCAGAGTCTGGGATCCTGATTAGCAGGATCCCAGTCAGACTAGTCAGAAACAGCATAGCACCTGGCAAAAAGTGGGGATAACCACACAATCAGATGCTACTTTCCTACACCAGGTCCAAACTATACCATTTTATACATCTAAGTCACTCCTAAGGTAGGCCCTGGACAGTTCAGAGGGCAGGGTGTAGTGCATTTAAAATGTAGGACATGTACTTTTAAGTTTTACATGTCCTGGTAGTGAAAAACTATTAAATTTGTTTCTCACTACTGCAAGTCCTGGCTCTCCCTTAGGATAACATGGAGTTGGCTTATTCAATTTTAAAAGCATCGTTTGCAAATGAGAAGAGATAACTGGCTCATGTTTGGTGTCTCTGGAATCACAATTTAAAATCCTAACATGGTGTAGTCAGACTTTAAACTGCAATTCGGTAAATTCCACTTTTCGAAAGTTTACATTTTCTTGCCTAAGCATGTCTTAGGTCATATGACTGGGTGTAACGACTTTGTAAAGACCTCCTAGACAGTCACACAATAGTGGGATTAAGTATGCCTGAATGAGCCATCTGCTGGCAGGATGGAGGGGGATAGCCTAGCACAGCCCCACTTGCAACTGAGTAGCCTGAGGTCTGCCTTCAGACAAGGTGCCTAACAACTCCACAGTATTACTGCAGCCAGCTTGGAGCACAAGCAGGAGAGGTAGGAAATTCCATGCACTTCAAAGACACTGTCTAGAAGGTTCTCCCTTCTTCCAAAACCAGGACACTAGTGTACAAAAGAAGGACCTCAGACACCACCACTTCAGTACACTTCTGAACCCGGGGATACTCTGCCAGGAAGAACTGCATTTTGCTGGACTCTTGTTTTGCAGACCTGCTGCCTGCTGCCCTCTTGCCTGGGAAGAAAGGTCTGAACCTGCATCTCTTGAACCCAAAACCCAAAGTGCTTCTAAGGGATTCATGGCTGGCCTCCTGATCTGAAGCCCCTGGGACATAACAGCCATCCGACAATATTGCTTCTGCTTCTGGACTATGACATCTGTGAGTCTGACCTGCCGAGTGGTACCACCCCAGTCTTAGACCCTTGGAAGTTTGCCTCAGATGCTCTGCCAGCTTGTGGGTCCAGCGGAATTGACACATCTCTGTTGCATGGTGCAAACTAGAGCAGAACTGAAGCATCGCCACTGCTGAATAGATGGGACCTGTTGCAAAGACTTGCATCGCCGCCGCAACCCGCTTTCTTTCGGAACTGCCGCTGCACGACGCTTCCTCGTCACACGCCCTCGCATCGCTCAATAGCAGCCTCAACTAAAACATCAGACTCCACATCACAGCCTTTCAGCTCTTCGAAACCGAAGCATTGCCTCAACTGAACATTTCATCCCCAACACCGGACTTCGCAAAGCAAGCCCCATCAATGGGATCATCACCTTCGATGCAACAGGACCTTGCACGGCAGCCTCGCCGCATTTCCAAGCTGATACATCGCCTCGGCCGTGAGACTTATCTGCGACGCAGATCAACGCAATGTACCGCAAACCAGGATTGAAGTCACTTATGTTCAGCGGGCCTAACTACGTCCCTGTAGTCAGCCCGCGATCTATTTTGGTCGACCTGAACTTGTGACTTTGCCACGGTCCGGCTCAACCAGATATGCACAGTTGGGGCTTTATACATTTTCGCACTAGTTTCTTTAAAAACTTTAAAATGAAATATCTCTAGTTCTATTTATTGGATTTTTGTCATTTTCATCTTGTTTTATTTATTAGTAACTGCTCTATTTTTTTAATTCTGTTGTGAGCTCCTTTTGTGGTGTGTTTTCACTGTTTGAATGTACACAGATACTTTACACATTGCCTCCAGGTTACGCCTGGTTGGCATGTGCCTACCCTAACAAGGATTGTGGTTGCTGCTTGACCAGGGCTCACAACCCATCAACCAGCGACCTAATTTCTTACACAAGCTTTATCTCTCTCTCACTTTTGTTTGCTCTGCAAGTTCATCTGTCTGTCTGTCCGTCCGTCCATCCGTCCGTCTGTCTGTCTGTCTGTCTGTCTGTCTGTCTGTCTGTCTGTCTATCTATCCACCCACTCTGCCCTGCCTCTGTCATTCTTGCCAGTGTAATTTCAAAGGCTATCATCAGATTACAAGCCTTCTGTGATAAACAACTTTAGTTAATTAATTCAAGAGATTACTGTAGAGCTAGATAATAAAGAGAAGCATTTGTCAATACAATTTCTTTTTTGATGAAGTCATAATTCAATCTGAATAGATGTTTCTATGGAGAATAATATTATTGTGAAACAATGCTCAGCATGTACATTGCTCACAAAGCAGTCAATAACTACCCACAATGCCCCTGTGCTGACACCATCTGGCGACAGAGGCAGGGCCGGCACATTCACGTTATAGCAGTCAGTAAAGCTAGTTATTATCCTTTTCCTGCTTTTCAGCGCCTAAGTAAGATGAAAGCTAATATTGAGCAATATTGCCCTATTGTCTGGTCAATTATGCTATATTATTTCTCGAAGTCATAAAGTAGAACAATAGAGTTGTTAAAGATGCCTCACTATTGATTGAATGCTTACAAAACATGCTTAGGTTCAGAGGGAGTTTGAAAATGTAATTATCTGAACTGACCCTGCATTGAGTGAATTGCTGCTAGTTGTGTTTTTAATTATCCTGGCATGGAAAGCTACACTGAACCATATAAAAGGCAGGAGAGTGAGGGGGCAAGTGCATGAACAAACATTGTTACAAAGGGGGAGCGGGTGATTTTAACTTTGTTTATGAATGGCCTTAATCCTATTCTTGATATAATTGATTTTCTAACAAGTATAAGTTCAGGTCAGTTGATCTCTGTGTCAAGTGTGTTTCCAGACAGTTCTTGGAACTGTAATTGGAGGCTCTGAAAAGGGCCTTACTTTTGTAACTGAGATCAATAATTGTGACATGAATTTGCTCATGATTATTCCAAAATACTGAAAAGATAAGACAGAAACTATAGATAAAAAAATCTTTATCTGTTTGTAGTAAAGGTCAATAGAGAACTTCATTTTAAAGTTGTATGTCATAATGTTGACTACAGAAATATCGTGCTAAAAGATTAGCACTGTTCTAATCCTATGCTTAAAAACTTTGCTACAGAAGCAAACAGTAGGGGTGAGCAGTTCTTGGTGGTGTTGTAGGCTGTTCCAAATAAAGGGTTTGCTTTCCACCTAAAACTTGGGAACTAGCCAGAATACCCGATTTCCTTTTTTGCATAAGTTATGTGGCACTCTAAATCTGGAAAGGGTATTGCTTTCATATATATTTATATTTACTCAAAAAAACAAATCTCTCATAACATGCTCCATAACATCATTGATAACATCACTGCAACATATCAAATGACATAATTGTCAACAATACCGTGCATGGCAGGTCCGCCAGTTAAAGTTCCTCTAGGGCACAAGTTATAGTTACTTCAGATAACTATAACTGGTGAATTTTGAGGGGTTTTGTTTGGTAAAAACGGCATGCTTGGTGAGCCTGGGCAAATCACTACGCTACGCTCGTGTAGTTTGCGAAGTTTGCGCTACTTCGCACTACGCAAATTGCACATAGCACAGTGCAAACACGCGTAGCGTAGCGTAAAGAAGCGGTCATTTTTTGCTTGCTTGCGGTCCTCAACGTCAAGTTGGCGACCGCGAGCAAGCAAAATGACATCCCAGCGAGACTTTTTCCTCGTTCGCGATCAGCAACATCTAGTTGCCGATCGCGAGTGTGGAAAATAGACCTCCCCGCGAGCTTCTCAACATGGGGAGGTCAGGTTTCACATTGCGAGTGTTCGCGTATGCTCGATGAGAAACTACCAGTCCACGTTGAGAAAGCTGCCGCTCGAGTAGAAATCTACTCGAGCTGCAGAAAAACGAACGCTTGCACTGTGCAAGATGCAGTTTGCACTGATTGCACAGTGCGGAAAAGCATCCGGCACTGTGCAGTCAGTCCGAACAGCATCTTGCACAGTGCACTACGCAGTTTGCAAAGCTACGCGTAGCCCGCGTAGTGCGAAGTGCACTTCGCTTAGCTACGCGTAGCGCTACTTCACAAACTATGCCCAGGGTTGTTTGTACTGAAATTTTACCTAACTGTAATGTTCCTTTAACCTTTGTTTATTTCAGTCAATATAAATATATATATATTGTCAAGATACATATTTGTAGTTAAGTGAATTAAACCTATACTTACCTATATATGCTTACTTGCCTAGTCAATATTTTTTTTCTTAATACATTTGCTGTAACATTTCTGCAGCCCAATATTTAAAACTTTATATTCCAGTACCATACCTAAAGGAATTGGATTCTATGGAAGTCCATATAAGTTTGAAGGAAGGCTAGAAAAGGTTGGATATACCAAGGAAAAACTGAATATAACTTTTCTAAAGAAATCTTTGTGTACTCAGAGATTATTTCTCTGGAAAGGAAAATCAGGTTTTGGTGCTATTCAGGACCATAACAATATCTGTATAGTGTGAATTGTGTTATCCTTTATTAAACCAAAATTAGTAGCAGGCTGTGCTATTCTATCTTTAGGGTCACTTAGATTACTACCTCTGCAATCTCTAAGTATAGTTTTAAGTGTCCGATAAACCTCTGTTGAGAAAGTTGACCTCCTCTTCTAGGGTAGTGATGTAATAGATGGAAACTTCTTAAAATGTGTGTGAGACCTCTTACCCTCACACCCAGAAGTATTTTCGAACAGCTAGATACCCATACTTGTTAACATTCAGTGATCAAAAAGAGGTAGGATTTTTCCAAGTTTTGAACCCAAAGATTAGTGTAATGATGGTGTCATGACCAATGGCATTACATGACATTAGACCCGAGGATGACACTACAATGGACAATTATCAGAAGATATTTTGATGTGGCCAGTGACCCATGTGACGTTATGGGAAATAAATGCCATGACATCAATTATTGATCTCTGTGGTCAGTCTTTAGAATACTGCAAAATTGAATTACTCAACAGCAAACAGCAGTTCTGTACAGTGCTGTCAGTCTTCTGTACAGTGCTGTCAGTCTTCTGTAGGGTGCTATCAGTCTTCTGTAGGATGCTATCAGTCTTCTGTACAGTGCTGTTGGTCTTCTGTAGGGTGCTATTAGTCTTCTGTAGGATGCTATGAGTCTTCTGTACAGTGCTGTCCGTCTTCTGTAGGGTACTATCAGTCTTCTGTAGGATGCTATCGGTCTTCTGTACAGTGCTGTCAGTCAGGTACTCCAGGACTGTTGTGTGCTAAGGGGCCCAGGGGATATCAGCGCTCAGGTAGGCGGACGGCACAATCTCCAGACTCGGGGAGAGGAAATAACTCAGACCTACGCAGTGTATGTGCTACGGTGCACTGACCCGGATCATCCGGTCCAGCCCCCATTTATTTCCCTGACCTCTTCCGGGTCACAGGCTAGACCACCCACTCCATGGGCATGGGGGTGTTCCCCTCAAACATAACATTCCTCCTTTATCATGGCAAACAAAAACAGACAGTATGGAAGCACGAGAGAGATGGAGGAAGAGGGAGAAAGAGAGAGAGAGAGAGAGAGAGAGAGAGAGAGAGAGAGAGAGAGAGAGAGAGAGAGAGAGAGAGAGATAAGAAGAACGAGGAAAACCATTGCATTTCTTTTCCTCAGTCCATCACAAAACCTTTCAGTCGAGACGACACCGCCGGGTTGGCTCGGAGATGGTATCGGTGACCACCTCGCCCTTCGCTCCCAGCTCCACTGCCTTCAGCTCCGGCTGCCCCGGGCAAATGTTCCACTGCGGCCTCGGGCATTGGGGGAGCAGATCCGGGTGAGCCATTCCCCTCATTGACGACGTCACCCATTGCCTGGCCATCCTCAAACTCTGGCCCCACCTCACTTGGTTGTGCAGGGCATTGGTACTTTTTGAACTGGGAAACGTTCCTGGTGACTGTCTCACGACCCCTCTGGGCAGTGACCATCGTGCCCTTTACTGCCTGGACCACCCAGGGCTCGGGTTCAAAAGGAAGGGAGAACTTCCCTCGGGGATGTCGGTTTTTCACCAGCACCACATCACCGGCCACCAACGCGCTGCTTCTGGCATGGCGCCTCTTGGACATTCGGTCATTCTTGGCCCGCCTCTGTCGGAGGCGTTTGGACACTTGACGATATGCAGGCGAGGATGTTGTCACCTGAGGAAACACATCATTCAGCATCCGTTGGTTACACAAGGACCCAGGGCTGGCCATGGTGGTCGAGTGAGGTGTCAGTCGATATTCTTTTACGAAGTTGTACAGGGCACACTCCATGTTCTGTTCTCGAGATACTGCTATCCGGAGTACTTTGTTCAAGGTGCGCATAAAGCGCTCCGCTTCACCATTAGCCTGGGGCCACCGGGGCGTGATTTTCACATGTCGGACACCTCTTGACCTGAGGTATTCAGAGAACTCATGGCTGGCGAAAGTTGGACCATTATCTGTGCGGAGCTCCTTGATTAACCCGTGGCTGGCCATGATTTTCTCGAACCGAGGTATGGTGTGGCTTGCAGTAATGGAGTCCATTATCTCAACCTCGGGGTATTTTGAAAAATCGTCAATGACGACAAGCATGTGTCGGCCATCTGGTAGGCTCCCAAAGTCTGCACTCACCCGGTTCCACGGGTGAGGAGGTATGTCCTCCGTCAGGATTGGGGCAGGCGGATCAGCGGGCCCCGCCGCTTGGCAGAGCGCACAGGACCGGACTGTTCTCTCCACCACACTGTCCAAGTCCGGGAACCACACTTTGCTCCTCAGGCGTGATTTGGTCTTAACCACCCCTTGGTGCGCGTTGTGAGCAAGATCCACCACCCGCTGCTGTAGTGACCTGGGGATGACTAGGCGCGTGCCTCTCATCAGGCATCCCTCGGGGGACACAACCAATTCGGACCGGACGTTGTGAAGAGCTCTCAACGCCACTTGTGCATCAACTGTACGGTGTGTCAGGTCCTCCAGCAGGGAATGCCACCTTCCAGATCCAACCGCTGAGATCACCCTCTCCCAACAATCATCTCGTTTGGTCGCCTCCAGGATGTCCTCTAGCCGGATGGGCAGAGGGCGAGAGCGTTCCACCACCAACCTGACGTACTCCTCCGTCTCTTGAGCCTCCGACTCTTCTTCTCGGGTGACCGGCCGGGCGTGTCTGGACAGGAAGTCCGCTGGATTTTGTGCCCCGGGGCGGTAGACGACGGTGAATTGGTACTCTTGCAGCTGCAGGATCCATTTCTCAATCCTTGGGGGTGGTTTTGACGACACGCCCATGAAGAGAGGAATCAGCGGTTTGTGGTCAGTGTGAACTGTGAAAGGCTGTCCATACAAGTAGAGGTGGAAGTGGCGACACCCCCAGTGTATTGCAATCGCCTCTTTTTCGATGTGGGAGTACCGTTGTTCTGTTTCCGTCAGAGCCCTGCTCGCGTAGGCTATCGGGGCCCACTCACCGTCCAGTTGCTTCTGGGACAGAACGGCACCCAACCCAATTGGACTGGCATCCACCGACAGTTCAGACTCCCGGGCGGGGTCAAAGTACGCTAAGGTGGTTTCAGCAGACAAGGCGTTCTTGGTGGCCTGAAAAGCATCCTCTTGAGCGGGGCCCCATTCCCACGTGGCAGCGCTCTTTGTGAGGTCCCGGAGGGGTGCCGTGAGGTTCGTGAGATTCCGGATGAACCGACCACAGTAGGTGACCATGCCCAGGAAGCTCCTCACTCCGGTGACTGTGGTCGGGGCAGGGGCCGTCTGGATGTCACGGACCTTTGCGGGGTCGGGCGACACCCCCTGTTGTGAGAAGTGATATCCAAAAAACGCTATCTCCTTTTTGAGGAATTCGCACTTTTCACGATGTAGCGTCAGGCCACTGTCCTGAAGCCTCCGGAATACGCAACGTAGGCGGGTCATGTGTTCCTCCAGAGTCGGTGCATGTACCAGGATGTCATCGCTGACGTTTATAACCCCACTGAGGCCAGCCAATACACTCCTGATGGTGTCCTGAAACACTTCCGCCGCGCTGGACACCCCAAAACTGAGGCGCTTGTAGCGGCGCAGTCCCACATGGGTGGAGAAAGTGGTTATGGCCCTTGACTCGTGATCCAGCAGGAGTTGATGGTAGCCTGCCCGGAGGTCCATCTTCGAGAACCAGTGCGATCCGCTGACCTCCGCAACGATGTCGTCGACCGTGGGTGTCAGATGGCGTTCCCGCTTGATAGCACGATTCGGCAAACGCATGTCCACACATATTCGGACTTCACCTGGTTGTTTCGGTTTTCGGGCTATCACTATGGGGGAGACCCATGGTGTCGGGCCTTCCACTCGCTCAATGATGTCAGCGGCCTCCAACTTTCTCAGTTCTTCCTCTACCTTCGGCCGCAGATGGAACGCTACTCTCCGGTGCTTGAGAGCAACCGGTTGCACTGATTGGTCCACGTGTAGCCGTACCATGTGGTTCTTTAAACATCCTATTCCGTCAAACAGGTTTCGAAACTCGTCCACCAGTGACTCAATATCTTCCAGGTGCACAGCGAAGGCAAACACCACTAGTTGCAAATGTTCCGCCGTACGACAGCCCAGCAGCATTCCCGCACCCTCCTTGGTGACGTACACTTTGGTGCGAACGGAGTGAGCCTCATGGGCGATGTCGGTGGTGAAAACGCCTAGTACCGTGAGCGGTGTGCCGGAGCCATAGGCATACACCTGTATGGACGTGGGCTTTAGGACGGGTTGTACCGGGAAGGATCTCAGCATGGACTGGGCCATTATGTTTATGGACGCGCCTGTATCAATCAGCACCGGCGTCAGGTGTCCAGCAATCGTGACGTGACACTTTGGGGCCCTTCGCCTCGGACATCCGTCCGGTTGCAGGGCGTGAATGACATGGACCGTGCCTTCGTCTTCATCGTCGTCCATATCATCTTCCTCAGCCTCCTGTAAAAGGGCCTCCACCGCATTGATCTGCCGACTTTGGCGTTGACGTCCCGCTGAGCGGCATACTTTGGCCAGATGGTGTAGACGACGACACGCCGTACACCTTTTCCCCTGTGCAGGGCATTGACCTTGGTGCGGGTACGGTCCTCCGCACATGTAGCAGGAACGAGACGATGATGGTGGTTTGCTTTGCTCCGTTCTCTTCGAATTTGCTTTCTTCGAGGTCGTCGCCACCACCGCGTTCACTGGCTCCGTCTTCACTTGACGCTGAAGGGCTGTCTCCATATGTGCGGCACGCACTTTGGACAATTCTTTAGACCGGCCCATGGTAAGCATGTCAGCCATGGAGATGCCGGGCAGTTCAAGGATCCTTTCCCTCAACTTGACGGACGAGCAGCCCTGGATGAACTGGGCCCGCAGCTCGTCGTCGGTGTCCGGGAGGGTACAGGTGCTCGCCAGCTCCTTCAACCGAGCATAGAAAGTGTCAACCGATTCCTCCGGTAGTTGCCTAGCTTGACGTAGGAGGAAACGTTCGTAATCTGGATTGGCTAGGGGTTCAAAATGCGCGGTCAGAGCAGCCTTGAGCGTAGCGTAGGTGTACGGAGGGCCCACTTCCACCACAGATTTGGCTAGCCGGTGAATGGCCGCACCACCCAGATGCAGTAGCATGGGCCGATGTCGTTCGGGCTTGAGGCCGACTGCGGCATAATAGTTCTCCAGACGCTCCAGCCACTCTTTCCACTTAGCCACCTGGGCGGATGGCGGGCCGTCCACTATGAACGCCTCAACCGGGGGCACGGTCGACATCCTCACACCGGATGGGCGAGATGTCCGATGCAGCAGGCGCCGGCGCGGGACAGAGGATGGGCCACAGGGGCGGAAGCAGTCTCACAAGAACCAAAAACCCCTCACCTCCGGCACAGGTAGTGAAGAAATCGCGGCCTCAAACACTTCAGCAAACAGGCCTCAGGGTCCGGGCGGTCAGCTCGGGACAGCGCGCCCCACGTGGCGATCAGAGGCCGCAGGATCGGTCCCCGTGGCCAGACGCAGCAGTCAGGAATACCCCACAGTCGTCCAGCAGCCCAGAGTGCACACCACCACCTCCACGCCAGCCACACGTACTGAACCTGGCCAGGAGTCAGCAGGCTGCAGCAGGCGTCCGTCCGTCCGGCAAACAGCACCACCGGAACCCGATGTGCTGCGAGGAACCAGCAGGCAGCAGGCCGTCGAGGAGAACACCTTCTCACGCGCTGTGCGCGCGGCGCCAGGCCTCTGCGCGTGCGCCGTCACCGTGACGACATCGGCCCCGATGCGGGCCGTGGAGGAAGAGCGGGAGCAGCGAGGCGGCAGGCACAGGCCTCGGAATCGCACACACGTGCGAGGATCAGCGCTCCGGGACAGAGCGGGTCAGGCAGCGCTTCGGCGCTCAGGAGCACACCCGGGCCCAGGAAGGAATGCAGGCAGCGAGGAAGCAGCCCGCGCGGGTCAGGAGGTCAACACATCCCATCCTCGTCGCCAGTTGTTGTGTGCTAAGGGGCCCAGGGGATATCAGCGCTCAGGTAGGCGGACGGCACAATCTCCAGACTCGGGGAGAGGAAATAACTCAGACCTACGCAGTGTATGTGCTACGGTGCACTGACCCGGATCATCCGGTCCAGCCCCCATTTATTTCCCTGACCTCTTCCGGGTCACAGGCTAGACCACCCACTCCATGGGCATGGGGGTGTTCCCCTCAAACATAACAAGGACTAACTGCAATACATGAACTTCAAAGCAGTATGAGACTTTCAGAGACTTTTCGTCCTGCTCACGGAGCTGCGTTTCTCCTCTTAACGGGTTTCATCTGTAGCATCATCAAAAGCAGTCAGTTACTGTAATAATTCTATAGGTTGTGATATTGCCTAAGAAGCAGTACTGTACCTCATAAATAAGTAGGAGTGGCGTATATGGGTCACCTGATCAAGACAGGAGCATGGTTCTTTCACCCCTACTCTCCTAGGATTGACCTGACAGAAGGCATTGGCAGCATTTTGGAGACATCAGTGCTCAGTTGAGAGCGACCAATCTTCAGATTGGAAGCTCATCACGTCCAGTTTTTGGTGGTCAGACAGAGGCTCATCCTGCACAGTCTTAAGCTTGAGGCTCATCTTGCGCAGTCTCTTATCTTCAGACAGAGGCTTATCTTGACCATTTTGATGTTTTCAGAAAAGAAACTCCTCTTGTCCACAGTTCAGTCTTCAGATAAAAGGATCATTTTGCTCAGTCTGCCGTTTTCAGACAGATCTTCATCTTGCCTAGTGTGCTGTCTTCAGACAGAGGCTCATCTTGCCTGGGCCTGGGTGAGAAATTCCGCTCGTGAAGTTATTCCCACTCTGCGCTCCACGTAGCACGTGGAGTTCTGAAAAACTCTGCATTGCAGAGTTTTTTCCTCGCTCCCACTCGCCAACGTATAGTTGACGATCGTGACTGAAGAAAATCATACTCCAGACCCCCTCTCGGCGAGATTTCTTAATGCGGGCTGTCCCGGGTGGTCACGGCAGCTCGCGTTGAGAAACATTCCGTTTGCGTTGAGGAAGCTGCCGCTCGAGCAGTACATCTACTTAAGCAGCAGAAAGAAACAGTGCCTTCTTGTGTTGCGTGTGGTGCCATTCTCGCTGATTTTACAGTGTGTGGCAAGCACCCGGCTCTAAAAATCAGTGAGAATGGCGCGACTCCACCACTTGTGGAACTCCGCATAATGTGGAAAACTTTTTGGTCACTTCGCAGAGTTCTCTGCAACTCTGCTCAGGCCTAATCTTACCCGGTCTACCATCTTCAGACAGAGTCTCATCTTGCCCAGTCTGTAATCTTCCGATAGAGGCTCATCTTGCCCAGTCTGTAATCTTCAGACAGAGGCTCATTCATGCCAGTCTGGGGTCTTCAGACAGAAGCTCATTTTTGCCCATTGTTCAATCTTCAGACAGAGTCTCATCTTGCACAGTCTTGCCGTCTTCAGACAGAGGCTCATTTAGCTCATCAGTCTGTAGTCTTCAGACAGAGGCTCATTTAGGACAGTCTGTGGTCTTCAGACAGAGGCTCATTTAGGCCAGTCTGTAGTCGTCAGACAGAGGCTCATTTAGGCCAGTTTGTGGTCTTCAGACAGAGGCTCATCTTGCCCAGTCTACCATCTTCAGACAGCGGCTCATCTTTCCCAGTTTGCAGTCTTCAGACAGAAGCTCATTTTGCTCAGTGTTCAATCTTCAGACAGAGTCTCATCTTGTCCAGTCTGTAATCTTCAGACAGAGGCTCACTTAGGCCAGTCTGTGGTCTTCAGACAGAGGCTCATCTTTCCTAGTTTGCAGTCTTCAGACAGAAGCTCATTTTGCCCAGTGTTTAATCTTCAGACAGAGTCTCTTCTTGCCCAGTCTGTAATCTTCAGATAGAGGCTCATCTTGCCCAGTCTGTAATCTTCAGACAGAGGCTCATTTAGGCCAGTCTGTGGTCTTCAGACAGACGCTCATTTTGCCCAGTGTTCAATCTTCAGACAGAGTCTCGTCTTGCACAGTCTGCCGTCTGCAGACAGAGGCTCATTTAGGTCATCATTCTGTAGTCTTCAGACAGAGGCTCATTTAGGACACTCTGTGGTCTTCAGACAGAGGCTCACTTAGGCCAGTCTGTGGTCATCAGACAGAGGCTCATTTAGGCCAGTTTGTGGTCTTCAGACAGAGGCTCATCTTGCCCAGTCTACCATATTCAGACAGCGGCTCATCTTGCCCAGTCTGTAATCTTCAGACAGAAGCTCATTTAGGCCAGTCTGTGGTCTTCAGACAGAGGCTCATTTAGGCCAGTCTCTGGTCTTCAGACAGAGGCTCATTTAGGCCAGTCTGTGGTTTTCAGACAGAGGCTCAACTTTCCCAGTTTGCAGTCTTCAGACAGAGGTTCATTTTGTCCAGTGTTCAATCTTCAGACAGAGGCTCATTTAGGACAGTCTGTGGTCTTCAGACAGAGGCTCATTAAGGCCAGTCTGTGGTCTTCAGACAGTTGCTCATTTAGGCCGGTTTTTGGTCTTCAGACAGAGGCTCATCTTGCCCAGTCTACCATCTTCAGACAGAGTCTCATCTTGCCCAGTCTATAACCTTCAGATAGAGGCTCATCCTGCCCAGTCTGTAATCTTCAGACAGAGGCTCATTTAGGCCACTCTGTGGTCTTCAGACAGAGGCTCATTTAGGCCACTTTGCAATCTTCAGACAGAGGCTAATTTTGCCCAGTGTACAATCTTCAGACAGAGTCTCATCTTGCACAGTCTGCCGTCTTCAGTCAGAGGCTCATTTAGGTCATCAGTCTGTGGTCTTCAGACAGAGGCTCATTTAGGACAGTCTGTGGTCTTCAGACAGAGGCTCATCTTCCCCAGTCTGCCGTCTTCAGACAGAGGATCATCTTGGTCACTGTTTGGTCTTCAGACAGTGGCGTTTCTTACTCAGTCTGCAGTCTTGACACAGAGGCTCATCTTGCCCACTCTGCAGTCTTCAGATAGAGGCTTATCTTGCCCTGTCTGCGGTCTGCAGAGAGAGGCTCATCATGACCAGTCTTCACTCTTCAGATAGAGGCTCACCTTGCACTGTCTGTGGTCAGCAGACCAAAGCTTATTTGGAACCAGTCTGTGGTCTTTAGAGTCCTTTCCTGCCCTGTCTTTGATCAGCAGACAGAGGCTCATCTTTCCCTGTCTGTGATCTGCAGACAGAGGCTCATCTTGACAAGTCTACACTCTTCAAATAGAGGCTCATCTTTCACTGTCTGTGGTCAGCAGACCAGTCTGTTGTCTTTAGAGTCCCTTCTTGACAAGTCTGTGGTCTTCAAGTAGAGGCTCATCTTGCTTAGTCTGTGGTCTTCAGAGTCCCTTCTTGCCCAGTCTGTGGTCTTTGATGTCTCGTGTTCTTGCCCTGTCTGCAGTCTTTAGATAGAAGCTCATCTTGACCTGTCTGTGGCCTTCAGAGTCTTTCTTGCCCTGTCTGTGGTCTTCAGATAGAAGCTCATCTTGACCTGTCTGTGGCCTTCAGAGTCTCTTCTTGCCCTGTCTGCAGTCTTCAGATAGAAGCTCATCTTGACCTGTCTGTGGCCTTCAGAGCTCTTCTTGCCCTGTCTGCGGTCATAGAAGCTCATCTTGACCTGTCTGTGGCCTTCAGATTCTCTTCTTGCCCTGTCTGTGGTCTTCAGATAGAAGCTCATCTTGCCCAGTCTGTGGTCTTCAGAGGTCCTCCTTGCCCTGTCTGCAGTCTTCAGATAGAAGCTCATCTTTACCTGTCTGTGGCCTTCAGATTCTCTTCTTGCCCTGTCTGCAGTCTTCAGATAGAAGTTTATCTTGACCTGTCTGTGGCCTTCAGAGTCTCTTCTTGCCCTGTCTGCGGTCTTCAGATAGAAGCTCATCTTGCTTAGTCTGTGGTCTTCAGAGTCCCTTCTTGCCCAGTCTGTGGTCTTTGAAGTCCCGTGTTCTTGCCCTGTCTGCAGTCTTTAGATAGAAGCTCATCTTGACCTGTCTGTGGCCTTCAGAGTCTCTTCTTGCCCTGTCTGTGGTCTTCAGATAGAAGCTCATCTTGACCTGTCTGTGGCCTTCAGAGTCTCTTCTTGCCCTGTCTGCAGTCTTCAGATAGAAGCTCATCTTGACCTGTCTGTGGCCTTCAGAGCTCTTCTTGCCCTGTCTGCGGTCATAGAAGCTCATCTTGACCTGTCTGTGGCCTTCAGATTCCCTTCTTGCCCTGTCTGCAGTCTCCAGATAGAAGCTCATCTTGACCAGTCTGTGGTCTTCAGAAGTCCTTCTTTCCCTGTCTGCCATCTTCAGACCTGAGGCACATCTTTCCCAAGACAACATTCACCCATGGAGATGCCGCTTTCTAATATGTTTACACTGAAGTACCAGGAAGGAATTTCCTTTCTGTTACATGAGATTGACTGATGTATTTTAATTTCACAATGTAATTTATCCAACGGCTGAGTCGGCTCGGCTAATAACTGCTTTGTAGCTCGTAAAGCAGACAGGTGTGCCAGGGACATTACTGTGGTGAAGAGTGAGCCATGCAAGGTGATCCAGAGGGAGGTGGTGTGAGAAACTGAAGTGTGTGAGAGGAGTCAGCAGAGTGCCAAGCAAGGTGAACAGTGATTGGGAAAAATATGCGGGGAGCAGAGGAATAACAAAGGGTAGCGAAAGAGGGAAAAGAAGTGAATGAAGGCAGGATTTGGGGAGGGATAAATGAGGATTTGAAGATAGGGTAACGAGAGAGGAAGAAGAGGGCAGAAGAAACAGCACTATAGGAAGGGAGGGAGTCACAGGAGGAACTAACTGAGCTGGGGGAAGGAGGGGCAAATAATTGGAGAAGTAGAGAGTAGAGGGAGATAGATGGCAAGAGAGCTGTCAGGTGAAGGGAGAAGAGTTGGACACATTATTAAGAAGGGAGAGAGGAGCTGACAACCTATGTGAGAAGATCTTGGCCCAGAGGGACCAGAGCCCTGAACTCTAGAGAACCTGTCCCACTGTGGTGATGGCCTTAGGGCAGGTAACACTTGTTACCTGCCAAAGGTGGCAGGGCACGGAGACAGGTATCTTTCTGAAGCATCACGCATGCCAGGGCTTGACAAATTCTTCCTGGTTTTTTCTAACTCTCTCTTCAAGAAGCTCAAGTGTGTCAGCTTCTCAGGATATCAGAAGACAGGAGACCAGTGAGCATGGCTTTGCACAACATATTCTTATCACAATAAACTGAGTACTGCAGGAGTTGAAGAAAGTTCCTGGCTTGCACATGTTTAAAATGAGCATAAAAACTATGTATTACTCTGAAATTTGAATGCATCTACTTTTTTTACTTCCTTATGAGGGGCTTTCTGTAATAGCATTGGACTGACATTCGCAAAACAGTGTCCGGATATAGTTTCTATCTCTCAAAATCCATGTTTGTCACGAAACAGCATTGAATATCACTGAGTGTACTCAAACCGGCCACCACATAGGAAATGAATGTGACGCCAACGTTTGGAGGAGGCCTGAGATTTGTGATGTAGAAAGCTCGCCTGAGCCCCACATCTACTTAGAAGAGTGTAATCCGGCCTGATGCTTCACAACACAAGAATAGGCAGGAAGGGTTCTGTCATCTTCTCAGCAGGGATGTGCTCACCCAGCTACTGGTTACAGAAATCCTCCAACTCTGATCCTGCTTGAATCCCATCCACACATAGACGACTGACGTGAGTTTGTCTAGTTAAAGGGAAGATCCTCCAAGTTCTTCATCCAGGATTGGGTCAGCAACATGGACTAAAATGTCTTTCAAAGAAGAAAGGAAGACTGAGGCACTAAGATCATCGTTCCATCTTGTGTTACTGCATAACTTCAAGTTCTTACTCCATTTACGAACTTCTGGCCTGGAGTCTGGCCCCTTGTCTTCCCACGCATCACCAGACCCAAGGCGCTACTCAAGGTCTCTCTGAGTCCTCATTGACACCAATCAGAGCAGTTCTTCATGCGTCAGCTCAACTATTCAACTAGTGCAGAAGAGATGCCAGTTCAAGCCACTGAGACACACCTACAGAGCCCTCCACCACCATGGACCATCATGTATCTGCCACCATGTGACCTTCCACCAACCTACCAGACACCTGCGCTCTGCCTCTCCGGCCCGTGCATGCACTCCCGCATTTGTCACAGCCACAGTGGTGGTCGTTCCTTCTCCTATCTGGCCACCAAGGCCTGGAACGGCCTGCCCCCCTTACCTACGAGCAGCTCTCTCCCTAGTGGATTTCAGAAGGTGACTCAGGACCTGGCTTTTCGACTGTGACCGGCCATACCTCAGCGCCAGGATACCCTCAGGGGCGAAGAGCAGCGCTTTATAAACATCTAATTGAGTGAGTGCAGGTTTTTTGAGATGAGGAGATGTACAGTTCAAGCCCATCCCCCCATCTTGTGAAACCTGCAATGACTCCCTGGCCCTGCCAGAGTCCTCCTCAAGAGCTTGCTCTGTGGTCTCCTAGGACATTTCCTTGTCCAGGTTGGAATGTAAACCTAGGCTTTCGAATGCCCAACATTTTCAGCTCAGTTACGCTTCTTCAGTTTATCAACTGACGGAAGATTTAAAAAATGACCTCTTCGCCATCTACGTATCATCCCGTACTCTTTGCCTTCCATCACCCTCTGTATAGGAGAGTTCCACCGTTTCTTCTTTATTTGACTGTATTCATTGTCTCAAGTTCTCTCCGTGAACAGAGCTCGGTGCCCTTCTGCACACACCGGTTGATCATGCATTCTGTTGCTACAAGCAGATCTCCTCTGTCCTCTCTGCCATGCTTGTACTTAATGAATGCCCCTGATAATAATCTTATTAATAATAACTGGCCATAGTTTGCCAAAGTGTGCAGACTCACTTCGTTGTGGAGATTCCGCCTCGAGTGCCGAGACTACCACGCGATTGCAGGGCGTCCTCAACGAGTGCGGAGCCCCTTAGTGATTCAGGCCCTCAGTGATGAAGACAAAATTCTCAAATAGCATTTTGTGTCTTCTACTCGTTAAAGTACAATGCAAATTCTCCAGAAGAGCTGATGGAACCCCATCCCCGTCGGCACTACTCATGAACCATACGTTCAGAGCAGGATAGTTAATGTGATGAGTGGAGTAATCATGGGAAGAGCTGGTGAGTCTTTGCAAAGCGCTGGAATAGTTTACCTTTTCCCTCCAGATGCCCAACACGAGCTCTTCTTCCTATTGTCAAGCCTTCTCTCAATCAGGGGCTCAGCTTCTTGCAGCTTCGGCTGCAGCAGGTCTTCGACTGGACCTGGGACCTCCAGTATGGACCATCGCCGCACCGTGGTCCCGTTGAGGTTGGCCAAGGCGCGCATCGCCCTGATGTAACTGAGGATGCCATTCACTCCTCTGTGCTCAAAGCTGGCACTGAAGGCTTTTCCTCCACATCTGGCATTGCATGGAAACAATGCCAGTCCCTCTCAAGGATGCATAATGAAGCAGGTGCGGCTAATACTGCCACACTGGTCCAGTAGGGCAGCGTCATGCCTCCCCGTCGCGTCATGCCCTTCCAAGATGGTACTCATCCTCTTTAATTGACTGTGTCTTAAAATGGCCCGCCTGCGGTGCGGGCAGAGGAGGATCCTGCCGGGTCGATAATGGAGGTGGCTGATATGATGATTACGAAGATACCGATACAGGCCCAGGGAGGTGCAAGGGATAAAAGGCATGTGCATTATGCATCTAATTGGGATAATGACCCTGAGCTCCAGATGATTATACTGTGACCATTGAGGCGCAAAGCAGTGCTGAGGACACCAACATCTCCAGAGCATCGCCGGCTCCACCGGCCTCTCCAGACTCAGGATGGCTTCAGGGCACGTGGCTTCCAGGATCCACCGTGGGATCCCCCTGCTTCTGCTGGTCTCTGCTATCTTCACAGCAGGTAAGGAGGCTTCATGCAGAGCTTTTTAAAAAGAAAGTAAAGGCATCCAGGATTGGGGACTTTTAGTTCCTGTTTCTCTATGCAATCAGTTTAAGTATCAGCGAATTGATTCTGGGATTTCTTTCAATTTAGTTCAACAGAATCGGGTATCTGGGTCTTATTGTGCAGTAGTTACTGTCTGCTTTCAAGGACTGCCTTTCTCTATCTGACAACTCGCTTTAAGCTTTCATAAATACTAACAGATGAAAGCAAACAAAATTATAATTAATGAGTCAGGAGGATTTAAAAATTATCAGGCCAATTTAGTTAAAATATCAATTCAGGTTGGTCCATAGCTCCAGTTTTCTTCCCTTCTGTCCAATTATTCTTCAGTCTCTTTATTTTATTATTATTATTATTATTTTCTTTTTATACTATTTTTTGCATTTTTCGTTTCTCTACAATTCTGGATTTAGTGTTTCGCGTTAGAGCATCTCTGTTCTATGTTCACTTGAGGAGATGTCTTTCTGGCTTCACTTCGGGAGCGACTCCAACGCATGTTAGGACAATTGTAGAAAATATTATATTCTTGGAAACAAAACTGTGATTTTTCGCATTAAATTAAAAGAAGTAGGGAAATGTAGTATTAGACAAAGCTGGAGGTAAAAGGAAATCAACTACAGAAAGCTAATATTCCGAAGAATTTTATCTGAAAACGAGCGATATTTGGAGCGATTGCTTTTTAAATAAAAAAAACAAAGATGTCCTATGTCATTTTTCTTGCACGCATCGGCGAATCTGCATTTTCACGTTTGTGGAATTTTACCGCGGGGTGGGTCTTTACTAATTACTGGCGGAGCTACGAAAACATTCATGTTCCTGTCCCAGATGCGAGATTTTGAAAGGAAATGTGCTTTTCCTATTTTTTTTTTAAATATGATTGAACGGGCTTTAAACTTTAGAGATGTGTTCTCAAGTAAAATTAAACGAAACCATCCTAGAACCCTTACGCAGAATTAAACAGCAAACATGTTACATTCTATCACGAAGTTTACGGACAGCCATCATTTGCACCGAGATTTCCAAACTGGATCTAACGAGACAAGAACTGGGTTTCCTACATTTGCGAAAATTCGGCATTATAAATTGGCTTTCGTTACTGACACTGGAGGGGGGGGGGGGTTTGTGGGAGAAGGGAAATTAACCAGCTGTCTACAAAACACGCACTTGTACCGTCTTGTCCGTAACAAGCGAACTATATCAGCTCTGATCTTCGGTGAGTCATTTTCTGCTTAGAGGAAATCAGTTTAATTAATTTGTTAAATTTATTAAAATACCCTGCTGCAGGGGTGACATGTTTACAGTGGTACATCCTGGGGCTGGCCGCGGGCACAGATCTGAGCGGAAATGCGCTTCAAGGGAAGTCGAGCGGCGTGCGTGGTGGTAGCTCGGTGGGTCCGTGCGGCTGCGGCGGAGAGTCTGCGTGTGAAACCTTTGAAGTCCGAGCTGCAGGGGGCCTGACTTGACTTTTCATGATTGCACTGCACATCTGGTAGCGCTTGGCGCACACCAGAGGGTCTTTGGTGAGCTATAGAAGTGTTAGCAGACCTTAGAATGTAAGACAGTGGGCTCAGTGGTGTCTCTGCTGGGAGCGGATTCCATTTATTGTTTTTAATATTCCACATACTTTGGCAAGAGGCCCTCAGGGGCTCTCAGATGCAGCGGAGTGACACAATGAGACACCTCTCACAAGCTGAGCCATCACCTGTCGCGACATGCTGTTGCCAGTGTGAGCAATAAATGATATTCGTACACCGATGAACCTGGCCACAGTGCTCATGGTGGACAGGGCGGCTGGTGGAGTGGACGGTGAGCTAGAGAGGAAAGTCCACCTTAAAGCCGATTTCAAAGTGAATATCATGGTCGTATCTTTGATGGTGGACTCAGGGTCATCGTACACCATAATACCCAAACACTTGTATGACACCGTGTGGCCCGAGGGAGTGTTGGAATCTACTGATGTAATCATGGAATACACGGAAGGAATTCTGGAAGGGTAACAAGGAGTGGACATAGGAGTGATTGGCTACATTTCGGCATTAATCAAATTTGGGGGGAGGGAGACCAAAGGAAAAGTGTATCTGGCCGCTGAGGGGCCACCTATTTTAAAATGGTCAGACCAATACGAAGTGCACTTAGTGGTGAAGACTATGGCGACAACCAAGTGATGTTGGTGAGATAAAAATCTGAAAGAAATTCGGAAGCAAATTGATTGGTTTTTCGACAATAGTTTGGGAGAAGATAAGGAATATGTACGTGAGATCAAACTCAAGAGGAATGCTGTGTCAGTAAAGCACGTGACAAGAAAAATGCAATTTTTGGGGAGAGAAGAAATTCCGTCTGTGTTGGTGATGGATAATGGCATACAACTAACCTTGGAGGAAAAGAGATGGTTTCTGGACCACATAGTTGTGAAGCATATGTGTAAGTCATGGTACAATCCACGAGCAAATTGCTTGGTGGAGAGGATTAACATGCTTGTGAAGGATATCTTGGAATTTGCTGATAGTGTGGGGTTATCTATTCAGGATTCTATTAAACATATGTTGTGGGCTTATTGTACTACTGTGAAACCCAGCACTGAGAGGACGCCATTTGAAGTGATGTGTGGTAGACAGCCTGGGACAACATTGGCTCCCTTTTGGATGCGTGATATGAGTGACAGGAAACCAGGATTAGAGGTGCAGGAGAACCAGCAGATGCTCTTTATCGACAAAGGTGATTGGGTTAAGGTCAGGCCTGGTGGTGGTGGTGGTGGTAGTGGCTTCTCCAAATTCCGTGGGCCCTATAGAGTAAAAGCAGGTGGAGGTAATTGGGTCAAATTGGAGAATTTATCACATCGCAGGGGTTCTAGGACTTCTATATATGCAAGAGTCTGCTGCTGGCTGTGCCTGGTCTGATTGGTCATGCGGTTGTCAGCTGATGAAATTACCTTAAACTCAACTTAAAATCCTCTGGTGGAAGGTGAGATTTATTTACAATAGATAAACATTGTGATAGCATAGTGCCAGATATTGTTGTGATAATCTGATGCTGAATATCTTCAGATGCCAGCACATAAGGCTCTTTACGGATGTGAACATTCTCTCTTTACCTATGTTATCGGCTTCTCCTCAGTTTTCTGCTGAGACATCTAGAGCAGCTTCGAGCTGAAGGTGGAAGGAAGCCATAAGACACAGTTTGGCTTTGTGCGATCCAAGAGCTGTATCATTTCACCTGGATGAGGACTCATCTTGGCAATCAATATTCTTACATGACTACTAGGATTCCTGATGAAGTCAATGTTATTGCCCGAAACACGTTGGCCTGAGTATTCTCTATATGAAGGATAAAAACGTTTGTGAAAAACAGACATCAGCTCAAGTATGCTGAATGAAGAATGGATTTGGACTACATTATATATCGGACCTCCACAGTTTTTTGATGACCTTTTGGACATTTAAGATACATATATAGATATTTTCATTTTTGGAATGCTCACCTTTGCAGAATGTTTGTTCTGGAGTTATATAGAGGGTCTCCTGATGGTGGGACCTTAAGGGCTGTAGCACATTGGACCTTCAACTATTTTTGGACTCTCACTGGTGCGGTATGTTTGTGTCATTACTGTTATTTACAGTGTTTTACCCTTGTTGTAGAGTTCACCCTGTTGGTGATCACGTCACCTGGATCATTGGATGATCTCAGAAACATAAATTATGTGTAAAATAATTCCTCAAAAAGAAAGCTTGCGTATGTTGGCAGGAAAAAGACCAGGACACACTAGACTGTGGGTAAAACTGTGGTGTACTTTATGAGCGCGTGGCAATATTGTGTCTTTTTAGGCTCAAGTAAACCTCCCTTAATGCCTTGCAGCCCAAAGCAGGTGCCCTGATGGATAGCGTTAGTACAATTTATCAGAAACGCCTGCGCTAGCCACAGAAACCACGACTTCTGGGGCGAGGA
Source organism: Triturus cristatus (assembly GCF_964204655.1). Taxonomy (NCBI): domain Eukaryota; kingdom Metazoa; phylum Chordata; class Amphibia; order Caudata; family Salamandridae; genus Triturus; species Triturus cristatus. The sequence goes on along the minus strand of NC_140579.1, from coordinate 116,294,578 downwards.
ACCAGCATTGCACTGGTGCAATGCATGATGGGACAGCTTCTTTTGTGAAAATGAGCACTTGGCTGGGCACAGTTTATTGTAAATGTATTCACTCAGTTTCTGGCCTGGCAGGAGCCAATCAGAAAGGAGTTGGGATTAAACATTTGGCCCTGAGCGAGGCAATGAGATTATTTAAAATATATTAATTTTGTAGCTGGCTAAGCAGGAACCATTGACATGAGATGCATGGCATGCGTGTGCAGAGGCATGTAGCAACATGAGGCATGTCTATCTTTAGTCTGTTCTTGGCTCGATAGCATCTTTTGACTCACTGAAATGTGAGTCATACTATATGTTATACTATGTTATACTATTGCAGGCATGATAGTATCTTTAAATAACAATAACATTATATGTTCTGTTACATTAAACAATAACATACCACTATATATCTAGCAATAGCTTTTTAAGGCTTTAATGTTGTATATTTAGACAGAGTGAAAGGATGAGACAAGACAGGTGTTTCTACTAAGACTTGAAGAATTTGGTAAAAAAGCAGATTAAAAGAGTGCTCCTGTCGAGATGATGATTAACTATTGGAAGGTAACAGAGCCGCTGAGGTTTTGAGACTCTCTTGTTTCGGGCCTGGACACCAACTACACTCAGCATTCCCATTAACAGGATCCAGAAGCGATGGTTTTATACCAGTGTCAATTATTCAACCTCCAACCAGGTCACTTCAAGCAAGATCAACATCCGGTGAAACTTCCTGTGAGGGGGGTCTGCTTTTGCTGTGGAAAATGCGAGATGTGTTAGATCTAATGGTTTTAGTTCGCAGGGCGGAAAACCGAGCTGACATCAAGGGAGGCCATGGAACAGATCCTGGAACAGATCCTGGTACAGACGTTGGGACAGATCCTGGAACAAATCCAGGAACCTATCCTGGTACACGTGCTGCAATAGATGCTAGATTAAATCCTGAAACAGATGCAAGAATAGATCCTTGAACACAACCTGGAACACCACCTGTACAGATCGTGGATCCAGGGGTAGATCCTGGAACAGATCCTTGAAGAAATCCAGGCGCACATCTGGAAACACATCCTGGAATAGATCCTAGAACAGATCTTGCAACAGATCTTGGAACACTTCCTCAAACAAGTCCTGGAACACATCTTGTAACAGATCCAGGAATAGATCCTAGAACAGATCCTGGATCACAACTTGAAACCTATCCTGGAACAGATCTGGGAATAGATCCTGAAATAGATCCAGTAACAGATCCTGGAACACACCCTGGAAGACATCCTGGAACAGATCCTGGATCACATCTTGAAACACATCCTGGAACAGATCTGGGAACAAACAGATCCTATAACAGATCTTGCAACAGATTCTGCAACAGATCCTGGAACACTTTGTCAAGCAAGTCCTGGAACACATCCTGTTACAAATCTAGGAACAGATCCAGGAACAGATCCTGGAACACAACCTGGAAAACTACCTGTAACAGATCCTGAAACAGATCCAGGTACAGATCCTGGAACAGATGCTTGAAGACATCCATGAACAAGTCCTGGAACACATCCTGGAACAGAACCTGCAACCGATCCTATAAGAGATCCTGGATCACATCTTGAAACATCATGGTACACATCTGGGAACAGATCCTGAAACAGATCCAGTAACAGATCCTGAATCAGATCCTGGAACAGATCCTGGAACACACACTGGAAATACATCTTGGAACAGAACATGGAACACATCTAGGAACAGAACCTGCAACAGATCATGGAATGGGTCCTGGAATTCCTGGTTTTTCAAAAGAATTATTTTGGCAGTCATGATGCCAAATTATAGATACGTTTATATGTGGCAAGTGTTTATCACCCAGAGAACTGTTGCCAATGTGACGAGTAAGCTTTTACTGCTATATGGACCACTATACAACTTTGATAAAAGTTATTATAAAGCCAGCGACAGTGACTGTGTGGTTACGGTCACTACTCAGTTTTCATTTGAAAGGCTTGTAAAACATCTCTAAAGGGACATTATGGTTCCACTGCAAATCCTAAAAGTTGCCAGTGCCAGTGATTGTATGCTAGGCAAACCATAACTCCCATTTCCACCATGGGTTGCTCATGACTTCACACGCCATCACTGATGACATCTTAATGACATTATGAACAATAGTACTATTGGCCTCATCAAACAGGACCCCATCATTGACATACCTGGTGCCTTCACTGATTGGCCTATTTTTCATCACTTGTTTTCTTTAAATATTGTTCTTTGAAACATTTCTTAAAAAAAAAACTGATCAACTTATTTACGATTGATGTGTAAATTGTTTTGGTGAATCGTGATAGCTATAGAGGTGGCTCTATTATGGTACCTATATGGCAATATGGCGGTGGGTGCCTGGCCATTTCATATTGTGTGTGGTGGCATTTGTTGTTCTATATTGTGTATGTGAGCACAGATTATGGTGTGTGCGAGCAGTGTGATGGTTGCAGTGTGGCCCTATGGCAGTGTGTGTGTGTTGAGATGTATGACTGCAGATGTGTGAATGTGTTATGTTGGTTGTCTGGGAGTTTAAATGTGCATGATTGGACATAATTTGTTTGGTCATATATTATAGTTGTAGTGTGTCCATATGATAGTGTGTGCATGCTGAATGTGTTAGTTTATATCACTGCTTCTGCAGTAGCATCTGACGGATAATATTTGGCTGTACAATGGTGGGAGTGTAGTGTGGTTGCCAAACGCTGGATGTGTTGCTTTATGCCACTTCTTGAGAATGTGTGGTGTGGTTGTCAGATGTTAGAACTGTTGGTTTATGCTGCTGCTTTTGTGGTAGCAGATGATGGTGAATGTCTGGCTGTACAATGGTGTGTGTGGTGTGGTTGTCAGATGTTGGATGTGTTGGTTCAAGGGGCTGCTTGCGTGGTAGCGTGTGATGGTGAAGGTGTGGATGTGTGGCTGTACAATGGTGTGTGTGGTGTGGATGGCAGATGCTGGATGTGTTGGTTTCAGCGGTGTCCAGCACAGGTAAGCATGGTTGGGCAGTGAGTTGTGGCAGGACGGGGTGGGAGCAGGGGGAAGTCGACAAATAATAGAAAACGTATAGTTAAACAAATACCACCTAGTCTGTAGTCTGTCAACTTCCCCCATGCTATTCCCTGCCCGCCTTACCGCGCTTACCTGTGCTGGCCGCCACTGGTTGATTTATGCTGATGCTTGTGAGGGAGCATCTGATGGGGAATGTGTGGCTGTACTATGGTGAGAGTGTAGTGTGGTTGCCAAACGCTGGATGTGTTGCTTTATGCTGCTTCTTGTGAATGTATGGTGCGGTTGTCAGATGTTAGAACTGTTGGTTTATGCTGCTGCCCCTTTTGTACCACTGTTTGAGTGGTAGCAGGTGATGGTGAATGTCTGGCTGTACAATGGTGTGTGAGGTGTGGTTGTCAGATGTTGGATGTGTTGGTCCATGCTGCTGCTTGTGTGGTAGCCTGTGATGGTGAATGTGTGGATGTGTGGCTGTACAATGGTGTGTGTGGTGTGGTTGTCAGATGCTGGATGTGTTTTTTTCAGTGGCATCCAGCACAGGTAAGCATGGTTGGGCAGTGGGGTGGTGCAGGGGCAGCACGGGGTGGGAGCAGGGGGAAGTCAACAAATAATAGAAAAGGTATAGTTAAATAAATAACACCTAGTCCGTAGTCTGTCAGCTTCCCGATGCGGTTCCCTGCCCCGCCTTACCGCGCTTACCTGTGCTGGCCACCACTGGTTGATTTATGCTGATGCTTGTGAGGGAGCATCTGATGGTGAATGTGTGGCTGTACAATGGTGGGTGTGTGGTGTGGTTGTCAGATGATGGATGTGTTGGTTTATACCGCTGCTTTTGTGGTAGCATCGGATGGTGAATGTGTGGCTGTACAATGATGGGTATGTGGTGTGGTTGTCAAACGCTGGATGCATTGCTTTATGCCACTTCTTGTGTGGTAGCAGGTGATAGTGAATGTGTGGCTGTACAATGGTAGGTGTGTAGCGTGGTTGTCAGATGATGGATGTGTTGGTTTGTGCTGCTGCTTGTGTGGGAACTTGTGATGGTGAATGTTTGGCTGTACAATGGTGAATGTGTGGTGTGGTTGTCAGATTTTGGAAATGTTGGTTTATGCCACTAATTGTGTGGTAGTGGGTGATGGTGAATGTGTGGCTGTACAATGGTGTTTGGTGTGGTTGTCAGGTGTTGGATGTGTTGGTTTATGCTGCTGATTGTGTGGTAGTGTGTGATGGTGGATGTGTGGATGTACAATGGTGTGTGTGGTTGCCAGATGCTGGATGTTTTGGTTTATGCCGCTGCTTGTGTGGTAGCAGGTGATGGTGAATGTGTGGCTGCACAACGGTGTGTGTGTAGTTGTCAGATGTTGGATGTGTTGGTTTATGCTGCTGCTTGCATGGTAGCATATAATGGTGGATGTGTGGCTGTGTGGCTGTATAATGTAGATGTGGTGTGGTTGTCAGATGCTGGATGTTTTAGTTTATGCTGCTTTTGTGGGAGCATCTGATGGTGAATGTGTGGCTGTACAATGGTGTGTGTGTGGTGTGGTTGACAGATGTTCGATGTGTTGGTTTATGCTGCTGCCTGCATGGTAGCGTGTGATGGTGAATGTGTGGCTGTACAATGGTGGGTGTGTGGTGTGGTTGATGCAAAAAGAACAATTGATGGACAGAAGGCAGAACAATGTCATACATTCGCCCCAGTATAGAGAATAGATCTGGGCCTAAATCCATAGTTTTTTTGCTCCACTTTCCATTCCAGTTTGAACCCAGCAATATGCAAATCAGTCTTAATCCTGCCCCCAATGGGAACAGTCCAGCCTGAACAGCCAGGCAGGACCTCTCTGGACTGGAAACAAGCATCCTAGGACCAGTTTTGGTGTTTCACCTTTCATCAGCCAGGATAGCTTGCTTCCAGAGGCATGGAGAGCATGGGACCCACGTCTGGTCATACCCATTCCAACTCGGGTGACAAATGCAAAAATAACAATTTATAGGCAGAAAACAGATGGGAAAAGTCCAGCCCAAAACCGGTCCCAGGATGCTTGTTTCCTGTCCAGGGAGGACCTGGCTTGGAAGTTCGGGCTGGACTTATCCCATAAGGAACAGTGTCAAGATTGATTTGCATATGGCTAGGTCTAAGCTGGGGTGGTGTGGTGAGCAATCGAATGATGGACTAAAGTCAGATCCTTGTGACTGGGGGTAAATGTTTGCATTGTCCAGCATCCCATCCATCAATTGTTTCTTTTGCACTTGTGTGGTGAGGTTGTCAGATGCTGGATGTGTTGGTTTGTGCTGCTGCTTGTGTGGTAGCGTGTGATGGTGGATGTGTGGCTGTACAATGGTGGGTTGGTGATGTGGTTGTCAAACGCTGGATGTGTTGGTTTATGCCGCTTCCTAAGTGGTAGCAGGTGATGGTGAATGTATGACTGTACAATGGTGGGTTGGTGGTGTGGTTGTCAGTTGCTGGATGTGTTGGTTTATTCCGCTGCTTGTGTGGTAGCATCTGATGGTGAATGTGTGGCTACAATGGTGGGAGTGTGGTGTGGTTGTCAGATGCTGGGTGTGTTGTTTTATGCTACTTCTTGTGTGGTAGCAGGTGATAGTGAATGTGTGGCTGTACAATGGTGGGTGTGTGGTGTGGTTGTCAGATGATGGATGTGTTGGTTTATGTCACTGCTTATGTTGTAATGTAATGGTAAATGTATGGCTGTACAATGGTGGGTGTGTAGTGTGGTTGTCAGATGCTAGTGTGGTCAGCAAAAGAATGATGAATTAAACCCAGATACTTTTGTCTGGGGGTGAACGTTTGCATTGTCCAGCATCCCGTCCATCAATTGTTTCTTTTGCACTTGTGTGGAGAGGTTATCAGATGCTGGATGTGTTGGTTTGTGCTGCCGCTTGTTTGGTAGCCTGTGATGGTGGATGTGTGGCTGTTCACTGGTGGATGTGTAGTGTGGTTGTCAGATGCTGCTTTTGAGGGAGCATCTGATGCTGAATGTGTTGCGATACAATGCTGGGTGAGTGGTGTGGTTGTCAGATGATGGATATGTTTGTTTGTGCTGCTGCTTGTGTGATAACTTGTGATGGTGACTGTGTGGCTGTACAATGGTAAATGTGTGGTGTGGCTGTCAGATGCTGGGTGCGTTGGTTTATGCAGCTGCTTGTGTGGTAGCATGTGATGGGGAATATTTGGCTGTACAATGGTGTGCGTGGTGTGGTTGTCAGATGCTGGACATGTTAGGTTATGCTGTTGCTTGTGTGGGATCATCTGATGGATGGTGAATGTGTGCCTTATATTGATGTGTGTCATTGCACATGATGTTGGTTGTTTGAATGCATTGACTTATGATAGAGGTCATTTGATGGTGGCTTTGGTCATGTTTTGGCAGGTATGTGATCATTTTTTAAAAAGAGTGCATCAGTGATAAAATCTGTGATTTCCCTGATAATGTCACATGTGATATGAACACTGTCGTTTAAGCTGTCATCAGTGATTTAATCAATTATGTCTTTTGATTTCATTAATCATGTCATGTGTGGGGCTATGAGCAGTGCATGTGGACGTCATGAGTTATGGTTCATGAAGCATACTATACCTAATGAGTTGCTGGATATTTTTGTTTTTGCAATGGAGCATGACATCACATAAAGTGAGGGTTTTGTAGTAAATATCTTTAGTTTTCACATCAGAAGATAAAAGTGTTTATGCTAAATAAACCATAATTTATATATAGCGGTGTTTGTGAATTTCAGAGTTTAAAAGGAACACATTTATTGGTTATTGTCCACATTTTATCACTGTATGTGTGGATATATGAGGTTGGTGAGTGGCAAGTGGTAATGAGTGAAAATCACCCTGCATAATGTTGCACCCATTCTCCCACATCTTATCTGCCGCCCCCCGTGGTTCACCGTGTTCAGCCGTGTGTAGTGAGGTTTGATGAGGCTTGGGAGTGATTTTAATTACATCAAAATAATTGTTGTAATTTCGATAATTCCATGTTACTCTTTGATGCAGAATTACCAATAATTAGGAGAATATTTGCTGCTCATGTAATTAAGAGAAATTTTAGGGAAAAGGTAGCACAGAAACACACCATTTTATGAGCACTAGGGACAGGTGGTGTTGCTGATTGCCTTATTTGTTATGTAGTTCTATTTTCTTTGTGAAAAAAGCATAATTTTGTCATTTTGGATGTAAAGGTGCACATTGCTCTGTGAAACTAGTGTTAAACGCGCGAAGTAAATTGGGCGAAAATCCTATCCCAAGAAAGCATTTAGCAAGTGAGAGCGACCGCTCACGCTGCTATTGGTGTTGTGTTGCATTTAGTGCAAAATGTAGTCCTGCATCCATTTTGGATGTAAAGCGGAATTTTTGTGCCACGAAAATAAAGGAAAATACACTATTCACTATTCTAGCATAATTCTGTGTAATCTTGTCAAATTTTCAGGTAATTCAGTATGATTACGCTACAAAGAATTACGCGATTTATGTACACTCTTAGGATTGACTGCAGAGCCTGGTCACCTTGCAGCTAACCCGGGCTGCATGCGTCCTTCATTTGTGTTCAGAGGATGTTTCCCAAAGGCTAACATCTACCCATGCCGCCATTCGCTAGCTGTGCCGGCAGTTTACAAGTTAAAGCTAAATCTGGTCGCCTTACTTTGCAGCAAATCCATCAATTGGCATCAAAGTTATTAGGAGACTGAGCTTTTTTAACCCCCCTTTAGCTTTGTCCCCATCAGAGCAGCATGGGGTAAGTTGGCAAAGACTTGCCAACAATAGAGGAGCACTTTTTTGCTCCCCTATAGCTGTACCCTACTTGATGGATGGATCTGCATACAACATACTGGGAGAAAGTCAAACATGCAAAGTGTCTGCTGCACTCCATGTAGATCTAGAAAACTTCACCAAAGTTGTTACCAAATTAAAGATTTTAGTGTTCCCTTTTTAGCATTGCATCCTTTTCAGATTTTGTTGGAAGTGGAGTCTGTAATCCTTGCATTTAAGATTTCAAATCTTCATTTGGATTAGTTAAATGGTTAACAGTAAATGAACCATGTCATCACCCCCCTTGGCTCCACCTCTCTTGACATATTCGCATGAAGATCAAAAAATGAAGAGGAAGCTAAACATACTAAGTATCTGCCAACATACATCTAAACATGCCTAATGGAGAGCCCCTTCCATGTGGATTCTTGAAAGGGTGTCACATCTGTTAACAAAATACATCTTCTTTGACCTTCCCATTAAATTTATCAATGATGGGTTGAAAGTACCATGAAAATGCCAAACATGTTGAGCATTGTCCAAATTTGGCACATATTTACATAAGAGGGCTGAGATCTTAGGCACACCAAAAGCCCCTTTTCACCTCTCCTGCCATCTCAGAATTTTAACCCTTCGAAGGCTGGTAGCCAATGTTTTCAAATGCAAATATTTCAATACCTACTCAGCAGATTTCTTCCCAAATCATGCTTCTTTGGTGTAAATCCGTTTGGTGGTTTTTGCTGTAGATTTGAGCCAATTTTCCAATTTTTTTACTCATCCTATAAACCTTTTTATGCTACTAGGATCCCTACAAAACTTTGCAAGACAGAACCTATTTTTTTACATTTTGTTTTCTAATAACTCTGGCCATTTGACAACTATGTACAAAGATAGGAACATAGTTAGCACGTTAGAGTGCCAAAGTTGTAAGTGCTCTCACCTTGATGAATTTGCACAAAACCTGGCACACCAATCGAAAACAAATCCTTCCAAGCTTCTGACAAATTTTCTGCAGATTCGCCACGTAGTGGCAAAGTTATTAGCAAATAAATTATTTTTGCCCCCTCCTTTTTAACTGCCGCCCTGATGGATCTGCACAAATTTGAAAATACCAAGCGTCATCTCAACATGCCCGATACACAAATGTAAACTCACACTTACGCTGCGGCCTTGCCTAGTGTGGTCATCCATGGTGTCATTTCATATGTCATCAGTAACGTTATCAATGGTGTCATTGAACATGTCATGAGTGATGTAATATGTGAAGTCATATGCGGTGCATTGCGCGGCGCAAGTTATAGTTAATTCAGGTAACTGTAACTGCTGAATTTAATGATTTTGTACGAGTGAAACGTGAACCTAAATATAACGTCCCTGTAACCTTTGTTTTTTTCAGTTAATTCCGAACGTTTTTAAAATTATTTTTCCTAACTATAATGTCCCTGTAACCTTTGTTTTTTCAGTGAATTCTTACGTTTAAAATGTTTTTTTATCCTAACTGTAACCTGTCGCCTTTGAGAATAGGTGTGTAAGTGATTGAATAGGTCAGTGAGTGGGTGTGTGATTGATTGTGTGGGTTTGTGAGTGAGTGAGTGAGTGAAAATCTCCACAAAAAGTGCCCTAGAGTTTCTAGTTGTGCATGGAAAGTTTTGGGGTGATCTGACTAGCGGGGGACGAGATAAAGGTGGGGTGTCAAAAGAAGTGTGTTTCATATGTCAATTCCCAGAGAGATTTTAGATGGGGGTGGGCAGTGAACTCTGCTCCGCCAGCACAGTTCATAGATTGTTGGCACTCCACGCTCTGCTTAGAGCATTGAGTTCTTTAAAAAATCTCCGCTGGCAGAGCGGAGTTTACTGGTGGCACGCGCTCACCCCTATTATTGAGGACGGTTTGGTGTCAGTCCTCTTTGGAGAGAAAAATAAATAAATGAGATTACTTACAAATTTATACTAGTTAGTGTCCACAAACTGCAATCATGCGGAGGACCGCACCTGCTGTGAGGCAACTAACTGGAACCTCATCAGCAGGCACCCGTTTTGAGCTGAATTACGACCTGCTATGAGATCCACGCATATAATCTGAGAGAGGAGAGGAGATCAGCGTATAGGTGCGCAGACGCACACATCAATGAGAAATGCTCAGATTCTTTTTTTTTTTTTTTTTTTTGAAACCATTTATTACAAAATTCAAAAAATATACAAAGATGGGCCTACAACCTTCAGGCCGGCCGCTTGCAAGCAAGAGGAGCATGTGATACAAACAATAGCGCGCATGCCGCGGCAAAGGGAAATGCACAGGAGTTAGAAGCGGTGGTAGCCACACCATCCGGGCCCACATAACGGTTTCATTTTAATATAAATAACAACAAAAAAACAAATCCACAAGGCAACCCACAATCGGAAACAGCAGCATGTGCTCCCCTAGCGGGGGGACCCTACCAATCCATAGGAGTATCAAGGGGGGGAAAAAGGTCAAGACTGGGATTAGGTGGACTCAGTGCCCGGAACCGGGGAGATAAACTGGCTAAGGGGACGGGGCCGGTGACGGATCGGGCAATAACGGCGGGGTACAGATTCCCCCGCGGTAGGCGTTCCAGGGGCCCCATACGTTCACCCATGTCCCAGGCTTACCTCTCGCAACATACACCACCTTTTCCCGAAACATGCACCAATCCATGTTATCCTTCCATGCCGAGACAGTCGGCGACCTCTGGGAGCCCCACAGTTGAGCAATGTCGCGTTTGGCCACCATATATCCCAGAGTCACCCACCGCGTCTGCGGCACCGAGTAGTCGGTTGGCTCCCACACATTCAACAGGCATCTCCTCGCTTCGGGCAGCAGCGACACACGCGTAACCACCCGCAGGACCTCATGCACACCACGCCAGAATCGCTCCACCTCCGGGCATTCCCACAAAATATGGAGAAAGGTCCCCAAAGAACCACACCCACGCTTACACAACCCGTCCACAGCATAGCCCATACGCAGTAGCCTTGGCCCCGTAACATAGACCCTATGGAGTATCTTGAGCTGGACGAAGCGAAGGCGGGCCGGTATGGCCACCTCTTTCGGGGAGGCCACCGCCGATACCCAGTCCTCGTCATCCAGCTCCAATCCATCGGCCACCCATGCCTCACGAAGGTTAGTCAGCAGTCCCGAGCGGTCATTGATAAGTTTTTTATAGATTAATGAAATCGTGCTGTCCGGTACATGTCCATCTAGCACTCTATCCTCCAGAGGGGAATACTCCGGGATGGAGGCAACGTCCGGGAATACGGAGCATAGCGCATGACGGATCTGCATATACCGAAAGTACTCCCTGTCCTGCAACTGGAATTCTGTCTGTAGCATCTCGAACGTTTTGAATCCCCCCCTCGTCCAGAGATCACCCACCCTGCTGATGCCTATCATGTCCCACTTTTCAAAGCCCTTCGAGGTCCACAGGGAGCCCAACTGCTCAGATGCGTATAGTGGCGACGCCCGGGTCAAACGACCTTTCCACCCCATCGCCACATTAGCCGCGTGCCACACTCGTACCATGACACGCATGGGGCCCGTCAGACGTGCGTCAAGCGAGCTGGAGTAATGCGCTCGGTTATAATCACCACCCGGCAGTCACATCTTATCCATTTCAAAGGCCGGGTTTAGAGCGGGCCCGTACAGGCCGTGATTAATCGCAGCCAGCTGGGAGGCCCAATAATACCGTTTGATATCCGGGAGGGCGATCCCCCCGTCATACCACGGGAGCGTCAGCTTCGCCAGGGCGATACGCGGTCTACCTTCCCAGAACAGTCGGCGCTGCAAACTCTCCACCTCGCGAAAGTAGCGCGCCGGGACGACGTCCATTGTGTTCTGCAGAGCGTACAGGAAACGCGGCAGCGACATCATCTTAAACAATGCCGCCCGGCCGAGCGGCGAGAGCGGCAAGCGCCTCCAACGCGCAACATCCTCCTTCAGGCGCTGGAGGGGGGGAAGCAAGTTCTGACTATGTCGGGCCTCCGCGTCCAGGGTAATGAAGACACCCAGGTACCGAAATCCCTGTGGGGCGATCTGGATAGGACAGCCCCGCGGAAGGATAGGATCCTCCCCAGAGAGAACATAGACGCACGATTTAGCCCAGTTGATGACAAGGCCGGAGTTAAGACCAAATGAATGCAATACATCAACCAGTACCATCAGTGATTTACGTGGGGAAGCCAGGTACAGGAGAATATCGTCAGCGTATAGAGATACGCGGTCCTCATACTCGGGGGCCAGCGGAGACCACGAATAGAAGGTTCCCACCGCAGCCACTCCGCCAGGGGCTCCAAGGCGAGCGCGAAAAGGAGCGGCGATAACGGGCAGCCCTGCCGCGTGCCCCTGCCCAGCTCGAACGGAGCTGACACTCTACCGTTCACCACCACCTGCGCCAGCGGGCCAGAGTACAACAATTTTACCCAACTGATGAATCCTGGGCCAAACCCAAACTTCGCGAGCGTCGCCCAAATATAAGGCCATTCAAGCGTGTCAAACGCCATAGTGGCGTCCAAGGACGCCAAAATGGCCGGCTCTCGTATGAACGGGACACGTGCGAGCACCCCATGCAAACGCCGCAGGTTAAGCGCTGTATTGCGATGAGGGATAAAGCCGGACTGATCCTGGTGAATCAAGTCACACACTACGCCAACCAGCCGATTGGCCAACACCTTGGCGAGGATTTTGGGCTCCGCATTCAATAGCGAAATAGGCCGATAGGATGTGACCCGGTCCCGTGGCCTCCCCTCCTTATGGATAACCACGATAGTAGCTAGACGCTGGTCTAGCGGGAGGGAACCCGCCGAGTGGGCCGCGAGGAACATAGCACGGAGATGCGGCGCCAGCGTATCCGGTCGCAGTTTATACAACTCGATGGGAAGACCATTAGGACCCATGGCCTTGCCGGAAGCGACCGAACGTATGGCGAGGGCAATTTCTTCGGAAGTTGGAGCGGCGTCCAACGACACTCTGTCCTCCTCCGAAAGGGAAGGCAGCACGATATCCCTGAGCAGGGCGTGGGAATCCTCTTCAGAGCGGGAGGACACCGGGGAATACACCCCACGGAAATAGTCTGCAAAGCAGGAGACAATTTCTTCTGGTTCAGTGACACACACACCATTCTGTTTCTCAATCAACGGGACAACTCGACTCGCTCTCTCCTTTTTGTCCAGCCACGCAATCAATTTACCAGCCTTATCACCCACATCATACAGTCTCCCCTGTTGCTCTCTACTGAGGCCCCTGGCCGCCTCCGTGACGAGGGCCTTATAAGCCGCTTGCTTGAGTGGGAGAACATGTAATTTGTCATCCGTCACCCTACATTCTAGATCACCCTCCAACTCGGTTATCTCAGCTTCAACACCTCCTCCCGCTCGCGCCTCCGGGAATGGGAAATAAGGGACAAGGCCTCTCCCCTGAGTACCGTCTTGAACGCCTCCCACAATGAGATCGCCGATGACACAGACCCCACATTCTCGTCAAAGTAGCGCTTAAGGGATTTAACCAGCTCTGCGCGAATGGTGGGGTCACGCAGGTACCAGGGATTAATCGGGACCACCCTACCCTCTCCCCTCGGAAGAATATCAAAGTGCAACAAGAGCGGGGAGTGGTCCGAAATACCCCGTGCCAAATGGCGCACCTCCCCTATCCTCCCAACGTGCGCTGCCGGAACCAGGACATAATCTAGCCGTGAGAGACTACCATGAGCCCCTGAATGGAAGGTGTACTGTAGCTGCGTGGGATGTTTCAAACGCCAACAATCCACCAGCCCCAAGGTATCCAAGAGGCCAGACAACCACGCCTGGGCACGGGGGAGATCCCTAGGGGGGTGACGATCCACAGTTCCGGAAACCACAGCATTAAAATCCCCCCCCACCACTAGAATCCCCTCCGGAAGGCCAAGGAGGAGGCGCCCCAGATCCGCAAAGGTGGTCGTCTGCAGCCCCGGCGGGACATAAACAGACACGAAAACGACCACTCTGCCCTCCATTCTACCCACCAAAACCGTGTAACGTCCCCTGTCGTCATGGTGCACCTCATCAATCTCCAACGGGAGCGAGTTCTTAACCATAATGCCCACACCCCTTGAACCAGACGTGAAGCCCGAATGGGCCACAAGGCGGTAGCCCCGTCGATTCATGGCACAAAAGGAGTTGCCAACGAGGTGTGTCTCCTGCAGAAAAACTATATCGGGCGAAATTCGCTTCAAGAACTGCAGGACCACACCTCGTTTTATCCTGTCCCCCAATCCATTAACATTCCAGGACAACAGACTCAGTCCCCTACCCCCCATCATAAACAGAAGCCATCACTCGTCCCCCAGAGAGCACTTTAGAAATAACACAACGATGCTTTTGCCTTGTGGTAAAAACGAACAACACCCCACCCCAACCCACCCACCCCAACAAAACTCCCCCCTCCCTGAACCCCTGCATGAGCCCAGACAGCCCCCCCAACTTGCAGTGTGCCTGTCGCCCCTATATAGTGAAACTAGCTAGACCCCCTAGAGGAGGAAAGAGTACCCCTTCTAGACCCCACACAACCTCCAAGGGAGGGGAAAGAACAAAGACAGAAGCTTGGTCGAAAGTGGCATCATAGTCGTCCAGAGTGAGGCCCAATATCAACCCCTCAGTCCCGATCCAGTGGGCCGTCTCCTCCCGCCGCCCCCCCCCCACCATCTCGAGCACTACCCCCCAGACAGAGTGTCCAGCCAGTCCCCGGCCGCTTCGGGACGATCAAAAAAGTGCGTGCGACCATCCACCTCTACCCGCAGCTTGGCCGGGAAGAGCATGGCGTATTTTAAGTTCATGTCCCGGAGCCGGCGCTTAACACCCAGGAAACTCAGTCTCTGTTTCTGGACCGCTTGAGTGAAATCGGGATAAAAGTTCACCTCCATATATTCCAGCTTAATCGGCCCTTGCAGTCTGGAGGCTTGCAAGATCGCGTCCCTGTCCCGAAAGTTAAAAATCCGGGCAATGAGAGGCCGCGGAGGGGCTCCGACCTTCGGCCTTCCCCCGGGACCTCTGTGGGCCCTCTCCACGGCAAAGAATTTACTCAGTCCCCGAGGCTGGAGATGGGTAGCGATCAGGTCCTCTACAAAAAGATCCGCCGCCGCTTCCTCCCGTCCCTCGGGTACTCCGATGATGCAGATGTTATTCCTCCGGGCCCGACTCTCGGAATCCTCCAGGCGCCGATCCATAAGCGCACTCGCCTGACGAAGTCGGTGCACCTCCGTTTGGAGGGCCGCCACCTCAGTCGTGAGGCCCGACGCGGTTCGGGCCAAAGAATCAACCCGGTCGTTGGTCTTGGAGAGATCAGCCCTCACCAGGCCGACATCCACGAGGACCGCGTCGATCTTATGCGCCAAGGTGTCGAACCGCTGGCCCACCGAGGCCTTCATCTCAGCGATGGCGCCCATGACGTCTTGCAGAGTCAGATCTGTGGGCAAATCCGGGGCATCAGGGGGGCCCTCAGAGGACTTGTGCGGTCCGCCGGGAGATCCCCTCTGGAGGGTATAGCGGTCCATGATGTTGGCCTGATGTACGGCGCCACGCCGGGTCGACTTGGTCTTCGACCGATCTCCGTCTTGTTTCGTGGCCATCGCCACGGGTCACACACCCGCACCAGCTACGCCGTAGAGGGCAGGCAATCAAGGCCACGAGCTCTGGGGGGGCCACCCCGGGTCGACGGGTTGGGTCACAGCCGGCAGGCAGGCAGGGTCTCCCGGCGAGGCCACACCAACACAAAGAGCTCCGCGATCTCACTTGCAGAGACGGCAAGGGGGTGCGAAAGTGAAAGCGAAAGTGTGGGGTACGCGATTCGCCAGGCCCGTCCCGCCGTTGTTGTTCACTTTGCCACTGGATCACCCCCCAGCGCAAATCCGGGGTCCGGCGAGAGGTAGGCTGCAAACTTCAATCGGTGCCCACTCCGGTACCCGAAGTCCGATTCGAGAACGGGAAACGGGTACCACCTCAACTCAGGCTCACCGACACAGTCCCCTCAACCGAGGCAGGATGAAGACAGGATAAACGTAGGAGGTTGCGGAGGTCCTCGGGAGCCTCGCACCTACGCGGCCATCTTGGTTGCGCGCTAGGCTCCTCCTCAATGCTCTGATTCTTAAAGGGACAGTGCGCTCCATGCACATGCCCTTGAGAAAGACTTTAGAAGAAAGGCACCGGTGAAGGCAGCTCTGCTCCTGGAGTGCTTCTGGGTGTGAAATCCTGGGCAGGGCGCCGGGTCCCCCGCTGGAGGTTGCAGGTAAACTCCTGGGCTGGGACAGGTCCTCGCTCACAAAGCCCAATGGCTTATTGTAGTCCGAGTGAATTAATAATTAGGCCTTGGCGGTGAACACCGCTCCGTTCGAGGAATGCAGAAAACTCAGCTCCGCGTAGAATTTCTACCCGAGGGGCAGGAAGACCGGTGCAAACAGCAGTTGGCACAGCACTCCACCACTTGCGGAACTCCACAGAGTTTTTTTTGTCACTTTGCGGAGTTCCCCGTAGCAAAACTCTGTGAACTACACCCGGGCCTGATAATAATCCAGAGCAGAATATTATAGCCTTGCCACCCTCCCCTTGCACCTCCCTCCCTTCTTATCCTCCTGGGCTGAGCAACAAATCACAAGCAGCGACGTCCTGGAGTGGGCTGAGATTTCTTGCTGCGATCAAGCAGTCCGTGACCTTACCCAGCACTGATCAGGAGCCTGGCATGAGAAGGTAGGCACGGGTAAAGTGGAAGCTACTGCTGGGCAGCGAGGTAGACAAGGGGTAAAGAGGGGGTTGAAGCTAGACAGTGAGTGCACCACAAGGTATACCAAGGATAAAGCGGTGGATCAGGAAAGTGTGTTCCCCTGCACATCGAGGCAGTCACACGGCAAGTAACCTGACCTGACCTGGACAGGACTGGAATCCCGGCTCCTGTGCTTTCTGGTGTCTAAAAGGGGCCATCCTGGGCCGGAACCTGCTCTCCTTTCAGACACTAGCCCCCTCCTGGAAGAATGCTCAGCAGGCAGGGTGGACTGGCAGGGAGGGTGGACCTGCGGTGTTTGCATTACAGTCACGGGCGGCATGCTTACTGTTCAGAAAGAGGCCTGAATGTTTCCCCTCATTCACAAAATGACAAGGATGGTCCTAGATGCCGGTTTTATAGGGAACTCCACCCGCCAGTGAAACTCCACAAGCTCCTCCCACCCCTAATTTTAGACATGCCACAACCCAAACCGGTCCTGAATGAGCGCTTTACATGATTTGTTGTAAATCAGTTCAGTAGTTTTTGAGCAACTAATGCTAAAAAAATGCATATATTCCACGCTGTAGAGGCTCCGCGGACTCAAGAGATCTCAAGTCAGGCAGAGCACCGCGGCAAGGCTTATTTGTTCTCTTCCTTCAAGATCTGCATCAAATCCACTTTTAAGAGAATTACACTGACTACCAGTCAGAGAGATAATTATATTCAAGATCTGCCGCATTGCCCATTGAGCTCTAGTGGCAAAAGGACAAGATACTACACTAAAAGCTTAAACGCCATCTCTCTGTCATGAATCTGTGATCTAAGGATAAAGTGGTATTCACTATTCTCGGCATTCAATGTTTAAGGTGTGGAGGCAAATCTTTCTCGTACTTGGGCCCTACCTACTGGAATCGTTTACCTTTTTATATTCGCACATGCTCTGATTACGCCCAATTTAAGAAATTATTAAAAACCTTCTTATGTTAACTCAGCCGTTTGGTCCATCCGTTGTGTCCTCCAGAAGTGCCAAGATACTCCTTCATGCATGATACCAAACTAAAATAACATAACAACAAGCTGAGATCTGATCGGCTGCCACCACATCACCATGTGGCAGCAGCAGTCCTAGAACTTGGGACTCAGACTTCTTTTTAACCCATCACAGGTGGGCCTGGGGCGGTGACAGTAGGTTTTTATTTTGGTGATGTGGCACATGGTTGCCAGGGCCTATTGCAGCTCAGGGAGGGGGCCACGCAGTCCCCATTCCTTTTAAAATAATATATGGCCCCAGAGGGTGGGGTTCCTGGGGCCTATGAAGTATCAGTGGAAGCTGTATGGCCCCTACCCCTTTTTAGTTCTATTTGGCCCCAGAGTATAGGTTCTCAGGGCATAATAAGGCTCAGGGAGAGGGGCCCCCTCGTCCCCCTCCCATTTTAATTTAATTTGGGTCAGAGCATAAGGTCTTGTGGGGGGCTAATGTTGCGTGGAGAGAGGGGCGGGGGCGCACGCCCCCTCCCCTTAATATGTGCAGCTTGGTCAGTACCCAATAAGGGCACAGGTGCATCCACCTATAATTTAGAGAGGCCCCGGGGATGCTGAGCAAGGGCCAAAATAGGGCCGTGGAGGTTGGCCACCCAGCCCCCCTCCCCTTTATCTTGAAATTTGGCCCCGGGGAGGGGTCCATAAGGCCAAGTAAGGTTTGGGGTGGTGGTTACACATCCCACTCCCAATGTGGCCAATCTCTCACCTCATACAGCCAAAGGCCATGTGCAGAGTGGCGTTGGCTGTCTGCGGGGTGTAGTAAAGATGGCTTGGCCACAGGCCAGGCCCTGCGGTCAACCTCCCACTGCACAAGCACAGATGAAGGCACATTTGCGAATCTGGCTATGAATCTGCACATCCATCAAGCTCTGATTGGCTGCCCATCACAAATCAATCCTGTTGGGACCAGTATTACGCAGCACATAGCCCTAAGCACTGTGTTGGGAAAAAAGTGGGTCAAGTTAAGCCCTACATGGATTTCCCAGCATTAAACTTGTAATAAAGAAGTGATTAATAACAGGAGATTTGTGAATCCTGTGACAGAGCTGTGAACCCTAGATTCTCTTGCAGACCTTCCTAGGATCTCATGTTTTGTGAAGCAGACACAAGACTCACAAATCCTGAAAAAAAGATTTTAAATGAATTTTTTGAACTACAGCTGGCTGTGGCCAACTTCTGCTGCTCGTGGCCTTCAGTTGTGTACAGCCAGGGTTAGCATCCTGCTGTGGGTAGGGTGGGGGTGTAAGGAATATTATTAAGTGAGCGGGGTGCATATCCACATCAAGTAATAATCACAGTCCCTGTCCAGGTGAAGCACTAAAGTCACTACATAAACTTAAGCTCCATCCCCATGTAACTTTGGCACAGAGCAGACAAGCTATATTTTGAGGCAATGTGTAAAGTATTTATGCAGTGCATAAAAAACGAAAAACTAAAGAAGTAATTAGGCAATATGCAAAAACAATAAAAATCCCATAATAAATTCGAAAAATAGAGTTAAATTTAATAAACAAAATGGCACTAAAAGGGCAAAAATCCAATCAGGAGAACCAGAGATATGAGTTTACATTTATTTAAGTAAAAATAGCGCCAAGAGGCACAAAGTGCCAATGATAGTCAATTTGACACTAACCATGATGAAGTGGGGGGCAGATACGCTAAGCAGGTTTGTCCTGAGCAAAAGCTTTTACCTCCTGACTTTAGTCCTTTAAGGCCCAATTCACCACAGGTGTGCATTTCTAAAAACTCCCTCAGGAACTCAAGGGAGGATCTTAGAGACTCACAGGGTGGCAGGCAGAGGCCAACAGGAGGGTCCAGTCCAGTTTCAGTTGCCACTGGACAGCTAGTCATTTGCAGGAAAAGGCCTTATGCAGTTTGTTGTGTCCAAGTAGCTTTAACAGTAGGTCAGCCTTACTACCTTTGGAGTCCAAATCTCTGTCCTGGGTATAAGAGGAGGCAGGTCCATCCTTCCAGGGCTTTTCTCAACTTGCAGACAGCAGGCTCAGTACTCTTCTGATCTTCTTCGGGTCCAGAAGCGTTCAGAAGTGGGTGCCTGGTACGAGCTATTGGGTGGAAAAGACCCCTGCATATGTCTGAATAAAAGGGGGTAAAAGTTTTGGGCTAACTCAAACCCACTTTGGCCATTTTGCTAAATGAGCAAAGTCTTCGTTCCCACTAAAATTGAGATTGAAGGGCCAGGTGTGTGTGTGCGAAGTATACAGTCCTATGCCTAGTGTCTTTCCACATCTAACACTAAAATGCAGTTTTAGTCAGTCCTTTTACTGCCCAACATACTCAGAGACAGAAGTCTAGAGGAATAAAAGCTGTGTTTTCAGCCAGCAACCAGACTGAATACACACAGAGGGGCCTATTACCTGAGGTCAGAGGCTTTCTGAACGAGATCGTCAGTTTTAATTCCAACCGCCTAATTACAATCGAGGCGGTCGGAATAGAAACCGGGCAGTCATTCTGGCTGGATTCCGACAGGCTCAAGGAGCCCATTCGCCGGTGAAAATCTGGCCCGTAATCCCCATGTACGGCGTTTCTGCCGTTAGGATTAAGATGCTCTATTTCCGACAGGCCTTCCATGGCAGGCTTTCCGACATGGAAAGCCTATTGGAAAGCGAGTTTGGGGGCCCCTAGCAGTCCCCCTTCTACTTGAGGCCTCCGGTTGGGGTTTGGTGCCCCCCTGTTGATTCCTGCACTGTGTGGCAGGCACCCTAAAGTGCCTGCCACGCGGTGCAGGGATCAACACAACCTCCCATTTCCCTATGGGAGCTCGTGCTACGGACAGTTTACAGCTCTAGCACAAGCTCCCATAGGGAAATGTGAGTAGCGACCGCACCATGTGCAGTCTCATCGTAATTGGGTGATCTGGACCGCTGACCGGAGGTCGGTTGGTCACAATTCCGCAATGATGTCGGTCGGAGGCTGATATATTCAGGCCCAAAGTGTTTTGGTATTCTCCTTCCCTCCTTTGAAGGGTGCCCCTCCTTTAAAAATAATTCACTAAAGACAGCAAAGGTTAAAGTGAAGCTTTATTTGAAAGACCTCAACATTAGGTACCCGGGGAAATTTAAATGACACCAGCATAGTTGGTGTAATTTTAGGAATCTCATGCCACGTTTGCTACGTGCAGTTCCTGAACTGACACAATGACACTACGCTGTAGTTTATGCAAAATTATAGAACAGGAGCGTGGGAACGAGTATACAGCCAGAATGGGAGCGGCTGTTGTTCACAGTACTTATGTTTTCCGTGCTATTTTTTACACAAAATGTATCTTTGTGTCAAAAATTGACGTGAGGACACATTACACACTCACTTAAAGTGCTAATTAACAGATTTGAATTTCAGGTAATTACTGATAATTGTGTGTCATTTTTCTTGAATTTTGCATAATTACACAAAACAAATTATGCACATTTCGCACACCCCTGCTCAACATGTGCAAAAAAACCTCTGCTATTTCCTTTAGAAACAACAGGTAAAGTGCAGTTATGGTCACGAAAAAAACCTGAAAAACTACTGAACTTTGAAACGTATTGTTGGGACCTCAAGCCATAATTCACTCACTCACACAACATCAATCCATAATTCACACACTCACACAACATCAGTCCATAATTCACTCACTCACACAACATCAATCCATAATTCACACACTCACACAACATCAATCCATTCACTCACACAACATCATTCCATAATTCACTCACTCACACAACATGCCATTAAAAATATAAATCACACACCATGCTTATCACCTCACAATATTTATTCTAATAAATGACTACATCTAAAAGCAAAATGCAATTTAATAACAGCAGTTACTCAGTTGACAATTAACGCTACATCCAGAGTCCTGTCTTTTGGAGCAGCAATGAGATACGTCATCTCATTTGCACATTTATTAACTGCAGTTGTATTTGCATCTGTTTATTCAAGGGTTAGAAAATAAACGTGATTGTTGTGTGCAAAGGAATGTGGCCAATAACATGTTGTTTTGACGAAATGTAGTGATAAGCACACATTTGCTATTACAGTGTAGCTCTGTTGTTACCATAGTAAAATATAACTACCCTCAGAAAACACTGCAATGATGTGACAGTGGCCTATAATGTGATTTTTAACTCAATGCATAGTTTTAACCCCTTGTTTCCTGCTACTGGTTAAATGCCTATGTTTAGGACTACCACTGATAAAACTGCAGTTGCATAGACCAAATATGCAGATGCAGAGAATGCAATATGCTGTTTATCACTATTGTTGAGAAAGGGGAGGGGCATCGTGACGCGCTCAGGGCTTCGCCTCTCATGAGTTATGGCCCCTGGACAATAAATAGATTATTACACGTGCGCGTCAGCACGTTCTGTGGTCTGGATACTGGACAGAGAGCATGTCTGAAGGTCACATCCTGTCCCTGAGAGGACCCGCCGCATGTCATTTCCGGTGATTGCCAGAACTGGAGTGGGAGGCAGACGGCGGACCCTAAGTCAAGGCCCCATGAGAGCTTGGTGAAAGCGCTGGCCGACACAATAGGGTTTGTGCTAGAGCACTGCGCACAGGTTTAGGGCACAGACCGTGCCTTGAGTGTGCCTGTATGCTGTGCGCAAAGGTGCTGGGTCTTGGCCACACCCACTGCCCGGCTGCAGTTGTGCCCCCAGGCAGGGGGCTCTCGTTCTGGGCACATTGGGCAGTCCTGGCCTGCAAGTCTTCGGCAGTCTTCAGGCTGGATGAACCTTCTCAGCCAACATTTCTTAAGTTGGAGGGCTCCGAACTCTTTGCAGAAGCTCGTGGGAAAAGAAGTGCATCTCAGGGAGTTAAATGAAGGACCAATCATGCGTCCTAAGTGGAATGAAGTGTCAAGGGAATGTAAGTGATAAAATGCAAGTAAAGGTCCTTTGATTACTGCACCTGACGTGCATATTTCGTGACACGTCAGCAGCCTCATTCGGAGACAGAATGTCCTGTCCGCTCTGTCTGCAGGCCCGGTTTCACAGTAATCCGCCTTTTGAATATTCATGGGGGTAGGTCTGCGGCAGCAGCCTTCATCGGCTGATGACATCATGACACAATAAGTGCTAAATTGGAAGTCATTTCGCGGAGTGGAACGGGCGTGCCAGGTTTCGTGATTCCTGCCAACTTTTATAGTCAGTCAAGCGGAATGAGCGCTTTGATCCGCTGCCATGCGATGAATGACGGGCGCTCCGCTGGCACCTTTCACTGAGCCCAGCTCCTGCCTCTAGAAGTGCTCAGATGCCACCCGCGTGCTGTGCAGTTTACTGCCATGCGATGAATGACGGGCGCTCCGCTGGCACCCTTAACTGAGCCCAGGTCCTGCCTCTAGAAGTGCTCAGATGCCACCCGCGTGCTGTGCAGTTTACTGCCGTGCGATGAATGACGGGCGCTCCGCTGGCACCCTTAACTGAGCCCAGGTCCTGCCTCTAGAAGTGCTCAGATGCCACCTGCGTGCTGTGCAGTTTAATGCCATGCGATGAATGACGGGCGCTCCGCTGGCACCCTTAACTGAGCCCAGCTCCTGCCTCTAGAAGGGTTCAGATGCCACCTGCGTGCTGTGCAGTTTAATGCCATGCCATGAATGACGGGCGCTCCGCTGGCACCTTTAACTGAGCCCAGCTCCTGCCTCTAGAAGGGTTCAGATGCCACCTGCGTGCTGTGCAGTTTAATGCCATGCCATGAATGACGGGCGCTCCGCTGGCACCTTTAACTGAGCCCAGCTCCTGCCTCTAGAAGGGTTCAGATGCCACCTGCGTGCTGTGCAGTTTAATGCCATGCGATGAATGACGGGCGCTCCGCTGGCACCCTTAACTGAGCCCAGCTCCTGCCTCTAGAAGTGTTCAGATGCCACCTGCGTGCTGTGCAGTTTAATGCCATGCGATGAATGAAGGGCGCTCCGCTGGCACCCTTAACTGAGCCCAGCTCCTGCCTCTAGAAGGGTTCAGATGCCACCTGCGTGCTGTGCAGTTTAATGCCATGCGATGAATGACGGGCGCTCCGCTGGCACCCTTAACTGAGCCCAGCTCCTGCCTCTAGAAGTGTTCAGATGCCACCTGCGTGCTGTGCAGTTTACTGCCATGCCATGAATGACGGGCGCTCCGCTGGCACCTTTAACTGAGCCCAGCTCCTGCCTCTAGAAGGGTTCAGATGCCACCTGCGTGCTGTGCAGTTTAATGCCATGCGATGAATGATGGGCGCTCCGCTGGCACCCTTAACTGAGCCCAGCTCCTGCCTCTAGAAGTGTTCAGATGCCACCTGCGTGCTGTGCAGTTTAATGCCATGCGATGAATGAAGGGCGCTCCGCTGGCACCCTTAACTGAGCCCAGCTCCTGCCTCTAGAAGGGTTCAGATGCCACCTGCGTGCTGTGCAGTTTAATGCCATGCCATGAATGACGGGCGCTCCGCTGGCACCCTTAACTGAGCCCAGCTCCTGCCTCTAGAAGTGTTCAGATGCCACCTGCGTGCTGTGCAGTTTACTGCCATGCCATGAATGACGGGCGCTCCGCTGGCACCCTTAACTGAGCCCAGGTCCTGCCTCTAGAAGTGCTCAGATGCCACCTGCGTGCTGTGCAGTTTACTGCCATGCGATGAATGACGGGCGCTCAGCTGGCACCCTTAACTGAGCCCAGGTCCTGCCTCTAGAAGTGCTCAGATGCCACCTGCGTGCTGTGCAGTTTAATGCCATGCCATGAATGACGGGCGCTCCGCTGGCACCCTTAACTGAGCCCAGGTCCTGCCTCTAGAAGTGTTCAGATGCCACCTGCGTGCTGTGCAGTTTACTGCCATGCCATGAATGACGGGCGCTCCGCTGGCACCCTTAACTGAGCCCAGCTCCTGCCTCTAGAAGGGTTCAGATGCCACCTGCGTGCTGTGCAGTTTAATGCCATGCCATGAATGACGGGCGCTCCGCTGGCACCCTTAACTGAGCCCAGGTCCTGCCTCTAGAAGTGTTCAGATGCCACCTGCGTGCTGTGCAGTTTACTGCCATGCCATGAATGACGGGCGCTCAGCTGGCACCCTTAACTGAGCCCAGGTCCTGCCTCTAGAAGTGCTCAGATGCCACCTGCGTGCTGTGCAGTTTAATGCCATGCCATGAATGACGGGCGCTCCGCTGGCACCCTTAACTGAGCCCAGGTCCTGCCTCTAGAAGTGTTCAGATGCCACCTGCGTGCTGTGCAGTTTACTGCCATGCCATGAATGACGGGCGCTCCGCTGGCACCCTTAACTGAGCCCAGGTCCTGCCTCTAAAGTGTTCAGATGCCACCTGCGTGCTGTGCAGTTTAATGCCATGCCATGAATGACGGGCGCTCAGCTGGCACCCTTAACTGAGCCCAGCTCCTGCCTCTAGAAGGGTTCAGATGCCACCTGCGTGCTGTGCAGTTTAATGCCATGCCATGAATGACGGGCGCTCCGCTGGCACCCTTAACTGAGCCCAGGTCCTGCCTCTAGAAGTGTTCAGATGCCACCTGCGTGCTGTGCAGTTTACTGCCATGCGATGAATGACGGACGCTCCGCTGGCACCCTTAACTGAGCCCAGGTCCTGCCTCTAAAGTGTTCAGATGCCACCTGCGTGCTGTGCAGTTTAATGCCATGCCATGAATGACGGGCGCTCAGCTGGCACCCTTAACTGAGCCCAGGTCCTGCCTCTAGAAGTGCTCAGATGCCACCTGCGTGCTGTGCAGTTTAATGCCATGCCATGAATGACGGGCGCTCCGCTGGCACCCTTAACTGAGCCCTGGTCCTGCCTCTAAAGTGTTCAGATGCCCCGGTGCCCTGCCATGCAATGAATGACGGGCGCTCCGCTGGCACCCTTAAATGAGCCCAGGTCCTGCCTCTAGAAGTGCTCAGATGCCACCTGCGTGCTGTGCAGTTTAATGCCATGCCATGAATGACGGGCGCTCCGCTGGCACCCTTAACTGAGCCCAGGTCCTGCCTCTAGAAGTGTTCAGATGCCACCTGCGTGCTGTGCAGTTTACTGCCATGCCATGAATGACGGGCGCTCCGCTGGCACCCTTAACTGAGCCCAGGTCCTGCCTCTAAAGTGTTCAGATGCCACCTGCGTGCTGTGCAGTTTAATGCCATGCCATGAATGACGGGCGCTCAGCTGGCACACTTAACTGAGGCCAGGTCCTGCCTCTAGAAGTGTTCAGATGCCACCTGCGTGCTGTGCAGTTTAATGCCATGCCATGAATGACGGGCGCTCCGCTGGCACCCTTAACTGAGCCCAGGTCCTGCCTCTAAAGTGTTCAGATGCCCAGGGTGCCCTGCCATGCAATGAATGACGGGCGCTCCGCTGACACCCTTAACTGAGCCCAGGTCCTGCCTCTAGAAGTGCTCAGATGCCACCTGCGTGCTGTGCAGTTCAATGCCATGCCATGAATGACGGGCGCTCCGCTGGCACCCTTAACTGAGCCCAGGTCCTGCCTCTAAAGTGTTCAGATGCCCCGGTGCCCTGCCATGCAATGTATGACGGGCGCTCCGCTGGCACCCTTAACTGAGCCCAGGTCCTGCCTCTAAAGTGTTCAGATGCCCCGGTGCCCTGCAATGCAATGAATGACGGGCGCTCCGCTGGCACCCTTAACTGAGCCCAGGTCCTGCCTCTAGAAGTGTTCAGATGCCACCTGCGTGCTGTGCAGTTTAATGCCATGCCATGAATGACGGGCGCTCCGCTGGCACCTTTAACTGAGCCCAGGTCCTGCCTCTAGAAGTGTTCAGATGCCACCTGCGTGCTGTGCAGTTTAATGCGATGCCATGAATGACGGGTGCTCAGCTGGCACCCTTAACTGAGCCCAGGTGCTGCCTCCAGAAGTGCTCAGATGCCACCTGCGTATTGTGCGGTGCCCTGCCATGCAATGAATGACGGGCGCTCCGCTGGCACCTTTAACTGAGCCCAGGTCCTGCCTCTAGAAGTGTTCAGATGCCACCTGCGTGCTGTGCTGTTTAATGCCATGCCATGAATGACGGGCGCTCAGCTGGCACCCTTAACTGAGCCCAGGTCCTGCCTCTAAAGTGTTCAGATGCCCCGGTGCCCTGCAATGCAATGAATGACGGGCGCTCCGCTGGCACCCTTAACTGAGCCCAGGTCCTGCCTCTAGAAGTGTTCAGATGCCACCTGCGTGCTGTGCAGTTTAATGCCATGCCATGAATGACGGGCGCTCCGCTGGCACCTTTAACTGAGCCCAGGTCCTGCCTCTAGAAGTGTTCAGATGCCACCTGCGTGCTGTGCAGTTTAATGCGATGCCATGAATGACGGGCGCTCAGCTGGCACCCTTAACTGGGCCCAGGTGCTGCCTCCAGAAGTGCTCAGATGCCACCTGCATATTGTGCGGTGCCCTGCCATGCAATGAATGACGGGCGCTCCGCTGGCACCTTTAACTGAGCCCAGGTCCTGCCTCTAGAAGTGTTCAGATGCCACCGCCGTGCTGTGCAGTTTAATGCCGGGCGCTCCGCTGGCACCTTTAACTGAGCCCAGGTCCTGCCTCTAGAAGGGTTCAGATGCCACCTGCGTGTTGTGCGGTGCCCTGCCATGCAATGAATGACGGGCGCTCCGCTGGCACCTTTAACTGAGCCCAGGTCCTGCCTCTAGAAGTGTTCAGATGCCACCTGCGTGTTGTGCGGTGCCCTGCCATGCGATGAATGACGGGCGCTCCGCTGGCAACTTTAACTGAGCCCAGCTCCTGCCTGTAGAAGGGCTCAGATGCCACCTGCGTGTTGTGCGGTGCCCTGCCATGCGATGAATGACGGGCGCCCCGCTGGCACCTTTAACTGAGCCCAGCTCCTGCGTCTAAAAGTGTTCAGATGCCACCTGCGTGTTGTGCGGTGCTCTGCCATGCGATAGCACGCTGGTGGTGCGAGTGGTGTATCTGTGTGTGCTTGTGCACTATTGTGAAAGCTTGTTGTCTATCTTTGAGGGGGGGGGCTGTGTGGCTCTGAGGGTCAGCACCCCTGTCCTGGGGTACCAAAGGAGTGTGCTGCTGGTGTTTTTGGCTCCGCGAACACAACAATCATGTGTGGGTTTTGAGGGCCATCTGTAACCTTGATCATGGCTCAGGGGTCAAATGTAACCCAGATCATGGCTTTGAGGGCCCAATTTAACCCAGATCATGGCTCTGAGGGCCCAATGTAACCCAGATCATGGCTCTGATGAGGGCTCAATGTAATCCTGATCAGACTCTGAGCGCCATCGAAACCCAGAACCGGTTCAGAGGGCTCAATGTAACCCGGATCAGGGTCCCAGGGCAATATGTAACTCAGATCCGGCTCTGAGGGCCAAAAGTATCCCAACCCAGGCGCCCGATGTACCCAGGTGTCTGAGAGCCATGTGTAACCCAGATCAGGCTCTGAGGGCCAGAGTAACCAAGCCCTGGCTGGGGGGGGGGGGGGGGGGGGAGGGGTTCTTTGTAACCTAGATTAGGATCTGTATGGAGGGCAGAGTGCTGTGTAACCCCGATCAAGCTTTGGGGCACTGTGCAACCCAGATCTGGCTCTAAGGGCCCAATGTAACACAAACCAGGGCTGAGGGCCCAATGAAACCCAGATCAGGCTCTGCGGCCTGATTATAGCGCAGAATAGACCAGGCCATGGCTCTGTGGTCCATAGGAGCATACATTGCACATCTTCCTTAATTGAGCAGCACTACAGGCAGCTCACCAGGCTGCAGAGGGCTGACAGTGGTGCCAGTGACTGGCTCTACTAGCAGTATAGCATCTGCATTGGTGAATCTTCATTTGGAAATACAGCTGTGGCCCCACACAGGTGCAGGTGAATGTCCTTTGCTGGGCCCCACCATCAACATTGTTGAATAACCTCTAGCTGGACATTTGCTAGAATGCTTCTCCATTCCACACATGCGATGGAATATCTTACATTAGCAATAGTGATGTAGATTCCATTCGGTCGTGGCCCTGTGATTTCCCACAATTTTCTGATCTTTCTTGGTTCACAGAACGCGCACCGAAGGGCGACTAGGGGTCTTGCCCAGGTGAAAGCACTAGGTGTGACTCCAAGTGGGAGAGAGTTCATATTCCATCCTCTTTGCATGCCAGGCCCTGCTGCAATGATGCACAGAGGTTCCTCAGCAATATCCCAAGGCCAGGATGCTCAACTGAAGCTTTGCACAATCTGTTTCACTTGCAGAAGTGACAAGAGAAGCCTCAAAGTAACCACACTCCAAAACAAAAAAAGTAAATAATTATTAGTGGGAAATATACAGGCCCTGGAATAGGTTCAAATCAGAACTGAAATGTTCAACATTTAGTTCACAATGTGTTATGCACTAGTTGTAGAAATGAAAGTGTACACTCACCATGAGAACACACCCAGAACTCCTATAAGGTGCATTTAATGTATTTATTTTATTCACTTCCAGACCAAGATTCTCAAGGATATCTAAGGCCATGTTTGATATTTTAGGCATTCATGAATCATGTTTTATAAAAGACAATGAGGCTGATATTAAAGGCTTTCTGCTACCAGGATACAGAGTTATCTGGAATGACCCCCTTTGTGAAATAAAGGATGGAGCAGTCACCATGTGGATGAGAACCAACCTCAAAGATCCCCACACTCAATAGGCTCTCGCCTTTTGTTATTATGACTGACCGTACACTAGCATCTCGAGGAATCAAATGGATAGATCAAGCGGCTAGAGATATTGTTCAAACAATAACTTATACTTTGACCATGCCAGTTTTACACAAACTACACTGGCTTTCTATCCAATAGAGGATTATTTTTAATAGGGGTAGGCAGAACTCACAAAGTTTTACCCTGTGGAGGTCCACGGAGTTACATAAAAACTCAGCGAGATTCCGCAGAGTTCCATCCTTCCAAGCTCCCAACCTCAGGACTCGTTTTAAGTTGTATACACTATTGCGTGAGATTCACACATCACAATCAAATTTCTATATGTGCCTTACATTTATTGTTGTTGTTGTATTAGCTTCATTTCAACAACTAGTGTCATAAAAGCTAAAAAAACATTTTATAGATAAAATACAAAATAAACGTATCATATAGCAACATAGTAAAAGTTATACTCACAAGCAATTCATTGAAATACACTATTGTACCCTCAGTATGTGGTGCAGTTATCGAGATCAATTAGTTAAAATTTAGTACACATCACATTGGTAAAAACATTAATTAAATGCAATAAAAATAAAAAGAAGAAACAGCATGATAATTGACATTGATAAACGTCCTTGTAATGGGCTCAGGTAGCAACCTCCACTAGACCTGCTAGAAAGCATCTAACCTTCCTTGGAATAACAGCACAGAGGGTTAGAGCATAAGGTACACGTGCATAAGATGTCATTTTGAAGCTTAGGTGAACAGCCTTGGGGCCCTGCAGCAATTTCATCTCAGCTTCGTTCGACATGGTGCTGTGCTGCTCTTGCCAGGGCTTTCCGTCTAAGAAGCCATGGATGGCTAAGGAACTTTGCCACGCAGCACACAAAAAAAGGTCTGGAGTCAGACCTAAGGATGCGCAGGGCTGCCCGATAGTGCTGTGTACCTAGTTGTCGGCAGAACGGTTTTAGCCACTTGGCCCTCAGGATGTTGTATGCCGGGCAGGCGAACATAATATGGGCCACACTTTCTAACGGGGCCCTGCAACATGCGCAATCCTTTGGTGTCTGATTGCATGGGTGCCATTTTGCAGTTATCTCGCAGACAGGAAGTGTGACAATCCTAAAGTGGATGTACGACATCCTGTCCCTTGGAACCTGAATTGTATCTAAAAAGGGCTCTAGGTATCTAGTCTGTTTATGTAAATAAAATTCTGCTGTTAATCTATCCACATTGGGTTTGCAGGTTTCCTGTTGATCCACCCATTCCCAATACAAACGTTTGAGTATGTCTTTCCTTGGGGGCTCCTGCCTATCCCAATGTGCTTGGAGCACCATGGCTGACATTGTTTTCCCGACGTTTGAAATCCAACTTATTTTGCATCCAGTGTCTATCCGTGTGACCTCAGTGAGGGCTTCAGCATAGGGGAGGAGCTCTGGGGTCCGCCTAATGCGTGCCCAAAAAAGTAATGGACGCAACCTGGCTATGTCGCCAATCGACCGCCTACCCATATCAAGCATTAAGGGGGTAAGGGGAACGTTTTGGGGCAGCATCACCAGGTCCCTAAGGAACTTATACTCAGATCTGCGGAGATCGTCAACCTTGTCGAATCCCCATAGCTCTGCTCCATAGAGAGCTGTGCTGATTACTTTGGCGTCGTAAACTTGGAGGGCTGGGGCTACCGGCCTACTGTGTGAGGACCACTGTTCCTTTCCAAGTGTTCCAGCCACTCGTTTGTGCCCCATCACCATCTTTGCTAGGTGGGGCTTCCATGACATTTTGTCAGAAAGCCGGACACCGAGATAGTCAAAGGTGTTGACCCATTCCAGCGATGTCCCGCCCATCAAAGGGTTGCTTTTGTAGGACTTGTGGAGGTTAAAGGCAATGAATGTATTTTTTTAAGGTATTAATGACCAGCCTCCGGTTATCACAAAAGAGTTGGAACCTGTTAAGTAGATGTTGCAACCCAGCTGGGGTCTTAGACATCAGGAGGGTGTCATCAGCAAACACAAGGGTCGGTACCTTATCGCCCACCAGGGTTAGTGCTTCTGCTGGATCTTCTTGCAGAAAACTAACCACCCCATTCATATAAAGAGAGAATAGGGTGGGAGCCAAAACACAACCCTGTCGGACTCCTCTGTTGACAGGGATATGCTCTGTTAGTTGACCTTGTGCCCCCAAAATAACCTGGGCATAGTTGCCTTCGTGTAGCTGGACCAGCAGTTTAAGGATAAAGGTGGGAGTGCCCATCTCTCTGAGCTTCAGCTACAACTTGCTCCTAGGGACCAGGTCAAAGGCAGTCTTTAAATCGATAAATGCGAGATAAAGACTGCCCTTGCCAATCACCACTACTTTCCAGTAGATGAGTAACAACCTAAACACCTGATCGATCATTCCAGTCCTCGGCCTAAAGCCACCCTGCTACTGAGAAAGAATGGCTTCATCCTCTGTCCATAGCTATATCCTCTGCAGAAGAACTCTATCAAAGACCTTCTGCATAGCATCGATCAAACTAATGAGCCTGTAGTTTGAAGGGTCATCTCTGGCTCCCTTTTTATAAATCAGGACCACCTCAGCGCCCTTCCAAGACCCAGGAACTGGGGCACCGCTGGCTATAGTGTTTGCACGGAGGAGGATGTAACGTGCCCAGTTCGAAGTGTCTGCGAGTAAAAGATCGCCTGGCAGGCCGTCTGGTCCTGTTGCTTTGGAGGGCACTATTTTACTTATTGCTGCCTCTATCTTGGCCATTATTTATAAACTCTTATCATATGGCACTTCTTTAACTTATTTTGTCTCTTGCAAATGGAAATGACTTCCTTTCATCTGAAATCCATTCACTCTCACCACTGTCTCAGGAAATTTATAAATGGATTCCTCTTTGTCAGTTGATACTTTTTGCACCAAGAGACTCCTGGTGGATGTAGCACGGTATAAACATACCATAAAGGGCTACAGCACCCATGTTCAGGGTCAATCAATCAATCAATCAATCAATAAATAAATCAATCAGGGATTTGTGAAGCGCGCTACTCACCTGTGAGGGTCTCAAGGTCCTGGGGGTGGGGGGGGCGTTCAGCTCCGGGTCAGCCGAAGAGCCAGGTCTTGAGGCTCTTCTTGAAGGTGTGTAGAGTGGAGGAGCGTCTGATGTTGATCCGGAGCTCGCTCCAAGTCTTTGCCGCGATGTAGGAGAAGGGTCTTCCACCCGCTCTGGCTCTGTGGATGCGCAGGATTTTGGCGAGGGCAATGCCGGCGGAGCCGAGGTCTCTCTTGGGTATGCGGAAGGAGACTCTTTCATCATCATCAATCATTTATATAGTGTGGCAGATCACCTGTGAGGGTCTCAAGGCGCTAGAGAAGCTGGTTTCTGTGTAATCGTTTGTAGATTCGAGCATCCAGGTCTTGAGTAATTTTCTGAATTGTTGGATCGAAGGTGTGGTCCTGAGGAGTAGGGGGATGATGTTCTAAGCCTTGGCCACCAGGTGTGCGAAGGAAAGTCCACCGCTGTGGTTTCGACGGATGTGAGGTTGTCTCTGCGAGGAAGAGTGGAAGCTGGTGGTAGGTCACTAGTCGATTAGTGGAAAGTCAGGCATTTGTTGATGTATTCAGGTCCTTCGCTGTGTAGGGCTTTGTAATTGTGTGTGCTACAATGGGCACATGGACCCTTGCAATGCCGGCATGTGGGTGCGGAAGACATTCATGATACTATCCCTGATGAAGCAACCACACTTCCTGTTGCAAAAATTTATATGCGATTGCCTGATAGTGGCAGTCTGTAACAATTCACAGAGTGGAATCTGTCAATGTGGTGCGGCTTCCACTATGCGGGCGGCATCTATGGGCACCCAATGGATGAATGGGATTCTACATGTTCAATCCAATATCGCTTTCATTACCACCCGGGTTTGGTGGTGTGACAATACATTTCGATTTCAGGGCCTGGGTGGCAATAACAGTATTATGTGAATGTGCATGCAAAGATGGAGGTCAGATTTACCTGTCACGCTCCATCTCTGCATTTGCAACCTTTCTGTTAGATCTATCGGCCTTTGGTTGGTCTGCCTCTAAACGTTTTACCCTTCTCCTCCATTTTCTCTGATCATGGTTTTGCTGGCCTTAGGACTCTGCACACTTTACCACTGCTAACCAGTCCTAAAGTGCATGTGCTCCCTCGTCAAAAGATGGTAACATTGGCTCATCTCTGTTGGCATATTTTATTTACTTATAAGTCCCTAGTAAAGTGGTACTACGTGTACCAGGGCCTGTAACTTAAATTCATGGCCTTGGTGGCTTCATAAATCTCATTTTTAATTTGTGTCACTCTTGGACCATGTTGCGTGGTGCAAGAGCGACGCAAAGGGGCTCATAAATATGCCTCTGACTGCCAGTAGCCTGTCTCGGGTCACATGACTGGGTGTAGCTGGCAGTTGGGCATTGTGTATTACTCCTAGACAGCCACACACTATAGGGAGCTTAGGTGTGCCCGGATGGGCCATCACTGGCAGGATGAGAGGGAAGAGCTGAGCACAGAACCATCTACACCTAAATAGGCAACGTCCCGTCTCCACACAAAGATCAGCATGTCACCTGTAGTTAGTCTGGAGCCAGGAACAGGATGGCAGCATGCCTAGGGACAACAAAGGGAAACCTCTAGAAGCTTCTTCCCACTTCAAAGAAACAACTAGAAATAAATACTGAAACTCAGAACACAACTCTTCGGTACACTTTTGGACCTGTGGATACTCTGCCAGGAAGAAGGGCTGCTCTGCTGCCATAAGGTCTGTCACACTGAAGGACTGTTGCTCTAAAGGAAGTAGTGCCCTGCTGTGCTTACCTGCTACCTGTGGCCCTGTTGCCTTGGGAGGAAGAACTAGACCTACAACTTCATCTTGAACCCTGGGCTCCCAGAGGGACTCTAAGGAAGAGTCTTCTGGCCTCCTGATCCGAGCCTCAGGGGCACAAAAGGTTCTCCAATATCCTGCACCGGCCCCGTGACCTAGCTGCAATGATTAATGACCCCCAAGTAGTGCCTCTCAGGTTCTGGACACTTGATGTGGCTGAGTGATCTGAAATCAAGCTTTTGGGTTCTTTGTGACTGTGAACAGGCCCATTTGTACCCAGACATCATCGCTCACTCCACAATTCAGCGCAAAGCCCCCAACATCAACCGCTTGCAGGGACCATCAACGCAAGCCTCCAGCAATGCCTAACCGGGACGCCAGCCTGTTCTTCATGCTATGCCGACAGCCTGCTGCAACACTCTCCCTGCTCCAGGAAGCAGGACTCTTACCACCAACTTTAGGAGGTAAACTTCAATGAGTCTAAACTAGTGACTGTACTTTAGCAGAGACCTACACTCCATTACGGTCAGCCTGAAATTGTGACTTTGACTTGGTCCAGTGCAACCATGCATTCCAAGTTGGCGCTTTGTACTTTTTGGCGCTGTTTTCAATTAATAAAACTAAAATCTCGGTTTCTACTGATTGAATTTTTGTCGTATTGTTCTGGTTTTATTTATTAAATGTTGCTCTATTTTTCTAAACTAGTGTGGGATTCTTTTGCAATGTGTTTTCACTGTGTTACTGTCTGAAGTGTTACACAATTACTTTACTCATTGCCGCTCAGTTTAGCCTGACTGCTCTGTTCAAAGCTACCAGGGGGTTGAGCACAGGTAAATTTGGGGTTGTTTGTAACTTCTCCTTGACAAAGATTGTGGCTGATGTTTGACCTGGGCTCAAACCCCAGTCAACAAGTAACCTAATTTCTTACGCTTTCACAGTATTGGAATCTTGACTAATGACATTAATGAGATGTTATTTGTGTGAATCCTTGAAAACTTACTCCTTGTGCTTTCCCAGATTAGTGAATCTGGCAAAGTGTAAAGACATTGCTTGCCACTATTACCCATGTCTTGCAAGCATAGTGTTGTGATTCGACACCTCCAATCCTGCATTTAGGCAGTAAGGAGTCAGCAAATTTGTAGTACATTTACAGGGACAGTAACCACGGTTGTGAGGAAGGGTGATATACTTTTTTTTGTAATTTCAAAATAATCTTTTTCCATTTTTCAAACTATAGGATAATAGTAACAAAAGAGAAAAAGTAATAAAGGGGGACAAATGAATACAAAATCATTAATGAGCCCTAACGTGACATGCAGTGAAGATATTTTGATGCAATCGTTTTATCAGCAATACGTACACAACAGTATAAGGAATAGTGAATAATGACTTTGATCACATGTCTACGTGAGGTTACAGCTGCAGGGTCTTGGAAGAAGGTGAAGCTGAGGAGGACAGCTGAGAAATTCTGGGTCACTTTCTCCCTCCTAGGGAGTATATCTTAAGCGGTATCCATACCAGACTTTGATAACTTGCACCTAATTTGCACTGGTTTATTGGAGGCAAAATAGTTATCCAAGAATTCCCATATGGGTCTGTACTGTGTTTATCAGGGGGAGCGTTGTAAGGCAAGGTTTTCATTTCCTCTGATATGTGATACACAGTTAATCCAGGCTTGAAGAGAAGCCCTATGTGTGTTCTTCCAGTTATAGGTAATTGTTTTAATTGTTGATGATAGTTAAGGATCAAGTGGAAAGTGATCTGTGTGTAGTCAGATGCTTAGGTCAAGGAATCCTTTGATAAGAAATGAGAATTCTTTCTTAGGATGAATGTTAAACACATTTGAGGGAAAGGAGTAAACCCTGTCCCAGAAGAGGGTCTCTACTTTGCAGTGAAAGATTAGGTGGGCAAGGTCGCCGACTTCCTCTTTGCAGTTCCAGCAAATGGGACTCTCCTTCAAGGTATGCCGGCGAGATGGCGTCCAATAAGCTTTGCATATTAGCTAAAATGTGGTTTGGGAGAGTACCGGTGAGATGTTGCGGGTGGTGACAGATTTCCATATGGTGGTCCAATTCGACTCTGATATGGGGTTGTAAGTGCGAGTCTCCCAATATTTTGCTATGTCCTTGTTTATTTTCGATGTCTCGGGTCGTAGCAAGTGATATAATTTAGATACACGGTGACCTAGCTTATTAAGGGTATAGACGAGTGTTGGGAGAGATGGATCTCTGTAGTGATGCTGAGATTTGGATATGGACCCTTTAAGCTTGAGGAAATGATAAAACTCTGAGTGCTCCAGGGGTATTGTGTTTGTAAATTCGAAAAGGATAGGGGAGAGGTTCTGGATCCTAATTGCTGAGGGAAGAAGATCCCTCTGTTGATCCATGAGTCCCAATATAGTGTTTAACCATTGTATGTATTGTTCAGATTGTGCCATAGAGAGGCTAGGGCACAGAGTTTTATCTGTGAGGGCAGTTTCCTGTCTATGGTTAATCGGGCGTTCCTGGTGTTTTTTAGGATGTATTTGGAGTCGGTGAGTTGCTCGCAGTTGGTTGTGAGTAGAGTTAGAGGCTTCAGATTATTCAAGATTGCTCTTTCAACCTCCAACCAGACACTGGGGTTTGAAATCAGTAAGTAACTTGCTCGGCTAGAGAGGCAGTTTGAAAATCCCTAAAGTTGGTCAAGTGAATGCCTCCTAGTGCATTCTGCAGGCAAAGTTTTTCCAGCGCTATTCTTGGATTTCTGTCCTGCCAGATTTACCTTGAGATCAGTTTGTCTAGTTTGTGGTGAAAGTCATCTGAGTGCAGTAGGGGGGAGCACACTGATCAGACAGTTAATTATTGGTGTGATCATCATTTTTATAGTTTCTATTCTGCTCCACCAAGTGATGAATTTCGGTGACCAGCTGTCGAGTAAGTCTTTGGTCTTTTGAAGGGTGAGTTTTTCATTATGTTTTATGGTGTCTATCAGGTCTGAAACAAATTCCATCCACAGGTAATGGGGCTGCCAGGTTAGGCCTGAATTTCCTAGTAGGTCTTTTTTGTTGTATGAGTCAAGGGGTTTAACGTCCGATTTGTCTCTATTCAATTTGTATCCCAAAACATCCGAGTAGCGTTCTATGGTTTCCCGAGGGGGCTTATATAGAGGAACCTGGGTTATCTGTAACTATTAATATGTCATTTGCATAGGCGGAAAGTTTACCAATTTCCTGTTAAAGTCAATTCCTGATATATGGGGGTTGTTTTTTTATCAAGGAGAAGGGGTTCCACCACCAGTGAAAAGGCAGATAGGGAAAGTGGGCAGCCTTGACTGGTACCCTTTTGTAGTTTAAGTGGGAGGGAAAGGGAGCCATTAATGCAGATGCCGGTGCTTGGGTTTTTATATAGAGCCATGATAATTTTTATAAACTCGTCGCCTCGAATGAAGGAGTAAAGGGATTGTTCAAAGATGGTCCATGATACTCTGTCGAACGCTTTTTCATCATTAAGTATAATTGCGACAGAGTCCGAGGACAATGATTTTTCTTTGTTGAGGACAAGGTATAAAAGTCGGGTATTATCACTTGATGTTTTATTAAGAAGCTGACTTGGGTGTTACTTATTAGTTGAGGTAGGAATAGGTTGAGGCGCTTGGCTAGTATCTTTGCATACACTTTGCAGTCTAAATTTATCAAGGAGATGTGTCTGTAATTTAGAGGGAGTGTCAGATCCGGCCCATCTTTTGGCATTACTACAATATTGGCTTCTGCTGTTGTGCTTGCGATAGCTCCAGAGTTTGCATAGTGGTTAAACATTGTCGGTTGGAGTGACTTGGCCAATGTTTTATAGAAATTGGCTGTGAAGCGATCTGAGCTGGGTGGTTTATGTTTTTTTTTCAACGTGCCTATTGAAATGGAGATTTCAGTCAGGGAGATAGGTTTACTTATAGACTCCTTGTCTTCTTCTGATAAGCGAGGTATCTGCAATATGTTTAAGTAGTTTTTGCCAGTGATGGCCGGTGCAGGTAAGAACGGTGGGGTGTTGGTGGAAAGGAGTCGACAGACGACTACGAGGGAAAATAAAATTTCAAAAAACGAAAACCACTTACCTACGCTGATGCAGTTAGCGCAAAATGAGTGTTTTTCTTTAAAAAAATTAATAAATACCCCGTCGTCATCTGTCGACTCCACCCGCCCCATAGCTCTTAACTGCACCAGTAATCCTTTCGTGATTTTGTTTATGTTTAAGGTAGGAGGCCAACATTTTGCCTGCTTTGTTGGCTTCACATAGCTTGAGGCGTTTAAATTAGTTTATCTGTACACCAGCCTTTTCACTTAAAATTTTGTTATACTCATATTTTTTCTGTGTGAGGAGAGAGAGAGTATCTTTATCTAGGTATTTAGTCTGAGATAGTTTAAGTTGTCTAAATTCTTCTTCCAGTTTCACTAGTTTGGCAGTGTTTATTTTTTTATTGATTTATTGCTTTGATATCAATGAGAGTTCTACTCAAAGATGCTTTGAGAGGGTCCCAAAGTGTTTGAATATTTGTGTTCGGTAAGTCATTGTCAATAAGGTAGTTCGATGTAGCCTCTTCGATTTTGTCCTTGTTATCTTGATTGGATAATACTTCATTATTGAATCGCCATACTTTGGTAGGGAATTTTGTGTTGGTACCCGTTAGGAGCGTATTAATGCAGGAGTTTTCAGAGAGTAATCTTGGAGATATGTTTCTTTGGTCAATCAAGTGTGTTTAGGAGCCTGAAATGAGGATATAATCGATTCTTATGCAACAATTATGTGGTGCTGAGTAGGAAGTGTACTCTCTGGAGTCAGGGTGTTGTAAATGCCAGGTATTTTTGAGATTGAATTTCGAGCACATTTTTTGGAGTATTTAATGAGTTTTGGGTGGGTGATAGTTACAGGGAGATTGGCGGTCTAAAGTTGTATCAAGTGGCAGGTTAAAATCTCCTCCTACTATAATAAGTTCATCCGGGGTATATATCACCAATATTGTTAGATATCTTTTTCCAGAAGGGGGTATCGTCATTATTAGGGCCAGATATATTGAGTATGCGGAATAGAGTTCCCCTCTACGTTAGGTAGAAACTATCTGTCTGCCTTCTTCATTCGTAGTACATGATTCAAGTGAGATGTTGGAGCGCTTGGAGATTAAGGTAATTACTCCATTTTGTTATGTATTGCCGGAGAGCAGAGAGCTCCTGATATTTCATTTGTTTTTGAGTGAGACGGCTTCTTTGTCAGTAATTTTTGTCTCATGGAGTAGAATAACATCTCCTTTTGATTTATAGAGATTGTCCATTATTTTGCAACCTTTTACTGGATGGTTTAAACCCTTCACATTTAGGGAAACAGTGTTGAAGTTCTCTGCAATCGTTTGTGCAGCCATGGTGCTAAGAGTGATATAGAAACAGCTCGACAGTGAAACTTGATTTGACCTTTAGTATGTGTTGTTGGGTTGTGATTTCTCTGGAAGGCCTTATTCTGTGTATATCCATAGTATTTCTGTTGATTCTGATATATAACAGAGAACATAGCTTCTGCAACTGATCCCAAGTGTAGTGGGCTATGATCTTTTTGATGGGAGTATATCGATGGGTATGTATTATCGAGAACAACGTATCCCCAAGGTATGCTGCAGTGGTGGGACAGGAGGTTTCCAAAATTGGATTCAAGAATGTGGATGCAAAGATGATAATGTGATTGATATCTAGTGTACGTACGTGACGTGTTGTTGTGTAAGTGTTAGAAGGAAATTAAGAAAGGGAAAATTTATATAGAAAACTAAAAAAGAGAGTGTACAAAAGCAAAACCCGGTTCTCTACCCGCCTGGCCCTCCCCCTTCCCCACAACCATCAAACACAGGAGGAGCGACATTGAAGATGCCCCATTCTCCAGCACGGAACAATACATAGCAAAACATAAGTAGGAACCTTTTTAACAATAAGTATGAAACATACAGGCAGTATTGTGTAATTTCAGATTATTTGTTCTGCATACTCCAGTATACATAAAACCCTGCATACACCGGCAGTTATGCTGTTAGTTCTTCACGATAAGCATTGTGTCATATGTGTCTATGTGGGATGTAGGAGTAATCACAACTAGATGTAATCATTTGTTTAAATTGTTTAGTTAAAGTTTGGAGGAGCTTGTTTACCCACCCCCCATGTGACAATGTCTGAGCTTCTCTCCTTGAGATACAGAAAAAAAGGGCAATGTAGGAAGAGATAATCTGCACTTCATCTTTTATTTTATAGACTCTAATTCTAATTCAGCAAGGAGTCATAATACCTGTTTAGTTAGTTTCAGCTAATGCAAATTATACACATCTGTGTTGTTAACATCGTAAACAGCCTCTGTAGCCAAAGCAGGCCAGGTGGATCCGCTAGGGACATAAGGAATTTAAATCTTTCATACGTTCATGTTATATGAAGGATTCCATGTTTCCTAAAAAGGAGTTTTTCATGATTTCCTTTTATTGGAGGAAGATCTCAACAGTTCCATTTCTTGTTTTGAGATTTCATCCAGAAAGTTCCATAGGGCTGAAGGTTCGTCGAAGATCTGGAATTTACACTTTGCCATTATTTTGTATCTACTGGTCCTGCAAAGGAAAACTGAAGTTTAATTTCTCTTAGTCTGTCACGTAGAGCTTGGAAACCCTTTCTGGTTTCAAAAGTTGTTTTGGGATAGTCTTGGGAAATATGTATTTTGTGTACCTTCCAGATAATGTGATGGTGTTTGCATACATTGGCCAGAATTTCAGACCGGTGACTAGAGGAAGCCAGTTCTCAAGGAAGGATATACATGTGTTAGAAAGTTCTTCAGAACCATCCGGAATTCCAAATATTGTCAAGTATCCTCTTCTGTTTAGGTCTTCAAGTTCAGAAACATCTTTTTTCAAATGTTTTGCAGCTGTTTGGAGAGCTTTTAGATCTTTGATAGTTCGATTGGTTGAGTCCTCAATTTCACTGATTCTCTTTTCTGCATCTGTTATTTTATTGTTTATTGTGTTGAAGTCAGGCCGTATCGCCGTCTCTAGTTGCATTGTGTTTGTGTTTCGTTTTGTGTACTTCACTAAGTCATGCACCTCAGCTACCTTTTTTAGTATCATATCCATTGTGTCATTTATATCTGTCTTGTTCTTTATCGGTGAGTCTGGCGAAGATGGTTCAGTGTTTGGTCATTTATAATGCGGTTTGGTCTATTTCTCTACCTTCTTAATTAACTTATAGGCACTTGCCTCAAGGTGCCCCAAGGTGCACTGCGAAGAGATCTTCTGTACTTGATCAGAGATTGTGCAGAGTTGTCAGAGTTTGAGCTGATCTTTCTGCTTGAGGAAGAGTGTGATACGAGATCACTGCCTAAGAGAAGGTGTGCTGCCATTGAAACTGCAATTATCAAAGCACTCCTTTCATTGGAGAAGCGCCCCTCTGGTAGAAAATTCTTGTCCAGTATACTTCTTTATGCAGGCTTCCCAGTTCAGATCGTCAACCTTCTCTTTTTGGTTGGTATGTTGAGGGGTATGAAGCAGGATAATACAGGATGTTGAAGATACAGAACGCAGAAAACGCTGAAGGTTTTGTGGGGTAAGTGTGTTGTTTAATGCA
This sequence comes from Triturus cristatus, assembly GCF_964204655.1. NCBI lineage: Eukaryota > Metazoa > Chordata > Amphibia > Caudata > Salamandridae > Triturus > Triturus cristatus. Next base: position 116,252,949 of record NC_140579.1, on the reverse strand, counting down.
AACTCACTTGGTCTAGAAGTCTAAAAGCATGATATAGTGCTTTACCTTATTCTCCTTCTCTTTTATGTTGATGGTTTTATTTATGTTGGGCCAGTGGCAAGCCTCTCATAGGGCACACCACTACAGTTTCAGAGCCAAATGGGTAGCTCTGTTCACTTCAGGTGAAGTGCTCTCCTCGCTGGCTGTGAGGTTTAAGGAGTGATGGGTGTCGGCTGCCATTCTGAGATTGGGTATTATCCACAACCTATGTTGAGCCAGTGGCAAGCCTCTCAAAGCCTCTCACAAGGCTTCTCAAAGCCTCTCACAGGGCTACACAAAGCCTCTCACAGGCCACACCATTAAGTTGTCAGAGCCGAATGAGTAGCTGTGGTCACTTCAGGTGAACTCTTTTCATCGCAGGCTGTAAAGTTTTAGGTGCGGTGGGTGTCGGCCACCATTCTGAGATCAGATAATATCTGTAATGCGTGATTAAGAGCTGATGCCCTCTTGTTTACAGCAATGATCAAGATTGGCACTCAAGGTACGCACCGTTTTATTTTCAATGTTGTGGTGACCGAGTGCACAGGAACAATTACTTCACTCACCGATAATTTAGGAAGCTGTTTCGAAATGGCAGCTGCCATTTTGTATTTTACGGGGGAGGCAGCAATTCATACATTGGCTGCAGTAGGAAATATTATGCAGTTTTGTTTCCCAGATTTAGCAATTAAGCCCACAACATACCTTTAGTTTGGTTAATTATCAGTTTGGTAGTATGAATTAGTTTGCCCTATATTCAGGCACCATCTTGATATCAGGCAATATATCTTCGGTACGGTGGAACATGGATGATTTATTCTTTGAAAGATTAAAGTATATTTAAAAGGTGATCAGTCCCTTTTATCCAGTTCAGGAGGAGCAGTGTTCAATCTCCTGAGAGGTGGCTTACTCGGTTATTTAGGTTTTCAAGGTTTTCGGAGTTGCACTTGATACGACCATCACCATCTTGTTGCTGCGAAGGGGGTCAGCAAACTTCAAAGTGTTTCTTGTCAACATATAGATTAGTATACCACTCCAATCCTCATATCTGAGTCAGGGTGATTTCTGATGCTGGCGACTGTCTTTATTTTGAAAAGGACTTGTCCCTATTGGCTTTACATCATATTTTGCTCCATGTTGAAGGGAGAGACAGAGCTATGCAGCCATGTGCTCTGTCGTCCCAGCCACACAACCCCCCAGGTTGCTCTACTTTTCATAGTAAATGACCAACACCTTTTTTTGACAGATATTTTTTTTTTTTATGGAACAGCAGAGACATCTATCAGCAAGGATGTAAAACATACAGTCAAAGAGGATGGACATTTTTCAGAAGGGCTTCCATCCACTTTATTAAAGAGTGCAGCTACTCATTTTATTTATTGTATTTAATGTTTGCACCAACCTGACAATCTACTTTACTTAAACATGAGGATATTACATGGAAAATCACAGTGACCTACTAGGCAAATACAATATCAAAGAAAATTTGTCATAGTCGGTACATTTCACGCAGGTCAAAATGATGCTTTAGAAGTTTTCTCAATGAGATATATCAGGTTAATTTTCTAGGTCAGTAGAACTATTGGGGAACGAGGCAAAATACATGTTGTGTATTGCCATAGTGTTTGGAATAACAACATCCAGGCGCTACTTCACTGAAATGCCACAGTGATCTATTTCACAGTAGCAAGGTGAAACAGTCAATGCTTAGGGATTAATTACGATGTAGCTCGGAAAGCATTCCGACCGAATCGGGCTTTGAATGGTTTCCTACCAAATCAGATTTGGGGAGTCCGACCAACAGATTACGATTGTTCCGAATACGTTTCGTTTAGACTCCCTTTGACTTCAATGAGAGCCTGTGTTCCGACCTAATACACAGGCTCCTTTTGATGAAAAGGGTGGGTGGGGAAAATCATGCACCCTGAAATGGGCACCCCATGGTGCCTGCCACACTGTGCATAGTTGCAAAGAGGGGTCCCTTGGGTACCCCACGGGCCCCATTGGGAAAGCTCTGGGTGAAGGGGTCCTGCTACAGACTCCCAAAGTCAGGTTCCGACAGTCGATCCGTGCCAGAACAACCGATTCGGAAAGGCTGTCCGAATTGACATCGTAATCGCTCGGTCGGAAACGTGGACGATTGACCTGTACGAGTCAGCTCCGAATGACTCAGTTCCTCCAAATGCCGTTCAGAACTGACTCAGAAATAGGTTGGAAAGACGGGTTTTGAATCGGATTTGGCAGACCCGAATCTGATTCGGAATATTTCCAACCGACGTCCGATCGACCTCTTAGTATTAGAAAGTGGGGTACAGGGTGTAATTCCAGTTGGTATATGTATCATGTACTGTAAGTACATTGTCCAGGCTGCGTTGTTTCATATTAAGAAGCAATGTTACTTCATTAGTCTTAAGTTAAAATATTTATGTATAAATTATGGACCTCAAATTTTCTGACAAGGGTGGTGAGGATACTCTGAGTCTGATTTAGATCTTGACGCATGGGTTACTCCACCACAACGGTGACGAAAAGCCCATTTGCCGAAATCTAAATCTGATTATATCCTATGGGATTTATATTTCGGAGGATGGGTTATCCATCACTGTTGTGATGGAGTAACCCATCCAACGAGATCTAAATCAGGCCCTCTGTCTCTTCAGGTTATGAACTCCAGATACATGTAAAAATAGGGACACTTACCTGGGCACAGCCCTTTTATAATGCCAGATCTTTCACAAAGGCATTCTACCTCCCCTCCTCATATACTTAGACAGCACAGTAAGTACTTTTCTCATTCCTCGAGTGCATTACCTATAACTTTAGAGACAGCCAGATAACCTTGTCTCTGGGCTCAGCCTATCTCTGCACAGGTGTACAGACAATTTCCAAGCCAGAGGTAAATGAGCCCCTTATAATATGAAACAGATGGAGTTTCTCCCAGGACAAATGATCTCTACTCCGAAACTCCAGATGAAACAGAACACTGCCACAACACCGCCGCCCGACTCGACCTCGGGATCCCCTGGCACGAACACATCAGCCAACACCTCCAAAGGTTCCACTGGCTCCACGTGGAAAAAAAGAGTCACCTTCAAACTCCTCACCCACACCTACAAATACCTACACAACAACGGACCCAAATACCACAATGACAAAATCAACTTCCACGTACCCAAAAGAAACCCCCGATCTTCCAACCTCGCACTGGCCGAAACCCCGCGCATCCACAGTGCCAGAGCAGGCAGAAGATCCTACTCTCAAATTGCAGCTAACACCTGGAACGAGCTCCCTGAACACCTTCAGGAAGACTCTCAAGACCTGGCTCTTCGGTTAACGGATCTGCAGTCCCCCTCCCACTTCCACCGCCTTGAGACCTTCGCGGGTGAGTAGCATACTTAAAATCCCCTGACTGATTGATCTCTCAGATTTAAAACTGTCCCCACAGATTTGGAGGGTACATGAAGGTCTCATTGACCAACACACTCTCCTGTATGGTTCTATTGTTATACGGTTCCCACTAGAAAATGTAGGACTGTGTATTAGGACAACAGGACATCAAAATGCAGAGACTGAGTTCATCTACACCATCAGAGCAGTGGGGTAGCAAAGGGGGAGATAGGGTGATACAAGTTTTGGTGTGGCAGCCTCCACCCCTTACCTGCGTCTGTCGTGGGAATCGCCAGACCACCCAACGGCCCCCCGCTCTTACCTGTGATCATCGCCGGAGTCAACAGCAGCCGGCAAATGCAGGGACCCGCACGGGCGGCACATGGGCTAGCTACGCTACTGCATCAGAGACTGTCGACCAAATTCCTAGTAGCTAGCTCACAGTTTTTCATCCGAACCCCTAACTTTTCTGGGGTGGAAGTGATGTTAGCATTCTTGAACATGATATTGTAATCCCGAATGGAATCATGGAAATAGATCTTACCCCTTTTGTTGTTTACTCATGCATTCCCTTGGTAAATATTAAAAAGATACAAAGGAGGTTTTCAATAAATTTGTTGAAACAATCGTAATCTTGAAAGATGGAGCTGCAATTATTAGGCAGCTACAACAAAGCAAAGTAACAAGCATTATAAATATGATGAAAAGAATACACAGTCCAACGCTGGCAGTCTGAATTCTATATATCCCGACCTATCACTACCCCTACTCTGGGAACATATTGGAGGTACTCTCTGCCCAATCTCTTAGGTTAGCCTGAGACCCCATACTTGGATGACTTGGTCTGGAGTAGGATTGGCAATCCCTCTGTGCAGGATTAGGATGGAAGAGCCGGGTCTGGTGCCTCAGTAGAATAATGCATCCACTGTAGGTGCCTGTGTTCGACCTCATGGTCAAAGGTTCAAATCCTGGTGGGTCCACTCAAACCTTCATCCTTCTGAGGTCGATAAAATGAGCACCATTGAGTTGGGTAAAAATATTCATCTATTATTCAGCACCAAGATACCCTTGGGCAAATGTGTACGTTACTATGTTAGATCAGCATTTGCAGAGCAGCTTGTCAAATACAGCATTCATTCCAGGAGTGTTGTGGTTGGAGGGTCACTCTGACCCGTAAAGTGACTGTGCACTGTTTATATAATAAAACTACTGTGTTAGCAGTACAGCTCTGATGCAAAGATGTGTGTATATGTTCACAGCTTTCTCTAAGCAGGCAACGCAGACACTAGGATACCTTGTACTGCTCCTTAGCCTTGAACGAAGAGTACAGATTATGTCACAGGAAGGGATGTCTAAAAACAAGCAGAAGGTATAACGTCTTATTAGTATAATGTTGTGTAAAAATAAGAGGGCTAAAACGAAGTCTGCCAAAACGTCTAAAATATGAAACTAAAATGGAGAACCAAAGTGGGTCCAAGAGGGCCTCGCTACTCCATGCAAATCAGAGTCCACAGGGCACTCTCACTTTGTTTTTTTTAATGGTGGTTGCCATTTAATAATGTAGGTATGTATTATGTAGCATGGAGACAAGCCTCTCTGTGCTCTCCCTCACCTCCCGCTCAGGATGCAGGATACAGGGGGCAGATCATCAAACCATGTCCTGTGCCTCTGGCCATGCGTCTGGCCACAGTGCTTTGCTCAGGTGTCTCCGCTCTCAGGCTACGAGCAGTCATGCCGGAGCTTGATTGGTGCTGACAAGGTAAGTCCCAAGAAACATCCCTGTTCCAGTGTGTGAGATTTCAAAGCAGACACATGCTCTCAGCTTTAAGATGCTTTCAGTGGTGGAAAGAGGTGCACAGAAACAAGGTAGAAATAGGACATAGTACTACTGATTACCAATAAACCCTACAGAACATCTTCCAACTGTAGGGGCTAGATTCTACGGACACACAGTGGGACGACCCTCACCTTCTGTACCAAGTACCTATGACCCGCTTCTTTGGGGAATCAGGGAGGGAAGTGGTCAGGGTCATCAAATCAAATTATAGGCATTAGCTTGTGGAGACCCACCAGGGTGATGATGAAACGCAGAACCAAAGAAATGATAACACAATCCCAGTGATGGTAGTCATGCTATGGCCAGTTCAGCGGGGTCCCCTTCCCAGGTGCACCATAGGTGCCCATCTGTGCACGTGAGGATTACAAACCTGCGTAAAGGAGAAGTGGTCCCAGTGCCTGACCACAGTCTCCTCAAGGTTTGGGAGGATGCTCTGGGTTTTGTCTGCCTCTTCAAGTGTTTGAATGTCTTTGTCTCCTCTTTCTTTTCAGGGACAGCAGCTGCTGAGGAGCCCTCTCTTACATGTAGCTGCACCTGCACACTGGACCTCCTTCTGATCTGTTTGAGCTGGGACTGCTCCGCCTGCACTGTAGGTAAGTCCAACCTGGAGGGTCATAGGTTGGCTCCCTGGCACTGCTTTGGGTCTTCCTCAGGCTGCTTCGGGGAATGTCAGGTGCCTCCTTCATATTCCAACAGCTTCTCTTCCACACTGGGCACCACGGTGCCCACTGCACCATCCTCGCTTCCATCGGTAAAGGACTTTCAGAACCTCGTGGAACCGACGGGTGGAAAAACATAGGGTGATTTAGGGATTTGTATTCCTGATGATATGGTCCTAAAAGGATGCTAACCAAAAATAAACCAGTGGATGGACAGAATTACGTGTCGTTGGATTTCAAATAATTCAAAAAACCAAAAAAATAAAGCACTGAAAGTTTAATTAAATTGTGCTTGAAATACTAGCACATTTAGTTCAGCATTTTCTGAGATGCAAATATCAGATCTCACATTATCTTCACCACCACTTTTAGCATAAGGAGCTGACAAGACAAAGAATGCACATCATTTATTCCCTTAATTGCAAAGCATGAATATCAGTAATGATAAAACTGCATACAAATATATTGCCTCTCAAACAGAAAAGCCACAAGTTATTACCTGGGCTTTCACAGCTCCATAGATACACACTACTGTATGAAGAAGAAGGGCGTGGTTGGCTGAATGTGTATGAGACAGATTTCAGAGACTGAAATATTAAATGGAAAAGGTGCAAGTTGGATTTGCTAGGAAAAGTATTCCCAGGTCCACTCATGTAGCGATTGATGTTTCGGTATACCAATAGAAATGCCTTCATCAGGACATCGGAGACCTTCGATAACAAAGGGTTTTGATACAACTAAACTATATAGTTACATAAATCAAATACATTGAAAACAAAAGATTCAGCAAAAAGAGCCATGCTTTGAACATCCTCATTATAAATCCTGCCTAATTTATTTCAGTGGTTATGGGCACTAAATCAAACTTCAAGCAAGACTCACTCCCTCGAAACACATTTTAACATGCTTAGAGTACCACTCAAAGACTGAGGTGAAATGAGGCGCAGAAGGGGAGTTTAGATACATCTTTAACAAATGTCACTGTGATTACCATATTCTCCACAATGAGTACAACATGAAAAGGCAGCTGCAGGGCTTTTGAGGCTGGGTTGTTTTACATTGTCCAGTTCCTGACCTAGAGTAACAATGATGCCACATCCTGACAGAGGCTTAATCAAGCTGTGGGGCAAACAATTTGTCCACAGCTCCAATGAGATCAGACATGAGGACACTGAGGATACACATACACAAAGGAGCATCTGCGAATCACGCATTCCCTTCAAAGCAGTTTCTTGGTTGCAAAGATAGAGTTTACGGAATGCCCCTCAATGGTGAGTTTATCCAACGAACTTCAAACGGGTAATGACAGGTGCCTGGAGGGGATGCATTGAGACATCAGACCAGCAGAAGAGGCAGAATAAGTGGCAGCTTTTTAAGGAACAGCAAGAAGTCACACATCGTAAGAGATTCACTCCCCACAGGAGTAGGCGCCTTGTGATCTCAAGGTGGGTAGTAAACAAAAGGCAACAGTGAGTGAAAGTGCCTTAATTGTGGCCTGTCATTGTCTGGCTTCTGCTCCACAATGGGTCAGTGATGTGTCAGCCATGGATCAGTGTTGGGTCATTCATAGGTCGTGATGGGTCAGTGATGGGTAAGCCATGGATCAGTGTTGGGTCATCCATGGTCCAGTGATGGGTCATTGATGGGTCAGCCACCGGCAAGTGATGGATCAGCCATGGGTGAGTGTGGGTCAGTGATGGGTCAGCCATGGGTGAGTGATGGTTCAGTGATGGGTTAGTGTATGTCAATTATGGGTCAACCATGGGTAAGCAGTGGTCCAGTGATGGGTCAGCTATGGGTGAGTGATGGGCCAGTGATAGGTCAGCAATGGGTGAGTGATGGGTCAGCCATGGGTGAGGGATTGGTCAGTGATGAGTCAGCCATAGTTCTGTGATTGGTCAGCCTATATCAGTGTTAGGTCAGTCATAGGTCAGTGATGGGTCAGGGATGTGCCAGTTATTGGTCAGTGATGGGTTAGCCATGAGTTAGTGATGGGTCAGTCTTGGGTGAGTGATGGGTCATCTGTGGGACAGTCAAGGGTCACTAATGGGTAAGCTTTGGCCCAGTGATGGGCCAGCTATGGGTCAGTGATGGGTGAGCCATGGGTCAGTGATGGGTCAGTGATCTGCTAGTCATGGGTCAGCCATGCATCAGTGATGGGTCATCCGTGGGTCAGTGATGGGTCATCTGTAGGTCAGTCATGGATTACTAATGGATTAGCCTTGGTCCAGCCATGGGTCACTGATGGGTCAGCCCTGGAGGAAAAAGTGGTGGGTCAGTTGCAGGTCAGCCATGTGTCTGTCATGGGTCACGATTTGTCAGAAAAGAGACTATCTAGAACGAGAATGTATGACTGTACACCTCCATTTTCTCAATATGCAGGCTTCATTGAAAGGGCATTAAAAACATTTAAAAGTTGAAAGCATAATTAATCAGTGAAATATCATGTGCTTCTGAATGACCTTGTGGAACTAAAACCACACGTGATGCCTTTTACCATCAGCCTTTTTGAATGAGGTGCTAAAGCTTCAGTGACAAAACCCCAATCATTCCATTCAGCTCTAAAATGTGGCCTCACATCCCTCAAAGAAATGCCTGCCTCATGCTTCCCCTGCCATGTGACCACACAAGAAAGAATTCAGGAATGTGCTATCTCAGGGCATCAACAAGCCAACACGAGGCCACAGACATTGGTTCTGATCTATTGTAACCGGTCCTAAGACATGGGTACGATACGCATCTGTGTGGCCAGGCCGAACACTGCATTTGTAAGGGAGAAACCTTCTGGGCCCTTCACAATTACATGATCAGATACCTGAATGTCGTCTGGATCTTTTCACTGCTCGGTGTGTGCAAGAAATACAATGAGCAGGAGCTTGACCCCAGCAGTACTTCAACACCACAATCTAGGAATGATATCCCAGTATTTGTACAGACTGCTCAAGAGGAAGACTTTGTCCTGCAAGAAGAGTGCACCATCGTGGGGAAGGAAGGACTTGTGCCAAACCAAGGAAGGTATAATTTCAACATGATGGTCATTAAATTGTTTGGCCACAATTTTTTGTGGGAAAAGAAACTTCCGAATCCAGAAAAAGCTGATTGTGGAGTTAGACACATGTGAATAACATCAGACATGAGGGACCTGTGTTCATTCCTGTGTAATACAAGCACATCTAGGGCTTCCCACAGCAAGTGTAGTGTATTTCACGTTTGTACAAAGCCCTCTACGCTGATCTCAGTCATGTAAGGCTGAAGTAAGTCCTGACTTTGTACATGTCTGGTAATAACAGCGATGAGTGCAGATTCCTACGTACAGGCGTGATTGTACAGACTCCCAGCTTTGGAATGAAGACCAAGTGTGGATGAGCGTGTGAACATCATTGTGTGTTTCTTCTCATCATACATCTTCATAACAACCACCATGTCCTCATGATCATAAATGCCAATACAAAGACTAAACTACAACCTGCATTCAGAAATCAGGCATGGGTTAACAGTCAATTACAAGCCATTGCAAGAAGTAAAACCTGAAGGAGAGCTTCTCAAGATATGTTCAGGATGTCAAGATGTCTTTGTGGCAGTGAACCTCGAAGGACCACTCACTTCTAGACATTGCCTTCTGGTAGACATGTGTGAGTACTGAAGCATCCCGTAGAATCCCTGCATCTCAGGTGACACATGCAGTACAACCCAACAAGATGCTCACAGCGCAGCGAATACCAGACATGCAGAGAAAGAAAATGCCCCACTATAAAGCGAAATGTTAGCAAAGTTGCTCTGATACTTTGAGGTGACTAGCTTTCACTCCATTTACTTTTTCTATTCAGTCTGTCACATTGTACCCCGATGTCTAGTGAGCTTTTCTAGCTCCCCTTGGGTGGGAATTCTGGAAGTCAAAATCTTCCACCAAGGGGGTGAAATGTTGTGTAGAGGAGTTAGAAGAGGTGCAAGGTACAGGGTGCAAGATGGGACCGGCCAGTACTCCATTATTTCTTTTTTTTTTATTCTATAGCTCTAGTGTCTAGTGAGCCTTTCAGCCATTCAGCCTCCTGGGGAGGACTGATGGCGGTAACCTCTCAAATCTGCTCCCTGAGTCTGCTCCAGGGGTTCTTGAACGCATCTGTGGAGAGAAGATGAGGAATTGTGGCCCACTGTTGGAAGGGAATATCCCCTCCACTCCTTTGACGCCTCAGCTGCTGAGGCTTTTCTGTCCCAGTGCTGAACCCTTTTTTATTGTTTGGGGCACTTCACACTTAAGCCTTCATAAAGTTTTCCCCACAAAAGGTATTCAGGTCAGATTTGTGTCCTTTCTCCCACAGCATGGGGTCTCTAAAAGATGTCTATATTCCCCTGGCGGCAACTAAGAAAATTGACAAAATGTAGCAAAATCTTAGTTTTTGTTGCAAGAATTGGAAAAAGTGTTGTGCAAAAATGTATACATGTGTTTTTCTCAACAAAAGGATTTATGTGCTACTGTCACCAACTTCCCAGCTTTCAGGAATAAGTAGAGTGGTACAAGAAAGCCAATTTCTTTCACAATCACACTTTTTTGTATTTTTCTTTGTGGTAGTCCATTTTTCTAGTTTTTCTTCAGGATTCAACCTACTTGCAGTTTGTTGTGAAATCAGACGTGAAACCAATGGGTAAACCCCAAAATAGACGTACATTTCTGAAAAGTAGCGGAAGAGTGTTAAAAAAATAACACGAGTATGAAGGAAATAGCAACTAATGACAATGTTTTCATCTGCAACGTTTTACCTCGATCACTGATTTACAAAAGTAATATCCTGTTACATAAGGCAGACTCTTCTCATTATAGCTATATATACTATTTGATGGTTGTTGAAAACACGTGATAACCAGACAAAACAACTGAGCTGCAACTTATTTAAATTTGCCATTGTATGATGTTTTCCTGATAAAAACGGTACCCCAGGTGTGTGGCTGGGTCTAGACTCGGTGGCAGGAAGGGGTCAAACCAGGGACCTTACATTGTGGATCAATTTCTCCAGCTATCCACATAGCCAAAAGGGTTGAATTTCATGCCAAAAATATGATGTGCCCATTTCACATTCTGGGATCTTTCCAGGTATGTTTTCATTGACATATTAACTTAAACTGGGTACAGGTCACTGCCACCTCACAGGAACATTGGTTGCCCAATCCATTAGAAACCTAAAAACTGTGGTTACTTTTTGAAAGGATTTATGCCCTATCCATGTCAGAAAGAAATATACTTCCAGTTTATCTGGATAAAAATGTACAAAATGCAGCAGGAGTTCCATTACTCTTCATGCCCAAAAAAAACATGCTACTGTGTTAAAGCCATGTATTGATTAGCGAGAACTAATCTAAATAGCTAATAAAGAGTATTACCCTTTGCCTTGAAGTAGTCAGGGATTCTAAGATTTTCACTAGGGTGATCAAAGAGGTGTATGTAATTTCCAAAGGATTAGAGCGGAGATAAATGGAAAACAACTTTCTGAACACCATTTGTACATTTGAAGTACAGGGTTATGTCTTCTGAGATATTTGATGTCCCATCCATTTTTCGATGGTTTATGGACATTTTCAGGCCTGTTGCTTCATTTGATAGCTGTATACGTGATGACATTCTAATTATTTCTAAAGTGAAAAAGACGTTAAGGACGTTCTAAGATGTCTAAATGAGAACAGCTTAAAAGTTAAATGTCAGAAATCTATTTTACATTAGGATTCAGTGATTATCTTGAATTTGTTATTTGTGCAAGAGGCTTGGTAATGGAAGAAAAGATAGTTATTTCAATATAAATTGGAAAAACCTTCTTCAGACAAGAAAACCCAAAGTTTCATTACATTGGTTAGTTATTGTCAAAATTTCATAAAGAATATTTCTGAAATATTTGTACTCAATCACAGATTTATTAAAAAAGGGAAACATTCAAATGCAGTCATTAGAAATAATACAATAAATGACAGCCGGTCCAATCATGAGTTCGCCTGACATTACCAAAACGTTCATAGTCTGATTAATTGAAACTGTGCTTATTGAAAAGGGTCCAGATAGTAAGGACTACCCCATAGCCTATTAGTTTGATAACTTGAACACAGGTGAAATAAATACCTTTCACCCAGAAAATCTGCTGTTAGCCATTAAGACCACCTTTAAAGTGTGGAGGCAGTTCCTATTAGGAGCTTACTTCCAAGCTATTTTTAGATCTGATCATTTTAATCTTTGCATGTTACAACAGGCAGGGTGTCAAAGTAGAGGTCAAGCTTGCTGAGCATATTTTACATATTAGTACAGCTTCTTTATCACATACAGTCCTGGTTCTATCTATACTATGGCAGTCTGTTTCTCTAGGTTGCATCCAGCAAAGGGTTGAGTGACTCTAAAAGAAAATAAGTCATATTTTCAATATCTGGCGGAGTCTTTTTTTCTCATATTTTTGCTAAAACACAAGATATGCAAAGGTACCATGGGTTAAGAAGAAATGTTTTTAAATTATTGATTGATTATTATTCATCAATAAGAAATTACTGGTTCCAACAAAAGAATTACAAGAGGCACTTTTCCATATCAATTATCATCCTAAAGAAGTTGGTCATCAAGGGGAAGGACTACTGAAGATCCAGTAACTCCTGGATTTTGGTGGCCATCGGGCCACAGAGTTGCTTGAAAGTATGTTCGATCCTGCACGGTCTGTGCCCCAGCCAGACCGTTCTCATGTCTACCATGAGAATGTATTTTAAGTGATTTCATTCTTGAGCTGTCAAATTATAAGGATGTACAACTGCAATGGAAACAGTGGATTCATTAACAAAGAATCCATCTACACTGAAAGGAATCTGACATAACCAATTGATTCCGTTGTTTTAGAATTACAAGATAATCCAGGACATAAATTAATTACTTAACGATGTCTTTCTGTTTCCAATCAATGAACTATGAAACATTTCCATGTCCGAGGTTACCCGTGCACTATATAAAAAGGCCAGAACAAAGGTTCTTTGCACTGTAATACTTTATTAGTTTTTGCTTGTTTTGAACTTGTTTGTTTTTCTTCTTTGGCTGCTAATTCCTGTTTACCAGCTTGTTACTTGTCCTCAGAGGTTTCTTTGTATCTACTTGACAGACCTGTTTCCTCTGTGGACTGGATTATTCCAGTTCAGCTCTTTGGAGGATGCTTTTTAAATCCAGTTTATTTTAAACTGAATTTACAACAGTCTTGTGAGAGCCACTGGACTAGCGTCAGAGTCTAAAGAGGATCTACAGAATCTCAAGCCAGAAGCCGAGCACTAAACATTTAGCTTGATTTGGTGTAAATCCACTATGTCGTTTTTGAAAAAAATAGTCGATTTATCAATAATTTGTGCCATTGCAAAGTCATGCAAAATGGTGCAGAATCTTGATAAAGTATTTACTCTGGAAAATAAGTTTGCATTAAAGGAGCGTCCCACAAGTTGTACTTAGTTATTCCAACTCTGCCACTATGGTTTTTGATACAAAGCCCTATCTACTGCATTTTTTCAAACAAATTATTGCACCAAAAAATAACACCTCAGTGAAGCAGGCATTAAGTTGGACAAATATTTCATATGTTCTACTTTTTCACACATTGCATGTGAAAAGTCTTAAAGTTTGTCTCAATAATTATCTTCTGTACCGGAAGGAGACCTTCGAGGACAAAACCCATGCTAGAGTTCATGCATACACCTCACCGTTGCAGTATGGTGCAGAGGAGTACAAATGTCACTAGGCAGTCTGTTTGTGTGCCAACGCTGGGAAAGAGGGCAACACCGCCATCTTTGTAGATATAGCTCTATGATGTTGAAAGCTTAGGTTGCTGCACAGCATGGCACTATTTTTAGTAAATGTTTCCCTTATAGTCTAAATCAGCTTTGAGGGGGCTTGAAAGGGTTGAAAAATATAGATACCTGGATTGTTTATGGGGGGGGGGGGTCCCTATTGAATTCATGAATCCACAGAGGATTGATGAATTCAATTAAAAAATATATAGGGACACCATTGGTTGAGGGAGCTTGTATTCCTGTTGCCCATTGACGACTCACAAATGCGGCTGCAGGCTTTGAAATCTGCAGGGCTCTGATTGTCTGGCAATCAACAACAAAATTCTGTTGCTGATGATGGTATCCAACTCTGTGTACAGAGTATCACATTGAATAAAATTTAAAAAGCCCCTAGCGAGGCGAAGTGAGCCTAACTTGACCCTTCTCCCACGTGGGGAAAGGGGACAATAAAAATGAATTAAAATTGGAAGTAAAATAAATTGTAACAACAATTATTTGTTGTGGATTCATAACTCTGGTGTTTGATTTGCAAACCTTAAACCCTCACTAGGTCCCGGAAACCATCCTGGGGTCTTAGGATTCTGGAATCTCAACACTTGTTTTAAAAAAAAAACTAAAATGTATTATTTATTTATTAGAGAGTTTATAAAGTGCAAACATGACTCAAGGTTATCAGAGAATGATACAGACCTGCAAATCTCATTACATAACATATATTATCCTTTGATGTAGCGCGGCTAATATAAAAACCTTTCCTTATGACACCAACCCAGAAAACCCTTACACCATTTGTTTATCGGTGGGGCCCATATCACCGAAACACACATTCATTCAGGTTTTCTGGATCAGTGATAAATAGACGAGCTGCAAGACACCTTGTTAATATTTTTACCTAACTAATAACTATATACATTATATACATTTGATTTTAGAATTGTCGGTTCTAAACCTCAAGTTAGCCCGCGATTTCGGTCGTTGACCAACTAGTAGGAATGAGTTGATGGCGATTAAGTCCAGTTAAATCACAATTTAAAAACCTTTTAACAATTATTAATCATTATTTTAATTCTAATAACCAAAGACTCAGCTTTTGAGTTAGCATGGCATTTTATCTAGATTCATTGAATAAATTGAATAGGTAAAGTTTTATTAGAGAAATATTCTAGACATTATTACATAAGCAATTAAGTAAAGATTGAAATAGAAATGGAAAATACTCATTACCCTTGGCCATAGGGTGATGACAAGAATGATTAACCAGAACATGAATCGAAGATCATAGGATATGTTCCCAATACTGACTGACTGTCCCTCTAACCTCCTCATACGTATTCCCTCCCAGGATAGAATCCCGCGATGGTCTCGTTCCTTTTCCCCATCAACATTCAAAGTCCAAAATTGACAAAGTCTTTTTCAGCATCAGAAGGAAAAATCGTCTCAACAGACAGCGTGTCGTGTTGAATGGATCGATGTAAAATAAGCGAGTCGAACTGTATCATTGTAAGCGCAAGCTCATTCATACCCTTTACACTAACTTGCTATACCCAAAATTGAAACCTTTTAGGGACTACATTCATTCTGATTGGTCCATTGGAGAGGTGGTGATGGTCACCTCATTGTCCTCCTTGCTCGAACCGGTTCTGCAAACAATCCATTCATACAATAGTTCTCGTGATTCATCAAGTCCAAATGTTCTTTAACTTTGTTAATATATTTGCAACATTATTCGACAGTCATGAATTAGTTCATCTTCTAGAGTTCGAGTCTCCCATCCGTTCCCATGCATTCATGCTGAACTCTTGGCACAACTCTTGTGTTAGGTCAAACTGGCCTTGACATCTCTCACTCCGGGCATAGGCCATACACTCGTGACTGGAACTTCCACTCTGCTCATGCGCGGGGGCCATCTTTATTCTGTGCACGCAATCACGTTTCTCTGCAGCGGCCATTTTCCAAGCGAGGCCTAGCAGGCCCGAACGGAACTAATATGAAAACAACATAGCAGAAATTAGACATAGAAAATAAGCCTTTCTGTTTACCACCCACCATTCTAATGACCCGTGTTAGATGTGACCTAGCATAAGCGACATTTAGAGCCATTTTACTTACCATCTACATTCTTTGCCACAATAACATTCTACTACAAACGTAATACATGCACTTTAGGTCTACTTACTACACGAATCACAAACCTATTTTAATTTAATTTCACACGTGTAAATAAATTAGATTTTTGCAAATGCCTGTTAGTTTCCCGCGTGGCATGTCTAATTAAAGGTGCATTTGTTGATTAATACATGCATTCAAACAGTGTTTTTAAAGTTATGAGGTCATTAACTTCGAAGGGGGTACAAACATTTTTGTATTTCCCCTCCTCCATCACCTTCAAGAATAAACCGTATGTATTCCCAATCCACATTTCTGGTGGTGAGCCAGTGTGCCTAAATATATCTGCCTCTCGGCAAAATAATGTCCTTGGTGTAAAGACCACAGAGTTGTGCTAGATCAGAGCAATATATTAAGAATCTACTTTGTATAATGCTCTTATCCTCTTTCTTGAAAATGGTTGCTGCGTTAGATCGAATCTCAAATGGGAGCAAGTTTCAGATTCTTGGAGTGGATCTCAAGAAGGTGTGACCACAGGTCTTCTTTTTCTGAATCTAGGCAGCAAGAGAGAATTGGCGCTTCATATGGATCGGCAGTCCCTAATATCTTGAGCTTAATTTTGAGATACCTAGGTGCCTCATGTTGTAGGGCTTTGTGTGTCATGAACGGTATCTTCCGCTAGGTTCTAGCTTGGACTGGGACTCAGCTGAGAGACTTTAGATTTGGGTGTGATGTGATTGAATGTCTTGTTCCTGTTATTAGTCTTGCCACAGCATTCCGGGGAGCCTTGAGTGGTGTCATGCTTGAATTAGGCAAAACAGTTAACGTTACACCTCCTTATTTCAGTCTCAATATGACAGGGGATTAGACTGTAATCTTGAAGTCTGGAGGTGGGATGAAAGTTTTCACTTTCTCAAGGAGGTTAAGGTTAGGCCTGGGTGTAAAATTCAACTCTGCTGGTGGAGTTTGCGGAGTTTTCCCCACCACTCAGCACTCCATGTGGAGCACAGATTTTTGAAAAAGTCTGCAGAAAGACGCGGACCGGATTTTTTTCTCACTCGTGGCTCGCAAACGTTAAGTTGGTGAGCGTAAGTGGGACAATCATACAGTGGACCAACTCTCGAGGAGATTTTCCAACACGGGCAGTTGCGGCAGGTCGCTACCACTCGCATTGAGAAACCTGCCACTCAAGTTGAGGAAGCTGCTGCTCAAGTAGAACATCTACTCAAGTGGCAGAAAGAAGCTGCGCCCTCTTTGTGCTGTGCGTGGTGACGTTCATGCTGTAAAACTCCTGGTGTAAAAAATCAGCATGAGCAGTGCGACATACCTCACTCTGCCGCTTGCGGAACTCCGCAGAGTGCAGCAGACTTTTTTTGGCACTTCACTAAATTCCACATAGCGGAACTCTACGAAATCCACCCAGGCCAGTTAAGTTGGAGAAAAGCATTGTGTGTGGATATGCGATGTAGGCTTGCATGGTAAGATTTTTCTATCTAGGTCTATCCCAATGGATTTCAATGATTATGTGGTGACTGTTTTGCATTTTAGGTCGTCCAGTTGCTTAATCCAGTCTTAACCTGAGGGACCCATGGGGTGGGCAAAGAAAAGTAATTCAGTTTTTGTGGCAGATAAATTGAGGTGGTTTAATGCCAGTCAGGTTTAGGTTTTCATCAGTGTCACTGAGTTGGGTGATTTCTTCCTTAGAGTAGATCGAACACCTGAGTGTCATATGTTCTCAATTTAGCGCACTGCAGCTGACATTGATCAGCGGGCACATGCTGGGGTTGGCTGCAGGAGCTAGTTCAGTCATTTCCCAGTGCAGACAAATACATATCTTTCATAGCAGAACATATTCCTTTCTCTGTTGCCTATTTATCAATCATACTTAAATTATTTAAATGATTTTAATTAACTTATTTATTATAATGATTTAATCAAATATCTTTTAAATAATTGTCTATCTATCTATCTATCTATCTATCTATCTATCTATCTATCTATCTATCTATCTATCTATCTATCTATCTATCTATCTATCCGTATAAAAAAGTAACATTATAGTTAAATAAGGTAATAAAATTGTACCTTTTTAATTCACTTTTGTGAAGTTATAGTAAGGTTTTGTAATGATATGTCAACGAACATTTAAAAATCACAAGAACACTGAAATTCATCAGTTATAGTTTACCGAGCATAGGTGAAAATGCCAGTTATAACATTTTAAACAAAAATGAAACAAACATTGAAATTCATCAGTTAAATTTAACTCAAGTAACTTGCAGTCCACAACTATTGCTTATGACAACACATCCTATAACAGTAGTGACATAAAATAATTGATGACATCACTGATGACATCTCTAATAACATCATTGTTCACATACTTATGACATCATCAAAGCTACTGCTCCTCAAATAGAGATGGTGTAGTACTGGAGACGAGATTGTAAAAGCCACATGATACACACATTAGCTACCAGTGAAGTTTTACTTGTTTAAACAAGGTAAATGCTAAGCACAAGTAGTGGGAGTTGTAGACGTACATTTCAATAATTTGCACCTTAATTTAGATAGCTGTTACCAAAAATATAGGAGAAAAATGAAAGAGTCTCCTTAACATACGTTATTTACTTACGTATTTTTGTGCATATGCTGATATTCAAGAGTTTTCATGAAGCGCTGTAGACAATTTCTGTGCAAACTCAAGATTTATAAAGTGCATAGATTTCTATCCAAATATTCAGTGAAAAATCAGATACATTATACATTTGTATGATCTATGTTTGACTCACTAATGGACAGCTCAGGTCACAGTATGATTGCTACAAATGATAAAATTGTACACACCATCCTGCTCGTTTCAGGGATATGTGTAGGGCCCTATGGAAGGTTGTCCATAGGACCTAGTAGTGGATGCATTTTAATTAGCAAATGTATACTGTGAAGCCGTTCTTTTTTAAATCTGTGCACATTAACTAATATGCAGGTAGATATCAAAGGTAAATAATAACCAAATTCGTTTTTGGAACAGTATTCAAGGTTTAATAAATTGCTAATCTCATTAATGTGTATGGAGTCATTACACCTCCTACATACCTCAATACCAGTGAACTAAAAAGTATAATATTTATTTAATGGGGGTAATTCCACATATATGCTTCATAATTTACTTCTTGTGCTTGTTGCAATAGGATACACCCATCAATATTACAGATGTCAGTCCCCGTGTCTTGAAGTTAAAAACAAAAACAATATCATTGGGTAGGGTAGCGACACTCTGATCTCCCTGCTGCTAGTAGTAGTAGACACTTTAAAAAAGGAAATCCTCACCTCCATGGTACAGCAGAACCTTGCAAATGTCATCTTACGTTATGTTAAACAAAAGATATAAATTCACTGATCAAAGCAAAGGTTAGAGGGAAGTTATAGTTAGGTGAAAATGTCCGTTACAACATACTGTATTACACCAACAAAACCACTGAAATTCCCCAGTTATCTTTATCTCAACCAAATGTAACTCATACCCTCAAGTAACTGTAACTCACGCCCTCTCATTACCACTACTAATTACCTCCCATATTACATCACTTGTGACATGTTCTATGACATCATTGATAACATTGCTGCAACATCTGAAACAACATCATTGATAAAAACACAGTTCATGGTGGTGGTGAGAGTTATTGTTATTTTAAAGTACAAGTTATAGGTACTTGAGATAACTATATTTTGTGAATTTCATTGGTTTTACTAGTTTTAAACGGCATGTTTTTCCACCTAACTATTAAGTCCCTTTAACCTTTGTTTTTTCAGTTATGTTTACATATATGGCACCTCAGAGGCTCCTCATACTTTAATATGACTCGAACAATAAAAGCAAGGAGTGAAATAGCATGTCTGATGCGTTTCGGCTGAGTATTTTTAAGTGACTCATGGTGACTCTCGCACTCATCAATACATATAATCTAATGACCCTTCTTCATGTTCACCTGTCACAACCACCTAGAATGTGTGCCTTCGTCTAGTTATGCGGCTAAATCACTCATCATCTTAGCATTTATTTGTTTTCAATGGATACAATTTGTGATGTTAAATTTGTTAAAATCTTTCCATATTTGAGCCATTTCAAAATGTAACTACAA
The DNA here is from genome assembly GCF_964204655.1 of Triturus cristatus. Classification (NCBI taxonomy): domain Eukaryota; kingdom Metazoa; phylum Chordata; class Amphibia; order Caudata; family Salamandridae; genus Triturus; species Triturus cristatus. The sequence continues at coordinate 116,233,009 of NC_140579.1, read as the reverse complement.
ACACAAACCCTTTCTGCACCATCACTATTTGCAGTTTAATATTCACACTCCATTTTTTATATATTAAAATATTTCCAACGTGGCTGTTCAGACTAAGCCAATCTTGTATGAGGTGGCAAGTACCTTGAAATATAAAGTGACTAGGTCCATACATTTTTCACCAACTCAAGATTTTCAGTATATTTCTCCCATCAATTCAGTAAATCATTCATGTTTATATACATCCAGATAAGCATTCACATTTAACTTAATCAATAATTGTTGAATGTTGCTCATAGACCAATATTTACATAAGGTGTCATATTTTTCAAATGGATAAAACTAATGCAATTCTCACCATTAAAGATTTTTAGAAACCTGATAACTGTGAACTGTTAATACATATGTTTGTATTCTGTGTGGACATCATCATCACTGCTGCTAACTGGCCCCTCCCATACTCTGTTAGATGTAAACATAGTATACTATTCCACAATGTCTCTATAGTTTCAAATACTTTCATCGCCCTAGGATGAGATATGCTTCAATACCCATGCTGTATGGTTCATTCTTAAGTAGCAGTGCACTTGCCATAGCTGCACTTTTAAAATTCCATAGGCTTCCGTTGATTGGCTAAAGTAATTTAAGGGCAATATGTAACCTTGCATCATAAAGTGGCATGCTTGCATTGGATGGCTGTAATTCTTTGTTGCTTACGCATTGGAACAAAGTCAGTGTGCAAACTTGCATTATAAAGTATCAGTGTTTATGAAATAGTCACATTTTTTAAATTGTCATGGACTCCTATTAATTGGTTGTGGAAAAACAAGGCCAATATAAAACCTCTCATCATATAAAGTGGCATGTGCTTGAATCGGTTGATTGTAATTTCAAGGTGCTAATGCATATGCAACAACCACATTCCAAAGTGACATATGCTTGAATTAATTGGCGATTGGTAGAACAAAGTCAATGTGTAACCTCATATCATGAAGTGTTGTAGGCTTCTATTAGTCACCTGTGATCCCAAGATTCCAGAGTATGTGTAACAACTTTATCCTAAAGTGGCATATGATCCAATCAACTAGCTATGGTCAAATAGTGCCAATGTACAACCTCGCATCCTACAGTAACATGTTCTTCAGTTGGCATCTATGATCACCAAGCACTGATGCATCCAAAAATGTATCATGCCAGAGGTTCCTGTAATACAGAATATATATCAGCATGGTTGGGTCAATGCACAATTTAAACACCTCCTAGTATTCAGTATTTTCAACTTGCACTCTCTATGCTGCCATGGCTACATAGACAGAAAAGTAGACATATACATAAGTGTCAATGTATGAGCAACATCAGATTTCTAAAGAGATAGGTGCTTCAATTGCTGTATTTGCAAATAGTCAACACGTAAACATCACATCATAAAGCGATCTCGGCTGCAACTGGGTAACTATAATCACAAGAGGTCAGTGTATATATCAATGCATCATCAAATAAGTCCATATGATCCTGAGTACATATCATCATCATCTAATAAATCCACATCTTTGATCAGTGCAAACAAATCATACATTTCATCTTGCATTTCCTATGGTGGCATAGACATATGGATTTCTCGATTAGAAGTCCATAGGCACATATTTCCTGAAATTGGATAAGGCAAAAGAGTTGATTCAAATTCTGTGGCAGAAGGGAGATATATATCAATGGGCACATATTTAATGTAATGGGATCACCATAGTTCTCACTGTGAGCTTGCAATTAAGTTAACAAGTGTAATGTATGTAATTCAGCATCCAACCTTTACCCCCAATGATGGTCAGTGCCCAATATTATATTTAGGATCGATTCCTGCTTCCTTTGTTCTAATGGTCATTCAACCCTATTGGGTGTGCCTTAAAATATTTGATTCCATAATATTTCAGACCAGCAGGGATACCGTCATGTTACTCCCAGAAAGGTTTCTCTATCGGGGAGGTATTGTCATGATTCTTAATAGCTATCAAATGTTGTAAAATTTGAATTTTACCTTCTTGATAGTACTTCAAATATTCTTCTTCCTACAGTTACATTCTAAGATATACTCTGTATTACAGTTGATTTTCTTTTTAATTGGGGTTATTTTACTGTCAAATGTGAAATAGTCCTTTTTGTTCTCACCAAAAATGGAGGCTTTGCAAGTTACACATTTCCAGAACCCCCCTCTTTCATTATTTATCCAGCTTGTCATCTGTTTAGTGGGAAGAAAGAAACTGTTTGTAATTAGGTGAGCTAAATGAGTGGTTCTCCTGTAAGTTACGTTAAGATGGTATTCTTCAACTTCTTAGACATGCTCATCATGTGATACTAGGTGCCAGTTTATTTGGCAAGGTTTTTTTCAAATTCTCTTTTTCTATATTATATTCCATAAAGAATCTGAAAACATAGCTAGGGCGGTCAACCTCGATTCTGTGGAACTGGGTTCGAGTCTCGGCAATGACGCTGAATATCCTGTGATTCTGGGCAAATCACTTAATCTCCCCATGCCTAACAAAAATTAATGTGTCCTCATGTAATGCAACTGGTGTTATGTAAAGCGCTCTGATACCCGATTCGGGTCAAATTTGCACTATATTAAACTCTGTAAAATAAAAAACAATTTTTCTTGTCTGTAGATTTGGCCATTTTCTTCGCTGTGTCTCGATATGCATTATACAATTTTCTATTCCTTTTCTGTATTTTAACTTTTTCTTAAGCATTCTGTAGTACACATTAAATTACCATGTGTAGTCAATCTCTGGATCATTGATTTTGCCTCTACTTCAAAGTGTGATTGTGATGACCATGCTCTTCTTCGAGCTCACAGTAGATGTCCTTAAGGGATGCTCTACTATAGAGTCTTGGGATGTCCACTACTGGCATGCAGCAGGCAGTTGCCCACAGTTGTCCACATACAAAGAGACATCTAAGTGCTTAATTGTGGTCATATTCCAATTACATATAAACTTAATGTTACAATCCTTTGTGTTGAATTTCTCCAGAAACATTCTTGAATCGGATTCCCCCATCCCAGATCACAAAGAGATCATCAATGAATCTTATCCGTGCTACAGCATGATTCATATATGGGTCGTTCTTCTCTGACCAAGCAACTCCCTTTTCCCACCATCCCATAAAGAGATTTGCATGCTTTTGTGCAATGGAGGGCCCCATTTCTGTTCCTGTTTCTGCAAACAGATCATTTGTTAAAAAGGAACATGTTATGATTTAGACAATACTCCACAACATTCTATAGAGTAGTGAATTTTCTTTTAGACCATTACATTTAAAATTAATTTTCGTCGCCAGAACCTACATGTACACTGGGATACTCTTTGCTATGCCCATGGTCCGACGCACTACCCCTCCGAGGCCCTGCACCCAAAGTACTTCTCAACCCAAATTCTACCCTTAAAGCAGCCACAGTGGCTGGGTGATGTTGAAATATTCTGTCATTTTCTGTTCCATTAACATTGGCACTCATATAAAAGAAAAATATTTCAGTCATTGATCAGAGCCTATTCTTGTCTCTAGTTTCTGGGCATTTCCCTTGCAACCTCATCGAAGTAGTTCTCAACATTTCTTTGTGTTTTTAGTTCTAATGGCAGACATAGCCAAGTCACAAGCTCTTTGTTGCAATTTTTCAGCAGAGGATTGTTGCATGTCCTTAGACCCCTGAAAATTTCTTCTCTTGTTGGGGTTAGAAGCCTTGTTCTCAATTCATGTCTTAATGCTCATTTGTCCTTTAGGCATTCATTGTGCAACCATTCCGTTTTGTCTTCTTTATTTTTTATACGATTTATAGCGGTGGTGTCTTGGTGTCTTGGTGCCTTGGTGGTGGGGCCAAGTTCATCACAGTCTTGAACGTGTGTAAAATGTCAGCAGTCTTCCCGGATATTCTCCTGACTTGATGATCATATCTAATTTACGTTTACAGTTTTTCTCTCGATTCATTAAGTCGCTGAAATGTTTTATTGACCAGAATATTATAGACATTCAATCAGTGCATGTATTAAAATAAGGTATTGAAATATGTTTTTGGCAGTGACAAAATTAACAGGGAATCATTACATGCCTTCCTGAATGTCATAGTATGTTGGTACCAAGTCTTAGGGGTTCTAATCATGTTGCATTGTTTTATTATGACATATTTCTGTTTTTATTAATGAGGTTTTGCACTGACAAAACCAGTAGGCCAGCATTTTGATAACTACACCCACATAACGTTTTGTCCAGTGTACATGGGAGCTATTGTGATTACGGGGTTCAGGGTTCGCTATCGGTGTGTACTGTTAAGAGAGTGTCACCATAAGAATTTCAGCCTGCCATTGTATATATATTTGTACATTAATGCATAGTACTATGTACTGTGTGCATAATAAAGTACATTTCCTTTTTATAAGTGAAAGCACTGACTGGACAATGATCTATTAGGAGTTGTTTGTTGCATGCCTGCAGAACAGGGTATTAGCCTACACTACCTGCCATGCATAGGCTTACACTGCTCGGCATTCCTCCCATGAGAGAGTTAAGTGCTACAAAGGGTTACTTGTTTTCTGTTAAGGGAAGATTGCAGGCTTATTTCTTGTGAAGACCCGCATCCTTTGCAACTTATAACCCGAGTTCTTACAGTGTCCCTAGCTTGGTTTCTGAGACCAACAAATGTCATGAAATAGACCCTAGTGTGGACGGTAAACATCATTTACCATAAATCCTTTTCCCCGCAGGGAATTACAATGCGGTTGTTACAACAACTGCATTGTAACAACGCATACCATTACTCCGCAAGTCGGAACAACGACTTGCGGAGGTGGCAGAAGGTGTTGGATTTAAAATCCAACACCTTCCCTACTGTTGCACACACCGGTGTTGGAATAGTAAATTATACTATTCCAGGATCCAGCGCCCCCAATAGAGCAAGTCGTTGTTACGACTTGGAGGGTAATGGTATGCGTTGTTACATCGCGGTTGTTGTAGCGACCACGTTGTAATTCCCTGCGGGGAAAAAGCATGCAAAAAAGAGGCATATTTAGTGTGTACAAATGGGGCTCTCAATTGAAGCACTGCATAAAACAAAGTAAAATAATTATTATTTCAAACTTTAAAAATAAATGCAATGTAAAAATAAAATTAAATTAAACTTTTGGCAAAAAATGTAAAATAATATAACTATTAAAAAAAGTTAATACCTATTGAATGAAAATAAAAATGTTACTTTGGGTGGGAATGTTTTTAATACTTTTTTAATAAATGTTATTTATAAATTAAATTACTATATTTTAATTAATGAATCATTTATTAAAGATTTAATTAACGTCTGTTATATTAGTTATATATTTTGGTATTTTACATACTTATTGTGTAATAAAACGTTTTCATCTTTTTTTAAAGTGTTTTAAACTTTAAAAAATGTCCCTATGCTTTCCACCATGGTGATGAAGCTCCCCACCTTCAAGTGAAAAGTATATTTTATTGACAGGGACTCCACCTTCCAGGTGCAGGAATGCAGGCAGTACACTGCCACTGAACTATCCGCAGCCTCCAGCTTGTGCCGTACTAAACTGAGGGCATTCAATATATACCCCCTGGCTTCAGTATTCTTACTCACACACACACGCACACACAATGTCAATGTCAGGTTGTGGGTTTCAGGTAACAGCAGAATTATACACAAATGTTGTCAGTAAACCACACTCTCTCTGACACGTAATTCAGTTATTCAGTGCCAATGCTGTAGCCAACAATAAATCAGTTTCTAATGTCTTTCAAAAGTACTTACAAAGGCACTGTCTTCATATGCAAATCCTTTATTCTATGTCTACAGTTTTGCATCCTGAGATTGCTTGCTACCTCAGAAGGCCTCTGCGGTAGTCTTAAAACCCTGTATGAAAAACTGTCCTTGACTTAACACATCTGACTGTTGCCTCTTTTTGTTTCCTTTTAACTGACCCTCTCATTCCTCTGCAACCTCTGCACAGCTCGTCCCTTGGATTACCGTCTACTCTAAATTGCATGCATGTTTGGCTTCACGTCTGGTATTATATTGCTCTAAACACCAGACACCTGCAGTCTAACAACACTTAGAGTCTGGTTTAGATCTTGGCAGATGGGTCATCTTGTCCACCGAAATGTAAATCCCAGTATATCTTCTAGGATTTATATTTCAATTTCAGCGGACGGGAGATCTTTCACTGTTGTAATGGAGTATCCCATTCGCCAACATTGTAATCAGGCCCCCAATCTAGCCCACCTGCCATATTAATCCCACCCTCAACTGCATGGACTCACATAGCCCCCGCTGGGGTCATTTAATCCACCACAATCTAACTAGAGCAAAATTACATAGTCTTCTTGCAGGGCCGGACTGGCCGTAGCGGGCACCGGGCCGCTATGGTGGGGGCTGGTATTAGGCCCCTGGGGTCTGTTTTTAGGTCTCGTAGACGTCGCTCTGTGACAGGGCCGGACTGGGAACCAAAACCAGCCCTGGAGAAGTGCTTGGCTGCCCCCCCTCCCCCCCCCACCTGCAGGGGTTTGGGGGTGCCGCCGAGCTCTTTGCCAGGGCCTGTTTTTGTCTGATTCTGTTACAGGCCCGATTTTGCAGCTATGCTGAAAAACAGCCCTGTAACAAAAACGGCCCCCAGGTGCCCGAAACCGGCCCCCACCCGTGAGGCGCACCGGGGGATTGCCCGGTGCCCGCTACTGTCAGACCGGCCCTGCTCTGCGAGGCTTATTGTAGTCGAGAGGATTTCAGAAGGGGACTTAAAGCCCCGCCCATCATTCCCATTGGATGGTGTCATCATTTATGTTAAACGCAGGCCTCCAATTGGAAATGAGGCCTCTTGGTTAACGTCCTGTCTCCTTTTGGCCCCGCCTATCCGGACTGGAGCGTTTCCTTGCGGCGATATGCATTCTCCTTTAAATTAGTCTTTAAACCCTTTTTGTCCAGCTTGTTCACACTGACATCAGAAGGGAGGACACGCGACAGCATAATAAGAAACCACGCTTGGAGTCTTAGGCATAGTGTCAAAACCCACTACGATATTAAATAACGGTATTCTGTCAAACATAACACGGAGTTGACACGGAGTAGAGCACAGGAAATTGACTATTTACTTGGGGTAATAAATGACAAACACGTAGCAGTCAAGTGAACATGTCGCACTCGGCTCCTGAGTAAAAGGTTTCTAATGCAACTACGCCATCTTCTGGTCGAATTAATGTCCTGCACACGCCCTATGGGAAATAACCACATCTCGTTTCTTTGTAATAGACCCTGGCACCAGCCAGGGAAATAGAAACTAAAGAAACTACACAACACCATGAGTTGTGAACTTGTGATGTTCACCAGAATATGTGTCTGTCCACGCATGTAGAGTGCATGTTAGCACACAACATGCGTTCCTGGCTGCCCAATGGCTGACCCTGAGCCTGGCCAGATGACTACAGAATATGTGAGGTCACCACCAGCCAGAACACCTTACGTGTCACAGACGAACGAAATTAAAATGAATGCACATTTTAACATCAGAAGGCTTCGTCCTAATTTGTGCCACAGTCCATGCAATTTCCGGCTGGTGTCGCCCATGAAGATGAACGGTTTAAAAAAAAAAAATATTTCAACAAATTTTTATTGATTTTACACATATAGACATCATTTTAAATGTTCTAGTGCGTTTTGTTGCCCACTTTCTTGCTGCGGAAAAGGTGTTTTGGGGGACAGAGTGATGGTAGGCTTGAAAAAACCATCAAGAGGGGCCCACACACTTCAGGACTCTTCGATGGTTCCCAAGTGAGGCCAGAACAGAATACAAAGGGCTCGAGCGCAGCAACCCCAGCCTACTACCACGCATAAGGCGTGCACCCTGCTCCAGAGGCGTCTCTTCCGTTGCTGTTGTGGGTGAAGTGACACCTGGCCCCAGATGTGAAACATGCCCCGCGCACCACTTATGGCTCTATTTTACACACAAGCTGGTGGGTATAGGAGCCCGTTTTTAGGTCTCTTTGAACTTATCCGGGACTTTAGTCAAATTCTGCCTGTCGCAAGAGGCTGATGCATTCACGTTTAATATGGACCCTACTTCCTCGATGGCATCGAGAGTGCAGTTCCTGGACACAGTTATGAGAGGACTAGCTTTATTCTTTGCAGGTTATCACTCGTGAGGGGTTTTGAGGCTTCCGTCGCTTGTCAATCCTAGCAGTAACAGTCACTAACAAGCATTTGCAATGCAATAGGTCTTGCAATTGCAAGAGTTTGAGCTTTTGACATTGTAAATGACAATGCTTTTTAGTTATTTGTTGGTTTTTAAAACATACATAAAAGGCATTATCATTTACAATGCCAATAGCTCAATCTCTCGCAAATGCGGACCTGTTGCATTGCGAATATTTGTTACCGGGGTGCGGCAATATCGGCTTCCTGTAACAAAATCCGCTGAAATCGGCCCTAGGAAACAGTTCGGCAGCACCGCCTCCTCCCTCCCAGGGGGCGGCCGAGCAGTGTGCCAAGGCCGGTTTTGGTTCCCAGGCCCTGTCTCCTTGAGAGCACGATACTGATCCCAATAACAAGCAATAACCAATAACACTGGACTAACCATTAACCTTGGGTTCTGAAGCAGCATGCTGCCTAGTGTAAAGCGAGTCAACACCTCTTCCAGGGTAACCAATGCTATACTAATGCAATTCCAATGCAACACAACATGAAAGAGAAGTCACACATCAGATTGTGGTCTGTGCTACACAAACACTCAATTACTTGTTTGCTGAACAGTGCAGTGAAGATCACAGACTGCGGCAACACTTAGAGAGCTTTCCGTGGTTATCTAAACCCCTAAAATCAACATAAGGGTCGCCCGGGTTAGTGCACGGTGTTATACTTACATAAGTGAGCACCATATACTGACCCAGCTTCTCACAGCATTACATATAGATTTTGAGCTTTAAATAATGTTTTGTAGCAAACAGATACATTGTGTGCACATAAAACACATACATTTCATGTTGAACTTGGGCATAGCTTGTGCTCTCCCCTGGTTTTGTAACTGTAAACTATCTCTAACGGGGTGGCATTAACTTTGATTGCATCGCCTTAGGTACTAGCCTGCTGTGCGTGTTTACCAGTCATCAGTCTTTCACTGAAGCTAGTCACCAGAACAGGAGGCAGTGCACTGTGATTCGTGACAGAGGTGGAAAGTGTGGTGTTTTCTGCATTGTTCAGTAGGAGGCAGGGCCGGACTGGCAGAAGCGTGCATCAGGCATTTCCCCAGGAGGCTTTTAGAGTGGGGGCCAGTTCTGCTGCAGTGGGAGCCGACTTTGTTACTGTGGACTGGTCTTGCAGCGGTGGGGTCCAATTTTGTCACTGTGGGCTGGTTTTGCAGAGGTGGGGTCCGATTTTGTTACTGTGGGCTGGTTTTGCAGAGGTGGGGTCCGATTTTGTTACTGGGGGCTGGTTTTGCGGAGGTGGGGTCCGATTTTGTTTCCAGGGGCTGGTTTTGCAGAGGTGGGGTCCGATTTTGTTACTGGGGGCCGGTCTTGCAGCTGTAGGGCCCGATTTTGTTACTGGGGGCTGGTTTTGCAGAGGTGGGGTCCGATTTTGTTACTGGGGGCTGGTTTTGCAGAGGTGGGGTCCGATTTTGTTACTGGGGGCTGGTCTTGCAGCTGTAGGGTCCGATTTTGTTACTATGGGCTGGTCTTGCAGCGGTGGGGTCCAATTTTGTCACTGTGGGTTGGTTTTGCAGAGGTGGGGTCCGATTTCGTCACTGGGGCTGGTTTTGCAGCGGTGGGGTCTGATTTTGTTACTGTGGGCTGGTTTTGCAGTTGTGGGAGCCGACTTTGTTACTGTGGGCTGGTTTTGCAGAGGTGGGGTCCGATTTTGTTACTGGGGGCTGGTCTTGCAGCTGTAGGGTCCGATTTTGTTACTGTGGGCTGGATTTGCAGCGGTGGGGTCCAATTTTGTCACTGTGGGCTGGTTTTGCAGAGGTGGGGTCCAATTTTGTCACTGGGGCTGGTTTTGCAGCGGTGGGGTCTGATTTTGTTACTGGGGGCTGGTTTTGCAGCAGTGGGGTCCGATTTTGTTACCAAGGGCTGGTTTTGCAGAGGTGGGGTCAGATTTTATTACTGGGGGCTGGTTTTGCAGAGGTGGGGTCCCATTTTGTCACTGGGGGCTGGTTTTGCAGAGGTGGGGTCCGATTTTGTTACTGCGGGCTGGTTTTGCAGAGGTGGGGTCCGATTTTGTTACTGGGGGCTGGTTTTGCAGCTGTAGGGTCCGATTTTGTTACTGTGGGCTGGTTTTGCAGAGGTGGGGTCCGATTTTGTTACTGGGGGCTGCTTTTGCAGCTGTAGGGTCCGATTTTGTTACTGGGGGCTGGTTTTGCAGAGGTGGGGTCCGAGTTTGTTACTGGGGGCTGGTCTTGCAGCTGTAGGGTCCGATTTTGTTACTGGGGGCTGGTCTTGCAGCGGTGGGGTCCGATTTTGTTACCGGGGGCTGGTTTTGCAGAGGTGGGGTCCGATTTTGTTACTGGGGGCTGGTCTTGCAGCTGTAGGGTCCGATTTTGTTACTGGGGGCTGGTTTTGCAGAGGTGGGGTCCGATTTTGTTACCGGGGGCTGGTTTTGCAGAGGTGGGGTCCGATTTTGTTACTGGGGGCTGGTCTTGCAGCTGTAGGGTCCGATTTTGTTACTGTGGGCTGGTCTTGCAGCGGTGGGGTCCGATTTTGTTACTGTGGGCTGGTTTTGCAGAGGTGGGGTCCGATTTTGTTACTGGGGGCTGGTTTTGCAGCTGTAGGGTCCGATTTTGTTACTGTGGGCTGGTCTTGCAGCGGTGGGGTCCGATTTTGTTACTGTGGGCTGGTTTTGCAGAGGTGGGGTCCGATTTTGTTACTGGGGGCTGGTTTTGCAGCTGTAGGGTCCGATTTTGTTACTGGGGGCTGGTTTTGCAGAGGTGGGGTCCGATTTTGTTACCGGAGGCTGGTTTTGCAGTGGTGGGGTCCGATTTTGTTACCGGGGGCTGGTTTTGCAGCGGTGGGGTCCGATTTTGTTACTGGGGGCTGGTTTTGCAGCTGTAGGGTCCAATTTTGTTACTGTGGGCTGGTTTTGCAGAGGTGGGGTCCGATTTTGTTACTGGGGGCTGGTTTTGCAGCTGTAGGGTCCGATTTTGTTACTGGGGGCTGGTTTTGCAGAGGTGGGGTCCGATTTTGTTACCGGGGGCTGGTTTTGCAGAGGTGGGGTCTGATTTTGTTACTGGGGGCTGGTCTTGCAGCTGTAGGGTCCGATTTTGTTACTGGGGGCTGGTCTTGCAGCCGTGGGGTCCGATTTTATTACTGTGGGATGGTTTTGCAGAGGTGGGGTCCGATTTTGTTACTGTGGTCTGGTTTTGCAGAGGTGGGGTCCGATTTTGTTACTGGGGGCTGGTCTTGCAGCTGTAGGGTCCGATTTTGTTACTGTGGGCTGTTCTTGCAGCGGTGGAGTCCGATTTTGTTACTGTGGGCTGGTTTTGCAGAGGTGGGGTCCGATTTTGTTACTGGGGGCTGGTTTGGCAGCTGTAGGGTCCGATTTTGTTACTGGGGGCTGGTTTTGCAGAGGTGGGGTCCGATTTTGTTACTGGGGGCTGGTCTTGCAGCTGTAGGGCCTGATTTTGTTACTGTGGGCTGGTCTTGCAGCGGTGGGGTCCGATTTTGTTACTGTGGGCTGGTTTTGCAGAGGTGGGGTCCGATTTTGTTACTGGGGGCTGGTTTTGCAGCTGTAGTGTCCGATTTTGTTACTGGGGGCTGGTTTTGCAGAGGTGGGGTCCGATTTTATTACCGGGGGCTGGTTTTGCAGCGGTGGGGTCCGATTTTGTTACCGGGGGCTGGTTTTGCAGCAGTGGGATCCGATTTTTTTACTGGGGGCTGGTTTTGCAGCTGTAGGGTCCGATTTTGTTACTGTGGGCTGGTTTTGCAGAGGTGGGGTCCGATTTTGTTACTGGGGGCTGGTTTTGCAGCTGTAGGGTCCGATTTTGAAACTGGGGGCTGGTTTTGCAGAGGTGGGGTCCGATTTTGTTACCGGGGGCTGGTTTTGCAGAGGTGGGGTCCGATTTTGTTACTGGGGGCTGGTCTTGCAGCTGTAGGGTCCGATTTTGTTACTGGGGGCTGGTCTTGCAGCGGTGGGGTCCAATTTTGTTACTGTGGGCTGGTTTTGCAGAGGTGGGGTCCGATTTTGTTACTGTGGGCTGGTTTTGCAGAGGTGGGGTCCGATTTTGTTACTGGGGGCTGGTCTTGCAGCTGTAGGGTCCGATTTTGTTACTGTAGGCTGGTCTTGCAGCGGTGGTGTCCGATTTTGTTACTGTGGGCTGGTTTTGCAGAGGTGGGGTCCGATTTTGTTACTGGGGGCTGGTTTTGCAGCTGTAGGGTCCGATTTTGTTACTGGGGGCTGGTTTTGCAGAGGTGGGGTCCGATTTTGTTACCGTGGGCTGGTTTTGCAGAGGTGGGGTCCGATTTTGTTACTGGGGGCTGGTCTTGCAGCTGTAGGGTCCGATTTTGTTACTGTGGGCTGGTCTTGCAGCGGTGGCGTCCGATTTTGTTACTGTGGGCTGGTTTTGCAGAGGTGGGGTCCGATTTTGTTACTGGGGGCTGGTTTTGCAGAGGTGGGGTCCGATTTTGTAACTGGGGGCTGGTTTTGCAGAGGTGGTGTCCGATTTTGTTACCGGGGACTGGTTTTGCAGCGGTGGGGTCCGATTTTGTTACCGGGGGCTGGTTTTGCAGCGGTGGGGTCCGATTTTGTTACTGGGGGCTGGTTTTGCAGCTGTAGGGTCCGATTTTGTTACTGTGGGCTGGGTTTGCAGAGGTGGGGTCCGATTTTGTTACTGGGGGCTGGTTTTGCAGCTGTAGGATCCGATTTTGTTAATGGGGCTGGTTTTGCAGAGGTGGGGTCCAATTTTGTTACCAGGGGCTGGTTTTGCAGAGGTGGGGTCCGATTTTGTTACCTGGGGCTGGTCTTGCAGCTGTAGGGTCCGATTTTGTTACTGGGGGCTGGTTTTGCAGAGGTGGGGTCCGATTTTGTCACTGTGGGCTGGTTTTGCAGCGGTGGGGTCTGATTTTGTTACTGGGGGCTGGTTTTGCAGCAGTGGGGTCCGATTTTGTTACCAAGGGCTGGTTTTGCAGAGGTGGGGTCCGATTTTATTACTGGGGGCTGGTTTTGCAGAGGTGGGGTTCCATTTTGTCACTGGGGGCTGGTTTTGCAGAGGTGGGGTCCGATTTTGTTACTGCGGGCTGGTTTTGCAGAGGTGGGGTCCGATTTTGTTACTGGGGGCTGGTTTTGCAGCTGTAGGGTCCGATTTTGTTACTGTGGGCTGGTTTTGCAGAGGTGGGGTCCGATTTTGTTACTGGGGGCTGCTTTTGCAGCTGTAGGGTCCGATTTTGTTACTGGGGGCTGGTTTTGCAGAGGTGGGGTCCGAGTTTGTTACTGGGGGCTGGTCTTGCAGCTGTAGGGTCCGATTTTGTTACTGGGGGCTGGTCTTGCAGCGGTGGGGTCCGATTTTGTTACCGGGGGCTGGTTTTGCAGAGGTGGGGTCCGATTTTGTTACTGGGGGCTGGTCTTGCAGCTGTAGGGCCCGATTTTGTTACTGGGGGCTGGTTTTGCAGAGGTGGGGTCTGATTTTTTTACCGGGGGCTGGTTTTGCAGAGGTGGGGTCCGATTTTGTTACTGGGGGCTGGTCTTGCAGCTGTAGGGTCCGATTTTGTTACTGTGGGCTGGTCTTGCAGCGATGGGGTCCGATTTTGTTACTGTGGGCTGGTTTTGCAGAGGTGGGGTCCGATTTTGTTACTGGGGGCTGGTTTTGCAGCTGTAGGGTCCGATTTTGTTACTGTGGGCTGGTCTTGCAGCGGTGGGGTCCGATTTTGTTACTGTGGGCTGGTTTTGCAGAGGTGGGGTCCGATTTTGTTACTGGGGGCTGGTTTTGCAGCTGTAGGGTCCGATTTTGTTACTGTGGGCTGGTTTTGCAGAGGTGGGGTCCGATTTTGTTACTGGGGGCTGCTTTTGCAGCTGTAGGGTCCGATTTTGTTACTGGGGGCTGGTTTTGCAGAGGTGGGGTCCGAGTTTGTTACTGGGGGCTGGTCTTGCAGCTGTAGGGTCCGATTTTGTTACTGGGGGCTGGTCTTGCAGCGGTGGGGTCCGATTTTGTTACCGGGGGCTGGTTTTGCAGAGGTGGGGTCCGATTTTGTTACTGGGGGCTGGTCTTGCAGCTGTAGGGTCCGATTTTGTTACTGGGGGCTGGTTTTGCAGAGGTGGGGTCCGATTTTGTTACCGGGGGCTGGTTTTGCAGAGGTGGGGTCCGATTTTGTTACTGGGGGCTGGTCTTGCAGCTGTAGGGTCCGATTTTGTTACTGTGGGCTGGTCTTGCAGCGGTGGGGTCCGATTTTGTTACTGTGGGCTGGTTTTGCAGAGGTGGGGTCCGATTTTGTTACTGGGGGCTGGTTTTGCAGCTGTAGGGTCCGATTTTGTTACTGTGGGCTGGTCTTGCAGCGGTGGGGTCCGATTTTGTTACTGTGGGCTGGTTTTGCAGAGGTGGGGTCCGATTTTGTTACTGGGGGCTGGTTTTGCAGCTGTAGGGTCCGATTTTGTTACTGTGGGCTGGTTTTGCAGAGGTGGGGTCCGATTTTGTTACTGGGGGCTGCTTTTGCAGCTGTAGGGTCCGATTTTGTTACTGGGGGCTGGTTTTGCAGAGGTGGGGTCCGAGTTTGTTACTGGGGGCTGGTCTTGCAGCTGTAGGGTCCGATTTTGTTACTGGGGGCTGGTCTTGCAGCGGTGGGGTCCGATTTTGTTACCGGGGGCTGGTTTTGCAGAGGTGGGGTCCGATTTTGTTACTGGGGGCTGGTCTTGCAGCTGTAGGGTCCGATTTTGTTACTGGGGGCTGGTTTTGCAGAGGTGGGGTCCGATTTTGTTACCGGGGGCTGGTTTTGCAGAGGTGGGGTCCGATTTTGTTACTGGGGGCTGGTCTTGCAGCTGTAGGGTCCGATTTTGTTACTGTGGGCTGGTCTTGCAGCGGTGGGGTCCGATTTTGTTACTGTGGGCTGGTTTTGCAGAGGTGGGGTCCGATTTTGTTACTGGGGGCTGGTTTTGCAGCTGTAGGGTCCGATTTTGTTACTGTGGGCTGGTCTTGCAGCGGTGGGGTCCGATTTTGTTACTGTGGGCTGGTTTTGCAGAGGTGGGGTCCGATTTTGTTACTGGGGGCTGGTTTTGCAGCTGTAGGGTCCGATTTTGTTACTGGGGGCTGGTTTTGCAGAGGTGGGGTCCGATTTTGTTACCGGAGGCTGGTTTTGCAGTGGTGGGGTCCGATTTTGTTACCGGGGGCTGGTTTTGCAGCGGTGGGGTCCGATTTTGTTACTGGGGGCTGGTTTTGCAGCTGTAGGGTCCGATTTTGTTACTGTGGGCTGGTTTTGCAGAGGTGGGGTCCGATTTTGTTACTGGGGGCTGGTTTTGCAGCTGTAGGGTCCGATTTTGTTACTGGGGGCTGGTTTTGCAGAGGTGGGGTCCGATTTTGTTACCGGGGGCTGGTTTTGCAGAGGTGGGGTCCGATTTTGTTACTGGGGGCTGGTCTTGCAGCTGTAGGGTCCGATTTTGTTACTGGGGGCTGGTCTTGCAGCCGTGGGGTCCGATTTTATTACTGTGGGATGGTTTTGCAGAGGTGGGGTCCGATTTTGTTACTGTGGTCTGGTTTTGCAGAGGTGGGGTCCGATTTTGTTACTGGGGGCTGGTCTTGCAGCTGTAGGGTCCGATTTTGTTACTGTGGGCTGGTCTTGCAGCGGTGGAGTCCGATTTTGTTACTGTGGGCTGGTTTTGCAGAGGTGGGGTCCGATTTTGTTACTGGGGGCTGGTTTGGCAGCTGTAGGGTCCGATTTTGTTACTGGGGGCTGGTTTTGCAGAGGTGGGGTCCGATTTTGTTACTGGGGGCTGGTCTTGCAGCTGTAGGGCCTGATTTTGTTACTGTGGGCTGGTCTTGCAGCGGTGGGGTCCGATTTTGTTACTGTGGGCTGGTTTTGCAGAGGTGGGGTCCGATTTTGTTACTGGGGGCTGGTTTTGCAGCTGTAGTGTCCGATTTTGTTACTGGGGGCTGGTTTTGCAGAGGTGGGGTCCGATTTTATTACCGGGGGCTGGTTTTGCAGCGGTGGGGTCCGATTTTGTTACCGGGGGCTGGTTTTGCAGCAGTGGGATCCGATTTTTTTACTGGGGGCTGGTTTTGCAGCTGTAGGGTCCGATTTTGTTACTGTGGGCTGGTTTTGCAGAGGTGGGGTCCGATTTTGTTACTGGGGGCTGGTTTTGCAGCTGTAGGGTCCGATTTTGAAACTGGGGGCTGGTTTTGCAGAGGTGGGGTCCGATTTTGTTACCGGGGGCTGGTTTTGCAGAGGTGGGGTCCGATTTTGTTACTGGGGGCTGGTCTTGCAGCTGTAGGGTCCGATTTTGTTACTGGGGGCTGGTCTTGCAGCGGTGGGGTCCAATTTTGTTACTGTGGGCTGGTTTTGCAGAGGTGGGGTCCGATTTTGTTACTGTGGGCTGGTTTTGCAGAGGTGGGGTCCGATTTTGTTACTGGGGGCTGGTCTTGCAGCTGTAGGGTCCGATTTTGTTACTGTAGGCTGGTCTTGCAGCGGTGGTGTCCGATTTTGTTACTGTGGGCTGGTTTTGCAGAGGTGGGGTCCGATTTTGTTACTGGGGGCTGGTTTTGCAGCTGTAGGGTCCGATTTTGTTACTGGGGGCTGGTTTTGCAGAGGTGGGGTCCGATTTTGTTACCGGGGGCTGGTTTTGCAGAGGTGGGGTCCGATTTTGTTACTGGGGGCTGGTCTTGCAGCTGTAGTGTCCGATTTTGTTACTGTGGGCTGGTCTTGCAGCGGTGGCGTCCGATTTTGTTACTGTGGGCTGGTTTTGCAGAGGTGGGGTCCGATTTTGTTACTGGGGGCTGGTTTTGCAGAGGTGGGGTCCGATTTTGTTACTGGGGGCTGGTTTTGCAGAGGTGGTGTCCGATTTTGTTACCGGGGACTGGTTTTGCAGCGGTGGGGTCCGATTTTGTTACCGGGGGCTGGTTTTGCAGCGGTGGGGTCCGATTTTGTTACTGGGGGCTGGTTTTGCAGCTGTAGGGTCCGATTTTGTTACTTTGGGCTGGGTTTGCAGAGGTGGGGTCCGATTTTGTTACTGGGGGCTGGTTTTGCAGCTGTAGGATCCGATTTTGTTAATGGGGCTGGTTTTGCAGAGGTGGGGTCCAATTTTGTTACCAGGGGCTGGTTTTGCAGAGGTGGGGTCCGATTTTGTTACCTGGGGCTGGTCTTGCAGCTGTAGGGTCCGATTTTGTTACTGGGGGCTGGTTTTGCAGAGGTGGGGTCCGATTTTGTCACTGTGGGCTGGTTTTGCAGCGGTGGGGTCTGATTTTGTTACTGGGGGCTGGTTTTGCAGCAGTGGGGTCCGATTTTGTTACCAAGGGCTGGTTTTGCAGAGGTGGGGTCCGATTTCATTACTGGGGGCTGGTTTTGCAGAGGTGGGGTTCCATTTTGTCACTGGGGGCTGGTTTTGTAGAGGTGGGGTCCGATTTTGTTACTGCGGGCTGGTTTTGCAGAGGTGGGGTCCGATTTTGTTACTGGGGGCTGGTTTTGCAGCTGTAGGGTCCGATTTTGTTACTGTGGGCTGGTTTTGCAGAGGTGGGGTCCGATTTTGTTACTGGGGGCTGCTTTTGCAGCTGTAGGGTCCGATTTTGTTACTGGGGGCTGGTTTTGCAGAGGTGGGGTCCGAGTTTGTTACTGGGGGCTGGTCTTGCAGCTGTAGGGTCCGATTTTGTTACTGGGGGCTGGTCTTGCAGCGGTGGGGTCCGATTTTGTTACCGGGGGCTGGTTTTGCAGAGGTGGGGTCCGATTTTGTTACTGGGGGCTGGTCTTGCAGCTGTAGGGTCCGATTTTGTTACTGGGGGCTGGTTTTGCAGAGGTGGGGTCTGATTTTTTTACCGGGGGCTGGTTTTGCAGAGGTGGGGTCCGATTTTGTTACTGGGGGCTGGTCTTGCAGCTGTAGGGTCCGATTTTGTTACTGTGGGCTGGTCTTGCAGCGGTGGGGTCCGATTTTGTTACTGTGGGCTGGTTTTGCAGAGGTGGGGTCCGATTTTGTTACTGGGGGCTGGTTTTGCAGCTGTAGGGTCCGATTTTGTTACTGTGGGCTGGTCTTGCAGCGGTGGGGTCCGATTTTGTTACTGTGGGCTGGTTTTGCAGAGGTGGGGTCCGATTTTGTTACTGGGGGCTGGTTTTGCAGCTGTAGGGTCCGATTTTGTTACTGGGGGCTGGTTTTGCAGAGGTGGGGTCCGATTTTGTTACCGGGGGCTGGTTTTGCAGTGGTGGGGTCCGATTTTGTTACCGGGGGCTGGTTTTGCAGCGGTGGGGTCCGATTTTGTTACTGGGGGCTGGTTTTGCAGCTGTAGGGTCCGATTTTGTTACTGTGGGCTGGTTTTGCAGAGGTGGGGTCCGATTTTGTTACTGGGGGCTGGTTTTGCAGCTGTAGGGTCCGATTTTGTTACTGGGGGCTGGTTTTGCAGAGGTGGGGTCCGATTTTGTTACCGGGGGCTGGTTTTGCAGAGGTGGGGTCCGATTTTGTTACTGGGGGCTGGTCTTGCAGCTGTAGGGTCCGATTTTGTTACTGGGGGCTGGTCTTGCAGCCGTGGGGTCCGATTTTATTACTGTGGGATGGTTTTGCAGAGGTGGGGTCCGATTTTGTTACTGTGGTCTGGTTTTGCAGAGGTGGGGTCCGATTTTGTTACTGGGGGCTGGTCTTGCAGCTGTAGGGTCCGATTTTGTTACTGTGGGCTGGTCTTGCAGCGGTGGAGTCCGATTTTGTTACTGGGGGCTGGTTTGGCAGCTGTAGGGTCCGATTTTGTTACTGGGGGCTGGTTTTGCAGAGGTGGGGTCCGATTTTGTTACCGGGGGCTGGTTTTGCAGAGGTGGGGTCCGATTTTGTTACTGGGGGCTGGTCTTGCAGCTGTAGGGCCTGATTTTGTTACTGTGGGCTGGTCTTGCAGCGGTGGGGTCCAATTTTGTTACTGTGGGCTGGTTTTGCAGAGGTGGGGTCCGATTTTGTTACTGGGGGCTGGTCTTGCAGCTGTAGGGCCTGATTTTGTTACTGTGGGCTGGTCTTGCAGCGGTGGGGTCCAATTTTGTTACTGTGGGCTGGTCTTGCAGCGGTGGGGTCCGATTTTGTTACTGTGGGCTGGTTTTGCAGAGGTGGGGTCCGATTTTGTTACTGGGGGCTGGTTTTGCAGCTGTAGGGTCCGATTTTGTTACTGTGGGCTGGTCTTGCAGCGGTGGGGTCCGATTTTGTTACTGTGGGCTGGTTTTGCAGAGGTGGGGTCCGATTTTGTTACTGGGGGCTGGTTTTGCAGCTGTAGGGTCCGATTTTGTTACTGGGGGCTGGTTTTGCAGAGGTGGGGTCCGATTTTGTTACCGGGGGCTGGTTTGGCAGTGGTGGGGTCCGATTTTGTTACCGGGGGCTGGTTTTGCAGCGGTGGGGTCCGATTTTGTTACTGGGGGCTGGTTTTGCAGCTGTAGGGTCCGATTTTGTTACTGTGGGCTGGTTTTGCAGAGGTGGGGTCCGATTTTGTTACTGGGGGCTGGTTTTGCAGCTGTAGGGTCCGATTTTGTTACTGGGGGCTGGTTTTGCAGAGGTGGGGTCCGATTTTGTTACCGGGGGCTGGTTTTGCAGAGGTGGGGTCCGATTTTGTTACTGGGGGCTGGTCTTGCAGCTGTAGGGTCCGATTTTGTTACTGGGGGCTGGTCTTGCAGCCGTGGGGTCCGATTTTATTACTGTGGGATGGTTTTGCAGAGGTGGGGTCCGATTTTGTTACTGTGGTCTGGTTTTGCAGAGGTGGGGTCCGATTTTGTTACTGGGGGCTGGTCTTGCAGCTGTAGGGTCCGATTTTGTTACTGTGGGCTGGTCTTGCAGCGGTGGAGTCCGATTTTGTTACTGGGGGCTGGTTTGGCAGCTGTAGGGTCCGATTTTGTTACTGGGGGCTGGTTTTGCAGAGGTGGGGTCCGATTTTGTTACCGGGGGCTGGTTTTGCAGAGGTGGGGTCCGATTTTGTTACTGGGGGCTGGTCTTGCAGCTGTAGGGCCTGATTTTGTTACTGTGGGCTGGTCTTGCAGCGGTGGGGTCCAATTTTGTTACTGTGGGCTGGTTTTGCAGAGGTGGGGTCCGATTTTGTTACTGGGGGCTGGTTTTGCAGCTGTAGTGTCCGATTTTGTTACTGGGGGCTGGTTTTGCAGAGGTGGGGTCCGATTTTGTTACCGGGGGCTGGTTTTGCAGCGGTGGGGTCCGATTTTGTTACCGGGGGCTGGTTTTACAGCAGTGGGGTCCGATTTTTTTTACTGGGGGCTGGTTTTGCAGCTGTAGGGTCCGATTTTGTTACTGTGGGCTGGTTTTGCAGAGGTGGGGTCCGATTTTGTTACTGGGGGCTGGTTTTGCAGCTGTAGGGTCCGATTTTGTTACTGGGGGCTGGTTTTGCAGAGGTGGGGTCCAATTTTGTTACCGGGGGCTGGTTTTGCAGAGGTGGGGTCCGATTTTGTTACTGGGGGCTGGTCTTGCAGCTGTAGGGTCCGATTTTGTTACTGGGGGCTGGTCTTGCAGCGGTGGGGTCCGATTTTGTTACGGTGGGCTGGTTTTGCAGAGGTGGGGTCCGATTTTGTTACTGTGGGCTGGTTTTGCAGAGGTGGGGTCCGATTTTGTTACTGGGGGCTGGTCTTGCAGCTGTAGGGTCCGATTTTCTTACTGTAGGCTGGTCTTGCAGCGGTGGTGTCCGATTTTGTTACTGTGGGCTGGTTTTGCAGAGGTGGGGTCCGATTTTGTTACTGGGGGCTGGTTTTGCAGCTGTAGGGTCCGATTTTGTTACTGGGGGCTGGTTTTGCAGAGGTGGGGTCCGATTTTGTTACCGGGGGCTGGTTTTGCAGAGGTGGGGTCCGATTTTGTTACTGGGGGCTGGTCTTGCAGCTGTAGGGTCCGATTTTGTTACTGTGGGCTGGTCTTGCAGCGGTGGCGTCCGATTTTGTTACTGTGGGCTGGTTTTGCAGAGGTGGGGTCCGATTTTGTTACTGGGGGCTGGTTTTGCAGAGGTGAGGTCCGATTTTGTTACTGGGGGCTGGTTTTGCAGAGGTGGTGTCCGATTTTGTTACCGGGGGCTGGTTTTGCAGCGGTGGGGTCCGATTTTGTTACCGGGGGCTGGTTTTGCAGCGGTGGGGTCCGATTTTGTTACTGGGGGCTGGTTTTGCAGCTGTAGGGTCCGATTTTGTTACTGTGGGCTGGGTTTGCAGAGGTGGGGTCCGATTTTGTTACTGGGGGCTGGTTTTGCAGCTGTAGGGTCCGATTTTGTTACTGGGGGCTGGTTTTGCAGAGGTGGGGTCCAATTTTGTTACCAGGGGCTGGTTTTGCAGAGGTGGGGTCCGATTTTGTTACCTGGGGCTGGTCTTGCAGCTGTAGGGTCCAATTTTGTTACTGGGGGCTGGTTTTGCAGAGGTGGGGTCCGATTTTGTCACTGTGGGCTGGTTTTGCAGAGGTGGGGTCCGATTTTGTTACTGTGGGCTGGTTTTGCAGAGGTGGGGTCCGATTTTGTTACTGGGGGCTGGTCTTGCAGCTGTAGGGTCCGATTTTGTTACTGGGGGCTGGTCTTGCAGCGGTGGGGTCCGATTTTGTTACTGGGGGCTGGTTTTGCAGCTGTAGTGTCCGATTTTGTTACTGGGGGCTGGTTTTGCAGAGGTGGGGTCCGATTTTGTTACCGGGGGCTGGTTTTGCAGCGGTGGGGTCCGATTTTGTTACCGGGGGCTGGTTTTGCAGCAGTGGGGTCCGATTTTTTTACTGGGGGCTGGTTTTGCAGCTGTAGGGTCCGATTTTGTTACTGTGGGCTGGTTTTGCAGAGGCGGGGTCCGATTTTGTTACTGGGGGCTGGTTTTGCAGCTGTAGTGTCCGATTTTGTTACTGGGGGCTGGTTTTGCAGAGGTGGGGTCCGATTTTGTTACCGGGGGCTGGTTTTGCAGCGGTGGGCTCCGATTTTGTTACCGGGGGCTGGTTTTGCAGCAGTGGGGTCCGATTTTTTTACTGGGGGCTGGTTTTGCAGCTGTAGGGTCCGATTTTGTTACTGTGGGCTGGTTTTGCAGAGGTGGGGTCCGATTTTGTTACTGGGGGCTGGTTTTGCAGCTGTAGGGTCCGATTTTGTTACTGGGGGCTGGTTTTGCAGAGGTGGGGTCCGATTTTGTTACCGGGGGCTGGTTTTGCAGAGGTGGGGTCCGATTTTGTTACTGGGGGCTGGTCTTGCAGCGGTGGGGTCCGATTTTGTTACTGTTGGCTGGTTTTGCAGAGGTGGGGTCCGATTTTGTTACTGTGGGCTGGTTTTGCAGAGGTGGGGTCCGATTTTGTTACTGGGGGCTGGTCTTGCAGCTGTAGGGTCCGATTTTCTTACTGTAGGCTGGTCTTGCAGCGGTGGTGTCCGATTTTGTTACTGTGGGCTGGTTTTGCAGAGGTGGGGTCCGATTTTGTTACTGGGGGCTGGTTTTGCAGCTGTAGGGTCCGATTTTGTTACTGGGGGCTGGTTTTGCAGAGGTGGGGTCCGATTTTGTTACCGGGGGCTGGTTTTGCAGAGGTGGGGTCCGATTTTGTTACTGGGGGCTGGTCTTGCAGCTGGAGGGTCAGATTTTGTTACTGTGGGCTGGTCTTGCAGCGGTGGCGTCCGATTTTGTTACTGTGGGCTGGTTTTGCAGAGGTGGGGTCCGATTTTGTTACTGGGGGCTGGTTTTGCAGAGGTGGGGTCCGATTTATTTACTGGGGGCTGGTTTTGCAGAGGTGGTGTCCGATTTTGTTACCGGGGGCGGTTTTGCAGCGGTGGGGTCCGATTTTGTTACCGGGGGCTGGTTTTGCAGCGGTGGGGTCCGATTTTGTTACTGGGGGCTGGTTTTGCAGCTGTAGGGTCCGATTTTGTTACTGTGGGCTGGGTTTGCAGAGGTGGGGTCCGATTTTGTTACTGGGGGCTGGTTTTGCAGCTGTAGGGTCCGATTTTGTTACTGGGGGCTGGTTTTGCAGAGGTGGGGTCCAATTTTGTTACCAGGGGCTGGTTTTGCAGAGGTGGGGTCCGATTTTGTTACCTGGGGCTGGTCTTGCAGCTGTAGGGTCCAATTTTGTTACTGGGGGCTGGTTTTGCAGAGGTGGGGTCCGATTTTGTCACTGTGGGCTGGTTTTGCAGAGGTGGGGTCCGATTTTGTTACTGTGGGCTGGTTTTGCAGAGGTGGGGTCCGATTTTGTTACTGGGGGCTGGTCTTGCAGCTGTAGGGTCCGATTTTGTTACTGGGGGCTGGTCTTGCAGCGGTGGGGTCCGATTTTGTTACTGTGGGCTGGTTTTGCAGAGGTGGGGTCCGATTTTGTTACTGGGGACTGGTTTTGCAGCTGTAGGGTCCGATTTTGTTACTGGGGGCTGGTTTTGCAGAGGTGAGGTCCGATTTTGTTACCGGGGGCTGGTTTTGCAGAGGTGGGTTCTGATTTTGTTACTGGGGGCTGGTCTTGCAGCTGTAGGGTCTGATTTTGTTACTGTGGGCTGGTCTTGCAGCGGTGGGGTCCGATTTTTTTACTGTGGGCTGGTTTTGCAGAGGTGGGGTCCGATTTTGTTACTGTGGGCTGGTTTTGCAGCTGTAGGGTCCGATTTTGTTACTGGGGGCCGGTTTTGCAGAGGTGGGGTCCGATTTTGTTACCGGGGGCTGGTTTTGCAGCGGTGGGGTCCGATTTTGTTACTGGGGGTTGGTTTTGCAGCGGTGGGGTCCGATTTTGTTACTGGGGGCTGGTTTTGCAGTGGCGTTGCAATAACTGCCCCAGGAACAAAAGCAGCTGTGCTTTACACTTGCAAATCGCCCCCCAGGGGCTGGTCACACAATTTCCAGCGCTGCTTTGGGTTCCCAGTCCGGCCCTGGAGGGGAGTGCTGTGTGAGAGTCTGACCATGCTGTAGTGATATTGGGCTGTCGCTAGGTGTACTGACGTCAGAGTGGTGCCAGTGTTCTCAGCAGCGATAACATTCTTTAATGTGAATTTCATTTTTGTTTTCCAACAGCTCCTCCCACATCCCCTACCACAGCTCGTGCTACAGTTCCTACAATAGCTCCTGCCACAGCTCCTACCACAGCTCCTGCCACAGCTCCCATCATAGGTACTGGTGTCACAGTGAAGTGCAGTTGCATCTGTAGGAAGACCGAATACGCGCAGTGCATTGAGTGGGACTGCTCCGCGTGCACAGGTGAGACTCGGGACCCATCACTTAGACACATCCCGCAGCCTGTCCCTCCAGGAAGTGGTA
The DNA here is from genome assembly GCF_964204655.1 of Triturus cristatus. NCBI lineage: Eukaryota > Metazoa > Chordata > Amphibia > Caudata > Salamandridae > Triturus > Triturus cristatus. The sequence goes on along the minus strand of NC_140579.1, from coordinate 116,208,700 downwards.
CATAGATCACTTCCGGGGCATGCTGCGCATCAGGCTGTTTCCCACCACACAAATGATTTGTACATGTGCCCCAAAGTCCTCGACCTTGTGTCTGCTGCATTTAACCGCTGTAAGAACTGCATCCTAGGAAATGTTACTACACATGAGGAAACATACTCATTGAACATTTGCAAGCTAAACATTAGAACTCATATGGGCATTCAGGGTAATGGCAGGTTCCTCACTAATGTCCTTTCACCACAAAGTCCGCAGCCTATATATTATCTAATTGTACATCTTTATAATGTTCTTTTCAGGCGCACTCTTTTCTCACAGGTGCCCGCTGATTACGTGCTCGGCAGAAATAGTGCTGTTAGGTGCTGCGGCACTCTCCTATTTACTGTAATATTTCGAATGGCTCCCTTCCAGAAAAGCCAGAAACCCTAACATGCTGGTGACATATACTGTGCGGCTCTCTTTTTTCAAAATTCTCTAGCACTTGGCTGTGGTCTCCCACCTGGCGCAGATGGGGCTGCTTTAAGCTCTGATGGGCATATTTACAAGCCCCTATCACCATCACAACGTCACTTTTACCGACGTTCCTGTGGCGAGAGGTGCTTCGCATTATTTAGAATTCAATGTTAAGCCACTCAAGTGGCTTAATGCTGCCTTGTAAATAAGGCCCCCTTTCATGCTGAACTTAGTGTGAAAGGAGAGGGATATGGGTGGCGCGGTGGGCGTTCCATCGCACCACCCATTGATTCTGACATTGCCCCCTATTTACAAAAGGGGCGCAAATATTGGGCAGAGCCAAAATAAATACCAGGGAAAACCTGGTCTTAAACAGGTGAAATGAGGAGAAAGGCTTTATTTCTCCTCGTTTTTGCTGTTTCAATGTGAAGCGTTGTGCAGCACACATAGAAACAGCAAATTGCCATATATTGTTTATGTGCAGGAAGGTGACCCATCCTGCACATAAACAATAAAAAAAAGACATTTTGCATTAAGCAGCGTTCAAAAAAGTTACAAAACACCATTTAAAGATTGTTTATGTGCAGGACACTTAAACAATCCTCCCCTCAAAGCAGGCACCCTTGCGCTACAGTGCAAGGGTTCCTGCGTTGATGCTAGGCTGCTGAGTTGAGAACCAGCACAGGGCTGCACCATATTGTTATAAATATGGTGCAGCACTGTGATTCTGAAGTGGGGGAGTGCAGCATTAAGCCAACAAGCCTACAAGTGCTCCTTCACTTTTTTGTAAATATGCCCCTGAGACCGGCGCTGCCTATCGTAAACTGTGTGACATGATATGCATAGGAGAAGGAAGTAAATTAAGGATTCCAGGTGATAGTTACAACACAAACAACCTTGGTGTCTGCTGGTCAGATGTACCTTCAGAAGCAGGGTGTAGCTGCCAATCATCAAAAATGTAGTCTTTTTTGGGAGGTCACTATTAATGATATTCTCCAGTTTGTGAAACCAAGCTAGAGAAAATCCCTTTTGAAGAATATTTGCTTCTTCATCTTTTTTTTTTTTTTTTACAATGGTGTTTCACCTCCACTCCCTGTCAGTCCCTCATTTTTAGGGGATTCCCCATTAACTACTCAAAGCCCTCTCACCACCCCTTTTCTTTCTTTAATACCCATGCTTCCTCTACTGATTTATGTTTTTCCGCATCCTATACACTCTTCCTTTGTTAACTTCCCCCATTACTCCCTCATATTATTTTAATTTCCCTTCCTTTTCTTTAATACTGATACGTCTCCTACCCTCCCGCTTTACTCCTTTTTTAATTTGACTTTTATCACCTGCCCATACTCCTTTTATGTGCTATATCCTCACTCCCACTACTTTATCCCCTTCCTTTTCTTTAATACCAAAACATTGTGCACCCTCCCGCTTTACTTCGCAGCAAATCAGACAGCACAGCTGTTTGGTTCGCTAAGGACATCTTGGGGATATTCAGAAAGTTGACCCAGGAATGCATTTTGCCGTTGCTTACCATTGGCTTTGTTGTTTGTGATTCACATTTTCAAGCTTACAATTTGCTAGCTTTATTTGCTTTAGGCTGTCCAGCTCAAGTTGTTTCCTCCCATTGCCTAAATCCTGTTTAAATATTCTTCCACAAACTCCCTTTCTGTAAAAAGGCCTTTAAATCTTTTTCAGCCAACTGACCACAAAATGACAAGTTAACGCAGTCTCCTCCTTCTACTTCCACACACTCCGCATGCTCCGCAGAATATTCAGATGGATCCCAACCGACACCAGAAAGACCGCCACTCGGGCCCTCGTCACCGGTCGCCTCGACTGCGGCAACACCCTCATCTCCAGCCAGCTCCTCAGAAGACTCCAGGACCATACAGAATGCTGCAGCCAGACTCATCCTGGACCTCCCCATACAAACCCACACGGCACCCCATCTAAGAGACCTCCACAGGCTCCCCATCTAGAAAAGATGCCAGTTCAATTTCCTCAAGCATGCCTACAAAGCCCTGCGCGACCTAGGACCGGCCTATATAAACTGAACTTCTAACATCTCTCAAAACCTGTGCTCCTCTTCACTCACCCTCGCTCACCCCCCCGCATCCATCCCAGCCGCATCAGTGGCCGATCCATCTCCTAAACCGCTGCCAAGACCTGGAGCAACCTTCCCCTCCAACTCCGTACAGCCCCCTTGCTGACATATTTCAGAAAGAAACTCAAGACCTGGCTCGTTGATGGATACACAGTGCCCAGACACCCCTAGGGGTGACAATGCTGCTGGTCTTTACAAATGCTGTGTGATCGATTGGTTTGATTGATTGATTTTCTTCTCTTGTCACATTTGCTGTGCATTCAAAGACAGAGGTCAAATGTCAGGCTGTGTCTTCCAGGGAGCTTGGTGTTTATTTTTCTGTCTGTGAGTTCAAAGTGAGAAGAGTTATGTGACAATCATGCTGGCTCTGTAGCAGTGCCCGAGGAAGGATGTGCAGTATTTTTTCTAGGTGTCAGCACAGTGAAGTCTTCAGTAAACATTCTCCAAATTGGGAGAGCTTTAATCACATGTAGCTGTCAGTGTCATTATTCAAATAAAGCATTAGCAAGAATCAATGTCTAAGCATGTCTGCGAGTGCTGTGTACTCATCATAACCGTCAACAATATAATCACATTTATATTTGCAATACTGTGCAATGATAGACTTCAGCATGTATTTTGAATAACATTCCATGTACAATACTGCACATTCACTGAGTCCGAAAGGACATCACTTGGATAAAAACACTGAATATGCAATAGCTACCTTACACCACTAGAGGGTGTCTCTCAACATGACAAACTCATACTGTGCCCTTTCAGGCCACAGCTGGCTGCAGCCATAAACCTCGTGCAACATTCTGATGCTGAAGGATAAAAGTTCCATCAGAGGAAAGCTTTGAAACATGGCCGAACCCTTGAGGGGTTATCATTCTTGAGACACCCTGGCCTAAACTTAGGGTGAGGATTTGGCAATTCTCTTCTGGAGCTGCTATTGCACTTTGTTGTCCTTTTAGGGTTGGTCCTGTTCTCCTGGGTTCACCACCAGCAAGAAAAAAGCAAACAAGCAGTCAATCTTTGATTCGTTTTGCTCCTGGTTGTGAGCTCTAGGCACCCTAGTACTTTCCTCAGGTCTCCTGGCCTCAAAGGATGATGAAATTTGAAGGAAGCTGGTTTCACAGGCTCTATGCGTCAGCCTTTCACTTTACTCTTCTTAAGGGCCTCGCTACTCCCTTCGCAGAAGCCCAGTCTTTCCCCCACTGGTCCTAGAGTCAATCAGAGACAGAGTCCTTAGTCCTAGGGACATTCAGGTGACTCCTCCTTCCAACTGTCCATGGCGTCAGCCTCCAGTCCCAGTATTCAGGAGAAGCACATCCAAGAGAGAGTTCTCCCTCATGTGCTAGAGGGCGGGTGGGAGGTGCCATCAGTAATGCCACATCACCTCTCCACCTCTGCTTCATCCTTCCTGCACAGGCTTGTGGCATACTTTAAGATGGCGTCACCTAGGAGTCACTTGCAACATGGGCTCTGAGGCTTTCCGCTCCCCCCCTCGCCGGCATCATGGTCAGGGCCTCCCCCCAGCAAATCTTCAAAGGAGCCCCCTGGCCTGATTGAGGGCCCTGGGGTAGGTCCCGTGCCTGGCACAGGAGGACGCAAAAGAGAGGGGAGGAACTGGTTTGCATATGGCTGGGTCTAAACTGGGGCGGCATGGTGAGCAAAAGAACAATGGATTCAACCCAAATCTCTTGACTCTGGGTGAATGTATGATTTCTTCTGCATTCAGTCCATCATTTGTGTGTCTTTTGCTTTCTCGCCCTAAGTGCCCCGGGTATGTCCAGATGTGCTCACTGTGCCACTGGATTCAAGCTAGCCTGCACGATTGGGGGTGAAACCCCGAAACCAGTCCTAGGATGCTTGTTTCCGGTCCAGGGAGGACCTGGCTTGGCAGTTCGGGCTAAATTGTTCCCAGGAGGATCAGGGTAAAGACTGATTTACATATGGCTGAGTCTAGGCTGGGGCGGCATGGTGAGCAAAAGAATGAAGTATTTAACCCAGATGTCTTGACTGGGGATAAATGTTTCATTTGTTCCGCATTTCGTCCATCATTTGTGCATCCTAGGCACAGGAGGATAGCTGGCTGATTGATGCAGAGCAATTTTGCCCAGTCTCTCTCTCCTGGAGACTTGACCTAAGCCTTGTCGAATTCTGTCATTGAAGGGTGAAGCCTTCGTTCCTTTAGGTGGGGAGAAAAGTAATTAATCCCGTCTGGCGGGTTCTCATAAGGTCTGGGCCCTGCTTTTGATCTGAGGCAGAGGAATATGACATATCTGGATGACCATAAGCTGTACTGATATGCGTAGAGGTGTACATTGGTGCAACTCTGGACTTTGTGAACCCAAGGGGACTGAAGCTGTGCCTTAAGGCAGCATTTCCCATAGTAGTATAATGGATTGTAATTACCTTTAAGACAGTTAACCACACTGACTTCCCAACATGTGTACACCCCATTATAAGGCCTATTCCAGTTCACCACCCAACTCTGCATAATCCCTTCTGTGCCAGGCCACCTGTGCACAGTTCCTGGGCTGCGCATGACAGGAGTCTCTCACTAGCAGCCCTAACATACGTGCACAGTCTCTTCTCACCCAAGCTCTCTTGGCTGGAGACCATGCATTGCTTGGTTGAGGGGGTTGAGACGGGTGTCGGTTCTGGGCATTGGTCATGCTTTGAGGGGGTCTGAGGATGGCACAGAGCCTGTTTCACATGTTCAAACTTTAATTGGTCCTGGGTTTTTTGAAAGGGGGCAAACACATTTCTTGGACTTAGGTCAGGCTTTGCAAGCAGGGGTCACCTACACAGAGGGACAGATCCTGGGCAGCCCCAGGGGCGTAGGAGACACTAAAATTCTGGGGGGACAGGGACAACCTTGTGGACTTTCCAGTGGCCCTATACAAATCGCCCGTTGTGTGAGACCATAAACCTGTTAAACAAATACAATTGCACAGTTTTTAAGTAAAATACTGAGAAAAGCAGACATGTAGTCACAGTTTGCAAGTATGTTTTATTGTTTACATTCATAGTAATTAGACCAAATGTGAAAAAAATGCACATGAATTTTGCTTTTTCATGTACCAAGCAAACAAAAGTCGCTGACTTTGATTGGGGGCGTGGTGTTGGCAACTGCATTATGGTTTGAAAAGTACCTGCTTCTGCATTCCTGCTGTCCAGCAATTTTCAGGCAACAATAAAAATGGCAAGATAACTCCAGTGGTTAATGTTCTTCATTGAGAGAGATTGAAGGTTTGTGTAGTGGAAGTCTTGACTCATAGCAAGGTAGCCACAGTGGGTTAATGTGCCTGCTGCAAAGAACGTGCACCATGCAGGTCACAAAGTACATATAATGTAAATAGGTCAGTGGGTTACTGCTTTTGTCTGAGAGATTCTTTTAATACTTGCAGTTTATAAATTAAAATCCTAACATGAAACAATGCCATCTGGTACCTTTGGTAGTCTTCATTAGTGAAGTAAGAAGGCACAGGGAAAGAGCCCTATGCAGTCCGTTATTCCTAATTTCAAGCCCCAGCTCCCACCTGAGCCAACTGTGATCTGAAACTGCTGTGATTAACCCCACAGTCAGGCTACGATAATAGTTCAGTTCCTGAGGCCTCGACATTCAAAACACAATAAACAGAAAGTAGTGGTCGAATTAGGGAAAACAAGTAGGAAAACAAGTAGGAAAATTGTGGGCGGAGAATCAGAGGGCGAGAATAACTTGAGATTTGGCTCTGTGGAAAAGTGCAAAACTTTCCTATTTTTAGTATTTGTGGTGCACTTCACTAACCGGTTACAGCGTATTACGTTAATTAATTCAACCAATACACATGTTTATTTAAGGTTTAATATGAGTTATTGACATTAAAATACATGAACAAAGTGGGATAAGTTTTCAATCCCAGAATGTGCCAAATATGCTTAAAAGTGGAATCACAAGCCATCTGGGCCCGATTCACTAACTTAAGACAAAATCCTAAACTTACTACCATTTTGGTATTCACAGAAGGCACTTACTCATTTTGGTATTCACAGAAGGCACTTACTCATTTCGATATTCACAGAAGTTAGGACTCCTAACTTTAGGACTCCTAAACAGAGAAAAATACTAACTTTAAGACTTTTGGTATTCACAGAAGGCATTTAGGAGTCCTAAAGTTATGACTACTAACTTTACTACTCTTAAAATGAGAAAAATCCTAACTTTAAGACTTTCGGTATTCACAGAAGGCATTTAGGAGTCCTAAAGTTAGGACTACTAACTTCTGTGAATACCGAAATGAGTAAGTGCCTTCTGTGAATACCAAAATGAGTAAGTGCCTTCTGTGAATACCAAAATGATAGTAAGTTTAGGATTTTGTATTAAGTCTGTTCTGTGAATCGGGCCCTAGGTCTCCAAGCAATGCAGTTTCTGTCATCTGCACTTCTCCCCTTTTCCACAAGAGCAGCTCAAAAATACATGGCAAAATATCCTAGTTTACAAATGTTTTCCACTTAATTATGGCTGTACCATATTTGCCGCATAATACATCATCAACTGCATAATATAACGATTTCAACAAAATAATTGTTTGTCGCTCAAACAGATAAAAAATTACTAAAAACAATTGTGACTTATGTTGCTGCGAAGTGGAGGGCCCTTTGCAAAGGTTGACTGGTCACCTTTGTCACTGCTGCATTTGTACATTACACAGGTACTAATGAGGCAAAATCTTTGCAGAGGCTGTTAGTATATATAAGAATGTCAAAATAATAAAGTATCATTAAATGTACCGCATTACGCTGCAGTCTGTTTTTGCTGCATATTTTAGTCAACACTGTGACATAATTTTGTCCTCCATTGCTGCATAATTCCAGTGGCCCCAGAGCAGGCAGCAGATGTTTAAAGTGCTTATGCATGAAGCAGAGAAACCGTGAAGTTTGCAAACTTAGTTTCGTGTGTGTGCAAATCCTGAATTGCCGATCCCCAGTGAATTGCTCTACTACTGCTGAAAAAGGCCAATGGGGATACCAGTGGGTGAGGTGGACAGAGTCTCTATCGCTCTAGGGTGTGCTGCTTCAAATGCCCGCCGGCAAAACTGGAGGTGAACTTCAGTATGGATTGTGGTGGACAGGCCTTCAAGGTTAACCCACATTTGCCACCGCAAGGGTCTACCTGCTGGTGCTAAGACACCAGGGCTTCTAAGGTCTGTCGGGGCCTTCTAAGGTGGAGCATGGGAATGTGTTCCGTAAGGAGAGTGGTCTGGTGGACTGGTCATGAAGGCTGAACCTGGTTCTCCAGTTCCAAATTTGGCAGCTCTGGCCAGAGTGCCACATCCTCTCCCCCACTGAACATCATACTACCCCACTGAGAGAAACTTGCACTGCCTTCAGCTACAACCCAATTGTACTGCGACGTAATTCAAATTATGGACTAGGCAAGAGTAATATCCTGCCTGTAGAAAAAAGGAAATAACATCTTGGAAAAAGCAAACACCCATAGGGAATGCAAGGATAAGTAAAGCATGTGAAATCTAAGCAGGAACAACATGGTTACCTTAACGCTTTTACACTCATTATTCAGAAAATCAGTGAGTGCTTTTGCCACAAAAGTTCAGGACATGACTACAGGGCCCGGAATGGACCTGGTCCAATGTCTATTGCATATATCCTTACAAAACGTAAGGAGCTTGTTATAAAAAGACCACGAGCATATTATCAAGGACCGGCGTTAAAATTATCGCCGCTTTATCGGCAGAAAACTGCCGCTAACGCTGCGATAATGGGCTTGATAATATGCCGCAGAGAATTCCAATAGAATCCCATGTTCACACCAGAACACAGAGCCACTGTACACATTTTATAGGCTAAAATAATTAAAACAGTTGAAAAGGATCACATTAAACGTTTCCCACTCCACCCATCAACCAGGTATTGCAGCCTCTCTAGGAATGTTGCCCTTCCCCACCCTGGGAAAACAATGTTATTCAAAGAAAGAAGATAAAAAGAAAGTAGCGCTTCACTGGCAAACTATGTAAAGTGGCGCTAATGTGTGTGGGTGTAAATAGCACCAATCTGGCCCGTCTGCGAGCACTCTGTATTGCTTTATTTTGTTATTTATTTTTCGTCTTTTGATCCTTTTTTTCTCTTGGTGTGGAGGTTGCACTTTGGAATAGAATAAGGTCAGAAAACGACAACATTTCCAGCCAAACTGTTTCATTCTTTTTTTGGATCCGTTTCCAGTGTATTTTTTCCTTCTCTGCCCCTCCCAGAGCGGCCCAGCCTTATCCATAGGCATTGGCTATTTCCATGGAGGGTGCAGCTTAACAAAGGGCAGGTGGCCTCTGTGACTGGAGGAAGGTCACAGAGCAAATGCAGGGCCATTATGGAAAGCGCTCTCGCGCGCTAATGGCCCAGCTAATATCGGAAGGGAGAGGGGAAATTATTTTGGGGCATATTATCAAGCACGGCGTTAAAATTAATGCCGCTTTAGCGGCAAAAAACTGCAGCTAAAGCAGCGATAATGGGATTGATAATATGTCGCAGAGAATTCCAATAGAAGCCCATGTTGACACCAGAACATGGGCTTCTATGGGAATTCTCAAGGCCATATTATCAAGCCCATTATCGCCGCTTTAGCAATAATTTTAACATTGTTTCTTTATAATATTCCCCTTTGTTTCCTCGTCCCCCCACCCTTGTCCCCCGTGTCCCCTGCACTCCAAAATCTGGGGGGGATATATCCCCCGTGTCCCCCACACTTCCTATGCCCATGGCCAGCGCACTTAGATGGTATACTGCAGAGGCAGCTGCACACGGCCTTTGAGTAATGTGTGACGCAGCAGGTGTCCTACTGTCCTTTTAATTAGCGCTCAGTTCATTTCACCACAGAAACTGTAAAAGTGAATTTGAATTTGTATTTTGCACTGCTGCTGCTGCTACCTACCTGCACATTGCACTTTATTCGGGGATCGGGCTGCTACTTCGCTCCCTGTTGTCTTCCGGGGTGGACAACTAGGGACGCCATCTTAGCTTGTGCGTGCTTGAGTTGTCCAAGGGGCTTGCCTCAAAGTTTGCATGCTGCGCTGACGTGCATAGCGGATGCGCCTCTGGTGCGCCGAAGGCATGCCTAAGGCAAGCCCGTCTGCGCCCGTCAGCATCCCAGAAGCGGCCAGCCCCAGCCATGCTGCTGGATTTTCCTCCCATCTTAGAGCCTATCCTCAACCCTACAGCTGTGCCGAGCTGCTCCTGCTCCTGCCCCCAACGTTGTATCTCCTTTGAGAGATTTTAGATAGCTTATCCATGGTCTGCAAGAGCTGCAAATTTCGCCTGTGCCCTGGACCAGCAGTTTACCCTCCTCCTACCATTCCTACTCTCAAAAGGCAGAAGGGGCAACTTGTCTTAGTAGCTATGATTAACGCCCGCTCATTAGGTAGGCACTCCCATGACATCTTTGACCTTCTCTCTGATGAGCCTCTCGACCTTCTGTTTATAACAGAGACCTGGCTTATCAAGTTCTCCAATCCAGTCATTGAGCTGGCCATTCCTGGCGGATACAAAGCTTCCAGTGCTGATCGCAAAACCTGTTTAGGGACAAGTAGATCTTCCATTGCGGAGAGACCCTGGGTATAGGAGAGGGTGAGGTGCTGGATTTTCGCATCACCATCTCACCCCACTTCATGTTGGGAGGCACACTGTTCTACAGACCCCCAGGTCCAGCAGGAGCCTTCCCCAAAGCCCTGGATGATGTCATAATTGCCGCGCCCTACGCTTTACCCACTTTTTACTCCTTGGGGATTTTAATATCCATTTGGACTGTGGGGAAGCCGTGCAGACTCGGGAGTTCCTCGACTCTTTGAGCCTTGCACAGCTCTCTCAATGGGTCGGCTCCCCCACGCATTGTAGAGGACATATTCTGGACCAGATATGTTCAAATTTCCCCATTACTATCAAAGAGCCTCTGCCGTGTAGCCTGGACCGATCACTTTTTGATCCATTTTTCTTGGACCATCAATAGTAATCATTCACCTAACTCGCCCTGACAAGGCAGACCCTCCCACAAAATTGATCCCACAGCCTTTAGCCTGGTATTGGCTGAGACTCGGCCAGGCTATGCTAAGGATCTGGGAGGCTCCCTTGATAGTTTCACTAGCTGGATTTCGCAGGCGGTTGAGCACCTATCTCCTTCCTCACTGCATAGGCGAACCAGAGACTCCCCTTCAAAACCGTGGTTCTCCAGTGAGCTCAAAGCTCAGAAACAACATTGTAAAAAACTGGAGCGCTGTTGGAGACAGGCGTATTGCCCATTAGCCAAGTTGGTATTAAGGAAGGCTCAGAAAACATATTATGCATCCATATTGCATGTTAAGAGCCTCTACTATGCCGAGTGTATCTCTGTCTCTAGAAACAATGCCAAGGAAATCTTTTCCATTGTGCAGAGCTTCATAACCCCTAGCACAGAGACCATCACGCTTCCCACCTCGGTTGCCTGGTGTGAAAACTTTCTAGTTTCTTTGTTGATAAAATACAGACTCTCCAGGTGAATTTTAATATCGGAACCAATTCTTTGCCAGGGAACACGCTTCTTAAAGGGCCGACATCTACCTCTTTTCCATCACCATCTCTGGCAGCCTTTTCACCGCTTGTCTCCCTAATGATTCTCAAGTCCTTGAAATCGGCCTCCCCGTCCGACACTTGTCTGGCCAGGCTGTTGGCTTCAGTTGCAGAAGTAGTGAACCTGGAGGTTAACAGTCTTATCAACATGTCTCTACAGGCTGCTACAGTTCCTCTAGTTTGGAAAGAAGCCAAACTGTTGCCTCTCCTGAAAAAAACCCTCGTTAGATCCATCTATCCCAGCTAGATATCGCCCTATTTCTCTCCTTTCTGTTGTGGCAAAAGTTTGCAAGAAAGCTGATAATAAACAGCTCACTATGTTGAAGGTTTTGGACTGCTCCACCCAGCCCAATCGGGCTTTAGAGCCCCATATAGTACTGAGACGGCCCTTGTCGAAATCTCTGAAGCGATCCGGGAATGTCTGGATGCTGGTGGCAGAGCAGCACTGATTTTGTTGGACCTCTCTGCAGCATTCGATACTGTTCCTCACTCTTTGTTGCTGGCCCGCCTCTCGTACATTGGTATCTCTGGGTTTGCGTGGAACTGGCTGAAATCATTCCTTGAGGACAGAACGCAGAAAGTTTGGCTCCCCCGTCCTCGTCTGCCTCTCAAAGTGTGACCACAGGAGTGCCTCATGGGTCCACCTTGAGCCCCTCCTTTTTAATATAGATGTCACCCTGCTGATTCAGCTGGCGGATGAGCTGGGTGCCAAGATCATCGCATATCCTGATGATAACCACCTCCTCTTCACATGGAACAAAAGTGATTTAACCACCTCTAGAGCCAGAACATACCTAAGGCCATTCTTCAATGGCTCCTCTCCGCACAGCTCAAATGTAATGAGGATAAATCAGAGATTCTCTTGTTTGGGACTTTTCCTCCCCAGTTTAGGGAATCGCTTTGGCCGGTAGATTATCCATTTCTTAATTCAGTGGTTGGACGAAAATCTCCGGTTTTCAACACAGATTAAGAAGTTAGCTGGGCAGTGCTTTGGCACCCTTAAATCTCCTCCCTAGGGCAGCCAAGGTAATGGTTACTCGTGCCTTAATCCTTAATTCCGTATTGATTACGAGAATGCTCTGTACTTGATGAAGAGGTTGCAGCAAGGTCTCTTCTTAACATTCCTGTGAGATCCAGGGTAAAGCAACACCTGGGGCTGAAAGAGTAAAATGTAAAGCCCTTGCCCTGGCTCACTCAGCCCTGTACAAACTTGGCCCGGCATACCTCAAGAAGCACATTAAGTTCTATGTCCCTGCGAGACAGCTGGGGTCAGCGGCGTAGCTTCTGGCACTCAGTCCTCGCTTTCGCCTTACGAGAATTGGTGGTAGTTCTCTGGCATACAAGGCAGCGGTGGCCTGGAATCTGCTTCCTCTGGAACTTCGCGGTATCCAGGACCCTAAGCTCTGTAGGAAACAGCTGAAAACTCTGCTTTTTATCTAATGATCAGCTCACCTCTGCCCCTGTTTGGTTCACGCCAGGACACTCTTTGAGTAGCTGTGCGCATTAAAAGTGTTAATAATCTAACATATCAGGTGTGCAGATGAAGAAAGTAGGTTAACTCAATACTCAGGGTAAAGTCCAGACTCATGAGCTCACAAACCTTACAGCACGAGGCCTTCAGGCATGCGCAGTCTTGTACACCTGCAACAGCGGTGCCTACAACTGCACACAAGTGGAGTTTCTGAGGCAGCATCTGACAGCCTTTTCCAGGGTACAGATATTCAATTTTTGTTTAATTAACCCTCTAAATTGTGAGTCCGTATAGGAGACTGTGCTCGTTCTCTGGCAGGTTTCTAACAGTGGAGCTCAGACCGGCTACCGTGTTAGAAGCCACTCACTAGTCCACCTGCTGGCATGCCAGTATCTGTGCATGGGAGGGCCCGCAATGTTTATGGTTGGTGCTTTAACACAGATATCACCTGTACAAGTCCCGTAAGAAGAGTGGGTGATCCTGTGCAAGAAAATTCAGCAATGGCCGCCATGCACTGGGAGAAAACGTCATGGGTCGCTAAAATATACTTCCATTTTGGCTTCAGATCAATGGTTTCTCAGCCATGGGAAACAAATCTTTGCAGGCCTACTGGCAACAAGGCTACCAACATTTGTGGTGGAAGCCCTGCTATTTTAGGGCAGGTCTTGCAAAGCTGATCTTTCCTGACATGCTTTCAGTGTGAAGCTTGGAGGTCCAGGGAAAGACAATTCAGCCATCCCCCCTATGCACTGGGATCCTGTACTATGTGGGGTTCTTGCTACTGTTTCACGTGTGCGTACACAGATTGCGCACATTTGTTCTTGAGACTGCCTCAGCGGAGCAGGTCTCATGTACCAGATATAATATCCAAAGGTTTTCCCAGAATTAGGGGCAGTAGATGGCCAGATGGCGACGTCACAAAAGCTTTGTACATCTGGCCCTTGGTGCTTTCACTTCATGTAATATGAGGTCTGTGGTAAGGCTCCATGGGGCAGCACTGGTGGGGTCAGGGTCAAGGGAGACTTCCCATGTAAGATGCTGGTAATCAACCCTGTCTGGGGCCACAGACTATGAGACTGCTGGTGCTGAGACTTCCTCCTACAAGAAGAAATGGTCATTTCAGGAAGGGTTTTGGTTGAGTCAAACAGCAGCGAGCCTCAGGAGTGGGCCATAGATTGCTGGGAGTGAAAAACAAAGAGTGAGCTTTCCAATGAGGTGAGCAAGAAACTGCAAGTACCAAAACATATAAAGAAATCTTGGTTTAGGCATAGCATAGTCCAAGCGCAACTTCACTCGATAATTGATATCAATATTTCAAAAGTCCATATTATTATCATAACATTGACGTTTCAGCTCCCATTATTAACTTGACAAGGGCCATCATCGGGGCAATGTCAAACGACAGACGATGATGCAACGCAGAAGAACAGTAAGTAAAGAATGTAGACCTAATCACCCAGAGGAAGAAAAATAAAAAGAAACCATCGTGAGGAAGTAATGAGGAAGGCTTACCTAAACCAGTGACCTTGAATAGGAAACTGAAAGCATCCAGTCGGGGATAAATGAGGAGAAAAAACATTTTTACAAAAAAGAAAGGAGTAAAAAGATAATTAAGCAGTATGCAGTGAGCAGCTATGATGTGATACAAGAGACTAATCAGTCAGCGAACAGGAGACACAGCAGAGGGGGGTATTAATATGTAGCATATGTGCCTGGAGCCAAGGACGGCCAGTCAATGGTGAGTGTGTCCAGGCAGAGGTATGTGGGCTGTGAGCTATGTGGAGGAAAGTGCAAAGTCTGGGCCACCACTGAGGGCAGACAATAAAGAAAACCTATCAATGTGATCCGGAAAACCAGGGAAAACTTTGACAGAGCCTAGAAGAGGTAGAACGCACAGGTAATACCATTGCAGTCAGAAGGACAAGAACAAAGGGGCAGGGAAACCCTGGTGGCAGCCGAGTAAACAACACACAGCACACTGGCGTCAAAGTTTGGTTGTTGAAGTCAGTAATTTCCAGCAGAGGGCACAGGATATGGCAAGGAACATTCCATCAAGTTCCGGAAAGGAAAAGGGAAACAAACCCTCATTCTAGACCGAGCCAATCAGGAGGCGCGACCAAGACCGTTCGCTGACGTTTGCATCCTGGGAGGGTGTGGCTAAAGAGTGAAGAAACCTACCAACGTGGGGGGGTGGGTTGGTAAAATCCTAGTCAATGGTGGACATGGAGTCACTAAAACAAACCAGAGGAAAGAAAAATTGGAAGATAAATCATTGAGAGGTGTTAGTCAAGGGGGACCCATAGAACTGACTAAATGGTGAAAATTAGATTCCATCAAAGAATGGTCCAGAAGAAACAATGAAAATCATGCTTTATTAAAAGATGGCAGTGAAATAGGTATTGATACTGGGTGGGCACATATGGTGGGTATAGATGTTGTAAATACAAGGACAAAAAGAAGTTGAGTAGGAATAAATACAGTAAATCTTCAATGTACCTAGCAGAATATATTACATATGGGAAATCCTCATGATGCCCTTCACAATTAAATTAATATAAAGGAATAATATCTGTACGGTTAATGTAATATATTCAGTCCACATGTCA
The DNA here is from genome assembly GCF_964204655.1 of Triturus cristatus. Taxonomy (NCBI): domain Eukaryota; kingdom Metazoa; phylum Chordata; class Amphibia; order Caudata; family Salamandridae; genus Triturus; species Triturus cristatus. The sequence goes on along the minus strand of NC_140579.1, from coordinate 116,193,486 downwards.
ACATTTCTATGCCTCCTGCAACATTCATGTGTCAGGCAGCAGCATCACCTGATATGAATTCTATTTTATGTTTCCAGGTCAAAGCACGAGAGAGCCGACCACTACTGCTACTACAGTAACAACAGCTACTGTAACAATAACTCCTACCACTACTACTGAAGCTCCGACCACGACTACTACGGCTGTAGCCACACCAGCTACCACTACTACTACTGAAGCTACTACCGCTACTACTACTACTACCATAACTACAACTCCTACCACTACTATTGTAACAACAGCTCCTCCCACTACTACTGAAGCTCCTACCACGACTACTACTGCTGTAACAACAGCTCCTCCCACTACTACTGAAGCTCCGGCCACGACTACTACTGCTGTAACAACACCTCCTACCACTACCACTACTGAAGCTACTACCACTACTACTACTGTAACAACACCTCCTACCACTACTACTGTAACAACAGCTCTTACCACTATTACTACTGAAGCTCCTACCACAACTACTACTGCTGTAACAACAGCTCCTACCACTACTACTACTGTAGCTACTACCACTACTACTACTGCTGTAACAACACCTCCTACCACTACTACTGTAACAACACCTACTACCACTACTACTACTGAAGCTCCTACCACAACTACTGCTGTTGTAACAACACCTCCGACCACTACTACTACCGAAGCTCCTACCACAACTACTACTGCTGTAACAACAGCTCCTACCACTACTACTGAAGCTCCTACCACAACTACTACTGCTGTAACAACATCTCCTACCACTACTACTACCGAAGCTCCTACCACAACTACCACTGCTGTAACAACAGCTCCTACCACTACTACTGAAGCTCCTACCACAACTACTACTGCTGTAACAACATCTCCTACCACTACTACTACTGAAGCTCCTACCACGACTACTACTGCTGCAACAACAACTACCACTACTACTACTGAAGCTACTACCACTACTACTACTGCTGTAACAACACCTCCTACCACTACTACTACTGCAGCTTCTACCACTACTACAGCTGTACCAACCGCTCCTACCACTACTAGTACTACAGCTGCTACCACTACTACTGCTGCTGCAACAACAGCCACTACCACTACTACCACTGCTGCAACAACAGCTCCTACCACGACTTCTACCACTGCTGCATCAACAGCTCCTACTACCATTGAGAAGTGTTACTGCGCCTGTATCTCAAGAACCCCCACAGGCTGCAGCGGGTGGGACTGCTCCCGATGCACAGGTGAGAGATACACCCCTTCACAATTACACGCATCCCACAGTATGTCAAAGCTTGAAAGGGTACAGCATGGGCATGATGGGGGTCTTCAAACTAAACCCCAAACCCACATCTTTCCTGGAATCTACATGGTGCACTACTCCCTGGGAGGCCTTGCAGCTTACGTTAACTCCTTCGCTGCTCGGCCTTTCTGCTTCCTTGTGCTAAGCCTTTCTTTGGCTATTTGGGGTAGTTCACGCTTAGGCCTCTGTAACCTTTTATCCACAGAAGTCCAACATCTTGAGGATTCAAAAGGTTTATGGATTCCCCTGGAGAAGACCAATACATTATTTACAATACAGCAATTTTATTTTATTTTTTTTAGCAAAAATTAGAAAAAAGTGCTGCAAAAGAAACGTCTGTTTTTCCCCTTGCAGAAGGTATCATTTTTATCGGGAGACCAAGGGGGATGCGGGGTGGTAGAACATTTGTGCCGGCGCAGTGATCTAGACAGAAATGTAAGGAAAGCGTCATTTTTTTCAGCTAAATGTGAGGTTTGCAGGAGATTCTGGGTAGGAAAACGTTGGGGATCAATGCAAGACACACCTCCTTGGACTCCACCAGGAGTCTAGTTTTCAGAAATGTCTGGGTTTGGTACGTTTCCCTAGATGCCCACCGAGCCCGGGACCAAAAACTCAGATGACTCCCTCACAAAACCAAGTTGTTTCGTGATCGATAATTTGGAAGTCTCTACAATACATTATGGGCCATTTCCTGTTGTGAGCAGTAATCCTAGCTACACAAGTGAAGTACCATTTTTATCGGGAGACTTGGGGGAATGCTGGTTGGGAGGAAGTTTGTGGCTTCCTGCAGATTCTAAAACTTTCTATCACAGAAATGTGAGGAAAATGTGTTTCTTTTTACAAAGTTTTACATTTATAAGGGATTCTGGGTAACACAACCTGGTAAGAGCCATACAAGTCACACCATCCTTGGTTCCCTGGGTGTCTTGTTTGCATAAATGTGCAGGTTTGCTAGGTTTCCCAATGTGCCGGATAAGCTTGGGTCTAAGATCCACAGCTAGGCACATTGTGAAAAAAGGGTAGGCTTTCAGTGGAAAAATGTGATGTGTCCATGTTGGGTTTTGGGACGATTCCTTTTGCGGGCACTTGGCTTACCCACACCACTGTTGAGATACCATATTTTTCGGGAGACTTAGGGGAATACTGGTTGGAAGGAAGCTCCCCTCAGATTCCAGAACTTTCCATCACAGTAATGTGAGCAAAAATGTGGTTTTGTGGACAAAATTTGAGGTTTGCAAGGGACTCTGGGTAACAGAACCTGGTGAGAGGCACACAAGTCACCCATTCTAGATTCCCCTGGGTGTCTTGGTCTAAAAAATGTACAGGTTTGCTAGGTTTCCCTAGGTGCCAGCTGCGCTAGGACCCAAAATCCACAGCTAGGCACATTGAAGAAAAAAGGTCAGTGTCTAGTGTGCTATCTGCCGCCCTGGGTGGGGGCGGGTAGGGCAGATCAGGAGATATTACCCCAATATGCCCCCAAGGGGAACAGAAAGACTGAGGCCATTTGTTTTGGAGCAGTGGGGGCTTTGGCATGCCCATTCTGGGCAGCCCCCACCCTTACGTATAATTAAAAAAAACGAGTGCCTAGTGGGCTTTCTGCCCCTCTTGGGGGGGTCAGATGAGGGGCTACTGCCCCCATCTGCCTCCAGGCAATTTGTTTATTGGAGGGGGTTGGGTAGCCCCCCACCTCTGAACTTTGAAAGAAAATCCCTGGTACCTAGTGGGCTTGATATGAGGCTATTGTCCTCATGGTGCGATCCTCAAACAGGTATCCACTAGGGAGAGGTACCATTTGAAAGGAAAGACCACACCCCATCTTCTGCAACACCATCCCTGGCCTCATCGCCCCCATTGCCATTGGCTCCAAGCACTATACCTGATTACCCACTGGGATCCTCTAACAATGCAGGCCACAGTCTCTATCCTGAACTTCATGCACTTGGGTGCACCCACGGATCCTTGTCCCCACCACATCTTCAACCTCGGGTGCCAGACGATTGGCGTCGAGCTCAAGAAAGTCCCGGACAACTCCATCACCTTCCTTGATGGCTGGAAACACACTCAAGTGAGGCCCGTCCTGAAGAAACTATCCACCAACCCAGCAGAATCAAATATTTACCAGCCCATATCTCTGCTCCTCTTTCCACCGAAGGTTCTCAAGAAGGCAATCAATCAGCAAATTGCAGAACACCTGGAATGCAACAACCTCCTGGACCCCTCTCAATCTGGATTCTGAGCCCCCCACTCCAGCAAGACAGCCCTGATCGAAGCCACCGATGACATCAGGGCCCTCCTGGACCGGGGCGAAACGGCAGCCCTCATCCTCCTGGACCTGTCAGCACCCTTCATTACTTTCTCCCATCACATCTTGCTCTACAGCCTCCACCACATCGGAATCCAGGGGGACACCCTCAAAAGAATTGCCAGTTACCACTTCAGAAGAGCAAACACAAGGAGATAATGGACGGAGTGCTGAAACTTTTCAAACACTCACCCCTTGTCACAGATCATTCTTTAGCTCACTTTGCCACCCCAGTTCAGACCCAGCTAAATGCAAATCAGTCTTGACCCTGTGCCTCATGGGAACAGTCCAGCCCGAACTGCCAAGCCATGTCTTCCCTGGACCGGAAACAAGCATCCTGGGACCGGTTTCGGGCTAACAGCCCTCATCAGAAAGACTATCTTGAATCCAGTGGCAAAGTGAGCAATGGACCCACGTCTTGGCATACCCTGCCAACTCAGGGTGAACAAAGCAAACACAAGGAGATTGATTGATTGATTGATTGATGTGGAACCTGTATAGCGCAGCTATCACCCTACGGGCGTCCTGGCGCTTAGACTGATAATCCAATATCAAGGGTGACAGAGGACGGGATGGAGAGCCGGCCGCAGTTATGCTTTGGGATATAACCAGGTTTTGAGTCCCTTACGGAATTCTAGTAGGGAGTTGCATTGTCTCAAATTCAATGGGAGCTTGTTCCACATACTGGCAGCAGCTATGCTGAAGGCCCTTCCACCTACCCTAGAGCGCTTAAATCTCGGGACTACCAGTAAGCCAGCTGTAGAAGATCGAAGTTGCCTGATTGGTAGGTGACGAACAAACTTGTCCTGTAGGGGGGCTGGACCGAATCCATGCATTGCTCTGAATGTCAGACACAAGGACTTAAAAAAGACCCTTTCCTTAACCGGAAGCCAGTGTAAGTCCCTCAATGCTCTAGTGGTCGAAGAACTACGACGTTTATCGAGCACTAATTTGGCTGCTGCTGACTGAATCCTTTGCTGTCCATGGAAGATGTACTGTGGGGCCCCCAGATACAGGGAGTTACAATAGTCAAGCCTGCTTAATACCGTGCTGCGTACTACTGTAGCCCGTGACTCCCTAGGGAGCAAAGGTAGAATACTTCGGAGCAGCCGCAACAGGGCAAAGCAGACATTGGCGGTCATACTGGCCTGGGATACCATCTGGAGGTCGTCATCAATGATCACCCTGAGATTACGTACCTTCTTGACCGGTAGAAGGGGTCCTTCCTCAGGCGATGATAGATGGAGCGCTGACACTTTTCAGACACTCACCCCCAGTCACAGATCTGGGTTGAATCCATCATCATACTTTAGCTCACTCTGCCACCCCAGTTCAGACCCGGCTATATGCAAATCAGTCTTGACCCTGTGCCTCATGGGAACAGTCCAGCCCGAACTGCCAAGCCATGTCTTCCCTGGACCGGAAAGAAGCATTTGTCACCACTTCGGAAGAACCCAGAGAATCAAGCTCCCACTGTTCCCCTGGAAACCCAAGAAGATTATCTGTGACGTTCCCCATGTCTCATCCCTCAGCCCCACCTTCTTCAACACGCACATGACCCCACTGGCCAGGACGACCAGATCGCATGGACTCAACATCCTCTCCTATGCTGACCAAACCCAGCTCATCATCTTTCCGTCAGAAGATCTTTTCACCACCAGAGATAACTTCCACAGGTGCATGATGAACGTCGTCGACTGGATGTAGAACAACTGCTTCAGACACAACACAGATGAGATGGAAGTCCTCATTCTTGGGAACAACAGATCCCCATGGAAAGAGGCATGGTGGCCTGCAGAACTTGGCCCATCCCCAGCCTCAACAGACCACGCATGCAACCTAGGCATCATGCTGAACAGCACGCTTTCCATGAAGAAACAGGTTAACACAGTCTCATCTGCCTGCTTCCCACCCTATGCATGTCCTGCAAGATCTTCCGGTGGCTCCCAGTCAACACAAGAAGGAACATAATACAGGCTCTCTTCACCAGCAGGCTGGACTATGGGACTGCACTTTATTAAGGAATCGTTGCAAGTCCCATGAAGAGGCTACAGACAATAAAAAACTCAGCTGCCAGACTCATCCTCAACCACCCCAGATGAACCCACAGTACACCCCACCTTAAGAAGCTGTACTGGCTCCCGATTCAGATGAGATGCCAGTTCAAGATGTTGACCCACTCATGCAGAGCCCTGCACAAGAAAGGTTTAACTTACATCAACAAGCACTTGACCTTCTATCAACCAACCAGACACCCACGATCAGTCTTCCTCCTTGCAGAAACCCCCCGGATCCGCCATAGCAACAGCAGGGACGCTCCTTCTCACATCTGGCAGCCAAAGCTTGGAATAACCTTCCCCTGCACCTCAGGACCCCACTGACGGATTTGCATCGGTCAACACCTTGAAGACTTGAGCTCTGGAGTTTTCAGTGAAACAAACCTGAAATCCAGGACGTGATTCGAGGTCACCTGCTTGACTCTCAATGTCGAGTCAGTCGCGTTATAGAGTTATTTCCTAAAGTTGCTCCAAACTTCTCCAAACTTCTGGAACCTCTTCCTGGCGTTCCCCTGTAGGTTTAGAGTGTCCAACACACAAATCCAGGGGTCTTGAAAATCTGAGTTGGTCTTTGGGATGTTGGGACTACAATTCCCACAATGCACCCAGCCAAATCCTTAAAGGTCCTCTGGACTCACTCCAGGATGGAGACTTCTTGGTGGAGATCAAGCAGGTGGGTTCTGTTAACTAGTAGATTTCAGGAAGCCCACTCCTTAATCCTTGTGAAGCCAGCAAAGGTTATTATGGCTGTAGTACCAGATTGTGCAGCAGGTACAGTCCTTCAGTGTGCGGTCCTTTGGGTGCAGATCAGGGTTCCAGCAGGGCAGTCCTTCTTCTCCTTGTTGTTTCAGGTTGTATATCTGAGTTGCTATACAACTCTTCCATATTTATTCAATGTTTTTGGGTGTCAGACAGGGGGAAACCTTGACTAATGGGATGCAGGATGCCACCCAGGTATATGACCACTTCCTCCAAAGTATGTCATATTCTTGTCCCAGAAAAAATATTATTCTAAAATCCAAAATGGAGAAAATCTCTCCTGGAGGATTAGATCTGGCTAAGCCAACCCACCGGCATTGCTAACATTCTCTAACATTCCCCTTCCAGGCCCCTCACTAATCTAATTACTGGGATTCCTGTGTGGGTGGCGGTGAGCCTGTGCTGTCCTAAAGTGTCATTCTCCCTTTAAAGACCAGTTTAATGAATAAGGAAGTCTGATGCTTTGGAAGTACCTTTAAATCCAAAGTTGAATTTGCATATCATTTCAACTTAAAACAGCCTGCAAGGCAGGGCTGCTTTTAAAATGACAGCAGGCACCACAGTAGTGCACACTTAAGTATATTACGTCTACTGGGCCTCTAAACCTACATATCCTAATATATACTAGGGACTTGCAGCTAGGCCGTCAGTACCAATTGTAATTAAACCTAATTACCATGTAGTTTTAATCGGAGCACAGGCCCTGGGTCTGGTTAGTAGGGCACAGTCAGAAGTCAGAAAACCAGCATCTCGTAGTCAAAATGGGGGCAAAAAGTGGAGGGACGTTGCAAACAGGCCCTGGTTTATCACACATAGCAATAGAACATCAATGAGATGAAGCAAGTACGAATCATTTGACCGGTTCTAGATGCGAAACCGAAACCGTTTCATTTCCATAAAAGAACTTTCCTAAGGCTGATCTAAGGTGTCTAACGGGGCGTAGGAGTACTAAGCAGAAGGTACAGTTGTAGGAGTTCTAAACTTGAACCAAATGAAGGTTCAAGGCAAAGAAAAAGCACATACGTTCAAGAGATTAAATTAAGAACAGAAAGTAGAGCGCCTCTTCTTGGAGCTGCTAAACTGCTCTCCTTCCCATCGTCACACATAGGAGCACACAGCTGCACGACCCCACATGTATCATCAGTCCAGACGGCTTGGTACAGGAGGCTTCGTCTCATCCCCAGACATGGTGTAAATCACAAATAACTTTCAATTAATTGTATTTACTTTGTCATTCCCGAAAGACAAACAATGAGTTTTGCTTCTAACCAGCACATGTTATCTTGTTCCTGGAACAATGGGAAAATGTGAAATCCGAATAGCAGGGGACATTTCATCTAACATGGAAAGTTCATTTGAGGCCTAGTCTCACTCTAGCCAACTTAAGAAATTATATCTATTATATGTGAATATACTGTGAAATTAATGGTTCTACTCGGTTATATAAAGTGCAGCTTCAGTATACGTGTTAGCCACACATTAACACACAGATTAACATATAGTTAGTCTAAATTATAATGTATATAAACTTTACGACTGCGGTACCACGAGCCCCATAGCTCGCTGGGGATAGTTTTCTGTGTGGTTGCAATTATGAAGCCACAGGACATAAACACGCATTGTGGAGTGATAGGGTCCATTCTCAGGGCACCCTTCGCACACCTGGGGGAAGATGCTCTGGTGAAAAACCTTGCAAAAGGAATAAATAGTGGTCGTTTTTATCAGGGTAGTCAGAAAGTCAAACCCTGTGTATCGATTTAGGTGTGTACCAATGATCTTAGTTTGTAATAATCAATATAGGCGCTATAGCGATACTTTGCAGCGCTGCCTGTCTACGTCATCACTGGTAAACGAAAAAGGAGCTCATTGTGAGCCCACCAGCCACATTGTTTGTAGGTGAAAGTGTACCCTGTGAGCAAGGAAGCTGCCAAGTGTGGGTGAGGGGACTCCGCACTCATAAAGATACTACTCGTAAATCCCTTTCTTAATAGCAAATGATCGTAATCTTACGCAAACGTGTATGTTTACCTTTGTGAGTCAGGTCCACTGGTTAGAGGTGAAAGTGTACCCTGTGAGCAAGGAAGCTGCCAAGTGTGGGTGAGGGGACTCTGCACTCATAAAGATACTACTCGTAAATCCCTTTCTTAATAGCAAATGATCGTAAACTTACGCAAACGTGTATGTTTACCTTTGTGAGTCAGGTCCACTGGTTAGAGGTGAAAGTGTACCCTGTGAGCAAGGATATGACAAAGTGTGGGTGAGGGGACCCCAAACTCATAAAGATACTACTCGTAAATTCCTTTGGGAATAGCAACTGATCGTAAACTTACGCAAATGTGTGTGTTTATCTTTGTGAGTCAGGTCCACTGTTTGTAGGTGAAAGTGTACCCTGTGAGGAAGGATACGACTAAGTGTGGGTGAGGGGACTCCAAACTCATAAAGATACTACTCATACATCCCTTTGTGACTTGCAAACAATCGTAAACTTATGCAAACGTGTATGTTTACCTTTGTGAGTCAGGTCCACTGGTTAGAGGTGAAAGTGTACCCTGTGAGGAAGGATACGACTAAGTGTGGGTGAGGGGACTCCGAACTCATCAAGATACTACTCATACATCCCTTTGTGACTTGCAAGCAATCGTAAACTTACGCAAACGTGTATGCTTATCTTTGTGAGTCAGGTCCACTGTTTGTAGGTGAAAGTGTACCCTGTGAGGAAGGATACGACTAAGTGTGGGTGAGGGGACTCCAAACTCATAAAGATACTACTCATACATCCCTTTGTGACTTGCAAACAATCGTAAACTTATGCAAACGTGTATGTTTACCTTTGTGAGTCAGGTCCACTGGTTAGAGGTGAAAGTGTACCCTGTGAGCAAGGATATGACAAAGTGTGGGTGAGGGGACCCCAAACTCATAAAGATACTACTCGTAAATCCCTTTGGGAATAGCAACTGATCGTAAACTTACGCAAACGTGTATGTTTACCTTTGTGAGTCAGGTCCACTGGTTAGAGGTGAAAGTGTACCCTGTGAGGAAGGATACGACTAAGTGTGGGTGAGGGGACTCCGAACTCATAAAGATACTACTCATACATCCCTTTGTGACTTGCAAGCAATCGTAAACTTACGCAAACATGTATGTTTATCGTTGTGAGTCAGGTCCACTGTTTGTAGGTGAAAGTGTACCCTGAGAGGAATGATGCCACCAAGTGAGGGTGTGTGGACTCCCTCCTGTTTTTTAAAGTTCCTAAGCTCAGACAATTCTACTCAAGATGTTGAGTAAGAGACTCAGGGCTCCCCAAGCGCCAAAGGGCCTCAGGGGACACAGTATTTGTCTATGCACAGAGGGTGTGTTCAAAACCCTTCTTGCTCCCCCTTGTCCCTCACACTGAGTGATACAAAATATTTTTTAAGAAACCTCATGGCAAAAGGAGAAAATGATGGAAGTCAGACAGCTGGTCTCCCTGGATGTGACACCCATCCTTACTGGGGTTAGCTGCGGGAGGAGGCATCCATTGATGGGCCGCGTGCCACCGTTGTCTGCGTGTGTCATTATTCCACAAATGTTGATTTAAAAATGAAAATGTTGAGGTTCTTGTGTCGAGCACTTCATAAAAGTCAGATCTGAGAAATGTGTGGTCGTAAGCAGTGAGTAAAGGGGGTCTATTTGCTCGCCCCCCCACGCACATCTGCAGAGAACTCTAGACTTCACCTGTCTGTCTCTGTCGTTTGCACCAGGGCTAACAAGGGCATCAGCCCCTGAATGAACAGCGCCGTCAACCTCCAAGGGCGCCAGCCTGCCTGCTCCACTGTGTCCCATAAGTGCACCTTTCTTCTATGTGGAAGTGACCTGTACATCCTGTGACATTTATGGATCAAGCAGGGTAGCATCATTTGATGTGTGTTTTCATTTGTATTTCCAGTGGCGACTACCACAGCTCCTACCACCCCTGCTACAACAGCTACCACTCCTTCTACGATTGCTGAGACAACAGCTCCTACCACTGCTGAGACCTGTGCCTGCATCTGCACCACAAGGGTACTCACCGCCTGCCATGTGTGGGACTGCTCCCACTGCACAGGTGAGATGTAGGACTTCGCGCGTACCTTCTGTGGCACGCCAGCTTAGCCGTGCGCATGTGGTGACTCCAAACAAACAAAGGGGCTTATTTACAAGAGGCTTGCCCCCCAAAGCGTCACTTTTATTAATACTCCAGCAGCGTAAGCCCCTAAGTCATATCTGTGAGGTGACGCAAAGTCAGTATGCGTGGCGTTGCATTACCTCATAGATATGGAGTAAGACAAAACGCAAATTGATGCGTTGCCTTACTCTGCGTCAAGGAGGTGATACATGGGCGTTGCCACTAGATTTTGATGCTTGGCCAGATTGACCTAATCACGTAAACCTAGGACAGCACCAAAACCTTACGCCTCCCCAGAGCAGGTTTAACTTTTGGAGACATATTTTATTTTCTCCTCGTTTTTTCCTCTTTCCATGTGTGCTGCACGCCCCAATGGATTCTTTCTGTGCAGAAAGGTGCCCCTTCCTGCACAAAACACTCCTGCCTGCAATGGAGGCACCCTTGCACCATGAGGGTGCCTACTTTGGCGCTAGGCAGGGAGAACGGACATGAATGCACCCTAATTCATAAGTACAGTGCATTCCTGGCCTTTCAAGTTGGAGTAGGGCAGCACAGTTAGAAGACTTCTGCCACTGCCCTACACCAACATCCCATAAATGAGGCCCTACTGCCTTAGACGGGGTCCTGAGTCTCACAGAGCACTGCAGGGTCACATATCCAGTTCAATATGAGAAAATTAAAATAGCCGGGTTCACTGGCTTGAAGGGGAGGTTCCATCTCGGAGTGGAGGAGTCTGTCTACTTCTGACTTCAAACAGACCTTTGCTTGGCAGACGGTCTGACACTGCTCCAACCCTACTCAAGATCGTGGCACACAGATCACGCAGTCACGTACCCAAGAATTTCAAAATTACAGTTGTCAAGAAAACGTGTTTTTTATTCGCCAGTCGCACCAGAGCAAGTCAAGCTCTCACCCATCTCTGCTCACACCTGGGCAATGGTACCCACAGCAGCAGGGGCGTCCATTGGTGCCTGCCACAGCAGCAACACGGTCAGGAAAAGAGGCTGAAAATGTACATGTATGCAAAGATTGAACTATGTGTTTAACAAAAACCTGAAGAAGGACAAGATAAGCCCCGATAATCTGACTGAGTATGAAACAGCGTCAAGGACTGAAGCACATGAAAAGACGCCGCTTCATCGAAACTAAAGTGAGGAATGAACTCAGCAATTTAAAATAGGAATAATCCGTGAACATAACAATTTCAACGACAGAAAAGAGTAGTGCCCAAGTAAAAATGGACATACACAAGAGGGAGCTGAGAGAACATGTTAGCGATGGAAGCATTTGAATACTGCGACCGCAAGACCCAGATTAGAAAACAAGCGAGATTTAAATAATATATTTTAAACAAGCATTTGCAATGCAAATAGGTCTCGCATTTGTGAGTTAGAGATATTGACATTGTAAATGGCAATGTTTTTTATCTACACATTTTATTTTTGGAGTGAATGTATGTAGTGTGCAACATCCCTTGGAAAGGTCCTGCACTTCGTAATAAATATATTGAAAAAGACGCAAAGTGTGGATTGTGTCAACAATTGCTTGGCACGTACCTCATGGGTGAAGTTTTGCCACACATGCACACCGTGGTGCTTTACTAATGCGAAACTCATTAATATAAGTAGTGCTTACAGACTAACCAACACAATCGGGATCGGAGCATGTGAATCCGAATCCCGGCTTCTCTTTCATTTTCTAGACTATTTGACTCACTCTTCTGCGTCTTGGTTATCCCCGAAACACTGGGAGGCAATCAAGTTTGCCAAGGGGGCCGGGGGCTTTGGGGGTACACGAAAATGTATTCATTGCCTAGTTGTCAAAGGTCGCCCGGTGCTATTAGTTAAAAGTGTGCAGATTTCATTAAGATATTAAGAGTACTTTACTCGCATCTATGAGAAAATCAACATTAACTAAACAAAATGCCACAGTGTTTTAGTCAGTACTGGTTGCTTAGTTTCATTGCATTAATTTTTGTATTTACTCTTTTACACAGCATTCAAAGTAGGTTACCTAACCCCAAAGCCCTGAGTTGTTAAATGACCCATAGAAGGGAATGTTTTACAGTTGAGCAAATGGGTCCAAATGTAATTTTAGTAGTGCCATGGAATAATCATCCAATGAGGTACTAGATGAGCAGGTATTTAACTACACGTTCAAAATGTACGGTATTGTGGCTGTTGTTTGTTTGTACACAACCACCTCTCTGAATGTGTTTATTAACACAGAGCTTCATCTACCAGACAGTGCTCACAGAGGGGCGACTAAAGCACAGAACAAAATGTATTCATTTATCCTGAGTGTGAAGGCACCCGGAAGGCTAAAGGTGCCCACCCGGAGAGGCTAGGGATCCCAGCGCTTCTACAGACTCTGTTGTGCTCTTCTGCACCAGCAGGGCACAGCTCAGAATCTGCTGCTTCTGCTAAGAATAGGTGAGGGGAATGAGGTTGGGGCATGCGGGAGTTGCCGGCAGATTTCTAGGTTATTGAAAGTGATGATTCTGACGTGAGGCAATGGAGACGGACTTTGTCTGTTTGTCTGCACCAATCTATTTCTCTACCATGTATCCATTCATCTCTCTTTGTTAGAGGTGCACAAGCCAATATATTAATTAACAGTTAGAGCCAGCCGGAGACGAGCCAAGCATATACAAGCCAGTGGGCGAGCAGTAAAAATGATCGGCATGTTAATCATACATTAAATATGATGTAAATGTGGGATAATGTCTCTTCAGAATTCAAAAAAGTGCATTTCTTTAGCGCGTCACCTCAGTATTCAAGATTATAGCACTGAATTGAGAGTAAGTTATTAAAAGTGCTTGTTTTAAGCATGAGTTAAAACGCTGCTGCTCCTCCCGCCCGACAACAATGCCATTTGTGAACTAAGAGGCGTAATTTTCCATTCATACCCTGAATGTTGCCTAGAGTCTTATTATATTTAGTGTAACATTAAATTCTAGTTCATTAAACACAAGAAGTTTTTGTAGAGCACGCATCTTGAACTTGCATATTTCAAGGTGGCAATGATAAAGATAAAAACGGAAGTGCCGGCAGGCAAGAAAACACGAACGGGAGTTGGGGGGTACAGGGGAGGGTGAAAAGTCACAGACTGAGGGAGGGGGCGGTGGGGTGGGGAGATTGGGAAGAAAATAGTGTTAGGAGTAAAGGCGCCAATAGCCGTGGAAGGATACAAATGATGAATGAGGAGGAACTAACAAGCCTCAAACCAATCGGAAGGCAGCATTTAAGACAAAGCCAATGTGCAGAGAGTAGGCGGAGAATCCACGAAGCTTCCACACTACAGTATATATTGCATGTCTCGCAAAGCGATGCCAGCGCATTTGTGCTGCAACGCTAGGCGAGAGCTAAACGAAAATAGTGTCATGAGTAAAGTAGCCAATAGCTGTGGAAGGATACAAAAGATGAATGAGGAGGGACTAACAAACCTCAAATCAATCGGAAGGCAGCATTTAAGACAAAAGCCATCTATAGAGGCATAGAGTGGGCGGAGCATCCACGAAGCTTCCACACTACAGTATATACTGCATGCCTCGCAAAGTGATGGCAGCGCATTCGCATTGCAACGCTAGACGAGACCTGAAAAATTATGACAAATTACGGATTACTGCAAAATCGATAATGTTTTAAATTAAAACACAAAACGAAATTTCATTTGATGCCTAACACCTAAATTTCACAGCCATATGTGGGGGTTTTCTTGAAGACCAAACGTATAATCAAAAGGTTTAATGCAAGAAAACGCCTGCGAATCACAAGACATTCCAGATTGCTTGCTAAAGAAGTAAGATTTCACACTACCAGGAACAGGTGTTACCTGCTCACTATGGATGTAAATGCTCTGTTCACTTCCATGCACCCTCAATAAGATTTAACTGCAATAGAAGAAGACTTTCAAAGACGACAAACAAGAACTGGGTCACTTATTGCTACTGGAACGCATGCATTTGTCGATCTTGTATTAAAACAATATTTCTAATACAACACTAATTATTGTCTAAAAACCTCTGGAAGATGTATAGTGTCTCCAGGGACCCCGCTGTATGCACACGTATTTAGGGGTGCAGTCTATCCAGAATAGATTTTAGAAGAAGAAATAGGGAAAGGTAATTCAGTGAAATATTTTAGATACAGAGCAACATGTTTCAATTTTGGTCAAAAACCTATTGAGAAGCTGCAACAGGTCATAACTGAACTGAGTCAGAAGCAGACGTGAATCAAATTCACCTGCGCGGTTAGTGTAGACAAGTGAACATCCTTGGTTTTAAAGGGACAACTAAATGAGAATCCGTGGAGAAACACTCTTTACAAAACACCTACTGAGAGGAAGAACTTGGCACACTCCAAAGTTTCATTTCAGAGCTCTAGTTTCAAATCTTCTATAAACTCAAGAGTTATAAATTTAGTTTCAGACCCACAGGAATTGTTAGTTATATAAGAAAGACTGAATGAAAGGTGTAAACAAAAGGGCTATCCTGAAACTATTAAAAAAGCAGTAGAAAAACATACAAAAAATAAAAATAGATGGTTACTCATACCTAAATAAAAAATAAAAAAAAACACAACAATGTATATTTGTTGTCAGCACAAATGACGTCACGTTGAGCAGCAAGATGAGGTGAACGTCCAAGAAAATTGGCAGCTGCTACGTATGAATCAAGAACTAAAGAGAATACACCCGGAGCAGCCCGACTTGGCTCACAAGAGGGCAACACACATCAAAGAATTGTTGACCACTAATGAACTCATGAGGAATTCAAATAGAATGTTAGTTTTTGTCAAAAATAAAGAACAGAATGTTCCCATGTTTTGCTTGTGATTTGCGCTTGAACGTATTAAAAAAAAACATAGTGTACCGAACATACAAATATAGAATAGGAAATTGAGAGGATTCTGCACCGGTGACAAGGATCGAAACATAAACCTCATCAGGTGTCCATAGCTGAGGGTCTAGTTAGGAAAGAAACAAGGAAAGCGAAGGTTAGATGGACAGAACGCCCAGTTGTTGCCCTGAAATGAAGAACTTACAGCAGCAATGCACTCCATGAAAGAGACATCCTTTGAAACAAATGAGATTTCAAACTATTGAAAAAAACAAAGTCAAGGGACAGTGAGGTTTACTATTGAAAGGAGAATCTTATCGAATCAAACACATACACACCCTAAACCCAATGCGAATAAACAGACATTTGATGACAGATATAATTTTTGTAAAGAAGAACTACATGAAACATACACTAGAGACAGGAATCAGACATGGAAGAGGAAGAGGCTGAATACAGAGAGAGACACAAGAGAGACACTCGTGGGCTGATGGTGAACACCACCTGAGAGAACCTGATGCTAACACTTGCAGCTTTCGGGGAGACTTGGACCGATATGGGATAAAATGGGCATTTTTTAGATTTCTAAATGAATGGTAAAATTAAACCAATTTGTAGAAGTTGATTTGTTTGTGGCATTCACTGGTAGGAAGGGTGAGACTGACTGAGGTTTCAGTAAAGTGATTGACTTTGTGATAATCCTGACGAGAAGCTGAGGCAGCAAGATATGCATTGAGAAGAAGACGAGAAATACGAAAACCAATAGGAAAAATGATTAATGAATAGATCTAAATTGTAGAAGTAAAGAGTTGAACATCTGTGGGAGAACAAAGAGTAATACGTAGTGAATTGTGGGAAGGTAAACGATACCAAGGTCAACATACGTGGACCAGGAATATATTTGACAATGTAGTAATTCCATAGCTCTGCTCACTGTTTTCTACATGGGTCCTTAATGCCTCTACTCGCAGTCTATCTCTAGCCCTATATTAAATTGAAGACATTTGTAGCTCGGCTTTAGAAAAAGACCCGCTCTTCTAAAGTGAGAAGGTTTTTACAAACAAAGGCTCGGTTTGATAAGAAGAATTTTAAAGGTGGAACTCCTAACTCCAAAATATATTATCACTGTTTTACAGAGTGAATGTAAAAGTGACCGGAAAGGGGTATGAAAATCTGTTGGATTAAAAAACGGCTTTCCAAAAGGTTTTATGATCATTTTGGAAAATTGTATTGTGATAATCGCTTATAGGCGAAGAAGCCCAAAGTCCATATCACTGAGGACTTGTGTCCTCCTCATTTCCCCACATTCTATCAGACATTTGAGGAACTCAAAGACATCAGAACAATGTGAATATAAATAAAGCCAATAATAGGCAGTCTAAGGAAGCAATGTTCGCTATTATCTATCACATGACCTCGGTATGATATATTAACGCTGGTCCAGAGTGCAGGGAGATAGCTCCCTTTGGATCAGGACCATTGTTTTATATCAGTTTAAAGAATGTCTGGTGGCCCTCATGGCAGGGAGATAACTCCCTTTGGGTCAGGATGTTTTTTTTTTCCTGTGTTAGGAATGTCCTGGTGGCCCTCATGGCAGGGACATAACACCCTTTGGATCAGGACCATTGCTTTCTTTCAGCTTAAGAATGTCCTGGTGGCCCTCATCACAGGCAGATAACTCCCTTTGGATCAGGACCATTGTTTTCTTTCAGTTGAAAGAATGTCCTGGTGGCCCTCATCACAGGCAGATAACTCCCTTTGGATCAGGACCATTGTTATTTTCAGTTTAAAGAATGTCTGTGGCCCTCATGGCAGGGAGATAGCTCCATTTGGATCAGGACCATTGTTTTCTTTCACTTTAAAGAATGTCTTGGTGGCCCTCATCACAGGCAGATAACCCGCTTTGGATCAGGACCATTGTTTTCTTTCTGTTTAACAAGTGTGCTGGTGGCCCTCATCACAGGGAGATAACTGCCTTTGGATCAGGACTATTGTTTTCTTTCTGTGTTAAGAATGTCTGGTGGCCCTCACGGCATAGGGATAACAACCTCTGGGTCAGGACCATTGTTTTATTTCTTTCTAAAGGATGTCTGGAGGCCCTCACGGCAGGAAGATAACTGCTTTTTGCTCAGTACCATTGTTTCCTTTCAGTTTGAAGAATGTATGGTGCCCCTCAAGGCAGTTATGCTTTGCTGTAGTGTTGGTAGATTTTAAGGTAAGTTGGAGGTCACCTGGCAGCTTTGCTGGTTGGTCCACTGGGCTGTAAATGAGCCATCACTTAATAGGTTAACCCTAGCAGTGTCCAGCTTAACTGTGAATAACTCTGAAAAGTGAGACTACAGGCAGCAGAGAAGCAGTTCAGTGGAATCTGTAAAGGTGATGGATGGTGATGCGGGTGAGGTGTACCTCCACAGGTGGACTTGGGTGTCGTGTGTGAAAGTCAGACTTGTTGTCTGTCATGCTGTGGCAATTCATACACTCACAGAATGGAGCACATGCAGATGTTATCAAAAAGCAGCTGTAACATGGCACCTGATGAGTTTATTTTATATTTGCAGCGGCTTCTTACCCTGCTCTTACAACTACCTCTACCACAACTTCGCCAACCACATCTGCAACCACAGTGTCCACCAATCCACCGGCCACGACTCGTGTGATTACTGGCATATGTGTCTGCGCGTGTATCAAGGTATCACCCACAGGCTGCGATGAGTGGCACTGCTCCAACTGCACAGGTGAGACCCACGGCCTCTCACCTTTACCTGGACTCACTGGTTCAGTACAAGTGTGGTGTGTATTGCTTTGTGGCATTGTTGGAGCTCATTGTATCTCTAAACCTCAAATCAAACACCTCTTTGGAGGTGTAGATATTACTTTGGTAAGATAAAGTTTTTATCTCTACATGCTCCTATAGCTGCAGCTTATTAGCACCAAAAATAGTCATTTGACTCTCTTCATGTTTGTAACAATAGGTTGATACCATGGGCAGCAGCATACCTGACATATATATTATATAGGGGTTCAAGATTAGGGCTCCTAGTTTTATGGTATTTATGGTTCAATCATTTCTGTCTTTATTTATCCACATTCATTTTCTGATCATCTTATTGTTATTAATCCACAATTTTTTTATGTTTTGAGAATAAGTGGATTCGTAAAATGGTATATTTCAGCATTTAATTAATAATATCACACATTTGTAAAGCACGTAAGGGTCTCTAGGCGCTGGAGGCCGTCGGGAAGATTAAGAAAGCTATTGCCCAGAGTCACATGGTGCTGGGCTAATTTGCCGCCGGCGCCGGGATCGAACCGTGATCCCCAGATTACGGAGTCAGTCACCCTGGCCTCTGCGCCACACCTCTTTTCTGATAAACATGCACCCATGCCTGTCGTGTTTTGACAAATCAAGCAGCCAAAAATGACAAAACGCCACACCGACAGGTAATATTAGCATTATAAACAAACATGTGCCTGTATTCAAGGGAAACACGTCCTAACGTTACATCCTCATGAGGTCTCTCTGCTCAGCAGCTGGCCTGGAATTCATGAAGGACAGCAAGGAGAGTCACGCACAAGAAGCACAATTTTCGGTATTTTTCCGCTTTCACAAGCAAATACAGTCAGAAAATAGACTGTTTTCTGTCTGCATCTATCTGGAAGATCAGTAAAAAGGGAACACTGGACGCCGCAGTCATGATCTTTGAGAAACCAAGGTCCTTCTTTATGTCTGAACGGGATGGGTGCCAAACTGCTGTGCCAGCAGGGGCACTGCCAACCCACCCCAGCCCAGCTGCAGCCACCCCAGCCCAGCCCATCCGCAGCCCAGAGACAGCCACTCCAGCCCAGCCCAGCCACTCAAGACCACCGCAGCCCAGCTGCAGGCACCCCAGCCCAGCCGTAGGAATCCCACCCCATCCCAGCCCAGCTGCAGCCACCCCAGCACCAGCCCATCCGCAGCCCAGAGACAGCCACTCCAGCCCAGCCCAGCCACTCAAGACCACCGCAGCCCAGCTGCAGGCACCCCAGCCCAGCCGTAGGAATCCCACCCCACCCCGGTGCAGCCGCAGCCACCCCAGCCCAGCCACAGCCACCCCAAC
Source organism: Triturus cristatus (assembly GCF_964204655.1). Taxonomy (NCBI): domain Eukaryota; kingdom Metazoa; phylum Chordata; class Amphibia; order Caudata; family Salamandridae; genus Triturus; species Triturus cristatus. Next base: position 116,173,960 of record NC_140579.1, on the reverse strand, counting down.
CCAGCCCACCAAGCCCACCCTAGCCCAGCCCATCTGCAGCCCAGATGCAGCCACTCCAGCCCAGCCCAGCCACCCAAGACCACCGCAGCCCAACCACAGGCACCCCAGCCAAGCCACAGGAACCCCAGCCCAGCCGCAGCCACCCCAGCCCAGTCGCAGCCCAGATGTAGCCCCTCCAGCCCAGCCCAGCTGCAACCAGCCCAGCCCAGTCCAGCCCAGCCAAGCCCAGCCAAGCCCATCTGCAGCCACCCCAGCCGAAACCAGCTGCAGCCACCACAGCCCAGCTGTAGCCACCCCGACCCAAACAAGCCACAGCCACACCAGCCCAGCCGCAGCCACCCCACCACAGCCCAGCCCAGCTGCAACCACCCCAGCCCAGCCCAGACCTGCCCTACCACCCCTGTCAAGCCCAGCCGCAGCCAACCTGCTCAGTTTTGAATTATCTTTCTATTGGACAGGGATATTTTACTCAAAGTGCTTCCACTTCTCAGCAATATCTTAAAAATTCAGTCTGGCCCATATAAGAAAAATGAGTCCTCATGAGTCCAAAGAAGAAATCGTAAATTGTGACTGTGAGAAGTTGGCCTGGTATATGATGCTCACTAGTTAAAGTGATCACCTTGTACCATGCCAAGCAACCCTTATGGTGTGGTTGTAAGTCAACCTTTTCGGACTAGCTGCCCTAGTGGTAGCGTAGGCTAAGCAGTCTTTGAGGCTAAACTCGTGAAGCGTGTTAAGCCAGCTGTTTTACCAAATGCAACCCCCTTTTATACCAATGAAAGGACACCACACAGATATATATTCAAAATATATATGTATTTATTTCTCAAAGTAACCCCTAGTCTCTTTATGAGCACAGGAGCACAAATCGTCAAACAAGATTATCACAGAATACACAGAAGTTGCACGTTATATGGATAAGCCCTGGTGGCCACTCAAACCATATACTAAAATAGTGGTATAAGTACCACGAACAGAAAAGGGAAAAGGCCTAGGGCCCCTAGAATCGCTGGGCCTACAAGGAGCTAACGTCAGTTAGTGACCAGGAGGTCCACGGGTGGCGTGTGCAGAGCAAATAGTCACACGCGTGCTCCCATAGGTTTCAATGGGTGCGTAAAAAGTACAAAGTTACTGCAAAGAGGATCTTCCGGATGGACTAGGAACTCAAGATTTGGAACACAGGCACTAGAGATGTAATACTACACTTGGGCACAGGTGTGCCAGCTTTACCTCACCCACAGGAAGCGGGTGCATAGGCCTCGAAGTGCGTCGGGTTTCTTCTATCTGTTCCGTGGAGCTTGAAGACAAAGATGCTGCAGGCGGTCGGTCCGGGAGAGATGCAGTGGATCCAAGAGTGGATCGGAGATGTTGAAGACCTGTAAGCAGAGGGGACAGTGTTCACAGTCACTAGCCAGTGACCAGCGTGGCACCAGGTGGGTACCAGGCGATGTCGGGTGCAAACAGGAAGGAAGGTGTAGCTTGACTCTGCAGCCACGTGGTCCCTGAAGGTCGACGACGTCCAGGAGTCGAGTCACGAGCTGTCCCACGCAGGCTCTCGCTGTCGGCGGTGTCGGCGACTTGATCGAAGCAAACAAGCCTTGGCAAAAGCAATTGTTGTAGGCAAGGAGATAAGCTGATGGTTCTGACCAGCAAGGTCAGAGGAACTGCTCCTTTGGAGGGGAGCAAGGGCCAGTCTGGAGCAACCAGACCAGCGGTGTTTGTCGTAGATTTCGTCGCCAAGATGGCCACTAGCCAGCGGGCCAGCAACCGGTTAGGCGCGTCGAGTGGCAAAATGCAGAAGGGCCCCACGCAGGTCGTGGAGATGCTGGAGGGCTCACCTTTGGTGCAGATGCTGCTCGAGGGTTGGGCTTCTCAGGACCCAAAGCACAACTTGGAGGGAGCCTCGGTTGTTGCACTGGTCAGCTTGTCGTAGTCGTTCCAAGATGGCTGGCTCCACGTGTCTCGGTGCCTCCACGGGTCTCCTCTTTTCAGGGACTGTGGATCGGGCGGTGAGAGGTCTGGAGGTCCAGGTCTTGTCAGTCTCTGGGCTCGGGCTCCGGCGGGAGGCGGCGGCAAAGCAGACGTTGATTCGCTGGATGGTGCTTGCGTTAGCAAGGTGGTCACTCCCTGACCACAGGGGAGATTGGCTTCAGTCCACTGTGCAGCAGAGCGTCGAAGTTCCCGTCTTCTTCTTAGTGTTAAGTTGATTCCAGGATGTCTGAAGTCTTAGGACACAGCTCCTACCTTTAAGCGGATTCTAGGGGCCGGACTACCTGCTAGGTCCCTCCCTATGGGTGGGACCAGGAAGGGGGGTGGTTACACCCCCAATCCTTTGTCCAGCTCACCCCAGGCCCGGGACTGGTGTGCCCCAGGACCGGTTTGAACTGGCATATGCACCGAGGCTCCTTGTGAGCCACAGGCATGTCTGGTTTCTTTCAAGCCCTACCTGACCAATACACAAAATCCTGTCTGGGGTGGTGCACGCACCTCCCCTGGCAGGAAACCCTTTGTCCACACCTCCCAAGCTGGAAGGACTCCCAGCAGCAGGAGGGCAGACTTGTGTCTGTGGTGGCAGCATCCATTTTGTGGAGCTGAGGCTATGTCTGATTTTACCCGGGTTTCAGGCACTGTACATGTCGTGTCCCTCTAGAAGGGTGGAATGCTAACCCCGTCGCCAGAATTGGCGAGGGGTTAGTATTCCAATTCGTATGACACCTTACTCGACATGTTTTGATAAAGCCAAACCAAAGATAGCATTTAACCGCGAGGTTCATAATGCACTTAAGAGTATATGGTATGACGATATCTGGAAACAGTAGAAGGAAGTTGTTCCGACCACTGCAGACAGGCTCAGCTCATGCCAGAGCACCATCTCACATGGAACCAAGCACTCTGCCTTCAGGATTGTTAAGGCCTGCCATAGGAGTGACTTATAGGTTACCAGGTGTCCCATTTAAGGTTAGGTATAGGTATACTACACCTAAGTAAGAGGTGATTACACCAACTTACCCCAGCTGAGTGATCAGCCAGTTGTGTCAAATTGTTAGGCCAAGCCTGGGGTGGCATAATACATGCTTCAGCCCTTGGCAGGCCTTGGGTACACCAATGCCCTGGGTACCTAGTGTACACTGGTACAGGGGCTGACAGGGTGATCCAACCAATTGGGTATGTACCTAGGGTACATGGAGTCCATTTTACAGAGAGAGCAGATAGCCTGAGAGCCTGAATGGCAGGATCTCAGGCCAACTAAGTCGAAAAACCAGCTAGACACTAGGCAAAAATTTGGGGGTAACCATAGTCAGATATCCACCTTCCTACACAACCCCCCCCCCAAACGAAGGGAGATAAGGCTGACCTTGACCAGGTAAGCCTATATTGCCCAAGTGGCCATATAAGGAGGAACCAGCACTGGCATGGTTACCCCCTGTCTCGTGGTCCACTAAGCAATCCCTCACCCTAAGGGTATCAGAGGGTCTCCACCATAGGGAATCTCTACCTTTGGTGTGTCTTGGCAAAGTAAAAGGCTGGTGTTGAGATGGAGTACTGAAGTGAGTGTCCTCAAAGTGAGGCCTCAGCTTCCTCCAATCATCCTCCACCATGGATGCCTTTCTTTCCTTAACTGAGTTGCACTGTGCTCTCAGGGTCAGCCTCTGGCTACCTAAAGCTGGAGGCTGGGTCCCTTTTGTGGGCTTACTGGAGGGACAGGTCAGGTCTGGGGCCCTAAGGTCCCATGTTTGCCTGTGCCCAACAGAATCCCTCTGGGGGAGGTCCCTAACTACCTGTAAAGGAGATCCCTCAGGAATGTTTTTACCCATCACCTGGCTAGGACTACTAGCCAGGCAATCCTCATTCTTTTGATGGGGGGGTTCTTGTGGACAGGGGCCCTCTGGGGGTCCACTGGCCTCCCTGACCTCTGCAGCCCTGGGCTGACTGAGGCAGGGTAGAGAGAGGCAGGCTACCTGCACCAGACTGGGTCCCACCTTGGAAGGGGCCACTGACATCAGAGGCTCTGCCAGGCCAGGCCTGGCTACCTCTGGGGCAGTTCCTTCACAAGGGGTGAGGTCAGCTCCCTGAGGAGGCTGACTTTTTCCTAATGTCTGGGGAGAGGGAGACTTTTCTTCCTCCCCACTACTCTCTGTTTGTGTGGAGTGATCCATAGTTTCAGGCTTCACTACACCTATGTCAGTCTGAGTATAGGCTGAGACCATTACAGCCTTGCCAACCTTTTCAGGGGGGCACTCAGTTTGTGTTTGAGCTGTGACTGTCACAGCTCTGCCAGTCTCTACAGGGAAGTCTGTCTGTGCCTGGGCGGTGGCTACCACTGCCCTTCCAACCTTTTCAGGGAGGAAATCTATTTGGACAGGGGTTGTGAATGGCACAACCCCCCTACCCTTTTGTGACAGGCCTACCATTTTAGAATGGGTGTCTTGTTCAACTCCAGCCCAGGCTGAGAGTTCTAAGTCATTCCCCAGTAAGCAGTCTACAGGCAAGGTTGGGGACACTGCTACCCTTTTAGGGCCAGTGACCCCTCCCCAGCTGAGACATACCTCTGCCATGGGATGACTGTTTTGTTTGCCATCAATGTTAGTCACCTGGTAGGAGAAACCAGGCAAAAGCTGCTCAGAGGGAACTAGCCAATGGGCCACCATTGTGATGCTAGCTCCAGTGTCTCTGTAGGCCTCAGCTTTTGTACCATTGATGTAGGGCTCCTGTCTGTACCTACCCAAAGTGTTGGGACAGGCAGTGAAGTTGGCAAACCCCATGCCACCATCACAGACAAGAGTGGTTGCTGTAGGGGAATTGGCTAAGCCAGGGTCCCCCTGTGTTCCCCAAGTAAACCCACCCAAATTTTTGGGGGCACTCCCACCACCTGGGGGATTACTGCTGACAGTAATAGGTGGTGTGACAGGAGTAATTGGAGGAACAGTTTTGTTTTTAGCCCTTGGGCAACCGCTGTCAGTTTTCCAATGCCCAGGAGTTTTACACTCATGGCAGTAGGGCTTTTTAGCTGTGGTAGAGGAGGGAGCTTGGGACCCACCACCCTGTGTGGAGTTTTGGGGCCCTGAGGAAGGTTTCTCTTTTTCTTTATCCCCACCCTTCTCTTGAGGCTTGGTGGTATCTTTCTTTTGGTCACCACCCTGGTTTTTAGGCCTGATCCTGGTCCTGACCCATTTATCTGCCCTCTTTCCCAATTCTTGGGGAGAGGTCAAATCTGAGTCTACCAGGTGTTGATGGAGAAGCTGGTTTTGACAATTACTTAAAATCTGCTCTCTCATCATCAAATTGTACAATCCTGTATAGTCAGACACCTTACTTCCCAGCAACCAACCCTCCAAAGCCTTAGTGGCACATTCCACATATTCAGACCAGTCCTGAGTCTGTGTCTTCTGGGTGTCTCTGAACATTAACCTGTACTGTTCAGTGGTTAAGCCTAACCCATCAACTAGGACACTCTTCAGGACTCTGTAATTTCTGACATCCTCTTCTCTAACAGTGAGGAGTCTATCTCTGCCTCTCCCCTCAAAGGAGAGCCATAAGATTGCTGCCCACTGGTCTTCAGGAACCTGCTGCACTTTGCAGGCTCTCTCAAGAGCAGTCATCCATTTGTGGATGTCATCCCCACTTTTGTAGGGGGGCACAATCTTGGACAGGTTCCTATTGTCAAAGACCCTATCTTTGTCCCTAGGGACATTGCTGCCACCAGTGGGTATAGACCCACTCTCTCTAGGTTGCCTAGCCTTGTTCAGTTTTTCTTCCATCAGGGCTACTTCTAGCTCCTGCTTCCTGATCCTCAGCTGGGCTTCCTGCATTCTGGCCTCATGTTCCCTCCTCTGAGGGGTGGTCATCCTTTTCCTGGAGTGACCTTGAGAGCCTCTAGAGCCATGAGAAGCATTGGAGTCACCTGAGCGATTCCTTTGCCTCCCAAGCCCTGTGTTAAGTCCACTGGGGAGATCCAATGGGGTGAACCCATTGTCAGTCCCCAATAGCCTTAGTTTAGCTGGGCCAAGTATAATACTGGGCACTGGGCTAGTTCTCCCTTCATCATCACTACTTTCTGTATCCTCACCACTTTCCTCCCCTGTAGTATGGTTCTCATCTAAGGGATGGCTATTGGAACTGGGTACCTCTGTAGTATCTTCAGAAGGGGGGCCTCCTGTTCCTGACCCTAAGGGGGCTAACTGGGAAGCTTTCTTGAGTGCTCTCTGATTCTCATCATTCTGTAAGAGCTCTCTGAGCTCAGCAGAGTTTGGGTTCTTGGGCTGTTTAAGGCCTCTAAGAGTTGCCAAATGCCTGAGCTCATTCTGATTAAGGGTAGCAAAGCTGGATGGTGCCCTCTGGGGGTCACTCTCAACAGAGATGGGTACAGTGGACCCCTCTGCCCCGGCCATTGCTCTTAAGTGTGGGTGGATGTGTTGCAATCTACCTACACTTTGGCTTGCCTACTAAACCTATCTAGTAGTTGTAGTCAGGGTGTGCTACTCCCTTTGCTCTACAACAACTAAGTTCAGTAGAACTTATGTATATCTAATCTTGTTTTATATGTACCTACAGGTACCTATGTGATCTTTCAATTGGTAACCAAGAGATTACAATGGTAAAACACAGCAAGCTCAAATCCAACCGCTGCTCACCAATGTGAGAAGTTGGCCTGGTATATGATGCTCACTAGTTAAAGTGATCACCTTGTACCATGCCAAGCAACCCTTATGGTGTGGTTGTAAGTCAACCTTTTCGGACTAGCTGCCCTAGTGGTAGCGTAGGCTAAGCAGTCTTTGAGGCTAAACTCGTGAAGCGTGTTAAGCCAGCTGTTTTACCAAATGCAACCCCCTTTTATACCAATGAAAGGACACCACACAGATATATATTCAAAATATATATGTATTTATTTCTCAAAGTAACCCCTAGTCTCTTTATGAGCACAGGAGCACAAATCGTCAAACAAGATTATCACAGAATACACAGAAGTTGCACGTTATATGGATAAGCCCTGGTGGCCACTCAAACCATATACTAAAATAGTGGTATAAGTACCACGAACAGAAAAGGGAAAAGGCCTAGGGCCCCTAGAATCGCTGGGCCTACAAGGAGCTAACGTCAGTTAGTGACCAGGAGGTCCACGGGTGGCGTGTGCAGAGCAAATAGTCACACGCGTGCTCCCATAGGTTTCAATGGGTGCGTAAAAAGTACAAAGTTACTGCAAAGAGGATCTTCCGGATGGACTAGGAACTCAAGATTTGGAACACAGGCACTAGAGATGTAATACTACACTTGGGCACAGGTGTGCCAGCTTTACCTCACCCACAGGAAGCGGGTGCATAGGCCTCGAAGTGCGTCGGGTTTCTTCTATCTGTTCCGTGGAGCTTGAAGACAAAGATGCTGCAGGCGGTCGGTCCGGGAGAGATGCAGTGGATCCAAGAGTGGATCGGAGATGTTGAAGACCTGTAAGCAGAGGGGACAGTGTTCACAGTCACTAGCCAGTGACCAGCGTGGCACCAGGTGGGTACCAGGCGATGTCGGGTGCAAACAGGAAGGAAGGTGTAGCTTGACTCTGCAGCCACGTGGTCCCTGAAGGTCGACGACGTCCAGGAGTCGAGTCACGAGCTGTCCCACGCAGGCTCTCGCTGTCGGCGGTGTCGGCGACTTGATCGAAGCAAACAAGCCTTGGCAAAAGCAATTGTTGTAGGCAAGGAGATAAGCTGATGGTTCTGACCAGCAAGGTCAGAGGAACTGCTCCTTTGGAGGGGAGCAAGGGCCAGTCTGGAGCAACCAGACCAGCGGTGTTTGTCGTAGATTTCGTCGCCAAGATGGCCACTAGCCAGCGGGCCAGCAACCGGTTAGGCGCGTCGAGTGGCAAAATGCAGAAGGGCCCCACGCAGGTCGTGGAGATGCTGGAGGGCTCACCTTTGGTGCAGATGCTGCTCGAGGGTTGGGCTTCTCAGGACCCAAAGCACAACTTGGAGGGAGCCTCGGTTGTTGCACTGGTCAGCTTGTCGTAGTCGTTCCAAGATGGCTGGCTCCACGTGTCTCGGTGCCTCCACGGGTCTCCTCTTTTCAGGGACTGTGGATCGGGCGGTGAGAGGTCTGGAGGTCCAGGTCTTGTCAGTCTCTGGGCTCGGGCTCCGGCGGGAGGCGGCGGCAAAGCAGACATTGATTCGCTGGATGGTGCTTGCGTTAGCAAGGTGGTCACTCCCTGACCACAGGGGAGATTGGCTTCAGTCCTCTGTGCAGCAGAGCGTCGAAGTTCCCGTCTTCTTCTTAGTGTTAAGTTGATTCCAGGATGTCTGAAGTCTTAGGACACAGCTCCTACCTTTAAGCGGATTCTAGGGGCCGGACTACCTGCTAGGTCCCTCCCTATGGGTGGGACCAGGAAGGGGGGTGGTTACACCCCCAATCCTTTGTCCAGCTCGCCCCAGGCCCGGGACTGGTGTGCCCCAGGACCGGTTTGAACTGGCATATGCACCGAGGCTCCTTGTGAGCCACAGGCATGTCTGGTTTCTTTCAAGCCCTACCTGACCAATACACAAAATCCTGTCTGGGGTGGTGCACGCACCTCCCCTGGCAGGAAACCCTTTGTCCACACCTCCCAAGCTGGAAGGACTCCCAGCAGCAGGAGGGCAGACTTGTGTCTGTGGTGGCAGCATCCATTTTGTGGAGCTGAGGCTATGTCTGATTTTACCCGGGTTTCAGGCACTGTACATGTCGTGTCCCTCTAGAAGGGTGGAATGCTAACCCCGTCGCCAGAATTGGCGAGGGGTTAGTATTCCAATTCGTATGACACCTTACTCGACATGTTTTGATAAAGCCAAACCAAAGATAGCATTTAACCGCGAGGTTCATAATGCACTTAAGAGTATATGGTATGACGATATCTGGAAACAGTAGAAGGAAGTTGTTCCGACCACTGCAGACAGGCTCAGCTCATGCCAGAGCACCATCTCACATGGAACCAAGCACTCTGCCTTCAGGATTGTTAAGGCCTGCCATAGGAGTGACTTATAGGTTACCAGGTGTCCCATTTAAGGTTAGGTATAGGTATACTACACCTAAGTAAGAGGTGATTACACCAACTTACCCCAGCTGAGTGATCAGCCAGTTGTGTCAAATTGTTAGGCCAAGCCTGGGGTGGCATAATACATGCTTCAGCCCTTGGCAGGCCTTGGGTACACCAATGCCCTGGGTACCTAGTGTACACTGGTACAGGGGCTGACAGGGTGATCCAACCAATTGGGTATGTACCTAGGGTACATGGAGTCCATTTTACAGAGAGAGCAGATAGCCTGAGAGCCTGAATGGCAGGATCTCAGGCCAACTAAGTCGAAAAACCAGCTAGACACTAGGCAAAAATTTGGGGGTAACCATAGTCAGATATCCACCTTCCTACAGTGACTAATAATGTTTTGCAATTTGCAATTACTATATTCAGTAGATTAAAACATATTTAGCGAAGTTGTCGCAATTTGCGCAATGACGTCTACTGAATACACCAGTATTTCGTGAACCAACCTAGGCACTACTAGCCTAGATTACAAAATACTGAATCTTAGAGTGTCCCGTTTTGACCTACCTCAACAATATTTGTAAGGTAGGTTGTAAATTGTGACCCACTACAATTAGCCACATTCACAGTCACTGTGAATGACTTCAAATAAAGCATTTCTTTTTTTTATAAACACAAGGCTTTTTGCTTAACAGAAAATGGGACACATTTAAAATAAAAAAAAGTTAAGTTACACAATACAATATGGAATGGTTTCCGAAACCCATTTCACTATTCAGAAAACCGTTTCCAAATGATTAGTCGGGTTTAGCAGATTTCAAAAAGAGTTTTCGCGTTTACAAGCCATCGGATTTACAGAATCAGAGGGTTTGCAAATGCTATAATTCTTTGTTCATGAATCCCAGAGTTTCTTTTAGAAAGGTACAATCAGTGTCTCTTATGTGGTGTGATATTCTTTTCTGCGGGGGAGATTTAATAGCATTATCCGGTGTCACGCTGTGCATACCCGTCCCATTAATGGCCAGATGGTCTGGACATATTTTTATTACGCGTGACTAATCAGAGTAATTTCAGTAATTACACATTACTATTGTGATGCAAAATTAGGTGATTACACCAGTTTGAGAAATTTAGAGTAATTTGAGGCAAAAAGCCTACTGCAGGAGTACAGGAACAATGAAGTAAGCGAGACCCAGCGGCAGCCGGCTACCACTGTTCATGCCCTGTAGCTTTTAGTGCTATTTTCTAGGCCTGGGCGGTCAATTCCGTTCCGCTCGCGGAATTTGGGTAATTTCGCGTTCCGTGGAGAACGCAGAATTGCCAAAAATTCCACAGCTTTGCAATGTTCGCGCTTTCAAAATCCGTGTTCGCAAGATATTTTCCCCCAAGCACACAAACAGCATTCACGAACAGGAAAAAGGCATCTCGAACGGGCGGATCAAGCAATTCTGTGTGTTTGCAGAATTTCTGCGTGCTCCCGGAGATATTTTACAATTTCGCGGAGCTTTACGTAGCGCAACAACGCAAATTCCGCCCACCCCTACTATTGCCTTGAGCAAAACTGCATCCTCAGCCCATTTCAGATGCAAATGTGTATTTTGAAAACTGCTGAACTGCACTTTTGATGAAGCTACGCCTAATTGCGAGTCATCTCGTGGTAATTACACTAGAGAGAATTCTTCCAGTTACGCCCACCCCTAGTGGCCAGCTCTTAAGGAGGTCCTATCTGGAGCGGGCAGCAGCTGCTCTGTCTCTTTCATTTGAGAGGACAGTGACTCCAGTGCACTGTGCAGTCTCACACACCAATAGTGAAGGCCATCAGTCGGGTTCTTTACTCATGGGATTGTTTGCACATTGCCTGTGGTTTGAATAATCTCTGCAGGTTTCTTTCTTTTTGACAGATCTTAGACTAGTGCTGTCATCTCAGCTTTATTTCTTGCTTAAGGTGAGCCAGGCAGAGCACTCCCTGCTGTGCTCTTAGGATGCAGGGACTGAGGGCAGGAGTTTTCAGTAGGTACATTCCAAGCACCATTTAAATCCTGGATGATTCATTTGTCTCATCGGCTCCCAGGACCAGGAGCTAGGCAGACACTTTGTGCAACAGCGGCAAGCCTCCATGTGCACCAGTGAAGCAAAGCCAATGTCAGAAGGGCTCTGAGAAGGACCCTGAGAAGGACCCTGCTTTTGGACATTTTCAGTCACTCCCTGGGGCTCAGAGGTTGGTCATCTTAAAAATGTCAGATTTGTAAAGCACGACTTATCACCCCTAAGGGTATCCAGGCGCTGGGGGCCATCGGGGATATTAAGTGAGCTATTAGCCAGAGTCACATGATGCTGAGCTGAGCTGCTACTGGCGATCGAACCGGGAGACCCTGCTCCGAAGTCAGCTGCTCTGGCCACTGTGCCACACCTCTCCCTTACAGCTGTCTTGTGATTATAAACCTCAAGTTTATGGTGGACTCCACCATCCACCAACCTGCCAGACACCTACGATACTTCTTCCGCTTCCTCGCAGACACCTCCTAGATCCGCTGAAGTAATAGCCGAGGATGCTCCTCCTCTCATCCTGCGGCCAAGGCACGGAATGGCCTTCCCCCAACTCCTGAGGACCACCCATAATCCAGGAATTCAAGAAAGGACTCAAGACCTGGCTGTTCAAATGAACAGATCACCAAGAAGCAGCTAGCAACTCCAGCGCCTAGAGACCCTCACGGGTGATGTGCCGCACTTTATAAATCCTGATTGATTGCCTCACCTCATTGTTGTGTCATATTTGGCTTCTACTCCTCCCACTTGGTTTTTGTTTGCTAGCACAACTGTGACATGCTTCATCTTGCTCAACATCATTAGGTTTGGTTGCAAAGGTCACAACTGATGTGGAACCCAAAAGTCACTGCAACAATGTATGTATGTGATAGGTCAAGATCATTCCAAAAGCTGCCCCCAGGATCCTCTCGGGCACTCACCGGTTCACTCCTTCATTACAAGCCCCACTCTGGCGCCCTGCTGTTGGTCAGGTCAGTCCTAGACTCCACAGATCCCTCATGGAAACTTCATGGTGTTGAGTGAAATTCTTGAAGAAAGACTTTGACCACCAAGGAAGGTCTCCTCAGTCAGGTGACCTAAAGCTTCTCCTGGTTCCAGGTAGCGTAGGCAGCGGAGCGAAGGATGGTCTTTCTCCCTGTTGAGCCCCCCGCTTCGAAGTGTCTCTGTGTGAGCTGACAACAACCTCCAATGGTGTTTTTTGAAGGTTACGGTGGTGTGATCTTCACAGCTGCTGATTGTATCGTCTTTAAACCGTCTTGCGAACCAGTCTGCTGGGAGTAGCCTGCGTAACACGTGAATGCAGGTTAAGCGTTTGTATCCAGTTTTCACATAAGATACCATGAGTATGTTTCCTCTAATACATAAACACATATAATCACTCATACAATTTGTAAAAATAAAGTGTAGTTCACAAAAAGAATTTCACCATTCCTCCTACACCTATTCTGGGAATTGTCACCAGGTAGCAAGCTGAGGGGCCAGGAGGCATAAATCAGGCTTGAGGGCCGGGTGGACCCTATCTTTGTACCTCCCAGTTGCTGAACCCTGGAGTCCACCCCTCAAAGACACATGGATCCAGCTGCGGTTCATGCGCCCAGTAATGTACTCAAGCGACTCTGAGTGCTGGAGAGACTTGCCCCACCTCCTCATCCCAAACAGTGCCCTGGTGACCTCATGTTTAAAGTATAAAAAGACCTTATATCTAGTGCTCCCCAAAGAGAATCATATAACATACATGTTTTATTTACAGTTTAACCTCATACATACCTAGATTTGCGGACTACAATCTATATTGATCAGTGATGTCTGAAGGGTGATTCACATCAACATGGTTGGAAGGTGGGTGGGAGGGGTGTGTCCTGCGACATGGTTGGAAGGTGGGTGGGAGGGGTGTGTCCTGCGACATGGTTGGAAGGTGAGTGGGAGGGGTGTGTCCTGCGACATGGTTGGAAGGTGGGTGGGAGGGGTGTGTACTGCGACATGGTTGGAAGGTAGGTGGGAGGGGTGTGTCCTGTGACATGGTTGGAAGGTGGGTGGGAGGGGTGTGTCCTGTGACATGGTTGGAAGGTGGGTGGGACGGGTGTGTCCTGCAACATGGTTGGAAAGTGGGTGGGAGGGGTGTTTCCTGCGACATGGTTGGTAGGTGGGTGGGAGGGGTGTGTCCTGTGACATGGTTGGTAGATGGGTGGGAGGGGTGTGTCCTGCGACATGGTTGGAAGGTGGGTGGGAGACTTGTGTCCTGTGACATGGTTGGAAGGTGAGTGGGAGGGGTGCGTCCTGCGACATGGTTGGAAGGTGGGTGGGAGGTGTGTGTCCTGCAACATGGTTGGAAGGTGGGTGGGAGGGGTGTGTCCTGCGACATGGTTGGAAGGTGAGTGGGAGGGGTGTGTCCTGCGACATAGGTGGGTGGGAGGGGTGTGTACTGCGACATGGTTGGAAGGTGGGTGGGAGGGGTGTGTCCTGCGACATGGTTGGAAGGTGGGTGGGAGGGGTGTGTCCTGTGACATGGTTGGAAGGTGGGTGGGACGGGTGTGTCCTGCAACATGATTGGAAAGTGGGTGGGAGGGGTGTTTCCTGCGACATGGTTGGTAGGTGGGTGGGAGGGGTGTGTCCTGTGACATGGCTGGAAGGTGGGTGGGAGGGGTGTGTCCTGCGACATGGTTGGAAGGTGGGGGGAGACTTGTGTCCTGTGACATAGTTGGAAGGTGAGTGGGAGGGGTGTGTCCTGCGACATGGTTGGAAGGTGGGTGGGAGGTGTGTGTCCTGCAACATGGTTGGAAGGTGGGTGGGAGGGGTGTGTCCTGCGACATGGTTGGAAGGTGGGTGGGAGGGGTGTGTACTGCGACACGGTTGGAAGGTGGGTGGGAGGTATGTGTCCTGTGACATGGTTGGAAGGTGAGTGGGAGGGGTGTGTCCTGCGACATGGTTGGAAGGTGGGTGGGAGGGGTGTGTACTGCGACATGGTTGGAAGGTGGGTGGGAGGTATGTGTCCTGCGACATGGTTGGAAGGTGGGTGAGAGGTGTGTGTCCTGCAACATGGTTGGAAGGTGGGCGGGAGGGGTGTGTCCTGCGACATGGTTGGAAGGTGAGTGGGAGGGGTGTGTCCTGCGACATGGTTGGAAGGTGGGTGGGAGGGGTGTGTACTGCGACATGGTTGGAAGGTGGGTGGGAGGGGTGTGTCCTGCGACATGGTTGGAAGGTGGGTGGGAGGGGTGTGTCCTGTGACATGGTTGGAAGGTCGGTGGGACGGGTGTGTCCTGCAACATGGTTGGAAAGTGGGTGGGAGGGGTGTTTCCTGCGACATGGTTGGTAGGTGGGTGGGAGGGGTGTGTCCTGTGACATGGTTGGAAGATGGGTGGGAGGGGTGTGTCCTGCGACATGGTTGGAAGGTGGGTGGGAGACTTTTGTCCTGTGACATGGTTGGAAGGTGATTGGGAGGGGTGTGTCCTGCGACATGGTTGGAAGGTGGGTGGGAGGTGTGTTTCCTGCAACATGGTTGGAAGGTGGGTGGGAGGGGTGTGTCCTGCGACATGATTGGAAGGTGGGTGGGAGACTTGTGTCCTGTGACATGGTTGGAAGGTGAGTGGGAGGGGTGTGTCCTGGGACATGGTTGGAAGGTGGGTGGGAGGTGTGTGTCCTGCAACATGGTTGGAAGGTGGGTGGGAGGGGTGTGTCCTGCGACATGATTGGAAGGTGGGTGGGAGACTTGTGTCCTGTGACATGGTTGGAAGGTGAGTGGGAGGGGTGTGTCCTGCGACATGGTTGGAAGGTGGGTGGGAGAGGTGTGTACTGCGACACGGTTGGAAGGTGGGTGGGAGGTATGTGTCCTGTGACATGGTTGGAAGGTAGGTGGGACGGGTGTGTCCTGCAACATGGTTGGAAAGTGGGTGGGAGGGGTGTTTCCTGCGACATGGTTGGTAGGTGGGTGGGAGGGGTGTGTCCTGTGACATGGTTGGAAGATGGGTGGGAGGGGTGTGTCCTGCGACATGGTTGGAAGGTGGGTGGGAGACTTGTGTCCTGTGACATGGTTGGAAGGTTAGTGGGAGGGGTGTGTCCTGCGACATGGTTGGAAGGTGGGTGGGAGGTGTGTGTCCTGCAACATGGTTGGAAGGTGGGTGGGAGGGGTGTGTCCTGCGACATGGTTGGAAGGTGAGTGGGAGGGGTGTGTCCTGCGACATGGTTGGAAGGTGGGTGGGAGGGGTGTGTACTGCGACATGGTTGGAAGGTGGGTGGGAGGGGTGTGTCCTGCGACATGGTTGGAAGGTGGGTGGGACGGGTGTGTCCTGCAACATGGTTGGAAAGTGGGTGGAAGGGGTGTTTCCTGCGACATGGTTGGTAGGTGGGTGGGAGGGGTGTGTCCTGTGACATGGCTGGAAGGTGGGTGGGAGGGGTGTGTCCTGTGACATGGTTGGAAGGTGAGTGGGAGGGGTGTGTCCTGCGACATGGTTGGAAGGTGGGTGGGAGGTGTGTGTCCTGCATCATGGTTGGAAGGTGGGTGGGAGGGGTGTGCCCTGCGACATGGTTGGAAGGTGGGTGGGAGACTTGTGTCCTGTGACATGGTTGGAAGGTGAGTGGGAGGGGTGTGTCCTGCGACATGGTTGGAAGGTGGGTGGGAGGTGTGTGTCCTGCAACATGGTTGGAAGGTGGGTGGGAGGGGTGTGTCCTGCGACATGGTTGGAAGGTGGGTGGGAGGGGTGTGTACTGCGACACGGTTGGAAGGTGGGTGGGAGGTATGTGTCCTGCGACATGGTTGGAAGGTGGGTAGGAGGGGTGTGTACTGCGACATGGTTGGAAGGTGGGTGGGAGGTATGTGTCCTGTGACGTGGTTGGAAGGTGAGTGGGAGGGGTGTGTCCTGCGACATGGTTGGAAGGTGGGTGAGAGGTGTGTGTCCTGCAACATGGTTGGAAGGTGGGCGGGAGGGTGTGTCCTGCGACATGGTTGGAAGGTGAGTGGGAGGGGTGTGTCCTGCGACATGGTTGGAAGGTGGGTGGGAGGGGTGTGTACTGCGACATGGTTGGAAGGTGGGTGGGAGGGGTGTGTCCTGCGACATGGTTGGAAGGTGGGTGGGAGGGGTGTGTCCTGTGACATGGTTGGAAGGTCGGGGGATGGGTGTGTCCTGCAACATGGTTGGAAAGTGGGTGGGAGGGGTGTTTCCTGCGACATGGTTGGTAGGTGGGTGGGAGGGGTGTGTCCTGTGACATGGTTGGAAGGTGGGTGGGAGGGGTGTGTCCTGCGACATGGTTGGAAGGTGGGTGGGAGACTTTTGTCCTGTGACATGGTTGGAAGGTGAGTGGGAGGGGTGTGTCCTGCGACATGGTTGGAAGGTGGGTGGGAGGTGTGTGTCCTGCAACATGGTTGGAAGGTGGGTGGGAGGGGTGTGTCCTGCGACATGATTGGAAGGTGGGTGGGAGACTTGTGTCCTGTGACATGGTTGGAAGGTGAGTGGGAGGGGTGTGTCCTGGGACATGGTTGGAAGGTGAATGGGAGGTGTGTGTCCTGCAACATGGTTGGAAGGTGGGTGGGAGGGGAGTGTCCTGCGACATGGTTGGAAGGTGGGTGGGAGAGGTGTGTACTGTGACATGGTTGAAAGGTGGGTGGGAGGTATGTGTCCTGTGACATGGTTGGAAGGTGAGTGGGAGGGGTGTGTCCTGCGACATGGTTGGAAGGTGGGTGGGAGGGATGTGTCCTGCAACATGGTTGGAAGGTGGGTGGGAGGGGTGTGTCCTGCGACATGGTTGGAATGTGGGTGGGTGGAGTGTGTCCTGCGACATGGTTGGAAGGTGGGTGGGAGGGGTGTGTACTGTGACATGGTTGGAAGGTGGGTGGGAGGGGTGTGTCCTGCGACATGGTTGGAAGGTGGGTGGGAGGGGTGTGTCCTGCGACATGGTTGGAAGGTGGGTGGGAGGGGTGTGTCCTGCGACATGGTTGGAAGGTGGGTGGGAGGGGTGTGTCCTGTGACATGGTTGGAAGGTGGGTGGGACGGGTGTGTCCTGCAACATGGTTGGAAAGTGGGTGGGAGGGGTGTTTCCTGCGACATGGTTGGTAGGTGGGTGGGAGGTGTGTGTCCTGCAACATGGTTGGAAGGTGGGTGGGAGGGGTGTGTCCTGCGACATGGTTGGAAGGTGGGTGGGAGACTTGTGTCCTGTGACATGGTTGGAAGGTGAGTGGGAGGGGTGTGTCCTGCGACATGGTTGGAAGGTGGGTGGGAGGTGTGTGTCCTGCTACATGGTTGGAAGGTGGGTGGGAGGGGTGTGTCCTGCGACATGGTTGGAAGGTGAGTGGGAGGGGTGTGTCCTGCGACATGGTTGGAAGGTGGGTGGGAGGGGTGTGTACTGCGACATGGTTGGAAGGTGGGTGGGAGGGGTGTGTCCTGCGACATGGTTGGAAGGTGGGTGGGAGGGGTGTGTCCTGTGACATGGTTGGAAGGTGGGTGGGACGGGTGTGTCCTGCAACATGGTTGGAAAGTGGGTGGGAGGGGTGTTTCCTGCGACATGTTTGGTAGGTGGGTGGGAGGGGTGTGTCCTCTGACATGGCTGGAAGGTGGGTGGGAGGGGTGTGTCCTGCGACATGGTTGGAAGGTGGGTGGGAGACTTGTGTCCTGTGACATGGTTGGAAGGTGAGTGGGAGGGGTGTGTCCTGCGACATGGTTGGGAGGTGTGTGTCCTGCAACATGGTTGGAAGGTGGGTGGAAGGGGTGTGCCCTGCGACATGGTTGGAAGGTGGGTGGGAGACTTGTGTCCTGTGACATGGTTGGAAGGTGAGTGGGAGGGGTGTGTCTTGCGACATGGTTGGAAGGTGGGTGGGAGGTGTGTGTCCTGCAACATGGTTGGAAGGTGGGTGGGAGGGGTGTGTCGTGCGACATGGTTGGAAGGTGGGTGGGAGGGGTGTGTACTGCGACACGGTTGGAAGGTGGGTGGGAGGTATGTGTCCTGTGACATGGTTGGAAGGTGAGTGGGAGGGGTGTGTCCTGCGACATGGTTGGAAGGTGGGTGGGAGGGGTGTGTACTGCGACATGGTTGGAAGGTGGGTGGGAGGTATGTGTCCTGCGACATGGTTGGAAGGTGAGTGGGATGGGTGTGTCCTGCGACATGGTTGGAAGGTGGGTGAGAGGTGTGTGTCCTGCAACATGGTTGGAAGGTGGGCGGGTGGGGTGTGTCCTGCGACATGGTTGGAAGGTGAGTGGGAGGGGTGTGTCCTGCGACATGGTTGGAAGGTGGGTGGGAGGGGTGTGTACTGCGACATGGTTGGAAGGTGGGTGGGAGGGGTATGTCCTGCGACATGGTTGGAAGGTGGGTGGGATGGGTGTGTCCTGTGACATGGTTGGAAGGTGGGTGGGACGGGTTTGTCCTGCAACATGGTTGGAAAGTGGGTGGGAGGGGTGTTTCCTGCGACATGGTTGGTAGGTGGGTGGGAGGGGTGTGTCCTGTGACATGGTTGGAAGGTGGGTGGGAGGGGTGTGTCCTGCGACATGGTTGGAAGGTGGGTGGGAGACTTTTGTCCTGTGACATGGTTGGAAGGTGAGTGGGAGGGGTGTGTCCTGCGACATGGTTGGAAGGTGGGTGGGAGGTGTGTGTCCTGCAACATGGTTGGAAGGTGGGTGGGAGGGGTGTGTCCTGCGACATGATTGAAAGGTGGGTGGGAGACTTGTGTCCTGTGACATGGTTGGAAAGTGAGTGGGAGGGGTGTGTCCTGGGACATGGTTGGAAGGTGGGTGGGAGGTGTGTGTCCTGCAACATGGTTGGAAGGTGGGTGGGAGGGGTGTGTCCTGCGACATGGTTGGAAGGTGGGTGGGAGAGGTGTGTACTGCGACACGGTTGGAAGGTGGGTGGGAGGTATGTGTCCTGTGACATGGTTGGAAGGTGAGTGGGAGGTGTGTGTCCTGCGACATGGTTGGAAGGTGGGTGGGAGGTGTGTGTCCTGCAACATGGTTGGAAGGTGGGTGGGAGGGGTGTGTCCTGTGACATGGTTGGAAGGTGGGTGGGAGGTGTGTGTCCTGCAACATGGTTGGAAGGTGGGTGGGTGGGCTGTGTCCTGTGACATGGTTGGAAGGTGAGTGGGAGGGGTGTGTACTGTGACATGGTTGGAAGGTGGGTGGGAGGGGTGTGTCCTGCGACATGGTTGGAAGGTGGGTGGGATGGGTGTGTCCTGCAACATGGTTGGAAAGTGGGTGGGAGGGGTGTGTCCTGCGTGGGGTGAGTTGCTTGCCCTCTGTGCCAGAGTTACCCACTGAGGGGATTCTTGTGATCTTGACGCAGTCACTATGTGTGCTCACAATTATGTTTCTTAGTCGCAGATGTGATAAGGTAGCTGTTATAACACGTGCTCTAATTTTTATTTTTATTTCAATTTCCAGAAGCTACTACCACAGCTCTTACTACAGCTCCTACCGAAGGTCCTACCACAGCTCCAACCACAGCTCCAACCACAGCTCCTACCACAGCTCCTACCACAGCTCCAACCACAGCTCCAACCACAGCTCCTGCTACAGTTCCGACCACAGCTCCCACCACAGCTCCAACCACAGCTCCAACCACAGCTCCCACCACAGCTCCCACCACAGCTCCAACTACAGCTCCCACCACTGCACCGACATGTTCCTGCACCTGTAAGCAGATAACAGCCACAGGCTGCGGTTACTGGGACTGCTCTCTCTGCACAGGTGAGAACAGACACATTTCATGTACATGAATCTCGCTGCCTTTTTTAGCCAAAAAAGTACAAATATGTTGCTTTTTGGGCATGTTCTTCTCTTCAAATTATCCTTTCCTAATACAAATGTAAGCATCTTTTCTGAGAGATGCAACACATGTCACAAAGATGATATCCAGAGTTTTCTGTTGAATTCTGAAACCCCTCATGCTCAGTGTTAGAAGGCGACCTCAGAGGGGCCCGGAGGGGGCCCTGACTGTCCTGAGACCCACCCTCAAAGTATCGTAGCCGGGCACTGGCGGGAGACTCCGCAGGGGAGGAATCTGGTATCTAGGATCGTACACTCGGCACCACACGACAAAGAGACACCACACCGAGGGTTCTTAGGATTCAAGCTTTATCAAATCGAAGTGGTAGGATCTTTATGATCAGCAAGGCAGATATTTACAAGCAGAGCGTGGGCTCACAGAGTCTTGGCGGGGGTAGGAGGTAGCGGGACAGTCTTTGGGGGGATATGGATCAAATGCAGGAGCGTACCCGGCGCACAGCTCACAATCCTCGAGCTGGGGGATACGCTTGTCGTCGTGGGGTCCGGCGGGACCAAAGAGAGTCTGGGGGAGCCGCGAGTCACTCAGCAGGCTCAAGCACAAGTTCGGAGGTCTTACGATCTTCAGGGAGCCGCGAGTCACTCAGCAGGGCTCCAGCACAAGTTCGGAGGTCTTACGATCTTCAGGGAGCCGCGAGTCACTCAGCAGGCTCAGGTACCAGTTCGGAGGTCGTACGATCTTCGGGGAGCCGCGAGTCACTCAGCAGGGCTCAAGCACAAGTTCGGAGGTCTTACGATCTTCAGGGAGCCGCGAGTCACTCAGCAGGGCTCAGATGTTCCAAGGCGAATCTGCCGGACAGTCCCAGAGCACCCCTTGTTATAGGTCGACCCCTCTTTGATGTCCGGAGTCTGTGCAGGCAGGGGTCTTGTCACCTGGGGGTCGCTTGTCGAGGTTTCCTGCCATTGTCTTTTGATCCTTTCAGGGCCGGGTCGGGAGGAGTCCCAGACACCCAGCAGGCGTGGAGCCAGCCCTCAGGGAGGCCAGAGGGCCGATCGAAACCCATCGTCCCAGGGGAGTTCAGAGGTGCGATAGAAACTGCTCCTCCCTCTCTCATCCCCTGGAAGCGTGATGTCCTCCAGCCGGAGTGGCGCCTCTAGGCCCGGGTTGTGCTGGGGCCGGGCGGCCATCTTGGTGCATGAAGTGGGCACGCGTGCCCGGGGTGGCCGAAAGGAGAGAGGCCATGGACGGGGATGCCCGGGTCGCGTGTGTGTGTTCTGGTGGGGAGGATCGGCTGGGCCGTGTGCTTGGGGTCCCAGGTACCAGGTTAGGTAGTGCGAGGACAGGAAGAGCCATGCTATGAGGCCGGGTCTAACACGCGTCCCCCCCAGCTGAAAGCCGGAGAGAACTACCCATCATCTTGGGGGGTTCTCTTCGCTGAGGCGGAAGAACCGGGAGAGGCCGTCAGCGTTGGCGTGGTCCGTACCAGGGCGAAGTTCTACGGTGAAATCCATCCCCTGGAGGGAGATTGACCACCGCAGTAGCTTGGGGTTTTCTCCTCGCATCTGCATGAGCCATCGCAAGGGCCGATGGTCGGTTTGGACTTTGAAATGGGTGCCAAACAGGTAAGGGCGCAGCTTCTTGAGGGCCCAGACTACGGAAAATGCTTCGCGCTCAATGGTGCTCCACCTCTGTTCTCTGGGCAACAGCCGCCGGCTGAGGAAGGCGATGGGCTGGTCTAGGCCTTGGTCATTCACCTGGGACAGGACGGCTCCAATGCCATGCTCGGAGGCATCGGTCTGGACTACAAACTCCTTGGAGTAGTCGGGAGCCCGGAGGACGGGGGCCGTGCACATGGCCTTCTTTAGGGCATCGAACACTTCCTGGCAGGCAGTCGTCCACTGCACCCTCTTGGGCTGTTTTTTGGATGTGAGTTCGGTGAGGGGGCCAACCAGGCTGCCATACCCCCGGATGAATCTTCGGTAGTAGCCAGTGAGGCCCAGGAAGGCTCGGACCTCCGTTTGGGTGGTGGGTGGTTCCCAGGCTAGGATGGCATCGATCTTTGGCTGTAGAGGGGCGACCTGACCGCTCCCGACCTGGTGCCCCAGGTAGACTACTGATCCCTGCCCAATCTGGCACTTGCTGGCTTTTACTGTGAGGCCTGCCTGGCGCAGGGCGGTTAGCACTCTCCGGAGGTGCTGGAGGTGCTCACTCCATCCGGAACTGAAAACGGCGATGTCGTCTAGATAGGCCGCACTGAACTGTTCCATCCCGGCCAGGACCCTATTCACCAGTCGCTGGAAGGTGGCCGGGGCATTTTTCATTCCGAAGGGCATTACGCGGAAGCGATAATGCCCATCTGGGGTGGAGAAGGCAGACCGCTCCTTGGCTTCCTCTGTGAGCGCAATCTGCCAGTATCCGCAGGTGAGGTCGAATGTGCTGAGGAACCGGGCCGCCCCGAGTCGGTCAATGAGCCCGTCGGCTCGGGGGATGGGGTGGGCATCGGCCCGGGTGACGTCATTGAGCCCCCGGTAGTCCACGCAGAATCGGAGCTCGGGGGCGACACCGGGGGCCGCTGCCTTCGGAACTAGGACCACGGGGCTGGCCCAGGGACTATCGGATGGCTCGATCACCCCCAGGGTCAACATCTTCAAGACTTCAGCTTGAATGCAGGACTGGACCCGGTCAGGGACTCGGTAGGCTCGGTGTCTTTCTGGCGGGCTGTCCCCGGTGTCCACGTCATGGACACACCAGTCGGTGACTCGGGGGATCAGGGAGAAGAGGTCGGAGAATTGTCCTAGGAGCTGGCGACAGTCCGCTTGTTGCTGGTCAGTGAGGGATGGGGAGAGGTTCACTCCTTCCACGGAGCCATCCTTCTCCTTGACACACAGGAGGTCCGGGAGGGGATCGGACTCATCTTCGGCCCCGTCATCGGTGGCCAGCAGGAGGCTCAGTTCTGTCCGCACGAAGTGAGGCTTGAGGCGGTTCACGTGTAGGACCCGCAGGGGATCCCGGGGCGACTGGACGTCCACCAAGTACGTGACTGGACTCTTCCACTCAATCACTTTGAAGGGCCCGGTCCACTTGTCCTGGAGGGCGCCAGGCTTCACGGGGGCCATGACCCATACCTGCTGGCCCGGCTGGAACTCGACCAGAGTGGCATTCTGGTCGTACCAGCGCTTCATCTCTTCTTGGCTTGCCTCCAGGTTGGGCTCGGCCAGCTCTCGGAACTTCCTGGTCTGGTTCCGGAGGGCCAGAACGTATTGGAACACATCTCGTGGGGTGGTCTGGGGTGCTGCCTCCCACCCTTCCTTAACCAAGCTGAGGGGACCTCGGACGGGGTGTCCATATAGTAATTCAAACGGGCTGAACCCCAAGGACTTCTGTGGGACTTCCCGGTAAGCGAACAGGAGGCAGGGGAGCAGGACGTCCCACTTACGCCGGAGGGGTTCTTCTAGGCCGTTGATCATCCCTTTCAGAGTCCGGTTAAACCTTTCTACTAGGCCGTTCCCTTGGGGATGGTACGGGGTGGTGAACTTATAGGACACTCCACATTGTTGCCACAGGGACATCATGTATTTTGAGATAAAATTAGTTCCGCGATCGCTCACGACCTCGCGGGGAAAACCCACCCGGGTTAAGATCCCCATCAGGGCTCGGCCCACCACGGGAGCCGTGACGGTGCGTAGGGGGATCGCCTCAGGGTATCGGGTGGCGTGATCCACTAGGACCAGGATGAAACGGTGACCTTGAGAGGTGGGGGGATCCAGGGGCCCCACGATGTCGATTCCGACTCATTCGAATGGGGTACTGATGACCGGGAAGGGTTGGAGGGGAGCCTTGCGCTTCCCCCCACTCTTCCCACTAGCCTGGCACGTGGGACAGGACTTGCAGTGGGCTTCTACAGCTGCTTTCATCCTAGGCCAGTGTTATGGCTGTCTTTTTGCCAGCTCTCTGGAGAAGGAGAATGATGGAGAGTGACTCCAGCCTATCACCCCCATAGCATAGGGATTAGGCCGATAAACAGGGACCTTGTCTTACAGATATAAGGGCATTTTCGTGCCATTTCTCTTAGAGTAAGGCTTATGAATTTAAGTGAGGGGTTAGATATATAAGTATTAGTCATGATTTACTCATTTGCTAACATGCCGATCTGTTTCTCATGGAGCTATGCATATTATGGGCTCCGTAGGCCTTAAGCGAGACAGACTCCATTTTGCTTTCTGCCTGGTAGCTCGAGAAGGCTTTCTAGGTTAAAAGTGATGTTTTAGTTTTAAGCTGTTGTTCGCTTGGAGAGAACCGGTTCAGGCTGACCCTTATCGAAGGAATGTATTTTTCTCCACTCCGAAGACACAACTTCAGGCTGGCCAGCTGGGAAAGTGTCCTTGGTACGGGGAGGTACAAGAATTTGGTGGGCGGCAGGTTACTGGCCGTGAATTTCCATGAAGGAACGGGCTTTTGATATTAGCAAAGGTGTTAGTCTTTCAGTCAGTCAGTCCGTAGGCGGCATCTAGCCGTTAGCATCTCTGCCATTATTCATTTTCATGGTGGACAAGTCGCCATCTTTGAAGTCGGAGAAAGATTTAAGACCGAAACTCTCTGAAGATAGACTGAACGAGAAGTGGCGCGGAGCGCACTAACCCAGAGAGAGAGAGAGACGGTAGCTAATTAACAGCAAGGTTCCGAGGTCCTGAGGGAGAGCAGACGAGTTTGAGCCTATCAGTGCAGACGTGTACTTGTGACGGCTGAGGGTGACTGCAAGGCGAGCCAGGACCCAGAGACGAGACAGGAGCCTAGATGACTGCCGAGTCCCGATTTCCCATTAACCAGGTGAAGTCCGACCGATTCTTATAGTGCGTGCACCCTAATCTTTCTCTTTTATTTCTTGTGCAAATGTAATGCTGCATAGTAATGTGATTTATGTTTATGGTTAATAAATGCCCTAATTCATATAGAATTATCGTGTACCTGGTTCTTGTGTCCAATCTTGGTAAATGATGCTCCTAGTTGAGCACTGTTTAGACGAACGGATGAGAAATCCCGATCAGACGAATAGTTATCAAATAAAGAGGGAGTGAGTGGACCTTTGATGTCGTAAGCACGGAGTACACTATATAATCTGAATCCATATCCAAAGTTATTATTTTAGTTTTATCCTAAGTAGATTGCTAAGATATCATCCTAATAATGTTTCATAGGAATGTGGTCGTCGTTGATATGCGGCGTTAATGAGAGTGCTGGGGAGGATTACCAGCGTGTAGGGCTGCCGGATTGCAGCCCGTGTGTAAATGAGAGCGGCGGGAGGGATACCGCCGTGTAAGTTTCGCAGGATCGCGAACGATTTGGAAAAGGGAGCATTGGGTTCTGCAGGCCCGTGTGTAGACACGCCGGATTGCGTGTCAGATCTGCCCTAGGGTAGAACGGTCTGGGTCAGGGCGACCGCGAGGCCAACTGATGTGAATAAGATATTGTAGAAAATCCATATATGTATATTGTCATTCCCCATTCTTAGGTGCGACCTGTATATTCATCTTTATATCTACCCATTGTAAATACGATCTAAGAAGGGAAGGTGAGTACGTTTTGGCTGGGTCACAGGGGCCCCTGGGGGCTGATCCCATCTAAACAGAAAATCCAGCCATTACATCCAGTAAAAGTGGGTCACGAGACGGCTGTAGGTTTTGTCTTGACCCAGGTGGCCGGCGAGGGGGACGTCGTGGGCCAAGCCCAGGAGGAAGTCTCGGAAGCGTAGGGGTACCACCAGCACCCGGCCGGATCCTAGCTCCACCGACTTCTGCTCACTGTACAAGAGGTTATTCTCCCAATAAACTCGGTGCGTTCCGGTTTGGTCGCCTGCGGCTTGGCCCTCGGCCTGGTGCCGCAGTCCGACCAGGGAAGGACAGGTGGCTTGCTCCCGGCAGAACTCCTCCCGGGTGGGCCCGCCCTCGTGACGCCACGGGGCCAATTCGGCCAGATCGCCTAACTCGGGGACCGGGGTGGTGTCGGACGGTGAGGGTTCGTCGCTGGCGACTGACCCTCCCGATGGGGGGACGGGAGGACCCTCGGCGGGGACTGCTCTGACTCCCTCGGTCGGGGTGTCCTCGACTTCCCCCAGGGGGGTGAGTCGGGCGGACATAGATCGGGTGGTGGCGCACACCCACTCGGGGAGTCCCATCATTCCTAGGTGGGCCTTGCGCTCGACGTACTTCCAGGGAGAACTCTCCAGGTCGTTCCCTAAGAGGCAGTCGACCGGCTGGGAGGTTCTTACGGCAACCCTCAGTTTACCTATCACCCCTCCCCACTCAAACGGCACCAGGGCTACCTGACACATACTCTCTCTATTGTCTGCGGAAATTATGGGGCAAAAGACGTTGGGTAGGATCTGCTCCTCGGGGACTAAGTGCCTGAGGACACCGGTGATGCTGGCCCCGGTGTCTCGCAGGGCTTCTATTTGGTGGCCATTGACCTTGATGAGCTGCCCGTACTTCTTCGTGTTGGAGGGCAGGAGGCTACCAGGGACCATCTCTCTATCTCCCAGGGATACTAGGGCCATAGCTGCGGGTTCCCACTCCCCGGTGTCCTCAACCTCCTCCCCCAGGGCTACGTTGGCTATCTGTCTAGCAGGGTTTGCAGCAGGGGGGACCTGGGGGGCCATGGGGCACTCCGGGTCATTGGCGTAGTGCCCGGGCCTCTGACAACGGAAACAAGTGATGGTTACCCGGTGCCCCCGTCTCCCGGGGGGTCCGGAGACTGGTGGGGGGGGGCGCCGGGAAAGGTGGAGGTTGGGCCTTCGGGGGACTCGACTGGGACTCTCTCTGCCCTCCCTGGTTCCCTCCCCCTCTCTGGCGGGGTGGTCCCTGACTGGCTCGGGGGTATTCTCCTACAATGCTCCGGGGGACCCGGGTGTTGGTCCAGCGGTCTGCTTCCACAGCCAGCTTCCGGGGATCGGTAAGTTTGCTGTCGAGCAGATGCTGGCGTAGTTCCACAAAGCAGTTCGCAGCCAGGTGTTCCCACAACATGAGGTCGGTAAGTTCCTCGAGGGTGGTGACCTTGCTGCCCTTGATCCACCCATCAAAGGCCCGACTGAAAAAGTTTACATACTCCACCCAGGTGGTGCCCGGGATCTTCCTGCAGTCCCGGAATCGCTGACGGTACATCTCTGGGGTGAGGCCGTACCTAGTGAGGAGAGCCTCTTTCATGTGGCTGTAGGAGGTCTGCAGGGAGAGGGGTAGGTCGAGCAGGGTGTCCCTTCCTTCGCTCAGAAACCGTTCCCACAGCCCTGCCCCCCAGTCCTTCTGCGGGACCCGATGAGAGGTCATGGCGACCTCGTAGGCCCTGAACCATTGTTGAATGTCATCATTTTTATAATATTCTTTGACCACGTCCTTGGGGATGTGGACCTTCTGTTCCGCAGGGGAGGCCGCCTCTCGGTTCCCCGGGGGCCTCCCTTCCTCGTTTCTGGCTTTGAGCTCGATCTCCTTCAAGCTGCGTTCGTGCTCTAGTTGGAGCTTCTTCTCTTCCAATTCGCCTTGTACGCGCATTTGTTCTACTGCTAGCTTTTTTTCCGCTAATTTCAATTCGCCTTCGATTTTGAGTTTGGCCAACTCGAGATCGTGATTGCGACTTCTCTCTCTGTCTGCGAGTTCTTCCGGGGACAGGCCCCCGTCTGGCACGAAGCCTCGCACCTGATTGCTGCTGCTTTCGCCTTGGGGGGGTTCTGCTTCGTCGTGTCGCTCCCCCATGCCTTCTGGGCGGGAGGCCCCGGCATCCACCCAAGCTTTCAGTGCTTTCTGCAAATCTTCTTTGGTGTTGAGACCGGTGGTAGCGATTTTAAGTTCTTTGCAGAATTGCTTCAGTTCTTTGTGCGTGTATTCTTCTAGTTGTTCCACCTGGAACACCCTGTTGGTGTTGGTTTCTGCGGGGCTCATGGCGCTTCCTTCTGCCATCTTTGTCGGTAGTGCGTCAGTCGTTCACGGTACGATCTCTAGGTTATGGGCCCGAATCCCGTCGCTTGCCACCAATGTTAGAAGGCGACCTCAGAGGGGCCCGGAGGGGGCCCTGACTGTCCTGAGACCCACCCTCAAAGTATCGTAGCCGGGCACTGGCGGGAGACTCCGCAGGGGAGGAATCTCGTATCTAGGATCGTACACTCGGCACCACACGACAAAGAGACACCACACCGAGGGTTCTTAGGATTCAAGCTTTATCAAATCGAAGTGGTAGGATCTTTATGATCAGCAAGGCAGATATTTACAAGCAGAGCGTGGGCTCAGAGAGTCTTGGCGGGGGTAGGAGGTAGCGGGATAGTCTTTGGGGGGATATGGATCAAATGCAGGAGCGTACCCGGCGCACAGCTCACAATCCTCGAGCTGGGGGATACGCTTGTCGTCGTGGGGTCCGGCGGGACCAAAGAGAGTCTGGGGGAGCCGCGAGTCACTCAGCAGGCTCAAGCACAAGTTCGGAGGTCTTACGATCTTCAGGGAGCCGCGAGTCACTCAGCAGGGCTCCAGCACAAGTTTGGAGGTCTTACGATCTTCAGGGAGCCGCGAGTCACTCAGCAGGCTCAGGTACCAGTTCGGAGGTCTTACGATCTTCGGGGAGCCGCGAGTCACTCAGCAGGGCTCAAGCACAAGTTTGGAGGTCTTACGATCTTCAGGGAGCCGCGAGTCACTCAGCAGGGCTCAGATGTTCCAAGGCGAATCTGCCGGACAGTCCCAGAGCACCCCTTGTTATAGGTCGACCCCTCTTTGATGTCCGGAGTCTGTGCAGGCAGGGTTCTTGTCACCTGGGGGTCGCTTGTCGAGGTTTCCTGCCATTGTCTTTTGATCCTTTCAGGGCCGGGTCGGGAGGAGTCCCAGACACCCAGCAGGCGTGGAGCCAGCCCTCAGGGAGGCCGGAGGGCCGATCGAAACCCATCGTCCCAGGGGAGTTCAGAGGTGCGATAGAAATGGCTCCTCCCTCTCTCATCCCCTGGAAGCGTGATGTCCTCCAGCCGGAGTGGCGCCTTTAGGCCCGGGTTGTGCTGGGGCCGGGCGGCCATCTTGGTGCATGAAGTGGGCACGCGTGCCCGGGGTGGCCGAAAGGAGAGAGGCCATGGACGGGGATGCCCGGGTCGCCTGTGTGTGTTCTGGTGGGGAGGATCGGCTGGGCCGTGTGCTTGGGGTCCCAGGTACCAGGTTAGGTAGTGCGAGGACAGGAAGAGCCATGCTACGAGGCCGGATCTAACACTCAGTTTAGGCATCGCTTGGTTATTTAAAGTCAATTTTTACAGCTCTGCATTAGGAAGGGGCGTGGCTGGACACCAAAGAATATGGTGGCATCCTGCGATGTGAGCAGACACAGACACTACAATTCCTAGAAAGACGGCGAACCCACACTAATATCTAAGACGCCGTGTACTGGGAAGCCCTGGGGACTATACTAGAATGAGCATTGGCACCAAGGGGGAGTTCCTCAGTGGTGGTCTGCGGAGCAGCCCGGCGTGGTGAAGGAGGGTGCGGGAGTCGGAAAGGGGAGGAGCCGCAGACATCGAATCATCTAATAATGTGCAATCCATCCGCAGAGAAATCCCCACATTTCAGTTCATACTGGTCACATTGTAGCAAAGGTGACGGATGTGGAAATAAGATGGGACAATTAACCTCAGAGGGAAACAGAAATCTGGGCACTTTGCCAGAAACTGTTTGACTTGGAGGATAAAAGTCATAGAGACAATATTCGCATCCTAGGAGTCCCTGAGAAATCAGAATAAGATGATGGGCCCAATTCCCAAAGGTAAACTTAGACCAAACCTCAAATTTTATGACTTTGGGAATTCACAGAGGGCATTTATGACTATTGTCTTTAAGTACGCACTCGGGATGGATCTCCGCCCTGAGTGCAAACATAAAGAAAGAACACAGCTTTGATTCAAGAGGAACACCTGAGGAAAATGCCGTAGGTAATGGGTGGGTTGTTCATTTTATGTAAGTTTCACAGGTAGAACCGATACGCAACAGGCCGCATACCTCAGCCATCTAAAATAGGGGGTAGGTCAGTGCTTAATTTGAGGTGGTGGTTTCTGGTAGTCAGCACCAATACTTAATTGAAAGCACCGGTGCTCGTGACAGTCTGCTAGAAGGTGGCGCTATCTGGCTAATTTAGAGATGACCACAGCGACAGTTAATTATTAAAAATGAAAATTACCTGCCACCCAAGACATTCATATGGCTTTTGGGGCCTGAAATAGTCCGAATTGTTACACTTATAGGAGTGTGATGGTGTGTAGTTGTGTTGGTACTGTCATTGGCAGCGCTGGCAGGGGCAATGGGTGGTGTAAGCTACAGTGGCCTCCTGATAGGAGCCCTGGCACTTATATATATATATTTTTTAACTAAGCACTGGAAGCTACACCCATACATACAAAGTTACTGTACTGGCTACATCATACGTGATCAGATGAGGACGGTAGATATGCATTTGTCAATCTGCAAACAGGAGACACTTATCTTATTGCTGGATCAATATATGCCCCTGTAGGTACTAAATCACACTTCCTCTCTAAGGCGTCCTTTGGTAAAACGGAGGTTGTGATTGGGGGAGATCGGAAGTTATCTCTCTACCCCATGATAGGCAGGTCAGGTGAGCAGCATTCGAAACATGACAAGAACCATTGTTTTTGAGGGACTTCATTTCTGAGTTTGCCCTAGTAGATCACTAGTGGCTGATACACACTAGATAAAGGGACTACAGTTTCACTTCCTGTGTTCAGGGAACACGTACCAGGATTAATGATTTTTTAGGAAAGTCTAATGTTTCACAAGATATGGTGGGCGCCATGGTTGCACCTGGGGAACTTTCCTATCAAGATTTGGTGAAGATCAAATTGCCCCTTGGAGCTTGAATATGTCATTATATAGGGACCCTTCAGATAAACAAATTACTACTCCATCGCGTTTGATGCTTTCTGGAGGGGTTCAAGTACAATCACTGTCCATATTGTGGGAACCGTAGAAGGCGTGCATCAGAGGAGAGATAATGAAAGACTCGACCAAGGCCAAGAAACTGGCAGAAAGTTCGAAATGATGGACAGAAGCCAAGATCTAACAACTCACACCTGTGCCTGCTCTCCCAGTGCAATCACTCTTAGGGAACTGACCATGGCCAAATATGACATTAATGACATTTACTTGGCCCAGGCTGAGAAAGTATTGTGATTCTGGCAGGGATGTGAGGCGAGAAAGCTGGACATTTACTAGCTGCTGATCCTAAACAAAGGGAAGCCAGCAGAACAGCCCCCACCATTGGGAATAAACAGGCGGCATTAATGATAAACCCAAGTTACATCACCCAAGAGTTTCATGGTTTTTATAAACTGCTATAAAGATCCACAGTTACTGGTGCTCAGGCAGAAGAGGACAATAACCGGCCGCACCTGAGCTCTCCGCAGCTCCTACGAAGCCGCGATTGATGGTAGGAAAGAGGGAGATAGCACAAGCGATTGATGACATGGAGGAGGGAGATAGCACAAGTGATTGATGATATGGAAGAGGGAGATAGCGCAAGCAATCGATGACATGGAAGAGGTAGATAGCATAAGTGATTGCTGACATTAAGAAGAGGGACATAGCTCAAGTGATCGATGACATGGAAGAGGGAGATTGTGCAAGCGATTGATGACATGGAAGAGGGAGATAGCACAAGTGCCTGATGACATGGAGGAGGGAGATAGCACAAGCGATTGATGATATGAAAGAGGGAGATAGCGCAAGCAATCGATGACATGGAAGAGGGAGATAGCATAAGTGATTGCTGACATTAAGAAGAGGGACAGAGCCCAAGCGATCGATGACATGGGAGAGGGAGATTGTGCAAGCGATTTATGACATGAAAGAGGGAGATAGCACAAGTGATTGCTGGCATTAAGGGGAGGGACATAGCACAAGCAATTGCTGACATGAAAGAAGGAGATAGCGCAAGTGATCGATGACATGGAAGAGGGAGATTGCACTATTGATCAATGGCTTGAAAGAGGAAGCTAGCGCAAGCGATCGATGACATGTAAGAGGGAGATAGCACAAGTGATCGATGACAAGAACGAGGAAGATAGCACAAGCAATCAATGACATGAAAGAGGGAGATTGTGCAAGAGATTGAGGACATGCAAGAGCACATAGCGTAAGCGATGGATGACATGAAAGAGAGAGATAGTGCAAATCGATTACGAGGGAGAGGGAGATAGTGCAAGAGATCGATGACATGAAAGAGGGAGATAATGCAAGCGATCGATGACTTGAAAGAGGGAGATAGCTCAAGTGATCGATGACATGAAAGGGGGAGGTTGCGCAAGCAATAGATAACATGCAAGAGCAGATAGCGTAATTAATCGATGTCATGAAAAAGGGAGATAGTGCAAGCAATTGATTACAAGGAACAGGGAGATAGCGCAAGCGACCGATGACATGTAAGAGGGAGATAGCAGAAGTGATAGATGACAAGAAGTAGGGAGATAGGGAAAGTGATCAATGACATGAAAGAGGGAGATAGTTAAAGCGATTGATGAAATGAAGGTAGGGAGAGCACTGAGGAAGACAGTTACCCTGTAGAATTCTACAACATCACTAAGCCCATGTCTGTTCCTCTGTTGTGCATGGTCTTTAGTGAAGCACTTGAGACTAGAAGACTGCCCCTGATTGCAATAAAGCCTGAATTACTTTGATTCCCAAACTGAAGAGAGACCTGCTAGATGGCAACATTTCCAGGCGAATCTCCACACTAATCCGGTAGGGTTTGTCCCAGGAATCTCCTCATCCAAACATTCACACCTCCTTTCTAAGGTTGGGCGTAACCACATACTTCAGTGTAGCGTAATAGTATGGAATAACCTGAGAATTCAGTGAGGGGACGGAAAATAACGTGAGAAAAGTAATTTTGCATTTTGCATTTAGTGCTATTTCTTAGCACAAAAATTTCCCTTTGCATCTAAAATGGGTGTGAGAGAGCATTTTGCGCTAGGAGATAGCCCTAAATGCAGCAGAACACAAATAGCAAGTGCTCGTGCTCACTCCCTCAACGGGGAACAGCCATTACAACGCGGTTTTTACCACGTAGTGCAGTTACATCGCATGCGTTACAACGCATGCGATGTTACAACGCTATGCCATTACAACGCACGTCTGTATATCGACTTGCGCTAGATGGCGTGCTAACATTACAAATAGTGTAGTTTACTATCCCAACACCTTCCCTACTGTTAAGTGGACTGGTTTTGGAATAGTAAATTACACTTTTTTAATGTCAGCATGCCATCTAGCGCAAGGCGTTGGAATGGCATAGCGTTGTAACATCGCATGCGTTGTAACGCACGCGATGTAACTGCACGCGTGGTAAAAACCCGTGTTGTAATGTCATACATCCTCACTCAATGTGCTCTTGGGGTAGGATTTTTCCTCAACTTACTCTCAACATTTGGTGCTATTTTCTGGGTGCAAAATGCCCTCTGGCATGCAAAATGTACACGAGGATACATTTGTGCTAAGAATTAGCACTATATGCAGTAGATCACGCATAGCAGGCGTGAGCAGGTGCTCGGAAAATGAACTGTTGCGGTGGTATTTTTCCCCGGCAAATTGCTCATAATCACACAAGCTGGAGTAAACACATCATTATTGGTAATTCCGCATCAAAGAATAATGCACTATTACCAAAATTACTCCAATTACTCTGGTGTAATTGAAATTCCACCCAGGCCTACTCCTGCCCCAAGTATTATGGCAAGTTAAGGACAATCTAGAAGAGAAGTTTCTTCTCTCATTTGATAACAAGAAGGTATTCAATAGCGTGGAGTTGGGATATCTCGTTCTTAGAGTGGCTGGGATGGGTTTTGGAACTTTTGGTCACAACTTTTTAATATGGATTGGGGAATGTCCTGAGAGCCCTTGTAATCTGTTACATGAGGATGAATTACTTCACCCTATTCGCTGTTCCTTCGTGGGAGCGATAAGGTTGTCCCCTGTCCCCCTTCTTGTTTCTTCTAGTGCTTGAACCATTGGCCATAGCCAGGTGACAAGATGGCCAGATAGCAGGAGTGATGACAGTGGCGGGTGAACAGAAGACATTTCTTCATGCAGATGACGTACTGATAACACTGCCATGCCCGAAAACATCATTGGAAGCACTGATGAATCTGATTGATGTTTGTTGGGTTTTCTGGGCTACCTTATCAATTGGTGTAAATGTGAAGCTCTACCAGTGTGGTGGACAGCGACACAGGTTACAGTGGGAAATCTCCCTTTAAATGGGAAGAGAAAAAAACCTAGATTGATGACTGCCAAGTTATATGCCGCTACTAAAATGGGAGGACTGGAATGACCACATATGGAACCCTATTGGCCGCCCATCATCTATCTCATTCAGTGAATATGATTAAAACTTTAATGTGACCCAATGTGTTTTCTCTTGGGACAACACCTTCTGAGGTCAGAGGAGGATTTGGGGATTTGGGGCCTTTATGGGATACTCAAGACCCTAACTCATTTTCGCAGTCCGTCCGTGATGCCTGGCATACAGCTCACATGTTGCTGGGAAGTTTCGGAGTACCTTAATTTTAAAGGCCTTCTCTGGTATAAATCATTGATGAGAATAGGAAGGGAAGAAGTCAGGTGGGAGGAGTGAAAAGGCTGTAAGTAGGGGTCGGCGGAACTTTCGGAATTTCACTCCGTGGAATTCCACCAAGTTACATAAAACTCGTCAAGATTCTGCAGACTTCTGCGAATCAACGGACTTCGGCACGTCACGTTGCTTGCGCCGATATTTTGAACTCTGAGCTTGTTCTTTTCTGTAAACTGAATGTCACAACGCAGTATGTCAAGAGCAGCTGCTTCTTTCTGCTGCTAGAGTAGATTGTCTACTAGAGCAGAAGCTGTCTCAGCGTGAATGGTCACGACCTGCCGTGACTGATCGTATTGAAAAAAGTTGCCAGGAGGTGTTCGAGCGCCCAAAAAGTGAGCTAAGGGATGCAAATTCTCACTCACATTCGCCAACTTAACGTTGCCGAGCCGTGCAAGAAAAAACTCTGCCACACAGATTTGCCCGAATTCCATACTCCAAACAGTATGCAGAGTGAGCAAAACTTCACGAACTCCACCGGCGGAGCGGAATAGTTCACCCACGGCTAGTTGTAAGATACACTGTTTAATGGACTGGTTGCAATTGGGGTGGTTCAAGTTGTTTAGGGACCTTCAATATTGTTTTAATGTCCCACAAACTCAAATTTGGAGATATACTCAACTGACCCAAGCCCTAAAAGATAAATTAGGGAAGGAACCATATGCAAAAATACCATCCCCTGTTCAGCGGTATATGTGTACCTGAAAAGAATATGGCGGAACAATACAAGGACTTTATTCTCTTCTCATCTCCCAGAATCAATCAATCAATCAATCAATCAGTCAATCAATCAGTCAATCAATCAGGGGTTTATAAAGCGAGCTACTCACCTGTGAGTGTCTCAAGGCACGGGGGTGCAACTCCAGGTCAGTCGAAGGGCCAGGTCTTGAGGCTCTTCCTGAAGGTGTGCAGGGTGGGAGAGCGTCTGGTGTTGACTGGGAGTTTGTTTCAGGTCTTTGCTGCGACGTATGAGAAGGCTCTTCCACCTGCTCTGGTTCTGCGGATGCGTGGGGTCTCTACCAGTGCGAGGTCAGCAGAGCGAAGGTTCCTTTTGGGTACGTGGAAGGAGACTGTTGTTGTGGTATTTGGGTCTGATGTTGTGAAGGGTTTTGTAGGTGTGGGTGAGTAGCTTGAAGGTTACTCTCTTCTCAATGGGGAGCCAGTGGAGGTCTCGTAGGTGCAGGGTCATGTGATCATGTCATGGGGTTCCGAGAATGAATCTGGCCGCGGTGTTCTGGATGGTTTGGAGCTTGTGTAGCAGGGTTTTGTTGATTCCGGTGGAGAGGGCGTTACCATGGTCCAGTCTGCTTGTTAGGTTTGCATGGGTGACAGTCTTTCTGCATTTGTGGGGAATCCACTTGAAGGTCTTTCGGAGGATGCAGAGGGAGTTGAAGCAGGTCGAGGCAATGGCGTTGATCTGGTGGGTCATGGTGTGGGAGAAGTCTAGGATGATGCCAAGGTTCCTGGCGTGGTCCGTCGGCGTGGGTGGGTTTCCAAGAGCAGGGGGCCACCAGGAGCTATCCCACGCCATGGGGGAGGGTCCAAGGACAAGGACCTTGGTCTTCTCCGAGTTCAATTTTAGGTAGCTGTTGCTCATCCAGGCTGTGACATCTGTCATTCCTTCTTTAAAGCTGAGTCTGGTGTCTTTGGGGTTCTTCGTGAGAAAGAGGGTGAGCTGAGTGTCGTCGGCGTAAGAAAGTATGCTGAGCCCATGCAGTCTGACAATGGCGGCGAGGGGGGCCATTTAGATGTTTAAAAGCGTGGGGCTGAGTGAGGATCCTTGGGGTACTCCACAGTTGATCTCTGTAGGTTTGGAGAGGAAGGCAGGGAGTCTGATCCTTTGGGTTCTGCCAGAGAGAAAGGAGCGGATCCAGTCGAGGGCAGTTCCTCGTATACCGGCGTCGTGGAGTCTGGCTGCAAGAGTGCGGTGTGAGACGGTGTTGGAGGCCACAGAGGGGTCTATAGGATGAGGGCCGCAATGTGTCCCTGGTCGAGTAGCGTGCGGATGTCATCGGTGGCGGCGAGGAGGGCAGTCTCAGTGCTGTGGTTGCTGCGAAATTAGGACTGGGAGGAGTCGAGGATGGCGTTCTCTTCTATGAAGGTGGTCAGCTCGACGTTGATGAATCTCTTGGTGACTTTGGCTGCACAGGGAAGGAGAGAGATGGGCCAGTAGTTTTTCAGGTCCGTCGGGTCGGCCGGGGGTTTATTCGGAGAAGCTTGACTTCTGCCCGCTTCCAGTCGTGGTGGAATATACCGGATCCGAGGCTGACGTTGATGGTCCGGCCTAGTTCTAAAGCTATGACAGCGGCGGCTCGGTGGTAGATGTGCGGTGGACAGGGGTCCATGGGAACTCCTGAGTTTGTTTTTTTCATGGTCTTGGTGGTGTCTTCAGTGGTAGCAGGTTTCCAGGTGGTGATGATCGGCCGGTTGTCAGTGGTGGAGAGGGTGGTGGTTTAAAGAGTCTGCTCACTGAAGTTGTCATAGAGGGCCTTGATTTTCAGGTGGAAGTAGGAGAAGAGCTTGTTGTAGAGGTCCTGGGATGGAGGGACATCCGTGGCTTCACTGGGGGGTTTGGAGAACTGCTGTATGATGTTGAAGAGTTCTTTTGCGTTACTTACGTTGGAGTGGATTTTGTTCTTGATAAAGGTCCTCTTGGTGGTCCTTACTTTTATTTATTGGGAAAAAAATCAAGGACTTCAAATTACAGGAATACAAACATTCAACGCACTTAAGTTGACCACCTGGCCAATACTTACCCAAACCGCCAATAAAGTCAGCCTAATGTCTGATCTCCGTTATGGATCTTGTAATGGACGACATTTGCCCTTATTCCTGTACTTCCGGGTCGTGTGAAAGCCAATCTCAGAAATACTTCCTGTGAGTTGAGGCTCTGGTGGGAAATGCTGTTACAAGCACAATTTGAGGACAAAGGCTAGGGCATTGTTTGAGGAAGTATTGGGTCAATTCTTGGAAACCTAGAAAAGCTGGAAGGGGACTAGTTCCTTTTGTGGGTTGTACTCTGTTTTATTTTTTATATTTCATATATAGGGACCAGGACATAGGAAGGGTGCAAGACAGGGGTATGGGAGAGGGTTACACAGGGGGGCATCATATTAGGTTTGGACTGCGGATTCTTTCCATTATACCTATCCCTTGTCAATGGATCACTGTCTTTAGCTATGTTGTGGCAAACCATAGAGTCCATCATTTCAGGCTGTCTCTGCTGTATACAAGACGTGGGGACTGCATAATGTCTTACATTGGTGAACCTAGCACATGAGTTGCAGTGTGGTAAGATGCTACTTTGTGTTTCTAGGATGTTGTATTCTATATACATGCATAGTGGTACTGTATGCTAATAAAGAGTTGATATAAAAAAGAGTTCTGCATTCGATACTTATTTATCTTTGGCGGCTGCACTTTTTGTGAATAGTTATTGTTAGAAATTGGAGTATTAGCGGAGGGAGAATAGAACGCACCTCAAATAGTAAATATAATCATTGCCAGGATAAACCACTAACATCAAGAAATACACCTGTGCGTAAGCCTCTAACTTAGAGGCAGTGGTTAGAGTATTTATAGAATACTGAAAAAGTAATAAAGTGAAAACAGAACACAAAAAAATCACAAACCAATTTAGAAAAATAGAGAGTGTCTTAATAAATGACACCACAGCAACAAAAACCCAAGAAGTAAAACCGGAGATATGAATTTTTAAATTTGAACTAAAAATAGCGACAAAAAGCACAAAGCACCAACCGCGGTTTTCTGCTCACACTAGGCTCAATCAAAGCCAAAAGTCAAGGCAAACGACAATGGATACAGGGACCAGGTTCATCCTCATGGAAGGTTTACATTCATACTTAGAAACTTTTATGGAGAAAAAGTGGTCATTGAGAAGTTGCCGAAGGGGAAAGCTGCAAGCTGGATCCGAAGAGGGCGCTCGATGATGGTGAACTTCTAATGAGCGTTATCATGATGAGGTCATCAACGAATGTGGGAAAGCTCCGAGTGTGCAAAGTCCGTGCCCTGGAAACCCTTAGCTTTGATTGGATGATGCTCGTCGTCAGTCCAGAAGTAGACCTCTACTTTCTGATTTTGAAACTCTTCTGGAAATCAGATCTCCTTCAGCAGAGAAAAAACTAGCAAGTTGAGGTTGACCAGCGGTTCGACATCGATGGCTGCAGCTTCGATGGCAGTCCTAGTCTCTGTCACTTTTACATGCAAAAATGTGACAAAATATTCCCAGGTCCCACTTCTTGCAGTTTAGGGAAAGAAGGAGCACACTCTAAAACCAGCCAAGGGTCCAGGACCTGGGGGGCACCACGTGGGGGGTACAGCAAAGGCTCGCAGTTGGGTCCATGGTAGGTCCACTAAGAGCTGGTCAGCTGGGCAGCTGCTGGGAGAGAGGCCTCTGAACGTTTGGGTCCCTGTAGCTCAAACAGGGGGTCTGCCAACTGACCCATAGAGTCTCTTCTGGGGCGCTGGCTTCAAGGCAAGCAGGTCCAGTCTTCCTTCAGGTTCTTCAGACAGAAAAGCAGTCCTGATTCCTCACAGGTCCAAGAGTGTTCTGAGGAGAGGTCAGTGAGTCCTCTTTTTTGCCCAGTGCCAGCCTCTGGTGGAGGGCAAGGCTGTGACCACCCACTAAAAGGAGTCTGGTCAGTTCTTCCCCTCCCACTGGGTTTAGTGGCAGACTGACTAGAGAGCCAACACTGAGGCAGGCCTAGGTGTGTGCATTATCTGCTGGTGACAATGTAGGCATCCTTTAAAGCTGGAAAGATGCTGGGCATAGCCCCCAGGA
The DNA here is from genome assembly GCF_964204655.1 of Triturus cristatus. Lineage (NCBI taxonomy): Eukaryota > Metazoa > Chordata > Amphibia > Caudata > Salamandridae > Triturus > Triturus cristatus. The sequence continues at coordinate 116,134,775 of NC_140579.1, read as the reverse complement.
CATTATGTCAAGGGAGAAGTCCACCTCCACATACACAGAGCCCTTTGTCCTACAGGTGACAGCTGCACACAATCAGGAAAGCCTTTTGGGTTTAGGCAGGAAAATGGCAACTTTCGAAAAGTGTAATTTTCAAAATAGTAATATAGCAATGGTTGGCAGTCACCGAAAGACCAGAATCACAGAATGTTGAGCTGATGCTGAGTCTCTTTGACCCCCCATGGTGAGATTATTGTCCTGCCCTTCCTAACTCAAATAAGTGCGATGACGTGGCCTGCGCTGGTTGCATCACAGCGCTTTTCTCAGTGACTTTCAGCCATGCTGCACAGCAGATGTGTGCCTAGAAAGCATGTCTGAAAGACCTTCACATTGACAGGGCCAATTGCACGGGCATTTGCGAGATTCATTGGCTTGGAAGTGATAGTGAGAAACAGCCTAGGAGATTTGAAGTGAAGCGAGGATGTGGCGTAACGTCCAGAGCTGTGGACAGATGAATTGGGGAGCCAGGTTCGAATCTCGGGGGTCGGTTGAACACTACCCCGCCTACAACAATGAATGTGTCATTGTGTAATGTAACTGTTGAGCAGTTAAAGCGCTCCAATACCATCGGCTGGTGTTAGCACTATGGCAAGACGAACGACGGAGTGAGCACGCCAATACCATTGCATCGTGGAAAATAAAAATAAACAGGTGCTGTTAGTGTTTTAACAACTTTTACGAAATGCAATTATATTCACATGCATGCTTTTTTGTGGTATGTGTACAAAGGAGACAGCCTGAAAACACAAGTACTCATATGGAGTGCTTGAAACAAAGAACAAAATAGCACAGCATACCGGGAGAAGTGTAAGGAAACAGGTACTTGGTCCATGTGCTATGGGAGGGTCAAACAAAAGAAGAGGGTATGACACCTGCATAACATGACGAATGGCATCAAAGACAATGAGAGCGAAGCTGACGTCTACCAATGGCAGGAGGTGGGCGGCCTCTAAGACCACAGATAGAACACAACACATCTCTTTGAGGCAGTGCATGCATTGTCTAGCCGAGACCTAAAAAGGAATGGTCGATGGGACTTTTGATACACTTCCAGTTCGGCTCCTCCAGTGGGGCAAATATTCAAAGGAAGGGAGGAGGCCTGAAGCTTGGTGATGTAGGCTATCAACCATGGGTCTATTGGTCCCAGTGGAAAGTGGGGCTTAGCCAATGCTTAATGTGTAGTAATGTGAGTGCCAGGGCCTGAGGTATTCCTCAAGGGGCCACCGTGGTTGGCACTACCCGCTGTCCCTGTCAGCACTGTTAAACTAAGCATTACAAAATACAAGTGTGATGTTTTGGAAAATTTCATGTCACCTCAAGCTCAAAGTATTGCCTGGACCAGCTTTAATTTCTGGAAGTACGTTCAACACTTTAGTGATGAGCACTGTGCAAACATAGGCAGACAGCGCCATCTGGTGGCATGCAGCTTTATATACCTTGTGCAGTTTAGGAACAAGTGCCCTTGCCAAGCACCAGCAACTATTCCCATGGGAAAATGGGCATAAACTGAAGGCATGGGGTCAAATGTCCAAGGTCATTGCATGAAGAGTTGTACTATGGCCCAATGGAAATATAATATGAAATACACATCAGGTACCACGTTAAAGCTACTGCATGATCATGTGACCACCATTCTAAGACACCTACATGCCTTGTCACAGCTTCAGGACTGTCTAGATCCAACACCAAGATTGCAACAACATGACCAGCACACAACAGTGACTCTTGCACACGACACCCAACTTTCACAGGCGGCCAATGCTCTGCCTGATCAGGTCACAGGACTGGTCCTGAGCATTCCTTGCAGTTTCCTTTGCCAGAGTGGAGACAGGTCAAACTCTACACAGAGGCGACCCTTCCCAAGACCTTTCTCTTTAGCTCTGTTGTAGGGTCGATGGTCCCAGGCGCAGGTGCCGTCTTTGTGCTGGTGTAGGTCTCTGGAGCAGACGCAGGCGTACTTCAAATGAACAGGCAGACACCATGGGTTTTGTTTCAAAGCCGCTTTTATTACATGCACTACGTCACTAGGACAAAATCAATCTCACCTCATAACACCGAGTATTCACTGCTGAGCCGCACTATTTCCAACAATTGTAAAGAAAAACGTAAGATTCCTACATAGGAATTATTGGACGGCAGCCTCACCTGGATCCCGCCCTCTGGGGCGTGGTTTGAGATGCTCAGAGTCTAGATACGAGGGGCCATATGTAGGTAGCATCACATTTACCGATTCATAAATACCGAATTTTACCGATTCGGTATTTATTAATCGGTAAATGTGATGTAGGTAATCATTCGGTAAATTTTACCGAATCGGAAAAATTCGGTAAATATGAATCGGTATTTACCGATTCGGTAATGAGGCATACCTTCCCATTGATTCCTATGGGCCTGGAGGCCCATAGGAATCAATGAGAAGGTATGCCTCATTACCGAATCGGTAAATACCGATTCGGTAATGGGGGGAGCATATTCAAGGGTGGCAGGGTGTCACATTGACACCCTGTTGCACCCCTTAATCTTGCATGTGTGCACATGTGACGCACATACATGCCCTAAGGGCATGTATGTCTGCCACATGGCACTCTTAAATCTGCAAAAAATTACTTTTTGCAAGGTATTCGTTATTTATCACCAACCTTTATTTGGTGGTAAATAACGAATTTCTAATACTAATTTTCACTCTTCAGAGTGCTTCCTACATCTGTTTTCAGGACTCGGTATTTACCGAATCGGTATTTTACCGATTTCTTAATTTTCGATTTGGTAAATACCGAATCCAGAAATCAGCCCCCTACATCGCAAATGCCTAAATACCGGTCGGTAACGGGATATTTACCGAATTTCGGCCGTTACCGACCAGTATTTGGCTTCCTACATGAGGCCCCAAGTGACCGGAGAGGAAGCTGCCTCTGGACGGTTAATACATTCTGATGAAGTGTTCTTTAAAGAGGCGAGCCTTCAACTCTTTCCTAAGTTGGAGCAGCAAAGGGGTGGTCCTGATGGATACGGGGATGTTGTTTGAGATCCTGGGTGCACAGATACTGGAGCGGTCCTGATGGATACGGGGATGTTGTTTGAGATCCTGGGTGCACAGATACTGGAGCGGTCCTGATGGATACGGGGATGCTGTTCCAGATCCTGGGTGCGCAGATGCTGCAGTGGTCCTGATGGATACGGGGATGTTGTTTGAGATCCTGGGTGCACAGATACTGGAGCGGTCCTGATGGATAGGGGGATGTTGTTCCAGATCCTGGGTGCACAGATACTGGAGCGGTCCTGATGAATACGGGGATGTTGTTTGAGATCCTGGGTGCACAGATACTGGAGCGGTCCTGATGGATACGGGGATGCTGTTCCAGATCCTGGGTGCGCAGATGCTGCAGTGGTACTGATGGATTCGGGGATGTTGTTTGAGATCCTGGGTGCACAGATACTGGAGCGGTCCTGATGGATACGGGGATGCTGTTCCAGATCCTGGGTGCGCAGATGCTGCAGTGGTCCTGATGGATACGGGGATGTTGTTTGAGATCCTGGGTGCAGAAATACTGGAGCGGTCCTGATGGATACGGGGATGTTGTTTGAGATCCTGGGTGCACAGATACTGGAGCGGTCCTGATGAATACGGGGATGTTGTTTGAGATCCTGGGTGCACAGATAGTGGAGCGGTCCTGATGGATACGGGGATGTTGTTTGAGATCAAGTGTGCACAGATAGTGGAGCGGTCCTGATGAATACAGGGATGTTGTTCCTGATCCTGGGTGCACAGATACTGGAGCGGTCCTGATGGATACAGGGATGTTGTTCCTGATCCTGGGTGCACAGATACTGGAGCGGTCCTGATGAATACAGGGATGTTGTTCCTGATCCTGGGTGCACAGATACTGGAGCGGTCCTGATGAATACAGGGATGTTGTTCCTGATCCTGGGTGCACAGATACTGGGGCAGTCCTGATGGATACTGGGTGTTGTTCCAGATCGTGGGTGCACAGATACTGGGGCAGTCCTGATGGATACAGGGATGTTGTTCCAGATCCTGTGTACATGGATACTGCAGGGGTCCTGATGGATACGGGAATGTTGTTTGAGATCCTGGGCGCACAGATACTGGGGTGATATATACAGCGATGTTGTTCTAGATCCTGGGTGCAGACCCTGAAAAGGGCTGCTGCTTATTTACTTTTTCTTCCTTACACTTCTTTGTCTACAGTTTGATCGTGTGCTTGCTGTGAGTGATCCACGAACCACCAGAGATTGGGAGCTTGTTAGCAAGATAAGCCGAGGTGCTGGTGGTGATGGCTTTGTAAATGATGCAGCTGGTTTGGGAGATGGTTTGGGCTAGCAAGGATTTCCAATGGATTTCCATCAGGAAGGGGGTGATATGATCATATTTCTCCGTGCCCTGGATGAGAAGTGCTACCCAGTGTAGGATGCTCTTAGAGGTGCCAGTGTGGAGTCTGAAAAGCCATGACGCAGGGCATTACCACCTTACAGATGTGAAAGCAGGAGAGCTTGAACAGCTGTTATGAAGTGGTTTTTGGAAGAAAAGATTTGAGTTTCTTGAGACGAGAGAGCCGGTACCAGGTCGTCTTTAGTTTCTAGGGTGAATCCAAGTGGCTTGACATTTGACCATAGTTGGGGTTCGAAGCAATCATGGCTCATGCCATTGAGCCAGGTTTGGACTGTATCGTTTTTGTGGTTCTTGCAAATAACAGGAATTCTGTCTCGAGCTCCAGGTAGGCGCTGGCCGTGCAGGTCTGGGAGAAGGCGCAGGCAGTGTTTGAGGCTTTGGAGGAAACTTTCAAGGAGAGTTGTGTTTCGTTAGCACATTGGTGGATCTTGGTGCTGTTACAGGTGAGTAGAGCACCAAGTGACTCCAAGTAAAGGTTGGAGGTGAAAGGAGACAGTATGGAACCCTGGGGAACTCCACCGGTGACAGGGATCTTTTTTATGACCTGAAGGTGCCCGCGTGAACAAATATTTGTAAGTATGAAAGATAGGAGGAGAACCAGAGAAGGGCATTGCCGATGAATGTCATTTGAGACTGGGGCGAGGCTCCTCCGCGAAAGCAGAGGAGCCTCGCCCCATGAGAAAAATAAAATGATAATAACACCATGTTATTACCATTTTATTTTTCCAAACTTGCTCTGTTTAGGTGTGGGCTGGGAGGGGGCTGCCCACAAAGCAGTGGGGGGAGTTGTGGGCACTTTCTAAGTGTGCACGATTGTTTGGCTGGCTGTCTTGGCCGGTCAAACAGTCATGCGCACTTAGCATGTTCTCTACCTCGATGTATTGCACAGCCTGGGTGGAAAACAAGTACAGGCTCCCAGTCCCTGTCTGAGGGCCAGATCACGGTGCTCAGACCAATCATGATGATGCTATCATGCTGGTGACAGCAACTTCGTGATTGGCTTAGGGGAGTCTGCGAGCCTGTGTACTTCCTGTTTCCTGCATCCAACAGAGGAAAGGCAGTGGCTGGCAGGTAAGTTGAGTTTTATTTTTTATTTTTTTTTTAACCCCCCCCCCCCCCCCCCGCCCACCACTACAGCCCTATAGCAGCCGCTACTGCTCTAGGGTGCACATGAGGAAGGAAAGACTGACTGTGTTGAAGGCAGCTGAGAGGTCCAACAATGTCAGGAGGTGGTGGTAATCTTCATCTGTGGCCAAGGGGGCATCGTCCATGATGTGTAAGGTAGCCGTCTCTGTGCTGCAGCGTTTTCAGAAGCCATAGGGGTGTTCGCACAGGAGATGGTTAGCACTGATGTGGTCTTGGACTTGAACATAGACTGCTCTTCCAATGACTTTGCCTGTGGACAATAGGTGAGCGATGGGCCGGTAGTTGAAGCAACTGCGGTGAGTCTGCAGCCAGTGATTCACTCCATCGACTCGGACTTAAATAGGATCTCAGTTCCTATCTTCCTCTTTCCTGAAAATGCCCTGGCTTTAGCCATGACCTGTCTGAACTATCCATACAGCTTTTACATGGAGCTCCCCAAAGACGGCCATAGAAATATATGTTTTATTTACAGTTTAACCTCGCTAACTTTGGGGACCTCAATCCGTGCTGAAATTGAGGTGATTGAGATCCGCATAGTAGGAAGGCGGGTTTGAGTGGGTGGGTGGGTGGTGGGTGTGTCCTGCATGGGATTAGTTGATTGACATGTGTGAGAGCCAGTTGTTTACTATGAGGGGGTTTGTGATCTCGACACTGTGACTATATGTGCTGATGGCTTATAAGTCACAAGTGTCATCAGACAGCAGTTATTACATGTTGTCCAATGTGTATTTCATTTTTCATTTCCAGAAGCTCCTACCACAGCTCCAACCACATCTCCTACCACATCTACAACCACTGCTCCAACCACAGCTCCAACCATTGTACCGACCACAGCTCCAACCACTGCACCGACATGTTCCTGCACCTGTAAGCACATGACAGCCACAGGCTGCGGAAACTGGGACTGCTCCCGCTGCAAAGGTGAGAACAGCCAGATTTCACGTAGACAAATTTCAGACCCTTTTCTGGCAGAAAAAGGTACAAATGTGTTGCCTTTTAGGCAGGTTCTTCTCTTCAAAACTACATTTCCAGATACAAAATTGAGTGTCTTTTCATAGACCTGCAACAAATGCACCAGAAAAGATGATACCTGCAGTTTTCTGTTCAATCCTGAAAACCATCCTCTAAGTCTGGGCCCTAAACCCAAAACATATTTAAGCTGCTCTTCGAATGATGGCTCATATTGAATTTTGGAGTTTGATAGCTTTTTGTATTTCTGTTTTTCCAGTGGGCACTTCCTGCTGTGGCTGTTATTTCTCTAGCCCTGTAGAGGTGTTTTACTGTGGTAAAGCTTTTCCTGACATTGCTGTCAGTAACTTTGTCTTATGCATTGGAGTGATTGGCGTTCTAGTACAATATTGAGAATTAATGTAGTCTAGGCAAACTATTCTAACAGAATGGTGACAACAATATCATGGGGATAAGTATATACTGGTAATTATGGCTCTATGTACATTCTTAGCTTCACATCTATTTATCTTGATGATATGTATATCATCAAGGTACAAAGTTGTGAAGTTTACAATCGTAGATCTATACTTACCTAAATAGCTGTACCTTCATGATATTGTATTAGTCAATAATCAATATTCTGGATACCTTATTTTTGCATCGCTCATTATTGTGACTTACAACAGGGTGGTCGCTGCTAGTAATCCTTCAAGGTGCGGTCTCCATTAGGATTATCACTGATGATGTCACTACTGCAACAATCCTCAAGGTCATCAGGACTTTGGCACTATTTTCTTCGAACAAAAGTAGCTCTTGTTATAGAAAGGTTTGGGGAGCCCTGTCTTAGTGAGATTGGGGGGACACCCTGCAATCTTTTGCTGCAGGGAATGTTCTTCATGGGCTTGTTGGAGCTCCTCAATGGGCATATGTACAACAGAATGAAGTAGCGTGGCGTTGAGCAAACATTGCTAACGCCACGCTTCTCCATTCTGAAAATGCAGGAATGCGCCGTATTCACAAGAATGCGTCGCACCCCTGTGTTTCTCCTAGCGCTGGCGCTGAGTTCAGCAGCGTAGCACCAACACAGGCTCACTTGCACCATAGTGAAAGGGTGTCTGTGTTGTGGGAAATGATTGTTTATGTACAGGAAGGTCCCCCTTCCTACACATAAACAATCATTCTTGGCGTTTTGAAACTTCTATGTGTGCTGCTTAGTGTAGCGCACATGGAAGTTGCAAAACGCCAAGGAGACATAAAGCATTTCTCCTTGTTTCTCCTGTTTAAGACAAGGATTTCCATTGGGCTTAGTTTTGGCGCTACCTCCTATTTATGCTGCCCTTATAAATAGGGGGCAGCGTCAAAATGAATGGGTGTTGCAGTGGAACACCCACCGCAACACCCATTGCCCTCCCCTTTAACGCTAACTACAGCGTGAAAATGGGTCTTATTTACAAGGCAGCATTAAACCACGTAAAGTGACTTAACGCTGCCTTGTAAATAAGGCAAGGCCCCATTGTGACATTGTGGTGGCGATAGGGGCTTGTAAATATGCCCAAGTCTCTTAACAGAGATCAAAATGCAGACACATTTTGGTGGCGTACTATGTTATGTTTGTTGGTGTACCATGTTATGGTTACGGTGTACCATGTTATGTTTTTTGGTGTACTATGTTATGTTTCTTGGTGTACCATGTTATGTATGGTGGTTTAACATGTTATGTTTGCGAGTGTACCATGTTATGTTTGGTGGTGTACCATGTTATGTTTGGTGGCGTGCCATGTATGTTTATTGGCGTACCATGTTATTTTTGGTGGTGTACCATGTTTTGTTTGGTGGTGTACCATGCTATGTTTGTTGGTGTACCATGTTATGTTTGGTGGCGTACCATGTTATGTTTGTTGGCGTACTATGTTATGTTTGTTGTCATTTAAATATATTATTTTTAGATTTATATAGCACAGCTTATCACCTGTGAGGGTATCCAGGTGCTGTCCATCGGCACGTCGAGTGATTTGCCTAGAATCACAGGCGGTTGAGCTGCCGCCTAGAATCGAACCCCAGCACCCGGGTCAGCAGCTCTGGCAGCTGAGCCTCATCCTCTCTATTTTACCATGTTATGTTCAGTGGTGTACCATGTTATGCTTGGTGGTTTTGCCATGTTATGTTTATTGGTGTACCATGTTACGCTTGGTGGTTTTGCCATGTTATGTTTATTGGTGTACCATGTTATGGTTACGCAGAGACATTTTTTGTGGTTTAGCATGTTATGCTTGTTGGTGTACCATGTTATGTTTGTTGGTGCTCCATGTTTTGTTTGGTGGTGTACCATGTTATGTTTGGTGGTGTACCATGTTATGTTTGTTGGTGTACCATGTTTTGTTTGGTGGTGTACCATGTTATGTTTGTTGGTGTACCATGTTATGTTTGGTGGTGTACCATGTTATGTTTGTTGGCATACCATATTATGTTTGCTGGTGTACCATGTTATGCTTGGCGGTGTATCATGTTATGTTTGTTGGTGTACCATCTTTTGTTTGTTGGTGTACCATCTTATGTTTATTGGTGTACCATGTTTTTTATTGGTTTACCATGTTATGTTTATTGGTGTACCATGTTATGTTTGTTGTTGTACCATGTTATGTTATGCAGAGACATGTTTTGTGGTTTAGCATGTTATGCCTGTTGGTGTACCATGTTATGTTTGTTGGTGGACCATGTTTTGTTTGGTGGTGTACCATGTTATGTTTGGTGGTGTACCATGTTATGTTTGTTGGTGTACCATGTTTTGTGTGGTGGTGTACCATGTTATGTTTGTTGGTGTACCATGTTATGTTTGGTGGTGTACCATTTTATGTTTGTTGGCGTACCATATTATGTTTGCTGGTGTACCATGTTATGCTTGGCGGTGTATCATGTTATGTTTGTTGGTGTACCATGTTATGTTTGTTGGTGTACCATGTTATGTTTATTGGTGTACCATGTTATGCTTGGTGCTGAACCATATTATGTTTTCTGGTGTACCATGTTATGTTTGGTGGTGCACCATGTTTTGTTTGTTGGTGTACCACGTTATGTTTGTTGGTGTACCATGTTCTGTTTGGTGGTGTAGCATGTTATGTTTATTGGTGTACCATGTTTTGTTTATTGGTGTACCACGTTAAGTTTGTTGATGTACCATGTTTTGTTTGTTGGTGTACCCTATTATGTTTTTGCTGGTGTACCATTTTATGTTTGTTGGTGTACCATGTTATGTTTATTGGTGTACCATGTTTTGTTTATAGGTGTACCATGTTATGCTTGGTGCTGAACCATGTTATGTTTGCTGATGTACCATATTATGTTTGGTCGTGTACCATGTTATGTTTGTTGCTGTACCATGTTATGCTTGGTGGTGTACCATGTTATGGTTACGCAGAGACATTTTTGGTGGTGTAGCATGTTATGTTTGTTGGTTTACCATGCTTCGTTTGTTGGTGTACCACGTTATGTTTGTTGGTGTACCATGTTTTGTTTGTTGGTGTACCATGTTTTGTTTGTTGGTGTACCACATTATGTTTGGTGGTGTACCATGTTATGTTTGATGGTGTACCAAGTTATGTTTGTTGGTGTACCATGTTATGTTTATTGATGTACCATGTTATGCTTGGTGCTCAACCATGTTAGGTTTGCTGGTGTACCATGTTATGTTTGGTTGTGTACCATGTTATGTTTGGTGGTGTACCATGTTATGTTTGGTAGTGTACCATGTTATGCTTGGTGGTGTACCATGTTATGTTTGTTGGGGTACCATGTTATGTTTGTTGGTGTACCATGTTATGTTTAGTGGTGTACAATGTTATGGTTATGCAGAGACATTTTTAGTGGTGTAGCATGTTATGTTTGTTGGTGTAGCATGTTATGCTTACGCAGATACATTTTTGGTGGTGTGGCACTTTGTGTTTGTTGGTGTACCATGTTATGTTTATTGGTGTACAATGTTATGTTTATTGGTTTACCATGTTATACTTGGTGCTGAACTATGTTATGTTTGTTGGTGTACCATGTTATGTTTAGGGGTGTACAATGTTCTGGTTTCGAAGAGACATTTTTAGTGGTGTAGCATGTTATGTTTGTTGGTGTAGCATGTTATGCTTACGCAGACACATTTCTGGTGGTGTAGCACTTTATGTTTGTTGGTGTACCATGTTATAATTGTTGGTGTACCATGTTATGTGTGTTGGTGTACCATTTTATGGTTACGCAGAGGCATTTTAGGTGGTGTAGCACATTATGTTTGTTGTTGTACCATGTTTTATTTGTTAGTGTACAATGTTATATTTAGCTGCAGCCTAATATCTCAACAGCTTGGTAAACAAACTGTTCAAACTCTCTCTGGATTCAAGCTAGCATGGCTGAAGAGGGGTGATGCCACGAAACTGTTCCAGGACGCTTGTTTCCGCTCCAGGTAGCACCTGGCCTAGCAGTTCGGGCTGGACTGTTCACATGAGCAGTATGGTCAAGGCTGAATTGCAGATGGCTGGGTTAAAACTGGAATGGCATAGTGGGCTTAAAAACAACGATGGATTTAATCCAGATCTCTTGACTGTGGGTTAGTGTTTGACATTGTTCAGCATTCTGTCCATCAATTATTCTTTTTGTGTGCTGTTACTGGGGCTGTGGCTAGGTTTACAGACATTAGAGAGTTGAGTGTGAGAGTCTGGACAGCTTGCCGACCATGCTGTGGTTGTATTGGGCTGTGTCTCGGTGTACTGATGTCAGATAGTGGTGTGAATGTTCTCTGCACATTTAACTTTTTCGCTGATGTGAATTTCGTTTTGCTTTGACAGCACCAGGGAAGTGTCCTTGCTCCTGTAAGAAGATTACCCCCACAGGCTGCAGTGAGTGGGACTGCTCCAATTGCACAGGTGAGACAGCTGACCCTTTACTCAGACACACCCCGCACTCCTGCAGTGCGACTCTCCCAGGGCTTGTTCTAGACATCTCAGAGCCCAACCCATGACCAGTGGCTACCCAAAGGCCTGACCTGAGCTGTGTTTTCTGGTTCTAGGAGTGATTTACGGTGGTTATACCCCCCTGGAGACCTGCTCCTGCACCTGTAAGAAGAGCGCCTACAATGCCTGCCTCGAGTGGGACTGCTCCCGCTGCACAGGTGAGACTGACACCCTTCACCCATAGCATCCCACAGCCTGTCCCTGCAGGAAGGGTCTGGCACGACCATGTTTGGTCCTTTTAAACCTCTATGTCCAATCACCAGCTCCTGTGTGTCCGCTTCCTCGCCTGGTGTAGTGGAAGATGCTGCGATTGACTAAGCGTCTGGATTCGGTGGGGGCACGAAAGCCACTTTTCAATGTTTTAAACCAATTAAGACATTATACAGCGAACGTAAGGAAGTAGCGCAAGTCAGGCCATGAGGTGCCCACAGCATCTCAGTGTTATCTTATGTTATGTTATGTTAATTGATTTATAAAGCGCAACGGTTACCCTGAGGTGTCCTGGCGCTGTTACCAAATCCTACTAGCTAAATTACCAAGGAGTCGGACTATGGAATGAGCAGGTTTAGTGGACAAATATCCAGGTTTTTAATGCCCTTCTAAAGGACAGCAAATATGGCAGATTTCGGAGCCGAGCCGGAAGATCATTCCAGGCCTTGGCTGCCCCAATGACAAATCTTCGGCCTCCCCAGGAGAGCCTTTTTATCTTGGGGATAGATGCCATTTTCGCACCCAATGAACGCAGATTTCTAGTAGGTATATACCACTTTAAATGCTTTTGCAGATAGTCAGGCCCGGTCCCATGAAGAGCCTTAAAAACAGTACTCAATGTTTTGAAAAGTATCCTCTTCCTGGCTGGAAGCCAGTGTAGCTTCTGAATTTCTTTGGAAATTGGTGCAAATTTCGAGATCCTGGTCAACAGTCTGGCAGCTGCGTTTTGTAGCCTTTGTAGTTTGTTCAGAAAACGTTCCTGAATGTTTAAATAAAGACTGTTGCAGTAGTCAAGCTTCAACATCACCAAGGCAGAGACCACTGTTTTCTGACTTCCTACCGGCAGGAAAGGCAGAATTGTTTTCACAGTCCGCAAAACAAACGTCGTAGAGGAAGAGACTGAGTTAATTTGGGCCCCCAAATTCAGCTTGTCATCCACAATTACTCCCAAATTTTTAACTTTTGAACTGGGACCGAGAGGTTCCCCATACTAGCAGACCACCATTTTGCATTCCAAAAGTTTGGGGCATTTCCAAACATTATGACCTCAGTTTTGTCAGAGTTCAGCTTTAGGCAGTTTTCCGCCATCCAGTGACTCACTGCCATCATGCAGTCATGAAATCTGTTTTCCATGCCACCCTCCTGTCCTGGCTGCAAGGATACCACAATTTGGGTTTCATCTGCGTAGGATGTTAAATCAAAACCCAAGGTCTTAATAATGGGGGCCAGTGAAGACACGTAAATATTAAACAGGGTCAGGCTCAGGGAAGAACCCTGACGGACTCCGCAAGGAAAGATAAATGGTCTTGAACAGAATTCACCCATGGAAACCACCTGAGATCTATCAGCAAGGAAGGATTTTATAAGATTCCAGGCCTTGCCCTGAAGTCCGCATGCCCTTAGCCGATCCAACAAACGCTGATGGTGGACCGTGTCAAAAGCAGCGGATAGATCTAATAATATCAAGGCTGCCCTTCCTCCCGAATCTACAGCTCTTCTGAGCATCCGTGCCAATTCTGTGCTGTGGCCACTTCGGAAACCATACTGCGTTTCATCCAACGTCTGAGATCTGAGAAGACAGGCCCCTAGTTGTGTATTAAGGGCCTTTTCAACCATTTTGGCTGGTAACGGGAGCCTAGATATTGGGCGAAAGTTAGAGGGTTCCATTGAGTCTAAGTTGGTTTTTTTTAAAGAGGGGTAAGATTGATGCCTTTTTCCAGAGCCTGGGAAAACATCCGGTCTCAATCATAGAATTAAACACTGGAGTAAGAGCCAGTGTGACCAATACAGCATCCCAGAGTCCTGAAAAAGCTTAATGAAGACACCTAGGAGCCTGTTTCCATGGCCTTTGTGCTGCCGGTGCATCCCTTTATGTGAAGCACCGGCGACGCAGTGTGCCGGCCCATATTTACAAGGCAATGCAAAGCCTCCCTGCGTGGCTTTTTGTGTCCTTGCAAATACGGCCACTTCTCATGCATCACTTTGCGTGAAAGGGGCATGCCGTGGGTGTTGCTGTGGGTGTTCCTATACAACACCTATGGATTCTGCTGCACTTCCTGACTTGGGTACCTGGGAAGGCGTCAGAATCCTGTGTCTCCCAGGGGAGGCATAAGGGAGTGCCTTCTCCTTATTTTTTCCTCTTTCAATGCATGATGCATTCTGCAGCATGCATGAAAAGAGGAAAACGCCATCAATGATTGTTTTTGTGAAGGAAGGCTTGACTTCCTGCGCAAAAACAATCATCCCCACAATGCAGACACACTTGCACCATGGTGCAACCATGCCTGCATTGGCGCATGGCAGCCAATTGTGCGCCAGCGCAGGGGGGAGCACAGGGGTGCATCATACTGTTGTAACTACAACGCATCCCTGTGCTTTTAAGAAGACACAGCTCCGGCAGCATAAGTGCTTGCGTTACCGTGCAATGTCACTTTGTTGTAAATGACGCCCCTAGTGAGGGAAGGGTGAGCATCCCCTGATCTGATGGCTCAGCTTGGCCCAAAAGAATCCTCTAGAAGTAAAAGTTAAAATGTAAAATTACATTTTGTCACAGGTTTGGAGGGCCTGAGGCCGGGTTCAAGAATCCCAGTACAGCTCCAGATTCTGACAACAGCCGTGAACCCCTGTTCTACCTTCTGCAGATTTTATGAACGCCAGAACAGGGCAGGCCCCTTGGCAACACCTCTGCATAGGGCAAGAGGATGAGCAGAATATAGATGTAATACATGATCAAAAACTCCAGAAACTTAGTGGAAAAACAAAGTTAAAGTGAAGTTATGTTTAAAATAACATCGAATAGTTACTTCAAAAACAGTCAAATTGCAGTTATAGTTATGGATTAAAACACAAAAACGTTGTAACTTTGAAAGTCATGGTTGCCTCGGCAATCCATAATTCATGTGACAGTCATGCAAACCATACCTGTACTGAACTTTATAAGTTGTGATTGCCTCTGCAAACCATCACTCATGTGACAGTCATGCAAACCATACCTTTTCGGAACTTTGTAAGTTATGGTGAGTTCGGAAATCCATAACTCATGTAGCAGCCATACAAACCATAACTCTACTGAAGTTTGTAAGTTATGGTTAGCTCGGCAATCCATAGCTAATGTCGCAGTCATGCAAACCATATCTCTACTGAACTTTGTGAGTTATGGTTACTTCAGCCATCCATAACTCATGTAACAGCCATGCAAACCATAACTCTACTGAAGTTTGTAAGTTATGGTTAGCTCGGCAATCCATAACTCATGTAACTGCTATGCAAACCATAACTCTACTAAACTTTGTAAGTTATGGTTAGCTCGGCAATCAATAACTCATGTGAAAACCATGCAAACCATAACTCTACTGAACTTTGTAAGTTAAGGCTAGCTCGGCAATCCATAACTCATGTAACATTCATGCGAACCATACCTCTACTGAACTATGTAAGTTATGGTTAGCTCAGCAATCCATAACTCACGTAACAGCCATGCAAACCATAACTCTTCTGATCTTTGTAAGGTATGGTTAGCTCGGCAGTCCATAACTCATGTGACAGCCATGCAAACCATACCTCGTAGACCAAGTGCCATGCTTATGAGTTCATAATCTTTATTCCTCTAAGTAACAACACATAAGAGACAACATAATTAAGCACCGTAGCAGTTCCATAAGCATCCATAATACGGTCTAGTCCAGATAGAGTGTAATTTCATCCGTAAGATTACTTAGAAGATTGGCAACTGCACCTGTCCCACAGGTGATGGGTGAGGAATAGAAAACAACAGCAGGGTTTGCTAAAGTGCCTTGGTGTGGTTGTTTACACTGATTAGAATCTGAGTTTCCATCACACTCCATCATTCATGTGCCATTTGTACATCTGGCAATATATTGAAAAATATTTGTACATTTTTAAAGGAAGTTGTTAAGTCCACTCCGAGGGATTTCTCATCCTTTGACACAACCTCCTTCGCTTTCTCCTGGACTCCAGTGCAGTTAAAGTTCCCAAACACCACATAATCTGTGATCACAGATGCATTCATAACTCATCACTGTGGTGCCTGCTGTGTGATACCGAACTATCTAAAAAATATGTATTGATTGGAAGAAAATAGACCCCGCCTGCGGGCTGGCAATAAACGTGCATCTGAATAAAAACAGTGTTAGCAGAAGATGCAGAAAATAGCGTCAGTCAGGCTTAGTTTAAGCGAGCCTGCGACTATCTTTAATCATACATCATATACACAAGAATAAGACACTTTAAAGGGGGCTCTTCAGTGCTTAATTTGTAAAATATTAAGTGCTGGGGCTCTGACCAAGAGGCCACTGCAGCTTGCACCACCCACCACCCTTGTCATCGCTGCCAAAACAGCTACTAACCATCTCTCTCGCATGTAAATGGGACAGTTCAGATTATTCCAGGTCCCCAAAGCTAAAGGAATGGCTGGGGAGGAAGATATTAGCATATTTTAAAATGTATATTGTTTTCCTAAACAACTGTTATACTGCTCATCTCTAAATTACATGAGTAGCGCCACCTTGTGGCAGACTGCCCTAAGTGTGGTGTTGACGATAAGGTGCCGGTGCCGAGCACCGGAAACCAATTAAGTGCCGGTGCTCAGCACCGGAAAGCACCGGCTCAAATTAAGCACTGTCTTTGTGGACCACGCTCTGGCCAACATCCCTGCAGTTTATCTGGAGGGCTACAGTGCCTGTCACACCCCTACGCCTAGTGCCACTGACACACTTGGTAGCCAATGAAGTATTGTACATGCTGACTGTAAGTAATCAGAACTTCCACTTGCTTCAAGTAACAGTAAAACCAGAATCACCTGTGTCGCACTAACCAGCTGTAAAACACCGAATTCAGAAACAAACGGTGCTGCGGAACCATCAAACCAGGAAAAGATCTCTCTTTATCATTACTCCTTCCCAAAGCAAAATGGCCGCCTATTGGAGAAAAGAATGTACCAGGATGAGCAAAGAGGAATGCATGGTCTGCCAGTGACAGATACTCAATTCAAGATGGCTGAATCTTGCAACAGGCCAAACTTCATCATGCTGTCCCTTAGAGCATAACTCAGATGATGTGTTGTGTAACATGCGCCTACATTTTTCCTCGATCATCTGCACAAGGGAAACAGGAAACAGTCAAGAAACCATGACTAGATGCAGCCTATATTTTACTGTTCTCTTTTGATTTTTTATTATTAATTTTAAGCACTGTGTTTTCGTTGTTCAATTAAAATATTAAGCTAGAAATCAGGTCTTATTATAATGCTGTTGCCTTTATATCGTGGTATCCAAAATTTCATACTTTTAAATATCGCAGGTAAGAATATCATGTTTTAGTGTTGTATTTAATATTGATTAAGAAACTTATCGTTGAATATAATCTTGTAGTATTATAACTGTTATATGCATTATCTTAAATATATACAATGTTTAAATATTTCAAGAGTGGGATATTTTCATGGAAGTATGGGTTTCAATTGTTTGATGATTTATAATTCTTTTATTTTAATTATTTGTTTAGATTATTTTAACTTTTCCCTTTTTTATGTATTTTTTAGTTTTTTAATGTTCTTTTTTTGATTTGTGTTTGCTTTCTTAGTTATGGCTGAACATAGTGTTTATAGGAGAAAAGGGTGGGGAGTGATTTCTAATTTGTTGTAGACTTTTTTGAAAATTTTATAAAAATATATTTTTGATATTTTTGAAGAAATGATTTTTATAGTTTGTAATTTTTTATTAAATACGTTAGTAATATTTTAAAATAAATATTCAGTTTTTATGTGACAATGTTTTTATGAAAATGTTTGTTATATTTTAATTTTATTGTTTGTTAAAAAAATAGTAAATTAAAAATACATTTTAAAATGATTTCAAATGTTTTAAACGTGTTTAATTAAATAGTTAGGGAAGTAATGCTTAGTTGTAATTTTGAAGTTAATTTTTAATAAATTCTTGAAAATGTTAGTAATTAGGTACAGTAATTAAATGTAATATTTTAAATTATAAAATAAATAAAAAATCAATCAATCAATCAATCATAGGCATTTGTATAGCGCACTGCTCACCCGGAGGGTCTCAAGGCGCTGGGGGGTGGGGGGGAACGCTACTGCTCGAACAGCCAGGTCTTGAGTTGCTTCCTGAAGGCTTGATGGTCTTGCGTTGTCTGGAGGTGGATGGGGAGGGAGTTCCATGTCTTGGCTGCCAGGTAGGAAAAGGATCTTCCTCCGGCGGTGACTCTGCGGATGCGGGGGACGGTGGCGAGAGCGAGGCTGGCGGAGCGGAGCTGGGGGGTGGGCTTGTGGAAGGTCAGGCGGCTGTTGAGGAACTTGTGGCCCAGGTCATGGAGGATAATGCAAAATGAGATAAGCAGAGCACTCCTACTTTTCTAATTAAACCACAGGTATATTCTGAATGATATAGGTGCTGCAGCGTAATGCCTGCTGTCAATCAGGCATGAAGAAACAAGATCAAATGATTCAATCAACTAATGATTGACGCTGCGCACTGTGCTACGTGTAACTGAGTTACTAACAATTAATCTTCTTCACAAAAGGTTCAAAAAACACCAAACAATGGTTCTCGTTTGAACATATATT
Source organism: Triturus cristatus (assembly GCF_964204655.1). Taxonomy (NCBI): domain Eukaryota; kingdom Metazoa; phylum Chordata; class Amphibia; order Caudata; family Salamandridae; genus Triturus; species Triturus cristatus. The sequence goes on along the minus strand of NC_140579.1, from coordinate 116,116,432 downwards.
TTCAGCATATATGTAAACATCAACTTCAAATTATAACATCATGAATATATCAACACATTTACGAGAAACGGTAGACAACTACCATATACAGTGCAATATTTAAATGTACCGCATAATATTTCACGAAATCACTACAAGATGCTTGTGATGAGCCCAATGCATTTCGGGACTTTGCTGTCCCTTCGTCAGGGGCGTTCTGTGGAGAAAATATATATATTTAACAAAATCATTCTGGTATTTATACAAGAAGGATACATGGTGGCAAATGATGTTGGTTAACATGGTACAGGGAACTTGGCAGTAAAACACTCATGCGATGAAATGAACTCTCCATTTGATTTAAAGGTCACGATTATATAAAAGAGAAATACCGTCACCCAATAGTGTGGAACTCAAAATGATAATAAACAGTGGCTCTGAAGAGAAACATTAAATGGCTCCAACATCATTTTGCAACACAACAGTGACTGCAATACCACCCATGTCATCTACTGTATAAAATGCCCCTGTGGCAAGGCCTATGTAGGCAAGACTGAAAGGAAAATAAAAACACGGATTACTGAGCATAAATCCAGAATCAGGAACAAGCACAGCACCTCAAGCCTAGCCATGCATTGGCTAGAAGCAAAACATTCTATTTCTCAACTTCGTTTCCAAATTATAGAGTCCATTGATGTCAAACCAGGTGTAGATATTACCAATTTACTTCTACGCAGAGAGCTCTTTTGGATTCAGAAACTACAGACTCTGGCCCCGAGTGGGCTCAATGACCGTTTAGATCTTTCATGTTTTTTATAAACATGTCTTTTATAAACATAGAATTGTTCATGGTCAAGCGCAGAACCTCATGTACCACTGTGATTACTCTTTATTTACTGTTGACATGTTACCATAACTTGTTTGAACATAATTGTATACCATTTCTCTGTTCCAACTTCTTTGAGGCTTATGGACTTTTTTAAACACCGTTTATTATATTTTTTCATCACACTTAGTTATTTTATTTTCACAAACGTTTTTTTTTTTTTTTTTTTTTTAACCATCTTTATATCCATCTTGATTCCACTGTTCTATTTTTATTTGTTTGTCTGATTATTTCACCTCTCACTGTCTTTATCTTGCATTTATGGTTTAACCGGTCATTATTTCATTAATAGAACCGTAGAGGTTAGCAAGCGTCTACACTAGTTATAACCCTGGAGATCTGATTGCGGTCCCGGTGAGTCACCGATATATTGTATCTATTCAGCACGTGCGGGCGTACGTAGTTACTTTTCTTGTAATTGAGTATACTGTTTGTTGCTTTACGCACAAGCGGTCAAAGAAATTGTTCTTATAAGGATTTCTTGCATTTTACACTTAGCCCTGTTCGTGTTAGAAATTGAACACTTCACTTCATTCATGGCGTCATACGCAAGTCCTCTCTCGATCACCATGAATCTCCCATCGACGTTGCAATTACGGTTGGTTTAAATTTGGCGCGCTTTTCGCCAGTAAAAAATCTTGTTGTGATGACAGGACGCCATCTGTGAGAACTGGACTTGTCTCTTCCGTCTCGTTCCTTAAGCAAGTAGTGTTCATCGAGTTTAGTGGCGTGCTTGTTATAGACTCTTGTATTATTGTTAAGATCCGGTCGTAACCACATACTATCATTATTTTGTAGCGTTTGTTCACGGAGACGCATTATTTTCACTTGATGCCATACATCTGCCTCGGGTGATTGATTGAGCATACAGCTCTATTTTATGCTTGGACTACACGTTAACTCTAGTATCCAGGTGTCTCAGTACTTACACTAGTGAGTATGACCTTTCTGCTTCATTGTGTGTTAATTAGCGGCAGGATATATTTGTTATCCATTCTGATTATATCTTATTCCTATATTTTTTCAGTTATTCTCTCGTCGATATCGTCTCCTTACTTAGTGGCAACAGTTAGCCTGTCTTCATCGTTTTGTTCCAATCATGGAAACACCTACATAATATTTAAGGTGAGATAACATCACCACATTTTCAGCAGATTCTTCTCATGTATGGTTTTCCTTTCTTTTTATTCTGGAATGCATTCTCATTTCATTTAATGTTTCTCTTCAGAGCCACTGTTTATTATCATTTTGAGTTCCACACTATTGGGTGACGGTATTTCTCTTTTATATAATCGTGACCTTTAAATCAAATGGAGAGTTCATTTCATCGCATGAGTGTTTTACTGCCAAGTTCCCTGTACCATGTTAACCAACATCATTTGCCACCATGTATCCTTCTTGTATAAATACCAGCATGATTTTGTTAAATATATATATTTTCTCCACAGAACGCCCCTGACGAAGGGACAGCAAAGTCCCGAAATGCATTGGGCTCATCACAAGCATCTTGTAGTGATTTCGTGAAATATTATGCGGTACATTTAAATATTGCACTGTATATGGTAGTTGTCTACCGTTTCTCGTAAATGTGTTGATATATTCATGATGTTATAATTTGAAGTTGATGTTTACATATATGCTGAAAATATATGTTCAAACGAGAACCATTGTTTGGTGTTTTTTGAACCTTTTGTGAAGAAGATTAATTGTTAGTAACTCAGTTACACGTAGCACAGTGCGCAGCGTCAATCATTAGTTGATTGAATCATTTGATCTTGTTTATTCATGCCTGATTGACAGCAGGCATTACGCTGCAGCACCTATATCATTCAGAATATACCTGTGGTTTAATTAGAAAAGTAGGAGTGCTCTGCTTATCTCATTTTGCATTATCATTCCTGTCTCAGCAGAAGCAGCCATTCGTTCAAAATGTCTTTCGATGCGATTACAAACATCACGGACAATAGAGCCAATACTAAAGCTTATACTTCAGATGAGGCTTCACAAATCTACTCGCTTATACAAGAAGTGAAAATTACGGATTTACATGGTGGCTCAATAACACAACAACTTCGTCAACTGGAATTCATTACCAGGAGACAGCTCAACCAGAGACTTCATGCTTCTACGCTTGTGCAATATCATAAAGCTAAGAGAATTCCGCGTGGACTACGCTTGGCCATCAAACCGATGCTATTTCGTTTCCATCTGAATACAGTTTTTATGGACAAGTGGTATTCAATCCTTAATAAGTGCTCATTAGATCTTATTCTTTTAATCATTGAAGAGCTGTCAAAAACCATTAAAGATTTAGAAGAAGAAATTACTTCCTTGAAAACAGAACTTGAGTTTCGTATGGAAGCGGATTCTTGGAGGTTACATCTGGAGATTCTCAACCAGAAATTAGATGGATATGAGAGGGAACTTCAAGAAGGCAAACTACGCAAGTATAGACGCGACACCATCGACTATAAACTTAATGAGGTTTATACGTGGGCGGAGATATACACCCGTAAGAGATTTGATACTAAGAAGACTCCTACGACCTCAGATGAAAGTTTAGCGTCAGAAAAAGACACCACCACTAGCCGCACACCGGCGCCCTCAACACATCCAGCTCGATCATCTGTTTCCACTACGCCAGGGGATCATATACCAATTGCTACGACTTCCACCGCCTCTTCAGCACCTACATCGTCTTTTTTGTCACAGGCAGCGGATCAGGGTCGTCCACCTCCAACAAAAGACATGTCCAAATCAACCTCCCAAGAAAAACCAGGAGAGGTAAAGGAAAGCAGCGGCAAAGCGTTACGGAGTGGCAAAACGGTGACTTAGTCATCAATATATCATCATATAATCTTTCTCATCAAGAAAAATCTCTTTTGGGACGCGGACTTTCGTTTGTTCCCACGACACATACCAACCACTTGCAAACCCAAGGGGAATTTTACAGATTTATGCGTATCATTCGCCTGAGACATTTCTTCAATGAAGTTGAACCTGATACCACACAAGATGAGATCTCCACCTACCATCCATTCAAACCCAAGAGTACCTTCATGCCACCAGTATCCCATAAAACTTTGGACAGTTTTGAGACATTGGTCAATAAAGATCTGGAAAAACTAAACTACAAACCGAAACATCACAATAACATGTCTAAACATGAACGTTTAATTCTGTCTAAACTATCACAAAATCCTCTGATCACAATACAACCGGCAGATAAAGGAGGAGCCATAGTGTTGATGGATACAGAATATTACCATTCCAAAGTCGTGGCACACATTTCTGACTCTAACACTTATTTGCAACTGGCAAGTGATCCCACAACATTGCTTTTGGAGTTACTCAAGTCTATCCTAAATGAGGCCCTTGAACAAACATGGATTGACAACAATACACATCTCTTTCTGTCTTCAACCAACCCACAATGTCCCTATTTGTACATGATCCCTAAAATACATAAGGATCCTCAAGATCCTCCATTTCGCCCAATAGTCTCTGGATGCAAATCTATTTTTGACCCCATTGGCAAATTTTTGGATTACTACCTTCAGAAGTTTGTACAATCTTGGCAATCTTACATAAAGGACACTACCCACTTTTTACAACTGCTTCAACAAACCACTATTGGACCTCAGGACTCCATCTATCTATGTACTATAGATGTTACAGCTCTTTACACCTCCATTCCCCATGCGGCTGGCCTTGAAGCGGTTGAATGGGCATTACTTCAAATGGAAGACGTTAACATTGAGAAGGTTCTGGTCTTGCAACTCTTAAAGTTTTGTTTACACAACAGCTATTTCCAATATCAAGACAAATTTTATGCTCAATTGAATGGTACATCGATGGGCTTTTCAGGAGCACCAGCCTATGCAAACATCTACATGGCCCAATACGAACTGGAGCACATCATTTCCAATTCAGATTGGTGGACAAAAATACGCCTCTATTGTCGCTTCATAGATGATATTTTTTTAATCTGGGGTGACTCGAAACAGTCTTTCATTTCCATGATAGAGACACTAAACAGGCAACATACTCACATTCAGTTGACCTACACTATTCATCAGGATTCTGTCCATTACCTGGATGTACAAGTCACCAAAACATCCACGAATCAATTCCATACTACAGTTTTCCACAAACCCACTGATCGGAACAGTTTATTGACCTTCACAAGTTTTCATCCACGCCACTTGATCAATAATTTGCCATTGTCACAATTTACCAGAATTCGCCGGATTTGTTCCGACTCTGATAACAGTATCTTTCAACTTCAAACCACTGTTGATAAATTTTCCTCAAGAGGTTATCCCAAAGAGGTATTACAAACATGCCTCACACGAGCGATGTCCATTCCAAGAACAGACTTATTGCAACAGAAACCAAAGACCTCCTCGACTAGATTGGTATTCGTCAGTAACTTCTCCACATCTTCACTTAAAATCAAGAAAATCATCCTGACACGGTGGGAATTATTACAACAAGAGCAGGATTTCCAACAACTTTTTCTGGAAAAACCTTTGTTTGCATACAAAAGAGGCAAAAATTTACGGAATTTATTGAAATTCACCAAAACTTCTGACAAATCCATTGTCTTTCATGGCACTCGTAAATGTCATTCATGTATTCACTGCAGCAATGTCATCACTGGGAATACCCTGACTCATCCCACGTCTGGCTCCAACATCATTTTGCAACACAACAGTGACTGCAATACCACCCATGTCATCTACTGTATAAAATGCCCCTGTGGCAAGGCCTATGTAGGCAAGACTGAAAGGAAAATAAAAACACGGATTACTGAGCATAAATCCAGAATCAGGAACAAGCACAGCACCTCAAGCCTAGCCATGCATTGGCTAGAAGCAAAACATTCTATTTCTCAACTTCGTTTCCAAATTATAGAGTCCATTGATGTCAAACCAGGTGTAGATATTACCAATTTACTTCTACGCAGAGAGCTCTTTTGGATTCAGAAACTACAGACTCTGGCCCCGAGTGGGCTCAATGACCGTTTAGATCTTTCATGTTTTTTATAAACATGTCTTTTATAAACATAGAATTGTTCATGGTCAAGCGCAGAACCTCATGTACCACTGTGATTACTCTTTATTTACTGTTGACATGTTACCATAACTTGTTTGAACATAATTGTATACCATTTCTCTGTTCCAACTTCTTTGAGGATTATGGACTTTTTTAAACACCGTTTATTATATTTTTTCATCACACTTAGTTATTTTATTTTCACAAACTTTTTTTTTTTTTTTTTTTAACCATCTTTATATCCATCTTGATTCCACTGTTCTATTTTTATTTGTTTGTCTGATTATTTCACCTCTCACTGTCTTTATCTTGCATTTATGGTTTAACCGGTCATTATTTCATTAATAGAACCGTAGAGGTTAGCAAGCGTCTACACTAGTTATAACCCTGGAGATCTGATTGCGGTCCCGGTGAGTCACCGATATATTGTATCTATTCAGCACGTGCGGGCGTACGTAGTTACTTTTCTTGTAATTGAGTATACTGTTTGTTGCTTTACGCACAAGCGGTCAAAGAAATTGTTCTTATAAGGATTTCTTGCATTTTACACTTAGCCCTGTTCGTGTTAGAAATTGAACACTTCACTTCATTCATGGCGTCATACGCAAGTCCTCTCTCGATCACCATGAATCTCCCATCGACGTTGCAATTACGGTTGGTTTAAATTTGGCGCGCTTTTCGCCAGTAAAAAATCTTGTTGTGATGACAGGACGCCATCTGTGAGAACTGGACTTGTCTCTTCCGTCTCGTTCCTTAAGTAAGTAGTGTTCATCGAGTTTAGTGGCGTGCTTGTTATAGACTCTTGTATTATTGTTAAGATCCGGTCGTAACCACATACTATCATTATTTTGTAGCGTTTGTTCACGGAGACGCATTATTTTCACTTGATGCCATACATCTGCCTCGGGTGATTGATTGAGCATACAGCTCTATTTTATGCTTGGACTACACGTTAACTCTAGTATCCAGGTGTCTCAGTACTTACACTAGTGAGTATGACCTTTCTGCTTCATTGTGTGTTAATTAGCGGCAGGATATATTTGTTATCCATTCTGATTATATCTTATTCCTATATTTTTTCAGTTATTCTCTCGTCGATATCGTCTCCTTACTTAGTGGCAACAGTTAGCCTGTCTTCATCGTTTTGTTCCAATCATGGAAACACCTACATAATATTTAAGGTGAGATAACATCACCACATTTTCAGCAGATTCTTCTCATGTATGGTTTTCCTTTCTTTTTATTCTGGAATGCATTCTCATTTCATTTAATGTTTCTCTTCAGAGCCACTGTTTATTATCATTTTGAGTTCCACACTATTGGGTGACGGTATTTCTCTTTTATATAATCGTGACCTTTAAATCAAATGGAGAGTTCATTTCATCGCATGAGTGTTTTACTGCCAAGTTCCCTGTACCATGTTAACCAACATCATTTGCCACCATGTATCCTTCTTGTATAAATACCAGAATGATTTTGTTAAATATATATATTTTCTCCACAGAACGCCCCTGACGAAGGGACAGCAAAGTCCCGAAATGCATTGGGCTCATCACAAGCATCTTGTAGTGATTTCGTGAAATATTATGCGGTACATTTAAATATTGCACTGTATATGGTAGTTGTCTACCGTTTCTCGTAAATGTGTTGATATATTCATGATGTTATAATTTGAAGTTGATGTTTACATATATGCTGAAAATATATGTTCAAACGAGAACCATTGTTTGGTGTTTTTTGAACCTTTTGTGAAGAAGATTAATTGTTAGTAACTCAGTTACACGTAGCACAGTGCGCAGCGTCAATCATTAGTTGATTGAATCATTTGACCAGGTCATGGAGGGCCTTGTGTGCGTGGGTGAGGAGTCGGAACGTGATTCTTTTGTTGACGGGGAGCCAGTGCAGGTCTCTCAGGTGTCCGGAGATGTGGCTGTGTCGGGGGATCTCCAGGATGAGTCGTGCTGAGGCGTTCTGGATCCGTTGGAGTTTCTTCTGGAGTTTGGCGGCGGTGCCGGCGTAGAGGGCGTTCCCGTAGTCCAGCCGACTGGTGACGAGGGCCTGGGTGACCGTCTTCCTGGTCTCGGTGGGGATCCACCGGAAGATCTTTCGAAGCATGCGCAGGGTGTTGAAGCATGAAGACGAGACGGCGTTGAAGCCTAGGTTGCGTGCGTGGTCCGTTGGCTTGGGGGTGGCTCCCAGGGTGGGGGGCCACCAGGAGTCGTCCCAGGCGGAGGGTAATGATCCCAGGATGAGGACCTCCATCTTGTCTGAGTTCAGTTTCAGGCGGCTGTTCTTCATCCATTCGGCGACGTCTTTCATCCCTTCGTGTTGGCTGGCTCTGGCGGCGTCCGGGTCGCTGGTGAGGGAGAGGATCAGCTGGGTGTCGTCGGCGTAGGTGATGATCTTGAGGTTGTGTTGACGTGCGATGGTTGCGAGGGGGCTCATGTAGACGTTGAAGAGGGTGGGGCTGAGCGATGACCCTTGTGGAACGCCGCAAATGACTTCGGTGGCCGCTGACCAGAATGGGGGGAGGCGGACTCTCTGGGTTCTTCCGGCGAGGAATGAGGTGATCCACTCCAGGGCCTTCTCCTGGATGCCGGTGTTGTTCAGGCGCTGTACCAGGGTGCGGTGGCAGACAGTGTTGAACGCTGCGGAGAGGTCCAGGAGGATGAGGGCCGCAGTTTCCCCATTGTCCATTAGGGATCTGATGTCGTCTGTGGCTGCGATGAGGGCGGTCTCCGTGCTGTGGTTGGCTCGGAAGCCGGATTGCGAGTGGTTGAGGGATCCATTGGTCTCGAGGAAGGCGGCTAGCTGTCTGTTGACGGTCTTCTCGATGACTTTGGCAGGAAACGGGAGGAGCGAGATGGGGCGGTAGTTCTTGAGGTCAGAGGGGTCAGCAGTTGGTTTCTTCAGCAGGGCACTGATCTCGGCGTGTTTCCAGCACTCCGGGAAGGTGGCGGTGTTGAAGGAGGCGTTGATGATGTCGCGGAGGTGGGGTGCGATGATGTGGTCGGCCGTGTTGAAGATGTGGTGTGGGCAGGGGTCCGTAGGGGATCCGGAGTGGATGGTGTTCATTGTGCGTGTTGTGTCTTCGGTGCTGACTGGGGTCCAGGTGCGGAGGTTGGCGGTGGGGGGCATCGGTTCGGTGGTGGGGGTTCGTGGTTGGTGGGCCGAAGCTGTTGTGAATGTTGGCGATCTTGTCGTGGAAGAAGGCTGCGAGGGAGTCGCAGAGGTCTTGCGAGGGAGTGATGTCATTGTTTCCAGCGTCGGGGTTGGAGAGCTCTTTGACGATGCTGAAGAGTTCCTTGCTGTTGTGGGTGTTGTTGTCCAGTCGTTCCTTGAAGGCTGTCTTCTTTGTGGCGCGGATCAGTTGGTGGTGTTTGCGGGTGGCGTGTTTGAGGGCCGTCATGTTGTCTGTGGTCTGGTTGGTGTGCCAGGTGTTCTCCAGGGAGCGGCAGTTCCTCTTGGAGGTGATGAGCTCGTCGGTGAACCAGGAGGCTTTCTTGCTGCCGCGTCTGCTGGGGGGGTTCTTCTTCAGTGGTGCGAGGGCGTCTGCGCAGTTGGTGATCCACTGTGTGAGGTTGTTGGCGGCTTCATTGGGGTCCGTTAAGCTGGTGGGGGGGTTCTGGCTGAGGAAGGTGGTGAGCTGGTCGCCGGTGATCTTGTTCCAGCTCCTGCGGGGGGCTTGTTGAGGGTGGTGGTGAGTCGTCGTTTTACTGAAGCTGAAGTGGACGCAGCTGTGGTCAGTACACTGGAGATTGGTGGAGTGGCTGAAGGTGACGTATTTGCTGGATGAGAAGACTGGGTCAAGCGTGTGGCCGGCATAGTGGGTGGGGGTGGTTACCAGTTGCTTGAGTCCGAGGTTGGCCAGGTTGGCCAGCAGAGCAGTGGTGTTGCGGTCCTTGTTGTCCTCCAGGTGGAAGTTGAGGTCCCCCAGGAGGATGTAGTCGGTGGAATTGATGGCGTGCGGGCTGAAAAAGTCTGTGATGTCTTCGCTGAACTGTGTGCGTGGTCCCGGTGGTCTGTAGACGAGGGTGCCTCTGAGCGTGGTCTTGGGGTCGATGTGTATCTGGAAGTGGAGGTGTTCGGCGGAGGTGAAGGTGTCATCGGAGTTGGTCGTGATGCGGATGGTGTTCTTGTGGATGATGGCGATGCCTCCTCCTGTCTGGTTGATGCGGTCCTTCCTGGTGATTTTGTAGCCTTCTGGGACGGCGATGGCGACGTCGGGCGCTGAGGAGGCGTTCATCCAGGTTTCCGTCAGGAAGGCGATGTCTGGTGCTGTCGAGTCGAGGAGGTTCCAGAGTTCGACGGCATGCCTGTGAACGGAGCGGGTGTTGAGCAGGATGCACATCAGGTGTTTGTTGCTGGGGCTCGGTTTAGCAGGTGCGGTGTTGGGTCGGAGGCCGGTGAAGCGGCAGGTCAGGCAGGTCAAGGGTCCGTGGGTGCGTCTCGGGGTGGCTCGGTAGCAGGTGGTGTTTCGGCCGGCGTTGAGTGCGTGGAGGGTTTTGGCGTCGTAAATGTGCAGGGTGTGCTGGCGAGGGCGAGGACCAGGGGGTCTGGCGCTGGGCGCGGTTCAGGCGCGGACGGGCGCAGACGGGCTTACCTTTGGCGCACCTTCGGCGCTCAATCAGCGCTCCCGCTGTGCGCGTCCGCTGCGCGGTCGCTCTGGGGGCATCATAAGTAAGGAGCCGGGAGGGAGGAGCAGCTGGGTGGCGGGAGCAGGGCTGCGAATGGAATCACAGGGGGGCGGGCCGCAGGGAGGCAGTGGCGGGAAATTCCAAGAAGCAGCGGGCAGCGGGAAATTCCCAGGAGCAGCGGGCAGCGAGCGAAGGTATCTGCAGGCAGGAGGCGGCAAAGGCAGGCAGGAGCGGCAGCAGTGAGTGGGGCGACCAAGCCCTGTGGAGGGCTGAGCGGTCACACTCTGTGGTCCCCTACGGTCCCCTTAAGTAAGGAGCCGGGAGGGAGGAGCAGCTGGGTGGCAGGAGCGGGGAGGCGAATGGAATCACAGGGGGGCGGGGCCGCAGGGAGGCAGCGGCGGGAAATTCCAAGAAGCAGCGGGCAGCGGGAAATTCCCAGGAGCAGCGGGAAATTCCCAGGAGCAGCGGGCAGCGAGCGAAGGAATCTGCAGGCAGGAGGCGGCAAAGGCAGGCAGGAGCGGCAGCAGTGAGTGGGGCGACCAAGCCCTGTGGAGGGCTGAGCGGTCCTGAGCTAATGCTACATAATCTACAAAAAACTGTATAACTATTTTTTGAATACATATCAAGTATCTAAAAAATTTTTCAATTTTGTTTACTTTTTTTTACATAGATGAATTCTTAAATGTTTGAATAATTAACACTAGTTAAAATACTGTGTTTGTAATTGTGGTTTTAGTGGAGTGGGAATAGTAAATTTACCCCCTTCAATGTACATCTCTTCCCAGATGTAGATTATATTGTAGTAGGAATGATAAATATACCGGCTTCAGTGTCCCACAGCTTCCACAATGTAGCTTAGATTAGAGTGGTAATAGTAAACCTATTCTGGTTCCAGATGATTGTTACACTCTAGAACTCAACAGGTTCTGCTGCCACAAGTTTTCTTACCCCACCCCAGACCACTCCTTTGCGGGGTCCAACAAGTCTCTGCTTCTATTTAACCTGTATGCTGCCTGTTGGCATGCCTACTTCAATCACCAGACTATGGTTACCTGGTGACAAGGCTGAATTACCTGTTATATAATCTCATACACTCCACTGGTTACTGCTTCCTTTTTTACCGGACACTCTAGGGTTATTTCATTAGTTCTGTTTCCTCGTGATTGCCTTTGCTTCCACATCTCAGTATTACTTGTTCAAAGTGCAGAATCTCAAGTGATTCTGGTAGCTCCAGGCGACACCTTACATGTCACTCTCTTGGTGCACTACACCAGCAGCTTTTATTGAGATCTAGGCGCTTGGCACACAGCGCTGTAGATTGATATCAATAATCACTATTCTTATCTTGCTTTACTTGTTTACTATTTAAGACTAGCAGATGAGTGCCTCCTGCACACTCTGACTAATCAGCATCCTTCTGTTGGTGGGAGGGCCTTGTCAGCAGCAGCTCTCAGAGTGGAACAATCTCCCGCTGACGATTCACTCTGAGAGGAACCTATGTAGATTGCAGAAGGCACTAGGGGCCACATATGTGAACCTAAGTTATGTTCGTAAACAGGCCGATTCCCAGAATCTTCCCATTTGCGAACACAAAAAACACTTTTCCCATGTATCAAACCCTATTTTATGAATTGGTAGCCTCTTATGAATCGCAAAATGGGTTTGCGATTCGGTATTTGGAAGGGGCGTGTTTAGGGCGTCCCTTCCAAATACTAAGTCACACTGCTATGTAGGAATGTTTTGTAATGGAGAGTGCAGTTGCAAAATATTTGCATTTTACCCCCAACTTCAAGTAGGCGGTAACCCATTTGGAAATGTTAAGGGGTCCCCAAGGGACCCCTTACCCTGTAGGAATAGTGGTGAAAACATTTTCTTAAGAGCAGGCAGCGGTCCCGTGCCTGCTCTTATAAAAATGAAAAGAAAACTTTTCATTTTTTTCTTTAAAAAGAAGCCCGTTTTCTTTTAAGGAAAGCAGCCTGCAATAAAAAAAAATGATTGTTTTATTGAAAACCAGTCTCGGACATGGTTTTCTTGTGACCCTATCACCATCACTGTGATTTTAGCAATTTCTAATGGGTCAAAAATTGTGACCTACCGCATTATTATTCTTGAGGTAGTTCGAGTTGCGACTCACTAGGAATCGCTAAATGTAACTCTTGCAGTTTCATACATTAAAAATAATGCTAACCTAATTGCGATTCACAGCTGGTCAGTGATGCAAGTAGCCCCATTTCACCAAACTCATCCTATGATGCTGAGATCATTGCTAGGCAAGGGCCTCACCCCATTTAGGGTCCGATTCCGATCCGGGTCGGAAAGCACTCCGACCAAGTCGGATCCAGATTGTTTTCCGACCGAGCCGGACCCCTACAGTCCGACCGAGCGAGTACGATGCGCACATATGCTGTCGGACTCGGTTCGGTCGGACTCCCATAGAAATCAATGGGAGCCAGTTGTACGACGCGTACATGCGCTCCCATTGACTGAATGGGTACATCTCGAACAAGTGCGCCCCCTACAGTGGGTACGCAGCGGTGTCATCCGCGCCATACATGCCTGTGTGGGGGAGTCCCATGTGTCTCCCCCTGTGTGCGAGTCGTACGGCTGCGTGTGTCGGGGGGTCTGACGCGGACCCCCGAAGTCCGACTCCGGGAGCTTTTGCGAGCTGGACACTCGCTCGGTCGTGAATCGCATCCATTGCACACCACGGTTAGCTTACGACCGAGAGACGTACGGAGCAGTTCAGACCCGGAAACGACTCGGTCGGTGAAGTTCATGTAGCTCGCATCGTACTGGCTCGCTCATACAGCTGTACGAGTCGGGTGGAAAACACGCGTTCGGCTCGTAGTTTTTCCGGCTGGATCGCGTTCAGTGCCCTTCCGATCCGGATCAGAATCGGCCCCTTAATGTGTGGATTACCACCAGGATGTGCTCACACACACCTGCCTCTCCAGCCAGCTGCCTCAAATTGCGTTGCAAGCTTTCTCTGTTGTGTAAGTGTCTGGTCTGTTCTCACACCAACCTTCCTGATTTCACTTTTCTGCTTCTGTCTCCTCAGGGATCTCCCTGTGTCCGTGCTCCTGCCAAGACTACTACCTGGGGAGATGCGTCAGGAATGCAGCAGTCTGTGCCCCCTGCCCAGGTGAGATTCCAAAGTGTGTTCCTGAGACTTGTCTGTCAGCTGCGTGTGTGTAACTCTACTCTGTGAGATGTTAAGGAGGTATCTGCAAGCTACTCTTATAAATGTGTCCAACATGCCTGTGTAGGTAAGATTCTGGGGATCCCAGGAGAATCAGAAATGACTGGTCTCCAAACACCAAGCCCTTAAGCTGGGCCTAAGTCCCCCATTCAGCACTAGACTCAGGGTAGCAAAGCAGAGCAGCTCATGGGAGTGCTGGACGCAGAGACTCAGAACTCAGCAATGCAACAAATAACACTCAGTAAATCACTGTGCAGTTTGAGGCAACTCTGACCGACATCGTAATGAGGCCCTAAGTGTAGAATGATATGGCTCCACCCCTGGTGGAGATTCCTACAACAGAATTTATGAATGTAACTTTAGTACTAGTAACTTTTCACACCTATGCAGAAGTGTATTACTCATTAACAATTATTCAAACTACAAAATATATCTAAAAAGTAATCATTTAAAATATTTATTGTGAATGTAGAAATATTAAAATAAAGTGTTACATCTCATTAAAAGTCTTATCAAATAAATAATGAATTTAAATACATTTATTTAAAAAACATATATCTTACTGAATATTCTAAAAATTCTCAACCACAGTTTTATTAAAATTAAAGTGTAGAATTATTTAAAATTATTTTTAATTTTCTAACAAAGTTTTGTTTCATATTTATTTATTTTTGTAAGCATACAATTTTTATTACATTTTCCAACTGTAGAAAAGAAACATTTTGTGTGTCTGAACAAGAGCATTTCCTTTGCAATTCATAGTGATTGTTGATAAATTACTACTCTGATTCTCATTGCAACCTGGTCTTTTACCTCTCCTAGGAATCGTAAATCATTGATGTGTTGCATACAATAAGGAAACAGATACACAAAGACCCCTCACGCCTCCCCTGAGCCACGCATAATGCACCCAATATGGATTTAGCTACTCGTTTTTGCCTGTTGAAGTTCACAAGTCCACCTACCCATTTTCTCAGTTTCCTCCATCTTTACTTCTGTAAATCGGGCAGGATCACTGATTATTAGAGGTTAAAGAGATTAAAGGCTAGATGTATGAAGCCTTTATGTGGTCATAACGTGTCTGATTTGTGCAGGCCATTTGTGACTGCATAAAGGCCTTTTCTTATGTACAAAACTAAACTACGATTCTGTAACACGTTATAGAAATGCAATTTAGTTTTGCGACACAATACCGGGTCGGTATTTAGAAGGGGTGTGTTTAGGGTGTTCCTTCCAAATGCCAAATCAGATTCATATGTATTATTGTGTTGAGACAGAATTCCAGTCCAAAAATGTTAATCTTTTAATACCTCCTCAAAAGAGGTGGTAAGCTATTTAACATGGGAAGGGGCACCGGGAATCGGTCGTTCCCCTGGGAGGGTGGGAGTCTGGTATTGTTAGTTGAGCCCAGTTTTGGAGCACTGCCACAGTTTTAAAGACACTATAAAGTTGTTGTCTATCCACCAATTTTCGGGCAAAAATAAAAACTTCAAGATAACTCTGGTGATTAATGTACTTTCTGGAGAGGGATGGGAGTTTGTTTAGTGGCACTTTGGACTCATCTAAGGCAGAGCAGAGGGTTAATGTGCCTGCTGCAAAGAATACGTACCATGCATATCAAAGAACAGTATTGATTGTGCATAGCTCAGTGGGTTACTGCTTTTGTCACAAAGATAATTTTGTTACTGTGCAGTTCATAAGTTACAATCGTAATCTAGCACAGTTAGCTTTGCTGGCAAACTGCAAGGTACAGGTTAGAGACTTATGTTTTTTCCCATTCTTTCATTATCCTGATGTTGCCAAAAAACTTTTGTTTGGGTATTAAAGCTAACCCTAACCACTGCGTTATGTTCTGAATTCTGAGTCTGTGCTTCTCCAGAACAAGCAGTCTTAACAAATGCTTCCAGTATGAATGACGTGAATCCTACACCTTGTAAGTTCCTCTGTAACATTTTCTATACACTGATTTAGACATGTACGATTCATTTCCTCTGTATGTGTGTTTGATGTAAACTCCTAAGACACCCTACACTTGTATGAGAGACACAACAAAAAACATTAAATGCATGTGAGAGGGGCTATGGAGAGATGTGGGGTGCTGTTGGAAGGTGAGACTGAGGAAATCACTGAAGAGCCCTAGCAAAGTTTGTTTTATCCTGGTGCACCGTAAGGTTGTCATTTCCTATGCTTTAGAAGCTAATACGATTGAATATATAATGACAAACGTATTGTAGAATGCACCATTGTTTTCCACATTTTTGGGGGGGGAGAACTCTCCAAAGCTCCTCTTTTATAGTGATCAGGCTAGCTCACTGCACTCGCTATGCACAGTATGGGGGCTGGTCTGGCAAAATTTGCCAGGGCTGCTTTGGATTCCCAGTCTGGCCTCGCCACCTGGGACGCCTTCCCCTTTGTGAATATTGGAAAAAACATTTTAAGAGTAGACAGTGCTCCTATGGACCACTACCTACTCTTAAAAAATGAAACTTACACTTTAATTTTTTAACACATTCTGTTTTCCTTTATTCAAAGCAATCATAGACACAGTGGTCTTCTGACCTCGGCAGGACACCATCACTGTGATGGTAGGTCGCATTTTGCAACCTACTTAATCAATACTCAAGAGGGAGATGGAATTGCGACCCCCTAGGAATATGTAATTTGCAAACTGACCTATTAGTACATAGGGCGGTTTGCTAGTTACCACACAGGTCACAAATTTTGACCAGTATTTTACGATGATTTCTAAATATATCGGTCTCCGTAGCCCCTTGAGTCAAGGCAGATATAATGAAGAGGAGTCCTCTCCATTAGGGAGGCAAAGACCAGTTCCCATGTAGCTACAAAATAATCTAACTTCTTTTCTTACATGTTATCGGATAACTTCCCATTATTAAAGAGGTCCATAGCTGAGAGTACCACAAGGCAGCGGGAGTGGGGGGCTCTGCCTACTTCCAGTGTGCTGTTACCATAATTTTAGCTGCATCCCAGCAGTTCCACATGATTTGTCTATCCGCTCTTGACTAGTATTGCAGCATTTGTGGTCATACCCCAAGGACAGTGGGTATATTTTGGTGGATGCGGTACCCTAAGATGTTTCCTAGCACCTGCACCTGCCCAGAATGTGGCAACGTGAGGGCTGTCCCACCAATTGTGCATAACATCTCCCTCATCATCACATCCCCATCAACACTCGAGCTAACACCAGGGTAATATTTACAGAAAACGGCAGGGTTGCAATAGAAATCCAATAACACTTTGAAGCGTGCTTCTCAACCTAGTGTACTTTGTACCCTCTGATGATGATCCCTCCATATAGTAAGCCACTGCAATTCTAAGAGGGTCGCACCTATTCTGGTCTGCCACTTAAGTCTATATCGAATGTCTTTAGGTGGTAGTGGTCCTGTAAGAAGAATGCTGAGTTGTGAAATCATCCCAGTGTGTGTCACAAATCCCTCTAAGGGTGTGTACTCTCCATTATCTGCGTCTCTCCACCCTGTTGTAAAACCGAGTGGCATAGTTGCGTATAGCAAAAGTCTTTCCTGCTCTGATACCCAAAACTCCCTCTTGCAGTCCTCAAAGGACTTGATCTCACACAGCTCTGAAATCACAACGCAGTCTTCCACCCGCCACATTTGTGAATGAGCCCGGTTCTTGTGCTAGCATAAAATAATAATTCAAAAAAATTGTGGTATGTGGGGATGGGTAGGTGGCTAATTTCAACTGTTAATGTATCCTATCCCAGAGTTGTAGAATCGTGGATGCTGGTGTACTAAGATGGGCATTCACAGGGCAATCTCTCTGAGGTTTCCAAATAAAGTACCATTACATCAGGTCAACCACCCCCCTGACCATATGTACACAGATATACTTTCATTATCCCTGGCACTCCTCTCTGGCAAGATAACTTAATTGCAAAGCCTAGTAATGGGTTTTTGTAGTGCCAAATACCCAAGGAGACAGTAGATATATGGCAGAGACGTTTATTCATGCTCCATACTACAGCACCAGGAGGCAACTGCCAGCCTGGAGCAGAACATTCCATGAGTCACACATGGAGCACTGAACATCAAGTGTTCCACAACAGGCTCACAGACACTAGCAGATTTCTACAACATCTCCCTTTTTCCCAACCAAAACAGAAGAAAAAGAAACAATGTTTAGCATAAAAACATGGCATGTTACAAAGGAATGAACAGACACTCCATCTCCCTTTATCCCATCTACAAAACAAATCATTGTTTAGCATAGAAACATGGCATGTTACAAAGGGATGAGCCCAACCAAATTATATATATATAGGTTGGGAGTACCTTATATAACATGACAATTCAAAAGAAAGGCAGTGGGTTCATCAGTAGCTTAAAGGTTTTTTGATGACATGCTTTTGGCGCTCTCCACTTCCTGCAGGAACCACATCCCTCCGACGCAAACCACTTTCACCACATCCTTTATCTGAATCTCTGTGATCAACCTTCACAAACCTGGATCAATTCCACCACTGATTACCCTTTGCCCTGATGAAATGCCCTCTCACAGCTTCAACCTGAACTGACTCCCTGAATCTAGATTGGCCTTTGGAAACATGAGAGGGTTCTTTTATACAAATCCAATCTCCTTTCAGGATAGCTTTGCCGTGCCTAATCCCACCATGTTTGTTGTAGAAATGTTGTTTTGTCCTACTTTGAGCTGTTTCTACCAAAGGACAAACACATTTGTCAATATCACATTCATGGACAGAACCAGATCTGCTTTTCTTAAAGCACGTGGTGGAAAAAAACACTGGCAGGAGCATGACCTCTCATAATCTCAAATGTTATCTTGTTTGAAATCGCATTGGGACTTGTAGGATGGGCAAAAAGCATTTCTTCAACCGCAGCACGCACATCAACAGAATTTTTGACTGCCCAATGTATACATTCTACAAAAATTTGATTCATCCTCTCCACCAAACCGTTGACTTGAGGATGATACAGAGTCACAAAATAGTCTGACCCTCGAAACCTAAATTGTGCTCAAGAAGGAACCTCTTCCTTTCCGGGCAATAATAGTTCGTAGAGCATTGGACGGCGCTCTCACCTCAGGTGTGTACCACACTGTACACACTCTCCAACACTCAACCTGGAGCAGAACATTCCATGAGTCACTTGTGGTACACTGAACATCAAGTGTTCCACAATGGGCTCACAGACACTTGCAGATTCCTACAGTTTTCTTATTCTGTAGTGCCGACATACCCCTGTATAGTACAGTCGGTCGAGAAAGGGTACGATTTAATATCTCTGATTTAGCTAGATTTACTTTAAAGCTCTGAATCGCTTCATGTGTCTGCAGCAATGGGAGGGGAACCTTTGTATGTGAGTAAAGACATGGGTCTCTGTGACATTTGGAGAGAGCAACATAAAGCAGATCAGGAATACCCATTTTTCTCCTATCTATGTCCATAGGACATATTCCCAAATTAGCTATACTCGTTCCTGTAGTAAACAGCTCTGAGTTAGGCAGATTTTTTATCAGATCAGGTGCCCTTAACTTTACTGCTGGACTGGGGGTCTAGACCTGGGAGGATTGTTCGATGGATACTTTACCCCTCGCTACTGTGCGATCCTGTCTTGAAAGAAGAACCCCGAGCACAGATCCAGACTTACTGTAGATGATACTGGATAAGTGTTGCATGTAACTCTGTGGGATGCTTTTAAAGCAGTCATTCGAGGCCACTACTTTCCTTTATAGGCCAATATTAGAAGACTGAGGTAATCACAGAAGATGCAATTGGAACAAGAGTTAAGACTGGCAGAGGCAAACCATGGGGTGAACCCATGTCTCTTTAGGAATATTACTGCAATAAGGGAACCAGTGAGAGCCCTAGAAGTAAAGTGAGCTGAGGTACCCTCCTATGCTTAAAGAATTTGTATTACTTAGAAGGGAATAAAATAGACACATGTTTGACACAGTAGCTCAGAGAAAAACAGAAGAACGGCTGTGTTAGAGAGACTATGGTTGACCCTGGGGACATACCGACAATGGAGAGAGATACTCTAGAGGCATTCCATAAATATGACTCCACCCTGTCCACTTCCAAGACATCACCCATCAATTTGCAAAAGAAAAACTTGAGGAAATATCAACTGCTCTTGAGGCTAGACCTAAAGGAAAAACCTAAATCCTGCATAGCTTAAGAAGTAAAAAACAGTCATAAAGTACCAAAAGACAAGTATGACGCCTGGCCCTGACGTGTTGACAGTTTTTTTATACAACCTTCTCTACTTTCTCACTCCCTCCTCTCCCTGGCATCCACAAGCAAGCAGAAGACGTCAAGCTACATGCTTTGCATTGCCCAATAGCACTTCTTAATTTAGACATACAACATTTAAACTAAAATAATGGTGAAAAGGCTCCTTGTATTGATCTCCCCAGCCCAATGTGGATTTATTAGAATAAGCAAAACATATGGCAACCTACACTGGCTAACACAACTGGTTGGAAAGTCTTGGAAAATGGTGCTCCTGGTTGTCCTGGGGACCCCCATTGCTGGGGTCTAGAGGTCTAGAGAAGGCTTAAAGATGTGTAGCCACCCTCCCTTTATCTACCTACCTGTGGGTCTCAGACTATATTGAAGTATCTCATTACAGAAATATCTCCCTCTGCAAACTCAGCCGCATCGTTAAGAAGGTATAAAGGAGGCATCCTGACCCATGTATGCAGTAGAGACCACTCCATTCATATGATTGTTTGCCCTCTAACTACCTTTCAACATTAAAATTATGCCCTCTTTTTCTTTCCTTGTATTGTGTAGTGTGAAATGTAGGGATCCATGGAGAAACAACGATACCTCATTGTCTTTTGAACTGTGAGAGGGATAGTAAGCCTAAGGACATCATTTTAATGAATAAATGAATGAAAACGCTTCCCCCACAACTTGATTGTGAACTGTGTCCAAAATTTTGATACTTGTTTGGATGGGAATATCGATGATTCTGATTTTATAAAAACATTTTTAATAATTGCTACACAAATTAAAGATAGTCTATGGGTCGAACTGAAAAACCCTAAACAGAAGCAAACAAGCTGGTTTGATACGGCTTGTACTAAGGCCTATCGTAACCTCAAACACGCTTTAAAATCCCCCGATAAAGATCGCATCTTAATCAAGGCATTGAGAAATATTTATAAGAAGTCCTTGAAAAAAAGAAAAGACACTTTAAAAAAGGAAGCTTGGGATACATTGTGTGAGGCATCTATGCGCCGAGATACTGCCGCTTTCTGGCAAGCAGTAAATGCCCCTTTTTTAAATGATAACACGACGGCTAGGATAGAAGTAGCTATCACAGAGCTAGAGTGGGTGAACCATTACTCAGTATTATATACTATGGCGAGTCATGGGGAAGACATCTTATCAAAGGAAGATATGTGGGAGGATCTCCAGTATTTGAAGACTACTCCGGACCCGTGCATTTCCTTAGCGGAGGTAATTGCAAGTTTAAAAGCTAGCTTGGGGGGAAAAGTTCCTGGACCCGATGGGGTTCCGGTGGACCTATATAAAAACAACACCGACCTTTAGTGACCGATTCTTCCCCAACTCTTTAATGCTACATATCGTACCGGTCTTCTATCTTCTTGGTGTGAGTCTATAATCGTTCCAATATTTAAGAAGGGCGATAGGGCAAGCTGTCACTGTTATCGCCCAATATCGCTTTTAGACTCCACCATTAAGATTTTCGGTCGTGTAATCTTGAACAGACTTCAAATATGGGCCGATGAACATAAAATAATCAGTGATTTACAGTACGGGTTCAGGAAAGGCATGTCCTCATTGAAAAATATATCAAAGCTAAGGGTGGCAGCATGTTTTTAACTTTTGTTGACTTGACATCAGCGTTTGATTGCGTCACCCATAGCAAACTTTGGCTGATCCTCGAGACTTTAGGGGTAGAAAAGTCGATCATACATTACATTACATTACATTACATGGAGAATGCACAGAACCATTCAGTATTGCAAGGGGAGTGAGGCAAGGTTGTGTCCTGGCGCCTTTTCTCTTTACGCTTTATATTAATGACGTCGAGAGAACACTATTAAAGGAGTGCAAGGACATGCCGATGGTGGGAAAAAGATCAGTCCCAGCGTTATTGTACGCCGATGACGCGGTCCTCATGGGTAGGACACCGTTGGCCATACAAAGTATAGTCACTTCCTTTTCTGACTTTATGGTTAGCCTTGACTTGAGGATAAATTGCTCAAAGACCTTCTGTATGACATGTGGCCTAGGGGCTAACAGAAGTAGAAAGGCAGTTTTTATTGCTTCTAGCCCAGTTGATTTTAATCCAACCTTTCCGTACCTTGGAGTTCTATTGATCACACTGGTTTATGGAATAATGCAATCAAGACAAGAAGGTTACTCTTTTGTAAATCAATACTGGCCCTAAAAAATGTTAGTAATAAGATGGGCAGGAAACCAATTGGGGAGTTGCTAATGGTTTATAGAGCAACATGTGTTTCGACTGTGGGGATACGCAAATGTGAAGTCGTTGCAGGTGGTAGAAAACTCCTTCATGAAATATCTTTTAGCTGTACCAAAAAGTGTTTCCACATATGTTTGCCACGCTGAACTGGGGGAACCATATCTTGAAGACATCATAAAGGTCACTCCGGTTCTGTTATGGCATAGGATCTGTACCACCGAGGAATGCGAATTTAACCGTACAAGCCTGATTGATGTGATGAGGCTAGATAATAGCGGCCACATTGGATGGTTAAGCTATGTGAAGAAATTCCTTACGGCTATAGGTCTGGCAGATTATTACGATGATCCTTTTTGTCTGCACGATATCCCTAGAAAAGCCCTGAAGGAAAAGTGAATGAAATACTTGGGAGAACGCAGAACCGCCACTGAAATGTTAAAAAAAAGGTGGTCGCACACCAGCTAATAACGACTACAAGCAAAATGCAGCCATATGTTAAGTTACAAATGAGTGATTACGAGAGGTATTTATTAACTCGTTTTAGATTAAACTTATTATTCAGGTCACTTAGTTTCCCTAACATGAATAACTGGTCGAAACATTTAAATAAATGCCTATGTGATGATTTGTCTGAGCAGTCAGACATTCACATCCTCTTCTTCTGTAAAATTTACTTAATACCGAGGCGAAGATGGATTGTGCCGATATTAAAGATCATGGGAGTAAATCGTTGTCGTCCTGCCTTTTTAGCTGTTTTAAGTTTAGATAACATTTTAACTGTTGTATCTATCTCTGCGTTTTTTTTAAATGTTTTTAAACTTCGGAAATCTATAATATCCTGATTTGTGATGACATTATTGTGATTACTGTGTTTTACTGGATGAATTTATTTTCTTAAACATGTGGTTTTATTTGTACTTTTATGGTTGTTTTGTTTTAATAACCAAATAACGGTACAATTGATTGAATGAAAAGGCATTTATATAGTGCAGGCATACTTCAAGGAGTGTCTCAGCGCTCACGGTGTGGGGAAACCTGCCTTCTGCCATAAAAGGTGATCTTATTACTCATTTTGCTAGAACAGTCATGTTTTTTTCCCCTGTAAACAGAAAGCTCTGAAATGAGGACCGGAGTTCTCTAGGGAGTTTATTCCATGTCTTTTGGCCAAGGAAAGAGAACGATCTTCAGCGGCGTCACTAGGGGGGTGCGGGGGGGGCGGACCGCACCGGGTGACACCATCGTATGGGGTGACACCAGGGCCGGCTTTAGACGCCGTGTTCGAAAGTTTATTATGCTTTTAAAGCACCTGCTGCAGCGTTTCTTTCCCCCATCAATTACCAGGCCTCACATAAATGTCAAGATAACTTGTGTGATTAATTATCTTCCTGGAGAGAGATCAGCATTTTGTATAGATGAGGTTTTGACTTTTATGTGAAGTTAGTCCAGCGGGTTAATGTGCCTGCTGCAAAGAACGTGTACCAAGTAGATTACAGAGTGCGTATGATGTAAACAGATCAGCAGGTTACTGCTTTCAAAAGAGGCATCCTTTTGTTACTTGCAATTTATAACTTAAAGTCCTAATATAGGATAGTGAGCTATTAACTTTCATCCTAGAACTGCATACACACCGCAAAATATACATTATTAGAGCATTGATTAATGTTGCAAAAAGGGTTAATTTTGCTAGAAATCGATTCTTATTTTTAAAGAAAACTCCCAACTAGGCTGTTTCTTTTTCGACTCTGAGTTTGTGCTTCTCCACACCAAGCACTCTTAAACTATACTGCCTACCAGTATGGATGACATGTGACTCCTACACTTTTAGTCCTTTGGCTTATAGAATAGAATAGAATAGAATAGAATAGAATAGAAGAGGCATTTATAAAGCGCATGGCTACCCTGAGGCCTCCCAGCGCTAGGAAACCAGACGACTAGGCAGATCAGATTATACCATAGGAAAAAGGTGCGTTTTCAGAAGCCGGCGAAAAGGCAGGTATTCTTCCTCCATACGGATGGAGTCTGGGAGGGTGTTCCATGTCTTAGAGGCGACATAAGAGAAACAACGACCTCCACATCTCGTCCTGGCAATTCTTGGTACCATAGCGAGGCGCTTATTTGCAGAGCGCAGATGCCTTCTGGGGTGATATGGAAAGACTATCCTTCGAAGGATTAAAGGGCCATTCGCGGCCATGATCTTATGCGTGACACAGAGGGCCTTGAATTTAATCCTTTCCGAGACAGGAAGCCAATGTAGCTGTCTAATTGCACTTCTTGCTGATTCTCTCCGAGGAATTTTCAGGAGGATTCTGGCCGCACAGTTCTGAACCTTTTGTAGTATACCTAATGTGAACTGGGGGGCTCCTAAATATAACGCATTAGCGTAATCCAAACGTGACAGAATCAGTGCCTGGAGGAGTAGTCTTCTTGCTTGAAACGGGAGAAGGGGCAGAATCTTTCGTGCTGACTTCATAATCCCGAAGCAGCACCCGGCTACCTTCATAGCCTGAATCTTCATGTCAAGTCTAGAGTCCAGCCAGACTCCTAAGCTCTTGATATGCTTTTTGGGAATCGGCGGGTCTCCCATACACCCAGGCCAAGCCAACGGGATGTCTGGGAGTAAAGGTTTACCAAGCAGCATAAGCTCTGTTTTAATCCCATTCAGCTGGAGACAGGACTTTTTCATCCAAACGGATATTTCCTCAAGGCACCTGGAAAGATTGCTTCCCGGTTGTCCTGCGTCTTTAAGGGAGACGATCAACTGAGTGTCATCGGCATACGTAACAATTTGTATGCCAAATGCCTCTACAATTTTGGCTAAAGGACACATGTAAATATTAAAAAGAGTGGGGCTAAGTGATGAGCCCTGAGGCACTCCACTCTTCAAAGGCACAATCCTGGAGGTAACATTCTCCTCGAAAAGCTGGAATGTCCGACCTTCCAGAAAAGAGGCAATCCACCTCAGTGCGGTACCGTTTATCCCCATCTCATGACATCTTGTAATAAGAATTTGATGGTTGACGGTATCAAAAGCCGCACTGAGATCAAGGAGAATTATTGCAGCTGATCCTCCAGAGTCCATAATTTTCCTTGCCTCCTCCACTACGGCAATCAAGGCAGTTTCAGTTCCCTGGCGAGATCTAAAACCAGTCTGTGTAAGGTGTAGGCAGTCATGTTCCTCTAAATAAGTGGAGAGGATGGAATTAACATACTTCTCTGCTATTTTAGCTGTTCCCGGGAGCAGAGAAATAGGGCGATAGTTTGCCATTACCTCAGGATCAGAACCAGGTTTTTTTAACAGGGCCTTCACCATTGCTTCCTTCCAAAGTGGAGGAACCTTGCCTGTAGCCAATGAAGAGTTAATAAGAGTTACCAATACAGGGACTACTTCTGAAGCAACCTTTTGCAGCACCGTGGGGGGCGCCTGGTCTTTAGGTGACCCTGATTTAAGTTTATTAAGTAAGGTCGTTGCTATATCTAAATCCAGGGGCGGGAAAGAGACCAAGCTCTAAAGCCGGCCCTGGTGCCACCCCATACGATGGTGTCACCCGGTGCGGTCCGCACCCCCCGCACCCCCCTAGTGACGCCGCTGGACAAATTGCTTCTTATGTTTTTTTCAACATGAAGGATTGGTATTTACAAACTTCTCTCATGTTGTGGTCAGAGAAAGTAAAGTGAATTATATGACAATATTGCCAGGCACAGGGAGTGCGAAAGGGAAGGCTATCATTTTTTGTAACCCACAACAAAATGTAGATACCTGTAAATTAAATGTACACATTCACCTGTGAGAAAACCAAGCACAAAGCCCATTTAGTTCTGAAGAGTTATGGAAACACAGATTTAAATAGGGTTAAAACAAATCAAAACACGCAACTCATTGATGCACAAATGATGAATGGTCACAGAAACCCAAGCTCCACACATCATCATTTGTCACCAATATAGTTTTATCAGTAAAACTGAATGTCTGTGCAAATTTAGTGGCCATTTCAATGGGCAAACTAAAATGACACCCAAAGAAAACAAACAATAAGAATGGGGTTTTGTGACATCTCACTGAGTGCAGTGGGCACAGTGTGGTTTGGTGACATAAGGCCACACCAAGGAAGCATTTTCGTAGATGAGTCCGTGCGCATTGGGACGTTCAGCTTTAGAACATGACGGATGCCAAGCATATAATGCTGCATGTCTGCACGTGCCTCCACAATAAAGCAACATGTTATTGAGCAGACATTGCCTCTGGGAGTTTTTTGGTGCCCCAAGGTAAGACCTTCCTCCTGATGACCTAAACAACATGAAGAAAAAACCTTCAGCAGAAGGCACAAAGTTTTTTATATGGCTCAATACATACATGTGGGCCCTCTTCCCACCCCTCGGTACTCACTGTGGTTCATGGGGTTATTCTCAGGTGATGCCACCAGGTGCAGGTAGGCGGTCCAAAACCCTTCTATGGCCTTTGTAAATAGAGGACCTAAATTTACAAACGTTACTAAGGATTCTGTATGGTTCCGTTATTTGCCAACTGTGTCCACTAGTGGACTCGGAGCGGAGGAGGTCCATGCGGTAAGTCGTGATGGGGTGACACCATGAGTTACCCGCACCGGGTGACACCAACCCTAGTGACGCCACTGATCTTCCACCCGTTCTTGCCGAGAAGATTTTAGGAATCCTGGCTGTAAAAAACTATGGGAGGATTACAGTTCTTTGAGGGGGGCATACGCACATATCCTCCTCCTCAGATACACCGCTCCTTTCCCATGGAGGGCTTTATGTGCCAGGATTAAGGTCTTGAGAAGAATCCTCTTTTTGACAGGCAGCCAGTGTAGTGCCTTCAACTGGGGAGTCATACGCTTTCTTGTAGCCATGTTAAGAATGAATCTAGCTGCCGCATTCTGTACTACAAGTAAACGGCCAAGCAAGTAGTTCTGGAGGCCCAAGTAGAGAGCATTTCCATATTCGAGCCTCGAGGTGAGAAGAGCTTGGACCACTGTTTTCCTAGTCTCTGTTGTCAAAAAAGGGAAGCATTTCTTTAGAGAACATAGGATGCCAAAACAGGAGCCCACCATTGTCTGGATGTTTAGTTGAAAAGTCAGGGTGCTATCAATTTTATTTTCCAAATATTTACTACAATTTGTTGTGCGCCTGGGGCACGAGTATCTTGCGGCCACCACATCCTCCATATATCAGGAGAGATGTCACCAAAAAAACAGGATGTCAGTTTTATCAGCGTTGCATTTAAGTTGGTGCACTGATAACCAGTTGAACACATTGGAAAGATAAGATTTAATGGCCTTTCCATCAAATTCCTTTCCCTTTTCACAGGGCAAAAGCAGAGTATCTTCTCCATATGATATTACTTTCACCTCCAGAGCCTCTGCCAGCACAGCTAGGGGGAAATGCTTGTGTTAAATAATGTGGGACTCAGTGCAGAACCCTACGGAGCACCTAAAGCTAGTTCATATATACTACTTGACTCCTGTTATTTAAGAATGAGGTTAGCCACTTCAAGGCTAAACCTTCAGTTCCTATATCCCGATGGAGGGTTAATAGTATTTCACGTGGAACGGTTTCGAAAGCCGCTATATAAGTTTGTTACCCAGTCTTTTCTTATCAGTCTTTTAAAAATCGGTTTCTTGGAGGGTCAGGATGTTGACTTCTAATTGTATGCGAATTTCCAGATGAACATATGTAATGAAAAAGAAAATATTAATACAAATAGCAGTGTGGTATTTGGGTGTGATACCCTCCACAGGACACCCCACCAGGACTAGCCAGTGTTCACAGTGATACCACCAAGGAGTGGTCATTGATAAGATACAGTTCCCCCCTGGAATCACACCAGCAGACATCCCTCTGATATGACCCAAGCAGCAAAGCCCCAAAAACGGGCACGTATAGCTAAAAGAGGAAAAATGTATAAAAACAAAGAAAAAATACATTTTCAGAAAGCAGAGACCAGCTTGTCCATCAAGACCTACCTCACAGGTCTCCGGTGAGAATTGTATTTGCTCACAGTGTCATTGTTCACAAGGGTTATTGTGTTCTCTGCCAAAAAGGTGCTCTATACAAGGTCGTTTCTCAGATTCGACAAGAAGGATTATGTGAGGGGCCAGGTTTGGTAGACTTTCTCTCGCCCTGGCCTGCTGGTGGCTAAGAGTTTTCCTCTCACCCCGGTCAGGGCCCAACGTTTATCTCCTTGGTATCAGATGGCCAGATTAACGGTCTTCAGCTGCCTCCTTGAGCTATAACACCAGGATGTCCGCCACTTCTGATAGTCTAGGAACTTGATGATATTTATTTTGCATACAAAGGTAATTCTGAAAGGATATAGGCAGCGATATTGGGCTTTACAAAGAATGTCTGTGATCGGTCGGAATTGGTTGTGGGGTGCCAAAATGGAAGGTGATAGATCATGGAATAGCAAACATTCATAGTCATTACATTTGATAGTGTTGCATTTCTTTGATGCCTGTTGAGAGAACTCTTTCCTTGTCCCATAAATCATGAATATTCATCAGGCTGGCTCTAGGTACGCACATGTCCCCATCACGCAGTTGACCCACTCTGTGGGCTCTATTAAGTTTCAGCTTCACCTGGTCATCCTGGAGCAGTGTAGCCAAGAACCGTGTCCTAAAGATATGTAGATCAGATAATTCTCCATTCTCCTGTAGGTCTCAGATTCGAATATTGTCCCTTCTCATGTGGTTTTCCAGATCTTCAAGTTTTAGCAGTGATGTTGTGGCTTGTGCCTGGAGGCTAAATATTGTATTTCTAAATTCTTGATAAATTTCCTCCAGGCATTGGAGTTGTTCCAATGCTTCTACAATTCTTGTTCACATTGATTTGTTGCAGGGATTCTGCTTAGAAACAGAACTACGCTTGGGATTAACGACTATCAGTATGTAGGGACAGAGTCACCACATCACATCAGCACCTTTGGGCCCAAATAAAGTCTAGCTCATAGGGCCTTACGTGCCCTCCTAACCTTCCCAGAGAAGTTTGCACCCCAGAACTCTACACTCTAGACCCTCTCTGGGATCGTGGTAATAGGTCATCAACTTTAATTCTCTCATTCATACATGTCCACAATAAATAAAAAGAGACATGAAGAAGGCTTAGAATATTTTTTGAAACTATCCTCCGCTATCATGAAGCAACTGCTTGCAATTAGAAAACATATTCAGGTCAACAATGTGATTAGCATGATCAAGAGATTATATGCATTAAAAAGCTCTGTCATATTGTATGACAGATCTGCCTAAGCCTGCCCTCACTATGGGAGAACAGTGATACATTAGTAATTTCTGGGATTAGTGCTGAACCCCATATCAGGCATGCATAGGTAGATGTTCTACTTCTCAGATGGCACAGTTCTCTCTGCACAGGACCTTTTCTCCAAGAGAATTCCTCCTCTCTGTTTTCAAAACGACAAGTCTCCATTATGTCTAACTGTTAGTGTCTGACCACAGGGAATAACAGGGCGCAATGCCGTTTGACCTTGTATGAAATGTTACAATTTATTCCAATCAGAAAAGCTAAATAACAAAACATGTGCAGCCTATTTGTAAATAACTGTGTAAAACAAGCGTGATCTTTTGTAACATGTGTAAAGTAAAAGTGGCCTACAAAGTGCAGCTTGGTTAACTTAGGAGAGAAAACACCGTGTGCCCTGTAGCAAGCTCACAACAGAGTCAATGTCGCTGCAAAGCATTGTGATTTAGTCATCAAGCTCAGGCAAAGGTCTGTCAGTTGTTGCACTGAGTCATGCTTAATCTTTTTTCGCAGCTCATTCTTAAAAGTCATTAGAGTGGCTATCAAGTCTGATTTTGTTAGCATCATTGCAACAGTAGCTACAGATGTTTCACTTCTTTTACAGGAATCCCAAAAAAAACACCCCCGAATTCTTGGTTTGCTTTTTTGGTAGCATTCTCCTCTGTAGTGATACTTATAATTCGGCCCTCCAGCGTTGCCCGCCTAGGCTTTGCTATCAAATCATTTCTCCCTATCACAACGACCATGTGTCTTGTGGCTTTCCCCAGGCAGGCAAGTGGGCATTGGTGCCACAACCTCAGAGGTCTTAAACAGGGACCTCCAATGTTGACTCAAAGAGGTTCATGTCTTCCTCTTTCACCAGCACAGCACAAAAGGAACTTACTATTTGTAGTGTGGACATCTAATTCAAAAGTTTCCTGATGTGTTTAACTAAAGACTTGGCAAGCTGTGTGGATTCCAACCCAAATAGTACATAAGGAAATGCAAAACCTGTGGTTCCCAAGAGTTTGCAAGGTACCACTGCTTGAGGGCTGAATTACAGAAGGAATTAGACCATTATAGAATCCACAGAAGGATCTGAATAGTTAGCCCTAATATTTCTTACTCCCAAAAGTGACCAAACATTCAGGTTGTGTATGGATTTACACAACTTAAAAAAAACAATATTTGGATGGATCATGAACCACTCCCCAATATCAATCAGATGCAGTGCACATTGAAGAGAGAGTTGTTTTTACAAGTATTGAAATGCCCCCAACTTATCACTAGATAGTCTTGACAAATAATTCCAAATGTCTCGCTCTTTTTATTACTCCTAAGTGGGTGCTTTGTTATAAACATATACCTTACATCAGCTTCCTCAGGTTTCCAGAAACTTATGAGGATGCTGTTTCAAGGTCAGAAAGGCGCTCTATATTTCCATAATGACATTTTGGTGTTTGGAGCAATCTTGGTGAGCAGGATGAGAGGATGACCAAGGTTTTGACTAAGCTGAATGAGAGAGGTCTGACATTTCAATCAGAGGAAATGGAAGTTTGAGGCAAGTGGAACGGATTGATTGGGACACCATGTAAGTGCAAAGGGTGTAAAATTTAAAATGAAAATTCTGAAGTCTATTGATGATGCTCCTTCTTCCAAGAATATTGAGCAATTGGAATTACATATGGTTTTACCCTAATATTATTCAACGTATGATCCACATTTCACCCAAAAAACACCACTTCGGAGGAGTTTACTCAACAAATGGAATGCGTATCTTGGAGTGTAGAGTGCAAATGTGATGTAGAGAAATTCGAATCTGATATTTTGGGCACGCTCCATTGTATCATTTTAAACCATATGATGCAATCATCATCTGATGCCAGTAATGATGGTGTTGGGGCTGTGTTTATGCACAAAAGGGAGGATGGGAGAGAAGTAATTATACCATTCGCTTCTAAGCTATTGTGAGGTTTTGAGTTGACTGACTCTACTTTTGAGAAGGAAGCGATGGGGTTGTGGTGGAGTACGGAGCACTTCAGGACATTTGTGAGGAGTGTCCCGGTTGTGCTGCATACAGACCACATATCTCTGGTGGATTTGTTCACTACTAAGGGAGGTGGAAGGGCTAAACCTAAGCGTATCGCTTGCAAGAATATCACAATTGGATACAGTATGCTCCGGAAAAAACTAACATAGTCGCAAACTATTTGTCTAGAATGCTGATTGTTGGTGAGAATGATAATGTCAACAATGAAGAGATTATAGTGTGTACCACAAGCCAGATGCAAGTTTTCCAAGGAATATTTCAGATGGAGAACGGAGAGATGCCCTTGGTCAGGATACAGGTCTATGTCAGGCTTTGAGTTGGATAGCAAAGCGATGGCAAAACATTAAATAAGTGTGAATGCAGAGTGGGGTCCCTAATTGCAGGTTGCGTTTAAATTGATGTTTAGTTTGTAGAATTGGGCAGTCGGTCACACCTATTTATTGAGGAAAAAATACTTGAGTTGACCTACATAGGACATTCAGGAATACGACCAATGAAACATAGGGTTAGAGAAGACTTTTGGTGGCCTGGCGTCAACAAAATAGTTTTTGTGTGTGACTATGAAGGATGTGCTTTGAGGAATAAAAATTAAACTATGAAGCTGTCTTCCTTAATTCCAGTTGAGACTGACATGGTTTTATGGTTAATGTTGATTTTAAACATCTCAAGCCCACTAAAGATCACAGGTGAAGTTCTCAAGTTTGCATTAATAATCCTTTCTACATTCTCAGGATGATAAAGAAAATCCTCCCCTATATACCAAGTGATGCAGAAAAGACAGTGTTACCGGCCCTGGTTCGTTCCATGATAGATTACTGCAATGGTCTATATCTAAATAAGGAGGACAACATCTTAGGAAACTTCGAACCTTACAAAATGCTGCGTCACGACTGCTGTCAGGGATCCCAAAGTTCAAATCAGCCTTTCAAGCCATTTCTAATTTGCACTGGCTCCCTGCCAGGTACCAAATCAGATTTAAGGCTCTGTGTATTGCTTATAGGGTGCTTATAGGGTGCTACCTGACTATGCTCCTGGCAACTTTAAACAAAACTTCAAATGGCACAAACCTAGCAGAAATCTCTGCTCCTCTGGAGCAAAGAACTAGTGGTCCCCAGGTTTAGATAGTCAAACTGGGGTGGAAAAGGTTTTGTATTCTGCATGGCTAAAATCTGGACTCCTGGACCCCTCAACATCAAATATTTGCCAAACTTGCCAGCCTTTAGGACAGAACTGAAAACCTGGCTATTTAGAAAATAATCTCTACTCATTTCCTCGACCTCAGTTAGCAGAACCAGCACCAAGACACCTCCAGGTATTTGTGCCCTCAAACATTCTCTTTAACATAACATAAAATATCATAACCTAACATTATAGACTACATGTCTTATTGGCTTGAAGTTGTTTTGTGAACAGTATAGAAACGTGTATTGTAATAGAGTTTTTACAAAGATTAATCAAATGAGATAGTAACAGACAATGGCACATGATTTGTCTCAGAGGAAATGAAAAGGTTTCAATGTGAGTATGGCATAACTTACACACATGCATGTTATTGTACCATCCCACGAACAACAGGTTTGTTGAGCGTTTCAATCGTATATTGAAAGATCAGATGGAACTGGCGCTAGTCAACATGGTTAAGGGCTATGTGGTCTACACCCAATGAGGCAACCGGTGTGACACATTTTGTGTTGCTGAGGGAGTGTATCCCTGGGTCCAAATTTTATAGGTAATGGATATGACACTGTGCCGTTAATTCTTCTCATTTGGCAAAAGTGGTGGACATCGGAAGGAGAGTTCAAACTGGTTATTAAGACAAACATCATTGTGGCAGCGGTGTGGATGTAACAGTGGGATGCTTGGCAAGGATAAAGAAATCAGGGCATGTGGTGAAATGTGAATCCAAGTATTCTGTGCGGGTGCATGTCATGCGTGTGATGTCACATGCTGTGCGCCCTAGTGATGGTCAAGTGTGGAACAAGCACAGGACTGTATCTGTTTCAGATGACAAAGCTGACTTTGTGCGAAGTTATATGGGTATTTCCAGTGATGAAGGGGGTGGAGGTTTCACACTCATCGTGTTCTAAGTGGTAGCCATAGCGCCGCTTGAACCACGGCGCTATGGCACACACACTTATTCTTTTATAGTGTTCTATTTAGAGTCTTTATCAATACTTGAATATTTTATATAAATGTAGTCAGCTGTTTTGTTTCTCTAATTTCATTTTTCTACTTTCTGTTATTTTTACTGCTAAAGAGATGGTATATTCAGACTCTGGGTCCATGGATGCTACATGCACGGTTTGAATCGAGGCAGCTGTTGTGAGGCGTTGGCGGTCACACCCTCTCCGGCTGTCACACTATGTGAATAAATACTGTGATCACCTACTGTTGTCCAGTGCACATCCTTTCACACTGGAACCCCAGCTGTAAACTCACCAGTGGTGAAGCTGCAGAATACTGCATGTGTGATTTTAACATTTAATGCCCTCATGGAGGCAGCACTGTATAAATTAACAGACACAGCACTGTGATGCAAGTTGGCAGGTGATGCAAGTGGCCCCCTTTCTCCAAACCCATCCTATGATACTCATCTCAGTGCTGGGTGAGCCCCCCCCCCTTTCAATGTGTCGATTGTCTCCATGGCCTGCTCACACACAGTAGCCTCTCAACCCAGCTGTCTCAAAGTGTGCTGCGAGCTGTATTTGTTGTGCAACAGTGTGTCTCTCTCTGCACCAACCCAGCTGACTTTCCTTGTCTGCTTCTGTCTCCCCAGCGACCTACCCTTGTCCGTGCTCCTGCCAAGACTATTACCTGGGGAGATGCATCAGGGATGCAACAGTCTGTGCCCCCTGCCCAGGTGAGATTCTCAAAGTGTGTTTGTTAAACGTATTCAACTTCCGTGTTTGTACGTCTCAAGGGAGTGTTCAAGAGTGTGGGAGTTACTCATTCCAAGATGTGGGTCTGTATGTGTAAGTCATAAATTACACACGTGATGCATCATATTGCATCAAGACAGAATGTGGCTTAATGGCCAAGGCTGCTGCCTTTGGAACTGGAAGAACCACTTTTGAATCCCAGCGTCAGCTCAACAACCTGTGATTCTGGGAAAATCGTTTAGTCGTTCCTTGCCTAAAAAAGAATGAATGCGACTTGAAGTAATGTAATCTGGTGCTCACTCAAAGTACGCTAATACCCTTGAATCAGCTTGGTGCTATGTAAAACTGCACAACATAAGTAAATTATCAAAGGAGATTGTGGTAAAATGATATATTCAAAAACTGTCAGATTTGGCCGACCTGAACAGAGCACATGCGAAAACAGGGTGCCACCGTCAGCAATAAAGTCAAGTTAATGCTAAATATTATGGAAATGGTTATAACTAGGGGTGGGCAGAACTCGTGGAGATTCGGTTTGCAGAATCCAGCAGAGTTACCTAAAAGTCAGAGAAATTCTGCGAAAGGCAGAATTTTGTCACATCCGCTTCTTGCGCTGATTTGTAACACCAGGAACTTGTCCTGTGCTGTAAAATCAGTACGAACAGCACTGCTTGGCGCACCAGAGGGCACTGCTTTTTTCTGCCGCGCAATTAGATTTTCTATTTGAGCTGCAGTTTTCTCAACGCGAGCAGCAGCAACCTGCCACAACTGCCCACATTGAGAAGTCATGCTGGGACTTGTCCTAACGCTTGATTTTGTCGCTCACACTTACCAACTTAAGCTTGGCGAGCCGTGCATGAGAAAAACTCTGCCATGCGGTGGTTGGTGGAGTTTTTTACAGAACTTCATGCTGCAAGCAGAGCGCCGAGCGGGCAAAACTCTGCGAACTCTGCCGGCAGAACAGAGTTTACCGCCCACCCCTATTTATAACCTGTGAAGTATGTGAAGTTTTTCATATTCACTCATTTTTTACTTTGTGCATATTTTTGTTCCCAGTCTTGCAATGTGTGAGAATTTTAGATCTTCCATCGTGAGGTGTACTCCCTACATGTTTGGGTTGATGTGGTTGAAAGTCCTTGGACCTTGATGACTCGTGCAGAATGAGGTTAGCCACTTCAAGGCTAAACCTTCAGTTCTTATCTCTCGATGGTGGGTTAATAGTCTTCCATGTGGAACGGTATCGAAAGCCGCTGATAAGTCCTATATAGATTTGTTACTGAGTCTTTTCTTATCAGACTTTTTAAGATCGATTTCCTGGAATGACAGGATGTTGACTTCTTGTTGTATGTGAACTTACAGATTCACAATCTCTTTAGTGGAGTTCAGACCGTTAGCTTTCAGTGTTAGAAATGTCATCATATATATCAGAAGTGGAGAAATGTTGTTCTTACAATTGAAATCCCCATGTGCATCAAATCTACGGAATCAGGCACGGGGTAGAATAAAGAGATTTTTCTCTGCATCAAGTTCAGTGCAAGTAATCAACAGGCTCAACTAATCTTAAAACAACAACCGTACCCTCTTGGTTGAAACATTGAGAACATATGAAATAAAAAAGAAAATATTAATACAAACAAAAGTGTGGTATTTGGGTGAGTTACCCTCCACAGGACACTCCACTAGAACTAGCCAGTGGTCACAGTAATACCAGCAAGCAATAGTCGTGGATAAGATACAGTTCTCCCCTCGAATCACCCCAGCAGACAAACCCTCTAACATGACCGAAACAGCAAAGCCCCCAAAACAGGTACATAAAGCTGAAAGGGGAAGAAAATGGATGAAAACAAAGAAGAAATACATTTATAAGGTGTAGGAGAGTTGGGCTGATCACAGGGTCCTTTGAGGTACGTGGAATTTGAGTCGGCTGTTCAGGTATGCTGGTCCGGTGCCGTGGAGGGCCTTGTGTGCTTGGGTACATATCTTAAAGCTGAGTCACGCCTCGACGGGGAGCCAGTGGAGTGTGCGCAGGTGCTGGGAGATGTGGCAGTGTCTTGGAAGGTAGAGGACCAGTCTTGCGGCAGTGTTCTGGATGTTCTGTAGCTTGCAGGTGAGGTTTTTGTTGTGTTCAAAGGCAATTCCGAAAGGATATAGGCAGTTATATTGGATTTTCTCTTTACAAAGCATGTTTGTGATAGTTTGGAATTGTTGGTGGAGTGCCAAAGTGGAAGGTGATACATCCTGAAATAGCAAACATTCTTAGTCATTAGATTTGATTGTGTTGTATTTCCTGGCTGCTAAGAGAACTCTTTCCTTGACCTGTAAATCATGAATATTCATCAGGCTGTCTCTAGGTACGCACATCTCCCCATCACACAGTTGTCCTGCTCTGTGGGCTCTATTTAGTTTCAGCTTCACCTGGACATCTGGAGCAGGGTAACCAAGAACCCTGTCTTGAAGATATGAAAGACCATATCATTCTACATTCTCCTGTAGATCTCAGATTCTAATATTGTACCTTCTAATGTGGTTTTCCAGAGCTTCAGGTTTGAGCAGTGATGATTTAGCTAGTGCCTGAAGGTTAAATATTCTATCTCTAAATTCTTGACAAATTTCATTCAGGCATTGGAGTTGTTCCTATGCTTCTACAATTCTTGGGCCTGATTCACCAAAGTAATCTGAGACAAAATCCTAACTTTATGACTTTCGGCATTCACAAAGTGCATTTAGGAGTAGTAAAGTTAGGAATCCTAACTTTACTACTCCTAAATGCCCTTTGTGAATACCAAAAGTTGTAAAGTTAGGATTTTGCCTCAGTTAAACTTAAGTTTTGGTTCATTTAAGAACTCCTAACTTTACTACTCCTAAATGCACTTTGTGAACACCGAAAGTCATAAAGTTAGGATTTTGTCTCAGATTACTTTTTTGAATCGGGCCCCTTATTCCCACCAAGTTGTTGCAGGGATTCTACTTAAAAACAGAACTACGCTTGGGATAACAGAACATCAGTATGTAGAGACTTAGTCACCATGCTACATCAGTACCTTTTTACGCCAAAATCAAGGCTAGCTCATAGTGCCTCATTTGCCCTTTAAACCTTCCCAGAGGAACAAGTAATTTTGCACCCCAGAAAACAACACTCTAGTAGAGACAGAGATCTGCTTTATGGATGCCCTCAGCACCGCCAAAACCGTTCGTGAGCCGGCTGCCACATGGACCGCGTATTCACTTCCACAGTCCAGGTGCGCTGAATGAGCGGTGCGCGCTTTCACCAAAGCGGGCCGGGTGTTTTGAGCGCTCCGCACCGCCTCAATCAACAGCATCGAGCAGCGAGAGATTTTGGAGACCGCAGCGGTCTCTCACAGGTACACCATCTTGTCTCAACTAGGATCTCTGTCTCTACTCGAGCCGCTGCTGAGCTTCTGGCTGTGCTCGCAGTATGGCACGGGTGGCTCTCGGCGGGGAGAGGCACCAAATCGAATATGCCTCCCGAGTCTGCTCGGTCTGCCCGGGACCTTAATGGAGAAGCTGGACAGCCAGCTTCAGTGGTTGACACTGTGATAACTACACCAGCATGCCCCCCCTCTTGTGTTCCAATTGCCCAAAGCCCATTGTCCCTGGGGGGCCAAAAACCGTTCTAAAAGGTAGCAAGGGTATAGAGGCCAACCCAAACAAAGCAATGCTGGGGAAGAAAGAGGGGCAAAAATGGATCCCCCCTCCAGCAGTCAATAACTGAGTTCTTCCCCATGGCGGCGGCGGCCCCTGATGGACATAAGAGCATCATCACTGAAGTAGGAGGGGATGGAGAAGCAGAACATTTCTCCACAAACCAATGCAAGGAAATGGTCCCTAACAGCAGTGTAATTAATAAGAGGGACGGACTAGAATCAGAACAATTGTATCATAATATAGAAAATGACATTTCCTTGACGGGGCAGTCGAAGGCGCAGGGGGCGGACAAGAACTGTGCACTATTTCACGGGAGGAAGTACCCCAGACTGTAGAGGGGAATGTGGTCCCATCCAAGGCTGTCGATCTTCTACCTGCAAGTGAGACAAGGACTTTGATAAAATGGGTCGCAAGCCACCAGTCCTTTGACGAGTCCCTGGATCCAGGAGACAAGTTCTTTTCTTTGACTGACGGGTCAGACACAAGCGCGGCAAGTATGGCTGTTTCTGATATCGAGAGTGTCTCTATATCCTCCAGCTCTGAACCTGGGAGTCAGACGAACTGTAGTTCGAAGGAAAAGAAACTCCAGGCAAAATAAGGAGCGGGCATCCCAGGGACAAGGCAGAGAAGGCCTGAAGAAGCAAGGAAGCCTTGTCCTAAATTGGGATTATTCTGCCATGCAAAAAGAATATGAGGAACCCTATTTGGCTGGCAGAAAAGGACATAGCAGCCAGGACACTGAGGAGCCGACCCTGCGATGAATCTACGAATAGATTAAACAGCACCAGGAAGAGACACGGCAAGATAGTAAAAAAAAGGCTGGCAACAATAAAGCTACAAGGGGAGGTCAGAAAGGTCGCAAAAGCCTGCTCCATAATGGGTGCAAGGATTTCAGCCGTGGAAGAACGTACCGCCGGACTAGAGAATGAGGTAGTAAAAAGACAAGATCAATTCAATTTCAATTTAAATCAGCTTTATTCGGTGCAATACATGTCACCATAAAAGCAAAGCAATTGTTATAAAAACATGCATACCACAACATTGACACAATTTAAAAATACATTAGTAGTGACTATACAGTTCATAAAGTGCATATTAACAAATACAGTAACCAGAACGTACTATCCTGCAACTATAGTTTTCAACAGATAAAACTATATAACAACTCCCATAAATGCTGGTATCATATCATTAAAAAAAATATAGTTAAGATGCCACACAAGTACCAGTATTAAAAAGATATCCACATCCAGATCAGTGCATTAAAATATAAAACATTTCAATAAAGTGCCTTCAGCCATTATTTGGTCCTGGTTGCCCTCTGGTATTTCTTATTTTCAGTGCAACTTTCAGAAAACTTGTTATACATGCCAGGGTCAATGGGTCTTCAGCCCTTTGTAAATATAATAAGGCGGCCCTGGCTTGTCTAAACTTGCCTTTTTTTAAAATTCTTACTAAGTAATGACGCCTGGGAAAAGAATAAAAAGGGCATAACAGTACAAAATGAAGGGAATCCTGCGGAGATTTACTATCGCAGCCGCAGGGTCCTTTCTGCTCAACCGTGGCGGTGTAACCCACGGGATCCGCCAACAAATGGTGTATAAGGTTGAGCCTAAAACGAGTAAATAAAAACCTAATTTCTGCGTTATGTATCAGGCTAAGATATGGTTCCATACCACCTACTGTTTTAGTACTGCTGTGCGCCCAAGCTAGAGTCTTCCTACCTTCGGAATTGAGTCTGCAATCTGCAGCTTTCCTCAGGAGAAGGCTCTTAATTCTGTTCTTGTCTTGGGGTATGATTATGGTTGGATTAGTGAAAAGATCTAAGCAGTCTATACCTCCCAATGTCAATTTTACATATTTGAGCCACGGGATACACATCCCTTTATCCCTACTGATACAATCTCTAATAATTTGTCTGCCCAGTTCCGCATCAGGATTGGACCAGATCCTCAGCCAAGCCATAATGGGCCTGGCCTTGATCAGGTCCTCTATGTATGGTCTCCCTAGTTCGGCATGGGTGATGTAGGCTGGGGAGCTCTGCGGCGTTTTGAGTATCTTACGCAAAAATGTGTTTTCTTCAACTTGTATTTGCCGTACCCCTGCAAAGCCCCAGACTTCTGCTCCATACATGACTTTGGAGCAGCAAATGGCGCCATAGAGGTGCATGACCTGCTCCGGCGACCACCGACCCAGCCTGCGGCCAAAATTCATTATTGCCCCTGATGACGAAATCAGTTTTATACACCGTTCTTCCAGTAAAAATTTTAAATTTAAAAGCCCATCAAATAAAAGACCCAGGAACGAGAAGGTTTTTACTTGTTCAAGTGTATGTGTGCCTATGTGATATGTGAATTTTTTGCAGGGTTTCGTACCGGCTATTAAAACATAGGACTTAGTTAAGTTGGCTGCCAGGTCTGGGGGGCGTGGCCAAGCCGCGGGCTAAGATGGCCGCACGGCGTTGAAGCTCCACCATCGACCCGGCGCAAACCCTGCTTTCCTCGCCCTCCTGATGCGGGCGCGGGACGCCATACGCTGCCGCTGGCCCTACTAAGACCCCGGAGTGCGCTGGGATGCAGAGCGGACCTCCCGGGCCACGGGGGCGCCCGGAGATGAGCGCACCATCCTGAGGCCCAAGATGGCGGGCTGATCCGGGGACGGGGGACTCGAGTGCGAGGAGGGCGGCCGGCCGAGAGACAGGTACCCGGGGGGCTCGGAGGGGGGGGCATTGAGCACCGGGGTGCTGGCTGGCGGGGGCCCGCTTCTTTCCCCCTACGCCGTTGCGGACCGGAGTACGACCGGGCGCACGGCTCTGGCCACTGCGCTTCGGCCGCGGCCTCGCTCGTTATCTCCTCTCTGGGGCCCCGAACTAATCCGGTCGGGGAGCCTGGGAGGGGTGGCGGGACGGTTCTGCGGGCGGTGGGGGGGGGGAGCGGTTGGGGCCCTGCGCTGGGCCCGACGCCCGGGTTGTCTCTGCCTCGTTACTTGGGCCCTCGCGGGTTTTGCCATGTGCTCCGCGGCTGGTTGTTGCGTTCCTCCCTTGCCCCTCCCGGCGGCGCCGAGTCGTGGCTGCTGATCACATCGCGATGGCGCACTTGCTGTTCCATTGGGGCCCTGCTGGCTACACGGAGTCGTGACTCTTGCCGGCTGCGCAGTGAGGACGTGATCTGTCCGGTGCCCGGTGGGCCCACCTTCATCAGTGCTCCAGACCAGATTGGCTAAGGATTGGCCGGACGCTCCATCGCACCATCGCCTCCCTTGCTCTCCACACGTCTGGAGGTTGTGAGAATGGGTCGCAAGGACCCCAAACAGAAAACGCTGCAGTTCGAGAAACTGTCTGAGCAGCCCACGGATAACCCCCCTGACATGCCGGACCCGGCTGGTGGGGCGACCGGCGGCTCGACGACCCAGGCTCCGGCCCCGGACTGGCTACAGGAGATGCGTGCCGGCTTCAGAGCCCTGGATGGTCGCTTTGACGCCCTAAATAAGACACTGGAAACTATGGGGGCCAAAATCCAGGCCCATGACAAGCGTTTGGGAGAGGCTGAGGCCCGGATCTCGGCAGTGGAGGATAAATCGGTACAGGAGGTCAAAAGGGTGGACAGATTGGAGCGCATACTGAAGGAAGTGGCCAGCAAAAACGAAGATTTGGAATCGCGCAGTCGGCGCAACAATGTACGGATTATTGGGGTTCCGGAGTCCACGGCCACGGGCAGGCTGGATGTTTTTGTGGAACAACTGTTGGCTGATATCTTTGGGAGAGACTCCTTCACTCCTGGCTTCGTGGTGGAGCGTGCCCACCGTTCCCTGGGGCCGAGGCCTAACCCGGGGCTCCCGCCTCGCCCCCTGATTGCCCGCATTATGAACTTCCGAGACCGTGACACTGCCTTGCGGCTTGCCAGAGAGAAGGGCGAGATTACTTGGCAGGGTGCAAGACTCTCATTCTACCCAGACTTCACCGCCATGGTCCAGGAGGCCAGGCGTAAGTATGCGGGGGTGAAGGCGGCGCTCCGGAACCTGGGCCTTAAATATGGCATGCTCTATCCGGCCCGGCTCCGGGTCGAGGTTGATGGCCGAGCTCGGCTATTTGACAATCCCGCTGCGGTGCAGGAGTTTTGCCGTACCTACAAGCCGCGCAGGGGCCCGCCGGGGGGAGATGAGGGTGGACGGTCTCCCCCTGGTAGTGGGTCGGCGGGCAGCCAGGACCTGTTCTTATCCTTCGGTGTCGGCTGAGACTGCGCCCGTTACTAAACTTTGCACTGTTTTGACTTTGGTTATTTGAGGACGTATTAACATTTGGAGTATATTGGTGCTACTGCGCTGGGTTGATTGCGGATCGTTGTCACTCCCCTTTGGTTGAAACCGCTGGGATCGTTTTCTGTTACGATGCTCTACTTTTTGTTGTTTGGTTACACTGGGTATTCCTGCCTAGAGCTATGTTCTTCTTTTTTTCCAGAATTGGGATTGCCTCACGTTTGCGTGGTTTGGCTGGGCGGGGGGAGGGGGATTGGGGTAAGCAATTTTGATTCTACTACTACGGCTATGTGTGAACGAACTTTATTGCTACACAGTGACATTCCGATTTTGCTGCTTCCATCACTTGCTGACTGGCATCAATGGCCCACATAGGTTTGAATGAAGCTCCTCTCAATCTATCGTTAATGTCTTGGAATGTCCGGGGCCTGAACAACCGGAGTAAATGCAAACAAGTACTACATTACTTAAATC
Source organism: Triturus cristatus (assembly GCF_964204655.1). Taxonomy (NCBI): domain Eukaryota; kingdom Metazoa; phylum Chordata; class Amphibia; order Caudata; family Salamandridae; genus Triturus; species Triturus cristatus. The sequence goes on along the minus strand of NC_140579.1, from coordinate 116,073,637 downwards.
GGCATCAGGTGGACATTGCTTTTCTCCAAGAGACTCATCTGCATGGCCCCATGCCCTCCCGCTTTGCGGCCTCCTGGGGCGCTCACCGATACTTCGCTAATTACAGTAATTACGCCAGAGGCACTGCGGTGCTGATCCATAAGAGAGTCCCGTTTCAGTGCCAGACGTTTCTGGGGGACAGGGAGGGGCGCTACTGTATTGTACAGGGGGTCTTGATGGGCCATGTTGTTACTCTTGTCTGCGTGTATGCCCCCAACACTGATTCCCCGGATTTTTTCAATGCGCTTGCGGCCCAACTGGTGACCCTAGCGCCGGCTGGCGTTTTGCTGGGTGGCGACCTAAACCTGTTGCTGGATGTGGGGCTGGATAGCACCTCTGGGGCCACAGACTCTAAGCCTAGGGCAAGGCGCGCATTCCAGGACCTTTGCCGTCGATTCTCGTTGACGGATATATGGCGTAGGCGACACCCAAACACTACTGACTACACACACTTTTCAGGGCAGCACAACACTTGGACCAGAATTGACTACTGGCTCCTCTCCACGGGCCTATCCCCTTGGTTCCGCGCGTTGAGGACGTTCCCGAGAACGTACTCGGACCACTCTCCAGTCCTGCTTGGCTTAGACGTTCCTCGACCTGAGGGGTTTGAGCGGCAGTGGCGCTTCCCTGGGAGGGCGCTGCTGGATGACCTTTTTGTACACGAGGTTTCCGAGGCGATAGAGGACTACTTCACCATAAATACTGGCTCGGTGGACTCGTGGGCAGTGCTCTGGGATGGGTTCAAGGCATACATCAGAGGGGTCTGCATTGCTAAGCACGCGGGGGTCCTGAAAGTATTGCGCGCCACAATAACACAACTGGAGACACAGCTAGACGCGCTAGACACTGAGGCGCAGCGGGCACCCGCGGACGAGGTATTTACCAGGCGCTTACGACTGTTATCTGACTTCCGGGAGGCCGCGGACAGGGAGATCCTGTATCTGGGGAAATACCAGGTTGCGCGTAGGTATGGAGAGGGGGACAGACCAGGGCGCACGCTAGCGCAGGCCTTGCGACCACCATGCAGCAAGTCCCTGATCGCCGAGGTGCGGGGCACGGACGGGGAGCTCCGCACAACGCCCGCTGAGATCCGGGACGAGTTCCTGGCCTACTACACAGATCTATACACCACCAAGTTGGGTGACTCCGCGGCCGCGCGTGCGGCCTATTTATCGGAAATCGCTCTTGTGTACCTGGACAGGGGCATGCAGGAGTTCATGGCGGAACCTATCACGGTGGCGGAGGTGCGGGGGGCGATCAAAGTGCTCCGGGGCCCTTCTGCCCCGGGCCTTGATGGCTTCTCCGCTGACTTCTACAAGGCCTTTTCTGATCTGCTGGCGCCCAAGCTAATAGAGGTGTATGCGGAGGCCTTGGAACGTGGCTCCCTCCCGTCAACTCTTAGTGAGGCGGTCATTGTGCTGCTCCCGAAGCCGAATAAGGACCCTACATTGTGTGGGTCGTACAGGCCCCTCTCCCTCTTAAACACTGACTATAAGATATTGGCCAAAATAGTGGCCAACAGGCTTTCCCAGCTGATGGAATTCATTATATCGCCCGCTGTTAGAGTCGGGGATCTCTGGTTGGCGCAAGGTTGCCCTTGTGTCAAGCAGGAACCCTCTCCTCCACGTCAGGGCGCAGGATAACCCCTCGCGAATGACCCTTGCTCACCCTCTAGGTGCGTGGCGTGAGCAGCCAAGGCGATTCCTCAGGCGTTGTTGGTTAAGCACTTACAATCGTACACACAGTAAATACATCAATCCCCCCAGAAACGGACACCAGACTTGGATATATATAAAAATACGATTCTTTATGTAAAAATAAGGTATATATATCTCGGCAGACTTATCACAAGACCGATAACGTTTTCGCTAGGCCGCCAGGTTATACAGCAGGCAAATGTTCTGGTTCGTAGCGTCAAATGGATAGTTCGTAGTCTCTTTACTTGTAGTTCCAGTACTCACAGAGATCGGTTCCTGCGAACGGGGAAATAAGGCGTTGCGGGCCCCGAGCCCGATACTGGAACTTCTTTCGTGATGTGGAGAGACGGCACAGGTCGGTGCGACTCTCAGCTTGGGAAGTGTTCTTGGGTCCTCAATCAGCAGGTGTGGGCAAGTAGGCAGGCGCGGCCCGCGACCCTTTAGCACGGCGGTGCAGGAGGGTCTCCACAGCGGGGGCGGCGCGGCCTGGGATGTCCGAGGATAGCGAAGCGGGGCCACAGGGCACAGTCAGTGCAGCTGGGTGACCCGGCGTAGATCACAGTCGTCGGACGGCTTCCGGCGGGAGGGGTGATAGCGCGCTCAGCGTGCTCCACTAGCAGGCGGTGACAGGGATGCAGGCGGCCTGGCCCGGGGACAGAGAGCGGCTCGGGACGGAGCGGGGCTCTCACGGGTTGGAGGCAGGCGAGCTTCTGAGTGTCACGGCCCTAGGAGGGGCGATGAGGGGCGCAGTCTCTTTTCCAGCGGGATGCCCACACGGCTCGAATTGGAGGATGAGCAAGAAGCACAGAGAACCCACTGTTCCTGGGGTTCAGTTCAGGGGGCAAGCTCAGTTCAAGCCCTTGGAGAATGTTCAAGCACAAAGTAGCAAAGTCTTTTCAGTAAGTCTCTTCCTCTCCTTTCTCAGCAAGGCAGGCAGCAGGCCAGCTCCTCCAGCGTCTCCTTCTCCTTCTAGTCGGGCAGAGGTTCTTTGTGGTAAACAGGATTCTGATTTCTTAGGAGCCAGGCTCCTACTTTTATACCATGATTCTTTTGTTCTTTAGCGCCAGGGGGCCTAGGCCTGGCTCAGTCCAGTTCTGGAGCACTTTGTTATGGTGAGTCTGCTCTTTCCTTTCAGCAGCAGGGCAGAGACATCAGCCGCCCCACAGGGGGTGGCGCCGGCTTTGTGGTGGCAGAGCACAGGTCTATTCAAGAGTCAAGGTGTACTCCTCCCACCCATCCAGGTGTAATCTCTCTACCCACCACCTGGCAGCCAACCTGTCTCTGGGGATTCCCCAACCCTGCTCCTTACTGTTGCCAGGCAGAACACATACACACAGCAGAGGCGGACTGAGATGGTCAGGTCAGTAAATACTAACTTTCTAAAAGTAGTATTTACAAACCCAGGATATTAAAATAAACTTGACTACAAGAAGTATTTTATTATTCTGAGTTCAGGCATACTAAACTTGACACTCTACCATGCTCTCTGAGTCCACTGGGGTCACAGCGTGTAGTGACTCCAGCAGCCCATTCTGGCCTATGGAGAGCAGGTAGCCTTCAATAGTGAAGAACGAAAATGGCTGTAATTCACTACTAAGACATGCCACACACATCAGGGCATGTCCTACCTTATGCCTACAATGCACCCTGCCCTTGGGCCTACCAGAGGGGTGGCTAATATGTAGGTAAGGGAAGGTTTAGGGACTGGCAAGTGGGGGCACTTGCGCAGTCAGTGCGACGGTCCCGGACCGCGCACAGGGTCTGCGGTGGCAGGCCCTAGACACACTTTACAAGGCCGCTTCCGTGGGTGGCGCAACCAGCGCTGCAAGCCCACCAGCAGCATTGGCATTCACGAGCCCTGGCACCCCTGGTGCACTTTACTGGGGACTGACAGTGAATCCAATAAACCAATCGTGGACATCAATTACAGGTACACTTTACCTAGGGAGCACTTGCACTGCGGCACGGATTAGCCGTGGCGCAGTGCCCTGAGCGGACAACACCAGCAAAACAGTCGAGGCACACCATCAAAAAGTGGAAGGGAAACTCACGCCAAAGTGCCAGGTCTAACACGTGTCCCCTCCAGCTGAAATGTGGGGAGAACTACCCTTGCCCAGGGGGTTCCTCGTCACTAAGGCGGAAATACCTGGACAGACCGTCAGCGTTGGCGTGATCTGTACCAGGACGGTGTTCCACCGTAAAGTCCATACCCTGTAGGGAGATGGACCACCTCAACAGCTTCGGGTTTTCACCCCTCATTTGCATCAACCATCTGAGGGGCCTGTGGTCCGTCTGAACCCGGAAGTGAGACCCAAACAAGTAGGGTCTTAGCTTCTTCAGCGCCCAGACCACAGCAAATGCTTCTCGCTCAATTGCACTCCACCTACTTTCCCGTGGAAGTAACCTCCTACTGATGAAGGCTACGGGTTGGTCCCAGCCCTCCTCAGTCATCTGTGAGAGAACAGCCCCTACACCATGCTCTGAAGCGTCTGTCTGTACTAGGAATTCCTTGGAGAAGTCAGGGGCCAAGAGCACGGGCGCCGTGCACATGGCAGTCTTCAGGGTGTCGAAAGCTTTCTGACAGGTGTCAGTCCAAATCACGTTCCTGGGCTGCTTCTTCGAAGTCAGCTCTGTCAAGGGGGCAACGATCGTTCCATAGCCCTTGACAAACCTCCTGTAGTACCCAGTGAGCCCCAGGAAGGCCCTCACTGCGGTCTGCGTCTTGGGGGGTTCCCAAGCCAGGATGGTCTCAATTTTGAGTGGCAAGTCGGGGATCTCTGGTTGGCGCAAGGTTGCCCTTGTGTCAAGCAGGAACCCTCTCCTCCACGTCAGGGCGCAGGATAACCCCTCGCGAATGACCCTTGCTCACCCTCTAGGTGCGTGGCGTGAGCAGCCAAGGCGATTCCTCAGGCGTTGTTGGTTAAGCACTTACAATCGTACACACAGTAAATACATCAATCCCCCCAGAAACGGACACCAGACTTGGATATATATAAAAATACGATTCTTTATGTAAAAATAAGGTATATATATCTCGGCAGACTTATCACAAGACCGATAACGTTTTCGCTAGGCCGCCAGGTTATACAGCAGGCAAATGTTCTGGTTCGTAGCGTCAAATGGATAGTTCGTAGTCTCTTTACTTGTAGTTCCAGTACTCACAGAGATCGGTTCCTGCGAACGGGGAAATAAGGCGTTGCGGGCCCCGAGCCCGATACTGGAACTTCTTTCGTGATGTGGAGAGACGGCACAGGTCGGTGCGACTCTCAGCTTGGGAAGTGTTCTTGGGTCCTCAATCAGCAGGTGTGGGCAAGTAGGCAGGCGCGGCCCGCGACCCTTTAGCACGGCGGTGCAGGAGGGTCTCCACAGCGGGGGCGGCGCGGCCTGGGATGTCCGAGGATAGCGAAGCGGGGCCACAGGGCACAGTCAGTGCAGCTGGGTGACCCGGCGTAGATCACAGTCGTCGGACGGCTTCCGGCGGGAGGGGTGATAGCGCGCTCAGCGTGCTCCACTAGCAGGCGGTGACAGGGATGCAGGCGGCCTGGCCCGGGGACAGAGAGCGGCTCGGGACGGAGCGGGGCTCTCACGGGTTGGAGGCAGGCGAGCTTCTGAGTGTCACGGCCCTAGGAGGGGCGATGAGGGGCGCAGTCTCTTTTCCAGCGGGATGCCCACACGGCTCGAATTGGAGGATGAGCAAGAAGCACAGAGAACCCACTGTTCCTGGGGTTCAGTTCAGGGGGCAAGCTCAGTTCAAGCCCTTGGAGAATGTTCAAGCACAAAGTAGCAAAGTCTTTTCAGTAAGTCTCTTCCTCTCCTTTCTCAGCAAGGCAGGCAGCAGGCCAGCTCCTCCAGCGTCTCCTTCTCCTTCTAGTCGGGCAGAGGTTCTTTGTGGTAAACAGGATTCTGATTTCTTAGGAGCCAGGCTCCTACTTTTATACCATGATTCTTTTGTTCTTTAGCGCCAGGGGGCCTAGGCCTGGCTCAGTCCAGTTCTGGAGCACTTTGTTATGGTGAGTCTGCTCTTTCCTTTCAGCAGCAGGGCAGAGACATCAGCCGCCCCACAGGGGGTGGCGCCGGCTTTGTGGTGGCAGAGCACAGGTCTATTCAAGAGTCAAGGTGTACTCCTCCCACCCATCCAGGTGTAATCTCTCTACCCACCACCTGGCAGCCAACCTGTCTCTGGGGATTCCCCAACCCTGCTCCTTACTGTTGCCAGGCAGAACACATACACACAGCAGAGGCGGACTGAGATGGTCAGGTCAGTAAATACTAACTTTCTAAAAGTAGTATTTACAAACCCAGGATATTAAAATAAACTTGACTACAAGAAGTATTTTATTATTCTGAGTTCAGGCATACTAAACTTGACACTCTACCATGCTCTCTGAGTCCACTGGGGTCACAGCGTGTAGTGACTCCAGCAGCCCATTCTGGCCTATGGAGAGCAGGTAGCCTTCAATAGTGAAGAACGAAAATGGCTGTAATTCACTACTAAGACATGCCACACACATCAGGGCATGTCCTACCTTATGCCTACAATGCACCCTGCCCTTGGGCCTACCAGAGGGGTGGCTAATATGTAGGTAAGGGAAGGTTTAGGGACTGGCAAGTGGGGGCACTTGCGCAGTCAGTGCGACGGTCCCGGACCGCGCACAGGGTCTGCGGTGGCAGGCCCTAGACACACTTTACAAGGCCGCTTCCGTGGGTGGCGCAACCAGCGCTGCAAGCCCACCAGCAGCATTGGCATTCACGAGCCCTGGCACCCCTGGTGCACTTTACTGGGGACTGACAGTGAATCCAATAAACCAATCGTGGACATCAATTACAGGTACACTTTACCTAGGGAGCACTTGCACTGCGGCACGGATTAGCCGTGGCGCAGTGCCCTGAGCGGACAACACCAGCAAAACAGTCGAGGCACACCATCAAAAAGTGGAAGGGAAACTCACGCCAAGGTGCCAGGTCTAACACCCGCACAGTCCGGCTTTGTCCCCCGCCGCTCGACATCGCTTAATTTGCGTACGCTCTTCACGGTTCTGCACAGAATTAACCCGACCACTCCGGCTGCAGCGATCCTCCTAGACACCGAAAAAGCGTTCGATTCTTTGGAGTGGCCTTTCTTTCTTTCCGTCATGGAGCGCATGGGCATGCCCACGAACTTCCTGGCGACCGTCAGACTCCTTTATAGTCGCCCTACGGCCCGTTTGCGTCTCAACGGCACGCTATCTCGCCCATTCTCACTCACGCGCGGTACGCGGCAGGGTTGCCCGCTTTCACCGCTCTTGTTCATTTTGGCTATGGACCCCCTGATTCGGCATTTCCAAGAGCGGCACCTCCACAGGGGTCTCCAGTTTCGGACGGGCCCCTTGCTGGCCTCTCTTTATGCCGATGACACAATCCTGTATGTCAGGGAGCCGCAGGCCAACCTGGCCCCCTTGATACATGAGATCCTTTGTTTCGGTAGCCATTCGGGCCTGGGCATAAACTGGCATAAGTCCATCATCTTCCCACTGACTAACGGCACCTCCCCATGGCAATGTGAGTTCCCTCTTGAGTGGTGCTCAGACTCGGTGCGATACTTGGGCATACAAATACATTTGAACACGGACGAAATCATCCGCCTCAACTATGGCCGCGCGATTGCGCGGCTGGAGACTCAGGTGGATGGGTGGTTGCGGCTCCCGCTCTCTATGTCCGCCAGGATAGCTATTCTTAAAATGATAGTGCTCCCCAAATTCTTGTATCTTTTCAATAACATCCCTATCCCTCTGACCCGGGCCTTCTTCTCCACACTGCGGTCCCTCCTGATTAGGCTGGTCTGGGGCGGGAAACACCCACAGATCCGCTGGGCGACCCTCACACTCCCACAAGATCGTGGCGGCCTTGGAGTGCCGGATTTATATTTATACTATTTAGTCGCTCAGTGTGCACATGCCTATGCCTGGTATCACCCTGATGCTCGGATCCCATTCCTTCGCCCAGAGGCGGACTTTGTCCTCCCGGGTCGCCTGTCGACGGTGTTGCCCAAAGGTGTCCCCAGGGACCCAAAGGACATTCAAACTGTGTCTACCACCAGCTGGGCATGGAACAGGCTCTCGCGCTATTTGGCTCAGCCTCTGCTGTATTCGTCTTCCCTCCCGATACCCAACCCTGGGCTGTTACCTGGCACGGATGAAGCACTAGTGCGACGAACGTTGACGAAATTTGACCTCACCAGGATCGGGGACTTGTACCCGGGTGGGCACATTTTCTCGGCGTCAGAGGACGCGCGATTAAGTGACGCTACATTCATGGACCGGTTCGTTCTTCGCCGGCTCTATTGCGCCGCCCGGGCGGAGATTCAGGGATTCCCCCTCGAGCCGGCCTCCCTTGAACCTCTCACCATCCTGATTGACGCCGATACGGGGGCACATATTGTTTCCAAGCTGTACAAGGCGTGCGCGGCGCGGGTCCCCTGTGCGGATGATCGTGCGCGGGAGGAGTGGGGGACAGACCTTGGTAGGCCTATCACGGACGAACAATGGACGGCATGTTGCAAGGTCACCGACACAGTGTCATTGAATAGCCGTCACAAACTCCTACATTATAAATTCCTACGCCGTTGGTATATGACCCCGGTTAGACTCCACGCCATTGATCCCGCGCGACCGCACGCCTGCTGGAAATGCGCTGCACCACATGCCGATTTTGCACACATAGCCTGGACGTGTCCGAGACTGCAGACATTCTGGGCACAGGTTCACAAGATCCTAGAAGAGATGCTAGGGCTTACACTCATTCCCACTCCTGAGGTCGCACTGTTGGGTTATACGGTCAATTTCCCAAAGAATGTCCGTAAACTGGCCTCTCTAGGGCTTCTTCTGGCCAAGCGGGAGATAGCAAAGCACTGGGGGAGGAAGACAGCTCCCACGTCCAAGACATGGCTTACAGCCTTGGCTTTCTGCAGCACGAATAGCGAGATCTACTCCAGTCTCCTCCCAACTATAGCGCGTCCTAGGGACATCTGGGGCCCTTATAAAACATACATTGCAGGCTTGCCTGGCTCGACCCCGCCATCTCCAAATCCCGGAATAGCTCCCACTGGAGTGGGGTAGGTTGTACCAACCCACTATTACGAAGATGTAGGGGTCCTGCTGGGGTGTCGACGCGGGGATATTAAGCTCCTGGGGTCGGGTACTGCACACCGCGTTGCGTTTTCCCATGTTAGAAATGGGGGCAGGGGAGGGGAACGTCTTTAGTACCCTGGGGACGGCTCACGGGTCAGGGATCCCCCTGGATCAGGTTCGGGCAGGAGTTGATGGTGGATTGGTAGATGGGGTCTTATTGTCGGTTGCATTCATGATGTGGTATTGTTTATCTCAGGACCGGAAATGTCACAATGCTGCTACTGATTGGTTATTTGTGTATCACACAGCTGCAAGATCTGTATTATTTGATTTGTCTAATTTCAATAAAAACTTTTAAAAAAAAAGAAAAAAAAAAAAAAAAGTTGGCTGCCAGGTCTAGTGTGTCCATGAAATCAACGAAGCCGTCTATTAAGCATTGCAGGCCTCTTGGAGTGCGTGCCAAAAGGACCGCATCGTCTGCGTATAGCAGCACTGGGATTGGACGAGACCCTACCCTTGGGGTATCAGCGTTCAGTTTGCACAGTGCCTGTTCCAGTTCGTTTATATACAGAGAGAATCAGAACGGGGCCAAAATGCAGCCCTGTCTTACTCCACTCGTGCAATAAAACGGTGCTGTCGTATTTCCCGCCAAGTTAAATCGTACTTTGGCGGAGGTGTTCCAATGCAGTGCTCTCATAATATTTACAAGACCTGGGTCTACTCCTAGTCTGATCAAGAGGCTCCATAATTTTTCTCTATTCACGCGGTCGAATGCGGCCGAAAGATCCATAAATCCCAAATAAATTGATTGATCACTGGCTATAGTGTATTTTGACACCAGTAGATAAAGATTCAGGCATTGGTCAGTAGTTGATCTGCCAGTCCTGAAACCATATTGTAAATCAGAGATAATATGGTGTTCCTCGGCCCAGTCCAATAGACGGTTTAATATCATTCTACCTAGGATTTTTGCGGTGACGTCGATTAGAGATATTGGACGGTAACACTGCGGGTCGTCCTTTTTGCCTTTTTTATAAATGGGCACTATGGTAGCTGTTGACCAGGAGCGTGGCATGCGAGTGGCGATAGCTGCATTGATCACATGTGTCAATATTGGGACCCAGAAGTCTGTGTTAGATAAAAAAAGGTCTGGTGGTATCCCGTCAGGGCCTGGAGCCTTATTGTGTGACAGTCCTAAAATGCCCGCTTTAGTTTCATCAGCAGTGAATTCAATCTCAGTCCTCCACGGGCACGTTTTTTCTTCAGCCTCCGGGTATATATCTAAAAAGTTATATAGTTTTTTTAAATGATTAAACCAACGCTCTGGGAGAATAGTTGTGCCAATTGCTGGTGCTGCAGAATCCTAGAAACATCGATTATTTATGGTTTTCCAGAATGTACTTAAATCCCTCCTCTCCGCGGCTGCCCTCAAGGTTTCCCAGGTTTGGGACTGTAAGGCAAGTTTCCTACATTTAATGGCCTTTTTATAGACAGTCCTGCAATATGCTATTTGTGATTTGTCTCTGGGTCTCAATTTCAAACTTTCTTTGAGATCTTTTTGTGCTCTTGAGCAATCTTTATTAAACCATCTTGGTGCATTAAATTGTTTCAGGGGCCGAGAGGTTTTTAATAGTCTATCTATGCGGGTGGCCGTTGATTCGAAAGCTTTGGTCACGGCCAAACCTTCAGCCAGGGGATCAGAGCAAATTTCAAACTCTTTGCCCCCTTCCTTGATTAAAGTCTTGTAAAAAGCATCTCCGTCAATACGGGACCACTTTAAGCGCCTCCCCTGGTCTGTGACCTTCTCAAGACTGCCTACCAGCGTACTTCTTATTTCTTTGTTGGTACACCAATTTTTGATCCATAATACAAGTGGGTTGTGGTCACTGAATATGCTCCAGTCGACTGTAGCCTCTTTAATCCAATCCCAAAAAAAGTTAGAAACTAGTATAAAATCTATTGTGGAGCTACAGCCCCTTCCTTTAAAGGTTGTGGGAGGACCAGTACCTTCGTCTACATTCACTATGTCAAGTGTATGTCTTAGTGAATGAGTTTTCATCACTTTCTCTAACTCACTCCCTTCTTTCGTGTGTTCAAAATGCAGACCTTTTATCAGTGTGCATCCAGACCAACCCCCCATGCGGTATTTTAGATTTTGACACAAATGACAATTTAGGTCACCCGCTAATATTATATAGGGGGCTGCTGTGGACTTACTCTGCTCTATAACAGCGGTCAGGTGATTCTGCAAATCATGTAATATAGAACCTTCCTTGCTCGATGTTATGGCATTGTAAAAACTAACAAGAATAAAACTCATTTTATTTCTTTGAAACCTTAAACCGAGGAAGTAGTTAGAATTCCAATTCAGGCTGGACCACACTCCTTCCAGTTGCAAATCCACATAGATAATTAGTCCACCAGTGGGCCTGCCTGGGGCTAATTTTTGTGCGGGAACAGCAAAGCAACCATACCCTTCTAACTGGAACGGATTATGGTCCACCACCCATGTTTCCTGGAGGCAAATGACATGAAACCTAGATATATATTCCCTCCATTCATTATTATCAAATTTGGAGGACAGGCCAGCTATATTCCAGGATACCAAACCAATGTCACCCCCCCTTGGGTTCTCCATGGGAATAGAATTACTGGGAGATAGAGTATGTAGTCAGTCAACCTCCTCCATTCCAGAAAGCGAGGCAAAGCGATTGGAGGTGGGGATGTTAAAAATGGGGCCTGCCATCTGCTGGGCATTCCGATTTGTTGAGCTCACATGGTTACCTATCAGAGATATTGGGTAGAAATAGCTTAGGTCATGGGTAGATATACCGCCCTCATATCCCTCTGAAAACCAGTCTCTGATATGGTTTACCACTCTGTGGTCTCTGAAATTAATAATTATGACATCCCCTTGTACATTTTTAGGTCTTTGTCCCACCCAGCTCAGCCTTCTAACGTGCAGAATCTCACCATCTAAATTGGGGGGTAATGGCCTATTCGCTCCTAACCAATACATTACTTTGTTCTTAAGAGTTTGGTACCCTTCGTGTTTCTCTCTTTCTAACACTGGGACCCCAGTGAGTGCAATAACGTATGGAGCTGCCTCTGGGGGAAGGTCAATGTGTGCAGAAGAGCCCCTAAGATTTTTGTCTATATGGGCTCTCTCATCACTTTTACTAGGTTCGTGGTTCTGATTGTTTAGGGCTCCGCTACCCCTTAGCTTCCTTGGATCTGTGTACTCATTCTGTGAGGCTGTGCTAATCTTGTTAGTGGGAGAAAGCGTCTTAGCATCCGTAACAGGGATTGTAAAGCTCCTAGTTGGTTCAGATGTTGGGCCTGGAGGATTCAGAGGGCGCGTTTTAAGTGATAATTCCCTCAACAGATTCGTGTTGGCTGTGCCAGTATCTTGCAAAGACCCCAGCTGCTCTGTTATTCTCTTTACTCTTTCCACCAGGGGAGATAACAGGGACTTGACTAGTTGTTCAATGTCCCTCATTAGGTCTTTATGGGGGTGCACTGCCGTACTAACTGTGCCAGTGATGCGTTCTGCCACCTCTATTATATTCACAGGACTTGTGACAACATTTGGGGGTTTAGTGTGGCCTACTTTTTGCTTGTTTGCGGCACGTTTCTTCTTTTGTTTTGTGGGCCCAGGTCCTGGTTCTTTTGTTTTAGTTATACTGTTCTTTTTAGTGAGGTTTTTAGTTACTGGGGTCGCTAACTGCTCCTCAAGGGAAAGTTCAATTTGTGAGCCTATGCTATTATCTATAGTGACCGATTCCCTTGATCTTAGCTGTGATTCTGTTATGTCTTGTAATTGCAAAGGGATACCTATATCAGTATTTAGTTCAAAATTTTTAGTGTGTGTAAGATGGTGGGGGGGGGGGGGGTAGATGCTTGCTGGATAGCCCCCAGTGAGGAACGTTTCTTCTGTAATTCGGATGATAAACGGCGTTCAGTATACACGATTTCGCGTTCTAATAATGAGGCAGCCCTTGTGATAAACTGATCTAGGGTGCCTCTAACGGATCCCCCCACCGATGATTTTCTCCTCGTGCTAGGCCTGGTATTCATAGTGAGCGATATGATGGTAAACCCTTTTTTTTTTTTCTCCAAAACAAGCTAACAGTGTGATAAGCTTAATTGGTCCACAAATGAGTTCAGAGTCCCACAGAAAGATAAACCTACTTCACCTCCTTTTACACTCACAACACAAACACCTTTAGATTCCTCTTGTAGAACAAGAACCACAGTAAGCAGGAGCATTAAGTCTCAGCCTGCGCGGTGGATTTTTTGATGTGACACCAGTCCACCCAGTTCCTGGGAAAGTTAGGTCCACAAACCGACAGTCTTAGGTAAAGTTTATATCTACACAATGAGGTGCCGGTACTTACTACTCGAGGTGCCACCTCCGATGTTAGGGGGTATGCCCAGCCCAGCCTTATCCGGCCTTTGACGGGCAAGGACGGGCCCGCCCTTGGCCCGGGCTTTGCCCGGGCGCTGCCCGCGCGCGTCCCGCGCTGCGGAGCTGCCAGGTGACTTAAATATCGCCCCGGCGCTGCCTGATGACACCTGCGGCAGGCGCCGGGCGCTGGGTATGCTGGGAAATGTAGGCAGCCCAGCCGTTCCCCTCACGGCAATGGTGTCAATGCGAGAGTTCAGGTCCAGCCGGTTTCACCCCCACAGCAGTTGGCGTTTCCTTTGCGGCGATGTCAGCAAACAACAAATGCAGCCTGTATCCTGGAGCGCGACAAGATCAAACTGAGGCCCAGGCTGCACAGATAATGGACATTCAATGGAAATTGGAAGATTACGAAAACCGGCAGAGACGTAACAATCTAAGAATCTTGGGCATAGAAGAAGATATAAAGGAAAGCTACATAAGAACCTACGTCCTAAAACTACTGAATGGTACCTTCTCCGAGCTTCAACAATGGAACAGGGACATGGAAGTCCACTGCCACCCTCTCATGCAAAAAAATTCTAGGCAGACATATACAGGGGGGCTCAACAACCAAGAGCCATCATAGTGTATTTTGGAAACTTTCTATTGCGAGAGGCTGTATTTTGCAAAGCTCAACCGGATTCTAAACGTACATACGAAGGACAGACATTTTTTGCTCGCCCTGACTTTTGTCACGTGACTGTTGAACGGCGTTGGCGCCTAAGACAGATGATTCAACTGTGTCAAGCTCAGGGGGTAGAGGCATATCTGCTATATCAGCACAATTGAAAACCATACACAACAACAAAGTCAGAATCTTTACATCTGAAATTAAGACAAAAGAGTATTTGGATGATATACAGAAGTAGAGACTTTACGAGAGTAACAGAGCAAATGTTTCATTGGTATGATGAAAGGGATATAACGAAGTAGCAAAAAGAGGCTCCTGTTTAGAACAATGAGGGTTTCGAGCGGGGAAGACACAGGTGCCATCACTCAAGACCTCACAAGGTTTGTTTGTCTCACTAAGTGGGTGAGGGGAGGGAGGGGTTCAGGGAAGAGATGGGTGAGTCTTTGGGGAAAGGGGGGGAAGGGGGAGAAGGGGTGGGCAGGGGAGGAAATGGGGCACAATAAATACTAAAGAGATTTCAGATGAAAGCTAAAATCAGATTCTAGGTAAAGAAGAATAAGAAGGCTGTAGCCAATGGAAGAAGGTGGTTTCTTCAAGACATAGAAAGAATAAAAAAAATATTATGGCAAACTTAGGGATAACTTCAGTTAATATCTGTGGGTTAAACGACCCTAGAATTCGACGCAGGGTGGCGGAAGATTTGAAAATGCTGCGGTCTGATACTGTATGTCTCCAGGAGACACACATTATGGGAACGGAAAAAAAAAGTTTTAGAAGAATTAGGGTATAACCTTATAGCATACACTTCACAGGGCACTAGAACTAGGGAGTTGCTATCCTAACCCGTGGAAAAGGGATTGTCTGCAAGAAACAACTGGGTGATAAATATGGGCGGTGGGTCATAGCAGAGTTATATACGTCTACTTTTTCATTTACTCTCTGTTCAATATGTGGACCAACGGGGGAACGACCCTGAGGTTTTTTAAAACTTTTTGAATTTAGAATTAGCAGGATGGTTGACTCCCATTATAATGTGTGGTGATTTGAACATCAACGGGATTGGGGTGTGCTGGAGTGGCAGCACGGGACTATATGAAGGCCAAACGCCTAGGGTTTATAGGGCTCTGTCCCACTTAGCTGAAGGGAATGGATTAGTAGATGCATGGAGAGAGTTAAAAATGGCAGAATCTGACTCAGGAAGAACTTATTTTTCGGCCCCTCACGGTACATTTGCTCGACTGGATTATTTTTTTGTTTCTCAGGGCCTAATCTAAATATACCGCGTTGACAAATTTCCCCGAATAATGTCAGATCACAGTCCTCTAGTGTTGGAGATTACAGACTAGGGGCGAGAGGGCACAACAGAATTGGACTTTTGAAAGGGGACTGTTAGTGGACGAAGGGTACATCATCCTTATGAAAAAATGGATAGAAGAATTCCTGTGATATAATAGAGGAAGCGCTCGAACAGGTAGTGTGTGGGATGCTTTCAAGGCAGGTATCCGTGGAGAGACACTAAGCTTTAGCCTACGCCGCTCTAGAAATAAACATCAACAGTTAAATGAATTATACCAGGGATTAAGGGAAGGGAAAGAGGATTTAGTTAGGTCAATAGAGTCTTTAGGCAGCATAGAGGGTATACTGAATAAACTTGCCTTAACTAAAGCAGCAAGGGGGCGTGGCTTGGCAGCCGACGGGCATGGACGCGTGAGCGACGAGCTCCGCATCCTGCCCAGCCATTAATCCTGCAACGAGTGTCCCCCCGGCGATCTGAAGCTCCCGGAGGGCTTCCCCTGCCAACTCGGGACCCCTGGAGCAGTCGGGCGGGGTGGAGCGCGGCGCAGCGGGCTGGCACGGTGCCGGCGACACGACGGAGGCGGGCGGCCGTCGGCCATGTTGGGCGGCCTGTGAAGGGACGGGCGGCAGCGGCCCACAGTGCCTGAGGAGCTGGCCGGAAGTGAGGCTGAATCGGCTGTGGGCACCGGAAGTGCCGGTCTAGCCCTAACGATCGGTGGAACACTGCAGAGTCCGCCTTCTATGCGGAGCCCGGGACAGGGAACCCTGCAACACTCTGAGCTAGCGGCGGTGGCCGCACTGCGGTGAGGCGGCGACACAGTGGACGGCGCTGGGCTTGTGCCGGGAGCGGAGGGCCTGGAGCTAGAGTGGAAGCAGTGGGACCCCGCGTGTTTGGTGGACAAGCGAGGTGGGTGACCGGCGCTGCGAACTCCTCGAAGGTGGTGGCTTGGCTGGCCACAGGTAGCGGACTCGAGGGCCTGGCTGTTGGATGGTGCCCACCTTGGTGCGACAGCCCCAGAGTTCCCCGGAGGATAGCGGTGGGGGTCGGACGGTGCTCCCAGCCACAGCGGCGATGACGGCTTTGGAGAGTGATGGGGGCCGCTCCCGTCAGGGCGCCCAGTGAGAGGCAGGAGGGCGCCGGAGCCCTTGTTGTCCGGAGGCAAGGGGGAGCAGGTCCCTGAGGCCGGCGAGGGGGCGCACTTCCCGCAGATTTGGTGAGCGGGCCTGAAGGCCGATTGGGGAGGGCCTCCCTGACGAGCTGCCTGGCTGGAAGAATGGGCAAACCGCGACTCAAGCTGGGGGGGAACCCAGCGGAGTCGGCGGGAGACTCTACCGGTGGCCGCACGGGCGGCACCAGCGCCGACTCTGCGGCGGGCCTGCAGCAGCGACAGCTCGACCAAATCCTGCAGGCCATAGCGGACACGAAAACGGCGCTGCAAACTGATATCGCTCAGGTGTCCTCGGATCTGGGGCTGCTCCGGGCGGACCACAGGAAGCTGGTGGACAGGGTCAAGACCACGGAGGACAGGATGGACCTGGTAGAACCAGCACAGAAGGTATTGGAGGGTCAGACAGCGGATCTCCTACGGCGGGTGGTGACTCTGGAAAAGAGGGCCGAGGATGCTGAAGGGCGCAACCGCCGCAATAACATTCGCGTAGTCGGGCTGCCTGAAAAGATTGAAGGGGGAGATATGCTAACCTATCTGGAGACCTGGCTACAGGAGGTGGTGGCGCCCGAGGGACTTACGCGGTTTTTCACCTTGGAGAGGGCGCATAGGGTTCCGGCCCGTCGCCCGGACCCGGGCCGCCCGCCCCGGCTGGTGGTGGCCCGCCTGCTGCATTACAAGGACCGGGATATCATCCTTCAGAGGGCCAGAACTTCGGGACCCTACCAGGTGGAGAACGCTCGGGTTTCTATTTACCCGGATTACCCCATGGAGGTCCAACACAGACGTACCTCATTCCAGGCGGTGAAGAGGGCGCTGTGGGAAGAGGGGCTGCAATACTCTTTGTTGTTCCCGGCCCGCCTCCGAGTTGTGATGGATGGGGCGACTTCCTTCTTCACTGACCCTGCGGCACCCTGGAGTTGGCTGGAGTCAGCCCGGACCCGAGCGGCGGCGCATGCTGCTGGGGAGGGGCCGCAGGGTACCCCGACGAAGGCCCATCGCAACAGACGCAACAAGGTGAGGACAGCGGGGGCCCGATCACCGGGTGCGTCCCAGACGGCTCTGGAGAGGCGAGCTGCACTGCGGGCGGTCTCTGTGATTTCCGGGGCTACGGCCTCCCAGCCCAGCGAGGATTCGGGCTCCAGGAAGGGCACAGAGGACTCCCACTCGGACGGTGCTATCGACGAAGCGGAGGTGCTGCCGGATGTTACCCCGGGGACGGCAGATGAACTGTTGGACGCTTGAAGGTTTGGGGAGTGCTCGGGCCATGAACTGAGGGACATGGGCAGGGAGGACCGGGTACGTGGGGAGAGGGAGGCTGGACCGGGCTTGGTGGGGCTCGGGGAGGGACCGGTGCCTGATGGGGTCCACGGCTGGTGATTATTGAGGGGTCCTGGGGGTGGGGGCGGGGGAGCCTGCAGGGAGTGGGACGCTGGGGGAGGATTGGCGGATTCAGGGCGTGGATGCTCTGGGGAGGACTGCCGTCAAACCCGTCAGGCGTAGAGCCACCACCTCAACCTCACGGACATAGTGAGAATCTGGTGGCTACCAGAGTGTTTGGTTTCTGTTTGGGGTAGTATTTGGATGGGTGACTGTGGTTTAGAACCTGTTCTGGGGAAGGGTGGGGAATCGGGGAGTTGGGGTGTTCTGGGGTTCCAGGGGGTTGTCAGTGTGCCTTGGAGGGGTGGGAAGGGATGGTTGGTTCGGCGATGGGATGGGGACCCCCCCTGAATTGAGAATTGTGACTTGGAACGTGGGGGGGCTCACCTCTATGGTGAAGAGACATAAAATCCACGCCTACTGAGTGCGGAGAGGGGTTCAGGTAGCCTTCCTTCAAGAGACCCACTTAGACAGAGAGGAGGGGAAGGCATTGCAGAGGCGCTGGCGGGGTCAATTGTACTATACCACCTTCTCGAGGTTTGCCCGGGGGGCTCTGATCTGGGTGAGAGCAGGTGTCCCTTTTCAACCCTTGATGACGTTGGTAGACCCAGAGGGCAGGTTTGTGGCAGTGCAGGGGCGGCTGGACGGGAGGGACTTGAGCATGTGCAGTGTATATGCCCCTAATATGGACCAGGCTGCGTTCTTCTCCAGGCTGTCGGGGCAGTTGGCGGCGTATCTGACGGGGCCGGTGGTGTTGGGGGGGATTTTAACTCGGTGACTGATGTGGAGCTGGATAGGTCCCACCCACCCCTGGCGCAGTCGGTGGTGCCTCGGGTGGCCAATAGTCGACGTAGCTGGCAGGCTACTTGGGGGCTGGTAGACACTTGGCGTACTCATCACCCGCTGGACAGGGATTACTCCTTCTATTCTGCCCCTCATGAGCTGTATGTCCGATTGGATGGTATACTGTGTTCCCCGGACGTCCAATCGCTGATGCGGCATAGTGAATATCTAGCTAAAACTCTCTCGGACCATAACCCCTGTATGGGGGTGCTGCAGTGGTCCAGGCAGCGGCAAGTTATTCCCACGTGGCGTCTTAACCCCCTGCTTCTGGAGGACCCGGTCTTCCGGGCTGAGGTTAGTGACTGCATAAAACAATATTTTGAGCGGAACTCGGGTACGACGGTAAGCCGGGCGACGGAATGGGACGCGTTTAAGGCGGTTGTTTGGGGGGTTTGTATATCGTCCACAGCCGGAGTACGGAAGACTTTATTGAAGGAGGTTGATGGGGCGGAGGCCCTGCTGCGGGCGGCTGAACGGGCGCATCAGGCGGGGCACGGTGAGTTGGCTGCTGTTGCCGAGGCACGTGAGGGTGTGGCGGTGCAGGTGGAGAAGCTCCGCTGTTTTGACCATAAAAGCTACCTAATGCGAGCGCACGCGGAACGGGATAAGGTGGGATCCCTTCTGGCGTGGTTGGCGAACCCGGCGGCCCGGGGGGAACCGATACTTTCCCTGGTTGAAGCGGGGGGTGCCCCGGTTTATTCCCAGAAGGGGATAAATCAGCGGTTTGCCAGATATTACGCTGGGCTGTACGATAGCACTATGGAGGGGGAGCCTGAAGGCCTAGCGGGCTTCTTACTGGAGGCCCGCCTTCCTCGACTGGACCCGGAGATTGGGAAGGATCTCGGTGGTGCCATATAGTTGGGCGAGATTCGTGCGGCGATTAGGCACATGGCCCGTCGGAAAACCCCGGGGGCGGATGGGTTGCCTGTCGAGTTCTTTGCGGCGTTTCCGGATCTGTTAGCGCCGCAGCTGCAGGTCCTATACAGCGAGGCCTGGCGGCGTGGGTGCTTGCCCGCCTCTGCTCGAGAGGCGATTGTGATACCCTTATTAAAGCCCGGAGGGGAGGCCGACGCGCGCACGGAGTATCGGCCGCTCTCCATGTTGACGGTGGACTACAAAATATTGAGTAAGATACTGGCGTCGCGCCTTTTGAGTCATATGACCGCCTTAATCCACCCGGATCAGGCGGGCTTTATTCCTCGACGCAGCACGGCCACTTCTGTGCGACGGTTGTTGCGAGTGATGGAAATGGACCGGGAAGTCTTCCCGGAGGCCTGCACGCTGTCGGTCGACATAGAAAAGGCCTTCGATAGTGTGGAATGGCCTTATTTATACCGAGTGCTGCGGGAGTTCGGCTTGGGGGAGGACTTCGTACGCTGGACCACGTTGCTTTATAGCGATGCTACGGCCCGAGTGAAGACGGGGGTCACCATATCGGCCTCCTACCGTGTACGGAGGGAGACAAGGCAGGGGTGTTCCCTCTCCCCCCTGTTGTTTGCTCTGGCCATCGAACCGTTGGCGGCTCATGCCCGACGAGGGGGTGCTTATGTGGGAGTTTCCCTGCGGGAGGATACGCACTATATCTCCCTATATGCAGATGATCTGCTGATGTTCTTGGCGGATGCGGAGAGAGCGCTGGAAGGAGCGGTTGCCCTCTTGGAGGAGTTTGGTCGGCTGTATGGGCTTAAGGTCAACTGGGGTAAGACGTGTTTGTTCCCGTTGTCGCAGGGGGGACGGCCCCCGCAGGCGTTGGGCCATATCCGATGGGAAAGCAGCTGTCTCCGTTATCTGGGCGTTAACATTTACCATACCCAGACTGATTTGCTGGAGGGGAATGTTGGTAGGGCACTTCGAGGCCTACGGGGTAGCATGGCGTTTTGGAGTACGCTCCCACTCTCGTGTGCTGGGAGGGTGGCGCTGCTGAAAATGGTGGCGCTGCCACGGCTTCTTTACTATTTTCGCACCCTTCCTATATGGATCCCGGCGTCGTTTTTCGCGAGGCTGCGGGTATTAGCCACGGGCTTCATTTGGGGCTCGGGAAGGCGTCGAGTGGCGCTGACCACCTTGCGGCGGCCAAGGGCAGAGGGGGGCTTGGCGGCACCGGATTTTGAGTGGTACTACTTGGCGGCCCAGCTCCAATGGCTCACGCAGGCGGTGGCCAGGGAGTACAGGGGCCCGGAAGGCCCTCAGGGCAGACTAATACCGCGCCATGTGCTGGCCTTTATAGTCCTCCACCAGAGATTAGACCTCGCCCAGCTCACCTTGGAGGAACGTACCCTCCGGTTATGCTGGAACAGATGCCAGAGGAGGGCCGCCATAGTCCACCCCTATGCCCCGGAGATCCCCCTGGGGATGTGTACGGCGTTCCCGCATGGGGGAGATTGGTCGGGGTTAGCGGTCTGGGAGGAACTGGGGGTACAGATGGTGGGGGACTTATTTAGAGAGGGAGTACTGCTACCTTTCCAGGACTTGCAGGACTCTTATGGGCTCCCGCGGGGTGACTTCCTGCTTCATGCGGCCCTGGTGGCGAGCCTCCAGAGGCATTGGAACATGGGACTTTCGGAACCGCCGACTGCCGCGGGTTGCCAATATGTAGTGATGGCGGCGGGGACGGCTAAGGCCATCACTTGCCTCTATCGCCGGCTGTCGACGGAGAGACTCCTCCCCCTGGGCGCTCTGAGGGAAAAGTGGGAAGCGGACCTTGGAAAAGAGATCCCTGAGTCCACGTGGTCCACGCTGGTGCGGAGGGCCTGGAAGGGAACGAGGAATGCCCGGTTCCAGTTAGTCCAGTTTTTTACGTTACACAGGGCATACCTGACGCCGGCCAAGATACTGCGATATTTCGGGGGAGCGCACTCTCAGTGTCTGCGGTGCGGGGTGGACGGTGCGGACTTTCGACACATGTTTTGGTCCTGTACGCAGTTGGGTGACTACTGGGAAGCAGTGGTGGATTGCTTGAACCAGGTAACTGATCGCTCCATTGCCCCGGATATGGGGACCTGTTTGTTGCTTTGGTTCCCCCACACTCGCCGCACGAAGGTTACTAGCAAATTTTATGATCTGGGGTTGATAATGGCCAAGAGGGAACTGACTCTGCACTGGAAATCCCGGGGGGGACCTAACTTCCTGCGCTGGAGATCGGCGTTGGCGCGTTGGGCGGGGGCCGAGGGCACGCTCCGGGTGCAACTGGCCCTCCGGAGAGATGACGAAAAGGCGCTGGCGACGGCCCGGGCATGGGAAGCGTTGGTGGTAGAACTTCAGGGGTTGATGTCCGAGGCTGGGGCTGAGGAGAGCGGGTCTGACCGGCAGGAGGTAGTGGGGAGCGGGGAGTAGAAGAGGCGAGACGGTGGGCTCTGACTGCCTACACTTTTGGCTGGGCTAGCTGGAAGGTTCTGTTGGTTTAGGGAGAGGCTGGGCTCCTGTATTTTATTGACTAGGGAGGGGGGGCACGTCGAAAGAGGGAACGGGGTAGGAGACGGGGGCACACCGACAGGGTGTGGGGGAGGGGGGTAGGGGACCGGGTGGGAAGGTTGAGCCGTCTTCAGGAGAGTCGGGGATGCTGATACATGTGTGGTATTTCCTGGACGGGTGGGGATGGTGAGTTGATTGTTGCCTTGTTGAGTTGGGAAACAATAAAAAATGTTTCAACAAAAAAAAAAACTAAAGCAGCAATTGGGGATATGGTGGTAGCTAAGATCACTGAGAAATATTTGACACGAAAGGAGGAATGCTATGAGTGTAGCGAGCGATCTGGGCGCATATTAGCAATCCGAACTAGACAGAAGAATGTACAGAATGAGATAATATCAATAAAGAATGAGCATGGGACCTTAGTGGTGACAGCTCAGGGAATCCGAAAGGAATTTTGTAGGTTCTATATGAAACTATATGATTCCGAGGAAACTAGGGAGGATATTGTCGAAGATGTAATCAAGGAGTATCTAGACGCTAGTAGTCTGGAGGAATTCTCCTCGGAAGATCGAGAATCTCTAGCCACCGCTTTTTTGTTTGATTAAATATTTAAAGCACTCAGTGAGCTTGCAGCTGGGAAGGCTGCAGGCCCAGACCAAATTCCACTCAAGTTTTATAAAAATGTTCTGGTCCGTTCTCGGGGTATATTTCTCAAACATGATCTGTGGGGTACAAGCGGGGGACCCACCCCCTGAATCCTGGGCCCAAGCCAATATAGTGGTATTTTTGACAAAGGGAAAGCCAGCCACAGAGCCAGGTTCTTATCGGCCGATCACGCTGATGAACACGGATACTAAAATATACTCAAAGGTCCTAGCAAATCGCTTGAGTCCTGTCCTTGGTCGAGTTATCTCGCCTAGACAACACGGATTCATACCTGGGAGGGGCACTACAGATCACGTTAGAAGAGTCATCACGCTCTTCGACGCAGCATCAGTCTCAGGAGACCCTATGGCACTTAATCTTTTGGATGCAAAGAAAGCATTTGATAGGGTCTCCTGGGACTTTCTGTGGGCGGTCCTCGAACAACTGGAGGTAGGTATGGGTTTTATAAAAGCTTTACGTGTATTATATGCAGCTCCCATAGCCAGACTGGTATTGGCTGGCGGACAAACAGAGGAATTCAAGGTAAAAAGGGGGACTAGGCAGGGCTGCCCATGTTCTCCGCTATTATTTGCATGCTATTTTGACCCCTTGAATCGCAGAATCGAAGCTAACCCCAGGATAAAGCCTATAAGTAGCTGTGGAATGGATACCAAGATCTTGGGCTATGCAAACGACTTAGCGGTTTTGACATCAATACCAGAATCAGCTCTGGATGAAATCGCGAAAGAAACACTGGTTTTTCGGGAAAATATCAGGGTACTCTCTTAATCAGCATAAAACCCAAATCGTAATTAATGAATATCTTAGGCTGAACGACCCTCGCGTTGTGCAATCGGCAATGTATTTAGGAGTGAATATCTCATCCAATACTGGGGAAATTGTCGAGCTGAATCTTGCCCCGGCCATCTATAAAGGATGACATGATTTTGCCCGGTTGAATAATCTTCATCTATCATTGATAGGTTTCTCCAATGTGGGGGAAATAATTTTTTTACCTAAAGTTTTATTTCTTTTTAGATCAATACCGTTGATATTTGAGACTGCATGGTTTAAAAAGTTGGATGGCTTGGTAAATAGATTTGTATGGGCATATGGCAAGACAAGACGGGCCATGAAGTTCATGTCTATATACTAGTATACCCCCTTGTATAAAAACTCAGTATTATTAACGGTTTTCATGATTAAATAATGAAACGATGGAAAGATTTAGGGGTCGGTATAGTGGGGGACTTAGTCAATGTAGTTGGACTCAGGCCATTCTCAGAGTTACAGGATAGATATGGGGTAGAGAGGAGGGATTTTTTTAAATACCTGCAGGTTTGTGGTAATCTGGAGAAGAAAACGGGGTCCAAATGGGCTAGGCAGGAACACCACGATTGATAATCTGAGGAATGAAGCTGGATGTACTATTAGCAGAATTTACAGGGAGTTGATCACCACGCAGCCAAGCGATCTAGAGAGACAGGCGGAAAAATGGCATCAAAGGCTCGGGATAAAAGTATCAGGTTTTCTTGATTCGTTAGATAAAGGACATAGTATACTCTGTTCATCAAAGTTACAGGCGCAGCACTTCAAAACGATTTTAGACTTGTATTATACACCTGATGAAATAGCAAAATGGGGTGGGTCTGTAGGCGTTAGTTGTCCACGATGTAACACTGCTTGGGCAGATGTGGTACACATGTTTTCAACTTGTCCACAGCTGGACACTGTTAGTAAAAGCATAGAACAGTTTTGAGAGCTAACCCAGAAGGTCAATGTGGTCTTAACTCCGGAAGTGTTACTGGGGGTCAGTAGCACAGGATCTGATGGTGCACAACCATACTTTATTTTTTTGGCAATGGCAGTGGTTAAGATCTGTATTGCTACAACCTGGCTAGACCCGGTGGCTCCATCTTTTTCACAATGGCTTGCACGGCTTCTCTTCACTTTCAACCTGGAGAAAGGAATTTATTAAGGGTGGGCGTAGTTCGCGAAGTAGCACTTCGCGAAGCTACGCAAAGTGAAGTTCGCACTACGCGAGCTACGCGTAGCACTTCGCGAACTGCGAAGTAACATGTTCGCACTGTGCAAGATGTTGTTTTCAATGATTGCACAGTGCGGACAAGCAACCGGCACTGTGCAATCATTGAAAATGGCATCTTGCACAGTGCGAGCTGTAGTTTTCTGCTGCTCGAGTAGATTTTTACTCGAGCTGCAGCTTTCTCAACGCGAACTGGTAGTTTCTCATCGCGAGCGGTCGCGAGCATACGCGACCCCTCGCAATGAGAAACCTGACCTTCTCGCGTTGGGAATCTCGCCGGGAGGTTTATTTTCAATGCTCGCGATCGCGAACAAGGAAAAAGTCTCGCCAGGATGTCATTTTGCTTGCTCGCGGTCGCCAACTTGACGTTGAGGACCGCGAGCAAGCAAAAAATGACCGCAGCACTACGCAACACTACGCTACGCGTGTTCGCACTGTGCTACGTGCAGTTCGCGTAGCGCGAAGTAGCGCGAACTTCGCAAACTACGCGAGCGTAGCGTAGTGCTTCGCCCAGGCCTAGAATTTATGAAAGATAAGGTCGAAAGGCCAAAAAGCTGGGTAAAACAATATGGGCTCCAATTTATCGGTGGAAGGAGGAGGCTGGGGACCTTTGAAATAATAGTGAATTGAAATTCTGTATATAAAAAAAATGTGGCTATAGCATGCTGAGGTGGTTTCTCTATCTCTTTTCTGCTTCCTTTATTGTTTTTTTTTATCCTCCAATGTAATAATCACCATTCAAAAAGAGTAATACTGTACTTGGAAAAAAAAAGAAATGGCTTGTATACACAAGAAGAACGATAGCACAAAATGTATACATTTGCATTCCTTTGTTTAGTTTTCCACTGAATCTCTCGGAACAATTATTTGAATACGAATTTATTTATGTGCCACTATTAAAAAATAAAATATATAAAAAAAAAAAAAAGGAAAACAAGACTCTAGACACTCTCAGGGATCGCGGTAGCAGGTCATCACTTTCATGCATGTCCACAGTAAATAAAAAGAGACAAAAAGTATGTTTACACTGTTTATTGAAACTATCGTGCTCAATCATGAAGCAACTGCACTGCAATTAGAAAACATATGCAGGTGCACAATGTGATTAGCACGATCAATAGACTACACACAATAAAAAACGCTGTCATATTGAATGACAGATCTGCCCAAACCTACCCTCACTACAGGAGCACAGTGATATATTAGTGATCTCTGTGATTAGTGGCAAACTCACTACCTGGCTTACATAAGCAGCTGTTCTATGTCTCAGATGCCCAGCTCTCTCTGCAATGGACCTTTGCTTTGAGAGAATTCCTCCACTTTGTTTTCAAAACGACAAGTCCCAGCTTATACGATAAGAATTGCCTATTCAAAAACAGCAGCTGGATTTCCCTATTATGAGGAGGTATTAGTGTCTGACCACAGAGAATAACAGGGCACAGTATTCTATGACCTTGTATGAAATGTTCCGATTTAATCCCAGCAGAAGAGCTAAATAACAAAACATGTGCAGCTTATTTGTAAAATAACAGTGTGGCACAAAACAAGCGTTTGTAAAGTAAAAGTGGCCTACAAAGTGCAGCTAGGCTAACATAGGGGAGAAAACATAGTGGTCGCTGTAGCAAGCTCACAACAGAGTCAATGTCACTGCAAAGCTTTGTGATTTTGTTATTAAGTTCAGGAAAAAGGTCTGTCAGTTGCTGCACTGAGTCATGCTCAATCTATTCTCGCAGATCATTCTTAAAAGTCCTATCAAGTCTGATTTTGCTAGCATCATTGCAACATTAGCAAGAGATTCTACTCCTGAATTCATCAGGGGTAAAATTTCTGCACTTCTTTGATAAGAATTAAAAATAATTGCCACCAAATTCTTGGTTGTCTTTTTCAGCGGCATTCTCCTCTGTAGTGACACTTATAATTAAAGCCTCGAGTGTGCCCACCAAGACTTCCACACCAAATATTTTCTCCCAATCACAAGGTCCATGTGTCTTGTGGCTTTCCCCAGACAGGCAAGGGGGCATTGTTGGCACAACCGCAGAGGTCATAAACAGGTGCTTCCAGTGTCAACTCGAAGAGGTTAATGCCTCATTCTTTCACCAGGACAGTACGAAAGGCACTTTAGTGTGGGCAGTGAATTCAAAAGTTTCCTCATGTGTTTAACAAAACACTTGGCAAGCTGTGTTGATTCCAACAGAAAATAGTACAAAAAGACAATGCAATACCTGTAGTTCATGAAAGTTTGCAAGGTACCACTTTGTTTGAGGGCTGAATTACAGAAATAATTAGACCATTTGTGTGATCTTGAGATTATAGAATCCATAGAAGGATCTGAATAGTTAGCCCTAATAATTCTTGCTCCTAAAAGGGACCAAACATTCAGGTTGTGTATAGATTTACACAACTTAAAAAAACAATATTTGGATGGATCATGAACTACTCCCCGATTTCAATCAGATGATGTGCACATTGAAGAAGTAGTTGTTTTTGCAAGTATTGAAATGCCCACAAGTTATCACTCGACAGTTTTGACAGATGATTCCAAACGTCTCAACTTTTTCATCACAACTGAGGGTGTGTTTTGTTATAAACATATACCTTTCAGTTAACATCAGCATCCTCAAATTTTCAAAGACTTATCAAGATGATGTTTCAAGGTCAGAAAGGCGTTCTATAGTTCCATAATGACACTTTGGTGTTTGGAGTAATGTAGGTGAGCAGGATGAGAGGCTGACCAAAGTTTTGACTGTGTTGAATGAGAAAGGTCTGACATTTCAATCAGAGGAAATGAAAGTTTGAGGCAAGTGGAATGGATTGATTGGGACACCATGTAAGTGCAAAGCGTGTAAAACTTAAAATGAATATTCTGAAGTCTATTGATGATGCTCCTTCTCCTAAAAATAACAAGGAGCAGTTGAAATTATATTTAGTTTTACTCTAATATCATTCAACGTATG
The DNA here is from genome assembly GCF_964204655.1 of Triturus cristatus. Classification (NCBI taxonomy): domain Eukaryota; kingdom Metazoa; phylum Chordata; class Amphibia; order Caudata; family Salamandridae; genus Triturus; species Triturus cristatus. The sequence goes on along the minus strand of NC_140579.1, from coordinate 116,045,978 downwards.
GCCCACATTTCACCCAAGAAACACTACTTCAGAGGAGTTTATGCAACTAAGGGAATGCGTATCTTGGAGTACACAGTGCAAATGTGATGTAGAGAAAATCGAATCTGATATTTTGGGCACGCTCCATTGTATCATTTTAAACCATATGATGCAATCATCATCTGATGCCAGTAATGATGGTGTTGGGGCTGTGTTTATGCACAAAAGGGAGGATGGGAGAGAAGAAATAATACAATTCGCTTCTAAGCTATTGTGAGGTTTTGAGTTGACTGACTCTACTTTTGAGAAGGAAGCGATGGGGTTGTGGTGGAGTACGGAGCATTTCAGGACATTTGTGAGGAGTGTCCCGGTTGTGCTGCATACAGACCACATATCTCTGGTGGATTTGTTCAGCACTAAGGGAGGTGGAAGGGCTAAACCTAAGCGTATCGCTTGCAAGAATATCACAATTGGATAGAGTATGCTCCGGGAAAAAGGAACATAGTCACAATCTATTTGTCTAGAATCCTGATTGTTGGTGAGAATGATAATGTCAACGATAAAGAGATTATGATGTGTACCACAAGCCAGATGCAAGCATTCCGGGGGCTATTTCAGATGGAGAACGGAGAGATGCCCTTGATCAGGATCAGTTCTATATCAGGCTGAGAGATGGATAGCAAAGGGGTGGAAAGAGATTAAATAATTGTGAATGCAGAGTTGGTTCCCTACATGCATGTAGAGTTTAAATTGATGTTTATTGCGTAGAATTGAGCAGTCGGTCACACCTTCTGGTTTGAGGAAAAAAATACCTGAGTTGAGCGACATAGGATATTTAGGAATACGTGCAATGAAACATAGGGTTAGAGAAGACTTTTGGTGGCCTGGCATCGACAAAACTGATTTTTTGTGTGGCTACGAAAGATGTGCTTTGAGAGATGAAAGTTAAACTATGAAGTTGTCCTCCTTAATTCCAGTTGAGACTGACATGTTTTTATTGTTAATGTTGATTTTAAACATCTCAAGCCCACTTAAGATCACAGGTGAAGTTCTCAAGTGTGCATTAATAATCCTTTCTACATGCTCAGAATGATAAAAAAAATCCTCCCCTATATACTAAGTGATGCAGAAAAGACAGTGTTAACGGCCCTGGTTCTTTCCATGATAGATTACTGCAATGGTCTATATCTAAATATGGAAGAACAACATCTTAGGAAACTTCAAACCTTACAAAATGCTGCGTCACAACTGCTATCAGGGATCCCAAAGTTCAAATCAGCCTCTTAAGCCATTTATAATTTGCATTTGCTCCCAGCAAGGTACTGAATCACATTTAGGGCTCTGTGGATTGCTTATAGGGTGTTACATGACTATGGTCCTGACAACTCTAAACAAAACTTCAAATGGTGCAAACCTAGCAGTATCTTCACTCCTCTGGAGCAAAAAACTAGTGGTCCCCAGGTTCAGATGGTCTAACTGAGGTGGAAAACGTTTTGTATCCTGCACGGGAAAATCTGGAATCTTCTCCCCCTCTACAGCAAATCTTTGCCAAACTTGCTAGCCTTTAGGCCAGAACTGAAAACCTGGTTATTTAGGAATTAATCCCTACTCATTTCTCTGACCATACTCAGTAGAACCAGCGCCAAGGCATCTTCAGGTATTCGTGCACTCAAAAAGTCACTTTAACATAACATAACATAAAATATCATAACACAACATAACATAACATACCATAACATAACATAACATAATAGATTACATGTCTTATTGGCCTGAAGTTGTTTGTGAACAGTATCGAAACGTGTATTGTAATAGAGTTTTTACAAAGATTAGTCAAATAAGATCGCAACAGAGAATGGCATATGATTTGTCTCCGAGACGGAAATGAAGAGGTTTCAATGTGAGTATGGCATAACTCACACACATGCATGTTATTGTACCATCCCACGAGCAACGGGTTAGTTGAGCGTTTCAATCATACATTGAAAGATCAGATGGACCCAGCGCTAGTCAACAGGTTTAAGTGCTATTGGCAACCAGTGTGATGTATTTTGTGTTGCTGTGATCTGTGCGATTATAACATTGAGATGCCGTCATGGAGGCAGCACTGTATAAATTAACAGACACAGCACTGTGATGCAAGTTGGCAGGTGATGCAAGTGGCCCCCTTTCTCGCAACCCATCCTATGATACTCATCTCAGTGCTAGGTGAGGGTCCCACCCCTTTTAATGTGTTGATTACCTCCATAACTTGCTCACACACAGTAGCCTCTCCAACCAGCTGTCTCAAAGTGCGCTGCGAGCTGTGTATGTTGTGTAACTCTGTGGTCTCTCTCCGCACCAACCCTCCTGACTTTACTTGTCTGCCTCTATCTCCCCAGCGACCTACCCTTGTCCGTGCTCCTGCCAAGACTATTACTTGGGGAGATGCATCAGGGATGCAACAGTCTGTTCTCCTTGCACAGGTGAGATTCTCAAAGTGTGTTTGTCAAACGTATTCAACTTCCGTGTGTGCTAAGGGTGGGTGTAATTTGTGTAGTCGCACTACGTAAAGCTTTGCAAAACGGTAAAAAATCTCCAGGAGCACACAAAATTTTAGCGAACACGCGGAATTGCTTGTTCCGCCTGTTCGCAATGCTTTTTTCCTGTTCGCGAACGCTGTTTGCGTGCTCGGGGAGAAACACTTCGCGAACACGCATTTTGAAAGCACGAACAAGCAGTTTAACTATAAAGCTGTCTTCCTTAATTCCAGTTGAGACTGACATGGTTTTATGGTTAATGTTGATTTTAAACATCTCAAGCCCACTTAAGATCACAGGTGAAGTTCTCAATTATGCATTAATAATCCTTTCTACATTCTCAGGATGATAAAGAAAATCCTCCCCTATATTCCAAGAAGTTACCCAAATTCCGCAAATTCTGCGAGTGGAATGGAAATTACCGCCCAGGCCTAGTGTGTGCAACTCAAGAGTGTTCAAGAGTGTGGGAGTTACTCATTCCAACATGTGGGTCTGTCTGTGTTAGTCATGAATTACACAGCGTGATGCATCCTGTTACATCAAGACAAAATGTGGCTTAATGGCTGTGAGAAGTTGGCCTGATATATGTTGGTCACTAGTTAAAGTGGCCACCTTGCACCAGTACAAATCGACTCTTGTGGTAGCTTGTTTTACCTTATAATCTCTTGAATCACTAAATGAAAGGACACCAAACAGGTATATATATAAAAGATATATGTATTTATTACTAGACAGACTCTACTAATCTCTTTGAGATTAGAAGTCAAGGACATATGCACAAATCAACATTTCACAACAAGTTAAGCACAAATAAAGCTGGGTCCCTAGGGGCGTACCAGACCATATACTAAAAAAGAGACTTAGGAATATCGACTTGCGAGGGGACAAAGCCTAGGGCCTTCAGAAGCGCTGGGGCCTCACTAATCTACCCAAGGCAGGTAAGTAAAGGACCCACGGGAGACGCATGCAGTGTGAGAACCCAGCCGCGGATGCCAATTGACTTTAATGGAGCAAGTCGCGGTTGGAATTTTATAGTTTTAGGATACTTCGGGAGAGTCTACAAGCAAGTCACTTACAGAGTAAGTAGTTATAGAGCCAACTCACACAGGAGCACCGTAGTGCTGGAGGTACCTCACCCAGGGAAGCCGGGTGAATAGGTGTCTTTTGGTGTCCGGTCGCGGCGTCGTTTTCAATGGGAGCCAGGGGAGCCCTTTGGTTCTGCAGATAAGTCTTCTGGGGACCCACACGCCAACCGGCAAGGGATCTCGAAGACACCTCGGGAGGATTCACTCACCAGGAGCCCACGGTCACTCGAGACGAGGTAGGCCTCTGATCTTTGGTGGAAATCCTGCTGGAGGCTTGGACCACATGTGGTCCAATGCACAAGTTCGTAGAACGTCGTGACGGGGTTGCACTCGAAAATAGTGCCCGGTACCCAGGTATTGCGGTTCCTCATCTCTCGTGGGGTCCACTTGCCTCAGCGTCGCTGGGGACTCACGATGGCCTTGGAGAAGTCAGCAAATATACTTCCAGGGCTGCAGGGACTTTGGACTCCGGCGGGAGCGGGAAAGTTTGCGACCGTTGATTTAAAGGTTTGGTGCCTGCCAAGCAGGGGAGTCACTCCTTGACTCCAAGGGAGATTCTTCAGTCTTCCAGAGGTAGTGGAACATCGACGGTCCAGGATTCTTCTTCAGAGCGTCGTCCAGGGATATCTAGTTTGCAATGGCAAGGGTTCCCTAACTTATACTAGAAGGAAGGGAGGGACTAGCTCTATGACCCCACCTATGGGAGGGTCAGGGGAGTGGGTGGCTACACCCACTTCCCTTTGTCCAGTTTCGCGTCAGAGCAGGGGCTGGTAGCCCCTGAACCGGTTTGAGCTGGCATATGCACAGAGGAGCCCACTGCTCTCCTAGTGCAGGACTTCAAAGCACTCTAGGAGTGCACCCACCCAGCCCTAATACACTAAACCCTGTCTGGGAGGTAACCACACTTTCCTGTGACAGGATGCCTATTGTTGGGCCTCCTCCACTGCGAGTTTCGGTCAGCAGCAGGAGGGCAGCCCAGTGTCTGTGACCGGTGGCATCCATTTTGTGATGCCAGGGCTCTTCAGGATTCTACTGCGTTTCCACAGTAGGTACATGTCTATCCCTCTAGAAGGGTAGGATCATACTCCCACACCAGTTAGTGGTGTGGGGGTATGATTTCAAAGCGTTTGACACCAAACACGACATGTTTTGATGCAGCCATCCCAAAGTTAGCATTTACCGCTAGGTTATAATGCACTTGAGAGTATATGGTTTAACCGCATCCACAAACAGCCACAGAGAATGGACTCTGAGAGCTGCAGAGGGGCCCTGCTCAGGCAGAGGAACCCCCTCACATTGAAACCAAGCACCCTGCCCTCAGAATTGATAGGGCCTGCCTTAGGGGTGACTGATATGTTTATATGTGTGTGTAAGGAGAGATATAGGGAACCTATTCCCCAGTGAGGAGTGCTAACACTACCTCACCCAGGCTGCAGTAGCAGGCCTGTGGTGTCAGATTTAGTCTGATTCCCAGGGGTGTCATAATACATGCTTCAGCCCTGGGTAGGCCTTAGAAGTACCTATGCCCTTGGTACCTAAAGTACCATATACTAGGGGCTCATAAGGTACCACAGTATCCAATCACTAGTGCATCTAATATGCACTCCAAGTTGTTTAGAGAGAACAGAGAGGCTGGGGCCGTGATTAGCAGGGTCCCAGTCAGACTATAGCCAGAAACCAGTGTTAACATCAGAAAAAAAGTGGGGGCAACATAAGTGCAGATCCTACTCTCCTACACAACCCCCCCCTCCCCCCCCAAACGCAGGGACACTGAAATAACCTTGACCAGTTGAGTCTTTGTGTTCTAAGTGGAAATACCTTGAGAGTCCATCTGCATTGGCATGTTGGGTCCCAGGACTATGTTCCACTGTATAGTCCATCCCATGTAGGGAAATGGACCACCTTAAAAGTTTTGGGTTTTCACCTTTCATCTGTTTGAGCCATAGGAGGGGCTTGTGTTCAGTCTGAACTATGAAGTGAGTGCCAAACAAGTATGGCTTCAGCCTCTTCAAGGCCCACAGCAAAGGCCTCCCTCTCTATAGTTGGCCAACGTTTCTCTCTAGGTGTCAGCCTTCTGCTTATAAAAGCTGCTGGCTAGTCTTGGCCTTCATCATTCAGTTGAGACAGTACAGCTCCCACACCCAGCTCAGAAGCATCTGTTTGGACAATTAACTTTTTGGTGTAGTCTGGACTCTGTAAGATGGGGGCAGTTCACATGGCATACTTTAGGTCTTGAAATGCCTTCTGACAGCTAGCTCTCCACTGAACCATTTTTGGCATTTTCTTTGAGGTAAGTTCATTTAAGGGGGTCACTATATATCCATATCCCTTAACAAACCTCCTATAATACCCAGTCAGGCCAAAGAAGGCTCTCACCTGTGTCTGGGTGGTTGGAGCAACCCATTCTATGATGGTTTGGATTTTACTCTGTAAAGGCTGAACCTGGCCTCCACCTACAAGGTGGCCCAGTTACACAACGGTACTCTGCCCTATCTGGCACTTAGTGGCCTTGATAGTGAGGCCTGCTTTCTGCAGGGCCTCGAAAATATTTCTGAATTGGACCAGGTGATCCTGCCAGGAGGAGCTAAAGACAGCAATATCATCTAGATAACCTGAGCAATAGGTTTCCATCCCTGCCAGAACTTTGTTCACCAACCTCTGAAAAGTGGCAGGTGCATTTTTCAATCCAAAGGGCATCACCACAAAGTGGTAGTGCCCAGCAGGGGTTGAGAATGCTGTTTTGGCTTTTGCATCATCAGCTAACCTGATCTGCCAGTAGCCAGCTGTTAGGTTAAATGTACTAAGATACTTGGCTGAGGCCAAAGTATCAATCAGTTCATCTGCCCTGGGAATTGGATAGGCATCTGTCCTGGTGACTGCATTGAGGCCTCTGTAGTCTACACAAAACCTCATTTCTTTCTTACCAGCCTGGGTATGAGGTTTGGGAACTAGGACTACTGGAATAGCCCAAGGGCTAGCTGAAGGCTCAATCACACCTAGCTCCAACATTTTCTGGACTTCAGTCCTGATACAGTCCCTGACATGGTCAGGTTGCCTGTAGATTTTACTCTTGACAGGCAGACTGTCTCCAGTGTCCACCTTATGGGTGCACCACAAAGTCTGACTAGGGGTCAGGCTAAACATATGCCTGTACTGTTGCAGAACTTGTCTGCATTCAGTTTGTTGATGGACAGTGAGGCTGCTTGCCAAAGCAATACCATCTACTGACCCATCATCAGGGTTCTGTGAGAGCAGGTCAGGGAGAGGGTCACTCTCCTCCTCCTGTTCCTCATCAGTTGCCATGAGCAAGCCCATGTCAGCCCTGTCAACATATGGTTTCAATCTGTTGACATGGAGCAGCCTAAGGGGGCTCCTGGGAGTTCCAAGATTCACCGGATAGGTGACTTCTCCCTTTTGCTCAACAATGGTATGGGGGCCACTCCATTTGTCCAGGAGGGCTGCTGGGGCCACAGGCTCCAACACCCACACTTTCTGTCCTGGCTGGTACACAGTCAGCACAGCCTTTTGGTCATGTCAAGTTTTTTGTAATTCTTGGCTGGCCTCCAGGTTTTTAGTTGCCTTTTTTTTATGTATTCGGCCATCCTGGAGCGGAGACCAAGTACATAGTCCATCACATCCTGTTTAGGGGGTTTGAGAGGTAACTCCCAGCCCTCCTTCACCAAACATAATGGACCTCTTACAGGATGCCCAAACAGAAGTTCAAATGGGCTTTAGCCAACCCCCTTCTGTGGAACCTCTCTGTCTGCAAACAGAAGGCAGGGAAGTAAAAGGTCCCATTTTCGCCTAAGCTTTTCTGGGAGCCCTTTAATCATTCCCTTTAGGGTTTTGTTGAAACGTTCAACTAACCCATTGCATTGTGGGTGATATGGAGTAGTGAATTTATAAGTTACACCACACTCCTTCCACATTGCTTTTAGATATCCTGACATTAAGTTTGTATCTCTGTCAGACATAACCTCCTTTGGGAAACCCACTCTGGAGAAAACTCCAATGAGGGATCTTGCCACCACAGGGGTTGTGGTGGTCCTCAGGGGAATTGCCTCTGGGTACCTGGTGGTATAATCCACTACCACCAGGATAAACCTGTGCCCAGATGCTGTTGGAGGGTCAAGGGGACCAACAATGTCAATCCCTACCCTTTCAAAGGGTACCCCTACCACAGGTAGTGGTATCATGGGGGCCTTTGTTGTGCCACCTGACTTGCCACTGGCTTGGCAAGTGACACAGGAGCGACAACACTCCTTGGTGTCCTCTGACATATGTGACCAATGAAAATGTGGAACAAGCCTGTCCCAGGACTTGTTTTGGCCCAAGTGACCTGCTAAAGGGATGTCATGTACTAGGGTCAAGAGGAACCCCCTAAACTTCTGAGGTATTACCAACCTCCTGGTGGCTCCAGGGGTTGGATCTCTATCCTCAGAAAATAGGAGTCCCTCATCCCAATAAACTTTATGGGACCCACTAGCACTCCCAGCAACCCCAGCAGCAGCCTGCTGTCTGAGTGGTTCAAGAGAGGGGCAGCACTGTTGCTCATTACTCAGATCTTCCCTAGAATGGCCCCCTGCCCCCAATAACTCAACCTGATCAGGCTCAAGTCCCTCTGGGGCAGTTTCTTCTTCAGGATCTGCTTCTCGTCCCTCAAGAGGTGAATCTGTGATCTGAGACAGAGGGGAAGGCACGGCCTTAACCCTACTGCTCCTTTTCTTGGGTAGCACCTGGTCCATAGTTTCAGGATCCAGAGCTGGTTCAGTTTGATGCATTTTGGCCTGTGACCTGGTCACAGCAAATACCTCTGCAGGGATGCCCAACATCTCAGCATGAGTCCATAACTCTACTTCAGACCAGGCTGAAGTCTCTAGATCATTGCCCAATAGACATTCGACAGGGAGGTCTGCACTGACTACTACTTTCTTGAGGCCAGTTACCCCTCGTTAGGAGAAATTCACAACTGCCAGACTATGGTTGGTACTGACATTGCTTGCATTGGTAACCTGGTACATTTCACCTAGGATGATCTGCCCAGGGTCCAAAAGATCATTTGCCACCATGGTGACACTAGCACCTGTGTCCCTGAATGCCAAAGCCTGTTTGCCATTTATTACAGGCTGCTGTTTGTATTTGCCCAGATTACTGGGGCTCACTAGGAAGGACATATCAATGTCTCCATCACAAATCAGCAATGCCTGAGTGGGTACTCTGACTAGGCCAGAGTCCTCTTCAGAACCCAGGGTCAACCCTACTACACCCTTATTCTGATTACCACCTCCACCAGTAGCTGTACTAGGGGAACAGTTGCCTTAGGGGTAGGAGTGGTGGCGGTTTGGTCTTTGGATTTGTAGCAATCAGAAGTCCAGTGTCCTTTCTGTTTACAGAATTTGCACCAGGGCTTCTTTTGGCCTTTCCCTTTGTTAGACTATGAATCTCCACCAGATGCAGATTTGTGGGGCCCTTGTGAAGACTTCTGGTCTTTTGACTTATCTCCACCTTTCTCAGAGCCCTTAGAATCCTGCTTCTTAGTGTCACCCCCTTGTTTCTGGGCTTTCTGCCTCACCCCATGTGCCTGCCTTCTTTCCCAATTCTTGGGAGAGGTCAGATCAGAGTCCACCAGGTACTGATGCAACAACTGGTTCTGGCAATTATTAAGTATCTGTTCTCTCATTATAAGATTATACAATCCCTTAAAATCAGTAACTCTACTACCAATCCTCCAGAGCCTTGGTTGCACAATCTACAAAGTCAGCCCTGTCCTGAGTCTGTGCTTTGTGGGTGTCTCTGAACTTCAACCTGTACTGCTCAGTGGTTAAGACAAACCCATCTATTAGTGCACTCTTCAGGACTTTATAGTCATCAGCATCCTCTTCTCTAACAGTGAGGAGCTTATATCTGAAAAGGAGAGCCACAAGATTGCTGCCCACTGTTTCTGGGGGACATGTTGTACTCTACAGGCCCTCTCCATAGCAGTTATCCATTTGTGGATATTATCTCCACTCTGGTAGGAAGGAACAACCTTGGACCGGTTTCTATGGTCTGGAATATATTCTCTGACTCTAGGGACACTGTTGCTGCCACCAGGGAGGTTCTAACCCCTCTCTTCTAGAAGCTCTCTGGAGCTCAAAGGCTTCTCTATCTAATGCCAACTGCTTGGCCATGAGGGCAAATCTTGCTTCCTCATACTGCATCAGTTTGTACATTCTGTCAGAGGAGGTCTCACCTCTAGGAAGGTAGGAGTTCCTCTGCTGGACAGATTCCCTGCCAGAGTGATAGGATTGCTCAGATTCCCTAAAAAGGGACCTAGGCCTCTCCTTTACTCTGTCAGTTCTCTTAGGGAGAATTCCTCTGTCCTTTTCAGACCCTTGTGGGTCTGGCCCTTCAACCACAGAGTCCAGGTCATCTTGATTTTCATCATCTGACCCAGACACTGTAATTGACCCACCCCCTGATTCAGACACCTTAGCTCCTAGAGCTAATCCAACATCATCTGCTGTTAGCAGATCTATCAGGTGAAGTGTGGAGGGACTCTGTCCTATCCTCAGGTGCCTTGCAGCACACATTGCTTTCAAGTCAAAGTAAGTCATGTCCTTATACTGAGGCTGGGTGGACCCACTGGCTCCAACCCTTAAGGACATTCTAGGGTTGTGCAGTGTTGTACTACCTACACTAGTTTGTGGCCTACTGATCCTAGCTTGAGCTGTAGAAAGGGTGTGCTATCCCTTGACACACAGCTCTAAGTTCAGTAGAACTTATTGATACTAAGCTTGACTTTATATGTACCTTGAGTAACTATAGTGTTTTTCAGTTAGTAATTCAAATAGACATTTTCTGGTAAAACAATGGCAAGCTGTAATCCCACACGGTGCCCACCAATGTGAGAAGTTGGCCTGGTATATGCTGGTCACTAGTTAAAGCGGCCACCTTGCACCAGTACAATTCGACTCTTATGGTAGATAGGTTTAAGACAACCTTTTAAAGAAAGCTATCCTAGTGGTAGCTGTGGAGAGCAGCCTTCAGGCTAAGTCTTTAGAGGAATGTAAAGCAGCTTGTTTTACCTTATAATCTCTTGAATCACTAAATGAAAGGACATCACACAGGTATATATATAAAAGATATATGTATTTATTACTAGACAAACTCTACTAATCTCTTTATGAGATTAGAAGTCAAGAACATATGCACAAATCAACAGTTCACAACAAGTTAAGCACAAATATGGCTGGGGCCCTAGGGGCGTACCAGACCATATACTAAAAAAGAGTCTTAGGAATATCAACATGCAAGGGGACAAGGCCTAGGGCCTTCAGACAGTGCTGGGGCCTCACTAATACACCCAAGGCAGGTAAGTAAAGGACCCACGGGAGACGCATGCAGTGTGAGAACACAGCCGCGGATCCCAATTGACTTTAATGGAGCAAGTCGCAGTTGGAATTTTAAAGTTTTAGGATACTTCGGGAGAGTCTACAAGCAAGTTACTTACAGGGTAAGTAGTTCTAGAGCCAATACATACAGGAGCACTGTAGTGCTGGAGTTACCTCACCCAGGGAAGCCGGGTGCATAGGTGTCTTTTGGTGTCGGGTCGCGGCGTCGTTTTCAATGGGAGACAAAGAAGACTTGCTGCTTGTGAAGACAGAAGAAGTGTCCGGTGGAATCCAAGGCTGTACTCAGAAGAAGGAAGACCTGAAAGCAGAGGGGACAGTGTTCAAAGTCACTTTGCAGTGACCCGGGGCAAGTAAGCTGGATGCCCACAGTCGTCGGGTGATTTCAGGTAATCACGGGTGTCTTGACTCTTCAGGCACGAGGTCCAGGAGGCGTCGATGACAACCAAGAGCTAGATTCCGCGTGTCCCACAAAGTCTGCAGCTTACTGCAGTGTCGCCGACCAGATTGGAGCCAACAAGCCTTGGCAACAGCAAGTCTTGTGGAAGGTGTAAGAAGTCAGCGGTGCAGACCAGCAAGGTCTGCGGGACTCACCCAGCAAGGGTAAGTGAGGGCAGGCCTAAAGCAATCAGGAGAGCTCTTTGGTTCTGTAGAAAAGTCTTCTGGGGACCCACAAACCAACCAGCAAGGGATCGCGAAGATGCCTCGGGAGGATTCACTCACCAGGAGCCCACAGTCACTCGGGACGAGGTAGGCCTCTGATCTTCAGTGGAAATCTTGCTGAAGGCTTGGAAGACACGTGGGCCAATGCACAAGTTCATAGAATGTCGTGAATGGGTTGCACTTGAAAATAGTACCCGGTACCCAGGTATTGCGGTTCCTCGTCACTCGTGGGGTCCACTTGCCTCAGCGTCGCTGGGGACTCACGGTGGCCTTGGAGAAGTCAGGAAATCCACTTCCAGGGCTGCAAGGACTTCGGGCTCCAGCGGGAGCGGGAAAGTTTGCGACTGTTGATTCAAAGTTTTGGTGCCTGCCAAGCAGTGGAGTCACTCCTTGACTCCAAGGGAGATTCTTCAGTCTTCCAGAGGTAGTGGAACGTCGAAGGTCCAGGATTCTTCTACAGAGCGTCGTCCAGGGATATCTAGTTTGCAATGGCAAGGGTTCCCTAACTTATACTAGAAGGAAGGGAGGGACTAGCTCTATGACCCCACCTATGGGAGGGTCAGGGGAGTGGGTGGCTACACCGACTTCCCTTTGTCCAGTTTCACCCCAGAGCAGGAGCTGGTAGCCCCTGAACCGGTTTGAGCTGGCATATGCACAGAGGAGCCGACTGCTCCCCCAGTGCAGGACTTCAAAGCACTCTAGGAGTGCACCCACCCAGCCCCAATACACTAAACCCTGTCTGGGAGGTGACCACACCTCCCTGTGACAGGATGCCTATTATTGGGCCTCCTCCACTGCGAGTTTCGGTCAGCAGCAGGAGGGCAGCCCAGTGTCTGTGACTGGTGGCATCCGTTTTGTGATGCCAGGGCTCTTCAGGATTCTATCGTGTTTCCACAGTGGGTACATGTCTATCCCTCTAGAAGGGTTGTATCGTACTCCCACACCAGTTACTGGTGTGGGGGTATGATTCCAAAGCATTTGACACGAAACACAACATGTTTTGATGCAGCCATCCCAAAGTTAGCATTTACCGCTAGTTTATAATGCACTTAAGAGTATATGATTTAACCGCATCCACAAACTGCCACAGAGAATGGACTCTGAGAGCTGCAGAGGAGCCCTGCCCAGGCAGAGGCACCCCCTCACATGGAAACCAAGCACCCTGCCCTCAGGATTGATAGGGCCTGCCTTAGGGGTGACTGATAGATTTACATGTGTTTGTAAGGAGAGATATAGGGAACCTATACCCCAGTGAGGAGTGCTAACACTACCTCACCCAGGCTGCAGTAGCAGGCCTGTGGTGTCAGATTTAGTCTGCTTCCCAGGGCCGGCATAATACATGCTTCAGTCCCTGGTAGGCCTGTGAAGAACCTATGCCATTGGTACCTAAGGTACCATATACTAGGGGCTCATAAGGTACCACAATATCCAACCACTAGTGCATCTAATATGCACTCCAAGTTGTTTAGAGAGAACAGAGAGGTTGGGGCCCTGATTAGCAGGGTCCCAGCCAGACTATAGCCAGAAACCAGTGTTAACATCAGAAAGAAAGTGGGGGCAACATAAGTGCAGATCCTAGTCTCCTACAATGGCCAAGGCCGCTGGCTTGGGAACAGGAAGGAACACTTTTGAATCCCAGCGTCGGCTCAACAACTTGTGATTCGGGGAAAATCGTTTGGTCTCTCCGGACCTGATTCACAAAAGTAATCTGAGACAAAATCCTAAAGTTAGGATTTTGTCTCAGTTACACTTAACTTTACGACTTTCGGTATTCACAAAGGGCATTTATGAATAGTAAAGTTAGGATTAAAGCCAATTCAATGTCAAATATGCTGGAAAACTTTATCACTTGGGGTGGGCAGAACTCGTGGATATTCACTCTGCAGAATCCAGCAGTTACCTACAAAGTCTGTGAAATTCTTTGAGCAGCGGAATTTCACAACTTCTGCCGCTCATGATGATTTTTAACACCAGGAGCTTGTCCTGTGCTGTAATCAGTGTGAACAGCACTACGTGGTGCCCCAGAGGGCGCTGCTTTTTCCTGCCGCTCAAGTAGATTTTCTACTTGAACTGCAGTTTTCTCAACGTGACGTTGGCGAGCCGTGCGTGAGAAAAAATCTGCCATGCAGCGGCTGGTGGAGTTTTTTCAGAACTTTGTGCTCCAGGCAGAGCGCGGAGTGGGCAAAACTCTGTGAACTCAGCCGGCAGAACAGAGTTTACCGCCCCCCTAAGAATAACTTGTGAACTATGTGAAGTTTTTCATAGAAAAATGTATAAATGGTGAAACAAATACCATTTTCACTAATTATCTACTTTTTGCAAAAAAAAATTCCCAACCTTGCAATGTGTGATATTTTGGATTATTCAGCATGAGATGTATTTCCTACATGTTTGGGTTGATGTGGTTGAAAGTCCTTGGACCTTGATGACTCGTGCAACTGCTAGTAGAATGCCTCTATTGGGAACTGTTAAGGTGTCAGAGAGTCTGGGGAAGAGAGTAAGGCATGAACATTTGTTCTGAAGTTGGTACTATTGGGGACGGGTTACAGCCTTCCTGCTTTGTTTTGTAGCGCTAGGACAGCTTAGTTTTTATTTTTGTTGTTAAAAGGACATTCAGTTATGAAAGAGACACAGGTAAATTTTGAGAGCTGACTATTAGTGGCATATTGATGGTTCTTGATGATGCATAAAGGGTTGAGTCTAGAGTTGAGGTCCGAGAGGTTGAATGTTGAAGTTGAAAAAGCCAGGGACAAAATGGAGCCCTTCGGGTGCTCCACAGGAGATGGGAGCCTTCTGGGATCTCAAGTTTTTCATTTTCAATCAATCAAACTGTCTTTGTAAAGCGCGGGTTATCACCCAGGAGCATATCCAGGCACTGAGATGCTGGGTTAGTCGAAGAGCCAGGTCTTGAGTTTCTTTGTAAAGTCCGTCAGCGATGGCAGTGTTTCGAGGTGGAGGGAGTTCCAGGACTTGGCGCCAAGGTGGGAGAATTTGATGAATTTATGGTGGTCAGTGAGGTAGGATGTGGAACACTGTAGAATTTTTTCAAGGAGGGATATGTCTGTTTCCAATAGTCTGTATTCATCTGCATTGAAGGCTGCAGAGAGGTCGCGTACACTCAGAGGCAAGTGATCAGAAGGGCATTGCTGCCCTAATAAGGGTTAGCGGTACGGGTGCTGCATCATCGCAGAGTCTGGATTGGTAGTCCTGGAGAAACTTGTTCTTACTGGTCCAATTTTGAACTTATATTGATGCTGCTTTCTTGCACATTTCTTCAAGGAATAGAAGACAGATATTGCACAGTAGTTGTCAACATAGTATGAGAACTGAGGGGGTTTCTTATACAGGGAAAGGAATTCTCCTATTTTGGGGGCATCAGGAAATCTTCCTACGGAAGAGGGAGACATTGATGTGTTGCAAGGGAGCACAGCTACAGAGGGATCTCACATTTCACAAGGGGAGGTTGTTGACATCTGGTGATCTTGGGAAAGCTAAGGATGTCGGTGAGGTCAGTTTTTTAGAGAAGGGAGGAGAGTGTGTATTTAAAGAGTAATGGAGACGGGGTAGGTGTCTTTTAGTGTAGTCGATGTTGGTTGAAGTTGTCGGTGAAGAAGTGATCAATAGTATTGCACTTATTGAGTTATTCTGTCTAAAACTACATAGGTTGAGATTGGCACAGTGATGATGCTGTGTCTGTATTTCATGGTTCACTGATAATGGTTTTAGAGAAGGTGGACTTAGCTGAGGGGATGAAAAGGAGGTTAGTGCCATTGGGAAGTCCATGGGGCTGATTTAAATCTCAACGGAGGTGTACTCAGTCACAACGGTGATGGATATCCCGCTCGCCGAAATATAAATTACTTAGGATTTAATGGGATTTATATTTCGGCAGACGGGCTATCCATCACTGTTGTGATGGAGTAACCCGTCTGCCGACATCTAAATCCGGCCCTAAACGTTAAAGTCTTTGAGAGTGATGAACCCCACCAGTTGTAAATCGCACATGAAGACCTCCGCGACACCCTTATCCACTGCACTGGAATCTTCCTTGACTTTTAAAGAACTTTCGTTCAATGCACCGAGGGTGTGAAGCATTTAAAGACCTTTCGTTCAATGCTCTGAGAGTGTGAAGGTTCTAAGGACCCTTAGTTCAGTGCACCGAGGGTGTGAAGGTGTTAAAGACCTTTCAAACAATGTTCCGAGGGTGTGAAGGACTTAAAGAACGTTCGTTCAATGCACTGAGGGTGTGAAGGATTTAAAGAACTTTTGTTCAATGCACTGAGGGTGTGAAGGATTTAAAGACCTTTCGTTCAATGCACAGAGGGTGTGAAGGGTTTAAGGACCTTTTAGATTAATGCACTGAGGGTGTGAAGGTTTTAAAGACCCTTAGTTTAGTGCACCGAGGGTGTGAAGGTTTTAAGGACCTTCCGTTCAATGCACCGAGGGTGTGAAGGATTTAAAGACCTTAAGTTCAATGCACGGAGGGAGTGAAGGATCTAAAGATCTCTCGTTCAATGCACAAGAGTGTGAAGGTTTTAAGGACCTTTCACTCAATGCACCGAGGGTGTGAAGGATTTAAAGACCTTTCGTTTAATGCACAGAGAGTGTGAAGGGTTTAAAGACCCTTCGTTCAATGCACCGAGGGTGTGAAGGATTTAAAGACCTTTCGGTTAATGCACCAAGGGTGTGAAGGTTTTAAGGACCTTCTGTTCAATGCACCGAGGGTGTGAAGGATTTAAAGACCTTTCGGTTAATGCACCGAGGGTGTGAAGGTTTTAAGGACCTTCCGTTCAATGCACCGAGGGTGTGAAGGATTTAAAGATCTTTCGTTCAATGCACCGAGGGTGTGAAGGATTTAAAGATCTCTCATTCAATGCACAAGAGTGTGAAGGTTTTAAGGACCTTTCGTTCAATGCACCAAAGGTGTGAAGGTTTTAAAGACCCTTTGTTCAATGCACCGAGGGTGTGAAGATTTTAAAGACCCTTCGTTCAATGCACCGAAGGTGTGAAGGATTTAAAGATCTTTTGTTCAATGCACTGAGGGTGTGAAGGATTTAAAGATCTTTCGTTCAATGCACCGAGGTTGTGAAGGATTTAAAGACCTTTCGTTCAATGCACCGAGGGTGTGAAGATTTTAAAGACCCTTCGTTCAATGCACCGAGGGTGTGAAGGATTTAAAGATCTTTCGTTCCATGCACAGAGGGTGTGAAGGATTTAAAGATCTTTCGTTCAATGCACGGAGGGTGTGAAGGATTTAAAGATCTCTCATTCAATGCACAAGAGTGTGAAGGTTTTAAGGACTTTTCGTTCAATGCACCAAAGGTGTGAAGGTTTTAAAGACCCTTTGTTCAATGCACCGAGGGTGTGAAGGATTTAAAGATCTTTCGTTCAATGCACCGAGGGTGTGAAGGATTTAAAGATCTTTTGTTCAATGCACCGAGGGTGTGAAGGATTTAAAGATCTTTCGTTCAATGCACCGAGGTTGTGAAGGTTTTTGTCCACTCCAAATGCCCCCTGGGGTCTGCCGCGAACCTCCATTTAGAGTGAACACTGTTATGGTATATGGGGAAATATGCTGAAATCTCTGTTTTATTGGGGGTCAGTAAAGGTCTGATTTTTGGGGCCTGCCTATATTTATCTCAACCAGACTCTTCTACTCTTATACAGGGACCACCACAGCGCCAGTGTCGATACCCCAGTCAAGCACCGCTGCTACTACCAGAGGTAAGTGTCTCGTGACCCCTGAGCCTCGCTGTGACTTTAGGTACGATGATGAAATGTGCACAGTGCAGGAGGGGAGGGGGGGCTGATGGACCACTGCAGGAAGAAGGCAGTATCATCCAGACAGGAGGAAGCAGGCGCAGTATCAGGTAATGCAGGAGAGAGGGATGATAGAAGCAGGCAGTATCAGGTAATGCAGGAGGGAGGGGTGATGGAAGCAGATAGTATCAGGTAATGCAGGAGGGAGGGGTGATGGAAGCAGATAGTATCAGGTAATGCAGGCGGGAGGGGTGATGGAGGAGGCAGTATCAGGTAATGCGGGAGGGAGGAGTGATGGAAGGAGGCAGTATCAGGTAATGCAGGCGGGAGGGGTGATGGAAGCAGATAGTATCAGGTAATGCAGGAGGGAGGGGTGATGGAAGCAGATAGTATCAGGTAATGCAGGAGGGAGGGGTGATGGAGGAGGCCGTATCCGGTAATGCAGGAGGGAAGGGTGATGGAAGCAGGCATTATCAGGTAATGCAGGCGGGAGGGGTGATGGAAGCAGATAGTGTCAGGTACTGCAGGAGGGAGGGATGATGGAAGGAGGCAGTATCAGGTAATGCAGGCGGGAGGGGTGATGGAAGCAGGCAGTACCAGGTAATGCAGAAGGGAGGGGTGATGGAAGCAGGCAGTACCAGGTAATGCAGGCGGGAGGGGTGATGGAAGCAGGCAGTACCAGGTAATGCAGAAGGGAGGGGTGATGGAAGCAGGCAGTACCAGGTATTGCAGGAGGGAGGGGTGATGGTAGCAGGCAGTATCAGGTAGTGCGAGAGCAGGGGGTGATGGAGCCACAGCATGAAGCAGGTAGAATCAGTCAACAGACACAGGGCGGTTCCTGCCCAGAGGTGTCCTTAAAAGCATCCCCTGGGGCAGGACATATGGTGTCATGAATAGATGACCCTGTTGCCCCTCACATGGCATTCTGGGCAGAACGTTGATACATTAGGATGGGTCACCCAGGTCACACCTCTCCTCTTCTAGTGGTCATCACTGAGCCTGATTCGCACCTGCAGTACCTAAAACATGTATGTAAAACATCTTGAATATGTTTTTGGAATTAAACATTTCAGAACCAGTAACTGCTGGGTTTAATCAATGGCCGCCAGCATTTGAGGGCTGGACATGAACATTTCAGCAGAAAGCTTGAGACCCTTGAGAAACAGTGTGTGTGAAGGAGTTAAGAAACAGTGTGAGGGCACCAAGCTGTCCTGGCTCTCCTCTTGACTTAGATGTGTGTTCTTGTCTTCAGCAGTGACCATGCTGTGCCCGTGTACCTGCCTCGGCCAGTCACTGGGGTTCTGCTTGAGAGATCCAATCTATTGCACGCCGTGCAGCGGTGAGTTTCATGGCATTCTTCACTGTGTGCACATCTATAGCTTTGAGTGCATGTGTGTTGTCACAGTTGGGTGTGTGCTATCCAGTTGATAGTGTTAATTTATATTGTTACTCATCGTTGTTATGTGTCCTTATGTGTTTCAGTGGCAGGCAGATACGTTCTTCTTTAGTATTGTAGGTGTGTGTTGACTAGTTGTTTGTATAGGTGTGTCTGTGTGTGAGTGTGGGTGTGTGTGCATATGAGTGTGGATGTGGGTTTATGTGTGTGTGAGGGTGTATGTGTGTGCATGTAAGTGTGTGTGTGGGTGTGGATTTGTGTGTGTGTGCATGTGAGTGTGGGTTTGTGCATGAGTGTGTTTGGGGGTTTGTATGGGTGTGTGTGCATGTTATGTTATGTTATGTTAAAATGGGACTTTTATAGCGCAACGGCTTCTCCAAAGGAGTGTCCCGGCGCTTTGTGCTCCAGACCTAAAGAAAGAACTTTTAAACATAACAGTAAAAAGACAGGAGCCTAAAAGAGGAAGCGGACTAACCAGAGAACAGCCAAGTTTTTAAGTCCTTCCTGAAGGCAAGCAAGTTCGAGGTAGTCCGCAAGGACACCGGTAGAGAGTTCCATAGCTGGGGGGCAAGGAATCTAAAGGACCGGCCGCCTAGACGAGCCCTTTTGATACGTGGTACCCGAGCCAGAGCCAATGTTTCCGACCTGAGGGATCGTGTAGGTCGGTAGAAGTCCAGCCTCTTCTGGAGATATTTTGCACCATTACCATGCAGGGCCTTATGGGCTAGGGTCATGGCCTTGAACAGTATCCTCTTCCGTACAGGAAGCCAATGGAGGGATAGAAGAAGGTTAAAGGCACTAGTACGACGATGCAGGCTAAAGATCGCTCGAGCAGCAGCGTTCTGGGTCACCTGCAAACGCTGAAGGAGATATTCTGGCAGACCCAGATATAGAACATTTGCATAGTCCAATCTGGATCCTATAAGTGCCTGGACAGTTATCCTCCGATGTTCCTCAGATAGAAGGGGAAAGAACTTACGCAACATTCTGAGGATCCCGAAACATGTTCCCGTAAGAGTAGAAACCTGGGATTTGAGCGAAAGCTCATTGTCAATTTTTACTCCCAGGTTCTTAGCCCACTTAGATGACTGAGTTGGAGGGAACATGTCAGCAGGCCACCACCCATGCCAATCTGGTTCCGATGGGCATCCGAAGAATAGTATTTCGGATTTATCGAGTTGCACTTGAGGCTGTTGAGTTGGAACCAATTAAAAACAGCCCCAAGGCACTCACGGATCCTTTCTCCATCGAACTCTTCGCTCTTACGGCAGGTGAACAGAAGCTGGGTGTCGTCAGCATAAGAGACGATCCGGGCCCCATAGGACTCTGCCAATGTCGCCAGAGGGGTCATAAGGATGTTAAATAGAGTGGGGCTCAATACAGAGCCCTGAGGCACTCCGACTCCCAATGGCGGCATTTCGGCAGATCCAGGTGGGACCCAGACCGTCTGCCGGCGGTTGGCTAGAAAGGAACGAAACCAGTTGAGCGCCGTCCCCCCCAGACCGATGTCGTGTAGTCTAGTGAGGAGATCCTCATGGGGGACGGTGTCAAATGCCGCCGACAGGTCTAGCATAACTAACATCACCCTGCCTCCGGTATCCAGCACCTCCTTCACGATCTCAAAAACTTCCAGGAGCGCCGTCTCGGTGCTTAAGTTGGAGCGAAAGCCCGATTGGGATTCATGGAGTAACTCGTTTGACTCCAGGAAGTTAGAAAGCACGCTATGAACGTGTTTCTCCAGGATCTTGGTAAGTGCTGGAAGGAGCGAGATTGGCCTATAGTTGGAGGGCACTTCTGGGTCAAGATTAGGCTTTTTGATAAGAGGGATGACCATGGCCTGTTTCCAGGACTGGGGCAGAAATCCCTGACTCAGGGAAAGGTTAAGAATGGGATTAGCTATGGGGTTAACGGCATCTGCCATTCTCGCTAAGAATTTTGCTGGACAGGGATCTAGCGGTGAGCCCGATTTAAGGTTCCTCATCAAGGCTAAGGATGCGGCAGCCGAAAGGGGCGGGAAGTCTAGCAGAACTGGGCCTGGAGACGACAGGAGAGTTGTCTCAATCGGCAGAGTTGACGGGTCATCTATAGGTCTCAAAGGAAAGGAATCCTGAATTTGCCTAATTTTGGTGGTAAAAAAATTAGCAATGGTGTTGGCCCAGGACTCCACCGGAGCGTCCTGAGCTGAGATTGACCGCGGGCTGGTGAATTCTCGCACAATTGAGAAAATCTCCTTACAGGAGTTTGCCGCGTCTTCAATCCTTTTGGCAAAATAGCATTTCTTGCTCTGAAGGATTAAATCATGATATGATTTCATCATGGTTTTATAAAGTTGTTTGGCCTCAGGTTCGTACTGGGCTCTCCAAGCCCGCTCAGCGACTTTGCATTGCCTACGGTGATGGGCCAATTCCTCCGTAAACCAAGGGGCCGAGACCCGTTGGGCGGCAGACCTGGGTGACTGTAATGGGGCGAGCTCATTTAATCTAGCAAGGAGCCAGGATTGCAGGCTCTCCAGGTCTTTCTCCAGGTCACCCGTATAAGACATGGGGTGATCCACCAGAGCCTGCGCTAGCAGATCCGGAGTCACCCGATGGAGTGCCCTATAGCTGCTACCCTGTTGTCTCGTGGCACTGGCCATAGAATTCGTAGTAGATGATATTTCAAAATGAACAAGACAATGATCAGACCATAAGACTGGCAGAAGTGTTACAGCCATAATAGGTGAGGTGGAAAAAACCTGGTCAAGTGTGTGGCCTTTATCATGGGTCGGGCCAAAGATATAGGGGGAAAGGCCCAGAGTAGATGTAATATCAAGCAGCTTGATAGCATCCTGGTCTTGGTGATCATCCATATGGAAGTTAAAATCTCCAGCCAATATACACCGCTCCGATCTTAGAACAAGGACCGACATAACCTGCTGGAGATCATCAAGAAAGGATCCCACCGGGCCCGGAGGTCTGTAAACAACAAGACCCTTCAGCGCTTGCTGAGACGATAGGGAGATGGTAAAGGCAAGAGAGTCAGCCCCTACGATGGTATTTGTGTGCGTGACCGTGCACGGAAAAGGTTTTTTCACAACCAGGGCAACTCCTCCCCCCCTACCCTTGTCTCTATCTTGTCGATGGATGATATAGTCAGAGGGAATGGCTACCGCGATGTCCGGGTGGGAGGATTCATTGAGCCATGTCTCAGTGAGCATCAGACAGGTAGGACTGGTCGTCGAAAGGAGATCATAAATCTCTTGAGTGTGTCGGTGCAACGACCTTGTATTAAGGAGTAGACAAAGATGTTTAATGCTACAATCCTTAATAGAGCGGGGGGAAGGGAGATTGCGAGTAGGATGCCATTTACAGACAGGGCACTTATGTTTAGCCCTATATCGGCCAGGAAAGACTGAGTGACAGGACGCATCCCCGTCACGCAAAGAGTAGAGTTCCTGAGCGGAGTAGGAAAGCATAATGGCCAGAAGTACCTGCCACGCCGAACGCCTCCGGGACGCTGACGGGCGCAGACGGGCAGGACTCTGGCACGACTCCGGCGCAGGTCCGGCGCGTCCGCAGTCCGCGTCCGCAGCGCGGAGGGAGGGGTGAGCTTTTTATAGCGCTACTAGAGCGCGAGGGCGGAGAGTCCTACCCCCAAGATGACGGCCAAAATGAGATCCCAGCCCTCGGCGTCAACACTCAGCCGAGGGCGGTCTCACAGTCCCAGGCAAGGGAGAGGGAGCAGGGCAAAGCGCTTACAGGCGCTGGGAAGTCTAAGGCAGGCAGCGCTAGGCTCAGGCACGCTTATAACACAAGCGCGAGCACAAGCTGCACAAGACAAAAATTAAAATGACAAGCATGAAAGTCAAACACGCTAGGTTAAAAATGCCAAAGAATAGTAGAGAGACCTCCCGGCTTCCGCCTCAGGAGGGAAAGGTAGGTAGCAGATGTTAATCACATGCAAGATGTTCCGTTTCCCTTTTATAGCGCTACTAGAGCGCGAGGGCGGAGAGTCCTACCCCCAAGATGGCGGCCAAAATGAGATCCCAGCCCTCGCCGTCAACACTCAGCCGAGGGCGGTCTCACAGTCCCAGGCAAGGGAGAGGGAGCAGGGCAAAGCGCTTACAGGCGCTGGGAAGTCTAAGGCAGGCAGTGCTAGGCTCAGGCACGCTTATAACACAAGCGCGAGCACAAGCTGCACAAGACAAAAATTAAAATGACAAGCATGAAAGTCAAACACGCTAGGTTAAAAATGCCAAAGAATAGTAGAGAGACCTCCCGGCTTCCGCCTCAGGAGGGAAAGGTAGGTATCAGATGTTAAATGTGAGTGTCTGGGGGTGTAGGGGTGTGTGTGGGTTTGTGTGGGTGCGAGTGAGTGTGTGTGATTTTGTGTGTGTTTGTGTGTGAGTGTGTGTGACTCTGGGTGTGGGTGTGTGTGCATATGAGTGTGGGTCTGTGTGTGTGTCTGTGTGTGTGTTCCTAACAATGTGTTTGTGGGTTTGTGTGTGAGTGGTTGTGTGTGCACATGGATGTATATATAGGTTTATGTGTGTGTGTGTGTGTGTGTGAGTATGTGTGTGGGGGGGTTGTGGGGGGTGTGGGTGTGAATGTGGCTGTGTGTGAGAGGGTGGATATGTGGATTTGAGTTGTGTATGTGGCTTTTTGTGGGTGTGTGAATGTGTAGGGATGTGTGTGGGTTTGTGGGTCTGTGTATATGTGTGAGTGTGTGTGTGGGTGGATGAATGGATGTGTGTGGATGTGTCTGAATATCTGTGGGTGCACAGGAGAGTGTGTGGGTTTGTGTGGGTGTGGGTGTTTGCTTATGGGTGTGTGGGTTTGTGTGTGTGTGCGCATGTTGGTGGGTGTGGGTTTGTGTGTGTGTGTTTGTGTGTGAGAGTGTGAGAGTGTGCACACTCTTTCACAGTTGTTTACATGCCTGTGTGAAGACACATAGCTCCCAGTGGTAAAACTGGTGTTTCTAAGGATGTGAAGGGTCTGTCCTTTACTTCACAGCCAGGGCCAGGGCCAGGGACATGGTGGCTCAGAGAATGCCACCATATGGTGGACTGTTACTAGAGCCGGTGCCGAGTCCTGGAAACCACCAGCTCAAATTAGGCACTGGCTAAGCCAGGTATCTGGGCCTCCACCCTGGGAGCCTACTCTTCATAGAATCAGAGTCACGTCTGTGGGTCAAACCTTCTCCCACTTCCAACACCTTCCGCTTCCCCGTGCATGGACAGGAACACCAGCCTCACTCCTCCACCATAACCACCTTGAAATCAGGCTTCTGTGAGCCGTGAGCCTGGTCACTATACCTCCACCCACTCAGTTGTCTGTTGACAAACCACTCACAGTTTGTCTTTGACGCTGCCACGCCTGCTGTGCTTAAAACTAAGCCTGGGCATAGTTTGCGGAGTTTCGCTACACGGAACTCTGCAAAGTTGCATAAAAACTCTACGAAGTTCCACAAGTGGCGAAGTGTAGTGCAAACTGCTGTTCACGCTGGTCTTCCTGCCACTTGCATAAAAATTCTAGCCGAGCAGCAGCTCGCGCTCAAGAACTTACTGCCAGCGAGAACGGATGTGGAATAAACTCAGTTGCACTACACGAAGCAGAGTTTTTGGCACTCCGTGAGCTCCACGGAGCGCTGAATGCAGAAAACTTCACAAACTCCACAAACGGAGCGGAGTTTACCGCCCAGGCCTACTTAAAACCTGTGTAAATCCTGTGGGAGGCTCACAGACATGAAAGCCCTGTGTGGGCCCTTTCTCTAGCTTGTGCCAAGAGGTGTTGTCAGTCCAGGACATTGTCGGCCATGTATCCTCTTAGGAGTCAGGGGGGCTTGAAGCAGAAATAGGACTGTTGGTGTACTCAAATAGTTGTGACTTTTTACTTGCTGATGACAATAGAACAGTAGTTATTGATGCAACCCTCTGTGCAGATACTGACATTTGTTACTAGGATGCTTGTATTACAATATCTACCTGACAGTAATTGTGTGATGAATATCTTCCAGAGGTCACCCCCAAGAGTACAACAGTAGCCACTGAGGAATCTACTCTGGGGAGCAGTACTGCCACCCCAAATGCTGAGATCACGTCCACCAGCACTGCACCGATCACCACCGAAAGCACCACTGGCACTGGAGGGAGCACGCTGAGTGCCAGTACAACTGCAACCACAAGCAACACGCCTACCACCACACCGCTTACCAGCACCACGGTAGCACTACCCACTGCCAGCATCACCACCCTCCAACCTGCAGTGAGCACCACAGTGAGCAGTACCACAGGCAGCACAGACAGCACAGCAGGAAGCACCACAGTGAGCAGTACCACAGGAAGTACAGCCAGCAGCTCTGCTACCTCCACATCCAGCACTATAAGAATAACCACAACAAACATACCCATAGAGACCCCCTTCATTGGGTTTACAGAAGAGAACACTGGAGACACCACCACAGCCAGCACAGCCGGAAGCACCACAGGCAGCACGGCTAGCACTGTGGAAAGCACCACAGCTAGCACAGCAGAAAGCACCACCGCTAGCACAGTAGGAAGCACCACAGCCAGCACAGCAGGAATCACCACAGTGGTCAGTACCACAGCTAGCACAGCAGGAAGCCCCACAGCTAGCACAGCAGGGAGCAGCACAGCCAGCACAGTAGGCAGCAGCACAGCTAGCACAGCAGTAAGCACCACAGCCAGCACAGCAGGAATTACTACAGTGGTCAGTACCACAGCTAGCACAGCAGGAAGCACCACAGCCAGCACAGTAGGCAGCAGCACAGCTAACACAGCAGTAAGCACCACAGCCAGCACAGCAGGAATCACCACAGTGGTCAGTACCACAGCTAGCACAGCAGGAAGCACCACAGCTAGCACACCAGGAAGCAGCACAGCCAGCACACCAGGAACCACCACAACTAGCTCATCACGAAGCACCACAACGAGCTCATCAGGAGGCACCACAAACACCACTGCTGCAAGCATCACCTCCAGCACTGCCAGCACCGAAGGAAGCACCACAGCCAGTACCACTATCGGTACTGCAGGGGGCACAAGCATTACTACAGCAAGTACCGGTGCCAGTACTGTAGAAGGCTCCACAGCTAGTACTGCAGATATTACCACAACCCGTGTTGCAAGTACCACCACATCCAGGGTGTTGGGCATCACAGAGACTCTACCAACCATTGCATTCAGTATTCCCAGAAGAACCACAGCAAACACTGTCACAAGCGCCACAGCAAACACTGCTGGTATAAATACATCGACCACGTCTTCAACTACCACAGCTTCGACTGTAGAAGGTACCACAACAAGCACAGCTCAGATAACTGTAAGCCCGACAACAAGTAATGTTGGAAGCACAAGCGCTGGCATGACCACAACAACCAGCTTAACTCAAAGCCCTGCTGCAGCAAGCACGACTGACAGTACCACAGTTAGCTCTGTTGGAGGCTTAACAGACAGTGCCACACCTATCAGTCTCAGAAGCACTACAGCCAGCAGTGCAGTGTCCACCACAGCGAGCACCTCTGAAAGCACCACAGCCAGCACTGCCGAGAGCACTACAGCCAGCACCACCATAGTCACCACAACTGGCACTGCCGAAAGCACCACTGCCAGCACTGCTGAAAGTACCACTGCCAGCACTGCTGAAAGTACCACAGCCAGCACTGCCCAAAGCACCACAGCCAGCACTGCCCAAAGCACCACAGCCAGCACTGCCAAAAGCACCACAGCCAGCACTGCCGAAAACACCACTGCCAGCACTGCCGAAAGCACCACTGCCAGCAATGCCGAAAGCACCACAGCCAGCACTGCTGAAAGCACTACAGCCAGCACTGCCCAAAGCACCACAGCCAGCACTGCCCAAAGCACCACAGCCAGCACTGCTGATAGCACCACATCTAGCACTGCTGAAAGCACCACAGTCAAGACTGCTGAAAGCACCACTGCCAGCACTACCAAAAGCACAACTGCCAGCATTGCTGGAAGCACCACTGGCAGCACTGCGGAGGGATCCACAGCCAGCATTATAAGTGGCACCACAGACATCTCTACAAGTCGCTTCACTGGAGGCACAGCTAGCACCACTGGAAGCATCAACGCGAGCGCTGGTGGCGGCACCACGAAGAGCACAACTGAGATCACTAGAGGTAAGAAAGACTTATTTCTGAACCTACCCCTCCTCCTTCTTTAATGCCAGCTCCATTCAAAATTCACCAAATGCGCCTCTATCTTTGTATTCAAAGCCATTGGTAACAAGGATGCATGAAGTCTGGGAGCATGGTGGATCAAGGTCAGAGAATGAGGGTGCTGACACATGAAACCAGAAGTGGTGGAGAGGGGAGGTCAGAGAATGAGGGTGCTGAAGCATGAACCCTGAAGCAGTGAAGAGAGGAGGTCAGAGAATTAGTTTCAAAGCGGGGGAGCAGAGGGTAGGTCAGAGAATGAGGGTGCTGATGCATAAACCCAGAAGCAGTGGAGAGGAGAGGTGAGAGAATGAGGGTGAGAAGCAGTGGAGAAGGGAGGTCAGTGAATAACGGTGAGAAGCAGTGGCAGAGAGGGGATGTCAGAGAATGAGGGTGAGGAGCAGTGGAGAGAGGAGGCCAGAGAATGAGGGTGCGGACACATGAACCCAGAAGCGGTGGATCAAGGTCTGAGAATGATGGGTATTGATGCATGGACCCAGAAGCAGTGGAGAGGCGTGGTCAGAGAATGAGGGTGCTGACGCATTTAACCCAGATGTGGTGGAGAGGGGAAGTGTGAGAATGAGGGTTAAGACAAATGAACCCAGAAGCGGGGGAGAGGAGCAGTAAGAGAATGAGGGTGTGGATGAATGAACCCAGAAGCGGGTGGATGCCTGGTCAGAGAATGAGGGTGCTGACGAATTAACCCAGAAGTGCTGGAGAGGGGAGGTCAGAGAATGAGGGTACTGACACATGAACCCAGAAGCGGTGGATCAAGATCTGAAAATGAGGGTACTTACGCATGAACCCAGAGGCAGTGGAGAGAGGAGGTGAGAGAATGAGTATGCTGACACATGAACCCAGAAGCAGTGGAGAGGGGAGGTTAGAGAATGAGGATGCAGGAGAGGGTAGAGAGAGGAGGTCAGAGAATGAGGATCGAAAGCTGGAGAGTGGAGGTCAGAGAATGAGGGTTAGAAGCGGTGAAGAGGGAAGGTCAAAGAATGAGGGTGCTGACACATGAAACCAGAAGTGGTGCAGAGGGGAGGTCAGAGAATGAGTGTGCTGAATCATGAACCCTGAAGCATTGGAGAGAGGAGGTCAGAGAATGAGGGTCAAAGCGGCGAAGGGGAGGTCAGAGAATGAGGGTGAGAAGCTGGAGAGGGGACGTCAGAGAATGACAGTGCTGACGCATGAATCCAGAAGCAGTGGAGAGGGGAAGTCAGAGAATGAGGGTGCTGACGCATGAATCCAGAAGCAGTGGAGAGGGGAGGTCAGAGAATGAGGGTCAGATGTGGTGGAGCAGAGAGGAGGTCAGAGAATGAGGGTCAGAAGCAGTGGAGCAGAGAGAAGGTCAGAGAATGAGGGTGCTGACGCATGAACTCAGAAGCAGTGAAGATGGGAGGTGAGACCATGAGGGTGCTGTGGCATGAACCCAGAAGCGCTGAAGAGGAGAGATCAGAGAATGAGGGTCAGAAGTGGAGGAAAGGGGAGGACAGAGAATTAGGGTGCTGACACATGAACCCAGAAGTGGTGGAGAGGTGTGGTCAGAGAATAAGGGTGCTGATGAATGAACCCAGAAGCGGTGGAAGGGGAGGTCAGAGAATGAGGGTGCGGAAACATGAACCCAGAAGCGGTGGATCAAGGTCTGAGAATGAGGGTATTGTTGCATGGACCCAGAAGCAGTGGAGAGGCGTGGTCAGAGAATGAGGGTGCTGACAAATTAACCCAGAAGCGGTGGAGAGGGGAGGTGAGAGAATGAGGGTTATGGAAAATGAACCCAGAAGCGGGTGGATGCGTGGTCAGAGAATGAGGGTGTGGACACATGAACCCAGAAGCCATGGATAATGGTCTGAGAATGAGGGTACTGAAACATGAACCCAGGTGGAGAGGGGAGGTCAAAAAATGAGGATGCAGGAGAGGGGAGTTGGGAGAATGAGGGTCAGAAGCTGGAGAGCGAAGGTAAGAGAATGAGGGTTAGAAGCGGTGAAGAGGGGGGTCAAAGAATGAGGGTGCTGACACATGAAACTAGAAGTGGTGGAGAGGGGAGGTCAGAGAATGAGGGTCAGAAGCTGGAGAGCGGAGGTCAGAGAATGAGGGTGCTGACACATAAACCCAGAAGCGGTGGATGGGTGTGGTCAGAAAATGAGGGTGCTGAATCATGAACCCTGAAACAGGGGAGAGAGGAGGTCAGAGAATGAGGGAGAGAAGCAGTGGAGATGGGAGGTGAGAGGATTAGGGTCAAAAGCGGTAGAGAGGTGAGGTAAGAAAATGATAGTGCTGACGCATGAACCAAGAAGCGGTAGAGAGGGGAAGTCTGAGAATGAGTGTGCTAAACATGAACCTAGAAGCTGTGGAGGGGGAAGTCAGAGAATGAGGATCAGATGCGGTGGACAGTGGAGGTCAGTGAATGTGGTTGCTAACGCATGAACCAGGGCCAGAAGTGGAGGAGAGGGGAGGTCAGGGAATGAGGGTGCTGATGCTTGAACCAAGAAGTGGTGGAGAGGGGAGATCAAGGACTGAGGGTGCTGATGCATGAACCCAGAAGCAGTGGAGAGGGGTGGTCAAGGACTGAGGGTGCTGATGCATGAACCCAGAAGCGGTGGAGAGGGGAGATCAAGGACTGAGGGTGCTGATGCATGAACCCAGAAGCAGTGGAGAGGGGAGATCAAGGACTGAGGGTGCTGATGCATGAACCCAGAAGCGGTGGAGAGGGGAGATCAAGGACTGAGAGTGCTGATGCATGAACCCAGAAGCGGTGGAGAGGGGTGGTCAAGGACTGAGGGTGCTGATGCATTAACCCAGAAGCGGTGGAGAGGGGAGATCAAGGACTGAGAGTGCTGATGCATGAACCCAGAAGCGGTGGAGAGGGGTGATCAAGGACTGAGGGTGCTGATGCATGAACCCAGAAGCGGTGGAGAGGGGAGATCAAGGACTGAGGGTGCTTATGCATGAACCCAAAAGCGGTGGAGAGCGGTGGTAAAGGACTGAGGGTGCTGATGCATGAACCCAGAAGCGGTGGAGAGGGGAGATCAAGGACTGAGGGTGCTGATGCATGAACCCAAAAGCGGTGGAGAGGGGAGATCAAGGACTGAGGGTGCTGATGCATGAACCCAGAAACAGTGGAGAGTGGTGGTCAAGGACTGAGGGTGCTGATGCAGGAACCCAGAAGCGGTGGAGAGGGATGATCAAGGACTGAGGGTGCTGATGCATGAACGCAGAAGCTGTGGAGAGGGGTGGTCAAGGACTGAGGGTGCTGATGCATGAACCCAGAAGCGGTGGAGAGGGGTGGTTGGGGACTGAGGGTGCTGATGCGTGAACCCAGAAACGGTGGAGAGGGGAGATCACGGACTGAGGTTGCTGATGCATGAACTCAGAAGCAGTGGAGAGGGGTGGTTGGGGACTGAGGGTGCTGATGCTTGAACCCAGAAGCAGTGGAAAGGGGTGGTCAAGGACTGAGGGAGCTGATGTATGAACCCAGAAGCGGTGGAGAGGGGTGGTCAAGGACTGAGGGTGCTGATGCATGAACCCAGAAGCGGAGGAGAAGGGTGGTCAAGGACTGAGGGTGCCGATGCACGAACTCAGAAGTGGTGGAGAGGGGTGGTCAAGGACTGAGGGTGCTGATGCATGAACCCGGAGGCGGTGGAGATGGGTGGTCAAGGACTGAGGGTGCTGATGCATGAACCCGGAAGCAGTGAAGAGGGGTGGTCAAGGACTGAGGGTGCTGATGCATGAACCTGGAAGCAGTGGAGAGGGGTGGTCAAGGACTGAGGGTGCTGATGCATGAACCCAGAAGCGGTGGAGAGGGGAGATCAAGGACTGAGGGTGCTGATGCATGAACCCAGAAGCGGTGGAGAGGGGTGCTCAAGGACTGAGGGTCCTGATGCATGAACCCAGAAGCGGTGGAAAGGGGAGATTAAGGACTGAGAGTGCTGATGCATGAACCCAGAAGCATTGGAGAGGGGTGGTCAAGGACTGAGGGTGCTGATGCATGAACCCAGAAGCAGTGGAGAGGGGAGATCAAGGACAGAGGGTGCTGATGCATGAACCCAGAAGCGGTGAACAGGGGTGGTCAAGGACTGAGGGTGCTGATGCATGAACCCAGAAGCGGTGGAGAGGGGTGGTCAAGGACTGAGGGTGCTGATGCATGAACCCAGAAGAGGTGGAGAGGGGTGGTCAAGGAATGAGGGTGCTGATGCATGAACCCAGAAGCGGTGGAGAGGGGAAATCAAGGACTGAGGGTGCTGATGCATGAACCCAAAAGCAGTGGAGAGGGGTGGTCAAGGACTGAGGGTGCTGATGCATGAACCCCGAAGCGGTGGAGAGGGGAGATCAAGGACTGAGGGTGCTGATGCATGAACCCAGAAGCGGTGGAGAGGGGTGGTCAAGGACTGAGGGTGCTGATGCATGAACCCAGAAACAGTGGAGAGGGGTGGTCAAGGACTGAGGGTGCTGATGCATGAACTCGGAAGCGGTGGAGAAGGGTGGTCAAGGACTGAGGGTGCTGATGCATGAACCCGGAAGCGGTGGAGAGGGGTGGTCAAGGACTGAGGGTGCTGATGCATGAACCTAGAAGCGGTGGAGATGGGTGATCAAGGACTGTGGGTGCTGATGCATGAACCCAGAAGCGGTGGAGAGGGCTGGTCAAGGACTAAGGGTGCTGATGCATGAACCCAGAAGCGTTGGAGAGGGGAGAGCAAGGACTGAGGGTGCTGATGCATGAACCCAGAAGCGTTGGAGAGGGGTGGTCAAGGACTGAGGGTGCTGATGTATGAACCCAGAAGCGGTGGAGAGGGGAGATCAAGGACTGAGGGTGCTGATGCATGAACCCAGAAGCGGTA
Organism: Triturus cristatus; assembly: GCF_964204655.1. Classification (NCBI taxonomy): domain Eukaryota; kingdom Metazoa; phylum Chordata; class Amphibia; order Caudata; family Salamandridae; genus Triturus; species Triturus cristatus. Next base: position 116,014,172 of record NC_140579.1, on the reverse strand, counting down.
GAGAGGGGTGGTCAAGGACTGAGGGTACTGAAGCATGAACCCAGAAGCGGTGGAGAGAAGAGATCAAGGACTGAGGGTGCTGATGCATGAACCCAGAATCGGTGCAGAGGGGTGGTCAAGGACTGAGGGTAATGATGCATGAACCCAGAAGCGGTGGAGAGGGGAGATCAAGGACTGAAGGTGCTGATGCATGAACCCAGAAGCGGTGGAGAGGGGTGGTAAAGGACTGAGGGTGCTGATGCATGAACCCAGAAGCGGTGGAGAGGGGTGGTCAAGGACTGAGGGTGCTGATGCATGAACCCAGAAGCGGTGGAGAGGGGAGATCAAGGACTGAGGGTGCTGATGCATAAACCCAGAAGCGGTGGAGAGGGTGGTCAAGGACTGAGGGTGCTGATGCATGAACCCAGAAGCGGTGGAGAGGGGTGGTCAAGGACTGAGGGTGCTGATGCATGAACCCAGAAGCGGTGGAGAGGGGTGGTCAAGGACTGAGGGTGCTGATGCATGAACCCGGAAGCAGTGGAGAGGGGTGGGCAAGAACTGAGGGTGCTGATGCATGAACCCGGAAGCGGTGGGGCGGGGTGGTCAAGGACTGTGGGTGCTGATGCATGAACCCAGAAGCGGTGGAGAGGGCTGGTCAAGGACTGAGGGGGCTGATGCATGAACCCAGAAGCGGTGGAGAGGGGTGATCAAGGACTGAGGGTGCTGATGAATGAACGCAGAAGCGGTGGAGAGGGTTGGTCAAGAACTGAGGGTGCTGATGCATGAACCCAGAAGTGGTGGAGAGGGGTGGTCAAGGACTGAGGGTGCTGATGCATGAACCCAGAAGCGGTGGAGAGGGGAGATCAAGGACTGAGGGTGCTGATACATGAACCCAGAAGCGGTAGAGAGGGGTGGTCAAGGACTGAGGGTGCTAATGCATGAACCCAGAAGCGGTGGAGAGGGGTGCTCAAGGACTAAGGGTGCTGATGCATGAACCCAGAAGTGGTGGAAAGGGGTGGTCAAGGACTGAGGGTGCTGATGTATGAACCCAGAAGCTGTGGAGAGGGGTGGTCAAGGACTGAGGGTGCTGATGCATGAACCCAGAAGCGGTGGAGAGGGGTGGTCAAGGAATGAGGGTGCTCATGCATGAACCCAGAAGCGGTGGAGAGGGGTGGTCAAGGACTGAGGGTGCTGATGCATGAACCCAGAAGCGGTGGAGAGGGGTGGTCAAGGACTGAGGGGGCTGACGCATGAACCCGGAAGCGGTGGATAGGGGTGATCAAGGACTGAGGGTGCTGATGCATGAACGCAGAAGCAGTGGAGGGGGAGGTCAAGGACTGAGGGTGCTGATGCATAAACCCAGAAGCGTTGGAGAGGGGTGGTCAAGGACTGAGGGTGCTGACGCATGAACCCGGAAGCGGTGGAGAGGGGTGGTCAAGGACTGAGGGTGCTGACGCATGAACCCAGAAGCGGTGGAGAGGGGTGGTCAAGGACTGCGGGTGCTGATGCATGAACCCAGAAGTGGTGGAGAGGGGTGATCAAGGACTGAGGGTGCTGATGCATGAACCCAGAAGCGGTGGAGGGGAGGTCAAGGACTGAGGGTGCTGATGCATGAACCCAGAAGCGTTGGAGAGGGGTGGTCAAGGACTGAGGGTTCTGATGCATGAACCCAGAAGCGGTGGAGAGGGGTGGTCAAGGACTGAGGGTGCTGAAGCATGAACCCAGAAGCGGTGGAGAGGGGAGATCAAGGACTGAGGGTGCTGATGCATGAACCCAGAAGCGGTGGAGAGGGGTGGTCAAGGACTGAGGGTACTGATGCATGAACCCAGAAGTGGTGAAGAGGGGAAATCAAGGACTGAAGGTGCTGATGCATGAACCCGGAAGCGGTGGAGAGGGGTGGTCAAGGACTGAGGGTGCTGATGCATGAACCCGGAAGTGGTGGAGAGGGGTGATCAAGGACTGAGGGTGCTGATGCATGAACCCGGAAGCAGTGGAGAGGGGTGGTCAAGGACTGAGGGTGCTGATGCATAAACCCAGAAGCAGTGGAGAGGGGAGATCAAGGACTGAGGGTGCCGATGCATGAACCCAGAAGCGGCGAGAGGGGTGGTCAAGGACTGAGGGTGCTGTTGCATGAACCCAGAAGCGGTAGAGAGGGGTGGTCAAGGACTGAGGGTGCTGATGCATGAACCCAGAAGCAGTGGAGAGGGTGGTCAAGGACTGAGGGTGCTGATGCATGAACCCAGAAGCGGTGGAGAGGGGAGATCAAGGACTGAGGGTGCTGATGAATGAACCCAGAAGCGGTGAAGAGGGGTGGTCAAGGACTGAGGGTGCTGATGCATGAACCCAGAAGCAGTGGAGAGGGGTGGTCAAGGACTGAGGGTGCTGATGCATGAACCCGGAAGCAGTGGAGAGGGGTGGTCAATTACTGATGGTGCTGATGCATGAACCCGGAAGCAGTGGAGAGGGGTGGTCAAGGACTGAGGGTGCTGATGCATGAACCCGGAAGCGGTGGAGAGGGGTGGTCAAGGACTGAGGGTGCTGATGCATGAACCCGGAAGCAGTGGAGAGGGGTGGTCAATTACTGAGGGTGCTGATGCATGAACCCGGAAGCAGTGGAGAGGGGTGGTCAAGGACTGAGGGTGCTGATGCATGAATCCGGAAGCGGTGGAGAGGGGTGGTCAATGACTGTGGGTGCTGATGCATGAACCCAGAAGCAGTGGAGAGTGGTGCTCAAGGACTGAGGGTGCTGATGCATGAACGCAGAAGCGGTGGAGAGGGGTGGTCAAGGACTGAGGGTGCTGACGCATGAACTCAGAAGCGGTGGAGAGGGGAGATCAAGGACTGAGGGTGCTGATGCATGAACCCAGAAGCGGTGGAGAGGGGTGGTCAAGGACTGAGCATGCTGATGCATGAACCCAGAAGCGGTGGAGAGGGGTGGTCAAGGACTGTGGATTCTGGTGCATGAACTCAGAAGCGGTGGAGAGGGGTGGTCAAGGACTGAGGTTGCTGATGCATGAACCCAAAAGCGGTGGAGAGGGGAGATCAAGGACTGAGGGTGCTGATGCATGAACCCAGAAGCGGTAGAGAGGGGTCGTCAAGGAGTAAGGGTGCTGAAGCATGAACCCAGAAGCAGTGGACAGGGGTGGTCAAGGACTGAGGGTGCTGATGCATGAACCCAGAAGCAGTGGAGAGGGGAGATTAAGGACTGAAGGTGCTGATGCATGAAGCCAGAAGCGGTAGAGAGGGGTGGTCAAGGACTGAGGGTGCTGATGCATGAACCCAGAAGCGGTGGAGAGGGGTGGTCAAGGACTGAGGGTACTGATGCATGAACCTAGAAGCGGTAGAGAGGGGTGGTCAAGGACTGAGGGTGCTGATGCATGAACCCAGAAGCGGTGGAGAAGGGTGGTCAAGGACTGAGGGTGCTGACGCATGAACCCAGAAGCAGTGAATAGGGGAGATCAAGGACTGAGGGTGCTGATGCATGAACCCAGAAGCGGTGGAGAGGGGTGGTCAAGGACTGAGGGTGCTGATGCATGAACCCGGAAGCGGTGGACAGGGGTGGTCAAGGACTGAGGGACTGATGCATGAAGCCGGAAGCGGCGGAGAGGGGTGGTCAAGGAATGTGGGTGCTGGTGCATGAACCCAGAAGCGGTGGAGAGGGGTGGTCAAGGACTGAGGTTGCTGATGCATGAACCCAGAAGCGGTGGAGAAGGGAGATCAAGGACTGAGGGTGCTGATGCATGAACCCAGAAGCGGTAGAGAGGGGTGGTCAAGGACTATGGGTGCTGAAGCATGAACCCAGAAGCAGTGGAGAGGGGTGGTCAAGGACTGAGGGTGCTGATGCATGAACCCAGAAGCGGTGGAGAGGGGAGATCAAGGACTGAAGGTGCTGATGCATGAACCCAGAAGCGGTGGAGAGGGGTGGTCAAGGACTGAGGGTGCTGAAGCATGAACCCAGAAGTGGTGGAGAGGGGTGGTCAAGTATTGAGGGTGCTGATGCATGAACCCAGAAGCGGTGGAGAGGGGTGGTCAAGGACTGAGGGTGCTGATGCATGAACCTAGAAGCGGTGGAGAGGGGTGGTCAAGGACTTAGGGTGCTGATGCATGAACCCAGAAGCGGTGGAGAGGGGTGGTCAAGGACTGAGGGTGCTTTTGCATGAACCCAGAAGCGGTGGAGAGGGGTGGTCAAGGACTGCGGGTGCTGATGCATGAACCCAGAAGTGGTGGAGAGGGGTGATCAAGGACTGAGGGTGCTGATGCATGAACCCAGAAGCGGTGGAGGGGGAGGTCAAGGACTGAGGGTCCTGATGCATGAACCAAGAAGCATTGGAGAGGGGTGGTCAAGGACTGAGGGTGCTGATGCATGAACCCAGAACCGGTGGAGAGGGGTGGTCAAGGACTGAGGGTGCTGATGCATGAACCCAGAAGCGGTGGAGAGGGGTGGTTGGGGACTGAGGGTGCTGATGCGTGAACCCAGAAACGGTGGAGAGGGGAGATCAAGGACTGAGGTTGCTGATGCATGAACTCAGAAGCGGTGGAGAGGGGTGGTTGGGGACTGAGGGTGCTGATGCATGAACCCAGAAGCAGTGGAAAGGGGTGGTCAAGGACTGAGGGAGCTGATGTATGAACCCAGAAGCGGTGGAGAGGGGTGGTCAAGGACTGAGGGTGCTGATGCATGAACCCAGAAGCGGAGGAGAAGGGTGGTCAAGGACTGAGGGTGCCGATGCACGAACTCAGAAGTGGTGGAGAGGGGTGGTCAAGGACTGAGGGTGCTGATGCATGAACCCGGAGGCGGTGGAGATGGGTGGTCAAGGACTGAGGGTGCTGATGCATGAACCCGGAAGCAGTGAAGAGGGGTGGTCAAGGACTGAGGGTGCTGATGCATGAACCTGGAAGCAGTGGAGAGGGGTGGTCAAGGACTGAGGGTGCTGATGCATGAACCCAGAAGCGGTGGAGAGGGGAGATCAAGGACTGAGGGTGCTGATGCATGAACCCAGAAGCGGTGGAGAGGGGTTATCAAGGACTGAGGGTCCTGATGCATGAACCCAGAAGCGGTGGAAAGGGGAGATCAAGGACTGAGAGTGCTGATGCATGAACCCAGAAGCATGGGAGAGGGGTGGTCAAGGACTGAGGGTGCTGATGCATGAACCCAGAAGCAGTGGAGAGGGGAGATCAAGGACAGAGGGAGCTGATGCATGAACCCAGAAGCGGTGAACAGGGGTGGTCAAGGACTGAGGGTGCTGATGCATGAACCCAGAAGCGGTGGAGAGGGGTGGTCAAGGACTGAGGGTGCTGATGCATGAACCCAGAAGAGGTGGAGAGGGGTGGTCAAGGAATGAGGGTGCTGATGCATGAACCCAGAAGCGGTGGAGAGGGGAAATCAAGGACTGAGGGTGCTGATGCATGAACCCAAAAGCAGTGGAGAGGGGTGTTCAAGGACTGAGGGTGCTGATGCATGAACCCCGAAGCGGTGGAGAGGGGAGATCAAGGACTGAGGGTGCTGATGCATGAACCCAGAAACAGTGGAGAGGGGTGGTCAAGGACTGAGGGTGCTGATGCATGAACTCGGAAGCGGTGGAGAAGGGTGGTCAAGGACTGAGGGTGCTGATGCATGAACCCGGAAGCGGTGGAGAGGGGTGGTCAAGGACTGAGGGTGCTGATGCATGAACCCAGAAGCGGAGGAGAAGGGTGGTCAAGGACTGAGGGTGCCGATGCACGAACTCAGAAGTGGTGGAGAGGGGTGGTCAAGGACTGAGGGTGCTGATGCATGAACCCGGAGGCGGTGGAGATGGGTGGTCAAGGACTGAGGGTGCTGATGCATGAACCCGGAAGCAGTGAAGAGGGGTGGTCAAGGACTGAGGGTGCTGATGCATGAACCTGGAAGCAGTGGAGAGGGGTGGTCAAGGACTGAGGGTGCTGATGCATGAACCCAGAAGCGGTGGAGAGGGGAGATCAAGGACTGAGGGTGCTGATGCATGAACCCAGAAGCGGTGGAGAGGGGTGCTCAAGGACTGAGGGTCCTGATGCATGAACCCAGAAGCGGTGGAAAGGGGAGATCAAGGACTGAGAGTGCTGATGCATGAACCCAGAAGCATTGGAGAGGGGTGGTCAAGGACTGAGGGTGCTGATGCATGAACCCAGAAGCAGTGGAGAGGGGAGATCAAGGACAGAGGGTGCTGATGCATGAACCCAGAAGCGGTGAACAGGGGTGGTCAAGGACTGAGGGTGCTGATGCATGAACCCAGAAGCGGTGGAGAGGGGTGGTCAAGGACTGAGGGTGCTGATGCATGAACCCAGAAGAGGTGGAGAGGGGTGGTCAAGGAATGAGGGTGCTGATGCATGAACCCAGAAGCGGTGGAGAGGGGAAATCAAGGACTGAGGGTGCTGATGCATGAACCCAAAAGCAGTGGAGAGGGGTGGTCAAGGACTGAGGGTGCTGATGCATGAACCCCGAAGCGGTGGAGAGGGGAGATCAAGGACTGAGGGTGCTGATGCATGAACCCAGAAGCGGTGGAGAGGGGTGGTCAAGGACTGAGGGTGCTGATGCATGAACCCAGAAACAGTGGAGAGGGGTGGTCAAGGACTGAGGGTGCTGATGCATGAACTCGGAAGCGGTGGAGAAGGGTGGTCAAGGACTGAGGGTGCTGATGCATGAACCCGGAAGCGGTGGAGAGGGGTGGTCAAGGACTGAGGGTGCTGATGCATGAACCTAGAAGCGGTGGAGATGGGTGATCAAGGACTGTGGGTGCTGATGCATGAACCCAGAAGCGGTGGAGAGGGCTGGTCAAGGACTAAGGGTGCTGATGCATGAACCCAGAAGCGTTGGAGAGGGGAGAGCAAGGACTGAGGGTGCTGATGCATGAACCCAGAAGCGTTGGAGAGGGGTGGTCAAGGACTGAGGGTGCTGATGTATGAACCCAGAAGCGGTGGAGAGGGGAGATCAAGGACTGAGGGTGCTGATGCATGAACCCAGAAGCGGTAGAGAGGGGTGGTCAAGGACTGAGGGTACTGAAGCATGAACCCAGAAGCGGTGGAGAGAAGAGATCAAGGACTGAGGGTGCTGATGCATGAACCCAGAATCGGTGCAGAGGGGTGGTCAAGGACTGAGGGTAATGATGCATGAACCCAGAAGCGGTGGAGAGGGGAGATCAAGGACTGAAGGTGCTGATGCATGAACCCAGAAGCGGTGGAGAGGGGTGGTAAAGGACTGAGGGTGCTGATGCATGAACCCAGAAGCGGTGGAGAGGGGTGGTCAAGGACTGAGGGTGCTGATGCATGAACCCAGAAGCGGTGGAGAGGGGAGATCAAGGACTGAGGGTGCTGATGCATAAACCCAGAAGCGGTGGAGAGGGTGGTCAAGGACTGAGGGTGCTGATGCATGAACCCAGAAGCGGTGGAGAGGGGTGGTCAAGGACTGAGGGTGCTGATGCATGAACCCAGAAGCGGTGGAGAGGGGTGGTCAAGGACTGAGGGTGCTGATGCATGAACCCGGAAGCAGTGGAGAGGGGTGGGCAAGAACTGAGGGTGCTGATGCATGAACCCGGAAGCGGTGGGGCGGGGTGGTCAAGGACTGTGGGTGCTGATGCATGAACCCAGAAGCGGTGGAGAGGGCTGGTCAAGGACTGAGGGGGCTGATGCATGAACCCAGAAGCGGTGGAGAGGAGTGATCAAGGACTGAGGGTGCTGATGAATGAACGCAGAAGCGGTGGAGAGGGTTGGTCAAGAACTGAGGGTGCTGATGCATGAACCCAGAAGTGGTGGAGAGGGGTGGTCAAGGACTGAGGGTGCTGATGCATGAACCCAGAAGCGGTGGAGAGGGGAGATCAAGGACTGAGGGTGCTGATACATGAACCCAGAAGCGGTAGAGAGGGGTGGTCAAGGACTGAGGGTGCTAATGCATGAACCCAGAAGCGGTGGAGAGGGGTGCTCAAGGACTAAGGGTGCTGATGCATGAACCCAGAAGTGGTGGAAAGGGGTGGTCAAGGACTGAGGGTGCTGATGTATGAACCCAGAAGCTGTGGAGAGGGGTGGTCAAGGACTGAGGGTGCTGATGCATGAACCCAGAAGCGGTGGAGAGGGGTGGTCAAGGAATGAGGGTGCTCATGCATGAACCCAGAAGCGGTGGAGAGGGGTGGTCAAGGACTGAGGGTGCTGATGCATGAACCCAGAAGCGGTGGAGAGGGGTGGTCAAGGACTGAGGGGGCTGACGCATGAACCCGGAAGCGGTGGATAGGGGTGATCAAGGACTGAGGGTGCTGATGCATGAACGCAGAAGCAGTGGAGGGGGAGGTCAAGGACTGAGGGTGCTGATGCATAAACCCAGAAGCGTTGGAGAGGGGTGGTCAAGGACTGAGGGTGCTGACGCATGAACCCGGAAGCGGTGGAGAGGGGTGGTCAAGGACTGAGGGTGCTGACGCATGAACCCAGAAGCGGTGGAGAGGGGTGGTCAAGGACTGCGGGTGCTGATGCATGAACCCAGAAGTGGTGGAGAGGGGTGATCAAGGACTGAGGGTGCTGATGCATGAACCCAGAAGCGGTGGAGGGGAGGTCAAGGACTGAGGGTGCTGATGCATGAACCCAGAAGCGTTGGAGAGGGGTGGTCAAGGACTGAGGGTTCTGATGCATGAACCCAGAAGCGGTGGAGAGGGGTGGTCAAGGACTGAGGGTGCTGAAGCATGAACCCAGAAGCGGTGGAGAGGGGAGATCAAGGACTGAGGGTGCTGATGCATGAACCCAGAAGCGGTGGAGAGGGGTGGTCAAGGACTGAGGGTACTGATGCATGAACCCAGAAGTGGTGAAGAGGGGAAATCAAGGACTGAAGGTGCTGATGCATGAACCCGGAAGCGGTGGAGAGGGGTGGTCAAGGACTGAGGGTGCTGATGCATGAACCCGGAAGTGGTGGAGAGGGGTGATCAAGGACTGAGGGTGCTGATGCATGAACCCGGAAGCAGTGGAGAGGGGTGGTCAAGGACTGAGGGTGCTGATGCATAAACCCAGAAGCAGTGGAGAGGGGAGATCAAGGACTGAGGGTGCCGATGCATGAACCCAGAAGCGGCGAGAGGGGTGGTCAAGGACTGAGGGTGCTGTTGCATGAACCCAGAAGCGGTAGAGAGGGGTGGTCAAGGACTGAGGGTGCTGATGCATGAACCCAGAAGCAGTGGAGAGGGTGGTCAAGGACTGAGGGTGCTGATGCATGAACCCAGAAGCGGTGGAGAGGGGAGATCAAGGACTGAGGGTGCTGATGAATGAACCCAGAAGCGGTGAAGAGGGGTGGTCAAGGACTGAGGGTGCTGATGCATGAACCCAGAAGCAGTGGAGAGGGGTGGTCAAGGACTGAGGGTGCTGATGCATGAACCCGGAAGCAGTGGAGAGGGGTGGTCAATTACTGATGGTGCTGATGCATGAACCCGGAAGCAGTGGAGAGGGGTGGTCAAGGACTGAGGGTGCTGATGCATGAACCCGGAAGCGGTGGAGAGGGGTGGTCAAGGACTGAGGGTGCTGATGCATGAACCCGGAAGCAGTGGAGAGGGGTGGTCAATTACTGAGGGTGCTGATGCATGAACCCGGAAGCAGTGGAGAGGGGTGGTCAAGGACTGAGGGTGCTGATGCATGAATCCGGAAGCGGTGGAGAGGGGTGGTCAATGACTGTGGGTGCTGATGCATGAACCCAGAAGCAGTGGAGAGTGGTGCTCAAGGACTGAGGGTGCTGATGCATGAACGCAGAAGCGGTGGAGAGGGGTGGTCAAGGACTGAGGGTGCTGACGCATGAACTCAGAAGCGGTGGAGAGGGGAGATCAAGGACTGAGGGTGCTGATGCATGAACCCAGAAGCGGTGGAGAGGGGTGGTCAAGGACTGAGCATGCTGATGCATGAACCCAGAAGCGGTGGAGAGGGGTGGTCAAGGACTGTGGATTCTGGTGCATGAACTCAGAAGCGGTGGAGAGGGGTGGTCAAGGACTGAGGTTGCTGATGCATGAACCCAAAAGCGGTGGAGAGGGGAGATCAAGGACTGAGGGTGCTGATGCATGAACCCAGAAGCGGTAGAGAGGGGTCGTCAAGGAGTAAGGGTGCTGAAGCATGAACCCAGAAGCAGTGGACAGGGGTGGTCAAGGACTGAGGGTGCTGATGCATGAACCCAGAAGCAGTGGAGAGGGGAGATTAAGGACTGAAGGTGCTGATGCATGAAGCCAGAAGCGGTAGAGAGGGGTGGTCAAGGACTGAGGGTGCTGATGCATGAACCCAGAAGCGGTGGAGAGGGGTGGTCAAGGACTGAGGGTACTGATGCATGAACCTAGAAGCGGTAGAGAGGGGTGGTCAAGGACTGAGGGTGCTGATGCATGAACCCAGAAGCGGTGGAGAAGGGTGGTCAAGGACTGAGGGTGCTGACGCATGAACCCAGAAGCAGTGAATAGGGGAGATCAAGGACTGAGGGTGCTGATGCATGAACCCAGAAGCGGTGGAGAGGGGTGGTCAAGGACTGAGGGTGCTGATGCATGAACCCGGAAGCGGTGGACAGGGGTGGTCAAGGACTGAGGGACTGATGCATGAAGCCGGAAGCGGCGGAGAGGGGTGGTCAAGGAATGTGGGTGCTGGTGCATGAACCCAGAAGCGGTGGAGAGGGGTGGTCAAGGACTGAGGTTGCTGATGCATGAACCCAGAAGCGGTGGAGAAGGGAGATCAAGGACTGAGGGTGCTGATGCATGAACCCAGAAGCGGTAGAGAGGGGTGGTCAAGGACTATGGGTGCTGAAGCATGAACCCAGAAGCAGTGGAGAGGGGTGGTCAAGGACTGAGGGTGCTGATGCATGAACCCAGAAGCGGTGGAGAGGGGAGATCAAGGACTGAAGGTGCTGATGCATGAACCCAGAAGCGGTGGAGAGGGGTGGTCAAGGACTGAGGGTGCTGAAGCATGAACCCAGAAGTGGTGGAGAGGGGTGGTCAAGTATTGAGGGTGCTGATGCATGAACCCAGAAGCGGTGGAGAGGGGTGGTCAAGGACTGAGGGTGCTGATGCATGAACCTAGAAGCGGTGGAGAGGGGTGGTCAAGGACTTAGGGTGCTGATGCATGAACCCAGAAGCGGTGGAGAGGGGTGGTCAAGGACTGAGGGTGCTTTTGCATGAACCCAGAAGCGGTGGAGAGGGGTGGTCAAGGACTGCGGGTGCTGATGCATGAACCCAGAAGTGGTGGAGAGGGGTGATCAAGGACTGAGGGTGCTGATGCATGAACCCAGAAGCGGTGGAGGGGGAGGTCAAGGACTGAGGGTCCTGATGCATGAACCAAGAAGCATTGGAGAGGGGTGGTCAAGGACTGAGGGTGCTGATGCATGAACCCAGAACCGGTGGAGAGGGGTGGTCAAGGACTGAGGGTGCTGATGCATGAACCCAGAAGCGGTGGAGAGGGGTGGTTGGGGACTGAGGGTGCTGATGCGTGAACCCAGAAACGGTGGAGAGGGGAGATCAAGGACTGAGGTTGCTGATGCATGAACTCAGAAGCGGTGGAGAGGGGTGGTTGGGGACTGAGGGTGCTGATGCATGAACCCAGAAGCAGTGGAAAGGGGTGGTCAAGGACTGAGGGAGCTGATGTATGAACCCAGAAGCGGTGGAGAGGGGTGGTCAAGGACTGAGGGTGCTGATGCATGAACCCAGAAGCGGAGGAGAAGGGTGGTCAAGGACTGAGGGTGCCGATGCACGAACTCAGAAGTGGTGGAGAGGGGTGGTCAAGGACTGAGGGTGCTGATGCATGAACCCGGAGGCGGTGGAGATGGGTGGTCAAGGACTGAGGGTGCTGATGCATGAACCCGGAAGCAGTGAAGAGGGGTGGTCAAGGACTGAGGGTGCTGATGCATGAACCTGGAAGCAGTGGAGAGGGGTGGTCAAGGACTGAGGGTGCTGATGCATGAACCCAGAAGCGGTGGAGAGGGGAGATCAAGGACTGAGGGTGCTGATGCATGAACCCAGAAGCGGTGGAGAGGGGTTATCAAGGACTGAGGGTCCTGATGCATGAACCCAGAAGCGGTGGAAAGGGGAGATCAAGGACTGAGAGTGCTGATGCATGAACCCAGAAGCATGGGAGAGGGGTGGTCAAGGACTGAGGGTGCTGATGCATGAACCCAGAAGCAGTGGAGAGGGGAGATCAAGGACAGAGGGAGCTGATGCATGAACCCAGAAGCGGTGAACAGGGGTGGTCAAGGACTGAGGGTGCTGATGCATGAACCCAGAAGCGGTGGAGAGGGGTGGTCAAGGACTGAGGGTGCTGATGCATGAACCCAGAAGAGGTGGAGAGGGGTGGTCAAGGAATGAGGGTGCTGATGCATGAACCCAGAAGCGGTGGAGAGGGGAAATCAAGGACTGAGGGTGCTGATGCATGAACCCAAAAGCAGTGGAGAGGGGTGTTCAAGGACTGAGGGTGCTGATGCATGAACCCCGAAGCGGTGGAGAGGGGAGATCAAGGACTGAGGGTGCTGATGCATGAACCCAGAAACAGTGGAGAGGGGTGGTCAAGGACTGAGGCTGCTGATGCATGAACTCGGAAGCGGTGGAGAAGGGTGGTCAAGGACTGAGGGTGCTGATGCATGAACCCGGAAGCGGTGGAGAGGGGTGGTCAAGGACTGAGGGTGCTGATGCATGAACCCAGAAGCGGAGGAGAAGGGTGGTCAAGGACTGAGGGTGCCGATGCACGAACTCAGAAGTGGTGGAGAGGGGTGGTCAAGGACTGAGGGTGCTGATGCATGAACCCGGAGGCGGTGGAGATGGGTGGTCAAGGACTGAGGGTGCTGATGCATGAACCCGGAAGCAGTGAAGAGGGGTGGTCAAGGACTGAGGGTGCTGATGCATGAACCTGGAAGCAGTGGAGAGGGGTGGTCAAGGACTGAGGGTGCTGATGCATGAACCCAGAAGCGGTGGAGAGGGGAGATCAAGGACTGAGGGTGCTGATGCATGAACCCAGAAGCGGTGGAGAGGGGTGCTCAAGGACTGAGGGTCCTGATGCATGAACCCAGAAGCGGTGGAAAGGGGAGATCAAGGACTGAGAGTGCTGATGCATGAACCCAGAAGCATTGGAGAGGGGTGGTCAAGGACTGAGGGTGCTGATGCATGAACCCAGAAGCAGTGGAGAGGGGAGATCAAGGACAGAGGGTGCTGATGCATGAACCCAGAAGCGGTGAACAGGGGTGGTCAAGGACTGAGGGTGCTGATGCATGAACCCAGAAGCGGTGGAGAGGGGTGGTCAAGGACTGAGGGTGCTGATGCATGAACCCAGAAGAGGTGGAGAGGGGTGGTCAAGGAATGAGGGTGCTGATGCATGAACCCAGAAGCGGTGGAGAGGGGAAATCAAGGACTGAGGGTGCTGATGCATGAACCCAAAAGCAGTGGAGAGGGGTGGTCAAGGACTGAGGGTGCTGATGCATGAACCCCGAAGCGGTGGAGAGGGGAGATCAAGGACTGAGGGTGCTGATGCATGAACCCAGAAGCGGTGGAGAGGGGTGGTCAAGGACTGAGGGTGCTGATGCTTGAACCCAGAAACAGTGGAGAGGGGTGGTCAAGGACTGAGGGTGCTGATGCATGAACTCGGAAGCGGTGGAGAAGGGTGGTCAAGGACTGAGGGTGCTGATGCATGAACCCAGAAGCGGTGGAGAGGGGTGGTCAAGGACTGAGGGTGCTGATGCATGAACCTAGAAGCGGTGGAGATGGGTGATCAAGGACTGTGGGTGCTGATGCATGAACCCAGAAGCGGTGGAGAGGGCTGGTCAAGGACTAAGGGTGCTGATGCATGAACCCAGAAGCGTTGGAGAGGGGAGATCAAGGACTGAGGGTGCTGATGCATGAACCCAGAAGCGTTGGAGAGGGGTGGTCAAGGACTGAGGGTGCTGATGTATGAACCCAGAAGCGGTGGAGAGGGGAGATCAAGGACTGAGGGTGCTGATGCATGAACCCAGAAGCGGTAGAGAGGGGTGGTCAAGGACTGAGGGTACTGAAGCATGAACCCAGAAGCGGTGGAGAGAAGAGATCAAGGACTGAGGGTGCTGATGCATGAACCCAGAATCGGTGCAGAGGGGTGGTCAAGGACTGAGGGTAATGATGCATGAACCCAGAAGCGGTGGAGAGGGGAGATCAAGGACTGAAGGTGCTGATGCATGAACCCAGAAGCGGTGGAGAGGGGTGGTAAAGGACTGAGGGTGCTGATGCATGAACCCAGAAGCGGTGGAGAGCGGTGGTCAAGGACTGAGGGTGCTGATGCACGAACCCAGAAGCGGTGGAGAGGGGAGATCAAGGACTGAGGGTGCTGATGCATAAACCCAGAAGCGGTGGAGAGGGTGGTCAAGGACTGAGGGTGCTGATGCATGAACCCAGAAGCGGTGGAGAGGGGTGGTCAAGGACTGAGGGTGCTGATGCATGAACCCAGAAGCGGTGGAGAGGGGTGGTCAAGGACTGAGGGTGCTGATGCATGAACCCGGAAGCAGTGGAGAGGGGTGGGCAAGAACTGAGGGTGCTGATGCATGAACCCGGAAGCGGTGGGGCGGGGTGGTCAAGGACTGTGGGTGCTGATGCATGAACCCAGAAGCGGTGGAGAGGGCTGGTCAAGGACTGAGGGTGCTGATACATGAACCCAGAAGCGGTAGAGAGGGGTGGTCAAGGACTGAGGGTGCTAATGCATGAACCCAGAAGCGGTGGAGAGGGGTGCTCAAGGACTAAGGGTGCTGATGCATGAACCCAGAAGTGGTGGAAAGGGGTGGTCAAGGACTGAGGGTGCTGATGTATGAACCCAGAAGCTGTGGAGAGGGGTGGTCAAGGACTGAGGGTGCTGATGCATGAACCCAGAAGCGGTGGAGAGGGGTGGTCAAGGAATGAGGGTGCTCATGCATGAACCCAGAAGCGGTGGAGAGGGGTGGTCAAGGACTGAGGGTGCTGATGCATGAACCCAGAAGCGGTGGAGAGGGGTGGTCAAGGACTGAGGGTGCTGACGCATGAACCCGGAAGCGGTGGATAGGGGTGATCAAGGACTGAGAGTGCTGATGCATGAACCCAGAAGCAGTGGAGGGGGAGGTCAAGGACTGAGGGTGCTGATGCATAAACCCAGAAGCGTTGGAGAGGGGTGGTCAAGGACTGAGGGTGCTGACGCATGAACCCGGAAGCGGTGGAGAGGGGTGGTCAAGGACTGAGGGTGCTGACGCATGAACCCGGAAGCGGTGGAGAGGGGTGGTCAAGGACTGCGGGTGCTGATGCATGAACCCAGAAGTGGTGGAGAGGGGTGATCAAGGACTGAGGGTGCTGATGCATGAACCCAGAAGCGGTGGAGGGGAGGTCAATGACTGAGGGTGCTGATGCATGAACCCAGAAGCGTTGGAGAGGGGTGGTCAAGGACTGAGGGTTCTGATGCATGAACCCAGAAGCGGGGGAGAGGGGTGGTCAAGGACTGAGGGTGCTGAAGCATGAACCCAGAAGCGGTGGAGAGGGGAGATCAAGGACTGAGGGTGCTGATGCATGAACCCAGAAGCGGTGGAGAGGGGTGGTCAAGGACTGAGGGTACTGATGCATGAACCCAGAAGTGGTGGAGAGGGAAAATCAAGGACTGAAGGTGCTGATGCATGAACCCGGAAGCGGTGGAGAGGGGTGGTCAAGGACTGAGGGTGCTGATGCATGAACCCGGAAGCGGTGGAGAGGGGTGATCAAGGACTGAGGGTGCTGATGCATGAACCCGGAAGCAGTGGAGAGGGGTGGTCAAGGACTGAGGGTGCTGATGCATAAACCCAGAAGCAGTAGAGAGGGGAGATCAAGGACTGAGGGTGCCGATGCATGAACTCAGAAGCGGCGAGAGGGGTGGTCAAGGACTGAGGGTGCTGTTGCATGAACCCAGAAGCGGTAGAGAGGGGTGGTCAAGGACTGAGGGTGCTGATGCATGAACCCAGAAGCCGTGGAGAGGGTGGTCAAGGACTGAGGGTGCTGATGCATGAACCCAGAAGCGGTGGAGAGGGGAGATCAAGGACTGAGGGTGCTGATGAATGAACCCAGAAGCGGTGAAGAGGGGTGGTCAAGGACTGAGGGTGCTGATGCATGAACCCAGAAGCAGTGGAGAGGGGTGGTCAAGGACTGAGGGTGCTGATGCATGAACCCAGAAGCAGTGGAGAGGGGTGGTCAATTACTGAGGGTGCTGATGCATGAACCCGGAAGCAGTGGAGAGGGGTGGTCAAGGACTGAGGGTGCTGATGCATGAACCCGGAAGCGGTGGAGAGGGGTGGTCAAGGACTGAGGGTGCTGATGCATGAACCCGGAAGCAGTGGAGAGGGGTGGTCAATTACTGAGGGTGCTGATGCATGAACCCGGAAGCAGTGGAGAGGGGTGGTCAAGGACTGAGGGTGCTGATGCATGAATCCGGAAGCGGTGGAGAGGGGTGGTCAATGACTGTGGGTGCTGATGCATGAACCCAGAAGCAGTGGAGAGTGGTGGTCAAGGACTGAGGGTGCTGATGCATGAACGCAGAAGCGGTGGAGAGGGGTGGTCAAGGACTGAGGGTGCTGATGCATGAACCCAGACGCGGTGGAGAGGGGTGGTCAAGGACTGAGCATGCTGATGCATGAACCCAGAAGCGGTGGAGAGGGGTGGTCAAGGACTGTGGATTCTGGTGCATGAACTCAGAAGCGGTGGAAAGGGGTGGTCAAGGACTGAGGTTGCTGATGCATGAACCCAAAAGCGGTGGAGAGGGGAGATCAAGGACTGAGGGTGCTGATGCATGAACCCAGAAGCGGTAGAGAGGGGTGGTCAAGGAGTAAGGGTGCTGAAGCATGAACCCAGAAGCAGTGGAGAGGGGTGGTCAAGGACTGAGGGTGCTGATGCATGAACCCAGAAGCGGTGGAGAGGGGAGATTAAGGACTGAAGGTGCTGATGCATGAACCCAGAAGCGGTAGAGAGGGGTGGTCAAGGACTGAGGGTGCTAATGCATGAACCCAGAAGCGGTGGAGAGGGGTGGTCAAGGACTGAGGGTACTGATGCATGAACCTAGAAGCGGTAGAGAGGGGTGGTCAAGGACTGAGGGTGCTGATGCTTGAACCCAGAAGCGGTGGAGAAGGGTGGTCAAGGACTGAGGGTGCTGACGCATGAACCCAGAAGCAGTGAATAGGGGAGATCAAGGACTGAGGGTGCTGATGCATGAACCCAGAAGCGGTGGAGAGGGGTGGTCAAGGACTGAGGGTGCTGATGCATGAACCCGGAAGCGGTGGACAGGGGTGGTCAAGGACTGAGGGACTGATGCATGAAGCCGGAAGCGGTGGAGAGGGGTGGTCAAGGAATGTGGGTGCTGGTGCATGAACCCAGAAGCGGTGGAGAGGGGTGGTCAAGGACTGAGGTTGCTGATGCATGAACCCAGAAGCGGTGGAGAAGGGAGATCAAGGACTGAGGGTGCTGATGCATGAACCCAGAAGCGGTAGAGAGGGGTTGTCAAGGACTAAGGGCGCTGAAGCATGAACCCAGAAGCAGTGGAGAGGGGTGGTCAAGGACTGAGGGTGCTGATGCATGAACCCAGAAGCGGTGGAGAGGGGAGATCAAGGACTGAAGGTGCTGATGCATGAACCCAGAAGCGGTGGAGAGGGGTGGTCAAGGACTGAGGGTGCTGAAGCATGAACCCAGAAGCGGTGGAGAGGGGTGGTCAAGTACTGAGGGTGCTGATGCATGAACCCAGAAGCGGTGGAGAGGGGTGGTCAAGGACTGAGGGTGCTGATGCATGAACCTAGAAGCGGTGGAGAGGGGTGGTCAAGGACTTAGGGTGCTGATGCATGAACCCAGAAGCGGTGGAGAGGGGTGGTCAAGGACTGAAGGTGCTTTTGCATGAACCCGGAAGCGGTGGAGAGGGGTGGTCAAGGACTGCAGGTGCTGATGCATGAACCCAGAAGTGGTGGAGAGGGGTGATCAAGGACTGAGGGTGCTGATGCATGAACCCAGAAGCGGTGGAGGGGGAGGTCAAGGACTGAGGGTCCTGATGCATGAACCAAGAAGCATTGGAGAGGGGTGGTCAAGGACTGAGGGTGCTGATGCATGAACCCAGAACCGGTGGAGAGGGGAGCTCAAGGACTGAGGGTGCTGATGCATGAACCCAGAAGTGGTATAGAGGGGTGGTCAAGGACTGAGGGTGCTGAAGCATGAACCCAGAAGCGGTGGAGAGGGGAGATCAAGGACTGAGGGTGCTGATGCATGAACCCGGAAGCAGTGGAGAGGGGTGATCAAGGACTGAGGGTGCTCATGCATGAACCAGGAAGCGGTGGAGAGAGGTGGTCAAGGACTGAGGGTGCTGATGCATGAACCCAGAAGCGGTGGAGAGGGGTGGTCAAGGACTGAGGGTGCTGATGCATGAACCCAGAAGCAGTGGAGAGGGGTGGTCAAGGACTGAGGGTGCTGATGCATGAACCCGGAAGCAGTGGAGAGGGGTGGTCAAGGACTGAGGGTGCTGATGCATGAATCCAGAAGCGGTGGAGAAGGGTGGTCAACGACTGTGGGTGCTGATGCATGAACCCAGAAGCAGTGGAGAGGGGTGGTCAAGGACTAAGGGTGCTGATGCATGATCCCAGAAGCGGTGGAGAGGGGTGGTCAAGGACTGAGGGTGCTGACCCATGAACCCAGAAGCGGTGGAGAGGGGAGTTCAAGGACTGAGGGTGCTGATGCATGAACCCAGAAGCAGTGGAGAGGGGTGGTCAAGGACTGAAGGTGCTGATGCATGAACCCGGAAGCGGTGGACAAGGGTGGTCAAGGACTGAGGGTGCTGATGCATGAACCCGGAAGCGGTGGAGAGGGGTGGTCAAGGACTGTGGGTGCTGGTGCATGAACCCAGAAGCGGTGGAGAGGGGTGGTCAAGGACTGAGGTTGCTGATGCATGAACCCAGAAGCGGTGGAGAAGGGAGATCAAGGATTGAGGGTGCTGATGCATGAGCCCAGAAGCGGTAAAGAGGGGTGGTCAAGGACTAAGGGTGCTGAAGCATGAACCCAGAAGCAGAGGAGAGGGGTGGTCAAGGACTGAGGGTGCTGATGCATAAACCCAGAAGCGGTGGAGAGGGGAGATCAAGGACTGAAGGTGCTGATGCATGAACCCAGAAGCGGTGGAGAGGGGTGGTCAAGGACTGAGGGTGCTGACGCATGAACTCAGAAGCGGTGGAGAGGGGTGGTCAAGTACTGAGGGTGCTGATGCATGAACCCAGAAGCGGTGGAGAGGGGTGGTCAAGGACTGAGGGTGCTGATGCATGAACCTAGAAGCGGTGGAGAGGGGTGGTCAAGGACTGAGGGTGCTGATGCATGAACCCAGAAGCGGTGGAGAAGGGTGGTCAAGGACTGAGGGTGCTGATGCATGAACCCAGAAGCGGTGGAGAAGGGTGGTGAAGGACTGAGGGTGCTTTTGCATGAACCCGGAAGCGGTGGAGAGGGGTGGTCAAGGACTGCGGGTGCTGATGCATGAACCCAGAAGTGGTGGAGAGGGGTGATCAAGGACTGAGGGTGCTGATGCATGAACCCAGAACCGGTGCAGAGGGGAGATCAAGGACTGAGGGTGCTGATGCATGAACCCAGAAGTGGTAGAGAGGGGTGGTCAAGGACTGAGGGTGCTGAAGCATGAACCCAGAAGCGGTGGAGAGGGGAGATCAAGGACTGAGGGTGCTTATGCATGAACCGGGAAGCGGTGGAGAGGGGTGATCAAGGACTGAGGGTGCTGATGCATGAACCCGGAAGTGGTGGAGAGGGGTAGTCAAGGACTGAGGGTGCTGATGCATGAACCCAGAAGCGGTGGAGAGGGGTGGTCAAGGACTGAGGGTGCTGATGCATGAACCCGGAAGCGGTGGACAGGGGTGGTCAAGGACTGAGGGTGCTGATGCATGAACCCGTAAGCGGTGGATAGGGGTGGTCAAGGACTGAAGGTGCTGATGCATGAACCCAGAAGTGGTGGAGAGGGGAAATCAAGGACTGAAGGTGCTGATGCATGAACCCGGAAGCGGTGGAGTGGGGTGGTCTAGGACTGAGGATGCTGATGCATGAACCCGGAAGCGGTGGAGAGGGGTGATCAAGGACTGAGGGTGCTGATGCATGAACCCGGAAGCGGTGGAGAGGGGTGGTCAAGGACTGAGGGTGCTGATGCATGAACCCAGAAGCGGTGGAGAGGGGAGATCAAGGACTGAGGGTGCTGATGCATGAACCCAGAAGCGGTGGAGAGGGGTGGTCAAGGACTGAGGGTGCTGATGCATGAACCCAGAAGCGGTGGAGAGGGGTGGTCAAGGACTGAGGGCGCTGATGCATGAACCCAGGAGGAGTGGAGAGGGGTGGTCAAGGACTTAGGGTGCTGATGCATGAACCCAGGAGCGGTGGAGAGGGGTGGTCAAGGACTGAGGGTGAGGATGCATGAACCCAGAAGCGGTGGAGAGGGGTGGTCAAGGACTGAGGTTGCTGATGCATGAACCCGGAAGCAGTGGAGAGGGGTGGTCAAGGTCTGAGGGTGCTGATGCATGAACCCGGAAGCAGTGGAGAGGGGTGGTCAAGGACTGAGGGTGCTGATGCATGAATCCGGAAGCGGTGGAGAGGGGTGGTCAACGACTGTGGGTGCTGATGCATGAACTCAGAAGCGGTTGAGAGGGGTGGTCAAGGACTGAGGGTGCTGATGCATGAACCCAGAAGCGGTGGAGACGGGTGGTCAAGGACTGAGTGTGCTGACGCATGAACCCAGAAGCGGTGGAGAGGGGAGATCAAGGACTGAGGGTGCTGATGCACGAACCCAGAAGCGGTGGAGAGGGGTGGTCAAGGACTGAGGGTGCTGATGCATGAACCCGGAAGCGGTGGAGAGGGGTGGTCAAGGACTGAGGGTGCTGATGCAAGAACCCGGAAGCGGTGGAGAGGGGCGGTCAAGGACTGTGGGTGCTGGTGCATGAACCCAGAAGCGGTGGAGAGGGGTGGTCAAGGACTGAGGTTGCTGATGCATGAACCCAGAAGCGGTGGAGAGGGGAGGTCAAGGACTGAGGGTGCTGATGCATGAACCCAGAAGCGGTAGAGAGGGGTGGTCAAGGACTAAGGGTGCTGAAGCATGAACCCAGAAGCCGTGAAGAGGGGTGGTCAAGGACTGAGGGTGCTGATGCATGAACCCAGAAGCGGTGGAGAGGGGAGGTCAGTGACTGGGGGTGCTGATGAGTGAACCCGGAAGCGGTGTAGAGGGGTGGTCAAGGACTGAGGGTGCTGATGCATGAACCCAGAAGCGGTGGAGAGGGGTGGTCAAGGACTGAGGGTGCTGATGCCTGAACCCAGAAGCAGTGGAGAGGGGTGGTCAAGGACTGAGGGTGCTGATGCATGAACCCAGAAGCGGTGGAGAGGGGAGATTAAGGACTGAGGGTGCTGATGCATGAACCCAGAAGCGGTGGAGAGGGGTGGTCAAGGACTGAGGGTGCTGATGCATGAATCGAGAAGCGGTGGAGAAGGGGGTGGTCAAGGACTGAGGGTGCTGATGCATGAACCCAGAAGCGGTGGATAGGGGTGGTCAAGGACTAAGGGTGCTGATGCATGAACCCAGAATCGCTGGAGAGGGGAGATCAAGGACTGAGGGTGCTGATGCATGAACCCAGAAGCGGTGGAGATGCGTGGTCAAGGACTAAGGGTGCTGATGCATGAACCCAGAAGCGATGGAGAGGGGAGATCAAGGACTGAGGGTGCTGATGCATGAACACAGAAGCGGTGGAGAGGGGTGGTCAAGGACTGATGGTGCTGATGCATGAACCCAGAAGCGGTGGAGAGGGGTGGTCAAGGACTGAGGGTGCTGATGCATGAACCCGGAAGCGGTGGACAGGGGTTGTCAAGGACTGAGGGTGCTGATGCATGAACCCGGAAGCGGTGGATAGGGGTGGTCAAGGACTGAGGGTGCTGATGCATGAACCCAGAAGCGGTGGAGAGGGGAGATCAAGGACTGAGGGTGCTGATGCATGAACCCAGAAGCGGTGGAGAGGGGTGGTCAAGGACTGAGGGTGCTGATGCATGAACCCAGAAGCGGTGGAGAGGGGAGATCAAGGACTGAGGGTGCTGATGCAAGAACCCAAAAGCGGTGGAGAGGGGTGGTCATGGACTGAGGGTGCTGATGCATAAACCCGAAGCGGTGGAGAGGGTTGGTCAAGGACTGAGGGTGCTGATGCATGAACCCGGAAGCGGTGGAAAGGGGTGGTCAAGGACTGAGGGTGCTGATGCATGAACCCGGAAGCGGTGGAGAGGGGAGATCAAGGACTGAGGGTGCTCATGCATGAACCCAGAAGCGGTGGAGAGGGGAGATCAAGGACTGAGGGTGCTGATGCATGATCCCAGAAGCGGTGGAGGAGGGTGGTCAAGGACTGAGGGTGCTGATGCATGAAC
The DNA here is from genome assembly GCF_964204655.1 of Triturus cristatus. NCBI lineage: Eukaryota > Metazoa > Chordata > Amphibia > Caudata > Salamandridae > Triturus > Triturus cristatus. The sequence goes on along the minus strand of NC_140579.1, from coordinate 115,991,847 downwards.
CCGGAAGCGGTGGAGAGGGGAGGTCATTGACTGGGGGTGCTGATGCATGAACCCGGAAGCTGTGTAGAGGGGTGGTCAAGGACTGAGGGTGCTGATGCATGAAACCGGAAGCGGTGGAGAGGGGTGGCCAAGGACTGAGGGTGCTGATGCATAAACCCGGAAGCGGTGGAGAGGGGTGGTCAATGACTGAGGGTGCTGATGCATGAACCCGAAAGCGGTGGAGAGGGGTGGTCAAGGACTGAGGGTGCTGAGGCATGAACCCGGAAGCGGTGGAGAGGGGAGATCAAGGACTGAGGGTGTTGATGCATAAACCCAGAAGCGGTGGAGATGGGTGGTCAAGGACTGAGGGTGCTGATGCATGAACCCAGAAGCGGTGGAGAGGGGAGATCAAGGACTGAGGGTGCTGATGCATGAACCCAGAAGCGGTGGAGAGGGGTGGTCAAGGACTGAGGGTGCTGATGCATGAACCCAGAAGCGGTGGAGAGGGGTGGTCAAGGACTGAGGGTGCTGATGCATGAACCCAGAAGCGGTGGAGAGGGGTGGTCAAGGACTTAGGGTGCTGATGCATGAACCCAGAAGCGGTGGAGAGGGGTGGTCAAGGACTGAGGGTGAGGATGCATGAACCCAGAAGCGGTGGAGAGGGGTGGTCAAGGACTGAGGGTGCTGATGCATGAACCCAGAAGCGGTGGAGAGGGGTGGTCAAGGACTGAGTGTGCTGATGCATGAACCCAGAAGCGGTGCGGTAGAGAGGGGTGGTCAAGGACTGAGGGTGCTGATGCATGAACCCAGAAGCGGTGGAGAGGTGTGGTCGAGGACTGAGTGTGCTGATGCATGAACCCAGAAGCGGTGGATAGGGGAGATCAAGGACTGAGGGTGCTGATGCATGAACCCAGAAGCAGTGGGGAGGGGTGGTCAAGGACTGAGAGGGCTGATGCATGAACCCAGAAGCGGTGGAAAGGGGTGGTCAAGGACTGAGGGTGCTGATGCATGGACCCAGAAGCGGTGGAGAGGCGTGGTCAAGGAGTGAGTGTGCTGATGCATGAACCCGAAGCGGTGGAGAGGGGTGGTCAAGGACTGAGGGTGCTGATGAATGAACCTGGCAGCGGTGGAGAAGGGTGGTCAAGGACTGAGGGTGCTGATGCATGAACCCGGAAGCGGTGGAGAGGGGTGGTCAAGGACTGAGGGTGCTGATGCATGAACCCGGAAGCGGTGGAGAGGGGTGGTCAAGGACTGAGGGTGCTGATGCATGAACCCAGAAGCGGTGGAGAGGGGAGATCAAGGACTGAGGGTGCTGATGCATGAACCCAGAAGCGGTGGAGAGGGGTGGTCAAAGACTGAGGGTGCTGATGCATGAACCCAGAATCAGTGGAGAGGGGAGATCAAGGACTGAGGGTGCTGATGCATGAACCCAGAAGCGGTGGAGAGGGGTGGTCAAGGACTGAGGGTGCTGATGCATGATCCCAGAAGCAGTGGAGAGGGGTGGTCAAGGACTGAGGGTGCTGATGCATGAACCCAGAAGCAGTGGAGAGGGGAAATCAAGGACTGAGGGTGCTGATACATGAGCCCAGAAGCAGTGGAGAGGGGAGATCAAGGACTGAGGGGGCTGATGCATGAACCCAGAAGCGGTGGAGAGGGGTGGTCAAGGACTGAGGGTGCTGATGCATGAACCCAGAAGCGGTGGAGAGGGGTGGTCAAGGACTGAGGGTGCTGATGCATGAACCCAGAAGCGGTGGAGAGGGGTGGTCAAGGACTGAGGGTGCTGATGCATGAACCCAGAAGCGGTGGAGAGGGGTGGTCAAGGACTGAGTGTGCTGATGCATGAACCCAGAAGCGGTGCGGTAGAGAGGGGTGGTCAAGGACTGAGGGTGCTGATGCATGAACCCAGAAGCGGTGGAGAGGTGTGGTCGAGGACTGAGTGTGCTGATGCATGAACCCAGAAGCGGTGGATAGGGGAGATCAAGGACTGAGGGTGCTGATGCATGAACCCAGAAGCAGTGGGGAGGGGTGGTCAAGGACTGAGAGGGCTGATGCATGAACCCAGAAGCGGTGGAAAGGGGTGGTCAAGGACTGAGGGTGCTGATGCATGGACCCAGAAGCGGTGGAGAGGCGTGGTCAAGGAGTGAGTGTGCTGATGCATGAACCCGAACCGGTGGAGAGGGGTGGTCAAGGACTGAGGGTGCTGATGAATGAACCTGGCAGCGGTGGAGACGGGTGGTCAAGGACTGAGGGTGCTGATGCATGAACCCGGAAGCGGTGGAGAGGGGTGGTCAAGGACTGAGGGTGCTGATGCATGAACCCGGAAGCGGTGGAGAGGGGTGGTCAAGGACTGAGGGTGCTGATGCATGAACCCAGAAGCGGTGGAGAGGGGAGATCAAGGACTGAGGGTGCTGATGCATGAACCCAGAAGCGGTGGAGAGGGGTGGTCAAAGACTGAGGGTGCTGATGCATGAACCCAGAATCAGTGGAGAGGGGAGATCAAGGACTGAGGGTGCTGATGCATGAACCCAGAAGCGGTGGAGAGGGGTGGTCAAGGACTGAGGGTGCTGATGCATGATCCCAGAAGCAGTGGAGAGGGGTGGTCAAGGACTGAGGGTGCTGATGCATGAACCCAGAAGCAGTGGAGAGGGGAAATCAAGGACTGAGGGTGCTGATACATGAGCCCAGAAGCAGTGGAGAGGGGAGATCAAGGACTGAGGGGGCTGATGCATGAACCCAGAAGCAGTGGAGAGGGGAAATCAAGGACTGAGGGTGCTGATACATGAGCCCAGAAGCAGTGGAGAGGGGAGATCAAGGACTGAGGGGGCTGATGCATGAACCCGTAAGCGGTGGATAGGGGTGGTCAAGGTCTGAGGGTGCTGATGCATGAACCCAGAAGTGGTGGAGAGGGGAAATCAAGGACTGAAGGTGCTGATGCATGAACCCGGAAGCGGTGGAGTGGGGTGGTCAAGGACTGAGGATGCTGATGCATGAACCCGGAAGCGGTGGAGAGGGGTGATCAAGGACTGAGGGTGCTGATGCATGAACCCGGAAGCGGTGGAGAGGGGTGGTCAAGGACTGAGGGTGCTGATGCATGAACCCAGAAGCGGTGGAGAGGGGAGATCAAGGACTGAGGGTGCTGATGCATGAACCCAGAAGCGGTGGAGAGGGGTGGTCAAGGACTGAGGGTGCTGATGCATGAACCCAGAAGCGGTGGAGAGGGGTGGTCAAGGACTGAGGGCGCTGATGCATGAACCCAGGAGGAGTGGAGAGGGGTGGTCAAGGACTTAGGGTGCTGATGCATGAACCCAGGAGCGGTGGAGAGGGGTGGTCAAGGACTGAGGGTGAGGATGCATGAACCCAGAAGCGGTGGAGAGGGGTGGTCAAGGACTGAGGTTGCTGATGCATGAACCCGGAAGCAGTGGAGAGGGGTGGTCAAGGTCTGAGGGTGCTGATGCATGAACCCGGAAGCAGTGGAGAGGGGTGGTCAAGGACTGAGGGTGCTGATGCATGAATCCGGAAGCGGTGGAGAGGGGTGGTCAACGACTGTGGGTGCTGATGCATGAACTCAGAAGCGGTTGAGAGGGGTGGTCAAGGACTGAGGGTGCTGATGCATGAACCCAGAAGCGGTGGAGAGGGGTGGTCAAGGACTGAGTGTGCTGACGCATGAACCCAGAAGCGGTGGAGAGGGGAGATCAAGGACTGAGGGTGCTGATGCACGAACCCAGAAGCGGTGGAGAGGGGTGGTCAAGGACTGAGGGTGCTGATGCATGAACCCGGAAGCGGTGGAGAGGGGTGGTCAAGGACTGAGGGTGCTGATGCAAGAACCCGGAAGCGGTGGAGAGGGGCGGTCAAGGACTGTGGGTGCTGGTGCATGAACCCAGAAGCGGTGGAGAGGGGTGGTCAAGGACTGATGTTGCTGATGCATGAACCCAGAAGCGGTGGAGAGGGGAGGTCAAGGACTGAGGGTGCTGATGCATGAACCCAGAAGCGGTAGAGAGGGGTGGTCAAGGACTAAGGGTGCTGAAGCATGAACCCAGAAGCCGTGAAGAGGGGTGGTCAAGGACTGAGGGTGCTGATGCATGAACCCAGAAGCGGTGGAGAGGGGAGGTCAGTGACTGGGGGTGCTGATGAGTGAACCCGGAAGCGGTGTAGAGGGGTGGTCAAGGACTGAGGGTGCTGATGCATGAACCCAGAAGCGGTGGAGAGGGGTGGTCAAGGACTGAGGGTGCTGATGCCTGAACCCAGAAGCAGTGGAGAGGGGTGGTCAAGGACTGAGGGTGCTGATGCATGAACCCAGAAGCGGTGGAGAGGGGAGATTAAGGACTGAGGGTGCTGATGCATGAACCCAGAAGCGGTGGAGAGGGGTGGTCAAGGACTGAGGGTGCTGATGCATGAATCGAGAAGCGGTGGAGAAGGGGGTGGTCAAGGACTGAGGGTGCTGATGCATGAACCCAGAAGCGGTGGATAGGGGTGGTCAAGGACTAAGGGTGCTGATGCATGAACCCAGAATCGCTGGAGAGGGGAGATCAAGGACTGAGGGTGCTGATGCATGAACCCAGAAGCGGTGGAGATGCGTGGTCAAGGACTAAGGGTGCTGATGCATGAACCCAGAAGCGATGGAGAGGGGAGATCAAGGACTGAGGGTGCTGATGCATGAACACAGAAGCGGTGGAGAGGGGTGGTCAAGGACTGATGGTGCTGATGCATGAACCCAGAAGCGGTGGAGAGGGGTGGTCAAGGACTGAGGGTGCTGATGCATGAACCCGGAAGCGGTGGACAGGGGTTGTCAAGGACTGAGGGTGCTGATGCATGAACCCGGAAGCGGTGGATAGGGGTGGTCAAGGACTGAGGGTGCTGATGCATGAACCCAGAAGCGGTGGAGAGGGGAGATCAAGGACTGAGGGTGCTGATGCATGAACCCAGAAGCGGTGGAGAGGGGTGGTCAAGGACTGAGGGTGCTGATGCATGAACCCAGAAGCGGTGGAGAGGGGAGATCAAGGACTGAGGGTGCTGATGCAAGAACCCAAAAGCGGTGGAGAGGGGTGGTCATGGACTGAGGGTGCTGATGCATAAACCCGAAGCGGTGGAGAGGGTTGGTCAAGGACTGAGGGTGCTGATGCATGAACCCGGAAGCGGTGGAAAGGGGTGGTCAAGGACTGAGGGTGCTGATGCATGAACCCGGAAGCGGTGGAGAGGGGAGATCAAGGACTGAGGGTGCTCATGCATGAACCCAGAAGCGGTGGAGAGGGGAGATCAAGGACTGAGGGTGCTGATGCATGATCCCAGAAGCGGTGGAGGAGGGTGGTCAAGGACTGAGGGTGCTGATGCATGAACCCGGAAGTGGTGGAGAGGGGAGGTCATTGACTGGGGGTGCTGATGCATGAACCCGGAAGCTGTGTAGAGGGGTGGTCAAGGACTGAGGGTGCTGATGCATGAAACCGGAAGCGGTGGAGAGGGGTGGCCAAGGACTGAGGGTGCTGATGCATAAACCCGGAAGCGGTGGAGAGGGGTGGTCAATGACTGAGGGTGCTGATGCATGAACCCGAAAGCGGTGGAGAGGGGTGGTCAAGGACTGAGGGTGCTGAGGCATGAACCCGGAAGCGGTGGAGAGGGGAGATCAAGGACTGAGGGTGTTGATGCATAAACCCAGAAGCGGTGGAGATGGGTGGTCAAGGACTGAGGGTGCTGATGCATGAACCCAGAAGCGGTGGAGAGGGGAGATCAAGGACTGAGGGTGCTGATGCATGAACCCAGAAGCGGTGGAGAGGGGTGGTCAAGGACTGAGGGTGCTGATGCATGAACCCAGAAGCGGTGGAGAGGGGTGGTCAAGGACTGAGGGTGCTGATGCATGAACCCAGAAGCGGTGGAGAGGGGTGGTCAAGGACTTAGGGTGCTGATGCATGAACCCAGAAGCGGTGGAGAGGGGTGGTCAAGGACTGAGGGTGAGGATGCATGAACCCAGAAGCGGTGGAGAGGGGTGGTCAAGGACTGAGGGTGCTGATGCATGAACCCAGAAGCGGTGGAGAGGGGTGGTCAAGGACTGAGTGTGCTGATGCATGAACCCAGAAGCGGTGCGGTAGAGAGGGGTGGTCAAGGACTGAGGGTGCTGATGCATGAACCCAGAAGCGGTGGAGAGGTGTGGTCGAGGACTGAGTGTGCTGATGCATGAACCCAGAAGCGGTGGATAGGGGAGATCAAGGACTGAGGGTGCTGATGCATGAACCCAGAAGCAGTGGGGAGGGGTGGTCAAGGACTGAGAGGGCTGATGCATGAACCCAGAAGCGGTGGAAAGGGGTGGTCAAGGACTGAGGGTGCTGATGCATGGACCCAGAAGCGGTGGAGAGGCGTGGTCAAGGAGTGAGTGTGCTGATGCATGAACCCGAAGCGGTGGAGAGGGGTGGTCAAGGACTGAGGGTGCTGATGAATGAACCTGGCAGCGGTGGAGACGGGTGGTCAAGGACTGAGGGTGCTGATGCATGAACCCGGAAGCGGTGGAGAGGGGTGGTCAAGGACTGAGGGTGCTGATGCATGAACCCGGAAGCGGTGGAGAGGGGTGGTCAAGGACTGAGGGTGCTGATGCATGAACCCAGAAGCGGTGGAGAGGGGAGATCAAGGACTGAGGGTGCTGATGCATGAACCCAGAAGCGGTGGAGAGGGGTGGTCAAAGACTGAGGGTGCTGATGCATGAACCCAGAAGCGGTGGAGAGGGGTGGTCAAGGACTGAGGGTGCTGATGCATGATCCCAGAAGCAGTGGAGAGGGGTGGTCAAGGACTGAGGGTGCTGATGCATGAACCCAGAAGCAGTGTAGAGGGGAAATCAAGGACTGAGGGTGCTGATACATGAGCCCAGAAGCAGTGGAGAGGGGAGATCAAGGACTGAGGGGGCTGATGCATGAACCCAGAAGCGGTGGAGAGGGGTGGTCAAGGACTGAGGGTGCTGATGCATGAACCCAGAAGCGGTGGAGAGGGGTGGTCAAGGACTGAGGGTGCTGATGCATGAACCCAGAAGCGGTGGAGAGGGGTGGTCAAGGACTGAGGGTGCTGATGCATGAACCCAGAAGCGGTGGAGAGGGGTGGTCAAGGACTGAGTGTGCTGATGCATGAACCCAGAAGCGGTGCGGTAGAGAGGGGTGGTCAAGGACTGAGGGTGCTGATGCATGAACCCAGAAGCGGTGGAGAGGTGTGGTCGAGGACTGAGTGTGCTGATGCATGAACCCAGAAGCGGTGGATAGGGGAGATCAAGGACTGAGGGTGCTGATGCATGAACCCAGAAGCAGTGGGGAGGGGTGGTCAAGGACTGAGAGGGCTGATGCATGAGCCCAGAAGCGGTGGAAAGGGGTGGTCAAGGACTGAGGGTGCTGATGCATGGACCCAGAAGCGGTGGAGAGGCGTGGTCAAGGAGTGAGTGTGCTGATGCATGAACCCGAAGCGGTGGAGAGGGGTGGTCAAGGACTGAGGGTGCTGATGAATGAACCTGGCAGCGGTGGAGACGGGTGGTCAAGGACTGAGGGTGCTGATGCATGAACCCGGAAGCGGTGGAGAGGGGTGGTCAAGGACTGAGGGTGCTGATGCATGAACCCGGAAGCGGTGGAGAGGGGTGGTCAAGGACTGAGGGTGCTGATGCATGAACCCAGAAGCGGTGGAGAGGGGAGATCAAGGACTGAGGGTGCTGATGCATGAACCCAGAAGCGGTGGAGAGGGGTGGTCAAAGACTGAGGGTGCTGATGCATGAACCCAGAATCAGTGGAGAGGGGAGATCAAGGACTGAGGGTGCTGATGCATGAACCCAGAAGCGGTGGAGAGGGGTGGTCAAGGACTGAGGGTGCTGATGCATGATCCCAGAAGCAGTGGAGAGGGGTGGTCAAGGACTGAGGGTGCTGATGCATGAACCCAGAAGCAGTGGAGAGGGGAAATCAAGGACTGAGGGTGCTGATACATGAGCCCAGAAGCAGTGGAGAGGGGAGATCAAGGACTGAGGGGGCTGATGCATGAACCCAGAAGCGGTGGAGAGGGGTGGTCAAGGACTGAGGGTGCTGATGCATGAACCCAGAAGCGGTGGAGAGGGGTGGTCAAGGACTGAGGGTGCTGATGCATGAACCCAGAAGCGGTGGAGAGGGGTGGTCAAGGACTTAGGGTGCTGATGCATGAACCCAGAAGCGGTGGAGAGGGGTGGTCAAGGACTGAGGGTGAGGATGCATGAACCCAGAAGCGGTGGAGAGGGGTGGTCAAGGACTGAGGGTGCTGATGCATGAACCCAGAAGCGGTGGAGAGGGGTGGTCAAGGACTGAGTGTGCTGATGCATGAACCCAGAAGCGGTGCGGTAGAGAGGGGTGGTCAAGGACTGAGGGTGCTGATGCATGAACCCAGAAGCGGTGGAGAGGTGTGGTCGAGGACTGAGTGTGCTGATGCATGAACCCAGAAGCGGTGGATAGGGGAGATCAAGGACTGAGGGTGCTGATGCATGAACCCAGAAGCAGTGGGGAGGGGTGATCAAGGACTGAGAGGGCTGATGCATGAACCCAGAAGCGGTGGAAAGGGGTGGTCAAGGACTGAGGGTGCTGATGCATGGACCCAGAAGCGGTGGAGAGGCGTGGTCAAGGAGTGAGTGTGCTGATGCATGAACCCGAAGCGGTGGAGAGGGGTGGTCAAGGACTGAGGGTGCTGATGAATGAACCTGGCAGCGGTAGAGACGGGTGGTCAAGGACTGAGGGTGCTGATGCATGAACCCGGAAGCGGTGGAGAGGGGTGGTCAAGGACTGAGGGTGCTGATGCATGAACCCGGAAGCGGTGGAGAGGGGTGGTCAAGGACTGAGGGTGCTGATGCATGAACCCAGAAGCGGTGGAGAGGGGAGATCAAGGACTGAGGGTGCTGATGCATGAACCCAGAAGCGGTGGAGAGGGGTGGTCAAAGACTGAGGGTGCTGATGCATGAACCCAGAATCAGTGGAGAGGGGAGATCAAGGACTGAGGGTGCTGATGCATGAACCCAGAAGTAGTGGAGAGGGGTGGTCAAGGACTGAGGGTGCTGCTGCATGAACCCAGAAGCAGTGGAGAGGGGAAATCAAGGACTGAGGGTGCTGATACATGAGCCCAGAAGCGGTGGAGAGGGGTGGTCAAGGACTGAGGGTGAGGATGCATGAACCCAGAAGCGGTGGAGAGGGGTGGTCAAGGACTGAGGGTGCTGATGCATGAACCCAGAAGCGGTGGAGAGGGGTGGTCAAGGACTGAGTGTGCTGATGCATGAACCCAGAAGCGGTGCGGTAGAGAGGGGTGGTCAAGGACTGAGGGTGCTGATGCATGAACCCAGAAGCGGTGGAGAGGTGTGGTCGAGGACTGAGTGTGCTGATGCATGAACCCAGAAGCGGTGGATAGGGGAGATCAAGGACTGAGGGTGCTGATGCATGAACCCAGAAGCAGTGGGGAGGGGTGGTCAAGGACTGAGAGGGCTGATGCATGAACCCAGAAGCGGTGGAAAGGGGTGGTCAAGGACTGAGGGTGCTGATGCATGGACCCAGAAGCGGTGGAGAGGCGTGGTCAAGGAGTGAGTGTGCTGATGCATGAACCCGAAGCGGTGGAGAGGGGTGGTCAAGGACTGAGGGTGCTGATGAATGAACCTGGCAGCGGTGGAGACGGGTGGTCAAGGACTGAGGGTGCTGATGCATGAACCCGGAAGCGGTGGAGAGGGGTGGTCAAGGACTGAGGGTGCTGATGCATGAACCCAGAAGCGGTGGAGAGGGGTGGTCAAGGACTGAGGGTGCTGATGCATGAACCCAGAAGCGGTGGAGAGGGGAGATCAAGGACTGAGGGTGCTGATGCATGAACCCAGAAGCGGTGGAGAGGGGTGGTCAAAGACTGAGGGTGCTGATGCATGAACCCAGAATCAGTGGAGAGGGGAGATCAAGGACTGAGGGTGCTGATGCATGAACCCAGAAGCGGTGGAGAGGGGTGGTCAAGGACTGAGGGTGCTGATGCATGATCCCAGAAGCAGTGGAGAGGGGTGGTCAAGGACTGAGGGTGCTGATGCATGAACCCAGAAGCAGTGGAGAGGGGAAATCAAGGACTGAGGGTGCTGATACATGAGCCCAGAAGCAGTGGAGAGGGGAGATCAAGGACTGAGGGGGCTGATGCATGAACCCAGAAGCGGTGGAGAGGGGTGGTCAAGGACTGAGGGTGCTGATGCATGAACCCAGAAGCGGTGGAGAGGGGTGGTCAAGGACTGAGGGTGCTGATGCATGAACCCAGAAGCGGTGGAGAGGGGTGGTCAAGGACTGAGGGTGCTGATGCATGAACCCAGAAGCGGTGGAGAGGGGTGGTCAAGGACTGAGTGTGCTGATGCATGAACCCAGAAGCGGTGCGGTAGAGAGGGGTGGTCAAGGACTGAGGGTGCTGATGCATGAACCCAGAAGCGGTGGAGAGGTGTGGTCGAGGACTGAGTGTGCTGATGCATGAACCCAGAAGCGGTGGATAGGGGAGATCAAGGACTGAGGGTGCTGATGCATGAACCCAGAAGCAGTGGGGAGGGGTGGTCAAGGACTGAGAGGGCTGATGCATGAACCCAGAAGCGGTGGAAAGGGGTGGTCAAGGACTGAGGGTGCTGATGCATGGACCCAGAAGCGGTGGAGAGGCGTGGTCAAGGAGTGAGTGTGCTGATGCATGAACCCGAAGCGGTGGAGAGGGGTGGTCAAGGACTGAGGGTGCTGATGAATGAACCTGGCAGCAGTGGAGACGGGTGGTCAAGGACTGAGGGTGCTGATGCATGAACCCGGAAGCGGTGGAGAGGGGTGGTCAAGGACTGAGGGTGCTGATGCATGAACCCGGAAGCGGTGGAGAGGGGTGGTCAAGGACTGAGGGTGCTGATGCATGAACCCAGAAGCGGTGGAGAGGGGAGATCAAGGACTGAGGGTGCTGATGCATGAACCCAGAAGCGGTGGAGAGGGGTGGTCAAAGACTGAGGGTGCTGATGCATGAACCCAGAATCAGTGGAGAGGGGAGATCAAGGACTGAGGGTGCTGATGCATGAACCCAGAAGCGGTGGAGAGGGGTGGTCAAGGACTGAGGGTGCTGATGCATGATCCCAGAAGCAGTGGAGAGGGGTGGTCAAGGACTGAGGGTGCTGATGCATGAACCCAGAAGCAGTGGAGAGGGGAAATCAAGGACTGAGGGTGCTGATACATGAGCCCAGAAGCAGTGGAGAGGGGAGATCAAGGACTGAGGGGGCTGATGCATGAACCCAGAAGCGGTGGAGAGGGGTGGTCAAGGACTGAGGGTGCTGATGCATGAACCCAGAAGCGGTGGAGAGGGGTGGTCAAGGACTGAGGGTGCTGATGCATGAACCCAGAAGCGGTGGAGAGGGGTGGTCAAGGACTTAGGGTGCTGATGCATGAACCCAGAAGCGGTGGAGAGGGGTGGTCAAGGACTGAGGGTGAGGATGCATGAACCCAGAAGCGGTGGAGAGGGGTGGTCAAGGACTGAGGGTGCTGATGCATGAACCCAGAAGCGGTGGAGAGGGGTGGTCAAGGACTGAGTGTGCTGATGCATGAACCCAGAAGCGGTGCGGTAGAGAGGGGTGGTCAAGGACTGAGGGTGCTGATGCATGAACCCAGAAGCGGTGGAGAGGTGTGGTCGAGGACTGAGTGTGCTGATGCATGAACCCAGAAGCGGTGGATAGGGGAGATCAAGGACTGAGGGTGCTGATGCATGAACCCAGAAGCGGTGGAAAGGGGTGGTCAAGGACTGAGGGTGCTGATGCATAGACCCAGAAGCGGTGGAGAGGCGTGGTCAAGGAGTGAGTGTGCTGATGCATGTACCCGAAGCGGTGGAGAGGGGTGGTCAAGGACTGAGGGTGCTGATGAATGAACCTGGCAGCGGTGGAGACGGGTGGTCAAGGACTGAGGGTGCTGATGCATGAACCCGGAAGCGGTGGAGAGGGGTGGTCAAGGACTGAGGGTGCTGATGCATGAACCCGGAAGCGGTGGAGAGGGGTGGTCAAGGACTGAGGGTGCTGATGCATGAACCCAGAAGCGGTGGAGAGGGGAGATCAAGGACTGAGGGTGCTGATGCATGAACCCAGAAGCGGTGGAGAGGGGTGGTCAAAGACTGAGGGTGCTGATGCATGAACCCAGAATCAGTGGAGAGGGGAGATCAAGGACTGAGGGTGCTGATGCATGAACCCAGAAGCGGTGGAGAGGGGTGGTCAAGGACTGAGGGTGCTGATGCATGATCCCAGAAGCAGTGGAGAGGGGTGGTCAAGGACTGAGGGTGCTGATGCATGAACCCAGAAGCAGTGGAGAGGGGAAATCAAGGACTGAGGGTGCTGATACATGAGCCCAGAAGCAGTGGAGAGGGGAGATCAAGGACTGACGGTGCTGATGCATGAATCCAGAAGCAGTGGAGAGGGGAGATCAAGGATTGAGGGTGCTGATGCATGAACCCAGAAGTGGTGGAGAGGAGAGATCAAGGACTGAGGGTGCTGATGCATGAACCCAGAAGTGGTGGAGAGGGGAGATCAAGGATTGAGTGTGCCGATGGATGATCCCAGAATGTGTTGGAGGGGAAAGTTCAGAAAATGATGGTCATAAGTTGTGGAAAGGGGCAGTAAGGGACTACGCTGTTGACGTATGAGTGCAGAAGTGGTGCCGATGGCTAGGGTGATGTTCGTTAACGGCATGTGAATGTAGGACACTTGTCTGACAGTGTAGAAAGGTACATGGATCTCAAGTGATGGCTCCCGATGAACCCAAATCTGTCATGCCCGGCATCTCTCCACAGAGTTAACAGGGGATGAGGCCCTTTGAAGTCCAATTGTTTTTTTTCGGGTCTCAGCAAGTGAGAAATTTACCTATTCCCTTAATCAACTCACTGTGACCTCCCTGTCAATGGCCTCGCTGAGCTGTTGCACTGTGTGGTCTAGCCTGTCCGTGAATACTAGGATATGTATAGCATGGCTTTGGAGCAGGGCACGTATGGCATGGCTTTGGAGCAGGGCACGTATGGCATGGCTTTGGAGCAAGGCACGTGTGGCATGGCTTTAGAGCAGGACACCTATGGCATGACTTTGGAGCAGGGCACATATGGCATGGCTTTGGAACAGGGCACGTATGGCATGGCTTTGGAGCAGGGCACATTTGGCATGGATTTGGAGCAGGCCACGTACGGCATGGCTTTGGAGCAGGACACGCATGGCACAGCTGTGGATCAAGGCACTTATGGCATGGCTTTGGAGCAGGGCACCTATGGCATGGCTTTGGAGCAGGGCACGCATGGCATGTCTTTGGACACCTGTGTATTGCCCGGATCTCGCTCCAATAATCCTAGACATTGTCATTGGTGTTGTCAAGTATGTGTTGTGCAGATAGCTAAAGTGAATTGATTTGTATCTGCTATTTCCAAAGTCTGTGTCCATTGTACCCTCCCAGCGTGCACTCAGACCAGACCGAGGCTTGTCTCACATCAACCCTGTGTTGGTGCTACTTTCACGGGATCGTTTGCAGCTGGTTCTAAGTCACAGTATATTCTTCGGTGCACAAGTCATTGTGCATAGGGAAAGAGCAATTGGAGAGTCTCATATTTATAGATCCCCATACAGACCACCGCGCTGAAGAGTAGGCCTTCCTACCACCTACCCTTAGACCCATGTAGTGTGTCTACCACCATGCTACCATCTCTAGTCTACAAACACACCACAAGTGCTGAGGTCACAACCCTGGGACTTGCCTACTCTTATTCTCCGAAGCAGACACTACACCCGATGAGTTACATATCAGGTGCCGCTGACACTTTCAGGAACGTGGGGCCCGATGGACGAAGCACTGATCACAAAATACAGGTCACAATGTACAACCTTTTTTTTAAAAAACACTGAGGCATTTTATGAACCTTCGTGTACACCAATGGGTTCGTTCACAAAAAAACCTATACCTAGTGGGTCATAATTCAAAATACCACTTGAATATTAATGAGGTAGGTCGTAAATTGCGACCCCCCCCTAGGATCCCTAGCCATCACGGGGATAATGGCCTGATGAGGTCAACAGACCACATGTTTGTGATTGGTTTCAAATAACTCATGTTTTCTTTTATGCAGCCCTGTTTTCCTTAAAGGAAAAGAGGGTGTGTTTATAAAAAATAATCAATATGTTGCTAACACTTTTCAAGAGGAGGGAGTGGTCCCAAGGAACACTGTCCACTCTAAAAAAAAATATATTTTATCATTCAGAAAGGGGAATGGGTCCCTTGGGCTTGGGGACCCCTTCCCATTTACGAATGCCATAACACTCCCTTAAAAAAGTTGGTGAAGTATTCATGTTTTGTTCCCCAGTCATTAATACATCCCAGTCCACTTCAGTATTTGGAAGGAGAGTCTTAAACATGCCTCTTCCAAATACCAACTCGGTATTTTGTCTGCATCCCAAATTGTGACTTGGTAAATAACAATTTGGCTTTCACGCATAATAAAAAGTTTTATATTGCGCGAACTTGACCCGAATCGGGTATCAGAGCGCTTTACATAGCGCCAGTTACGTTACATGAGAACACATTCATTTTTGGTAGGCACGAGGATATTAAGTGATCTGCCCGGAATCACAGGATGCTCAGCGTCATTGCCAAGACTCAAACCCAGTTCCCCAGATTCGAGGTCGACCGCCCTAGTCGTTAGGCCAACTCATCTCTCCTATCTGGCTTCAAACATCTAGTTCTTGGCTTCTAATCGTCCTAAGGAGGTCTCCATTTCATGACCGGCTGAAGCAGTGCTGCTACAGAGCATACAAGAGTATTCATAACTTGGGGGTCTTAGCCCTCAACTCCCCCTTCTGCTCTGGAAAACCCAGGGTCAAATTTGATGCAGCGTTGTACGTTACTTTGCTGCGCTGCCGTGCATCAAAATTAAAGGACAGGAATGCGCTGTATCTATGAGATACGGTGCCTTCCTGTCCTTGTACACTGCACTAGTGCACTAATGGCTGCCATGCACCAATGCAGGCTCCCTTGCACCATGGCGCAAGGGTGCTTGTGTTGTAATCAGGTTGTTTTTGTGCAGGAAGGGACATCTTACTTCAAACAAACAACTGTTTTGCCACCCCAGGGAAGGCACAGGGTTTTGACGCTTTCCCAGATCCACGCCATGTTGTAAATCAAGGTAAGGGGGGTGCGCAGGGAGGGAGGGGTTTATAATTTTAAAAAATGAATAAATGTACCTTTCCTGGGTCCTGAGTTTTCTAAGCTCCTGCTTTCCTGCCTCTTCAGGAACAGGAAGCAGGCAGCCTCCCTCCCCTCCCCTAAGCCAATCTCACAACCCTGCAATGGCAGCGTTGTGATTGGTTGGGATGCCGATCGCACCGGCGTGTATGGGGAGGCCATTTTGTCCATGTAGCCTACATGGAGAAAAGGAAGAGTATGCATGACTGGTTTGTTCGCTCCCTGAGGGCCGGCAGCATTGGGCTAGCCACTCCTACCCTGCCCTCGAGCAGACCAGCACTCCCGCCCAACCCCATCCAAACCTATTTATAATACCATTTTATGTTTCTGCTTCTTGCACTGCGAGAAAGCAGTGGGGCGACGCTCCTCCACCCACATGGAGGAGCCGTCCCTGGCTGTAAAAATAGGGTGTCACATGAACTTTCGCTCTAGGCCTTAGCTGCAAGAGAACAGGAAGTGACATTCACTCCAGGCCTTAGCTGTAAGAGAAGGGTGTCACATGAACAGGAAGTGATGGTCGCTCCAGGTCTCAGCTATTAGAGAAGAGTGTTGCCTAGACAGGAAGTGACGGTTGCTCCAGGCCTTAACTGTAAGAGAAGGGTGTCACATGAAGGAAGTGACGGTCGCTTCAGGTCTCAGCTATTAGAGAAGAAGGTCGCATGAACAGGAAGTGATGGTTGCTCCATGCCTTAGCTGTAAGAGAAGGGCGTCAGATGAACAGGAAGTGACGGTCGCTCCAGGTCTTAGCTGTAAGAGAAGGGCGTCACATGAACAGGAAGTGACGGTTGCTCCAGGCCTTAGCTGTAAGAGAAGGGTGTCACATGAACAGGAAGTGACGGTCGCTCCAGGTCTCAGCCATTAGAGAAGAGTGTTGCATGAACAGGAAGTGACGGTTGCTCCAGGCCTTAGCTGTAAGAGAAGGGCGTCACATGAACAGGAAGTGACGGTCGTTCCAGGTCTTAGCTGTAAGAGAAGAGTGTTGCATGAACAGGAAGTGACAGTTGCTCCAGGCCTTAGCTGTAAGAGAAGGGCGTCACATGAACAGGAAGTGACGGTCGCTCCAGGTCTTAGCTGTAAGAGAAGGGTGTCACATGAACAGGAAGTGATGGTCGCTCCAGGTCTCAGCTATTAGAGAAGGGCGTCACATGAACAGGAAGTGACGGTCGCTCCAGGTCTTAGCTGTAAGAGAAGGGTTTCACATGAACAGGAAGTGACGGTCGCTCCAGGTCTCAGCTATTAGAGAAGAGTGTCGCATGAACAGGAAGTGACGGTTGATCCAGGCCTTAGCTATAAGAGAAGGGCGTCGCATGAACAGTCGCTCTAGGCCTTTCTTGTAAAAAGGCAGCCATTTTTCGTCAATACATTTTTGCCGGCTGTAGTTGTGGAGAAGATGGGGCCTGTAAATGGAATCATTCCTGCAACCCCAAAACCTATCTAACTATCCACTGCTCCAGCGCCCATCAATCACTGCGTCTCACTCTGTTTAACCCCTTTTTGCCTCTCACAATCTCTAACCTCCACCGCTTTTTCCTCACCCTAACTATTCCACTTGTATAAAATCACTCTAATAGTTAACCCATGCATGCTCCCTTTACCTAACCACATTACCGCATGAAAACAGAGAAAATGATTCAGTATCCTCAGAGCCCAAGGTTAACCCATTAACAAAATCAAATCTTCGACAGTAATTAATAACCAATGGATTAGCCCTAACTTTGAGCTATTGGGTAGCACGCTACTCGCCATAAGGTGCTTCGATGCCTCGTCAGCAAGTACAAAACATTTTCACCGCAAATTAGAGAACAGTTTGTGTGGACGGTGTCCTGCCACAACGCTATGGCCCCTGTCTCAGCAGCACTTACTGCCGGTGAATTGCCCTCCCCCTGCAGGCATCCAGCGGAAAGACAGCAGTGAATAAAGGTTGGGCACTTTTATCACCCAGACACCAAAAGTCAATGATTCTGAAAATGTTCTTGCATACTCCAGACAGGGCTATACGTCCTCTTGTTTTAGGAGCCAAATTATCAAATATTACTGCACAGATGGACTTCCTTTCCTGGCAGGGACATGTTTTCCAGCCTGTCCTGGTGTGACTCTCCAAGGCGTGCTGAGTGGCACCCAGAGCGTCCCCACACAAGCTGCTAAGCATTGATCCTGGCCCTCTGGCCAGGCTACGGACAGACAGACAGGGCATCCTCTGTGGGCTTGCAGATGTCAGTCACTCTGTCTGAAAGTACACATCAGTGATGGGTGAATGCTTGAATTAATCTAAACAACTAGTCATCACTCAGGTCGCGTCCCAGTCCATTGTTATTTTGCACACCATGCCACCTCAGTTTGGACCCAGCCATATGCAAATCACTATTGGCCATGCCACCAATGGGGCCAGTCCAGTCCGAGCTCAGAACAGCTAGAACATGCCAGCCAAGGGCAAGGAAGCGGAATGAACTGCTTAGAACAGGTCAGCCAGGGGCAGGGAGGGCAGAGAGGCCGGCCTAGAACATGACAGCAGGGAGGCAGACAAGGCAGCCTAGAACATGACAGCAGGGAGGCAGACAGGGCAGCCTAGAACATGGCAGCAGGGAGGCAGACAGGGCAGCCTAGAACATGGCAGCAGGGAGGCAGAGAGGCCGGCCTAGAACATGACAGCAGGGAGGCAGACAGGGCACCCTAGAACATGGCAGCAGGGAGGCAGACAGGGCAGCCTAGAACATGACAGCAGGGAGGCAGAGAGGGCGGACTAGAACATGTCACTAGGAGCAGGAAGGCAGAGGGGAAGGCCTAGAACATGTAAGCAAGAGCCGGACGATTGAGAGGGCAATCTAGAACATGTCACTAGGAGCAGGAAGGCAGAGGGGCAGGCCTAGAACATGTAAGCAAGAGCAGGACTATTGAGAGGGCAATCTAGAAAATGTCTGTAGGGGCAGGAAGGCAGAGAGGGCGGACTAGAACATGTCACTAGGAGCACAAAGGCTGGGCGGGCGGACTAGAACATAGCCAGGGGCAGGAAGGCAGGGAGGGCGGACTAGAACATAGCCAGGGGCAGGAAGGCAGGGAGGGTGGACTAGAACATAGCCGAGGCAGGAAGGCAGAGAGGCCGGCCTAGAACATGTCAACACGGAGGCAGACATGGCAGCCTAGAACATGTCAGTAGGGGCAGGAAGGCAGAGGGGGTGGACTAGAACATGTCACTAGGAGCAGGAAGGAAGGCAGGGAGGGCGGACTCGAATATAGTCGGGGGCAGGAAGGCAGAGAGGCCGGCCTAGAACATGTTAGTAGGGACAGGAAGGCAGGAAGGGAGGACTAGAACATGTCAGAAGGGGCAGGAAGGCAATGAGGCCGGCCTAGAACATGTAAGCAAGAGCAGGACGATGGAGAGGGAAACCTAGAACATGTCAGTAGGGGCAGGAAGGCAGAGAGGCCAGCCTAGGACATGTCAGTAGGGGCAGGAAGGCAGAGAGGCCAGCATAGAACATGTCAGGAAGAGCAGGACGGTGGATAGGCCAGCCTAGAAGATGTTAGCAGGGACAGGAAGGCAGCCTAGAACGTCAGTCAGCCTTACATGTTTTTAAGCCTCGCCCTTAATTAGATCGGCCACACTCCTTGGAGAGACCCCCCGAGTTGTTCATTCCACTTAAAGCCCTGTATATAGCCACACCACTCTCACTGTAGTGTTGCGCTCTAGTTCTCGAGCGCTGCGTGATGACGCAGCGCGCGAGAACGCGTGAGGACGAGCGACTGCGCATGCGTGGGACCGCGGAATAAGCCGCGAGGTTCGTTTCCCGGCGCTCTCCTTGAGATAGAGTTAAATAAAGTTATTCACTCCCTTAAAGTTGGTGTCCTGGCAATCCTTGGTGGGGGGAAGCAGCCTACCACCCCTCAGTGAACCTGCATCTTTACAGTGGCGACGAGGCTGAGGACCTGCATGCTGCAAGGCGAACAGCAGAGGGGACTGGACCACAGACACACCTCGTGGCAAGGCAAAGAGTGGAAAGGACACCAGAAAGGACCGTAGGAGGACCTCCAGGGAGAAGTAGAAGAGGAGAGCGTGGCAGAGACAGCGGCAAGACATAGGGGCACCAAAGAAAAGAAGGAGAAGGAACAGGACGGAGGAAGCCGGTCAAACCCTATAGAGAACCTGGCGGACGCAGTGGCGAGCAGGGACGGTGGGGCAGAAGAACCCCGTCAACAGCAAGACCGACCGCAAGGTGAGAGCGCGGACGCACCAGGCAGCCCAAGAGACCCAGGAGCAGCACCGGAAGGAGGCGCCAAAATGAGCGCGCAAGCATCCTCATTGACGAATCCAATCCCGTTTCTACCTAGACCAGGAGGTCCGCAAATGAAATGGGAAGATTGGAGGGAGTACTTTAAGAATTACATTGAAGCGCTAGAAGACGAAAATGGGGAGGCTTTTTCCAGCGCGCGAAAGAAAAGAATCCTACTGCACAACTTGGGTCCGGAAGGGATACGAGTCTATCAGACCCTAGTACCAGCGGTCAGACCAGACGCAGATAATGATGTTTTTCAACATGCTATAGAAGACCTCAACACCCACTATCGACCCGCGGTGAGCGTCTCCATTGACAGGTACAATTTCCAGCAAAGGACGCAAGGAACAAGCGAATCCATCGATGACTATGTGGCGGCGCTGCGGAAGTTGGCAATGACATGCAAATATGGAACCTTAACGGATGAATTCATAAAAGACCAGATAGTCATGCACACAACCAACAAAAGTGTACAAGACAAATTGGGGGCGAATAGCGAAGCATCGCTGAAGGAAGTGATAGCGTTAGTAAAAAAGGCGGAGATGTCGAAAAGGTGCGCAGAAGCGGCGAAAAGGGAGACCATTCAACGCACCATGGTGAACAAGGTAGATGACGCAGGACCGCAGAATCGGAGCAAAACCACGCTGCCTGAAGGGAAAGGACAGAGCAAATGGAAAAGAAAACCAGGACAGTCGTGAAAGCCTGGCGGAGAGGCCAGTGCAGGGTGCTACAGGTGTGGTAGCTCGGCGCCCTTCGCGCAAGACAAACGATGCCCAGCTTTCCGGGCAAAATGTACGTTTTGTGGTGTCATGGGGCACTATGAAAAAGTGTGCAGCCGGAAAACGAAGAAACACGTGGTGAAATACGTGATGCACGAACATCAAGAGGAAGAGGTCGAACAAGAGGAGGAAGATGAGATCTTGTGTGTGGACGAGCCGGTATTACAAGTCGGACACAGGCGCTCTCGCAAACCATCGTGCGACATGCGTATAGGCGGTGTGCAAATCAAGATCGTAGCAGACTCGGGATCGCCGTACACCATAGTGCAAAGAGCAGTGTGGAAGGAAGATTTCGTGCCCAGATTAGGCCCAAAACTAGAACCACCGGACATACGGCCAGTGTCATACACAGGAGAACCCATCCCCATGGTGGGATACAGAAAGTTGACCTTTGAATTCCAGGGAAGAAGTGCGGAGTGCAAGTTGTACGTTGCGGAAAGAGGCCCATCCGTACTAGGATGGATGGACCAAGGAGACCTCGGGATCAAGTTGGATCCGGGAGGAGAAACGCAGGTACTAAATGAAACGAAAATTCCCTAGAGTCTTTGGAGGGACAGTGGGGAAACTAGAGAAATTCACCCACAAGATAGTGCTTAAGGAAAACTGAGACCGGTCTCGCACAAGGTGCGGAACATCCCGCTGGCCATAAAAGAAGCGGTGCAAGTGGAACTGCGGAGACTGGAAGAAAATGGTATAATAGAACCTACAGACAGCTCGGAATGGTTGGCCCCCTTAGTAGTAGCCGCCAAACCCAATGGTAAAGTGCGGTTATGTGTTGACCTTTGCGAACTCAACAAGTGCTTGGTGGTAGAGAAATTCCCGCTGCCGCGCATTGAAGAGATGTTGTCAAAAACAAAGGGGATAAAGTGGTTCTCTACTATCGACCTCACATCGGCGTATCACCAGATTGATCTACACCCCGCCAGCAGGAAATTAACTTCCTTCATAACACCCTTTGGATGTTACCAATTCCGCAGGATGCCGTTTGGACTGGCCTCTGCAGCGGCAGTGTTCCAAAAATTAATGCACCGCCTCTTCAAGGACATGGAGGGCATCCAATATTTCCAAGATGACATTCTGGTGATGGGGTTTGACAGGGAAGACCACGATAGAAAACTAGACAAAGTGCTCCATGTGTTGGAAACCAAGGGCTTAACAGCAGAATGGGAGAAGTGCTGACTAAGGCTGACGTCGGTCACATACCTGGGGCGTGAAATTGGAGGGCAAGGTATCACACCCAAATGAGCAAACGTGAAAGCCATCTGTAATGCCGAAGCTCCGACCAACAAGGATGAAGTAAGATCATTCCTAGGAATGGCGGAATATTACAGTAAATTCGTGCAACACTTTGCCTCAAAGACGCACCATCTTAGACAGCTCATAAGGGAAAAGTCGACGTTCAAATGGACAGAAGAAACGCAAAAGGAATTCGAGGCGCTGAAGCGTGACATCAGCCAAGCGGTACCCCTACAAGGCTACGATCCTAAAGGAAAATCCATATTGACTACAGATGCCAGTGAAAAAGGATTGGGAGCGGTCCTCATGCAAGAGAGAACAGGAGGGACGACGGAGACCCTCTGTTTTGCATCCAGGTCACTGTCGCCAACAGAACAAAAGTACAGTGTGATCGAGAAGGAGATGCTAGCGGCAGTATGGGCCATCGGAAGGTTCCGCCAATTTCTATGGGGCACGAGGTTCACCCTCAAAACGGATCACAAGCCGTTGGTCAAGGTGCTCACTTCCAGTGGACATGCCAGCGCCACGCCGCAAATAGCCAAGATGACACTAAAACTGCTAGAATACCGATATGATGTGGAATATATACCGGGGACACTGAACAAAGGCGCAGATTATCTAAGCAGAGTGGCGGCAATGGAGGAAGCCCCCGACCCAGTAGCAGAAGAGGAAGAGATGTTGGCGGTCATGGAAGACCCGGAAAGGGTCATAAGTAGACAGGAATGGACCCGAGCGTACGAAGAGGACCACGAACTAAGGGAGGTAAAGGACCACATAATTCAAGGTTGGCCGGAGAAGAGACGACTGAGGGAGATGCTCAGGAAGTTCTACGAAGTCAGAGAAGAACTATCAGTGGGAGACGAAGGTATATTCCTATACAGAGGAGAGAGAATCATCCCCCCGTCGGCATTGACATCTCGCCTGGTGGGACTGCTGCATGAAGGACACTTGGGGATAGTGAAAACCAAAATGAGAGTGAAACACATGTACTGGTGGCCCGGAATGGACGTGCAAGTAGAGAGGCATGTCAGAGAATGCGACCAATGCCAGCGAGCAGATAAGACACTAAATCCTCTAAGGCAGGAGCTGGGGAGATTCAAGTTACCGAAGGATCCGTGGGAAGAAGTGGTGATAGACATTCTAGGACCGGTATTGGACAGCCAAGGAACGCCCCAATACCTATGTGTTCTAGTGGACAAGTACTCCAAATGGCCTGAGATATACATACAAGATGCGATGGACACAGAGACGGTGATCAAGTTCGTGACATCGGTATTCCTCAGGGAAGGAATTCCAAGGGTCATTTTGAGCGATAATGGGCCGCAATTCACTTCAGACAAATGGTACAAGTATGCGGAGAGGAATGGAATCAAAGTGCAACACACGTCTGTGTATCACCCGGCAAGCAATGGACAAGTGGAACGATTTAACCGAGTCATCATGGGGTCCATCCAAGCAGCCATCATGATGGGAAAGGACTGGGAGAAAGAAGTGATGAGTATGGTATGAGCCTACCGCATCACCCCGACAGGCACGGGGTATAGCCCTTTCCAAATCCTGAGGGGACGACATCCTTTCACCAAAGACAATGTAGTGTGGAGAGAGAAAACGGTAACCAGCAAGCGGTCTCCCGCAGTGGTACAGCATAACTTGGAGAAGGCCCAGAAAATATATACGAAGTATTATAACCAAAGGAGGAGAGTGAAGAACAATACCCTGGAGAGAGGGAAATGGGTGAGAGTCAGATCGGCAATAAAGAAAAGGAAGGCAGACAGCAAGTACAGCCCTCCCCTACAGGTGAAGGAAGTGTGCGACAGGGCTGCCTTGCTTAGCGACGGGAATGTGTGGTCACAAGATCGCATGTCCAAGTGCAACCGAATCATAGGTTGGCCTCAGGAGGCGACCGAAGGAACAGACCTTGAAGCGAGCGCCAGGGAAGGTGAAGGAAACAGTACACCTGGGGAGGAAGGAAGAAATGGAGAAGAGAGCTGGGAGACGCAGGAGGAACAACTGACCCCAGAACTCGAGGAACCGAGCAGGGATGAGAGCAGAACCCCGAAGAGGGAAGAACCAAGCATGCCGAGAAGCCAAGCAGGTAGCCTGGTGAAGGGAAGTACCCAAGAGGAATGCCTCACTCCGGTAAGACGCACCAGAGCAGGCAGGGCGGTGGTACGACCCAGTCACTTACGAGACTATGAACTAGATGGGAGCTGAACTTTACGGAGGACAGTAAGACTATACGTTGTGTTTGTAAAAGAAGGGAGATATGTAGTGTTGCGCTCTAGTTCTCGAGCGCTGCGTGATGACGCAGCGCGCGAGAACGCGTGAGGACGAGCGACTGCGCATGCGCGGGACCGCGGAATTAGCCGCGAGGTTCGTTTCCCGGCGCTCTCCTTAAGATAGAGTTAAATAAAGTTATTCACTCCCTTAAAGTTGGTGTCCTGGCAATCCTTGGTGGGGGGAAGCAGCCTACCACCCCTCAGTGAACCTGCATCTTTACACTCACATGGCTATTACCATGTGTTTTCTTAAAAGTGAATATTGTTCCATCCCCAAATGAAACTTTCTCTTTCTTTTTCTTTCTCTCTTTCTCCTTTCTCTCTCTCTCGCCTCTCTCTCACTCTCGTCCCTCCCTCTCTCTCTCTCTTTTTCTCTTTCTCTCTCTCTCCTTCTACTTCTCTCTCTATCCCTCTTTCGCTCTCTCTTTTTACTGACAAGATTGCTCGCCTGGTTTCTTGAAGCAGTCTCTCTTTTCCCACACAAGCATATTTCAGCAGGCAGACTCCAGTTCATGGCTCTGCTGCCACCTAGTGGTTGACATGCGATACAACTACTACAACTTTTCCCCATAGAAGGAATGAGGAACCACCTACACCAGTGGTTCTTAACCTTTTGACTTCTGGGGACCCCTACTTAACCGCTACCTGAACTCCGGGTACCCCCGCAGATTCGTTATTGGAATCCAGAAAACCCCACCGAATCTTGTCCCCAGGGACCCCAGCCTTAGCATTTTTCACTTAAACCACAAAACAATGCACAAACGTGATAGAAACAGGCATCCATCGAACAGAAACACAAAGGATGAACTATTGTATTTATTTAATTCACAAACAAATTTAAAAAATCTAAATTTGAATTTGAATAATAAGGTTGAAGCTTTTCTGAGTACGATTGAAGCCACTCCCCTGTGTTTTTCCATTAAAGAAAGTCAGGCAGATTTCGAACTTGCAACCTTTACAGTTCGAGCTTAGACACCGTGGCAGAGGTAGTGAAGGTGACATCATTTAGGTGTCATCACAGGAAATAATGTCATTCGACCTCTGACCCTGATGTTAAGAACCTCATAATAAGCACACAAATTATATAGTAACATAGAAGTTAATGACATAAAAAATTGTCCATTTCATCTCCCATCAGTATTTTAGTTATGATGTTGACGTCATGTACAAGGGAAAAATTGCACGTGACTGTAATTGGAAATGGAAGCTGGAGAGCTACAAGACAGTCTAACACTTGGGGACTTATTTACAAGCCCCTTGCGCCACCCGTCGTCACTTTTCCCATGTTAGAAATGACGCAAAAGTGGAGCAGGGGGCTTGTAAATAAGCCCCTAGGAGCCAAATATATGCCTACCGCAAACGGTCATGATGTCATTATCTGTGAGAAGCTAGCTTGGGTTATGGTGCACACTTATGTAAGCGGGCACCTTGCACCAATCCAGACAGCCCTTATGGTGATTTCAGTGTTCTTAGACAACCTTAGAAAGCTCTCTAAGTGGCAGCTGAGGAGAGACGCCTTCAGGCTTAGTCCAGAAGGAGTGGAAAGCAGCTTGTTTTACCAAAATGCAATCTTATAGTATAGATTAGGTGAAAAAGAACCACACAAGGTATTTATAAACATATGTATTTATTATATTGTACTCCTTAACACATACAGATATCTCCTGGCTGGAGATAAACACAAGGCACAAAATACTTTTCAATAGAAATAGATGAGGAGCACGTGATACACAGTGGTCACCTGGGGGAGACTAAACCATATACTAAAATAGTGGTACGAGAACCACGACTCAAGTCAAGACTATACTCAGAAGATGTAGAAGTGCCAGGGAACCAAGAAACCACCCGAGGTAAGTAACCAGGAGCCCCACGGAGGCCGTGTGCAGAGTGGAGAAACAACCGCGGCATTGATGCAAGTCAATGGGTAAGTCGCGGTTCTAATTTTAAAGAAGACTGACCCTTCCCAGTGGACCCCGAGGAAACCCTGTGGAATACAGAAGGTTGGAGAGCCACCCCACCCGTGGATACCCTAGGCACCTGAATTACTACACCAGGGAAGCTGGGTGCAAAGGCGTGAAGTGGCTTCGGAAACCGCCGTCAAACCCAAAAGAGGACTTCAGGAAGATGCCGCTGCTGGGGAAGGTGAAAGTGTCCGGTGGAACCCAAAGGTGGATTCAGGATGAGAAGTACCTGCAAGAAGAGGGGACAAAGTATATGCCACTCAGGAGTGACCAGGAGCCACAGAAGACAAATGCCCACCAATGTCGGGTGTTACAGGAGAGGTGGCGGTGACCTTGGAGCTGCAGCTGTGAGGACCAGGCAATGCTGTGGACAATCAGGAGCCATTCACGAGCTGTCCCACGTCGGATGTCGAGAGTTGAGGTGCCGGTGGCTGTCGTGAGCAACAACAAGCCTTGGCAACTGTAAACAACGAGGAAAGCAAAGAAGGTGCAGTGTCGGGACCAGCAAGGTCCAGGTGTCTCACCACAAACAGAGGAGTCAGGGCAGGCCAGAGAAATCAGGGAGCCTAAAGAATTCAAAGATGACCCTCAAGAGGACCCACAGGCCGGAGGCACTGGAGTCGCAAGAGGACCTCAAGCAGCTCACCAAAGATGCAGGCCCACGGTGCAAGCGATACAGCGAGGATGAAGGTCTTGTTCACTGGAGATGCTTGAGGTTGGGGCCCGAAGATCTTGGTAGAAGGAAGCCAACAAACCTTTGCAACTGCAAGTTGACACGGTGCACAGGGGTTCAGCTCATGCAGGTCCAACGAGGGATACTGGCCTCAAACTTGGTGAATGGACAGGTCAGGCCTCGAGGGATGTGAAGAACCACCACCTGTGTTGCTGAGCCTTTCGGAGTCCTTGGTTGCCCAGGATCAGCAGACCTGTCAGCTTAATTACAGTGCCTGCAGATGCAGGGAAGTGGCTCCTTCACTTCAAGGAAGATTCCTTCACGTGTCTTGGATGCCCACAGGCCTTGAAAGGTTCCTGTATGGGGCACAGGCACGGACGTTGCAGTAGATGAGCAGGTTGACGAGTTCAGGAGCAGCAGAAGTCTTCCCAGATGCAGCCTTGAAGCCCAGAGCAAAGTCCAGTCAAGTCCAGAGTGCCCAGACGGTTGAAGAAGAAGTGGTGTCTTGAAATTAATCTTGTCCCACAATGAATCTAGGGACCCACCCTCAAGTAAGTCCTTAAGTACCCAAAGGAAAGGGTTGGGAGAATTCAGGGTTCCCTCCCAGGACAGTTCGGAGGATACTCCCATGTACTTTGTCCAGTTTCGTGCCAGAGCGGGAGCCAATGGCTCCCTGATGTGGTTTGACTTGGACTATGCAAGGAGGGCACCAAGTGTGCCCTTCAAGCAGACTGAGTGGCACTAGCAAGCGCTCCCAACTGGCCCCAATACATTAAACCCTGTATGGGAGGTGGTCACACCCCCCTGTGACAGGATACCTATTGTTCTACCTTCCCCTGCTCAAGCTTGGTTCGCAGCAGGAAGGCAGAATCGTGTCTCAGGTCGGCAGCAGTCATCTTGCGCTGGTCATGACGCATAATGACTCGGTGCCCCTCTATATGTTATTTGGCTGCTTCACTTACAAACTGGGAGAAGGGACTCCATAGGCTGTAGGGGTGTCATGCTCATGCAAGAGCACACTCACACTTAGAACAGAGCACCCTGCCTTCAGGATTGAAAGGCCTGCCTTAGGGGTGACTTATAGGGTTTAGGTGCAGTGACCTTAGTTATAAGGAAACCTATATCTTTCGTAATAGGTGCTAGCACCAGCTTACACAGGCTGCAATGGAATGCCTGTAGTTACAGTTTGAGTGCTCTCCCATGGGTGGCATAATACATGCTTCAGCCCATGGGGGACCCCTGGTGTACCTATGCCCTGGGCACCTTAGTACCATATACTAGGGACTGATAAGTGTACACCAGTGACCAATCTGGGATGTACCTAAGTCCTTACCATACCAATTTGGGGGAGAAAGCACAGAGTCTGAGGTCCTGATTAGCAGGATCCAAGTCAGACTAGTCAGAAACAGAATTACATCAAGCAAAACGTGGAGGTAACCATAAAAGCAGATCCTACTTTCCTACAATACCCCTTAAAAAAGATTCAAAACACAAACCCAAAACACCTCTGTTAATTCAGATTGGTTTAATCACTGTTAAAATGTTTTGATTTACGTTATCACTTGTTAAGAACAACAGTGAAGGTTTTGTACAAACATATTTCAAATGCATTCACAACAATGACACATGATAAATTGTTTAAGAATGTGTGTTTTATTCTACTGTTTTTGCTCGTTCAGAGGGGTACACATTGACTGCTCCGCTGAATGTACTTCTTTTCCAGAACTGGTTCCTGGTTTGAGCAGCAGCAAGTAAACCCTATCTTTAGGGGACTCTTTACCTTCAGGTCTTGGGACGGCTGCGGCACCCTCTGAGGACAAGGGTCCCAAAGGCAGTGCCAGAGCTTACAAAGGGCGAGTTATTGGTTGCAACTGTGACCCCTGTAACCTCTAAATGACGTCCATTTTGTGCACCTTAGCAGTGGCGGCCGACACAATGAAAAGGTGTTTGGTGGGTGGTGGGGTGGTGCCGGGGAGAGTGGAAAGGGGGAGCGCACGGATGGTTAATAATACATTTGAAAAAAAACACTTACCTGGAGCTACGGCTGCCTCACGCGGCGTTGTGCCTCCTTGAGAGCAGCGCTGAGATTAGTCTGAGTGGGCTGAAAAGACCCTCCACTCAGACCAGGGAGTCTAAGGGGTTTCTCCAGGCCGACTGTTCAATGCAGCTGGGCTGCAGAAACCTGAGTGCGCATGTGTGTTTTGGTCAGGCTGTGACGGCCGGCCAAACACATATGAGCACTTAGAGCGTGCACACGGAAAAATAAAATGATTTAGGTGATCCTTTTATTTTTCAGCTGCTGGCTAGGAGCCAGTGGGGTGACGCTCCTCCACCATTGCAGAGGCGCGGCCCCTGCACCTCACAGTTGTGAGAAACACACAGTTTTGCCATGTTCTCCTTACTTCCGGAGTGCACAAACCCAAATGCTGCTCCAATAGCCCTCTGGCCACCCCACAATGTCGGTACTTACCAGGTGTGCTGTGAGCACAAACCACAGGACAGCTCAGGCCATCCAGGTTAAAATATCCTTTAATGACTGCAATCTGGAGAAATGTTCTGTGGGGGAGGAGCATAGGATCCTTAAAGAGGGCAAAGTCTCACAACGTCAAAGACGTAACAATAGCCCCCACAGCCTGTGCGGTGCGGGGGAGCCCGAGCTCCAGGGGGCCCTTTCTGGCACTGGGTCCGTAGCATGGGGGGCCCACTCTGTGTGCTTTGCAGGAGACCCCTCAAGTTTCATACGCCACTGCTCCACCTATGTGAAAGTTCTTCACCATAGGGATCTTCCCTGTTCTAGTGAGAGATGACAAGGGAATCACTCAAGGGGGTTTGGGATTTCATGCAACTCCTGACATAAACCCTCTCGTCATCAAGGTGCACAGAAGCCCCCCCGCTCCGGATATAATCTGGAGCTATCAGGTCTGAGTACAGTGCTGAGGTGGCCCCCTGCAGCCCGGCCCCCTGCACGATGGGGGACAATTCCTGGGAGGCATAAAAAAGGTGAGTTTAAGCATAAATGTTTGTTCGTAAAAGAATTTACCTTTGTGATTAGGGACCTGTGTAACTCTTCCTTGTTACTGAAGGAGCTTCCTGGAAGGGGGCTACTGCTGCCCCTGAAAACTCACCAGACACATCTTTCAACATTTAATGATAGTGTTTGTTGAATTCACAGAACATAGAAGCACTTCAATGATTACACAGGAGCAGTTCATATTAACTTTCAATTATGTTTTAGAAATTCCATCCAGGCTCCAAGTGAAGTAGCAAGAAGTGCTGATGTCACAGTGTGAAATAGTGAACAATATAACCCATTTTACAGTGTACATGAAAAATATAATTCAGGCTAAACTCAGTCTAGAACAGTAGGTTATGTCTGATATTCAATAGAAGCAAATTTGATAGAGTTAGTCCATTTGGTTTTCTGATGATGTTTCGGCCCTCATGAAAATGTCCAATGGTCTGCTTCAGGATCAATCAAAGGCATTGCTGTTTACTATCCAGTGTAAGTTGGCCAGGAATACTTCAGCGCCATCAATCTAAGAAAGTTCCCATTGATAAGAATGACATACTCTCACTATGGGATGATGCTGTTAGGTACATGTGCAGCTGAGGTGTGGACAGTAAAATGATCGTTAGTGATATTATTTGACTTCTGGGGGCCCTTCAAGCCCTAGGCTGCAGGACTAACAGAGGGCACTTGGTCTGTGTAACCTTTCTAATATTTTTCTATACTACTGAATAAAAGGTGTGCAACACACTTCTATTTACCCATGGCCATTGGCTTGCCCTCTTCCTCCCACGGCATAAAGCGCCGTGACTCGGTGTAACCTGATTATTGGTATGGCAGAGGCTCCTGCTGATTCTCAATCATATCCAATGGTACCCTGTGCATGTACCTGAGAGGACCCCTTACAAAATCCTAGATCTTTGCTTTAGTTGTGTCTATTATATGTGTTTAGTGAAATTTGGGCCTTCTTCAATGCCTTCTCTCTGGTGCCCTCTTCCGTTGCTCTCCCTTCAGTTATACACCTACCTCAGCCCTAAAAAATGTATGGATACAAGCAATTGTGCTGTTCTATCACCAGAGTGTTCACCCCCCTCCCTGGGGCATTCTGGGTATTCTTCTGACCATCTCATGTCTTCTTGTTCTTTGAAGATCCTACACCGACAGGCGGACTGCCGGGCTGGGGCATCGTCCTCATCTCCTTAGTGGCCATCTTTGGTGTCCTGGTGGGCATCTGCCTGGTGTGCACGGTAAGCATTGGGCTCTGTGGCTAGGGTTTCTCTTAAGTGACAAAACAAAAAAAACTCTTCAGCAGGGGGAAGGGAAGAATGATGTGGGGAAGACGCACAACTCTTCAGCAGGGGGAGGGAACACTGATGATGGGGAGATAAATTACAAGTTAGCTGGGGAAGGGAAGACGGTTGGGGGAAGGAAATACCTCTTAAGTGGGAGGGGGAGTGCAGGGGTGACTTTGAAGTAGGGGACAAAATAACTCTTCAGCAGGGATATGGGAAGACGTGTGTGAGACAAATAACTCTTCAGCAGGGGGAGGAAAGGCTCATGTGGGGAGACAGACAACTCTTCAGCAGGGGGAGGAAAGGCTCACGTGGAGAGACACACGACTCTTCAGCAGGGGGAGGAAAGGCTCATGTGGGGAGACATATGACTCTTCAGCAGGGAGAGAAAAGGCTCATGTGGAGAGACACACGACTCTTCAGCAGGGGGAGGAAAGTCTCATGTGGAGAGACACACGGCTCTTCAGCAGGGGGAGGAAAGGCTCATGTGGAGAGACACACGGCTCTTCAGCAGGGGGAGGAAAGGCTCATGTGGAGAGACACACAAGTCTTCAGCAGGGGGAGGAAAGGTTCACGTGGAGAGACAGACGACTCCTCAGCAGGGGGAGGAAAGGCCCTGAACTGATTGACATCCAGGAGAGGATACTCAACAAACTCTGCGAGAGGCAAGAGAGAGTTGAGACTAAAAAGGCTATGAGTGGAGAGACATGAACTTCCCTTCGTGTCTGACAAGGAGGGAGTTTGAGTGAGGAGACACCAACTCCCCTCTGTGGGAGTTTTGGAAGGCTCTTCGGTAGGGAGACCCAAACTTCCCTCTGTGGGAAACAAGGAAGACTCAACTGTGAGATAATGAAGGCTTTGGAGTGTGGAGACACAAACTCCCCTCTGTGGGAGACAGGGGAGGCCTTTGAGTCTGAGGAGATACTCCCTCCTCTGCATGAGACATGAAAGGCTCATAAGTGTGGAGACACGAATACTTGTGCGCCCACCTCACTCCTCGCCGTCACTGCCCCTGCGTACAGTCCTGGACCTTGGGCGTGGCAGTTTTATAGTAACATACCTCCTTCACATCCTTTGTAGGTGATAATGACACGACCAGAAGCAGGGTCGGTGACGACACAAGTGAGGTGGACACATGGGGGCCTATTACAGATTGTGCGGGGGGGGGGCGCAACGGACGTATGCGTCTGCTTTGGGCACTTTGGTATTATAGAAGGGGGCGCACACTCTTGTGCGTCCCCTTCTATAATACCGATAGCGCTGACGCACTTAAAGGGCTATCAACAGAGGGTGTTCCCTTATTTGCATAGGGGCGTGCCCTATGCAAATGAGGGAATTCCTTTGACTCTGCCCCTGCGCCCTATCACAGATGCAGGCACAGAGTCAAAAAAGCCCTCAGGAGGCGCACTCACAGTGCACCATTAAAAAGGTGGCGCACTGTCAGTGCGCTTTCTTAGAGCAGCCCTCTACAGGGGCTAAAGGGGGTCCTGTGGATCCCCCCAGACATTCCTTTGCAGGCGGGTGCAGTCACTGACTGCACCCGCCTGCAAGGGGACCTCTAAACCCCTTTGAAAGTGCATTCGTATGCCGCCTGCACTGTGAAAACACGGAGCGGCTTCTCCATGTTTTCACATGAATGCGCTGCTCTCAGAACAGCGCGAGTTTGCAGCGGCCCCCAGGGCAACGCATTCACCATAATGGGGCGCATTATCACTGTTTACGCCCGGTGCACCTTTTCAAAGGTGTGCGGGGCGCAAGCAATCACAATGCATAACACGCCCATGGAGCGCTCTTAAGTGGGGAGACACTGTGCGAGACAAGAAGTGCTGGAAGGGGTGGGGGGGGGCTTTACTCCACCCCTCTGAGAAAGATAGCTGTAAAGTGGGGACACACAGATCTCCCTGGGGCAGATTTACAAGCCCTTGCGCCACTTTTGCGTCACTTTTCCCATGTTAAAAGTGACGCAAAAGTGGCGCAAGGGGCTTGTAAATCTGCCCCTTTCTTGTTAAGTGGGGAGAAACAGCACTCTAATGCTTAGGGGAGGGGCCTGAAAGGGGTATGATGTGAGATACAAGGTACAGTCTGTATGTGCACCCTTTCCATATTTCCCTTGACCTCTTTTTGACCTCTCCACAGTGCATCGTCTTGTCTCGCTCACAAGGCCAGTATGCCGTCAAAAGAGAAGCCCACCTCCGACAACAGACGGCTCGGGAGCCCCAACAGGCAGAGCACTCGGGGGCCAGTGAAGGATCCTGGGACAGCTTACCACTGTGAAGGAAGCACCCACCTGTGACCTCTGACCCTTCAGCCAAGGGTATTGGAGCCCCTGACGGAGAACCGCAGACAACATTTTACCAGTGTTATATGAAAAATGTAAAAGCATGTTCTGCAGAAAGCAGGTTGGAAAGTGACATCCTGACTGCAAATGTCGGCGAGTCCACCAGAGGGCAGTGTGGCCCAGTAGGGTTTCTTGCACCCCAATGTTTGCCACAGAAGGCCACCTCACACTGCCTGTCATTCCTGCCCCTTTAAAAGAGCTTAAAAACAGATCCCCAACATCCGTGTGGTTTCAAAGTCCTGTAAGGAAACCAGGCTATAAGTTCCCCCCTGGGAAAAATGGCAGGTTTATTTTCATTTAAAAAAAAATAGGAACTCGGTAGGAAATAGTGCACCTTGCATTGGCCACCCCACTGTGTATGTGATTGTGGTACCTCACCCAGCGCCCACGGACTGTCAGGCCTGCCCAGAGTCTTTTTTCTTTACAAACTCCTATCCAGAGGGACACTGGGACATGTAGTCCTGCACACAGTCCTGTTTAACTGAGCCATTTACATAGGCCTTTTCCATGCACAATAAACACCGTATAACCAGGAACGTGCTCACGTACAAAAGTAGTAAATTATAAATTACTAATGACTTTAAGATATCTTCATTCCTTTGTTAGTTGCCTCACAAGCAGCACATTAGTCTAACATTATCGACTTACAATGTAAGGTTGGAGGTTTCAGCCGGAAAAATGAGAGGATTTATTTATAATATAATCAAGTGATGTACCCAGATTACTTTCTAAGAAAGTAATCCTCTGATGTGATCTGTGACCAGGAAACATGAGCTGATTCCATTCTTTAGGGTAATGGACGCTGGTGCTGTTTCCTGTCTATTTAAGTGGATTTCTTCTGATTTTTGTGTCAAAAGTTTTTGTTTTTGTTTTTTATGAACCTATTATATTTAAGTGTAAATATGCTCTCATTTGCCTAATAAAAATATTTAATTTTTAACATAGAATTTTCTTTGCATTATTCAGTAATGGAATTGCATTATAGAGGAGCAAATAAAGAGAGACCGCTGCAAGCTCTGAAGTTGTTTTCACATTAGTGCAGTCAACATGTTTCTGCATTTGCCCCACTTGAGCCCAACAATTACACAAGCTCGCTGTAGGGTCTTCCAGACCCTTGGACAGCGACCTCAGAGGTCGAGGTGGGGACCCAGTGTTTGCTCTTGGTACCCTGGCTTTCAGTGACTAACAGCTTTGGTCCTGCAATATTACAGTGTAGGGAGATACATATTTACCGGCCTTCTTCAGGGTGAGTTGGCCGCTGGCTCCCTCGTGTAGAAGGTTCTGCCAGTCTACATTAAAATGGTCTTCACGTCCATCTTTGTGAAGCAAGAGTGGAAGGAGTGAGGCTCAGAGGAGTGCAGGGGCCGTATGCATGTCTGGACGGGTGCAAGGGTTCGAGGCTTCGTTTGTCTCCCTGTTTGCGTATGGCATGAGCATTGACATCGTGGAAGATTAGGGATGATTAGCGTAACCCAACATTAAATGCTATTTCCTTAGTGCAAAATTCACCCTAGCATCCGAAAGGGACTTGAGGAATCATTTTGCATTAAGAAAAGAGCACTAAATGCAACAAACACGAACACCAGCAGGCGCTCGCTCTTGTTCCTGTTTCCCCGCTGTAGGAGTTTTGTGCCAAATGACCCATAATTACACAAACTAGCACAATAGAGTCCAGGCCTAATGAAGGCTTTTGCTTAGGGTTGTGCAGCTCTCTGCAGACCTGGGAACCTGCCCCTTTACACTCCTTACCTTCCGCCGTGTTCTGTAGTAGAGGGGTAGACTGTCCTGCAGGGGTCAGTTTCTTCCCTCTGTACTTCACCTGACCTGGGAACCTTCCCCTTTACACTTCTTGCCTTCCACCATGTTCTGTATTAGAGGGGTAGACTGTCCTGCAGGGGTCAGTTTCTTCCCTCTGTACTTCACCTTCACTTTTCCCCCATTTTCCTCCAGGGCGCTCTCTGTTCTACCTCCTCTTCCTGCCTGCTTTGCAGTTACAAAGGGTTTGGTTGCCTCTCCGGGCACTAATACAGATTGGTACATTACTGGCAGCAATCCAGAAAGCACTCTTGTTGTCCATGCGCGAGATGTGCCTGACCCTGCAATGGCCGTACATGTGTTTGATTGAAGAATCTCTTAAACAATTTCACTCTGCTAGAGGGCTGATTGGTCAGCTCTGGGGATAAACATTCCGGTCTTGACCAGTACTTTGTTACCGGATCTCTCACTGGGACCTATGAGGAAAGAGCTGAGCGGAAGTACCCGCAAGGCGTTGCAGAGTAGCAAGACCGGAATCAGCTGACTGCTGTCCTCCTGCCTGGGCAGTGAACTCCGCCCCGCTCGCAGAGTTTGCGGAGTTTTCCGCACTCCACGATACGCGGAGCTCGTGGAGTTCCCAAAAACTCCACTTCGCGCAGCGTAGCGGAGTTTTTTCCTCGCTCGCGTTCACCAACGCCAAGTTGGCGAGCGCGAACGAGGAAAGTCCATCTACCGGCGAGATTGTTTCTCGTTCGCGATCGCCAACATCAAGTTGGCGAGCGCGAGCATGGAAAATAAACCTCCCGGCAAGATTTCTCAACGCTGCGGGGGTCAGGTTTCTCATTGCAAGTGGCTGCGTATGCTTGCCGTTGCTCGCGCTGAGAAACTGCCCGTTCACGTTGAGAAAGCTGTTGTTCAAGTAAAAATCTACTCGAGTGGCAAAAAAGGTAAGCTTGCGCTTTGCATGGTGTTTGCAATGATTGCACAGTATGGACAAGGATCCGGCACTGTGCAATCACCGCAAATGACATTTTTCTACCCTACTCCGCCACTCGCGGTGCTCCGCGTATTGCGGCATAGTTGTTTTTGCACTTTTTGTAGTGCAACTCCGCGAACTCCGCCCAGGGTTACTCCTGTCAGACTAGGTACTGAGCCTGGCTCAACATTCCATTTGGCGGCTGAAGAAGAAATGCAAACTAGAGGAATCTGAGAGACTGTTAAACCAGGTATCGCAAAAATGACATCGAAAACCTTAAGGGATTGGTTGAGCTTTTTAACTATGTTAAAGCGGGCGGTGCAGTTCCATCAATTGTCAAAGAATCTATTATCTTAAGTTTTGTAAAGAAAGGTAAGAACGCCGGGGACATTAACTCATATAGGCATATCAGTTTATGAAATTCTGACTATAAAATATTTATGAAAGTCTGGTCGAATCGCTTTACCCCAGTTGCACAAAATGTGATCCATTAGGACCAGACAGGGTTTGTGGCCGGGAGGTTAATGTCATCTATTTCTGGGTTTTTATTACAAGCACTTTATTTTTTTTAATACTATCCCAACACCAGCACTTATAATGATGGTCAACGCAGAGAAAACGTTCGACTCGGTGAACTGGGATGCTCTTTTTTACAGTCTAAGAGGAGTTGGGATTCCTCCCCAGGTTTTCAACATGTTACAGAATATGTATCAAGGGGCGCAGGCTCAAGTTTTTATTAATTATAACCTGGCTGGGACAGTCATTATTAGTCGGGGGACTAGGTAAGGTTGTCCTCTGTCACCTGTTGTGTTTACCTTTTTGATTGAACCGCTGGCTATACGGATCCAAAATAATTTAGAGGTAAAAACACCAGTATCAGGAATGTCAAAATTGAAGTTATTTGCGGATGATATTTTCCTTTACCGTAGACCAGAAAGGCAGAATATCAAAACAACATTGGCAGAATTTGCGCAGTTTGAATTAATTGGAGAGTATAAACTCAATCAGAAGAACGCTGAAATTTTAATAAACAATACTTCTAGTGATGTTCTCCCAGATAATCTTAAACGGCAAGCCCTCTCTCCTGACCCGATCCAATATTTAGGGATATATATTACCAACCAGTATGCGGAAATTTATAAATTGAATTACAGAGCCATGCTAAAAAAATTAAACATTTATTTGATAAAAGGTCACTTCTTCCTCTTACATTGATCGGCCGTGTGGCTCTTATAAATATGTCGATTTTACCTTTATTTCATTTTTCTTTTTACAAATGTTCCTATTAAAATGAATGTGGCATATTTTAAAGAGCTGGGAGCAATGTTTTGACAGCTTATTTAGAATAAGAAAACCTCAAGGGTAAAACGTCCAGTGCTTCAACTTGATAGCAATCAGGGAGGGCTTGCACTTCCCCAAGTTTTTGTACATACTATGAAGCAGCCTTTCTAGATATAATAGTGCATTTAATTGACGGCAGGGGGTCTGTAGATAATTTCATTCTTGACAGAATGGTCCAGGAAGCCGGATGCCCAGAGCCCCATTGTTGTGTGGTGTCTTTTTAATTAGTAGCTAGCTGATTGGAATGCCCTGATGTCAGGAGCATGATGTAGGTATGTTCCAGGTTGCTTAGTTACTGTAAAAGAATGTTTGACTTCACTTCGTGTTCTGTGCTGACCGGTGCTGGAGGGTCTCTGTTATCCGCACTGGTGGGTTTATTTATCTGCAACTTAAGAATAAAACTTCTTTATTCAACCTCGGTTTGGAACCCGTCTTTACATTGGCGACGAGGATGGGATTTCACCCTACCCACCGTGAAGGAAGAAACTGAGATCTCCTCTGCATTTTTTTTTTTCTTTCTAAGAAAAAAAGGACACTGAAGGCATCTGAAGCTGATTTGAGCCGTATTGAGGCCCCTGAGTGTTTCGAGTGAAAAGCGCTTCATTCCTGAATTATTTTCTACAGGTAAAAATTACCTTTAAGCTCTGAGTGACGGTTGATCTGCGAAGCCGTTTGTGCTCGAGCTTCCATTCTCCTTGATGACGTCCGTCACGTCTTTATAAAAACAGCAACATTTCCACAAAAAAACAGAAACAAGACATTGCAGGAGTATCGTACCAGACTCCAGGCATTCTACTCCATAAAGGCGCATTCCAGAGGGCAGGAGTACTTGCAGCTTACAGAATGTAGAAGCTTGGGACTCCAAATCCAGAACAGCCATCTAAGGTTTTGGAAAGCCAAAGATTTTAAAGATCTGGGTCATTTTATAGTCGTCGGGAGATGTATTAATTGGCAAGAGGTCCAAGCCAGGTGTGGAGAACGAAACAAGTTTTTTTTGGGGTACCTCCAGATTACACATCTGTTAAACAAGTACTATTTCCCCTCTAGTACAGGTCCCATACCGGTCACGGCTGCTCTCTTCACAACAAAAGTTAACAGGGGGGGGGGGAATTGAAATTGCCTTCTACGGACCCAAGGAAAGTCCCTAGAGGTAACTACATTTCTAGAAAAGGTGACTCAGGAAACGCAATGTACTTTCTCCGACTGGAGTGGCAGGCTATCTCGCAACTTGGTAGCAAGGCTTTAAGAGCGGCCAATTTTAAAAGAATGTCTTTTTTGTCACGTTGGATGGCATACTATACCCCCAAAGCGCTCCATAAGATGCATCCAGAAATGGAGAATAGATGCTTTCGCTGTCAGCTAGTGGATGAGGGAGGCTGGCTTCATATGTTTTTCGCATGTCCGATGCTAGCACAGTTCTGGGATAGAGTTTATGCTGCTCTTAGCCTTGGATTAAAAAAAATATTGGGTCCTGAGGCAGCAATAGCACTTTTCGGCTTTGTCAGCCAGAGACAAAATCTATCAATGTCTAGAGTGGAAGAGACATTCGTAGTGATTACCTCTCTAGTGGCGTGCTCTCTGATTCTCCAGAACTGGGTGACTGCCAAGGTACCAGCCTATGTAGAATGGTACAATTAAATGATTCGAACAAGAAAATTGGAAGAGCACTAT
The DNA here is from genome assembly GCF_964204655.1 of Triturus cristatus. Classification (NCBI taxonomy): domain Eukaryota; kingdom Metazoa; phylum Chordata; class Amphibia; order Caudata; family Salamandridae; genus Triturus; species Triturus cristatus. Next base: position 115,953,098 of record NC_140579.1, on the reverse strand, counting down.
GCTAAAAGGGTCGGTGCTACTAAAAGATACATCACTGTATGGAGATATATGGAACAGGTTGAAAACCGGCAAGTGTAGGGGGAAATATAATGCCAATTTATCTCAGCATTATTGTACTTGATTTTTGGTTAAAAAATGCACATTAAGGGACTTGAAAGCACTGCACTTTATTAAATTGTATCTGATGATCTTTTATCAATGCGTCGGGGGGAAAAACAAATTGAAATATTAACTTTTTTCAGTATATTTGCATTTTAGTTATAGGAATCGTTCGTACCCCATGGTGGAATACAAGTCGATGCACTTTATTTAAGGTTTAGATAAGGGTAAATGGCACTTTACTAAAGTCTACTTGAAGTTGCTCGATTAATGCCTACTATTGTAAATAGAAGATGGATATTTGCACGTTGCACTTTAGAAACGGAATCTATTGAGAATATCATAATTTCTGTTAAAGTCGCTTTAAATGTTTAAGTCATGGTGTTCATTCATGAAATTGATTTTGTGTAATAGATCATCATTTAAATCTATGTTTCTGCTCAATAAAAACATTTTTTTTTAAACCTTAAGAGGACCTGCATGATTGACTTACAAACCAGCTGCTTTGCCATAATCCTAAAAAGAAAACTTCTAGGGAAAATGTATGTTTGCTTATCATTCGCCCTGTATAGTGGAAATAGACAAAAACAATATGACAACTTGTAGTGATTCCTCTCACACGTCTTGAAGATTCAGAATTAGTTTACTGAGTATAGCACACTTGTTCAGAAACAATGTCATCTCCGCAGAGGTAAACTGAACTCCATTATCCATCTTGATTTCTCCTGGAATTCCCTCTCTGGCAAAAACCCTCTGAAAGCAATCACTTACTCTCTTTGTCATTGGTTCACAAACTGGTTCCACTTCAATCCATCTTGAAAGATGTTCAATCATGACTATGAAGTATTTCATTTTATTGTGCAAAATATGATACAGATCCCAAAAATTCCAAACCCATACGTTGCCAAGCCCTATTTGGGCATCATGTGATTGACTGAACTGTACCTTCAGTTACCAGAACGTGTATCGCGTACTTTACAATGTATGCAGTTTTTTGCAAAATCCTCAATTTCACCATCTATTTGTGGCCACCAAAGATCACCTCCTGCTTTTCATTTGGTCACGGTCAGTCCCAAATGCGTAAAAGGTGCTAATTCAATAATCCGTTGTCGGAAAACAATGGCGTAATTAGTTTGTCCCCGAGCACTAATGTTCCACCTTGCACAGAAAATTCATTTGACATTTTACAGAACTTCTGTAAATTATCAGACAGATTCTTCTCTTTTGGCCAACCTGATTTCACAAGTGAAACTACTTCTTTAAATACTTGTTCCTCCTCAATAGCCCTGATCCATTATTCTTCCTTACAAATGCTCAAGTCTCTAACATGAGCTACAAAACATTCCTCTCTTCTCTCTCAGATTCCCAATCATTATCTTCAGACCCTTCAATGGCAATCCACCCTAGCGTTTTTTCCGCCTGGAATATACTCTTCTATGAATGTGAATTACAACAATCTAGCTGCTAATCTCGTCATTCTAGCAGTTGCGCATTTTAGTTTCCTTGCAGACAAAATCTCTGCTAAAGGATGATGATCCGTCCTTAATAAACATGGCCTTCCCCAAAGATGTGCTTTAAACATCTCCACACTGCACACATTAACCAGCAATTCTTTTTCAATTACTGAATATTTGTGTTCTGCCTGTGGTAATGCTCTAGAGGCAAAAACTATAAGGCCACATGTGCGAAGCTATATTCCAGTCACAAATGGCCTGTTTGTGACTGCAAAAATATATTTTCGGATGTACAAAACCCAAATTGTGATTCGGTAACTTGTTACTGAAAATACATTCGGGTTTAGGTAGTCAGTATTAGGAAGGGGTGTGTTAAGGGCGTCCCTCCCTAATACCCAATCGCAAGGGTATGTAGGAATGTTTTGCAACTGAAATGCGGTTGCAAAACATTTGCTTTTTAACACTAATTTCACTTTGGTCCTTTACACATTTGCAAACAGGAAGAGGTCCGCAAGGGACCTCTTGCCCTTTGTGAATGCATGCAAAAACGTTTTTTAGAGCAGGAAGTGGTCGCACGGACCACTGCCTTCTCTTAGAAAAGGAAAAGAATACTTTTCATTTTTATTTTTGAAACCCATTCCATTTTCCTATCAGGAAAACGGACTGCATTTTGAAAAAACAAATGTTGCTTCATTTAAAATCATTTGGGATAGAACTGCTCCCTTTCCATACTCACACACATCTACTGTGATAATCATCTAATGCCTTTCAGCAAATAGTTGTAGGGCAGGTGCTTTAATGATTTCTTCCTTAACTATTTTAAAAGTCTTCTCACAAGGTTCAGATCACACAAAATCGCAACCTTTCTTTAGAAGAATTCTGAAGCATTCAGTTTCATTTGGAATACTTTTCATAGAATTGGCATGGAACTCACAGAGCCCTAAGAATGATAACAATTGCTCCTTATTGTTAGGAGCTGGTGCCTCAACGATACCTTTAATTAAACTAGGTTTGGGCTTCACTCGTTGTCCAGAAAAAACATGGCCTAGATACTTAATTTCTCTTACATTAAAAATAGATTGTGCTTTTGTAGAGTAGCTCCTCTTTTCTAAAGTACTCCCAGCAAATCACTCAACACTGGTCATGCTCACTCTCACTGTTTGAAAATATCAGAATATCAAACTAAAAAAACTACTAATTTTGGAAAATCTGTAAACATAGTAGACATTAATCTTTGAAAAACTGCTGCAGCAGAAACTATGCCGAATTGCATCCTACAGATTTGAAAATTGCCTTCTGGTATAATAGCGACAGGTAAATGCCAGAATTCCGTATCCAGTTCCACCCGATGGAACACTGTCTAAAGGTCCAGCTTAGTGAACTAGCTAGATTGTCCTATCTTTCTGATCAGATCTTCGATTCTTGGCAGCGGGAAGTTGCCTAGCAATATGGCCCCATTAACACTTCTTAAATCCAACACATTCTAAGTTCATCTGACTTTTTCTTTACTAACACAATCAGGGACAACCATAAGCTTGCTTCCACGTATTCAATAACACCTTGCACACACGTCTTTTAACATCGCAGAAAGATCTTTTCTTACACTTAAGGAAATGTTGCGTAACTTATGCTTCAATGGTGGTACACCTTGTTTAACTTTAATGGTACAGGTAAAATCTGTTATTCCCTAACCATTCCTGAAACACTTCATTGAAGTTTTCTCCCCTAAATTCTCCTGTGTCGCACACTGACCTAATTTTACTTCTCTCAATTGTAATTGGTTCATCCAAACCTGGTCTTTTTGTTATCTTGAACTCAGCATGACATACCCATCACAGCACGTTGATACCTTTTCTTGTCACATATACCTTCCCTTTAATGACTCCCCAAAACTTCAACAATAGCTCAAAAATAACCAATCAGATCCACTCAGATTCCCTCAAATACTCCTGTAAGGATGTCTAGTGGGAACAAAATTGTATTTGAACACATCTGGTTTAAATGGATCACACATCTCAGAGTTGCGGACAACATTGATCTCTGGAACTCACCATTGAAACCGGCATCCAGGAAAATGTTGAATGCACTTGACACATACCTAGCCTCTTATGAACCTCCGTGAAAATAAGGTACTGACAGCACGTAGCCTGATACCCCCTATGAACGCTCCCAGCCAATCGTACTTAACTGGTCTCTTTCCGGGCCAGCCACAAGAGGGGAGCCCCACGATCACCAGCCTACATGGCTGCCTACACCCCCACAGAATGTCATATGTAATAGAATGTCATATGTAATTGTTAAGAAATGTAACTCTCCTTGCCTGTCTCCTGCCTCCTCTTTCCCCCCTTGTTTTCTTCCTGTCTCTTTCTCTTCTTTTCTAACTATCGTCAGGTGGGGTTAGCTAAACATACGGGACATAAACGACTTAACAAATTGAAGTATAAGCTGTACGTGATACAACTTTGCTAACCCTGTAACAGAATCGCTAAGATATTCATGTACAAAAATGTAATAAAATATGTTGAAATTAAAAAAAAATGTTCTGTGAAACAATGGTGATGCGAGCACCTGTTTCAACTAACAGCTTAATCACCTTTCCCTCGATTATATCTTCAATGTTAGGATCAGCAAAATGTTCTCTTCCTTCAGTGCCCTCACATCTCACTCCTAAGACTAACTCTTTGCATTCCTCACGTTTGTCATCTTCATCGTCCTCATACTCCTCACTGAGAGTGAACACTGCTATTCTTTCCACCTCTACATACTGCAGAAAACATGGTAAATATTTCCACACTTATTACTCTGCTGACCTTGGGCTGGGCAGTTCTTGAATGAAGATACATAAGCTGGGGATCCATATCAGAAACAACATTCTTTTTTTTCACTGGTGCAATAGCATGTTTGGCTTACGAGACCCTCTAGTTCTTCTATTCTCTGATGACAAATTTGAAACCGATTTGCCGACTATAGCTCTTGAAACTGTAACTTTGACGAAAGACTTATCGAACACTTTTGCATCCTCACAAGACCCTTCAATACTTTTGGCTATATCTATACCTTTGTCTAAAGAAGGATTTTTGCATTTAAACAATCTCTCTTGTATCTTCTTTGAACTGCACCTCACCACCAGTTGATCTCTATTGAGTTATGAAGTGACATTTTCAAATTTGCATTTGGCTGCTAGAATTTTCAACGCTATGGCATAAGTATTGATACTTTCATTGGGCTTTTGTACCTTATGAAATACTTGTACTTACGCACTACTATATTTTTAGAAAAGTACTTACCCAATTAGGCCTCAGCTGTATCAAACTCGTCAAGTTCTTCATCCCCTTTGGGTTCATACTCAAGAAGATGATCGTATGCATTCTGGCCCTCAACTCCCAAATAGTAGTACATTAGACTTTTTTTTCATTCAGGTCTGAACTTTAGAGCATCAATTTCAACTAAATCAACTTAAAATATCCACATATTCCACTTTAATAGTCGATTATTGGGTTCTTGCAGAAAAGAAGCAGGACGGGGTGCATTCTTTATTGTCTTGTAAAAATGTAGAAATATATGGGGTTAGTGTATACATAAATATACCTAAAAATATCTCACACGTCTTGGAGATAAACAAGCAGTTTATTGAGTAAGGAGACATGCCCATATAACAGGGGCACAGGGATAACTGACACACACGGAATGCACCTTCCCATGACACTGCTGCGTTGGATGACGAACCAACAATCGAATAACTACCACACAACTTTTTTAAATTGTAGATTTGACTGGGGGGAAAAAACAGGGCAGGCATGGAAAAAAAATAACATTCTACCTATGTTCAATCTTCAATCTTCAAACCCATAATTGAATTAATTCGTCCATCACAATGTCACAACAGTAAGTCGATTTCAGGCTTTCTTGGACACCTCAAAATGAAAGAAATGACGACGAATAGAAATGATTCATCATGGAAATGTGACAAAACAGGGAGCAGTTTAAAGCACATTCTGTGCGATTGTCCCATGATAAACCTTTTTGTGAAAGTTGAACATTGGTTATACTTTGTAATGCCTTCATTGGGAACAACAATCTTAATTTAATGATATTTCTAAACTTGTAACAAGAAGCTTGCAAGAAAAAGTCGGCGGCAATAGAAAGCAATCCGTGGTAAACACCTGCATGTTGTTGTGTAGGAACATGCGGATTGTGCATGTCAAAGTATCACAGATGTAGGGAAGGGTAGTACCCCATCACATGAGATAAGAGTGTAGTACACATTTGTGTGTGTGTGAGCGTGTTGGTGCGAAATGGGGAAAGAGCAGTACCCTGTCGATTGAGGTTGGTATGGGTCAGAGTGTGTGTGTGTGGGGTGTGTGTGTGTTGGTCCGACTGTGGAAAGAGCAGTACCCTGTTGGTAGAGGTTCTTATGGGTCAGAGTGTGTGTGTGTGGGGTGTGTGGGTGTGTGTGAGTGTTGGTGTGACTGTGGAAAGAGCAGTGCCCTGTCTTTATAGGTTGTATGGGTCAGAGTGTCTGTGTGTGGGGTGTGTGGGTGTGTATGTGTGTTGGTGCAACTGTGGAAAGAGCAGTACCCTGTCGGTAGAGGTTGGTATGGGTCAGAGCGTGTGTGTGTGGGGTGTGTGGGTGTGTGTGTGTGTTGGTGCGACTGTGGAAAGAGCAGTGCCCTGTCGGTAGAGGTTGGTATGGGTCAGAGTGTGTGGGTGTGAGGGTGTGTGTGTGTGTGTGTGTTGGTGTGACTGTGGAAAGAGCAGTGCCCTGTCGGTAGAGGTTGTATGGGTCAGAGTGTGTGTGTGTGGGTGTGTGTGTTGGTGCAACTGTGGAAAGAGCAGTACCCTGTCGGTAGAGGTGGGTATGCATCAGAGTGTGTGTGTGTGGGGTGTGGGTGTGTGTGTGTGTGTGTGTGTTGGTGAGACTGTTAAAAGAGCAGTGCCCTGTCAGTAGAGGTTGTGTGGGTCAGAGTGTGTGGGGTGTGTGGGTGTTTGTGGGTGTTGGTGCGACTGTGGAAAGAGCAGTGCCCTTTCGGTAGAGGTTGTATGGGTCAGTATCCCATGATATACAAAGTTGGGGCGGAGGCTGTATCCGGGGATGTATCCGGGGAGTACCCCATGGTATGCAAGTTTGGGGAAGTGCTGGACCCTCTTGTGAAAAGTTGCATGGGGGAGTACCCCTTGTGTGTGAAGTGGGAGAAGAGAAGTCCTATGTCAGAGAACTTGCAAGGGGAAGTACCTGCCATTCAAAATGTAGAGAGCTATAGTACTCTGTGGGGTTTGGGGTGATAGCCACAAGTTCTGCTCTGATGCCATTTGTCTTTCTGCACAAATTGAAAGATTTGTCAGGAGTGTGATAGAGGAGGCTAAACACGTTTGTGATTGTCTTGTGGTGCATTTTATTCCATTTGCCTATAACAAAGTCAGTCGATGTTGTGTTTGAATCGTAGTATTTGAGATAGCTCTAGTGTGTTGTAGAATGAGTGAATGAATGAAATGCATTTGTAGAGCACACAGCTACTCAACAAGAGTGTCCCAACGCTGATCGACTCACGCTAACAAGCACGCCTAGCCCTGGAAAAGCCTGGTTTTCATAAGTTTCTAAAAACTGTCAGGTCAGCTGTGAATCTGAGAGAAGCTGTTAATTGATTCCACGCTTAAGCGCCCAAAAACCCAAAAGATCTGCCCCCATTCGGGCCAGACACACTCTGGGGATGCAAGCCAAGCTCAAGGAGGAGGACCTCAGAGATCTGGCCGGCATGTAGTGACTGACTCTTGCTCTGAGATAGCCCTGACCGTGGAGGGCTTTGAAGAAGGTAACCAGGGACTTAAACTTGACTCTTTTATTCATCAGGAGCCTGTGTAATGCTTTAAAATGGGGGGTCATGTGCGCCCTGGGTTTAAGCCTAAGGACCAATCTGGCCGCGGCATTCTGAACCTCTTGAAGGCACTGGAGGAGATAGCTTGCAAGGCCCAGGTACAAAATGTTTGCGTAGTCTAGTCCGGAAGTCACCAGAGCCTGGACCTGAGTGAAAGAAGAGGAAGGAACTTTCTTAGCATGTGCAGCATGCCTAATCAAATGCCTACAGCGGACTGGACTTGGGGCCTCATGGAGAGGGCACTATCAATGTGGATGCCAAGATTTTTTACCGTAGCCTGGGCTGAGAGGGGCTTAGATATCTCCTCAGGCCACCATTGTCTCCAATCAACCACAAAAGGAGAGCTAAAAAAGACAATTTCCGATTTCTCGGAATTACATTTGAGTTGGGTTGCATTGAGCCAGTTAAACAACTTGGTGAGGCATGATCTAATCCTATCCCCATCAAAGTCCTCTCCCTTGTTGCAGGTGAAGATCAGCTGCGTGTCGTTGGCGTATGAAATTATTTTGGCCCCACAGGCTTCGGTCAGAGATGTGAGGGGCGACATGTACAGGTTAAAGAGAGTAGGGCTAAAAACGGAGTTCTGAGGGACTCCCACATTCAGGCTGGGCATTGGGGAAGCAAAAGCGGGCACCCAAATTTCCTGGCCCAGTCAAACTTATGGATTTAGATCTTGAGCACATCCCACCCAGGGAACCCAGACGAAGTCTTGCAAGAGACATTGATATTCAACATGTCACACCTGTACCTGGGCTTGAGTTCAGTTGTGAAAAGATACCTCACTGGACTACAAGTCACCACCTTACAATATTGTGCAACACAGTAGACACAGCTTCACGAATGAAGACAAGGCATAGAGGGAACAGGGACACACACGATCCTCCATACATTCTAGACACCAGCTCATGCATACAGGGGATGGAGACACACAGGACACTACACACATGCCAGGCACCGGCTCATGCATGCAGGGGATGGGGACACACAGGGCACTACATACATGCCAGCACCAGCTCAGGCATGCAGGGGATGGGGACACACAGGGCACTACATACATGCCCGACACCAGCTCAGGCATGCAGGGGATGGGGACACACAGGACACTACACACTTGCCAGGCACCGGCTCATGCATGCAGGGGATGGGGACACACAGGGCACTACATACATGCCAGCACCAGCTCAGGCATGCACGGGATTGGGGACACAGGATACTTCCATTTTATTTAAAGCCATCATTTTTGGGGAGAAGAGGCATAGGAATGTTGAGGCAGGAGACAGTTAGGGCAGGTGTGGAGAGTTAGAAGTGAATGTTAGTATGTTGTTTAGGACATACGTGCATCTCAGCTGAAAGATGTCAGGATTCGCCCAGCTTGCTCTCAATAAAAGTGGTTGTTTGCATACAGCTGTAATCGCGTAGCATAGCAGTTTCTCTCCCAATGTGCTGCTCTCCCAGCCTGGATTGGCTGCCCTTCCTGCACAAAAACAATCCTGCCTGCACTGGAGGCACCCTTGCACCATGGTGCAAGAGTGCCTGGGTTGGTGCTAGGTTACCACAATGGCACCGGCGCAGGGGGAAAGGAAAGGAATGCACCGCACTTTCACATTGGCACAGGGCAGCGCAGCATGAAGACTTGCAGCGCTGCCCTACGCCAGTTCCTCATAAATGACGCCCCAAATGTTGCTGAACCGCACCATACCATTTAAGTTTTCGCATTCTGCTTCAATAAAACAAAAAATACAGAACTGAGCAGAGAAGTGAATTGAAAACTAAGTTAAAGCCCCGGTGCTGTTTCTGACAGCACTGATGGGATCCAGGAAAGAAATCAGACATTCGAGTTGCTTTTCAACGACACCTGGCCAAATCTCCATTACACCAGCAGATCACATATGGAGCAGCAGACAAGCCATGTCCGAAACGCAAGCTGCCACAGCCAAGAAACATCCGCTGTCCCTTCCACAGCCATAAAGCACGTCCAACCAGTATGAGGGCAGTGAGTAAAAACATTTCTAGTTAAAACGTGAAGATTTTTCAATTCTATTAAGGACACAAAGACAAGGATTGCACTTCTCATTTCTTTACTACACAACAGCAGCCAATGAAAGAATATGTAACATAAATCTACATTTCCCATGAATAGGGAAATGAGCCATTAAACCCTCCTCCAATCCCCAGGCGGTACACCCTCCAAACAGGGCTGACACCATCTTCCTGCCTCTTTCTTTGCAACAATTACATCAGACCATAAGTCTCAAATGTCCATCAACTAAAACTGTTGAGCAATGGCACTGTCTCATCCGAACTGCACGATCCTCGATCAATCGTGCCCCAATCTGCACTCACTCATGAGGTAAGGGTGTCCTGCACACGAGAAGACAGAGAAACTCTCCAACTGAGTGCCCACGAGCACCTCCACTCACTCCTGCTTATGTTCTGCCCCTACCAGGAAAAAATAAAACATAGCTCATGCCACTGACGCATATGCCAAATAGACAATTACATAAAAATACTGTAGGGATCATTAAACATATGATATTGTTACATATCAAATCACATAACATCCATATCTCAAGATTTTATTCAGGGGGATAACCCTTGCCTTCGTGTCTATACTAAAATTGAAATTTTGACATATGAGCTAAAATCATTTTATTTTATGACAGGACCAGAGGCTCAGATTATGCAGATTCCAGGCTGTGCACAGTGTCAGAAGATACACTCATAATGGGTTTATGATGGAAAGGTTTAAATGTAGACCATACAGAGCAATCATTGCTTTCAGTATGTCCTCCAAGCGAGAACCCAGTGCACACGCGTGGAAGCCATGGCTTTCTGTGTTGAATGAACCCAAAAGCTATCCATAACACTCCCAGCTTCAGACTTCAGCCGTCCTGCCAGTCTCGCCAAAGTAGCAGAAGGCGTCAGCTTGAAGAGCTCCCGGAGACAAATGTATAACTGGTTGTTAGACGGACCGGGAGGGTCGGCCGAGGACAAGGGGAGAGGTCTCCGGGGAGAGCCGTCTCCAGCGATCGTACAGACGAATAACTTCCCCCCCACAGACGTACACCACACAAGGATAGGCTTTAACGTTCTTTATAAGCAGTTTAAGGTACGATGGAGTGATACAAGGAGGTCTGGACTCAGGGGTCCCCTCGATTCTAGTCTCTGGGTTTGGGAAAGGGGGTAGCGGGACAGTCTGGTTACCAATCTGGTAGATGAGATGATGGATAGCTCACAATCCTCGAGCTCGGTGTTCTAGCTTGGACGGGCCGCGGCAGCGCCAGCAGGTCCCGGTGAAGGTGGTCGTTACACGGTCCGCGGCAGCGCCAGCAGGTCCCAATGAAGGTGGTCGTTACACGGTCCGCGGCAGCGCCAGCAGGTCCAGATGAAGATGGTGGTTACACGGTCCGCGGCAGCGCCAGCAGGTCCCGATGAAGATGGTGGTTACACGGTCCGCGGCAGCGCCAGCAGGTCCCGACGAGGATGAAGGATGCAGAAGGCCGCGGCAGCGCCAGCAGGCAGGACGACAGTTCACAAGGCAGGGCTACGGCAGCGCCGGTAGTCCGTCAAGGATGAGTTCTTCTCGGTGTCTCTCGACTCCAGGATACAACTGCCTTCCTGTTCTGGAGCTGCCCTAGTTATAGGTCTGGCGCCCTTTGATGTCCGGACCCTCGCACTTGGAGGTCGGGAGGTCCGGGATGAGGGAGTCCAGACACCCAGCAGGGGGTGGAGCCAGCGCCTGGGGGAGCTGGAGGGCGAGCGGCACCTGGCGGGGGAGAGCCATTGATACTTCCTTTCTCCCATCGACCTGCCAAGTGGTCCGTTCACCTCCTGGGTGGATGGTGGTGCCGGGATGGCGGGGCCTGGCCAAGCCTAGGGTTAGGGTCGAGCTGAGGCCACGCGGCCTCGTGGTGCAGTGTCCAAGATGGCGGCTGGTCCGGCCGGGGGAGCCGGGAGTGGATCGGCCCCATGATACATAGATGTCCGGGGGCAGGAGTACCGTCTGGAGACGGGGTGCGGGTGGTTTCGGCGGGTCACACCTGGAGGGCCGGGGCTTGGGCCTTGTCATGCGGGGAGGGCGCAAGCCCCTCATGTGGCCTGTCCAACACTGGTCATTACCGTATTGTCGAAAGAGTAAAGTTTCATCTTCATAAATCTTCAGCCATTGTGCAACACAAAATTATTTTATTGTGAGGAATAGATGGAGAGGAAATAACCCTTGAACAACACATCCTCATGTAAAAAAAACTCTACCTGTTAAATCGAGGGCTTTGACGTCTGACACCCATCTACAGGAGATTAAGCATGACAGCATGGTCAACTGGGCTGCTAATTGTTTTTTACTAGTTCCTCATTATTCAGCCAACACTCTAGAGACCATTAAACCACAATAAGATCACATGAACTAGAGTATTGAGGTAAAGACGGATTGGAACATCTAACCTTTCCAATCAATTTGTGTACCATGGGATGATCTGCGATCTGGATGATCCGCGACAGGACTGCCATAGACCGGCAGAGAGAGCAGAGCAGAAATTAATAACCTGATCTGAAAGACAAACCCTCACCTGCAAACTTTGACAAGAAATTCAAGACCAAAGGCAATCCTGCCTCCATGGGAACCATAACCTGTGCATTGCACCAGCGAAGCCATCTGTTCCAGGGTGAAAAATAATTCTCATATGTGCCGCTTGCCTTCCCTGCCTTTTGCGAAAGTCCCACCATCTGCTGGCGACTCCCAAAAAAATGGCATGCCATGAGAGATAGATTTCCTGATTGCACAAGCGGATGCCACTGTCCCATGGGATCCGTTAAAAGGTCCGACCACAGGGGTAAGATGACAGGAGAGTCACAAGAGAACCCTAGAAGCACCAGGAACCACAGTTGAACTCTCCGGAGCAGAGTCACCAAAATAAGTTCCACTTCCTGCCTCGCTACCTTGAGCCGTCAGGGAAAAGGAAAGCACATAACGCAGGTCTCCAACCCAGTGCATGGCCAGCGCTAATGGGTGTGACCTCCCACTGAAAACTGCTCAAGTTGAGTGTTTGACCTGAAGACGAAGAGGTCCGCCTTGTATGGACTGCACAAGAGATTCAGAAACTGGAAAACATAAGGATGGGGGGGCGTCACAATCGCTCCTGACTACCAGATACCTGGAAGCTCCGTCTGCCACTACATTCCGCTGACCTTGAATTTATTCTTCCACCACTGAAATATGAATCTGCAGGCAATATTGGCAGACCTCCTTTGTTGGTTTCGCTAGCAAGCGAGATCTCATGTCCCCAAGCTAGTTGATAAATCGGACTGCAAAGACAATTGTCCATACACAACAGTATCCTAAACTTGCTTTCTGGGGAGATAGCACCTGAATGATAAACAAACCCACCAGAGGTTCTAGGCAATTGATATGGAGATCCAACTCCTGGCTTGACCATCTGCCCCTGGTGGAGACGGGCCCGCGACAAGCTCACCTGCTGGCATCCGATTCTATTAACTCATGATGCTGAGTACCAAAAATGGTCCTGCCGTTCCACACTTCCAGGTGCTCTAGCCACCAGTTCAATTCCAGATACCTGCACCTGACCTGACCTGTGTAAGATAGATCCCTGTGAAGATGGTGGTTTTTCAGGTTTTGTAGAGTCCTGTAACGCAAAGGACCTGGAACTATGGCTTGAATCGACGTGTAGGGGTGGGAGCAAACGCAGCAATTCCATGTAGCGGAATCACGCCGAATTACTGAAGAATTCCATGAGTCTATGCTTAAATTACAAGAGGAGAGTAGCGCTATTTCTTTCCCCAAAACATACTACCAGCATTGAGCACAAGGATCCATTTTGCGCTAAGAAGCATCGGGAAATGCAGCGGAACACAAATAGCGAGTGTCTGTTGGTTGCTGCTTGCTAAATCTGGCCTTGCAGTAGGATCTTTTTTTCTCCAAATAACTCTTACTTACGTAGGGAGGAGAAATTATCTGTCATTCAGCATCAAAGAGCAAGGCAGAATTGCTAAAATTACTCCAGTTACTAAGGTATAATTGAAACTCAGTCCAGGCTTATTGACAAGACCAGAAGAATGACAACCCTTGGCAACCAGCCTCAGTGACAAAGTCTGATAGTTCAATGCTGACCTCAACTCTTCCTTGATGCTCTGATCCTTCGGGGCAGCATCAACTGCTCTTATCACAAAGCCTGGATTCTGAAGTAACTGCATCTTCCAACCCAGATGACATCGCAGGTGTGCTGTCTGACCCCGTTACTCCTTTCTCTGCTTTTCGTATTAGGAAAAGCGCTTTGGAATGTTCATATAACATTAAGACTTATGCCACTTGGCGTCATGACTCAAAGGACATACTCATATTTCTTATCGTCGGTCTCAATTATATTTTTCAACCGAATTCCCAACACTATTTAGACCTTTGAAAGACATCTTTACGACTCATTTGAATACACATTTTTTGAACTCTATACCGAATCGTATTACAAAACTGATCTATTGATCGTGTGGAACCAGATTGATATTTGCAGGTATCCCACTTCGTCTTAGTAGAGCCCTGAAGAAGTTCTTGTCTTTTAGAACGAAACGCGTTTCGTATTACAAAACTGATCTATTGATCGTGTGGAACCAGATTGATATTTGCAGGTATCCCACTTCGTCTTAGTAGAGGTGAGACCCCTTTTACTATAAACTTCTTCACCCATTTAATCCTTACTTTTGGGGCATATTCGATAGGCTGCACACCAATTATTTTATGGGTAATTGATTTTACTATATATACTCTTGTAAAATATGAATACATGAGTGTCCAAAATGGCTTAGTAGTACTCACAATGTACTTCATTTTTTGAATTAATGGTTTCTATTGGATTTTATACTATTCATGATATTTGAATGTATTTTCATGTTTTTATAGTACAATGGTTTGATGTATATTTGTATATATATATATGTATTGTATTAATATTTGTGTATATATCAATGTCGTTCCGTATGGTCCTATGTGTTTTATTGTCGTTTACAATATTGTGTATGACTATATATTTTTTATATCAATGTAGTTATGTCTGTGTATTTGTTTGTTACTTGTTTCAGCCCTGAAGAAGTTCTTGTCTTTTAGAACGAAATGCGTTGGCTGATGTCTGTTTTTAAGAATACATACAAGAATTAAAGAAACGTAAAAGGACTCTCTATTATGTTTGGACTTCTTACTGGTGCACCTTCCTCTTTCGTTAAAAAAGTCTTTACATCTGTACATCAGTGAAGTCCTTCTGCGGCGGACTTTTGGAAGAATTGTGCACAGGACTTGTATTTTTTGTATACACTAAGACTGAGGTGCAGAACCAGTGGTCAGCCGTTGTGGTGCTCTGTGTTAAGTATGCTCTTATCACAAAGCCTGGATTCTGAAGTAACTGCATCTTCCAACCCAGATGACATCGCCTTACGTCCTGGTCTTGGCCCAGATTCATGAAGTTGTTGAGCTATACAATCTCGTGTACTTCACACGCACAAAGGGAAGCAACTAGCGGTTTCCTTAACTATGCTTGTCATGACATTCCCGATCAATCCCTTTCTAAGGTTCTTTAGTACATTTACACATGAATGTAATAATATTGGGATTTATGTCTGGCGCTTCCCCCACCGTTTCTTGTAAAGCAGGACGAGAAGGCTCAGCTCAGAGGTGGATAAGCGCCCCCTTGTTCGTTTCTTTTTGGCTCTTCGGCTGCACATAGTCGGCCCCGTCAGGGTCGCCGGCTCCTCCACAGACTGAGGATCCTGTATGTATTCAGGCTAAAAAGACAACCCCATCTTGGACCAAGGTGCAGTCACTGGGCTGTCACTGGAGACTTCCTTTTCCATTTGCCTCCCATGGAAATCAGATTGTGTGTCCTGATCAGCATCTGCGGCCGTAGATGTCTACCCAGCCTGAGGACCAGGTGTTCTGCGAGGAGGTAAGGCACTAGGTTCATGACCCCCTAAAACATCTTGTACTCTACTCCATGGCCCCAGAGGGAGGCCGTCCTGTCTTCCCCCGGGTATTTTTTCAGGTTGGATCCTGTGGTTCTCCTAGATGGATCTCATGATCCTGCAGAACATCCACCTTCGTGTCTTTGCACATTTCGCATCAATTGCTGAGGAATGGGCTTCAGGGCTTCTGCAAGCGCTATGTTCATTGATTGTTGGCCCGCATTGTCCAACGATTCCAGCAGGTCTTCCTCCATATCATACTGGTGCACTCTCCTCATAGTAATCACAGTCTTCTGAGTCAAACGGTTGAGAGGCTGCCATTATGAAACCAGATCCCAAGAGAGCCACCCAGAATGGGAATCGAGGGGGGCACACCGCTGGAAAATTCATGTCTAACAAATAGGGCTTAATATGATGCTGGACAGTGATTCTAACGTCCAAGGGGGCAGCCCTATCCCTTGGAGAAATTCCTTCACCAAATTAGTATTCCAACCCTACTTCTTCACTGGTGTCTAGGGGTGAATGGTGCATGAGTAACACATATTGAGAGGCTCTCACCCTCAATGCTCGTGTTTTGAAACCTCAAGCTGGCTTATAAACGTCCTGCTGCTCCAGGGGTCAGAGCACGTGCATGAGCGTCCTTGACATGTGCATAGCAATAGGAATTAATCATTTCAGTAGATGTCTGGATACCCACCAGGGGACAAGCAGTGCTATACAAATCTACTGATTGATTGATTGATTGTTTGATTGATTGAAACTGAACAAAAGGGACGCTGAAGCCTTTCCCCTAAAAGCACATGCAACAGAATCATTCCAACCAGTCTCTAGAAATATGCTCTCAAAATGAGGTGCAAGATCTTGATGGTGCCCAGGTTGGATAAACTAAGCTGGAGGCCTCGGTCATATTTTTACCTTTGGACTTGGAAACATTTCTGGAAGATAGTCTCTTGATGGCGTGCCATCCCCTCTAGCAGGCCGATTTCAATGCAGTGTCATCAGATTGCTTCTTCGTGATCCCTCCTTAGGGCTGTGGTTCCAAGTGTACAGCAGGAGCAGTCCCTCAGTGCATTCCTTTGGGGTGCAGACCAGGGTTCCAGGAGGGCAGTCCTTCTTCTTGTAGTTTCTGGCAGCAGATCTGAGTTGCTCTGAAGCTCTCACATATGTATTCAATGATCTGGGGCAACAAGCAGGGGGGCACTCTTGTCCTGTGAGGGGCATGGTGCCACCCAAAAGCATGACAGCTTCCTCCAAAGTGTGGCATATTCTTGTCCCACAAAGCATTGCACTTCAAAATTCAAGATGGAGTTTTCCTCTCCAGGAGAGTAAGACCGGGCTAAACCAACCTACTGGTGTGGCTCATTACCATTACCACTCCCCCTTCAGACCTTCTGCAAATTCCATTCCCGGGCATGCCATCTGGCTGGGGTACAGTAACAGGGGGACGGCTTGGCTGGTGTTCCTTACTGTCCTGTTCTCTTTGAATCCCAGTCTGATTTACCCAGCTCTCTTTCTGGCCTGTGTTCTGCAGCTCGAGAGCACCCCCTTCAGGTAACTTCTGCTCTCTGCAGGCCACCTATCACCTCATCAAAGCAGCCTGGCTAAGTATTTTAAGGCTGAGAAATCAGAAGAGGCTGCTAAAAGGCTGGATTTTGGCTTTGTTTCGTAAAACTCATTTTACGATTACAAAAACATTTCCATTTCGTTAAATAGATTTTGTAGATTAGGACAATACATTTTCTGGTCGAAAATCCAGAGATTTTGTGAATCAAAGAGGTTTTGAATGCAAAATACCCCCATACACCTGGGCTCTAGTCTTCAGTCTTAAATCTTAATCCCGACTTCACCACCCCGGCACTGGTTGTCCTTGCCCTGAATCCAGAGTTGAACATAAGTCTCAGCTGAGATCAAAATTATGCAGTTTTTCTGGAAACTTGAAAGCATGCCTTTATTTTTACTTCAGGAGAAGCCCTGTGGATGTTTCAAAGTATCTTCTTTGGGGTGAAAAGGCATTCCTCTCACCTGGAAAGTGCACTACAAGATGTTAGCAGTCACACCATACCTACTGTTACCTACGGACCGGTACTTAATTACTTAGCGTTGCCAATGAAAGTACCATCACAACTAACTATCGCACTTACACAAGTGTGACAATTCAGACCTTATAATACACTTTACAAATGACTAATACAGGCCACCCAAGCTATTCTTACACCTTTGGATGGCACGTATTGGTGATTTTTATATATATTTAATTAATAAACCACTGCTGTTGTGCTCCTCATAAAATTAAACAAACAGTGCCACCATGTTGCATGCTGTTATAAGAGCCGGTGTTGAAACTAAAGTGCTGGTGCTGAGCACAGAAAACCACTGGTTCAAATTAAGCACTGCTACGGACACCCTACCTGGTCAAAGTGCAGAGAAGTGCGATTTGCCTTGGAAGGGGGTTCAATGATTTCACAATATACAGAAGTGACCTATTTTTACAGGTTTGTTTTACAGTTATGTAATCAGTGAAATGCTATATATAATTGTCACATGGCCGATAGGGATGTTTTTGTTTTCTCTAAGTTCGCATGAGCACGCTGCAGCTTGCCTGATGCTTTGTGCCTTTTACTAAACGACTTTATTTGTGCAATAACTTCTATGGCAGTTTTCACTTGAGATCTCTTCGCTGTGTTCATTCTCTGCAGGTTCCTCGGATTTAGTCTGGTCATTGTGAGCAATCTCCCTTGTTATTTTGTTCTGGCCAGGCCTCAGCACCTGGACAAAACATACTGATGCAGCTGTTGTTTGGGACAACGTAATTTGGTCTTATTGGAATACACGAATAGGGAGCACACGCTTGGGGAGGGACCTTTCCAGGGAGAAGAGCGAGACAGCACCTATGGTGTAGATCTACTCTCTATAGGCTAAGGTATGGGGTATGCTGACAAAGCCCAGATATATTCTAATATATATTATTACTGCTTCTTAGGCAGAGTAGGGAGGTTAGGCTCTATTGTCTTTTTTCTATTATCTTTTCATGATGACATCTCCCCTCATGATTTATGGACGGGCTGCTATGCTGACCGTATTTGTACTATGCATTTTTCTGCTTGTTGTGGCATGTATACTGAATGTTAGGTCACGTTAGTTAAAATAAATATTTTAAACTGTTTCATGTCTCTGTCAGATCTTATTGTTGACAAGTACAAGCGTGCGAGCGAAAGGGTGTGTCTTGTTACCGTGATTCCTGAGAAACCTGGGAGTGTTGTGTTGTGGGGTGTCTGATCATTTATTTCTCTGTGAGTGAGTAGGAGAGCCTATAATCCTGCGCATAATTCTGTTTTTGGGCAGAATCGCTGCAACACAATGGGTTCTCTGCTGCACAATGGTCTACTATATTTAATTGTAGTACATTTGCCACAGACTCAGAAAAGCAAGTTGTGTGTTTGACCTTATGACATGTTATTCTGTATCTGCTCTACTCCTCTCAAACAGATATGCTTGGGCCAGTGAGACCAACCACGAGTAACTCATCCAATCCACTATTTTTTCTTTGCATTCTGGGAATTGTAGCCCTATTTATCCTATTAAAATTCCATATCAAGACTACAAGTCCCAGACTACAGAGAAAAAATGCTGGCATGGATTAGCTTCCCACATATGAACCTAAGAAACTCTGTGCTTTATCTGAAGAAGTGTCAAATTGTTCCTGTCCGCCTCCTATGCCATTCTTCTCTTCGTGACTGGTAGGCTTTTTCCAATTTAATTTCCTCGTTGCTCACAACATTAAGTAACAAGGGTTTTGTGGCTTCTTTAATCTGAAATCTATATATAGGAACATTTATTCCACAAGACGTTCAGCCTACACAACAAAGAATGCATTCTCCTAAACCAACCGAGAAACATTGGCTGTGCCAGTGCTTGTCTCTCTTCTTCCTGTACTTTGACTCTACCTCCCTTCCCAAGTCAACAAGGAAGATCCTCCTGGAGTCATCTGATGACTTCAGCTGGGCTAGTCCTGTAATTATCTGGGGAAGTCATCACGGGCCATCCTGAAGTCTGTGTGTAGGGTGAAAGATTGAAATGAGATGACTCTAGAAGCCTCAGGGAAACCTCTCCAGGATGATTCCAGATGACTTCAGTGGAACAGTGTGATGATCTTGTACTACTGCAGGATGATCCTGGGATGATTTCAAGATTAGGCTGGATTACTCCAGGATGATCCTAGATCCTACGAGTATTTCAGGATGGGGCTGTTTTACGTGACCCCCGTAGCGCAGCTGGTACTGTAGTGTTGGCGCAACGGACCAAACCATTGCCCGAGGGTCCGTGTGTGTGTGTCACGGACGGCACGCATGTACATCAATAAAAAGCCCAGGGCGCTGGGCGTGGCAGGCATTCCACTGACCACTAGCATCACACACGTGTGCCCCTGCGTTTCATTCCTAGGCCCTAGGCACAACTTTACACTGGCGACGAGGTGGTCTCGCCACCCCATCGCGCGATCTCGAACCCACGCTCTTGCCCAAGGAGCGGTTCGCACCACCTGCAGCTGGCCTGGCCCCCGCGCTCCCTCTGGCCCCTGGACGCCCTGCGAGGTCCCCCCTGCTGGCCTCACCTGTTTGGCTGTGCTCCCGGTGGCTTCCCCGGGCCCCGACGACTGCCTCCTCCCTCTCCGGCAGCCTGCCTCTCCTGCGGAGCCTGCGCGCGCGGAACGCTCGGACCCACCTGCCAAGTCTCACGCATCTCGCGTGCAACACGCGGTCCGGGCCTGCCATTTCTCACGCATCTCGCGTGAGGCCCGTTTTTGCTGTCGAGAAGGTCCCTGGTCGACCCTGCCTACTCCCCAGCGGCCCCTGGCCCTCAGCACGGCCTACCTGCCCACGGACGACGCCTGGAAGGTTGGTGTGCCTCCCTGAAGAGAGCTAGTGACGCCCCCCGCAGCCATCCTCGGCGACCATGGCCAACGTGCCTCCCCTGGAGCCCTTCGAAGTCACCGGCACCCCACCGTCTCAAGCCGCACGGTGGAAGAAGTGGGTGGAACGCCTGGAGAACTACTTCGTGGTGGCGGACATCACGGTTGTGCGGAGGCGTGCCATGCTGCTACACCTTGGAGGTGAGGCGATCCATGACATTTCAAAAGACGTGGTGGAAGGTGGGCCGCCCATGACGTACGCCACACTGCGCGACGCTATCACGGCGTACTTTGAGCCATTCGCAAGCGCTGACTATGAACGATTCCTGCTCCGCTAGGCCCGCCAACTCCCAGAAGAGTCGGTGGACGTCTTCTATGCCAGGTTGAAAAAGCTAGCCAGCACGTGCACTCTCCCTGATGCGGACGACGAGATCCGCGCACAGTTCATCCAAGGCTGCGCATCGTCCAAACTCCGCGAAAGGGTGTTGGAGGCGGACAACATGCCCATGCGCGACATCCTTACGCTAGGGCGCTCAAAGGAACTGTCCAAGGCCAGAGCCGCGCACATGGAGCCAAAGCCGGCGGTCGCAATCAAAACGGAGCCGGTGTGCGCCCTCCAAACGGAGGTGGCCGACACTCGCACGAAGCAACCCCAGCGGAGAAACCCGAGACCAGTCCAGCCGTCCCCCGGCCGAGCCTGTGTGTGGTGCGGAGGAGTGACACCGCACCGAGGAGCATGCCCGGCCCAAGGCAAAATCTGCAGCGCATGTGGCAAAGCCAACCATTTTGCGGAGGCCCGCCTGGGAGGGTAAGACAGCTGGTACCACTACCCAGCACCTCCACCAGCAGCGACATGGACGACGACGACGAGGCGGATGTAGCCTCTGTGCATGTCGTGCGGATGCTCAACACCCTGGCAGCGACGCCTTCGACAGGACCCATGTGCACAATCACTGTACAGGACCAGGCCGTAGCTGCTCTGATCGACACCGGTGCGTCAATCAACCTGATGGCTGCCAGCGTATACCGGACGCTGAGGAGCGCACCGCCACTCCATCCAACGAGGGTGCAAGTATACGCCTACGGCACCCATCGGCCCCTACGCCTGTGTGGGGCCTTCAGGACGGATCTGTCCCACGACACCACTCGGCTGCAAACCAAAGTATACGTGTCGCAGGAAGGTACGGGATTCCTGCTTGGGTGCCGCACAGCCCAAGACCTGGGCCTGATCCACTTTGCACTCACCGTCCAAACCCGCAACTTGGACCACCTGGTGCAGGAACATGTGGCCCTGTTTGAAGGGATCGGGTGTCTCAAAGGACCTGCCATACACCTCCACATCGACAGGACAGTCGCCCCGGTGGCCCTCCGGCACCGACGCATTGCGTTTCACCTACGGCCCAAGGTGGAAGCAGAACTACGGACACTCGAGCAGGCAGGAATCATCGAAAGGGTGAGTGGACCCACCCCATGGGTGTCACCCATCGTAGTAGCCAAGAAGCCGAAACAGCCGGATGCAGTGCGGATCTGCGTTGACATGCGCATCCCCAACCTGGCCATCAGGCGCGAGCGCCACCTGACGCCGACCATAGACGACATAGTCGGAGAGCTATCGGGCTCAAAGTGGTTCTCCAAAATGGACCTGAGATCGGGATATCACCAGATCCCCTTGCACCCGGACTCCCGCCCCATTACCACCTTCTCCACGCACGCAGGCCTCTGGCGCTACACCCGGCTCAACTTTGGGATATCGAGCGCAGCGGAGGTGTTCCAGAACATTATCCAGAACGTCCTGCAAGGGCTGGACGGCGTCTTAAACGTCAGTGACGACATTCTAGTCCACGCCCCAACCCTGGACGAACATATCCGATGCCTCCGAGCAGTGTTTTCCCGGCTTCAGGAGCGAGGCCTAACTCTCCACAGGGACAAATGCGATTTTCTGCGTAAAGACATCAGCTTCTTCGGATACCGATTCCCCGACCAAGGAATAGGCCCGGATCCGGATAAAGTCAAGGACATCCACGCGGCCCCCGCGCCTACCTCCGTGACGGCTGTCCGCAGTTTTCTTGGGATGGTCACCTACTGCGGGAGGTTCATCAGAGACCTGTCCGACCTCACTGGGCCCCTCCGTGACCTCACCAAAGCCTCCGCCACCTGGGAGTGGGGCCCGGCACAGCAAGAGTCGTTCCAGAAAACCAAGGAGGCGCTCTCAGCCGACACGACCTTGGCGTATTTCGATCCTCGGCTCGAGTCACAACTCCTAGTGGACGCCAGCCCAACGGGCCTAGGGGCCGTGCTAGCCCAGCAGCAGAGGTGTGGAGAGTGGGCCCCCGTCGCGTACGCAAGCAGAACCCTCACGCCGACGGAGCAGCGGTACTCGCAGATCGAGAAGGAGGCCATCGCCATCCTGTGGGGGTGCCGCCACTTCCACATTTACCTGTATGGACACCCGTTCGTGGTGCTCACAGATCACAAACCCCTGGTCCCGCTGTTCCAAGGCTCCTCGTCACGCCCTCCCCCGCGGATAGAGAAATGGGTACTCCAGCTTCAAGAATTCCAATTCACAGTGGAGTATCGACCAGGCGCCCGAAACCCAGCCGACTTCCTGTCCAGGCATGCCCGCCCGGCTACGGACGTGGAAGCCACGGAGGCTGCAGCCACAGAGGAGTATGTCCGGATGATTGTGGAAAGGTCCCGACCCCTGCCGATGTCACTGGAGGAAGTAGCGCTAGCTACCAAAGAGGACGACTGTCTCCAGATGGCTATCCGAGCGATCGCGTCAGGAAACTGGAAGCCGCTCCAAAGTCCGTCGTCTTTTCGCACGCCAGAGGCTCAAGCATCACTGAAGGGGCTCCACCTCGTCAGGAACGAATTGTCGGTGTCCCCTGAAGGCTGTCTCCTGAGAGGCCCCCGTCTAGTGCTGCCTAGCAGACTCACCCAACAAGCCGCCCTCCTGGCGTATGGCGCCCACCAAGGCATCGTCAAGTCAAAAAACCGCCTCAGGTGCAAGCTCTGGTTCCCGGGACTTGACAAGATGATAGAGGACACGGTCCAGCGGTGCCCGGTGTGTTTGGCGACCAGCCTACCCGACCCCCCAGCACCCGTAATCACTGAAGAGGGCCCTACATCACCCTGGGTACGAGCCAGTGCCGACTTCGGCAGCTTACCTGGAGGACGATACATGCTAGTAGTGGTAGACGATAACTCGCGGTACCCAGAGGTAGAGATCCTTCCCTCAACAGCCACAACGGAGGTGATCCCCAAGCTGGAGAAGATCATGGCCACCGATGGACTCATAGGTGAGCTGCGCACGGACAATGGTCCACCGTTCAACGGCGCTGAGTTGGCCGAGTACCTGCAGTCCCACCGCATCAAGCACCGACGCATAACCCCGAGGTGGCCGCAAGCAAACGGAGAGGTTGAGAGACTGATGAGGACTCTAAACAAAACTATTCAGATCGCCCTAGCAGATGGCCTAAACGTGGAGCTAGCTCTCTACCAATTCCTGCGCGAGTACAGGCTGACGCCTCACTGCACCACAGGGGTCCCTCCGAGCCGCCTGTGTCTGGGCCGAGCAATCCGGGACACCATCCCGCACCACCCCGTGTGGGAGTCGTCACCAAACCCACCCAACCGCTCCACGGAAAACCGAACAAAGACTAACCAGGAAGCCTCCCGGAAGAGGAGAGCAGCTGACAGTACAATCCAAGTCGGCGACCGGGTGCTAGTAAAGGACCGCCACCCCGGGGGAAAGTTCCACCTGCCCTTCGAGCTAGCCCCGTGGACTGTCACCAACGTCAAAGGGACCCTGATCACGGCAATCATGGGTGGTGAAGAAGTCACTAGAAATGTATCGTTCTTCAAGAGGGTCCCGCATGAAGTGGAGGAAGACTTTCCGGAGATAGAAGACTACTACCCAACGCCTTCTCCCGGCCCTCGGAATCCCACGGGAGCTGAGGAGCCACGCGTGGCGGACAGTGCCGGAACGGGTTCTTCCACACAAACCGGGAGAGAAGAAGTGCCACATGGAATGCAAAGCCGCCCGGACACGGTGGAAGCGGACAGTTCAGAGGACATGTTTCTCACCCCACCGGACGGGCGCAGCCAGAGCAAATACCATCTACGCCCGTGCCCGCGACCATCCCAGAGGAATCGAGACTTTGTTGCCCGCTGTCAACCACTGGAGTGATGGGAGGCTGCACCTCCACCAAAGCCAGGTAAGACTGTTCCATTTGTTTTCCCTCATGAGACTCTTAGAGACTGTTAAAACTGTTGGGTCGCGCTAGGCGGCATGTTTGTTTGTTTTTCATTCCTGGGTAAAGGAGGAATGTAGTGTTGGCGCAACGGACCAAACCATTGCCCGAGGGTCCGTGTGTGTGTGTCAGGGTCACAGCCCCCTTCAGCATGGCCGTAGTTGGGTCAGCCCGACGTCCCCACGGACGGCACGCATGTACATCAATAAAAAGCCCAGGGCGCTGTGCGTGGCAGGCATTCCACTGACCACTAGCATCACACACGTGTGCCCCTGCGTTTCATTCCTAGGCCCTAGGCACAACTTTACAGGTACTGCACGATGTTCTGTTTGAATTGCTGCTTTTGCTAGTTTGCACATTGAGTTTTAGCTCTTCTTAATAGTTTTAACAGGAAATAGGTTTTTTTGAATTGAAACTCAGACTGTTTGATGAAATTGCTAGAATTTGAAACGCAAGGGAGTGGAGGGGGAATCTAATCCTGAATTGTGGGTGGATTTGAGAATCTGACACCGCCATTTTTCCTAATCGGGGCGGTCTAGTTGTTGGGACACTGGGGAACATAAAGTGGGACGCTGCGCACACGCGCAGCGGGCACGGTAAACGCCTGCAAAAGGCAAGCCCGCCTGCGCCCGTCAGCGCCCGTCGGCGTCCCGGAGGCGGCTAGCGCTGGAAATGATGCAGGTAGGCTTTTAAATTCCCGCTTAGTGAAAAAACATGAGTACGAGCTATACTACCTGCTTATAGATTCAACAATGGTGTTTTTAACTGAAATTTGGTTAAAAGAAGCCGCTAATCCAACTATCACTAATGCGATACCCCCTGGATATTGTAGTGTTTGGGGGAGCACTGGGACAGGAGAGGCCTAGGGGCATGGGGAACTGGTTTACTAAAGGAGGACACAACAGCCAGGGTCACTGTGGTGGGCCGAAGACCACGAGCGGTCTCGCGCCCGTTTATTTATACCTTCGGGCGTGCCCGCCCTCCGGGTGCGTGGGTGCGTGACCAGCGTGCTGGAACGGGCCGGGTGGCTCCGTTACCACATCCCTCCAATCTTTCAGATACAGAGATCATTTATCACGGAACAGTTCGGTTCTTGCGCACACCACGCAAAGTCTCTGAGTCTCTTACTCGGGGCTGGGTTTGGCCGAAGGCCATACGGCTGGCTCCGTGGCACATCTCCTCGTCCGGTTCCTCCTGCACCTCTGCCACTGGGCGCCTCGGCCTCCACAGAGGGCCCATCCTCTCGATCGCCCGCCCCGGGCGATGGGGGGTCACTCCGCGATGTGCTCGCCTGCCCTCCCGGTGATCCGCACCCTTCCGGGGCCTCAAGCTCTTCCTCCTGCGGGTCAGTCTCAGGGGAGACGGATGTTATTCGTTTGAACCAAGATGCATTCCGAGTCACCGTCCGCGTTCCTCTCCTGGCGGACACCTCCCACACTTCCGGTTCAAACGGGGTGCGATACTTCCAGTTCGGGTACCGGTCTTTCAGGATGACCCCGTCTCCCACCTGGAGACTCCTCGCCCGGGCTCTCCTCTTCAGACTGGCCTTCTCGTTGGAGGTTCGCCTTCTCCCTTGCGCCGCCTCTTGGTCTAGCGGCCGAGGCTGCCACACATGACTCGCCGGGATATTGTCCCTGGGTGCCTTCTTGAACAGAAGGTGCGCTGGCGCTCACCGAGTCGTACAGTGGGGTGTCCGGCGGTAAGCACTTAGGAACTGCGAGAGGCATTGATCCGCGTCTTCTCCTTGCTCAACTTCGATTCTCAGCGCCCGGTTCATCGTGCGCATAAATCGCTCCACCTCGCCATTCGCCTGGGGCCACTGCGGGGTGATCTTCCTGTGCCTGACCCCTCGAGCCGCTAAGTAGTCCTGGAACTCTCGCCCTTGGAACGGTGGCCCGTTGTCCGACCGGACTTCTTCAGGTAGGCCCATCATTGCAAATATGCGGTCCAGCGCCGCTCGCACCTGGTTGAATGCCGTGGATGAAACCACTTCCACCACCGGGAACTTGGAGTGTGAATCTACCACCACTAAGGTGTGTCGCCCATCCGGGAAAGAACCAAAGTCTACACTCAACTTGGACCAGGGTTCCAGACATGGGTCCTCCGTAATCACTGGGTGAGGTGTCGGCTCCCCCCCGGTGATGTTACACGAGTGACAGTTGCGGATGGCTTCCTCAACCAAACCGTCCATCCGAGGGAACCACACCTTGCTCCGCAGCCTTGCCTTGGTCTTGGAGACGCCTTGATGCCCTTGATGCGCCAACCTAACCACCTCTCCTTGGAGACTCCTCGGAATGACAAGTGTTGCTCCTCGCAAGACCACGCCATGCGGCCCCTCGCTGAGTTCACTCCGCGCGTTCCACATTTGCTGCCGATAAACTCTCTCCTCTTCAGTGAGGGCTTGCACCCCATCCAGGAAGTTCCGCCAGTGGTGGGTTGCCAGCGTGTGCTTCACTTTCACGAGGCAATCGTCCAGCTCCGTGGCCTTACCGATGTCTTCCAATGTGAGTGCCACCGGGCATGCAGCTTGCGACACCAAGCGGACGAACTCCTCCGTTCCCCGCTCGTCCGACTGATCAGGGTGCACCGGCTCCGGGTGTCGGGACAGGAAGTCCGCTGGGTTGCTGGCCCCGGGTCGGAACACGACCTCAAATCGGTACGCTTGTAATTGGACCGCCCATCTCTCGATCCTCGGGGGCCCTAGCCTCGCCGTGCCGGCGAAGAGCGGAACAAGGGGCTTGTGGTCGGTGACCACCCGGAAGTCGTGACCATAAAGGTAGAGATGAAAATGTTGACAGGCCCACTTGATAGCCAGCGCCTCCCGCTCAATCTGCGCGTACCTCATCTCCGTGGCCGTCAGAGCCCTGCTGGCATACGCGGTCGGGACCCATTCTTTCGCCTCCGTCTCCTGCATCAGGACCGCGCCCAGCCCCACGGGGCTCGCGTCTACCACCACCTCTGTCCGCCGGTGTGGTCTGAAGTACGCCATGACCTTGTCGTCGATCAGCGCGTCCTTGACCGCTTGGAACGCCAGATCTTCCTTAGCCGCCCAGGTCCAGGGTTGACCACTCTTCGTGAGAAGCCGGAGCGGCTCCGACAGGGACGCCAGATTGGGAATAAACCTCCCACAGTAGGTTGCCATCCCTAGAAAGCTCCGGACCTCGGTGGCGGATGTGGGCCTCGGGGCAGCGCGGATCGCCTCCGCTTTCTTCGGATCCACTCTCAGGCCTTCCCTCGAGAAGATGTAGCCGAAGAACTCGACCGACTCCTGGTAGAAGGAGCACTTGGCCTCGTGCAGGGTGAGGCCGCTATCCGCTAGCCGCTGCAGCGTGTCTCGCAGATGCCGATGGTGTTCTTCCAGAGTTCGTGAGAACACCAGAATGTCGTCACTCAAATTGATGACTCCCTGGAGACCCGAGAGAGTCTCCCGTATGGCATTTTGGAACACTTCGGCCGCTGACGAGATTCCGAAACTCAACCGCTTGTATCTCCGCAGGCCCACGTGGGTGGAGAAGGTGGTTATGTTGCGGCTATCGGGGTGGAGTTCAAGCTGGTGGTACCCCGCGTTGAGATCCAGTTTCGTGAACCACTGCGCGCCGTTAAGGTCGGCCACAATATTGTCCATGGTGGGCGTGAGGTGCCTTTCGCGCTTGACTGCCTTGTTTGGGAGGCGCATATCCACACACAACCGGATGGCGCCGGGCTGCTTGGGTTTGGGCGCCACGACCAGGGGGGACACCCACGGGGTCGGACCCGATACCTTCTCAATCACCCCCAAGTCTTCCAATTTCTGCAACTCCTCCTCTACCCGTGGTCGCAGGAGGAATGGTATTCTCCGGTGACGCAGCGCCATGGGCCGGACCGTCGGGTCCACGTGCAGTTTGAACTGTTTCCCGCGTAGGCACCCTAGACCTTGAAACAGCATCGGAAAGTCCTTCAATATCTCCCTTGCATGCAGGTCGTGCACCTGATTCGCGAAGAATACCAGCGCCAGATCTTCGGCGGTGTGGCAGCTCAGCAGGGTGCCCCTCTTGCCTTCCGCCACGTGGAATGTCGTGGCCAGCTTCCTGCCATCGCTGACGACTTCGACGTCAATCACCCCTCGCAGGGACAGTGGCCGGTCACTGTCATATGTGAAGATTTGGGCTTTGGAGGGTCTCAGGGGTGGTCGTGGCGACAGCCTCTCATACTGGCAGCTGTCCATGACGTTCACCGACGCCCCCGTGTCGATGAGAGCGCTCACCGGGGACCCGGCCACCATGATGTCGCACATGGGCGGCGGTCTTCTCCTCGTGCCTTCCCGGCCCACGAACGAAACGAAGAATACTTCCTCTTCTTCCACCTCTTCCTCGAACTCTGGCTTGGAGTTTTCGCGCAGGGCGGCGGATTCCTCCACTGTCAGTTGGTGCACGCGCGCCGCAGCCCCACGCGGGCCGGAAGCACCTCCGCGCCCCCTTCGGCCACCTCTGCAGACCTTCGCAAAATGGTTCGCCCGACCGCACTTCAGACATGTTTGTCCTATTGCGACGCACCGGCCGCCAGGTGGGTGACCTAGGCCGCAGTTGCCACAAGTGCTGCCCTGTGGAGCCCTCGCGGCTCCTCGCTGCTGGTTCGGCCGCTTCTGCAGCGCGTCTACTCTCTCTTCCTTGATTGCCGGCGTTTTCGGGGCCGTCGTTGGCCGATTGAGGGCCGCCTCCATCGCATCCGCCCGAGCATTGGATAGCTCGTGAGACCGGCCCAGGACCAGGATGTTATCTAGGGAGATGCCTGGCTCCCGTAGGATGAGACGCCGCAACGGGACCGACCTGCACCCTTGTATGAGCTGAGCCCGGATCTCTGCCCGCTGGTCTGGCAGCTCGCAGGACAGCGAGAGTTTCCGGAGGCGGGCATAGAAGACGTCGATGCTTTCTGTTTCTTCTTGTCGCGGCTGGCGGAGCTTAAACCACTCAAAATCGGGGTTGGTTTGGGGATCAAAATGGCGGTTCAGGGCCCTTATGGCGCCCGCATAGTCGTTGTCGTTCCCCCTGTCCGGTAGAGTTTCGAAGAGGTCGTACAGTTCTTCACCACCGTAGCACATGAGGAGAGACCTCTTGACCGTGTTGTCCGTCTCCCGCACCCCGACAAAGTAATGCTCCAGCCGTCCGATCCATGAGCGCCACCGCACCGCCGCCGTGGAGGGGTCCGACAATTCGCTGAACGCCGGCAACGGGGCCACCGCGCTGTGCCCAGGCGCGGCGGCCGCGGGCTGCGCGGCGGCCACCGGCTGAGGCTGCTGCGCCGTGCCACTTCCGCTGGGGGCAGGGGTGGTCATACTCGTCACTTCTCACTGCTCACCTCCCAGACCGTGGCTGCTTGGCTGGTGTCCAGGCGAGACCACCGTTGCACTTCCTCCCTTGTTCGGGCCGATGCAGGCCACCTGCCTGTCGCTGCGCGCAGGCGAGACCAATCGCTGTGTTGCGTGACGTGGACAAACTGCCTGGCTGGTGCTGCGCGTGGGCGAGACCTGCTCTTCTGCTGGTGCTGCGCGTGGGCGAGACCTGCTCTTCTGCTGGTGCTGCGCGTGGGCGAGACCTGCTCTTCTTCCCTTTTGCCTTCGTTTTTTTTTCTTCTGATTTTGATGCTTTATTGTCCCACTCTCCCCAGCAGGCACCGCTGAGGACGCCCCCTGCTACAAACTCCCTCGGGGCCTTCACCGGCAGAGCCAAGGCCAGCTCTGTCTGTTCAGCCGCTCACGAAGCTCACGAGGGCCGACTCCCCCCTCCGATTAGAGCTCACCTGCAGAGCGCCCGTCTCAGGACCCACAGCGCGAGGACACGC
The DNA here is from genome assembly GCF_964204655.1 of Triturus cristatus. NCBI lineage: Eukaryota > Metazoa > Chordata > Amphibia > Caudata > Salamandridae > Triturus > Triturus cristatus. The sequence goes on along the minus strand of NC_140579.1, from coordinate 115,922,734 downwards.
TCGGCGAGGTCCGCTTCGTTCCGCCTCCGCGGAGAGCGCCGGGCACCACCAGGCAAGTCAGCAGTGCGCCGGAGGGGCGAGGCGCGGGTAGGCTCCGCCCTCGTCGCCAATGTAGTGTTTGGGGGAGCACTGGGACAGGAGAGGCCTAGGGGCATGGGGAACTGGTTTACTAAAGGAGGACACAACAGCCAGGGTCACTGTGGTGGGCCGAAGACCACGAGCGGTCTCGCGCCCGTTTATTTATACCTTCGGGCGTGCCCGCCCTCCGGGTGCGTGGGTGCGTGACCAGCGTGCTGGAACGGGCCGGGTGGCTCCGTTACCACATCTATCAGATCCTCAGGAAAGACCGAACCGAGGAAAGAGGGGGGGGGGGGTGGCCCTCGTCTTTAGGAGTTCCCTCAGCCGTTCGCCTCTGCTGATGGCGGAGATAGAGGGGGGTGAGAGCCTGGGCTTTTTACTTACTGTCTCCCCCCATCAGTCCATAGCGGGGGCTGTCATTTATCGCCCACCTGGGCCAGCTGGAAAGTTTTTGGAAACTATCAATCACGCCATCTCCCCTATTGTGGCCAGATATAGTCACTGCTTAGTTCTAGGCGATTTCAATATCCACATGGATGTCCCCACAGAACTGGAGTCTAGGGGGTTAAGTGAATGTTTTGACATACTTAACATGACCACGTATGTCCCCCTTCCCACCCACGTAAAGGAGCACACTTCTCTACCCCGATCGACATGGATGTGCCACTCCCCATAGTGTGGTCGGACCACCATCTCCTTAGCTTTAAAATGTGCAGGAAGGGGCGCCCAAGCACATGGTAAACCTCGAGCGAGCAATTTTAGACCATTTCATCTGATTGCTCCCGAGGCGGTGCAAACTGCTCTTAATCTCCACCCAATCGCCTATAGTGGGAACCTGGAAAGGGATGTACTCTCCCTAGAAAATCGACTCCAGCACTGTGCCCTTGCACTCGCCCCTCCGACCACACGAGCTGTGAATACTAAGCGAGCCTCTGCCCGCTGGTTCACTGAGGCACATTTTGTGCCCAGCAATGAGTGGACCAATCAGATGGCTTGTGTTTTTTCAAGACAAGATTAAAATAATCCAAGATTCTTTTCTAGCCCAAGCTCCAGTAGTAGCAAAAGACATGTGGCTGGCCCCTACTGGCAGCAGAATCTCCAATCCTTCCCTTACGCAGTTTCTGCCCATTTCCTTGGAGAAATCCCTTGCCATTATGAAAACTTTCAAATCCGGCTCCCCTACAGACCCCTGCCCTGCCAACGTTTTGTCCTCTGTTGCAGAGGTGATTAACCCTGTGGTTAACTCAGTTCTAAATACTGCCATGCAGGTGGGGCAAACGCCTAAAACTTGGAAGGATGTAAAAATTCTTCCAATTTAAAAAAAAGCCACAGCTGATCCTTCGATCGCTAGCAACTATAGGCCCATATATCTTCTACCCTTCTTCGCCAAGGTTCTGGAGAGATATGTCAACTCAGTCCTTACTGATTACGTGGAGGCCAATCATCTTTTGCATTCCAGCCAGTCGGGTATCAGAGCTAATTTTAGCACTGAAACAGCCCTTTTAGAAGTAGATGAGACCATTAAAATCACACTGGACAAAGGGGGAAGGGCGGTTCTGGTGTTGCTGGATCTCTCGGCCGCCTTCGATACCGTCCCCCACAATGGACTACTTAGAAGGCTTGAAGAGGGTGGTATCGGAGGCATGGTACTCACATGGTTTGGCTCCTTCTTAAAGGACCGACAGCAAACTATTTGGTCCCTGACTTTCTCGGCTCCTATTCCCCTCATGAAGGTAGGGGTACCACAGGGTTCTATTCTGAGCCCGACTTTGTTCAACTTATATATGGCCCCTCTTGCGCTTGTAGCCGAGAAACATGGGGCTAAAATAGTGTTGTATGCCGATAACACACAATTGCTGTTTACCTGTGAGAGGGGCACTGAGTTAAATGGGAATGTGATCAACACCTGTCTGTCTGAAGTGTTCTCATGGCTTAGGCACTTTCAACTAAAGCATAACTCTTAAAAATTGGAGATTATGGGGCATATTATCAAGGCCAGACGATAATTATCGCTCAGCGCTCTTAACGTGAGGATAATTATCGCTGGCCAACTCTGAATTTTATCGCGGAGATAGCGTGCTATCAGCAACACTTATCTCCAAAGCGATAAAATTCAGAACGCAAGCTGCCAGCTGTGTGATTATCGCTGGAAATACAGCGATAATCGCACAGAGTATGGCGATAGCTTGCTGATAGGGCTACACATACTTAGCCATGATATCCACCTTCCATAGGCTATCATGGCTAAGTCAGTTTCAATGCAGGCGTAAGGAAAGTAGCGATAACAGAGGTTATCGCTACTTTTCTTGCCGCTATGCTTCTTAGCGTGAGGCTTGATAAGAGGACAAATGTCGCTTAGCGACATTTCTCCCGTTATTCTGGGGAGCAACAGCCACTTTGCATCTCATTAGAGATGCAAAGCTGAGCGTTAAGGGAAAGGGCAAAGAAGCATGGATTCACGCGTTAGCGTGTCCTTGCTAATAGGGCGTTAAAATTATCGCCGCTTTTTGTCCAAAAACGGACGCAAAAGCAGCGATAATTTTTTATTGCCTCATTGATGATATTCCCCACAATTCTTTGGCTCACATCCTGGTGGAGCTTGGCACAACTGGTGGCCACAAGATATGGCCCCGCCCACTATGTCGGTCAACGTCGTGAAGAATCTGGGGGTCAAATTTGATGACTCACTTTCTATGAAGGCGCAGATTCAATCAGTGGCCGGGACCTGTTTTGAAATTCTAGGAATGTTAAGGTATTTTCTCCCCTTGCTTCCGGTCTCCCATAGGAAGATGGTAGTCCAGGCCCTGGTGGCGTCAAGACAGGGCTATGTTAATGCTATGCATCTTGGCATTCATGATTACTTACTCGTCCGCCTACAGGTGATTCAGAACGTGGCAGCAAGAGCCGTTTTGTTGGCCGGGCCAAGAACACATACGTCCCCTCATCTGGCCTCCCTACACTGGCTCCCGGTGCAGAAGAGGATTCATTTTAAAGCGTTGGTGCTTGTTTTTAAAGCCTTCCATAAGATAGGTGCCCCGTACCTTGGGGAAAGATTCCAGCACTATAGTCCACGTCGAACCCTGAGATCTTCTGCCAAGTGCCTGACCATCACCCCAAAGATACGGCTCTCCCGGATTGGAGGCAGATCCTTTCAAGTGGTGGCATCACGACTCTGGAATGGCCTGTCCATCGCTCTCAGACAGGTTCAGGATCTCCCCGCTTTCAGGAGACAACTCTAAACCTGGCTTTTCAAACTATAGTTTCCAGGGGCGGGCTTGTGTGGCTCTGTGTTGTCGGGTTTCTTTTACACTTCGCGCCGGGACACTCCATGGAGTAGCCGTGCACTTTACCAGTTAACTTAACATAACAACATTATAGAATGATCTCACGATAACATTAAAATGAGGCTGTATTACTCAAGCATGATCCCAGGATAACTTTAGAATTCATAGTCTGAACAGAAGAAAAGCACTCACTCACTATTCCATGGGGACATGCGCTGCGCATTGTTACTCTTAATGGCATCCAATCAGAAGGGTCTAACCGTAGAGAACTATTGTGATTGCCTGAAAACAGCAATTTAGAATTAACGTAAGAAAATGCTGTGGTTAGACCCTTCTGATTGGCTTGTAGAAATTCATTTACCACAGCACTGTCCTTGCTCGTCAGTCACAGACTGAGATCGGAGTGATGGGCAAGTATTCTCTCAGTAGTTCACGGATCACCACGGTATACTTTTAGCTGTTCACTATGTTATCTGTGCACAGAAAACAAAAGAAAGAGCAAAAGGCAACTTGGCTTGGAATTCAATTCAGCTAGAACATGTACCCAGCCTTTCCAGTGAGGACTTTAGGATATGTTTAGTTTACTTCAAAGTAATTCCACAATTACTCCTTTATGAGGTTTCTATGATCATCAGTTTTGCTATGCCAACATAATAGCACGGATGCATTGAGCTTTTCACAACCACTAATATTAATATTGCCCTCCCTTTAATCCTGTCTCGCCTCTATTACCTTACTTTGATCTTTGTCACTCTGATCAAGTAATTTTGTTGGTCTGAGTGGCTCTGAGTGGTCAAGAGGGGTGCTGCAGTTTAGTGGAGGTTTATGTTGGTCTTGTGGACGAGAGCTGTAGACGTAGGGTATTGTGCGTGGCTTGAACAAATGATGTGAGCGGCCATGGAATCTGTGAGTACAGAAAGGTGTGTTTTGTGTGGCTGAGGGACATTTTGAGTGGCTTTAGCTTTTAGTGTCAGGGAGGTCTGATAACTGAAGAGGTCCTGGATGTGTGAGAATTAGAGCTTGGGTTCAAATGGACTCAGCTTGAGTATATGATAAATGTGGGTTAAGGCAAGCAATTGTTTGGTGTTCAGTGATGTTCTGAGTGGGTGCTGTGAGTGACCGCAGGTAACTAGTGCAACTGGGAAACTTTATGAATGTAGTTGAATAGTGCAGTCATTGTGGGTGTAGAGGGTGCGAGTGCTGGGAATGGCTGCAGGAATGTTGCCAGGGATACTGCAACTGACTGAATAACATTGCTGTGGTGGTGTGAGTGGATACGGGGCAGGCCAGAGTTGCTGAATGGCCATGGCTTCATGCAACAAATTGCTGGAGATGAGTTATGAGTTGTGTTGTGAAGGACTTTGGTAAGTAATGAATGATGTAGGCGGCCATTGATGTGAAGTAGTGAACTAGCGTAACAAGGTGCTGAGTTGTGAGTGATTGAAGGTTTTGATGTCCAAGAAAAGTTGTGAGTGGCTTGGCAATGCTGTGTGATGTACAATAGGATTACGCAGGATTACGCAGAGCCGTGGGTAAGACATGACTGAATAGCTCATGTGAATGATTACATTGGTGAGAGATAGTTGAGATGGGTGAATGATATTAGCAAGTTAGTGAATGAGTGGATGCAGCTCATTGCTGGTGCGAGCGAATAATGTGATTATGGCTTGTGTTGCTCGTGGGTGGTGTGGATGGCTGGTGTTTCTAACTGTTTCTTACCTGCTGTGGCGTCTCCGGGCTGTCCTCCTCCTCACTGTGGTCTCTCCCTCCTCATCCTTGCCGTCCTCATCCACGCAAACCCCTATGTTGTATGTCTTGGTGGAGGGGAGCAGAACGGAGTTCCACTGAGTTTTTTTCCAACTCCGTGGAACTCCTTGTAGTGGCATTCCACCAACTATGCCTGGGCTTAGTGGTATGGGGAATGTGTGATATGAGTGATTAGTGTTGTGGGATATTTACACAAATCGTGTTATACAGGAGAGAAATGAGCTGTTAGCATGTGGATGGCTCAGGTTTGTTGCACATGGCTAACTGAAGCTGGGGTGAATGCCTTGAACACGTGCCTGGGTGTGGTTATAATGAAGGGGTGTTGTAGAAGACTGTTGTTAAGTGAATTATGTAAGAAATTAATATTCTTAGGGGAGAGCACTGATGGTAGTGTGGGGACAAATGATGTTGACTAGTTGTGCTGCATGAAGCCGAGTTGGGGTACGAGTGGCTCTGCACGTAAAGATGGCGTGGCTCGTGGACTCTGAATGGTACTGAGTGATGAATAGCAAGCAAAAGGTGTGGGTGTTGTAAAGAGTAGACTTTTAGCCTGTGTAGGAGATATCACCAATGAACTGGTGAGAGTAAGCTGTGTCAAGGGTGCACATATGTTAATCTTTCAGTGATGGGGAGTGAGGGGTGATGTAAGTGGGTGGGGTAAATTCTGCTGGTGGTGCATAAATATGTGGCTAACTGGTGTGGTGAAAGGGGGTGTTGACTGGATGTTGGCAAGTACAGCATCTTAGGCTTTGCAGGGTGATACGAGTAGTAATTGGCATGAAGTAGGTGAGGGATATTAGGAGTGGCCCCGGTGATATGTAAGACGCTGTAGCAAAGTGACAAGGAAAGCTGTGAGTGGTGTTAAGTGGCTGAGGGTGTGTACAAAGATTGTGTTGGAACCATTCAGGATCTATTCAATGATCCAAGGGTTTGAGAATCTATACTCTTATGTCCTGCCCACAAGCCTAGGCAGAGTCTGACCTGGCTATCTCCAAGTGTACCCATGACTTCTCCAGACATTAACACAATTGTGAGGTCGCGGCCTTCCACACCCAACAAAAATCCATCTCAATGCACTCCAAACTCAAGAACATCTTCATGCACCAGGATAGCGCTCTGATGCCTACAGCGCAGACAGCTCAGGACTAACCTTGCAAATCTCCCACAGCCTCTACAATCTGGCCTAACCTCTTTTACCCACATTGCTAAGTGTCCCCACTGTAACATTTTGCAAGTTTAAACACACAAGGTGAGTAGCTGAGCTATGCCCTTCATGTTGTGTATTCGTAAGAACAACTCAACACCGCTTTTATCACAAAAGTATTCAGACGTATTAATGGCCAAATAAATATTATAATTTATTGTTTAAACTCCACAGAACATGGTATGAGAAAATAAATAAAAGACATTGAGAGAACTTTGAATCTGTTCAAATAAAACAAACATGGCTGACCACATCAGTTTTTCCGAAATCCATTGCTTGGACTGACCAGCCCTATCCCTGGAAATGCATCATGGCAGCAAAACAGCCCTAACTAATCAAAAGTAGGTGTCTGATCCTGCAGTTGTCCATGCAGGGAATGGAGAAGCAAGAATAACGGCCAGGTTGTTCTATTGAAAAGCTGGTTGGGCTGGGGTTCAGTCAGGCAGGACAAAGCGCCTGCATGCATTTTAGCTGAATAGAGCATCAAAGTCCATGTGCAAACAAGCATGCTGGCCTCATCGTCCGTCTTCAAAGTCACTGAGGGGTGAAAGGTCACAGTTCATATAGAAATCACATTATAGCAAGTACAGGACATAAAAGAAGTGGGTGGGCCCTCTGAGACCCCCTGCGGGAGCTCTGGAGGAGGGGGGAGGGGACAGGCGCCTCTCGGTCAAATGTAGGACAAACTTTTGGACCCATCTTCGGAGAGGCTGGGCGGGTCCCTCCCCCATGGTGCTGCTCCAGGATTAGGCATTGAAAGCGAATAACTGAAAAGAAAAGTAAAAATCATCGGTATAGCAGCTAACAGTAATGGCCAAGACACAGACTGCCACCCACACATTCAAGAAGCCCCGCCCACTTCTCCTAAGCTCCTATTGGGGACTAAGCGTGGCCACACTGCTGGGGGAAGTAGCTGTTGACAGGTGTGTGTAGACGTATGTGCGTGCATTTGTGACACAAACTTAGCCGAAAGTATAGCAAGCATCATACAGGGTTAAAGGTCACGTTACAGTTCAGTATTGAAGGGGTAGCGGAGTGCTCCTGCCCCATGACGTAGTGCTCTTTGATGAGGTGTGACATCAGATCTTTCCTAAACCGGAGCAGGGATGGGGCGGTCCAGACGGGATGTACCCAGTGCTTAATTTGAGCCGGTGCTTTCCGGGGCTCAGCACCGGCACTTAATTGGTTTCTGGTGCTCGGCACCGGCACCTTATTGTCAACACTATACTTAGAACAGTCTACCACATGGTGGTGCGGGTCATCTAATTTAGGGATGAGCAGAACAGCGGTAGTTTAGGACTACAATATACATTAAATTTGCTAATCCCTGCCTCCCAAGCCATTCCTTTAGCTCTGGGGACCTGGAATAATCTGAACTGTCGCATATACATGCGAGAGAGATGGTTAGTAGTTATTTTGGCAGCGATGGCAAGGGCGATGGGTGGTGCAAGCTGCAGTGGCCTCTTGGTCAGAGCCCTGCCATATGGAAAGAGCAGAAACATCTCCTTGATTTGCCTGTTTAAGACCAGGTTTACCTTGGTCTTAATTTTGGCCCTGCCTCCTATTCATGCTGCCCTTGTAAACAGGAGGCAGCGACAAAATCAATGGGTTTTGCGGTGGAACGCCCACTACAACTCCCATTGCCCTCCCCTTCTACGCTAAACACAGCGTGAAAAGGGGCCTTATTTACAAGGCAGCGTTAAGCCACGTTAAGTGGCTTAAAGCTGCCTTGTAAATAAGGAGAGGCCCCTAAAAGTGACGTTATGGTGGTGATAGGGGCATGTAAATATGCCCCTCAGTCGCTATATTCTGATGTTCTGTCGTCCTAACGCACAGCTCTGCTTTACTAGCAGAATTCATGTAACATCTCATCACTGTCTCCCCAAAGTCTGCCTAGCTCTGCCTCACTCCTCACCCCTCTCTCTACCCCCTGAGGTCTGCCTCATTCTCTCTCCTTCCCCTCTTTTGCCTCTTCACGTCATCTCTTTCTTCCTGTCACTCCGTCTCCTTCTGAGCTGTTCTTTTCTCTCTACACAGTTTGTCTCTCCACACCTGACTTCTCATCTTCCCCTCTCTCTACTTTGCATCTTCTCTCTCTGCTCCACCTCTCTACCTGTCCACCTGAGCTAAACCTTGGCCTGCACCGGGCCTGGAATACTTACCGCATAGTAAAGACCAAAGACGAGGAAGGCCCCGAAGATGCAGCCCAGCACCAGGAGGACAATCTCCCAGGCATTCATCCCAACGTTGCCCCCGGAGGAAGGGGTGGCTGTAGCGGGAAAGAGAGTACAGGTGAGTGAATAAACCGGGAGGGAGGCCTGGCCTCTAGGCATGCTACCCCACCCCCACCATTCACCACTAGAAACACTCAGTCCACCCAGCTTACCACCACAGGCAGCACTCTCTCCACCAAAGTTACCACCAGAGGCAGCACACTGTCTGCCCAGCTTACCACCACAGGCAGCACTCTGTCCACCCAAGTTACCACCACAGGCAGCACTCTCTCCACCCAAGTTACAACCACAGGCAGCACTCTCTCCACCAAAGTTACCACCAGAGGCAGCACTCTGTCTACCCAAGTTACCACCACAGGCAGCACTCTCTCCACCAAAGTTACCACCAGAGGCAGCACTCTGTCCACCCAAGTTACCACCACAGGCAGCACTCTCTCCACCAAAGTTACCACCAGAGGCAGCACACTGTCCACCCAAGTTACTTCAGCAGACTCTGCTTCGTAACCCAACTTATCACCACAGGTAGCACTCTCTCCACCCAAGTTACCACCACAGGCAGTACTCTCGCCACCAAAGTTACTTCAGCAGACTCTGCTTTGTAACCCAGCTTACCACCACAGGCAGCACTCTCTCCACCAAAGTTATCACCAGAGGCAGCACTCTGTCCACCCAAGTTACCACCACAGACAGCACTCTGTCCACCCAAGTTACCACCACAGGCAGCACTTTGTCCACGCAGCTTATCACCACAGGCAGCACTCTCTCCACCAAAGTTACCACCACAGGCAGCACTCTCTCCACCAAAGTTACCACCAGAGGCAGCACTCTGTCCACCAAAGTTACCACCACAGGCAGCACTCTGCCCGCCCAGCTTACCACGACAGGCAACACTCTGTCCACCAAGGCTACCACCACAGGCAGCACTCCCTCCACCCAAGTTACTACTACAAGTTACTACTGCAGGGTCCACTGCATCTACCCAAATTACCACCACAGACTTCACTGTGTCCACCAAAGTTACCACGAGTCCTGGGCAGAGTTCGTGGAGTTCCACTGAACTCTTTGAAGTGACCAAAACCTTCCGCTGCACTACGCGGAGTTCCGCAAGTGGCAGAATGTGTGATGTTGCGCTGTTTGCGCTGATTTTCAGCGCTGACTTTTTGTCCTACACTGGAAAATCAGAGCGAACGGCACCATGCGCACCTGCTTCTTTGTGCCTCTCGGGGAGGTATCCTACTTGAGCGACAGCTTCCTCAATGAGTACTGAAGGTTTCTCAATGCAACTGGTAGCGACCATCAGTGACTGTCCGCATTGAGAAATCTCACTGGGAGCTGGTCTAAAGTAAGATGTTCCCCACTTTTGCTCGCCACCTTGGCGAGGGATAAAAAAACTCTGCACCGCGGAGTTTTTTGGAACTCTGTGCTCTACGTGGATGAGAAAAACACAACCAGAGCAGAATTTCACGTTAAGGCCTAGTTACCGCCACGGCTTCACTGCATCCACCCCAGCTACCACTACAGGCGGCACACTATACATTCGAATACATGCAATTCTGTATCCTGAAAAACAATGATGTGGCACCTACACTCCTAAGAAGCCAGCAGCAGGCTTCTGCCTACCTAGAATGCCACCAGTTGCCTTCTATCTATCTGAGTTTTCCCCACAAGCCATCTACTGGTATGAGATGCACCCAAGGGCTTTACATCCACTTGAGATAGCACCAGGTGCCCCATACCCACCTGAAATATTCTCAGGTGCCCTCTGTGCCACAGAAATGCCACCAGGTGCCATCTACCTACCCTAGATCACACCAGGAGCCCTATATATCTACCTAAAACACCACAAGGTGCCTATTATCCTTCTGTGATACCACATGCTTCCATACACACTGAAATACCACCAGATACCCCCTACCCACTGAAATACCACCAGGTGCCCTCTATCTAGCAGAAATGCCGCCAGGTCCCATCTGTGTACCCTAGATCGCGCCAGGAGCCTTTATCTACCTAAAACACCACCAGGCACTCTTTATTCCCCTTGGATACCACTTAGTGCCCACCACCCACTGAGATTCCACCAGGGGCCATATTACACATGAGTGCGCCGGCGCTAGTTGTCACTGTGCGCCAGAGTAAGCGCCCAATGGCATTACAGAGGATCAGTTTGTAATACGCCGTGATGGTGGCGCAGACTTTAAGCTCTGTGCGTTTGCGTCTGTGCGTATATTGTATTAGCGCAGTGATTCAAACGCACATAAACACATACATACTCTGGCGCACAGTGACAACTAGCGCCGGTGCAGTCATGTGTAATACGACCCCAGGTGCCCTCAATCTAAAATCTGTGTCCCCGAGATCGCACCAGAAGCCTTTATCCATCTTATACACCCCCAGGCAGTTTTTATCCCCCTGGGATACCACCAGGTGCCTTCTACCACCTGAGATACCGCCAAAAGACATCTATCAGCCTCCGATACCACCAGGTGCCATCCACCCATTTACGATTCCACTGGAGGCACACTGCCACACTCGCCGGGTAGGGCTCAGCCTGAGATAATCCACTTCTGGTGGGCGAACGTTTCTCACAGTGAACGCTCACACCATTAGTTCACTAGTGTCTGATGTCCATACCCCCACACACACAGCTCATGGGCTCACTTAAAGGCCTTGTCTACCCCTCTGGCAAGAGGGCCAACATGCAGGAAGCAGGGAGAGCTGCACCGTCCTTGACTGTGTGCATGTCCACCAGACCCCACACACACTTGGGTTGCTCTTTAGTCCACTTCTCACACACTAGACACGAGATACTTACTGGTGGTAGTTGTCAAGGTGGTGGTTGTGGAGGTCGTGCTCGAACCTGCGATAAAGATTACATTAGTCAGTTACACAACAAAGCAAGTTGATTGGCCAATGCAGCGCTGGAGGAACCATCAGCTGTGAATAAATCCATCGTTCAGAATCAGCGTATAAAAGCAAAGTTTGAGTGAGTGAATGAATAAACAAACAAACACATAGCGCAGTATATCTTGAAGGCCAAGAAGGAGCTTGTGGTCCAATAAGGCTGCCCTTAACATATGGAATAACCTGTAAGAGCCACTTATGGTGTTTGGAGGCTGTCCTCAACCTATAGCGTAATTGGTAAGAGCCCCGCATGTTTTATTAGAGGGGGTGTGCTTATTCTGGCACACTGTGGCTTACTATCTCACTCTGGCTCACTGTGGCTCACTCTATCTCACTCTGGCTTATGTAGCTCAGTGTGTGTGTGGCAGAAGGTTGAGGGGCCCAGAAGGGTTGGAGCTTCCTGAAGGGTTGAGCGGCCCCTGAAGGGTTGGAGCCTCCAGAAGGATTGAGGGGCCCCTGAAAGGTCGGAGCCTCCAGAAGGATTGAGGGGCACCTGAAGGGTTGGAGCCTCCAGAAGGGTTGAGGGGCCCCCGAAGGGTTGGAGCCTCCAGAAGGGTTGAGGGGCCCCTGAAGGGTTGCAGCCTCCAGAAGGGTAGAGGTGCCCTTGAAGGGTTGGAGCCAGAAGAAGGGTTGAGGGGCCCCTGAAGGGTTGGAGCCTCCAGAAGGGTTGAGGGGCCCTTGAAGGGTCGGAGCCTCCTGAAGGGTGGAGGGGCCCTGAGGGGTTGGAGCCTCCTGAAGGTCTGAGGGGCCCCTGAAGGGTCGGATCTCCAGAAGGGTTGAGGGGCGCCTGAAGGGTTGGAGCCTCCTGAAGGCTTGAGGGGCCCATGAAGGGTTGGAGCCAGCAGAAGGGTTGAGGGACCCATGAAGGGTTGGAGCCTCCGGAAGGATGGAGGGGCCCTGAGGGGTTGGAGCCTCCTGAAGGCTTGAGGGGCCCCTGAAGGGTTGGAGCCAGCAGAAGGGTTGAGGGACCCTTGAAGGGTTGGAGCCTCCTGAAAGGTTGAGGTGCCCCTGAAGGGTTGGAGCCTCCAGAAGGGTTGAGGTGTCCCTGAAGGGTTGGAGCCTCCTGAAGGGTAGATGTGCCCCTGAAGGGTTGGAGCCAGCAGAAGGGTTGAGGGGCCCCTGAAGGGTTGGAACCTCCAATTGGGTTGAGGGGCCCTTGAAGGGTCAGAGCCTCCTGAAGGGTTGAGGTGCCCCTGAAGGGTTGGAGCCTCCTGAAGGGTTGAGGGTTGGAGCCTCGAGAAGGGTTGAGGTGCCCCTGAGGGGTTGGAGCCTCCTGAAGGCTTGAGGGGCGCCTGAAGGGTCGGAGTCTCCAGAAGGGTTGAGGGGCCTTGAAGGTTCGGAGCCTCCTGAAGGGTGGAGGGGCCCTGAGGGGTTGGAGCCTCCTGAAGGTTTGAGGGGCCCCTGAAGGTTTGCCCACCCCCTCCCCGCACACCGCTGGGGCTCAGGGGCCTGTGCTACGCCGGCGCTGATGTGATTTGGGAGTCGTCAGGGCCCCTACCTGAAGTGGTATTTGCAGTCGTCCCATTAGCATTAGCCGTGGTATTCTGAGAAGCTGAAATGAGAAAATGTTGAGCCATTACTGCACGTTGCAGATTAATAATACTTACAATAATCATTATTCAGAAGATGCCACATTTACATACAGAAGTGTATATCGCACCTCTATATTAGTTCCTAGAAACAGGAGTTAAAAAGCAGCAGGATTTAAAACTTGTAAAAGTGTCCCAGAGACAGACCAAGTGTAAAAGACTCCAGTCCCAGCTACAGAAGGCGCCACAAAACTAAGGGGCGGAGCAATCCGTGCTTAATTTAAAAAACAATAAGTGCCAGGGCTCTCCTCTGGAGGCCACTGTGGCTTGCACCAGTCATCGCCCCTGCCAGCGCTGCCAATGACTGTACCAACACAACTACTAACCATCACACTCTTACAAAAGTGACAATTCAGACTATTCCAGGCACCCAGAGCTATGAGTGGCTTGAGCAGCAGGTATTAGTCATTTTTTATGTATATTAAACTAAGAAATAACTGTTATCGTTTTAGTCTCTGTATTAGACGACAATGCCACCTAGTGGCAGAATACCATAAGGGCCAATTTTGACAATTAAATACCGGTAATGGGCACTGGAAACCACTGGCTCAAATTAAGCACTGAAGCAATCGATGCCTGTGTGCCCGATTAGAGGGCACATTCATGACATCTGAGAGGACAGTCTTGAGAAGGGAGGACAGACCTGAGAGAAGAGACTAAAGTAAAGACCAGACCTGAGAAGAGAAGAGAGGCCAGACCTGAGAAGAGAGGACAAACCGGAGAGCACAGATCGTCAAACAGAGGACACACCTGCGACGAAAGACCTTCCTGAGAGAAGAGAGTAGGCCGGCCAAACAGACATGGGCACTTAGGTTTCTCTAACCAGGCTGTTATTTTACAGCTGGGTTGGAGAAAGGCACAGACTCCCTGTGCCTGAGCGGAGCATAAAACCAGGCTGCTCAGGCCAATCCCCAAGCTGCTCTCATAGTATGAGAGCAGCGTCTAGATTGGCTGGGGAGTCTGTTGTGCCAGGGACTGACGGGAGCAGCAGAATGGACGAGCACCGAAGCTCGAGGCGGTCGCAGGAACAGGTACCTTTTTGGAAAAAAAGTATCTCCCCGTCCGATGCTCCTGCTCCTGCTACCCTGCCGCCATGCTACTCCATAGTGGCATTAGCCGCGACTGCCTAAGAGGAGAAGACAGACCTGAGAGGACAGACCTACCACGAGGAGAGACCTGAGAGAAGGGGACAGACCTCAGCGGATGGACCTGAGAAGACAGACCTGAGAGGAGAGGACAGACCTGAGAAGACAGACCTGAGAGGAAAGGACAGACCTGAGAAGACAGACCTGAGAGGAGAGGACAGACCGGAGAAGTCAGACCTGAGAGGAGAGGACAGACCTACTACGAAGAGAGACCTGAGAGAAAGGGACAGACCTAAGAAGATGGACTTAAGAGGACACACCCACAAGGAGAGACCTAAGAGGAGAGGACAGGCCTGAGAGGACAGACCTGAGAGTTCAGACCTGAGAGGACAGACCTACCACGAGGAGAGACCTGAGAGAAGGGGAAAGACCTCAGAGGATGGACCTGAGAAGACAGACCTGAGAGGAGAAGACAGACCTGAGAGGAGAGAACAGACCTGAGAAGACAGACCTGAGAGGAAAGGACAGACCTGAAAAGACCGACCTGAGAGGAGAGGACAGACCTGAGAAGACTGACCTGAGAGGAGAGCACAGACCTGAGAAGACAGACTTGAGAGAGAGGACCGACCAGAGAAGTCAGACCTGAGAGGAGAGGACAGACCTACTACGAAGAGAGACCTGAGAGAAAGGGACAGACCTAAGAGGATGGACTTAAGAGGACACACCTACAAGGACGGACCTAAGAGGAGAGGACAGACCTGAGAGGACAGACCTGAGAGGACAGACTTGAGAGTTCAGACCTGAGAGAAAAGACCTACCATGAGGAGAGACCTGAGGGAAAGGGACAGACCTGAGAAGACAGACCTGAGAGGAGAGGACAGACCTCAGAGGATGGACCTGAGAGGAGAGGACAGACCTGAGAAGACAGACCTGAGAGGAGAGGACAGACCTCGGAAGATGGACCTGAGAGGACAGACCTGAGAGTTCAGGCCTGAGAGGACAGACCTATTATAAGGAGAGACCTGAGAGAAGGGGACAGACCTAAGAGGATGGATTTAAGAGGAGACACCTACCAGGACAGACCTAAGAGGAGAGGACAGACCTGAGAAGACAGACCTGAGAGGACAGACCTGAGGAGGACAGACTTCAGAGGAGAGACCTAAGAAGAGAGGAAAGACCAAAGATGAGACGACAGACCTACAAAGACAGACTTAAGGGGACCTGAGAGGACAGGCATGGGAGGATAGGACAGACGCAAGAGAAGAGGACAGACCTGTAAGTGCAGACACCAAGAGACACTGTCGGCACTCGCAGTTACTGGAAGCTATTTCAAGTTAATGTATGAGTTGTAGACATCATAGTCCGTAAGCAACAAGAGACACTGTCGGCAATCACAGTCCTTGAAGATACTCCGAGTTAATGCATGAGCTGTAGGCAGCGTACTCCGGAAGCACCAAGAGACACTGTCTGCACTCGCAGTGATTCGAAGATAGTCCAAGTTAATGCATGAGCTGTAGACAGCATCACCCAGAGGCACCAACTGACACTGTCTGTACTCGCAGTCCTTGAAGATATTCAGAGTTGATGCATGAGCTGTAGACAGCATCACCCAGAGGCACCAACTGACAGTGTCTGTACTCGCAGTCCTTGAAGATATTCCGGGGTTAATGCATGAGCTGTAGACAGTCTCACCCAGAGGCACCAACTGACACTGTCTGTACTCGCATTCCTTGAAGATATTCCGGGGTTAATGCAAGAGCTGTAGACAGCATCACCCAGAGGCACCAACTGACACTGTACTCGCAGTCCTTGAAGATATTCCGGGGTTAATGCATGAGCTGTAGACCGCATCACCCAGAGGCACCAACTGACACTGTCTGAACTCGCAGTCCTTGAAGATATTCCGAGTTATTGCATGAGCTGTAGACAGCATCACCCAGAGGCACCAACTGACACTGTCTGTACTCGCAGTCCTTAAAGATATTCCGGGGTTAATGCATGAGCTGTAGACAGTATCACACAGAGGCACCAACTGACACTGTCTGTACTCGCAGTCCTTGAAGATATTCCGGGGTTAATGCATGAGCTGTAGACAGTATCACACAGAGGCACCAACTGACACTGTCTGTACTCGCAGTCCTTGAAGATATTCCGGGGTTAATGCATGAGCTGTAGACAGCATCACACAGAGGCACCAACTGACACTGTCTGTACTCGCAGTCCTTGAAGATATTCCGGGGTTAATGCATGAGCTGTAGACAGCATCACACAGAGGCACCAACTGACACTGTCTGTACTCGCAGTCCTTGAAGATATTCCGGGGTTAATGTATGAGCTGTAGACGGCATCACGCAGAGGCACCAACTGACACTGTCTGTACTCGCATTGACTTGAAGACATTCCAAGTTCATGCATGAGCTTTAGGCAGCATAGTCAAAGCACATATAAAGCTGATCACACTTGCAGTGACTGGAGGATATTCCAAGTTAATGCAGGAGCTGTAGGCAGCGTAGTCCGGAAGCACCAAGAGACACTGCACTTGCAGTGACTGTAACATATTCCGAGTGAATGTATGAGCTGTAGGCAGCGTATCCCAAAGGCACGAAGAGACACTATCTGCACTCACAGTGACTGCAAGATATTCCAAGTTAATGCATGAGCTGTAGGCAGCGTAGTCCGGAAGCACCAAGAGACACTGTCTGCACTCACAGTGACTGCAAGATATTCCAAGTTAATGCATGAGCTGTAGGCAGCGTAGTCCGGAAGCACCATGAGACACTGTCTGCACTCGCAATGACCGGAAGATATTCCGAATTAATGCATGAGCTGTAGGCAACATCACCGGGAGGCACCAAGAGACACTGTCTGCACTCGGAGTGACTGTAAAATATTCAGAGTTAATGCATGAGCTGTAGGCAGCGTAGTCCGGAAGCACAAACAGACACTGCACTTGCAGTGACTGTAAAATATTCCGAGTTAAAGCATGAGCTGTTGGCAGCGTGTTCTGGAAGCACCAACAGACACTGCCTGCACTCGCAGTGACTGTAACATATTCCGAGTGAATGTATGAGCTGTAGGCAGCGTATCCCAAAGGCACTAAGAGACACTATCTGCACTCACAGTGACTGCAAGATATTCCAAGTTAATGCATGAGCTGTAGACAGTGTAGTCCGGAAGCACCAACAAGCACTGTCTGCACTCGCAGTGACTGTAAAATATTCCAAGTTAATGCATGAGCTGTTGGCAACATCACCGGGAGGCACCATGAAGCACTGTCTGCACTCGCAGTGACTGCAAGATATTCCAAGTTAATGCATGAGCTGTAGACAGTGTAGTCCGGAAGCACCAAGAGACACTGTCTGCACTCACAGTGACTGCAAGATATTCCAAGTTAATGCATGAGCTGTAGACAGTGTAGTCCGGAAGCACCAACAAGCACTGTCTGCACTCGCAGTGACTGTAAAATATTCCAAGTTAATGCATGAGCTGTTGGCAACATCACCGGGAGGCACCATGAAGCACTGTCTGCACTCGCAGTGACTGGAAGATATTTCAAGTTAATACATGAGCTGTAGGCAGCGTCGCCCGGAAGCACCAAGACTGCATGAGCATGTGACCGACTTAGGCCCATGTGTACTCTTCATCAGACATATACCTGACATAGGAACGACTGAAGGGTTGGACAGAGTCATTTCCACATTAGACTCATGTCTAACAGGTGGTAAGAGAGGGGCTGAGTCGGTCATATGTCAGGATACCGAAGGGCTGGAGCAGAGTCATTCCCACATTAGGCTCATGTCTAACAGGTGGTAAGAGAGGGGCTGAGTCGGTCATATGTCAGGATACTGGAGGGCTGGGGAAGAGTCATTCCCACATTAGACTCATGTCTAACAGGTGGTAAGAGAGGGGCTGAGTCGGTCATATGTCAGGATACCGAAGGGCTGGAGCAGAGTCATTCCCACATTAGGCTCATGCTAACAGGTGGTAAGAGAGGGGCTGAGTCGGTCATATGTCAGGATACCGAAGGGCTGGAGCAGAGTCATTCCCACATTATGCTCATGTCTAACAGGTGGTAAGAGAGGGGCTGAGTCGGTCACATGTCAGGATACTGGAGGGCTGGGGAAGAGTCCTTCCCACATTAGGCTCATGTCTAACAGGTGGTAAGAGAGGGGCTGAGTCGGTCACATGTCAGGATACTGGAGGGCTGGGGAAGAGTCCTTCCCACATTAGGCTCATGTCTAACAGGTGGTAAGAGAGGGGCTGAGTCGGTCATATGTCAGGATACTGGAGGGCGGGGTATTTTCAGGCCTGGGGGAGAGGCGTGACGTCACCGGAGTTTAGTAGCTGCTGTGATGCACAAATATCCCGCATGGATATCCTGAAAACTGAATTATAATTCTGGTGTTATCGCATCGTATTTTTAAACTTTAATGCTTTGCAAAGTGAAAAGCTTCCAACTTTTAAAAAGAAAACAAGAAAAGCTGTAAAGTGGCTCTGTGAGGCAGCAGCAACATTTCCAATGCTGCACGTGACTAGGAGCATGCTGCAGTCTTAAAGCAGTCCATCTGAAAGATCTGACGTCACCGAGATCAAAGTATGGAGCTCTTTGGGTACTGATTATTGTGCTAAAAATGTCAAACGTGGACAGATGTCAATACCTAAAATAGAAGATCCATTAAAGACCTTTTTGTTTTTGGCCAGTACCCGCTCATCTTCATGGCCCACCCATCCTTCTTCACGGCCCTCCCAAAGAAACAAGTCTAGACCCGGGCCTGCTGCTGTGTCATGGAACATGGAACAGCGCTACATTCACAGTGCCACAATGCGTGGTGAAGAGGCGCTACCTGCGACTGTTACGTCTATGTATAACCAGTGCTTAAAATGGAAATGCGGGTACTCTGTACCAGAGTACCTGCTTGTTTCTGAGAAGTGTTGCTACTCTCCAATTAAAAGTATAGCATTTCTCTTGAGAAGTGCCGGTACTCTCCCTCCCAAAACAAAGAAGTGCCGGTACTCCGTACCGGACAGTACCGGCCCATTTAAAGCACTGTTAAATAATATAACTCCTTACCTGTTTTGTGGAGGCAGACGACCACCAGCAAAACCACCAGCCGGAGGGCCAATTTGGGGGCAGTCGAGATCCGCGCCATGGTATGGAGTCGAAGAAAGTGGGTCTGGCGAGGCGGAGATCTGTAGGCACTGAGGCTGAGGTCTGTAAGCACTGAGGCTGTGACTGGCGAGGCGGAGGTCTCTTCGGAAGGAGGTTGAGGCCTCTTGGCGCTGAGACTGAGGCTGTGACTGGTGCGGCTGAGGCCTCTTAGCGCTGAGTCAGGTGCGGCTGAGGCGTCTTGGCGCTGAAGTCTCTGGCTAGTGTGCCACGGCTGGGTCCTGGAGCCTGGACAAGTCCCTGAGATGCCCTGAGTGAGGAGTTGCCATCCTTATATA
The DNA here is from genome assembly GCF_964204655.1 of Triturus cristatus. NCBI lineage: Eukaryota > Metazoa > Chordata > Amphibia > Caudata > Salamandridae > Triturus > Triturus cristatus. Next base: position 115,903,147 of record NC_140579.1, on the reverse strand, counting down.
CCCATCAAGAGGATGCCCATTTCCCTGAGCCGGGTGGGATGACGGGTGCTGTGACGTAGCGTCACCTGCGGCATTCCTTGCGCACCAGGTCAGGGGGGGCCCATCGGACTGGCCCCGCCCACATCTCCCAGGGGTGAGTGGCCTCCGGACACCTCAGCTGCACAAACAAGCACAGGGCCGCGGTTGTTGTTTTTTCTTGCAACAAAGAGCCATCGACGCCCTGTGCGCCTCCACGTGTCCGTCTGTCTCCCGTCGGCATCCTTCACGCCCCGGATCAAGAGGGTGAGCAACAATGAAAACAAGGATTAGGAGAGAGCCGGCCCGGCCGGAAAAAGGCGGGAAAGATAGGAATGTGTGTCCTTCCCAAAGGCAGAAACAGAAAGTTGTGTAAAATGAGCCACTTGTAAGGACGGAGGCCTCAGGCTGGAAGAAAGATGAGGGGCAGGAAACAGATGTGAATATTGACTCTCAGGGCAGCTGTGAATCTAAAGAGGATAGAACCTATCATATATGTATATGTTATCTGAGAATATGGGAAGACATCAGCTTAACTGCAGAAATCCGATGAACAGTGTAAACAAGCAAGGCTTGGGCCCTAAACCCCCTGGACTGGACCACTATACTATTGGAAACGAACAAAGTGTCCAGGCAGACTCTTCCACTTACATTCAAAAGGGACCCTAGACCAAAAATTCTAAGGTTCCAAGCTTTATTCAGCTTAATTTAAATTATTTTCATACATAAGACAATTCCATTTATTAATACATGTCATGAGATGAAACACACATGTTTAAAAATACACACAAAACTCATCATGACATAAAGCACAATATACTCGTGAAAAAGACATTACAAAAAGCATTTGTGTTGAGAAGTACATATGCAAACATGAAACAGCTAAACCAGTCCTAGGTTTCAGAATAAGCACTCGGCGGACACTAACTTGTGACGAGTATGCCTCCTTATCCCACATTCTTTTTTTCCGCAGTGAATCAACGCGGTCGTTACAACGACCGCGTGGTGATTCCGCATACCATTACTCCGCAAGTCGGAACAACGACTTGCGGAGGGGGGCGCTGGATGTTGGAATAGTATAATTTACTATTCCAACTCCAGTCTGTGTGGACAGTAGGGAAGGTGTTGGATTTAAAATCCAACACCTTCCCCCCCTCCGCAAGTCGTTGTTCCGACTTGCGGAGTAATGGTATGCAGAATCACAACGCGGTCATTGTAACGACCGCGTTGTGATTCCCTGCAGAAAAAAAGTTTCGTTATAAACGTTGTTTACCACTCGTGACCAGGCTGCTGCCTGCTGTCCTGCCAGTGATTCGAGCATAGGGGGTACACAGTAGCAAGGTGTCGCCTAGAAGAGGGAAACACAACTTAGCTCATTCCTCATAGCAAACCCCATTGGAAATGCCCCGTGCTCTAAGGTCAACGCGTTTCAAATCCCTAGTCGTTTTGGGATTCTCCTCAGGATTCGGACATGGTCGCAAGCACTCAAGAACAGTGTAGAACGAATCCACTAGTTGTGAAGAATAGCAATTCTCAATCGTCCGAGTGTGAAGGTCTTTCAAATCTTAGTGCAAACAGGATACGGTTCAATTACTGATGATCCTCTGTTCCTTCCAATTCTTGAAGCTGTTTGAAAGTCACTGCTTTCCGTTGGTGCGGCTTCACCGACCTCATTGGAATGGGGAAATCACTCACCCTTGAAGTTGTTTGCGAAGCCCCAGCTTTCGTTAGTGCGGTGAACAGCATTAAACCCTTTATAAGACTTTAGATGAATACTCAGTGCTTAATTTGTAAAAAATTAAGTGCCAGGGCTCTGGCCAGGAGGCCACTGCAGTCTGCACCACCCATCTCCCTTGCCATCGCTGCCAAAACAACTACTAACCATCTCTCTTGCGCATGTAAATGCGACAGTTCAGATTATTCCAGGTCCCCACAACTGAAGGAATGGCTGGGGAGGAAGGTATTAGCAATTTTAATGTATATTGTATTCCTAAACAACCATTGTTCTGCTCATCTCTAAATTAGATGAGCAGCACCACCATGTGGTGGACTGTTCTAAGTGTGGTGTTGACAATTAGGTGCCGGTGCAGAGCACCAGAAACCAATTAGGTGCCGGTGCTTAGCACTGGAAAGATCCGGCTCAAATTAAGCACTTGATTTTGCTCTTGCACTGTGAGATTCTGTTGGCCTTCGAGATAAGCAAAGGAATTTTCTCTGTGTGTGAAGAAGAACTCTTGGCATACTTTACAGCTGCGACCTCGGAGCCTTATCTAAGTAGTTGCTGGAAATCTTTAAACAAAGCCTCGTTTCATTCTTTGCTTCAGCGAGAATAGAAAGCACACATATTTAAAAGTCCATTACTATGTTATGTTTAATGTTTCTTGCTAATTAAAAAAAATTCTTTTGCAGCTCATGTTATGTGTTTAGTTAGAAATAAAATATTTCTTTACAGGAAAGTTAGGAAATTGAGTTATATTAAATAAAGCTGCAGAACATGATATGGGAAGGACTTTCGCTCTCTGAGAGATGACGTATGCAATCTTCTGAGGGGTAGAGGAGTCCTTTTGGAAAAGGCTTGATTCCAGCTGAATGAAGACAAAGTCACGCTACATGCTTTGCAACATTATTCTTTGATAAACACGTTCCTAGTTAGGAGTTTGAGAACACTGGCAAGAACCATTGCAGACAAATTTAGAGAGGGTAGGCTGTGGAGGAGTTTCAGACTCCTATGCAGAAATGAAGGGAGGAGAGCAGATGTGATTTGCAGATGCAGGGAAGGAGAGGTCAGGCCTTGATGGAGAGCAAAATGGAGGCAGACGTAGGCAGATTAGATGTAGTTTTTGCCCATTCTGACTTTTATTAAAACCCCCAAGCTTTATGCTTTGACTAACTGACTTTGCCAAGGCTTATTTGCTTTATGCATTATTTCCCTTCATGGGAGATTCTGTCATTATTAATGATTGAATTAACTTTGAATTAACTTTATGCTAAGCTCACTCTTGCTTCTATTCTTCAAGTCTTCATGAGTTCTGACTGACATCATTTGTGCTTCATTTTCTTTCCTTTATGGAGCGCTCGGTAAGCAATTTATGACATGCTCTGCACTAGCTCAATTTTCCTATTATCAACTCTGTAACCTGATTGATACTTGATTAATTAATTAAGAGTCAGAACATCTAAAATATTGATTGGAAAAAAAATCCTTTAAAAACTACTCACAACTCTTGTTATTGACTAAAACGTTTATTTGCATTCGATTAATTGCTCAGGTTTATGAAGGAGCTCCCTGATCAAAACTATCCCTGGGCGTAGGACTATGCTACGCTCACGTAGTTTGTGTAGTTTGCGCAACTACGCGCTACGCGAATTGCACGTAGCACAGTGCAAAATATTTTGCTTGCTCGTGGTCCTCAACGTCAAGTTGGCGGCCGCGAGCGAGCAAAATAACATCCCGGAGAGATTTTCTCCTCGTTCGCGATCAGCAACATCAGAACCCTTGCAGACAAATTTAGAGAGGGTAGGCTGTGGAGGAGTTTCAGACTCCTATGCAGAAATGAAGAGAGGAGAGCAGATGTGATTTGCAGATGCAGGGAAGGAGAGGTCAGGCCTTGATGGAGAGCAAAATGGAGGCAGACGTAGGCAGATTAGATGTAGTTTTTGCCCATTCTGACTTTTATTAAAACCCCCAAGCTTTATGCTTTGACTAACTGACTTTGCCAAGGCTTATTTGCTTTATGCATTATTTCCCTTCATGGGAGATTCTGTCATTATTAATGATTGAATTAACTTTGAATTAACTTTATGCTAAGCTCACTCTTGCTTCTATTCTTCAAGTCTTCATGAGTTCTGACTGACATCATTTGTGCTTCATTTTCTTTTCTTTATGGAGCGCTCGGTAAGCAATTTATGACATGCTCTGCACTAGCTCAATTTTCCTATTATCAACTCTGTAACCTGATTGATACTTGATTAATTAATTAAGAGTCAGAACATCTAAAATATTGATTGGAAAAAAAATCCTTTAAAAACTACTCACAACTCTTGTTATTGACTAAAACGTTTATTTGCATTCGATTAATTGCTCATGTTTATGAAGGAGCTCCCTGATCAAAACTATCCCTGGGCGTAGGACTATGCTACGCTCACGTAGTTTGTGTAGTTCGCGCAACTACGCGCTACGCGAATTGCACGTAGCACAGTGCAAAATATTTTGCTTGCTCGTGGTCCTCAACGTCAAGTTGGCGGCCGCGAGCGAGCAAAATAACATCCCGGAGAGATTTTCTCCTCGTTCGCGATCAGCAACATCAGAACCCTTGCAGACAAATTTGGAGAGGGTAGGCTGTGGAGGAGTTTCAGACTCCTATGCAGAAATGAAGAGAGGAGAGCAGATGTGATTTGCAGATGCAGGGAAGGAGAGGTCAGGCCTTGATGGAGAGCAAAATGGAGGCAGACGTAGGCAGATTAGATGTAGTTTTTGCCCTTTCTGACTTTTATTATAATCCCCAAGCTTTATGCTTTGACTAACTGACTTTGCCAAGGCTTATTTGCTTTATGCATTATTTTCCTTCATGGGAGATTCTGTCATTATTAATGATTGAATGAACTTTGAATTAACTTTATGCTAAGCTCACTCTTGCTTCTATTCTTCAAGTCTTCATGAGTTCTGACTGACATCATTTGTGCTTCATTTTCTTTCCTTTATGGAGCGCTCGGTAAGCAATTTATGACATACTCTGCACTAACTCAATTTTCCTATTATGAACTCTGTAACCTGATTGATACTTGATTAATTAATTAAGAGTCAGAACATCTAAAATATTGATTGGAAAATAAATCCTTTAAAAACTACTCACAACTCTTGTTATTGACTAAAATGTTTATTTGCATTCGATTAATTGCTCATGTTTATGAAGGAGCTCCCTGATCAAAACTATCCCGGGGCGTAGGACTATGCTACGCTCACGTAGTTTGCGCAACTACGCGCTACGTGAATTGCACGTAGCACAGTGCAAAATATTTTGCTTGCTCGTGGTCCTCAACGTCAATTTAGCGACCGCGAGCGAGCAAAATAACATCCCGGAGAGATTTTTTCCTCGTTCGCGATCAGCAACATCAAGTTGCCGATCGAGAGCTTGGAAAATAAACCTCCCAGCGAGATTCTCAATGCGGGGAGGTCAGGTTTCTTATTGCGAGCAGTCACGTATGCTCGCAACCGCTCGCGATGAGAAACTACCAGTCCACGTTGAGAAAGCAGCCGCTCGAGTACAAATCTACTCGAGCGGTAGAAAATGACCGCTTGCACTGTGCAAGATGCGGTTTGCAATGATTGCACAGTGCGAACAGCATTTTGCACAGTGCACTACGCAGTTCACGTAGCTCAAAGTGCACTTCGCGTAGCTACGCGGAAACAAAGGTATTGGTAATCAAAGGAGATGGCGCCACATTTCTTACGTTTTCCAAAGAGAGATTAAAGTGAGATTTCCGCTCCTATAGTTTCTTGATAAGGAGATAGTGGTAATGGTTACTTGGTAAGCAGATAGTGGTAATGGTTTATTTATAAGGAGATAGTGGTGATGATTTCTTGGTAAGAAGATAGTGGTAATGGTTTATTTATAAGGAGATAGTGGTGATGGTTTCTTGGTAAGAAGATACTGGTAATGTTTTCTTGAGAAGAAGATTGTGGTTATGGTTTCTTGATAAGGAGATGGTGGTAATGGTTTCCTGGTAAGGAGATTGTGGTTATGGATTCTTGGTAAGGAGATGGTGGTAATGGTTTCTTGGTAAGGAGATTGTGGTTATGGTTTCCTGGTAAGGAGATACTGGTAATGCTTTCTTGATAAGAAGATTGTGGTTATGGTTTCTTGGTAAGGAGATGGTGGTAATGGTTTCTTGGTAAGAAGATACTGGTGATGGTTTCTTGGTAAGGAGATACTGGTAATGTTTACTTGATGAGGAGATTGTGGTTATGGTTTCTTGGTAAGGATATTGTGGTTATGTTTTCTTGGTAAGGAGATGGTGGTAATGGTTTGACGGTACTAGTAGTGGTAGTGGTGTCTTTGTTCCTTGGTAAAGAAGCAGTCCTATTGGTTTCTTGTTGAAGAGTAGTAATGATGTGATATTCCAGCATGAACCTCTACCAGGCTGTACCAGAGGACAGTATCCCTCTCTTACAGTGGATGCCTTTACCCACCACATTCATGTGTCCATTTTCCTGCCTCACTCGCCAGGCTTCTCTAGCTCTCGTGGCCCTGGTGAGAAATGTTGTGAGTTTTGTGTTGAGAACTCAACAGTGTTTGTTGCTGAAGGGGCTGTGGGAAGAGAGCTCCCTCCTCCACACGGTGTAGGGACTGTAGGTGACAGATAGCTCACCCCTGCACAGGGGTGCTGGAACCTTGGGGACATGTAGCTCACTCCTCTACATGGATGTAGGAACTGTGGGGGACAGGCAGCATAGTCTTCTACATGACTGTAGGAACCATTCAGGACAGAGAGCTCACTCCTCTACATGGATGTAGGAACCATGTGGGACAGAGAGTTCAGTCCTCTACAAGGGTGTAGGAAGCGTGGGGGACAGAGAGCTCAGACTTCCACAGGGGTGTAGGAACCATAGGGGACAAATAACTCAGTCCTCTGCATGGTTGTAGGAGCCGTGGTGGACAGAGAGCTCAGTCCTCCAGGTGGATGTCGAACCGTGAGAACAGAGAGCTTTGACCTCCACAGGGTTGTAGGAACCATGGGGGACAGAGCTCAGTCCTCCACATGGATGTAGGAACCATGGGAGACCGAGAGCTCAGTCCTCCACATGGGTGTAACAACTGTGAAGGATGGAGAGTTCACTCTTCTACAAGTTTGAATAAACCATAGTAAATAGAGGGTTCAGTCCTCCACATGGATGCAGGAACCATGTAGGACAGAGAGCTCAGTCCTCCACTTCCTTCACAGGGGTGTAGGAACCGTGAGGGAAAAACTGAGAGCTCATTTACTCACAGGGGTGTAGGAACTGAGGAGACCAGAGAGCTCAGTCCTGTAGATGGGTGCAGGAACTGCGGGGACAAAGAGCCAAGTCCTCCTCATGGGTGTATAAACCATGGGGGACAGAGTTCACTCCTCTAAATGGTAGTAGGACCCATTGGGGACAGAGAGCTCAGTCCTCCATGAGGGTGTAGGAACCGTGGGGACAGAGAGCCTAGTTCTCCACATGCGTGTATGAACCGTAGGGGACAGAAAGTTCAGCTCAGTCCTCCACATGGTTGTAGGAACCGTGAGGAACATAAAGCTCTGTTTTCTACATGGGTGTAGGAACTATGGGGCGCAGAAAGCTCAACTCAGTCCTCCACATGGTTGTAGGAACAGTGAGGGATAGAGAGCCCAGTTTTCTACATGGGTGTAGGAACCATTGGGGACAGAGAGCTCACTTCTCTACATGGCTGTTGGAAACATGGGGTACAGAGAGCTCAGTCCTCCACAAGGATGTATGAAGTGTGGGGGACAGAAAGCTCAGACCTCCACAGGGGTGTAGGAATCATAGGGTACAGAGAACTCAGTCCTCTAAATGGGATAGGAACGTGGAGGACAGAGAGCTCAGTCCTCCACATGGACGTAGAACCATGGGGACAGAGATCCTAGTCCTCCACAGGGGTGTAGGAACCGTGGGGCACAGAAAGCTCACTCCTCTACATGGGTGCAGAAACCGTGGGGGACAGAGATCTCAGTCCACCACATGGGTGTAGGAACTGTGAGGGACAGAGAGCTTACTCCTCTACATGAGAGTAAGAATCATGCTAGACAGAAAGCTCACGCCTCTACATGGGTGTAGGAACCATGGGAGACAGAGAACTCAGTCCTCCACAGGGGTGTATGCACTGTGGGGGACAGAGAGCTCACCCACATGGGTGTAGGAACTGTGGGGGATAGAAGCTTTATAACCCCAGTTTTTGGAGCCTGATGGGCACAGGCGACAACATCCCCCAGATTATAAGCTGGAACTGATTTCAAGCAGGGCCAGATAAGACTTGTCTTTCTGAACCTACACTGCGCATCCCCTAAGACTCCTTGAAGGGCTGTAACCTGAGGAGCAAACCATGCGGAGGCTCAGAGAACTCCTCGTTTTATTCATTATTTTATTAGTCATTCAGGTATTGAGCCTCTCCTAAAACTGATCTGTTTGTCAAGTCAAGGGAGCCAGCAGCGTAGGAGAAGGCTGTCAATTATATTTTATGTTAATGTTACCGTTAACCAGTGCTTAATTTAAGCCAGTAGTTTCCGGTGCTCAGTACTGGCATTTAATTGTCAACACTGGAACTTATGACAGCTGCCACACGGTGGTGCTCTTTTTTCAATTAAAAGATGAGTAGAACAGCAGTTGGTAATTAATTCAACATACATAAAAAAAACTAATATCTGCCACCCAGGCCATTCTTATTGCTTTAGGGGCCTTGAACGGTCTTAAATGTTACACTTGTAGCTGTGTGAGGGTTAGTGTGTGTGTTGCTGCTGTTATTGTCAATGCTTGCAGGTGCGATGGGTGGTGCAAGCTGTGGTGGCCTCCAGGCAAGGGCCATGGCACTTATTGTTTTTTTTTTTACAAATTAAGCACTGACTGCTAGGCAAGCTTGAGAAAAAAATTATTTTAGGAGAGGTTCAACAGCTCATTGACTACAATTAAATAGTAGAAATTCTCAAAAACACAGAATGTGCTCCGCAGCCTAATTTCAGACACCTTCGGTCTCAGTGTCTTAGAAAGTATTCCATACAGAGCAGCACACCTGTGAATCATATGACTGGGTACATGTGTACCTGTGTGCTTGGGTTGGGGTTCACCGGAAGTGAGAAGGGTGTCATCCCATGGTATCTGAACTGCACACTGCACAGTCCTGGACTCAAATCCCAGCCTCCCCTCTTGACCCAGTTGTGTGATCCATGGCCCATTCCTTTACTTCACTATCTATCATTGTCCTTAACTGTCTGTTTGGAGATCACATTGAAATAGTTCAGTACAGGTTCTGCGCTCTACAAAAGATCACTTTGCTATATAAATAGAGAACAAGAAACATTTTGGGTAACTTGAGGTAATGGGGTTTCAAATAAAGGTCTATTTCTTTCAAATTACTTTTAAATTTAATACATGTCCCCAAGAACAGTGTTACACTCGTATGCACTTTTTTAAGACTAAGAACTGCTAATATATATATATATTAACTACTGTCGGTCACCAGTAGCTAGTTGTAGTTAGAACCTTGTTTCCATAGGAGAAGCTTTTTGATTTGCCAGCAACCTTAGCGCCGGTTGATAAATCCTCCCAAAATTTTCAAAACTAATGGCCCGCTCAGGTCAGCTGCTGTCTTCAAAGTTTCGGGGTGATTCATCAAGCGGGGGCAGAGAAAAAGGGGGGTCCCAAAACGTGTTTTCTCTATGTTAATTTCCATAGGAAACTTCAGACACGACTACAGCATGAACTGCTGAACGGAATTACACCAAATTTAGCAAAAAGGTAGCTTTTGGTCCAGAAAGCACGCTTTTCTTTAAATGGTGTGAATCCGTTCAGTAGTGTTTGAGATATTTAAAGATTTACAGATATCAATGTTTGAGAATTGTGAGATCACCAGCTTGTTTATGATTGGCTGGCAACACTTCAAACCAGGAAGTGATGGCAGTCATCTTGTGACTCGGTACCGAGTCACAGGATAAAAGGTGAGAAAAACGATGAAAAACAAGAAAGGGGGGCAGGGTAAAAACACCCTGACCGCTAGGCCTGGTCAGGGCCAAAAAAAGCATTTAAAAAAAACTTTTTGTCCGGAGTCGCGATAGGAAAAAAGAACAAAGCACAGTCTCCTACGCTTTGTTTTTTTTAAGCACCCTGGTGGGCCAGGTCCTGGGGTAAATAATTTATTTACATATTGGGGGCCCCCGCAGCCCTGGGTCCACCACCTCCATGGGGCTTTATTATTTATGTGTTGGGGGGCATGTGGCCCCCCCTGCAGCCCCGGGGACTGCCACCTCCCCGGGGCTTTTAATAATATGTGTGGGCTCCTGCCGCCCCACGCTGCTCTGGGGAGCACCAACTCCCCGGGGGATACTTTATTTAAATACGGGGGTCCGTTTCAGACCCCCGGCCCCGGGGACCACCACCACCCGGGGGCTTTAAATATGTTGGGAGGGGGGTTGCACGGCCCCCCTCCAGGAGCCCTAGATGGCCCTGTGGACCACCACTTCCCAGGGTCCTCTCCAGTTGCCCACCCCCGGGACATTGCAGTTTGCAATGACCGGGCGGGAGCATGGCTCCTGCCCTGTCATTGCAAACACTGCTTTGCTTCATGGAGGCGAGAGCAGGAAACCTCGCTTCCATGAAGTGAAGCAGAATTGCTTTTGTACAAGGGGAGCTGCATGTCAGCAGCTACCCTTGTCCAAAAGCAATGCCGGCTCCCGCAGGAGATGGGGCGCTGGCTGGGACCGTGGGGGCATTGGGGCTCGCTCCGCAGTCCCAAACATGAGGCCAAACCCTGGGGGATGGGGTCCCTGGGGCCAAAAGTGGTCCAGGAAAGGGGAGCCATGCGGCCCTCCTACAGTAATATTATTAAAAAGAAAAAATAAATAAGAGGCAATGCCCCGAGGGATGCAGTCCCCGGGGCCAATAATGGCCTCAGGAGGGGGGGCCGCGTGGCCCCACTCCTTTAGATATAGTGTTTTTTTGTTTGTTTTTTAAGTGGCCATGCCCTGGGGGATGGGGTCCCCGGGGCCAAGATCAGCTTTGGGAGGAAGGCCACGCGACCCTTTCCCGTTTTTAAAACAAAGTACAAAAAATGATTCAGGCCCTGGTGGATGAGCTCCCCAGGGCCCAAAAAATAGTAAGAGAAGGGGGGCCCCCCTTCTAAAAATATCTAAAGAAAAGAAAAGCCCCGTCCCTGCATCAATTCGCAAAGTGCCTCCTGGCACGTTCTGGGTTTAGGGATTAAGTCCCCTTGATTCCTAAGGGTCCTTAGTGGCCAACTAGCCCACCAGGTACCTCCAGCAAGCCCCAAACAGTGGGATTTCTGAGACGTGGTCCAAAGCCACGCCCCTTTTTACACCACTCTGCAAACGCGCCTCTTGGCGCACTGGTGGTGGGGTGATGAGGTCCCCTTGTGTCCTGAGGACCTCAGGACTAAAGTGGACTGCATCCCCCTCAACAATTCAGCTGTGTGGGGCTTATTAGAGATAACAGGAGGGGTAGTTGACCCCCAGTGACCCTGTGAGGTAAGGGGGACTTCATCCCCCAACAAAGAGCGCACCAGGAGGCGCGTTTGCACAGTGCTGGAGAAAGGGGGCGTAACCTGTGTCCACCTCTCAGCAATACCACTATCTGGGCTTACTGGAGATATCAGGTGGGCTAGTTGGCCCCTAATGACCCTCAGGAGGCAAGGGGACTTCAATCCTCATCCAAGAGCGCACCAGGGAGCGTGTTTGCAGACTGGTGGGCAAAGGGGGCGTGACCTGCTATGAGAACCTACCAATGCTGCTGTGTGGGACTTACTGGAGGTAATAGGAGGGGTGGTTGGCCAGCAAGGTTGTCCTTGGGGGCCTACTACCTGTCCTGTTACCTCCAGTATGTCCCACACAGTGAAATTGCTTAGAGGTCTTTGGAGGCCACGCGGCCCCTTTCTCCACCACTCTGCAAACGCGCCTCCTGGCACACTATGTGTTGGGGGATGAAGTCCACTTTGCTACTGAGGGACTTTGGGGGCCTAGAAGCTCTCCTGGTACCTCCTGTAAGTTCAATGCAGCAGAATTCCTGAGCGCTGGTCAGAGGCCCAGCCCCCTTTCTCCACCACTCTGTAAATGCGACTACTAGTTAAAGAAGCATTTGCAATGTAATAGGTCTTGCATTTGCGAGAGTTAGAACTATTGGCGTTGGAATTGTAAAGGTTTTTTACTAATGTTTTTTGGAGTGGAGTGGATGTATTATGTTGTGTAGTGAAATTATCTGGTATGTTGTGCAGTAAAATTATGTGGATAGAAAGTATGTGGTATTTAGTGTATAGGAATTATGTAGAGGGGGATTATGTGTTATGGAGAGTAATTATGTGGTATGGTAGTCTGTGTTGTGGAGTGGTAACCTCAGGTTTAGTCTTCCTCGTTCCCATAGAAGCTAAACTACAAACTCAATGAGGCAAAAAAAGAAGTAACCACTGAGGAGGACTTGGGGACCTAGTCAGAGGTTTGAGCAGGGCCACTGGAATTACACAACTGTTTGGCTGCACCAACTTTCGCACTATTATACATTTTCCGCATTTGCAACATAATCCATCATCTTCTGTACATCGTGCAGATTTGAACAACAAAAAACATTTTTCTAGCTCAAACGGCTCAAACATTACTAAAAATGCAGTGACAGGTGTTATAGCGTGGTGGAAGGCCTTTTGCAAACCTCGAATAGTCACCTCTTACTTATTGCTAAATGTGGATTTTAAATTGGTACTAATGGTTTGCAAACCACTCTTGCTTGTTTCTGCGCCTCGCTTGCCTCTTTCTGCATTTCTCTTGTTATTTTCTGTACCTTCCTTCCTGTTTCTGCACATCTCTTCCACTTTCTGCACCTCCCTTCTTTCTGCACCTCTCTTGCCACTTTCTGTACCTCTGATGCTTCTTCCTGCACTTCTCTTGCCTCTTTCTGCACCCTGTTCCCTCCTTCCGCACCCCTGTTGCCTCTTTGTGCACTTCTCTTGCCTCTTTCTTCACCCTTCTTGCCTCTTTCTGCACCTCTCTTGCTTCTTTCTGCACTTCTCTTGCCTCTTTCTGCACCTCTGTTGCTTATTTCTGCACTTTCTTGCCTCTTTTTGCACCCCTCTTGCCTCTTTCTGCACCTCTCTTGCTTCTTTCTGCACTTCTGTTGCTTTTTTTGTACTTTTCTTCCTCTTTCTGCACCTCTGTCACGTCTTTCTGCATTGCTCTTGCTTCTTTGTGCACCTTTCTTCCTCTTTCTGCACCTCTCTTGCCTCTTTCTGCACTTCTCTTCCTTCTTTCTGTGCCTTTCTTACTCTTTCTGCACATGCCCTACCTATGTAGGCATAGTTAGAAATTAGCATTTAAAAATCCTTAGAAATTTACTGAAAAAACATAGGTTTCAGGGATATTATAATTAGTAATTAGCATTTAAAAAACCTTTGAAATTCACTGAAAAAAACATAGGTTTCAGGGACGTTATAGTTAGGGATTAGCATTTAAAAAACCTTAAAAATTCAGTAAAAAACACGTTTCAACGACTTTATAGTTAGTCTGACATTTCTCTCGTACAAAATCAGAGAAATTTGGCTGTTATAGTTAGCTGAGCTAACTATAACTTGCTTCCCTACAATGCACTGCTGATGACGTCACATATTACATCGCTCATGACATGGTTAGTGACATTACTGATGACATCTCAAATGACATCACTGATGACTTCATTGATGACATCATCCACTTACTATCCGATGCACCTCCTCACACCCTAATATAACCTTTCATACACCTACTTTAAAATACAGACTACTATTCTCAAAACCATAGACACACCAACTCCATTTAGGACATACTCACTCAGTGATTCATGGGTCTTCACACACATCCACTCACCCATACAGTCACTCATACATGCAGTCACTCATCAATATAGCCACTAATATATGCACTCATTCACCTATACAGTTACTCACACACCGCCACTAAACTATAGAGTTACTCACACACCTAGTCAGTCACTCAAAGAGTCAATCACACTGCCATTTACTCACCTATACAGTTATACACACACCACATCACTTATTCATACAGACACTAGCACATACTTACGCTCTTATACAATCACTGATAGAAGCAGACACTCATCCATACAGCCACTCTCACAATCACTCACTCTCACATATAGTCATTTATATACTCCAACACTCACATATACTGCTTTTCACATATATAGTTACTCACACATGTACCATTGAGACATCCATTCACTCACCAACACACCTATACACACACTCACCCACCAATACAGCCCTTTACAGATGCATTCTTGAATCTATACACACAGTGAATCACCCACTCACACATCTATGCACAGAGTCAGACACCTCCCACCCACACAAACACTGAGGGTGGGAGGTGTCTGACTCTCAGACAACCAATAAATAACCCATATATCAATCAATCAATCAATCACTGCATATGTAAAGCACGCTACATACCCGAGAGGGTCTCAAGGCGCTGGGGAGAGGGGGGTGCTACTGGTCGAAGAGCCAGGTCTTGAGGAGTCTTCTGAAGGCCAGCAGGTCCTGGGTCTGTCGTAGGATGGTGGGGAGAGTGTTCCAGGTCTTAGCGGGGTGGTAGGAGAAGGATCTGCCGCCGGCGGTGGTTTTTCAGATGCGAGGGACTGTGGCGAGGGCGAGGTTGGGTGAGTGGAGGCTTCGGGTGGGGGTGTGGAAGCTGAGTCGGTTGTTGAGGTAGGTGGGTCAGGTGTTGTGCAGTGCTTTGTGTGCGTGGATCAGGAGCTTGAAGGTGATCCTTTTGTTGATGGGGAGCCAGTGCAGGCCTCTCAGGTGGAGTGTGATGTGGCTGCGGTGGGGGACGTCGAGGATGAGTCAGGCCGAGGCGTTCTCGATGCGTTGGAGTCGTCTCAGGAGCTTGTTTGTAGTTCCTGAGTAGAGGGCGTTCCCGTAGTCGAGTCTGTTGGTGATGAGGGCCTGGGTAACGGTTTTTCTCGTGTCGAGGGGGATCCATTTAAAGATCCTGCGGAGCATACCGAGGGTGTTGAAGCAGGACGCGGAGACGGCGTTTACTTGCCTGGTCATGGAGAGAGTGGAGTCGAGGATGACACCCAGGTTGCGTCCGTGGTCCGTGGGTTCCGGGGCTGTGCCTAGTGACGTGGGCCACCAAGAGCCATCCCAGGCTGATGGGGTGGGTCCGAGAAAGAGGACCTCTGTCTTGTCTGAGTTCAGCTTCAGTCTGCTGTCCTTCATCCAGTCGGCTACGGCCTTCATTCCTCTGTGGAGGTTAGCTTTGGCGGTGTGGGGATCTTCAGTGAGGGATATGATCAGCTGGGTGTCGTCGGCGTAGGAGATGATGTTGAGGTTGTGTTGTCATGCGACGTGGGCGAGGGGGGCCATGTAGATATTGAACAGCGTCGGGCTGAGGGAGGATCCCTGTGGGACGCCGCAGATGATCTCGGTGGTTTTGGAGCGGAAGGGTGGGAGGCGGACGCTCTGGGTTCTGCCGGAGAGGAAGAATGTGGTCCAGGCCAGGGCCTTCTCTTGGATACCGGCGTCATGGAGGCGTGCTGATAGGGTGCGGTGGCAGACCGTGTCAAAGGCTGCTGATAGGTCCAGGAGAATGAGGGCCGCTGTTTCTCCTTTGTCCATTAGGGTCCGGATGTCGTCAGTGGCAGCGATGAGGGCGGTCTCGGTGCTGTGGTTGCTGCGAAAACCGGATTGGGAAGGGTCCAGGATGTTAACTTCGAGGTAGCGGGTCAGCTGTTTGTTGACAATCTTCTCGGTCACTTTTGCCGGGAAAGGGAGTAGAGAGATGGGCTGGAAGTTCTTGAGGTCCTTGGGGTCCGCCTTGGGCTTCTTCAAAAGGGCGTTGATCTCGGCGTGCTTCCAGCTTTCTGGGAAGGTTGCTGTCTCGAAGGAACAATTGATTGTTTTCCGGAGGTGGGGCACGATGGTTGCACTGGCTTTGTTGAAGACGTGGTGAGCGCAGGGGTCCGATGGGGATCCAGAGTTGATGGAGTTCATGGTTTTGATGGTGTCTTCGTCACTGACGCTGGACCAGATGGTCAGGCGACTGGTGCGAGTGGTAGTCGCAGGGGTGGTGGATTCGGTGGTGGGTGCGGGGGGGGTCAGAGTTGAAGCTGTCATTGATGTCGGTGATCTTGCGGTGCAAGAAGGTGGCCAGGGAGTCGCACAGGTCTTGAGATGGCGGGATGTCGTTGGTGTTGGAGCTGGGGTTGGAGAGTTCTTTCACGATGCTGAAGAGCTCTTGGGTGTTGTGTGCGTTGTTGTCTAGGCGGTCCTTGAAGGCGGTCTTCTTGGCGGTCCTGATGAGTTGGTGGTGTCTGCGGGTGGCGCTCTTGAGGGCTGTGTGGTTGTCTGGTGTTCGTCGTGGAGCCATTTCTTCTCCAGCTTCCGACAGGTGTGCTTGGAGATCCAGAGGTCCTCGGTGAACCAGGCGGCTTTCTTGTTGGTGTGGTTGGTTGTAGAGGTCTTGAGAGGGGCGAGGGTGTTGGCGCAGTCGTTGATCCACTATGTGAGGTTGGTTGCGGCGGTGTCTGGGTCGGTGGGTGGTCTCAGGGAGAGGGCGGTAGTCAGTTGGTCCTCGGTGACCTTGCCCCAGCAGACACTCATGTAGCTATTCATCAACCAATGCAACCTCTTACACACCAACAGACAGACTGATACAGACATTCACACAGTTTAGTCAGTAACCCCTGCATTCAGTAAGATACGTTCAATCTCTCACTTCTAGTCAGTCACGCACCTACTAAATCATCCATTGAGACACTCATACACCCACTCATTCTTCAATACAGCTTGGCCTATATATAATAAACATATTTAAACTTTACAGAAACACACAGTCACTGGATGATGTAATCAGTGATGTAATTTGAGATGTCATTAGTGATGTCATCAGTGATGTTACTGACCATATCATGAGTGATGTAATATGTGATGTCATGTTATGTTATGTTATGTTATGTTATGTTAAAATAAACTTATATAGCGCACAGCTACTCTAAAAGAGTGTCCCGGCGCTTTCCACAGGCGGCTCCGTGTGCGATAACATAACAAGAAAAGAAAACGAATGCTGAAAGAAAAGAGACAGACCCCGCAAAGAAAAACAGTTAAACATTAAAAAGCCAAGTCTTCAGGCTCTTCCTGAATTGGAGTAGATTCGAGGTGCTGCGTAGCGCCAGTGGCAGAGAGTTCCACAACTGGGGTGCCTTAAAGCTGAAGGAACGGCCCCCAGTCCGCGCCTTCCGCACACGTGGCACCACGGCAGTAAAATGAGATTCGGACCGCAGTCAGCGGGCAGGACGATAAAGGTTCAATCTACGCCGAAGATACCCAGCCCCTAAGCCAAACAGGGCTTTATGCATCAACGTAAGGGATTTGAACATAATCCGCTTACGGATAGGCAGCCAATGAAGCCTCTGCAGCAGCCCAGAGGCTCGTGACCGCCTATGCAAGCCAAAGATGGCGCGGGCAGCAGAGTTTTGTGCCACCTGCAGGCGTTGGACCAGGTAGTCCGGGAGGCCAAGAAAGAGGGCATTGGCATAGTCGAGCCGGGACCCGATGAGCGCCTGTACTGTAATCCGTCTATGCTCCGCAGAAAGCAATGGAAGAAACTTGCGGAGCATCTTCAGAATACCAAAGCAGGTTCCGGCCAGACCCAGGATGTGCGCTTTCAGTGATAACTTATTATCAAGTTTGACGCCCAGATTTTTAGCGACCACAGATGATTGAGCCGGAGGGCACATTTCAGATGGCCACCATTGCCGCCACTCAGGGTCGGTGACACAGCCGAAAAAAAGGACCTCCGACTTACTAGAATTGGCCTTCAGGTTGTTATGCTGAAACCAGTCGAATACCCTGCCCAAACAACCCCGAATACTCTCTCCATCAAATGGTTGATCTTTACCACAGGTGAAGAGAAGTTGCGTGTCGTCGGCGTAGGACACAATCTGGGCCCCGAAAGCCTCCACCGCCGCCGCCAGGGGGGACATAAAGATGTTAAACAGTGATGGGCTCAGCACAGAGCCCTGTGGAACCCCAACCCCCAGAGGCGGCATCTCGGCGGAGCTCTGGGAGACCCAGATCGTCTGGCGGCGGCCTTCCAGGAAAGACGTAAACCATTTGAGCACCGTCCCCCTAATGCCGATGTCGTGGAGCCTAGCGAGGAGCGCAACATGGGGGACGGTATCAAAGGCCGCCGACAGGTCCAACATGACTAACATGGCCTTGCCACCAACATCCAAGGTCTCTCTGATAATCTCGGAGACCTCCAACAATGCCGTTTCCGTGCTGAAATTGGGACGGAAGCCGGATTGGGAAGGATGGAGCAGATGGTTAGACTCAAGAAAGCTCGACAAGACGCCATGAACATGTTTCTCGGTAATCTTGGCCAGTGCCGGGAGAAGTGAAATTGGCCTATAATTGGCCAAAACCTCGGCATCAAGGCCCGGCTTTTTCAAGAGGGGGATCACCATCGCCCTCTTCCAGGTGGCAGGCACCCTTCCCTCCCTCAGGGAGGCATTGAGGATGGGGTTAACCAGGGGATTCACCACCGCCGCCATCCCGGCCAAGAATTTGGCAGGGCATGGGTCAAGTGGCGAGCCGGATTTAAGACTGGTAAGCAGCGCCCGTGACGCCTCGCAGGTGACTGCTGGAAAATCTGTCAGCATTGCGGTAGGCATGGGCGGTAGCTCACGTTCCGCTCCGGGGCAACATCCACCATCCTCAGTGCTCTCCGAGAAGGAGGCCTGAATTGCCTTGATCTTATTAGTGAAAAAGCTGGCGAGATTACACGCCCACGTCTCCGATGGCACTAGTGAGCTGGGTAGGACCTGGGGGTCGTGAACT
Source organism: Triturus cristatus (assembly GCF_964204655.1). Lineage (NCBI taxonomy): Eukaryota > Metazoa > Chordata > Amphibia > Caudata > Salamandridae > Triturus > Triturus cristatus. The sequence continues at coordinate 115,884,545 of NC_140579.1, read as the reverse complement.
CCTTCACCACCGTGAAGATCTCCTTGCAGGAGTTCGCCGCCACCTCAATCCTCTTAGCAAGGTATTCTTTTTTGGCATCTAAGATGTCCCGATGATAGGCCTTAATGGCCGCCCTGTAGGCGAGTTTGTCCACCTCGTTGTACTGACGGCGCCAGGCCCGCTCAGCAGCCTTGCATTGGCTACGGACCAGCCGCAGCGCCTCCGTGAACCACGGCGCAGATTGCCGTACAGCCGTAGGCCGAGGGGCTGCCATTGGGGCAAGATCGTCAAGCCTTTCAATCAGCCACGACTGCAGAGCCTCCGTGTCTCTATCCAGATCACCCGAGAGAACACAAGGATGTTCCGCGAGCGCCTGCTCCAGCATATCAGGTGTCACTCTATGGAGCGCTCTCGAGGCCGATCTAGGTAGCATGGGGGCGATGTTATCCGGCCGCCCATTCTCACACACAGAGAACCTGATCAGCCTATGATCCGTCCAGAGCACAGACAGAGTCTCTACATCGTCAAGCGGAACTGATGAAAAAACTTGATCGAGGGTATGCCCTCTCTCATGCGTAGGGCCTGACACACAAGGTAATAGCCCCAGAGGAGATGTAATGTCCAACAGTTTGATAGTGTCCGGGTCGCTTGTGACATCTAGATGGAAGTTGAAATCACCCGCCACTACACAATGCTGTGTCGTGAGCGCCAGTTCAGAAATCGCTGTCTGCAAATCCTCCAAAAAGGAGCCCATCGGGCCTGGTGACCTATAAACCAACAGTCCCTTGAATGCTTGGGTCGAGGACAGTCTGAGTGTAAAAGCAATGGACTCCGACCCTCCAATAGGATTAAGAGGGAGAACAGAGCAGGAAACGTTCTTCCTCACCACCACAGCTACACCACCACCCCTGCCTTTCTCTCTATCCTGCCGAAAGATGTTATAGGCTGGGGGAATAGCGGAAAAGATATCCGGATTCGACGCTTCACCCAGCCAAGTTTCGGTTAGGAGAAGACAAAGGGGGTTTTCCCTCACAAGGAGATCATATAGATGCAGGGCATGACATCCCAGCGACCTCGTATTCAGGAGCAGACATAGGTGCCTCACCCGAGTCTCTACCGGCCTGCAGACCTTAACCAAAGTCCACGTGGGCGACCAGCCACAGGCTGGACAGCGACGCTTACCCTTAAAACGCCCCGGAAAAACCGCGCGACAGGAGCGGGAATGGTTCTGCATGGCGCGCAGCACCGAGGAGGTATAGGTGATCATCCTCTCCCTCAACGGTCCTAACCGCAGTCCACCCTCGCCCCGGCGCCTCCGGGACGCTGACGGGCGCAGACGGGCAGGACTCCGGCACGACTCAGGCTAAGCGAGGGCGTCCACCTGCGCGTCACGCTGCGCGTGGAGGAGCGACTTTAAATAGACTCTCCAGTGAGTCCTTGGCGCGCGAGTCCGCTTAAAGATGGCGGCCGCCGCCGAATCCCGATCCCCAAACCAAGATGGCGCCCGCAGTGGAAGCCCAGGACCCGGACCCACCAAAGTGGTGGTGCTTTAAGGCACAGAGGTGCCCTTTTTAAGTGCAGTGAGAGGAGGGGGCGCAAGCTGAAGACAGCCAAGTCTAAAAGCAAGGTAAGTGCAAAAAAGTCGTAACCTAAATGAAAAGCGCAAGGGAGTTAAAAACACACAGCGCTAGTCCAGCGCGCTCGCAGCAATGTGGCCGATGTGTCATCAGCAGTGCATTGCGGGGGCATGAGCTATAGTTAGCTGAACTAACTATAACGGCTGAATTTCACAAGTTTTGTACGAGTGAAATGTCCAACAAATTATAACGTCCCTGAAACCTGTCGTTTTTTCAGTGAATTTCTGAGGTTTTTTAAATGCTTATTTCTAACTATAACGTCCATGAAACCTATGGTTTTTCAATGAATTTCATAGGTTTTTTAAATGCTAAATTCTAACTATAACGTCCCTGAAACCTATGGTGTTTTTCAGTGAACATATATATATAAACAGGAATATTTCATTGTCTATTGATAAACAAGTACAAGGATCTTCTGTTCAGTCCCCCAGGGCTCTTAGTATTTAAATCAAGAATGAAATGTCTTTCTAACCTCCTAAGTTTTACTTCCCGGTTCTCTCCTCTTCTTTAAGTGGGAACCGAATCAATTAAGAAGTATTTAAAATCGCTCAGATTGTTGTTGTGGGTTTCTTTAAGATGCCGTGCTACAGGGTATGTAGGGTCTGAGTTTGAAATGGCCCTAATATGTAGGAGTATGCGTTTATGGGCTCGTAATTTAGTACTACCAACATATTGTAACCCATATGTGCTTTGCAGTACATAGACAACATGGTCTGTTTTGCATGTAAGATGTTTGCTTATCTTCTTTTCTCTATCGCAAAAAGCGGTTACGTAAGAATTTTTGTTCAACCCATACTTGCAAGCCTTACAAGATGTGCATTTAACAAAACCCTTTCTTGCATTCAACCATGTGCCCCCTTCATCCACTTCTGTACTGCTCTTCACCTGGGCATTACTCATATATACTGTCTTCCTATATGAGATGGAGGGTGTTTTAGGTAAGAGGTGTCCTATGACAGGATCATCAAGCACCAGGGGCCAACTACGTTTAATAATATCCCTCAAGTGGTCTTCCTGTTTGCAATATGTCAAAATCAGTCTGATGGGGTCATTGCTCTGATCTCAATTTGTTGGCAAGTACCCCCCCGACCCCCCCCCGAGCTCTTCTCTTGCCAAATAGCAGCTCAGGTCTGCTATGATACCTTGATTTGTCTATGGCTGTGTCCACTGTTTTAAGAGTATCCCCTTTCCAAAAACCTCTTTTTACTCTCCTCTTGTGTTGTTGTTAGCTCAGAGGCATTACTGCATGTGTGCCTCAGTCTCAACATCCCTCCGTAGGGTAAACTCTCAATTGGGTAGATTGGGTGGGAGCTAGTGACGTGCAGGACTGAATTACCTGCTGTTTTTTTATGGTGCACTGATGTATCTAAATTGTAATCATAGAATATTACCTCATTTGTGTCAAAAATATGTAATGCTTCAACTCGCATTGAAGGTATGCAGGTATTTCTATCAGGAATATTGTCCGCCTATAGTCTGTTTTTTATCTTTAGTCACATGGTACTCATTTTTCACAGCCAATAGTGCACATTTTTGTGTTTATTGTTCGCTACCTACTAGCGCGTCGTGTGATCAAGCTTTCGTGAGCGAGCGAAACGCGCCAATGGCGGGCACTAAGCCTGAGTATTCCTGGATGTAATCTGTTTGCTGAAATAAACCCTGCACTGCATACCGCAAATTCGTTGTGGTTCTTCTCAAGTTTGTGTGGAGATTGGAAGAGGTCCGTGCCAGAAGTCCCTGACAGAATCAGTTGAACGGGGCTGGAACGCTGTTTGTGTTATATATATATATATATGCATAACAGGATATATATACAGGATGTATAGGTGTATGAGTCCATAAGATGAGTGAGTACATGTATGAGTGACTATATAGGGACTGTTGGTGAATGAGTGGATGTGTGTGTCGATCTTGGAATTACTGAATAGGTGTGTTGTAACTGGTATTGGTATGTCCATTGTTTTGAAAATGTTAGTTTGTATTTTTGAGTGTGTGTATGAAAGGTTATATTAGGGTGAGAGGAGGTCTGCCACTCTATCGCAAGGATGATGTCATCAGTGATGTCATCAGTGATGTCATTAGAGATGTCATCAGTGATGTCATGAGTGATGTCACTGACCATGTCATGAGTGATGTAATATGTGACGTCATCAGCAGTGCATTGTGGGCGCGTGAGTTATAGTTAGCTGAACTAACTATAACGGGGGAATTTCTATAGTTTTGTACGAGTGAAATGTCCAACTAACTATAACGCCCCTGAAACTTATGATTTTTTCTGTGAATTTCTAAGGTTTTTTAAATACTAATTTCTAACTATAACGTGCCTGAAACCTATGGTTTTTTCTGTGAATATATATATATTTATTATACTATGTATACATATGAAAATGTCTCGGCCCGCCTGTTTGCCTCAGTGGCGCCGAAAAAATGGGTGGAACTGACGTCAGCACGCCGGCGAGATCCTCTTATGGCTCCGATGATGTCATACTGTGTCGCGAGCGGAGCCGTGCTATTATGATGTCCTCGTCTATGTGGGAGAGCTAGGAAAGAATTTCCGTGGAATGCTGGTGCAGGGGATATTCACCCAAGTGTTCAGGCTAGTCCTTTGGGAGCAACTGTTTATGTTGCCTCTCCAGAAACTGAAACTAGTGATCCAAGGGCAGAGGCCCTGCAGATGGCACATGAGGTGGGGTGCCCAGTCGTGTGCACCGGCGGGGCAGCGAAGTGACAAGCACCACAACCCACAAATAAGGTGATGAGGGTACTGAATGACACAAGATCTTCTCTTTGTATCTGGCAGGAACAACAAAGTTAAAATGCCCTAGTACCAAAATGTAGAATTAGTGCTACAATGGTCCTCAAGAGGACCTGCGATGCCGCTTCTGCCTCCCGTACCCTGGAGGCGGCACATGGGACACGCGGTACGGTCATACTGCGGTGGGACGCACATTCGTTGACCTCTCATGGAACTGCTCCACACTTCAGGGAGTACACTTTCCATTAGCTATGTTTTCTGATGACATGTCGCGCCGGCCCCGTCCAACAACAGAACTCCTTTAGATCCAAACAGACTCTTCCACTTTCTCACCGGAAGTGAAACCAGGCCACGCGGACACTTTCACAATACAACAGCAGGGAATGCACTTTTGGGTAAAAAAAAACACATTCCTTCCTCCTAATTAATCAAATAAACGTCTCACTGAAGAACAGGGGCCAGCTTTGATCAGTAAACAGCCGTTACAATGACTTTTTTACTTTGCGATACCTTTACAACTCATGCATTACCACGCATGCGTTGTACATCGCAAAGTCATTACTACAGATTTTTTTAGAAAGCATGGTCATTTACCACGCATGCCTTTACAACACATTTTGTTGTAAAGGTATGTATGGTAAATGACCATGCGTTCTAAAAAACATGTAGACTATCCACGTTGTTGTAAGGAAACAGAGGCTGTTCCGTTTCCTCACAATGACGTGCACTGCCCCTCAGAGACGACATGAATCAGGAACCACGAGGAGAGAGGAACCACGAGGAGTGAGAGGTAAGGGGGATTTGGCATGGGGTGCGTTTTTCTTTCTACGGTTTAGGGTAGTGCAGTGGTGTTTGGGTAGGGTAGGGGGTCATGCTGGGTGTAGCGTTTTAGGGTCTAGGGTAGTGCAGTAGTGTAGGGGGTCGTGCTGGGGGTAGTGTTTTAGGGTTTAGGGTAGTGTAGTGGTGTATGGGTAGTGTAGGGGGTCGTGCTGGGGTAGTGTTTTAGGGTTTAGGGTAGTGCAGTGGTGTTTGAGTAGTGTAGGGGGTCATGCTGGTGGTAGTGTTTTAGGGTTTAGGGTTGTGCAGTGGTGTTTGTGTAGTGTAGGGGGTCGTGCTGGGGGTAGTGTTTTTTGGTTTAGGGTAGTGCAGTGGTGTTTGGGTAGTGAAGGGGGTCGTGCTGGGGTAGATTTAGGGTTTAGGGTAGTGCAGTAGTGTTTGGGTAGTGTAGGGAGTCGTGCTGGGGGTAGCGTTTTAGGGTTTAGGGTAGTGCAGTGGTGTTTGTGTAGTGTAGGGGGATGTGCTGGGGTAGTGTTTTAGGGTTTATGGTAGTGCAGTGGTGTTTTGGTAGTGTAGGGGGTAGTGCTGGGGTAGTGTTTTAGGGTTTAGGGTAGTGCAGTGGTGTTTGAGTAGTGAAGGAGGTCATGCTGGGGTTAGTGTTTTAGGGTTTAGGGTAGTGCAGTTGTGTTTAGGTAGTGAATGGGGTCGTGCTGGGGTAGTGTGTTAGGGTTTAGGGTAGTGCTGTGGTGTTTGTGTAGTGTAGGGGGTCATGTTGGGGTATATTTAGTGTTTAGGGTAGTGCAGTGGTGTTTGTGTAGTGTAGGGGGTCGTGCTGGGGTAGTGTTTTAGGGTTTAAGGTAGTGCAGTGGTGTTTGTGTAGTGAAGGGGGTTGTGCTGGGGGTCGTGTTTTAGGGTTTAGGGTAGTGCAGTGGTGTTTGTATAGTGTAGGGGGTTGTGCTGGGGTAGATTTAGGGTTTAGGTTAGTGCAGTGGTGTTTGGGTAGTGAAGGGGGTCGTGCTGGGGTTAGTGTTTTAGGGTTTAGGGTAGTGCAGTTGTGTTTGTGTAGTGTAGGGGGTCATGCTGGGGTAGATTTAGTGTTTAAGGTAGTGCAGTGGTGTTTGTGTAGTGTAGGTGGTCATGCTGGGGTAGTGTTTTAGGGTTTAAGGCAGTGCAGTGGTGTTTGTGTAGTGAAGGGGGTCATGCTCGGGGTCGTGGTTTAGGGTTTAGGGTTTAGGGTAGTGCAGTGGTGTTTGTGTAGTGTAGGGGGTTGTACTGGGGTAGATTTAGGGTTTAGGTTAGTGCAGTGGTGTTTGGGTAGTGTAGGGAGTCGTGCTGGTGGTAGTGTTTTAGGGTTTAGGGTAGTGCAGTTATGTTTGGGTAGTGTAGGGTGTCGTGCTGGGGATAGTGTTTTAGGGTTTAGGGTAGTGCAGTGGTGTTTGGGTAGTGGAGGGGGTAGTGTTTTAGGGTTTAGAGTAGTGCGCCCAACCAGCCACTATATCCATGGACAAAGGGGATCCTGACTCTTTTGAACGCTTCGCAAATTGAATAATTTGGGTCAAGGGCCTACCACGTCCAAGACGTATCAATTCCTTTCTTGGGATCACTCATATACTTGGAGAAAAAGGTACATAGTTTCTCATCAATTTCAGGCGTGTGTGCCACCTTTCCCTTCAGTGAGGGTCTGGGGCATTCTCCCCTAATCCTATTCCTGACCTACCTTTCAAGGGGTTGAAGGATTTTCCCCACCACATGCTCTGCCACTTTGGTGTCAGGGGTCCACTCCGCCGGCCTAGGATGGTAAACTTGGGTAGGCTCGAACATGTCCGAGTGGACCCCGTCCCCAACCCGGGACTGAGAGGAGGCGGACTCTGGATGCCAGGGATGCCCCGAGTCCTTATCCTCATCGGAGGAGAAATCGTCCTCCAATACACCCTCTCCCTCTAAGGGAAACCCACCGTCGGGGTCTACAATAGTGGTGACAGCATCGCAATTGTCTCCGAACTCCTTCTCCTCCCAGCAGGGTGCATGTTTTTAGCGTTCGCGCACTCTTGAGGAAGGTCTCCGTAAGTTTATCAAATCCTTCCAAGTGCCCCGCGTTATGTTTAACGGCCCTTTTATTCCACATCTGGGAGCTACTGGGACCCGCCACCACCAGATCTGGTTCACTGAACACCCCAGAGAGGCTTTTCGCCAGCTTATCAACCTGATCCCTAAGAGGAGCCAGCACCCTAGAAATAGCCAGAGAGAGGGCTTGGTCCACTGCTGGAGGGAGAAGTTGGGGGGCCTTTCCTCCTCCACTTCCTGGTAGGAGGAGTAAAAATGGTCTTCTGGAGAAGGCATAATAGCAGAGGGTGTGAGCACAGAACAAATGCCCTTAAAATCCTTAAGGCAGCACCCTCACCGGTGCTCCAACAGCTGGGCTTTCCACAAAGCTGTTATAAGAATAGACAGAGGCGCAATACCAATTACCACCACCAGGTGGCGCTGGTCTCTAGTGTGGCTGTGTGGGAAAATCACCGCGTACAAACAGCAACGTCAGATTAAGCCAAGAATGTAAGGAATGCACTTAACTGACGAGCAGTGAGGAAAGAGGAAGCGGAAGGGACGTCAAGATCTTATATACGATGGACTGTGATATGATTGGACTATAGTTGCCTTGGAGACTACCCCCCTAATGGTTCATGGGTTGTGTAGTCTTTTGTTTAACGATTGTTGTGTTACGTTTTCTTTGAACTGCTATGCAAATAAAGTGAGGAAAGATATGCATAATCCTCGCCTCCTTCCTGCCATCGAATTCATTAAATTTTATAAAAGTGTACATAAAAACAGTAAATCCTCTTTCCTAATTCAATACAGTGAGAATTAATTAAAACCAGTAGGTAAAAACGGGTGTTACAAAGCCCGGTTCAGTGCAACTTTAAGTTAACAGAATTGTAAAGTTCAATGTTTCGCAAGATCAATCTCATGTACTTCGTGCAAAATACGCAATAAGGGGTCCACGAAAGATATAACGCTCCAATATCTGACCAGTCGGCACTATATAAAACTGCAGAAAAACTAAAAATAAAAAGTGTTTTGCACTCGTCTGTCATTGGGCTATATGTGGGCTACATCTGGGTGATATTTGTGCTACATTTGGGCTCTTTTTTCTTTGGTGGCCATCATGGGAGACTTATTTGTTATGATGTTTCCCAATGTCCTCATTTACTGCAGTCTCCTCAGTATGAAATGCTTTCAGTTTTTTACTTTGAATCCATCAAGAAGGCATTCAGATGTGTCACACATTTACCATAAATTCAGAATGTTAGCACTCCAGTTGTTCATTATATCACTGTAGTAAAGCTACTCCTCTCCAGGGAGTTAACTGGAAGGCTACTGCTGGTATTGAAAGTGATTGTTTCAGTTTGCATGTCTAAATTTTCTAATGAAATATAAGGGGATTTGAGATCTCACTTAAAACATGCCCTACATTTTCTTTCTGCAGCACTAACCATAATTTCTATGGCAAAATGAACCCCCTCAGAGACCTTACCTGTAGTGCGAGCCCGGGAGCCGTGAGGGGAACGGCCGGGTGCTCCTTGACGAACTACATTACCCAGCAGCCCCGGGGAACCAACACGCACCCGTGACGCATAAGCCTGCGCCAGGAGGCGCTAGAAATTGCCTGATAGTTTGCGGCTGTGCGGGACCGCGAGCAAACAGAGACCTTACCTGTAGTGCGAGCCCGGGAGCAGTGAGGGGAACGGCCGGGTGCTCCTTGACGAACTACATTACCCAGCAGCCCCGGGGAACCAACGCGCACCCGTGACGCATAAGCCTGCGCCAGGAGGCGCTAGAATTTGCCTGATAGTTTGCGGCTGTGCGGGACCGCGAGCAAACAGAGACCTTACCTGTAGTGCGAGCCCGGGAGCCGTGAGGGGAACGGCCGGGTGCTACTTGACGAACTACATTACCCAGCAGCCCCGGGGAACCAACGCGCACCCGTGACGCATAAGCCTGCGCCAGGAGGCGCTAGAAATTGCCTGATAGTACACCGCCGCGCATGACGCGCGCGGGCGGCGCCCGGGCTAAGCCCGGGCCAAGGGCGGACCGTCTGTGGCCGTCAGAGGCTGGGATGGGCCCCCCCTCTAACAATTGGCACCCCATCTGGAACCGAAATACGCCTATATCAAGGGAAGGTACAGAACATAAATAGACCTGTGTACACCTCGAACTACGAGGGAACAGAGACATAGCTTACCATCCATGGTTCTCTTCCATCATTTGGAACTTGTTATTTTTGCTCAGACATTTTCTTTGCTGCTCCCATTGCTGCTACTTTCTGGACTATTTTTGTATGTTTGATATAGTGGGATTTTAAACATTTTAAACATTTGTGTGATATCATCGTATCATAGTACTGTATCTCTTTCTAGCACGTGTCACTTTATTTTAGGTCTATTTATTCTGCATTTGCACTTTACAATTAATAGGTTGCCTAATGTTTAATACCCCAAGTTCACACGCAATGAGTACAAAGTGGTAGACTATTCTATTTGTATTGTGTAATACGTGTCGTTTTAGGCATTTGCACAGTTTTCCCCGTAGTAGGATTATGGCAAGGAGGAAAACTGTGAAGCCCCCTATTGATCGATCATGTACCACGATCGATTCATTTTTGGTTAAAGCAGTTAACGTCCTTTCAGAAGAAATTAATCGAACCGAGAGACGTCTTTCTATGGGTTCAAGCTTTATGGGGGCTGACCAGGGGAAATGAGGCCAGTGCTTTCCCCGGCCCCCCTGGTGAGATTGAGATCAATATATCGACTAATAACTCATTGGTTATTGGGGAGTTGGTACCGGACACCATTGGTACCGGAGGAAATAGTGGGGATTGTACTCGAATATCACTGACCCCTAATTTGATTCCCCCTGAGAGCCCCCTGCCATTGAAAAAAACTAGGGGATGTAGAAAGAACATTCTAGAACGGGGGAACTCCAATCCTAACCCCAAGCCAAAAAAGGCAATTAAGAGTACCCGTGTTGCGAAACCACGTTTGCCAGTCGATCAGCCAAATAGAACAGATCTTATATCCCAACATTTAACATTGGCTACTATATCTGATAAAATGATAGAGCTACTAAGGCCATTATATGATAAATTAGATACTCTGGCCAGAGAAATCCATAAAATTATTGGAGCGCTGGATAAAGTTAATGATAAACTTATAAAGGAGTCAAGTAGAATCCAACAGAAAGATGTTACTATAGGCCCAACTAATTTGATTACTGTTCAGGATAGGGAACCTTTTGATAATTCGAAGGAGCGGACTATTGCCTCAGAAGAATAGGGGAAATGAAAGAATTTTAGCATCAGGTAATTCAGTTAATAACTATGGATTTAAACCACCTCAGAAGGAAAGAACAGTGACTAAGCCGGATAAACTTATTACACCCAATTCTGCTAAACCAGATGGTTTAAGAGTATAAGCCCATGAGGACAGGAAGATGACCTCGGTTATAAACCTGCCTCCTGAATGCAGTGCATATGTCGCAATTCTGGCCAACGTACCTAAACTCGAATTTGGTCAGGTAGGAGATCACGAGTCTCTCATAAATAAAGTAGTGTTTTGGTTAGCTAATAATTGTAATTACCCAATGGAAGGGATAAACCAGATCCTGACAACACGTAGAGTAGGTTGGATCGGACCTTTAAAAAAATGTTTTGCTGGTGATTGCATAATTATTAATTTTAGGTCCCCGAGGTGGGCGTTTAATACACTCAAAAACGTGCCATTACCCTCATCTCGGGAATTTAACACTACTCTTCTCCCCTTAGGGTACTTTTATAGACATTTAATGGGAACACTCGAAAACGGAAATGCAGGTCGACCTAGAAATGGACCTCCTTCAATCCCTTTTTTGTACCCCCCGTATCCAATTTAGCTGTCCCAGTAACTAATAAATATCAGGTGTTAGGTAATTTGGACAGCATTGACTGACGTGAGGGACCGTTATGGATTAGCCAGGTAATAAGGGAAAGACATGTATCCAAAAGCCCCAAAACAGGGAATTTAAATGTTAAGAATACAACTAGAATGGCCGATCTAAGCATGTTGGAGCAGGGTGAGATTTTAACTAAAAATGCAAAATGTCCATCCATTGCCTCTAGTGAACTAGAATGTATCTTACCAGAAGTAATTATCACTAGAAAAGAGGTGGGACACGGAGAACCTCTTCAGCAACTTGATGTAACGAATACGGTCATAGGGTATCAGGTTACTACTTGGAATATTGCTGGTTTTAATAGCAAAAAAGGTACTCCATCATGGTTAGATCTCATATCGGCTCAACACGATATTATTTGTCTACAGGAGACGTGGTGTACTGATCCAATTTATGTAGAGGGCTTCACCTCCCATTGGCTTCCGGCTCAGGCTTCGCCCTCCGGTAGAGCCAAGGGAGGTCTTTTGATTCTGATCTCCATCAGTTTAAACAAATGTAAAATTAAAAGTTGTACTAATGTGGGTATTTATTCTCAGATTATGTGGCTGGTTTCCCCTGTAGGTAAAGATGTCATTTTGATTAATTTTTACAACAATGTGTTTAGCTCCTCACGTGGCCTAATTATTAACGATTTGGAAAGAGAACTTGAGAAGCTGACCAGTACTATTAGGAAGTCAATTGTTATTCTTTGGGTGGGTGATTTTAATGTTCAAATATGTCCATTATCTTTAACCAAAGTTTGTGGCCCTAGGAGGGGGGAATCTGATGATGATTGCCATATGCATTTTCCCCACTGCGAATATGGTACAGCCCTAAATGGTGCTATGGCTAAATGGGACTTAGAACTGTTACATTGCGCTACTGACAAACACAATATGACATGCCCCACATTCACAGGTAGAAATGCAATGTCTAATATTGATCACATCATCATTTCCTGTAATAGTGCACATTTATTTTCCCCACCCTGGATAATGGATCAACCTGCTAGTGATCATAACAGCATTTCTGTGTATTTACTATGTTGGGGACCAAAACATATTTTCAGCGCACCCCAAAGCTCATGCATTGTCCCCACTAGACCAAATGGTGTCCGGATAAAATGGGCTGGTGTGGACCCATCTAAAATCTTGCACGATGCTGTTACCCAATGTCAGAATGAAATTGAAGTTTGTCTAGGGGATGAGGTCGATTCTGCATTGATGCTAGAGAATTTCACCAAGATAAATAACATTGTGGAGAATCTTTTGATGAAACCAGTCTGCAAAAATAAAACCCTTAGGCGGGCTGGTTCGATACCAGATGCACGACGGCCCTGAGTAATCTCAAACAAGCTTTGAGATGTAACCCCAGAAATTCGGACATAATCAAGGCCTTGCGTGTAGAATATGCTAGAGCCCTAAAAATTTGAAAAACGGAACTCCAAGAAATAGCCTGGAAAGATTTAAGCCTGGCAGCCGACACAAAAAATAGCAAATTGTTCTTGGATACTGTAAATAGCATCTTCCTGAAGGATGACCATATTCCCGAAATTAACTCCTATATCAACTGTAACGCTTGGGTAACGCATTTTTCTAATATTTTTAACCCTATTAATACAGTTGTATTACCCATCCAATCCAACCAGTACTCCGATGAATGGCCAATTATTCCCTTATCAATTAGCATAGAAGAAGTTACCGATGGTATAATCAGCAGTAAGGGGGGTAAGGCACCAGGACCCGATTTTTCTTTTTATAAGAATGAAATTGCTCTATGGTCCCCTTTTTAAACAAGAGTTTTTAATGCCGCCGTTGAGACCCAATTCCCTTTGTCATGGGGTCAATCCATCATAGTTCCCATACATAAGAAAGGAGTTAAAACCGATGTTTGTAATTACCGCCCAATATCTCTTCTCGACTCGTCTATTAAGATCATGAGTAGGGTCATGTTATCGAGATTAGAAGCTTGGGTCCAAGAGAAGGTAGTTCTTACTCCAGTACAATATGGATTTAGAATGGGAGTTGGCACACTAGAGCAGTGTGTCAATTTGGACCTCTTGATTGGAAAGTATACCCTAGCTAGGGAAGGAAATTTATATTTATGTTTTGCTGACCTTAGCAGCGCCTTTGATTTGGTAGACCATTCAATTTTATGGCCATTATTGCTAGATATGGGTGCCCCTAAGGAGATAATCTATTTCCTAGCAAGATTATATGGAAATCTGTCAAGCAAGGTACGGTATGGTCTTTTAGGCGAATATACCCCCTCTTTTAAAGTTAAAAGAGGCATCCGACAGGGCTGCGTTCTGGCTCCATTGCTTTTTTCTTTGTTTATTAACGAAGCAGACGCAGCCCTGAAATTGTTCGAGTCGGATGCCCCAAGGGTTGATGGTATGCCCGTCCCAATTCTTTTATATGCGGACGACGCGGTTTTACTCTCCCGTACTCCCATTGGTTTACAACGTCTTATGGATAATTTAAACCCAATTGGTCGCACACTGCTACACCTACCAGTCGTGTTCCCCCAATGAAAATGGTCCCTGAAGGTCAGCGTCGGCGGATACACCTATGCTCGAGTGTGAATGCAAGTATGCGTGGCGTGTGCCATCCCTGGACACGTGTTTCGAGGTAGTTGCCTCTCGTCAGCAGGGAGCAGGAAAATGAGTGTGGGGTTGCTGTGTAAGCTGCTAAAATCGTTATCAGGTCTAGTACCTCTCGTAGCGCGCAGGTGCGTAACCAAAGTCCGTCGACTTCACCGGCTCAGAAGAGCCTGAATAAAATTAAACCCAATTGGTCGCACACTGCTACACCTACCAGTCGTGTTCCCCCAATGAAAATGGTCCCTGAAGGTCAGCGTCGGCGGATACACCTATGCTCGAGTGTGAATGCAAGTATGCGTGGCGTGGGCCATCCCTGGACACGTGTTTCGAGGTAGTTGCCTCTCGTCAGCAGGGAGCAGGAAAATGAGTGTGGGGTTGCTGTGTAAGCTGCTAAAATCGTTATCAGGTCTAGTACCTCTCGTAGCGCGCAGGTGCGTAACCAAAGTCCGTCGACTTCACCGGCTCAGAACAGAAGAGCCTGAATAAAATTAAACCCAATTGGTCGCACACTGCTACACCTACCAGTCGTGTTCCCCCAATGAAAATGGTCCCTGAAGGTCAGCGTCGGCGGATACACCTATGCTCGAGTGTGAATGCAAGTATGCGTGGCGTGTGCCATCCCTGGACACGTGTTTCGAGGTAGTTGCCTCTCGTCAGCAGGGAGCAGGAAAATGAGTGTGGGGTTGCTGTGTAAGCTGCTAAAATCGTTATCAGGTCTAGTACCTCTCGTAGCGCGCAGGTGCGTAACCAAAGTCCGTCGACTTCACCGGCTCAGAAGAGCCTGAATAAAATTAAACCCAATTGGTCGCACACTGCTACACCTACCAGTCGTGTTCCCCCAATGAAAATGGTCCCTGAAGGTCAGCGTCGGCGGATACACCTATGCTCGAGTGTGAATGCAAGTATGCGTGGCGTGTGCCATCCCTGGACACGTGTTTCGAGGTAGTTGCCTCTCGTCAGCAGGGAGCAGGAAAATGAGTGTGGGGTCTTATGGATAATTTTACTGCTTTTATTGCTAAAAGGAAACTTTTAATTAACAAATCGAAAACTTTTGTAATGGCTTGTGGCAGGAACCCTATAACATCCAGCACTTATCACATCGAAGGCTCCAAGGTTCAGACAGTTAAAACATTCAGTTATTTAGGCATAATGTTTGCAGGAAATAGGTCATGGGTCCAGGAACAGGATAACGCCTGTTCTAAGATGTTGAGAAACATTAATGGTATTTTTAGATTTGCTTCCAAACTAGGCAATCGATGCATCAGAGACATGTTGACAATTTACGAGATACGATGTGTCACTGCAGCACTTTTCGGGGCAGGTGTTTGGGGCCACTGCCAAGGTAATAAATTACAACAAATTGAAAATTCATTTTTAAAACGCCTACTGTGTGCCCCTTTATCTGCCTCTACTGAATTGATCCATGGGGAGGTGGGCATTAAATATATTTCAGACTTGGCTCCAATACGCCCTCTCCTATTATGGAAATCTATATGGTCAAAAGAGGAGACACTGTTTACGCAATCTATAATACGGGACTGCCTTAATTTGGAAAACTGTTTAAAAAGACACTGGCTTAATTATAATATCCATTGGTTTAAGTTTTTATTCAACTGTGATATCCGATTGGATCCAGAGTGTTCAGTTTCTGTTGCTAGAACTGAGATAAAAACAGTTATGCTGTCTAACAAAATAGAGGCTAGATCCCATGCTATCAAGAATCAACCAACTCTTGTTTTTTATCTGCAAATGGGTTTTCAAAGTTACTTGTCAGTCATGACCAGAGCATCACATCGTTTCGTGTTGACACGTTTAAGACTGGGTACTATACATCATCTCGTCAACCTCCCAGTCACGAAACAGAGTTCTACCCACCCATGCCCATGTGACGGAGTCTCCCACCAAAGCTGTTGCCACATGCTACTTCTTTGTACTTTTTATACTCATCTTAGAAAATTTTATCTAAAACCTTTCTTTTTATATTATAACACCATATCTATTAAAAATCTTTGATCATTGATAATTGACTGTATGTTTCTTTTCGGCATATTATGCATTTGCACTTTGAATCAGGACTGTTCATGTCCAAGTAAAATGTTAGGGGCTCTTTGTGACTTATGCATTTGCACTTTTGTACTTGATTTGTCATGTTTATGAACTTTGATACTTTTATATTTTCAATCCCACTGTTTTTACATTCCATTTTGTTTTTAATTAGACTGTTTTATGAATGTTTTGCTTATATGGTTGATTTATTTGACCGAATAAAAGCTTTTCAATTGAAAAAAATTTAAATTAAATGTTTTAAGTGTTACCAGTTTATTTCAATCAAGATGGGTTCAGGTGTGCCATACTTTTGTCAGAAGTAAGGCTGTTAACACTCTAGTTGTTCTTTAGAACACTCTGGGAAGCTGCAGTAGAACACAAAGGCATCAACTGACTGGCTGCTCCTGTTGAAATATAACAGGAAGATATTTGAGATCTCACTTAAAGCATGTCCTAATTTTTCTTTCTACAGCACTAACAATAATTTCTATGACAAAATGAACCCCCTCATTTTGTTCCTTTTTAAATTAAATGTTTTAAGAGTTACCAGTTCATTCCAATCAAGATTGTTTCAGGTGTGCCATAATTTTGTCATAAGTAAGACTGTTAGCGCTCTTGTTGTTCTTTAGAACACTCTGGGAAGCTGCAGTAGAACACAAAGGCATCGACTGACAGGCTGCTCCTGTTGAAATATAACAGAAAGACATTTGAGATCACACTTGAAACATGTCCTAATTTTTCTTTCTACAGCACTAACCATAATTTCTATGACAAAATGAGCCCCATTATTTTGTTCCTTTTTAAATTAAATGTTGTAAGTGTTACCAGTTTATTCCAATCAAGATGGCTTCAGGTGTGCCATACTTTTGTCATAAGTAAGGCTGTTAGCGCTCTAGTTGTTCTTTAGAACACTCTGGGAAGCTGCAGTAGAACACAAAGGCATCAACTGACAGGCTGCTCCTGTTGAAATATAACACGTAGATATTTGAGATCACACTTGAAACGTTCTAATTTTTCTTTCTACAGAACTAACCATAATTTCTATGACAAAATGAACCCCATCATTTTGTTCCTTTTTAAATTAAATATTTTAAGTGTTACCAGTTTATTTCAATCAAGATGGGTTCAGGTGTGCCATACTTTTGTCAGAAGTAAGGCTGTTAGCACTCTAGTTGTTCTTTAGAACACTCTGGGAAGCTGCAGTAGAACACAAAGGCATCAACTGACAGGCTGCTCCTGTTGAAATATAACAGGAAGATATTTGAGATCTCACTTAAAGCATGTCCTAATTTTTCTTTCTACAGCACTAACAATAATTTCTATGACAAAATGAATACCCTCATTTTGTTCCTTTTTAAATTAAATGTTTTAAGTGCTACCAGTTTATTCCAATCAAGATGGCTTCAGGTGTGCCATACTTTTGCCATAAGTAAGGCTGTTAGCGCTCTAGTTGTTCTTTAGAACACTCTGGGAAGCTGCAGTAGAACACAAAGGCATCAACTGACAGGCTGCTCCTGTTGAAATATCACAGGAAGATATTTGAGATCACACTTGAAACATGTCCTAATTTTCCTTTCTACAGCACTAACCATAATTCCTATGACAAAATGAACCCCATCATTTTGTTCCTTTTTAAATTAAATGTTTTATGTGTTACCAGTGTATTCCAATCAAGATGGCTTCAGGTGTTCCATACTTTTGTCATAAGTAAGGCTGTTAGCGCTCTAGTTGTTCTTTAGAACACGCTGGGAAGCTGCAGTAGAACACAAAGGAATCAACTGACTTGTTGAATGTACATGATTTACTGAGAATGACAGACTTTATTCTCACATGACTGAGAAAGATAATGTGACTTTACAGAAAATATGCTCTCATTTTAGCTTCAGTTTTCTCTCAAACATGATTCATGATATCCCAGCAGAAGGTTTTTCACAGGGTAATATCACCTTAGAACACACAACAATTCCTGAAATTAGTATGGTACCATCAACAAATGAATTCTAATGTAACTAAAGTCTGTTATCACCCTTTATAGTTCTCCTTTTGGTAACCCTCAAAATCTTCGATTCACTACAATGCATTTCAATCGGGTACTATCATGTATATTGGTCCCAAGATGGCTGCCAGCAATTCCAGGATGAATTGCTGTGAGCCAATCAGAGCTCATGATGAGATGTGTCGTTAGACTCCGCCCAGATATTGAAACTTTTTCTTTTTCTAATTTCTCATGAACTACTGAACGGATTTACACCATTTAACAAAAAGGGATCTTTCTGAACCAAGGGCTACCTTTTCGCAAAAATTTGGTGTTATTCTGTTCAGCAGTTCGGGCTGTAGCCGTGTCTAAAGTTTCCTATGGGAAATAACATGGAGAAAACATGTTTTGGAACCCCCCTTTTTTCTCGGCCCCCGCTTGCCGAATCACCCCAAAACTTTTAAGCTAGGAGCTGACCACAGCGCCCCATGAGTTTTGAAAATTTCGCGAAGATTCATCAACCAACGCCAAAGTTATTGGGAAAAGAATGTTACGATTTTCCCATGGATAATAGGTCCTAACTATAACTACCTACTGGCGACCGCCAGTAGGTAATACATGTGTGTATATATACATATATATATATATATATATATATATATATATATATATATATATATATATATATACATTTTGAAGACTTTATCGTATTTTTTTATGTATTCCTCTAATTTACTTTTTTCATGGCGCGACTCTGCCTTGGCTCTTAGAGCCAAACCAGGCATGTGGCTCGGCTCTCCACAAGGCTGTCTGTGTCCCTTACCACAGAAATGCACTGTCTCAAGCGACACTAATCTTTTTTCGGATTGTAAAATAATGTTGGCATGTGTGTAGTTTTTGCTTGGTAAGGAAACCCAAATTGTAGTGAGAGGGTCTCCAAATAGGAATATGTAAGAAGAGGGGAGTAGGTCTTAAACTGAAGCAGGGTCAAGAGAGACCACTGAGGGTGTAATAAGCTGCTATTTACTTTGCACTTTATAAATGCTGATCGCCGTATTATGAATTGTTTGTCAGTGGCAAAAATACGACCATTTTGTTTTAACTGAGCTGTAAATGTATGTGAGATCTTGTGAATTGTTGTTTTAGGATATTTAACAGAATATAGTCCAGTAGTTTTATGAATTGTGTGTATATTTCTATAAGATTTTATTTCCTTGAAATAAAGTATTTTGATTGATTGATTGACACTAGTCCTCGCTGAAAATTCAATCGTTGTTCTCTCTAAGGAGGCTCATCTCTGGGGGTGTGAAGAGAGTTCGGTCTCCTGTGCCCTTTCAATCCATGGCCTCTCTAAGGAGGTTCATCTCTGGGGGTGAGAAGAGAGTTGGGTCTCCTGTGCCCTTTCAATCCTTGGCCTCTCTCAGGAGGCTCATCTCTGGGGGTGTGAAGAGAGTTCGGTCTCCTGTGCCCTTTCAATCCTTGGCCTCTCTAAGGAGGCTCATCTCTGGGGATGTGAAGAGAGTTTGGTGTCCTGTGCCCTTTCAATCCTTGGCCTCTCTAAGGAGGCTTATGTCTCACTCTCTTTTGTCTTTCCAATCTTTCACCTCTCTCTATACAGGGTCATTTCTTGGGATTAGAAAGGGCCCATGCACCCTACCCTTTCAATTCTTGGCCTCTCTCAGAGGGTGCCTCTCTAGGGGTGTCATGAAAGCTCTGAACCTCATCGTCTGTCGTACCTTGAGCGCCTTCGATAGGGGCTCACCTGTACAGATTAGAGCGCAGCCCAGCCTCCAGGGCCCTCATTCTCTAGGGGGGTTTACTCACAGGGCTGAGAAGGAAGTCTTGTGTCTACGTTTGCTTCGTATGCCTGAGGCAGTCCACGGGTGTCCAAGTAACAGCTTATTCATGCCTTGACCCCTACAATCAGCGCAGTTTGCAGTTTACTTTGGACGGGTACCAGAGAACATGAGCCACGAGGCAGGCAGGTGACATCCCAAATACACGGCAGCCTTAGGTAGTCGAGGACATCTTGCTTGCCACGTCACTGGTACCACCTGCCACACCCCTGGAACGTGCGTCCGATGTTACCCTCAGTTCCTGGAAGTGAGTCAACGCTGACGCTACCTCCTCTAAGGAGTTGAAGAGGGGCCAGGAAGGTTTGATAAGGCTTTGCCCTCAGTTAAAAATAACCTCGGGGTGTTTCAGTAAGGAGGCCAATGAGTGGATGGGCATGATGGGTGAACCGGCACTCTTCCTCCTTACTCAGAGTGAGAAAAGAGACATTAAAAACTTCCTTGGCGCCGTGCCTGTGACATCCTGGCTTCTGCCCGTCTAACACTCGCTACAGCTTGTTTGTTTTTTCAGACATTTCTCGGTAATGGCTTGGCGCTGCGGCTTTTGTTGATGAAGGCAGGGACGAGAGGCGGCTACAGGGATGTAGGTCAGTAGGTGCTGATTTCGGTCTGGTCAGAGGAGGTTTCTTATTTTCCGGGGGTTTCCTGACACACTGCAAGGCTCTTGTTTCAGAAAGAAATTCATGAATTACACATCCATTCATTCATCCATCCACGCTCCCATTCATTCATCCGTGTATTCACACAGCCATCACTAATCACCAGTCCGTGCATTCTCTAAGTAATCCATTCACTCATTTATTAATCCACCCATTGATTTTTCTCACAGTCACTTACCATTACGCCTTAAGACATATACAGAAGCACTTTCATAAAAAAAGAATCAGACTTCTTGGTTTTTGCCAATGCTTGTTACTTAGTAAGTTGAATGGGGTCTTAGAGGTAGGCGAATAGTTTTATCCTGGATGATGGCTGGCGGCCTTTCAGCGAGAGAGGGGTTAAAAGAAGGCTAGCACCCTGTTTTTGCTTTCAGTGTAATGTTCTACTAATGGATTTTAGGTCTGGCTTAAACAGCTCCTGTACTCACAGTGTTTACTCAGAAGCAGTATCAAGAGATTGCCTTTGGTCCCTCCCCTTTATTGATAGTCTCTGCAGGCATTTGGTTGGGCAGCAGTTGTGTTAGTAACTAATAGTAAGGTTATGGCATGTTTACATTGCTTATAACTGACAGAGATATTGAGTGATACGTCAGTGGTAGCCTATATAGAGGGTCGGCACCAAGCAGTCTGCCTCCCTCCTGACGTGTCGGCGTCCAAGGCATTGGTTAAGGCGTTCCGCAGGGGTCTGCGTTAAGTTCTACCCTGTTTAATGTCTATGTTCGTTCTTTGGCTGCTCTGGTCAGGTCTTTTGGTCTCACCTGTATAAATTATGCAAATGATACCCAACCCATCATTGCCTTGGACAGCACAGCATTGACCCCCTTTGAGCCGCTGCATCATTAAATATCCGCAGTTGCCTCATGGTTGTGGCTCAGTGCCCTGAAGTGTAACTCATAGAAGAATTAAATACTTTGGATTCCTCACACTTCACCAGCCAGACCCTTTCCATCTACCTTCTGGCCTCCATCTTAGTCTGACCCCCCCCAAACCCAGCGAAGACTCTAAAGAATGTATCCTTCTTCTTATGGTTTACACATGTTTGCAAGTATTTTGTTGCTAACATGTCTGTTTGGAGTGAACGCAAAATTTCTGTATGTTTTTGTGTCCAATGTGTGATTTTAAAATCAGGTTTGATTAATTCATATAGAGGTTTAACCCTTTCTCTGTAATTTAAAATGTAAGTTCCTCCAAAATTCAGGAAACCTAGAATCAACTGTAAATTCTTCATTGTTTTTGGAGGTTGGAGCAGAGCACACTTTTCTAAAAAGTTGGCTGCCAGGCTTTTGCCTTCACTTGATAGATCATATCCTAGGAATAGGACATTGAGGTGGGCAATTCTTGACTTTTTAAAGTTGAATTTGTAACCCTCTGAGGCGAAGCCCAATATTATGGTGTTCACCCTGTTCAAGTGCCTATCCAGGTCATCGTCTGTCAGATATATTTCATCGACATACGACAATGCCTCGTCATCATAAGTTTGTAGTAACTCTGTTACCCTTGCTGAGAATAACCCCGGGCTGTTTTTGAACCCCTGGGGCAGTCAACAGAATTGACGCTGGGTCCCCATTATTGAGAAAGCGATCAAATATCTGCTTTCTGGTGCAATATTTTGACAAAAGAAACCATTTGAAATGTCTAACGTGGTTTTATATTTTTGATGCACAATGTTATTCATTAATGCTGTACTGTGTGCATTTTGCACTGCAAATATCTTCCAACAAGAATTTAAGTGTCTGCAATCCAAAACTAGACAATATGTATTGTCTGGTTTGGAGACAGGAAACAAAGGATTGTTCATCGATAAGGTGCATGTTTCAATCACCCCTTGGTATTCAAGTTGATCTAAGATCTCCCTGACCTGTTTTTTAGCTTCTTGCTTAACTGGGTACTGCCTTTGTGCAGTCGGTTGATTTTTTAACTGGATTTTATGGTGAGGTGAGTCCTCATCCCATCCTACATGATTTTTATACAGTGCTGGGGCTTGGGCTACTGCCCATTTCCTGGCTAATGTATATTTTAAATGGACTGGAACATGGTTGGAGAAGGCAGTCATAATGATGTTCTCGCCATGTGGGCACTCCCTGAAAATTCTGGTGGCCAGTCCTTTTCTGCTAGAAGTATATCATAACCCCTTGAAAGATGCTCCCAAAAGAGTGCTTTCACTTTTCTTGGTATGTCTCCCTCCATCCGGAGTGTTATTTCATATAACCTATGTGGAGAACTAACCCTGGTGTCTACAGTCTCAACTTGTATGTCTTTGCTCAAGTCCACTGTCTCCAGAAGTCCCTTAAGGTTCTGGCGAGCTATTGTAACTTTTGTTGCACTGTCCACCATGGTCTGGGCCCATTCTCTGTTTTGTAGTTGAGTTCTTAGTATTCTCGGCATGTCTGACCTTCAGACCTGCTACCTTTTTCTTGGAGAATTGAGGTTTTGCTTTATTTTTCTGAACGTGTTGATCGTCTTTGGACTTCACGCGTTCTTCCTTGTTTTCTGACCGTCCTCTTCTTTCGGATGTCTGTGACGATATCTGAAAGGTACGAGAGGAACGTGTATCATTATCTTGATATCTGTCAGGTTTTCTCAAATTCTCCCTATTCCTGAGGTTGTACCTCCTTTCAGAGGGCTCCTTCTGTGGAGGAGACCTGCCTCGGGAATGAGAATGTTTCTCTTTGGAATTCTGTTTACTATTTTCCCACTTCTGTTTAGAAGTGGTAGGAGTGTTTTTAGGAAATACCTTATCAGGACTTTCAGGCAGTTGTGGTTTAACTGTATAGTTCTATTAGCTTTTGTATGTTTTTAAGTAATTCCTCTTCTGACATTGATTCAATGTCAGGGTCAGGTGTGTATCCGGCTAAAATCGGCCATGTTGCTCCTGGTCTACCTAGTGGACCGAGCCTGGTAATGTGATTGTAATGTTTTAGGGCGCCTTTAAACCAGAGCTCATGCTCAGAAGTTTCCCTATCCCCAAGAAAGCAATGACCAATAAGAGTTCACCTCCCCCACAAATCACCCTAGCTGCCATGATGGCAGTCTCACACAACACCAAATGTCCTTGGTTACTTCTTGTCAATCCGCCCACTCCATAACGCCATCGATTGCTACCCCACCCACTTTCCTGCCCTAGCCACGCCAGTGACCTCATCCCTAGCAGGGGTTGAATTGCCAACCCTTTGCACATACATTCCTGGCCTCTATGCGGACACACAGAGAGTGCCCACCTCGGAAATTTCCCCCCTTCATTTGCTCAATCTCCCTTCTGTTGAAATATTCTGCAAGGCTCCCCCAGGTGTGCCCACAGCTCCTCCTTATGCTCGAAAGCTCTCTTCTTCTGAAGCTCCCAACTTGATCAACTTCTTAATGCCCACCTCTTACTTGCAGTCCATTAGCCCTTTTACTCTCCCTCACACCCCTGCTCCCATCTCCACACAACCAGGGCCTCTACAACTCTTCCCTAACCCACAAACACCCCATGAATGTAGAAATGCCATCCCTGCTCAACCAGGTCACCCATGCAGCCTCTCCCCCTACTGGGACTCACACTACAAGCCATGACCAATTGTTACCACACTGTCTGGGTTGCACGCCTTGATGAGATCTCTCTGCCTGTTCCACCTCAAGGACAAACTCCAGAAATTGACAGCAATCACCAAATAGCTTCTGCCCACTCATAGACCTAATAGTTCCTTGATGAAGTTGGACAGCTCCCAAACAGGCATGTATGTCACCCAAGACACACACACCTATCATCTTAACTCAAAAACGATACCCTTCCCCAATGCCTCCTCTCGTCCAAGGAGGCTGAAGGCTGATTTATTGGACAGTGACATCCACAACCTCCTCCCTGCTTATGTCAACCCAATAGACTTCAACAAATCCTTCTAGGGTCAAATCCAAGCAATTCAAGCTAATTCCTACAGAGAATCTAACCACAATCACCGAGTTGTAAACAGCGATAACCTCAAGCGCATTAACATCTCTCAGGCTGCCACTGTCCATTCCACTAGCCAACTGAAATGCGTACTTCTCAACTGCAGATCAGCTAGTAAACATACACAGATATTTACGATTTCTCCCTCACAAATGAGCCTGATATCGTGATCCTTACAGAAACCTGGCTAAACAGCGCCTCTCCTCCGATCTTAGACTTACTAGTCCCGCCTAACCACGGCATAATTCGACTTGATAGAGCTAGGAAACCTGGTGGTAGAATAGACTGCATCTACCAAAACACAATCTCTATGTACCACTCAGAAACTGTCACCTTACCTACCTGTGAATATCTCTGCATCAGCATCACGGGCAACAACAGCCTCATTTGCAAACTACACACATTCTACATCCGTCTGGAGACAATCTGCCGTTCATTGAACAAATCATGGAAGTCATCACATCCAACGATGACCCTCAAGTGGCCCAGATGTTCCTCAGAGACTTCAACCTCAAACTGGAATAACCCAAATGATCATGCAGTGAACTACCGTAAATGCTTCCTATCAGACTACGATCTGATCCAATACTGCGACAGTCCAAACCACAACAAGGGAGAGACACTTTTACCTTTATCATATCTAAAATGACTAATATCACATTGGATGCCATTAACCCCTGTGACTGGTCTGACCACTACAGCATCATCTTCTTCATCAACGTGGAGGTGACCCAGAAGAGGGATCAACCCAAGAAATCGAAAACAATGGAAAAGGAATCTCCTAACTATTCATCCTAATGTCTTATCAGTCCAGTGTAACTCTGCCGTGACTCTCCAGTTGGGCATGTTAGATGTACATGACCTCACAGAGTTCAATAATACCTCTATTCTGGACGCCCTTGACTCTTTTGCCCCCCCCCCCCCTTTAACAAAAAAACTTTTCCACCAAAGCCTCCAAACCTTGGTTCAATGACAATTTAAACTCTGAACGACGCAATCTAAAATTGGCAGAAAGAACCTGGAGATTTGTACACTCCACTGAACACCTAAATCACCTTAGATCAGTGAGGAACACATACAACAGGAAAATCAAAAATGCAAAAGCCGACTTCTTTAGAACTCAGCTTAACCAAGGCAAAAATCAACCCAAAACTTTTTGAAATCGTCAAGCAACTATTGCTTAACACCCCAAACCTGCTGGACCATGGATACATCACTCCCCCAAACTGTGAGGAATTGGCCTCATTCTTCCTGGAGAAAATATAAACCATTGAAAATGATTTACAATCAAAGAGGGAACTACCTTCAGCTACAGGGTTCACTTTTCCCCTCGCCTCCCAGGTCACGGATCAGTTTGGTTCCCTGGGGGATATCCCCATAAACAATGGCTCCTGGCACACTTTCACTTGCCTCAATAAAAGTGACATCTATAACATTCTTCTAGTGGTTAACCCATCTAACCACTTCAGGGACCCACTACCACCATCAATCTTCAAAGAGATAAAAGCTGCTATTCTGTATATGAAGGAGCTAATTACCAGATGAGTATCCTAAGAAACCTTAAATCATCCTACCACAGGACGACTTAAGCTGGTGGCCCAAACTCTTGTGTTGCCTAGATTGGACTACAAAAGCTCCACTCTATGCGGTCTTGCTAAATACAAACTGGCCCTGATAGGGGCCTCCCTTAACACTGCGGCCAGACTGGTCTCCGGAACTAAAAGAAATAATCACATATCCCCGGCCTTAAAAGCTCTGAACTGGCTCCCTTATGAGGTAAGAATACAGCTAAAGATTGCTTGAATGACTAATAAAGCCCTACATATCAAGGCACACAGATATTTAGCACAAAAGCAAGAGTTATTGGGGTGATGCAGATCTTCTCAAAGCGTGAGCTCAGTGCTACTGAAACCACTGATTTTCCACAAAAAGAGAACGTGCTACAGAGCCTTCTCGGGTACCGCCCCAAAGATATGGAACTCTCTACCACCGGGTTTCCTCTGAATTTCATCTACCTTCTCCTTCAAAAAAGAAGTGCAAACTCTTCTAATGAGCAGGTTTATGCCCTAGGATAATCACCTTATGTTCTCTTGTCTATTGATAACACCTTATGTCTTACTGACTATATACATGCCAACTACTCTAGTACTGGGTATGACTACTTCATAAATGATCATCTATAGATGTCAGTCTTACTATGCTAAGTTCATATATGTGACCAGTTTTTGTTCTTACAACTTTATTCTGACTTCCCTAATGTACATCGCTCTGATACCCTCTAGGTTCATGTTTGTGCTATAGAAAACTTTATAAATAAAAATAGAAGTTAGCTGGACTGAGAGGTCAGCTGGTGACTCTGTGTTAGCCAAAGAGGCTACTAAGTTTTCCACAACAAAAACAACAATTTGGAAGTTTAGCTATTTGGACATTTTAAAGTATATGTCTTACTTAATAATTTACAGCACCTTGACTTAGAACTCAATAAGCTCTCTTTAGAGGAGACATATATATTGTTTGGGGAAGTGGGGGCTTTGCCATTTGTTGAAATCACAAAGTCGAACTAGCAGTTTTAAAATTGCTCTTCCAGGCTACAGTGGCAGGCTGGGAGCCATTGTGTACTCTGTCACACACAGGGTGGCGCAATCATTGCTGCATCCCAAGGTGGGCACTCCAACTTGCATACCCTGGGTACCCTTGGTACGATTTGCTAGGGACTTGTAAGTAAGTCGGCTTATGCCAATTGGGGGTACCCAATTCAACATACACTTTATAAGGGGGGTAGAACACTGGCACAGAAGTCTGTAAAGCAGGCCTTAGTGAGCCCTCAGAGTAAGAAAAACAGCAATATCAGTCCAAAACCTTGGGGGTGAGCATGCAAAAAGAGGCATTGCTCTACAATAACCATATGGCCTCCACATCTTCTCCTGCTAAGATTGCTGAGGAAAATTGTTCCACTCCTTCCCACACATTTATATCAGATTGTGATCCAGGTGACTATTCCTAGTCACCATGACTATTATTTTTTGTGTTGCCATTTTACTTAGAGAGAATTCGACCCAAAGGTACTGCAGCATTTTACACGAGAACCAGATAACATTACCCCAGGTCACGCTTTTCTTTAGGCATGGGGAGATTAAGTGATTTGCCTAGAAACACAGGATGATGGCCCTATGTCGATGCAGAGACCCAAACCTGGTTCTCTAGTTCCAAAGTCAGCAGCTCTGGCCGTTAACCCCACCCTCTCTTTAATATGGTAACTCTCTTTTTATGGCTGCTCCTTGGGTTTGCTTGAAAAGCTTCAGCGAATTTAAAATGCAGATGCCAAACTAACTCTTGGACTGCCTCAGTACACCTCAACCTCCTCTGCTTTAGACGCTGCATTGGCTCTTAGTGGCAAAAAGGGTTATATTTAAATCGCCCTGCCATGGACATAGGGCCATCCATCACTCTGGACCGTCTAACACCTATGTCCCTGGTTGTTCCCTCCGTTCACAGGATGCCTTTTTCTCTCAATACCTAGATTGAATCGGCTTCGGATAGGTGGCAGAGCTTTTTCGGTGGCTTCCACTAAATTCTGGAACATTCTTCCTGTAATGCTATTAAAAAGATCTGTGCTGTTGCACTTCACAAGGGTCTTGAACAGCATGGGCTGGATTTATCAAGGTTTTGCGTCACCCTTGCGCTATGTGAGGGGGTGCTAGAGCGACACAAAACCTAAGTGAGAGTTATCAAGCCACACAAGGCCATCTTGCCTCGTCCCTGAGTGGCGTGATAAATACATAGTAACGAAATACAGAGAAAATCGATGCCTTGTGACACTCTGCCCCAGGGAGGCATTTGATGGGTGTTGCTTGGATGTTCCCACGCAAAACCCATGGATTTTGGCGCATTCCCAGATTTACCATTAGTGGTAGACCTGGGAATGCATCAAAATACCACACCTCACCAGGGGAGGCCTAACGAGGAGAAATATATTTATTTGTCCTCATTGTTTGCTCTTTCTACATGTGCTGCATTATGCAGAACACACAGAAAGAGTAATACGCCTTTGTGGATTGTTTTTGTGCAGGAAGGTGCACAAAAATAATCTTGCTGACAATGCAGGCACCTTTGCACCATGACGTAAGGGTGCCTGTGTGGTCACTAAGCAGCCAAAAGTTCACCAGCCCTAGGAAAGGACAGGAATGCACTGTATGATGTTAAATACAGCACCTTTGTGCACTTTCCCTTTCATGTAGCAGAGCAATGCGGCTTGATGCGCTGCACGAAAAAAAAGATAAACATGGGCCCTGGTGTACAGACTGTAGCTTTTGTTGTTGCCTTGTCCATCCATCTCAGGGGCTGTAGCGGTTTGGATACTGTTCCTTCTGGCTCCTCCACACCAGAACACCTGCATGTGTATTAATACTAATAATAATAGTAATAGTAATAGTAATAGTACTGCACAAACAGACAGGGGTGAGTTGGAGACTTCTTCAATGAATTTGATTCTTTTATTGAAAATAATTGTGCCACAAATTAAATTTTTTATCGCACCGAAACCAAGGCCAACACGCATTTCACAACTGCTATTATCTCTGTATCATGGCCAGAGAGCAAATAAATGACATTATTCAAAACAAAGACCTATTTCTTAATAAGGCCAGTGCACACAAACAGCACATGTCGAAAATCAGTGACAAACAAAGAAAGTAATAGCAGAAGAAGCAAAAACATTTTTTTTTAGAAAGCAAAATCAGTTGGTTCAATGTATTCAATTAATAAATTTTCATTGAATACATTGAACCAACTGCGAGCGATGCTTTAGTTACAACGTTGAGTAGTTCAGTGAAAAGAACATATGATCAGCAAATTGCCATGTCTGAAAACTTTTTTAGAGTTCATGAGTTACCTCAGAGTGAGAAAGAAAGAGGAAATAAAAGGATATGTCTGCCCTTCTGTCACCCATAATACATCTAAGGGTGCTGGAACCCCCTGAAAAATAGGGCAATCATGTGAACACGAACATACAGAAAAAAGAGTATTTCGACCAAAGACACAGAAAAAAAAACCATCAGAGTCATAGTAGAGAACTCAGAATTTTTCAAGGCTCTGTGAACGGTTTCCATGTTTTTACCAACAATAACGCAATCTACACTGGGAGCCTCTTGATCTACTGGGATTAAAGTATAAATGAAACAGTCCGAACCTCTCACACTGTCCGAAAATTGGAAATACACTTTTTGAGTAGTCTGTCAAAATCCGGATTGCTCAGAGAAGCTTGGAGCAATTTGTGTTGTATTAGGGCAATCTTGCTTCCAATGTCCTATTTGACCACATTCATACCATGATCCCCTGGATCCTGGGTTCTCCACCCTTCCTTTTTAATCTCCCTCCCCACCCTCCCCCTTCCAGTCCTCCTCTTCCCC
This sequence comes from Triturus cristatus, assembly GCF_964204655.1. Lineage (NCBI taxonomy): Eukaryota > Metazoa > Chordata > Amphibia > Caudata > Salamandridae > Triturus > Triturus cristatus. The sequence goes on along the minus strand of NC_140579.1, from coordinate 115,854,962 downwards.
TCCCCTCCTTTCCCCTGTTTGGCCTCCTGCTCGCCCTGTTCCTTTAATAGACTGATCATAACTTCAATTCAGTATTCTCTTTCTGTTCAGGTCACATAGTGGTTGGTGATCGCCACTGACTCTGCTTGTTTCTTTGTCTGCCACCTGATACAAAAGGTCGTCAACTGGCTTCTAACATTCAGCAATAATTCCTGCCCAAAACCAGCACCCACAGCTTCCTGAGACATCACCGTTGGGCAGGCTAGGCCTGAATATTTTTAATACATATCCTTAAGTCTGTCTAAATAATCATTCGTTGTTTCCCCTGACATTGTTTCCAATTAGAAATCTTGACCCAATTTGTCCTCACGGGCACACTTCCACAACCTGATTCAACAATGCTCCCTTCACGGTGTTCAATGCTCCATCATTTGCAGGGGCAAGCCTCAGCCATGTGGACTTCTCCACCAATCTCTCAATCACCTAATTGACAGTCGCTCTGCAGTTTATTCTACACTGTCTCTAGTAATAGTGGAGCTTCGCTCACTAGGGTCGCTGCGGCTTGGAACATGAATGATCTACACTGGTGTTATCAGCCTCTTGTCCAGCCACCTGTGCCCCTCTATCAGGCACTTTTCTATCAGTCTCTAACATCGCGGCGCTCTCTCGCACAATACCTCCTTGTGCTCCTGCCACCAGTGGTCCCACGTGTGCTGCTGTGTTTCAGGGTGCACCAACGTCTGCAGCTTCGCCACTTTGGCTGGGATGGGGAACATGTCCTCCTCTTTGAATACTCACATTTCTTTTCAATCTCCAGTGGTTCAATGATCTGGAAAAAATAGATGAGAAGGAAGACAAACCCAAACTCGGCCCTTGAGTTGACTAATTTGGTTTTGGAGTTCCTCCTGGGTATTTCTCATACCTCAGACTTCGGATTCATGCTAATGCTTGTGTCCCTCCTCATGCAGTTGTAGGAAGAGCGGCCATTTGTTTGACATCTGTTTCAGGAACCAACCCCACAGCTTGCAGCACTGCACAGCCGATGCTGGACAGCTGGACCACCCTCAGCATCGAAGACACCCTAAAGACCATGAGGACCACCCACTAACTGGCCTCCACATACCCCTGCCCCCACCACATCTACCACAGAGCAGCAGACATCATCGCCCCCAAGCTACAAAGAATCATCAATCAATCCTTCGAGACCTCCTCCTTCCCCGACGACTGGAAACACGCCGAGGTCAACCTTCTCCTAAAGAAACCATCGGAGGACCTCACCGACTTCAAGAACTACAGACCGATCTCCCTTCTTCCCTATCTGGTGAAAGTCCTCGAAAAAGCTGTTAACAGCCAACTTGCCTCCTTCATCGATGAGCACAAGATCCTCGACTCCTCCCAGTCAGGCTAGAGAAAAAACCACAGCACAGAGACCGCCCTCATTGCCGCAACTGATGACATCCGCTCCATCCTCGACAAAGGTGAGACTGTGGCCCTCATCCTCCTGGACCTCTCTGCAGCTTTCGAAACAGTCTCGCACCGTACCCTAGCCCACAGACTCCACAATGCAGGAGTCCGAAACAAAGCCCTCAACTAGATCTGCACATTCATCTCCAACAGAACACAGCAGGTCAGACTACCTCCTTTCATCAAGGATCCCACTGCGGTGTCCCCCAAGGATCATCCATTAGCCCTACATTGTTCAACGTCTACATGGCCCCTCTTGCTTCCATCGTCAGATCACATGGACTCAACATCGTATCATACACAGACGACACGTAACTCATCCTCTCACTATCCAATGAACCCAACATCTCGCAACACAACTTTCGAAAAGGAATGGAAGCAGTTGCCAGATGGTTGAAGAATAGCTGCCTAGACAGACAAAACCGAAGTCCTTATCATAGTCCCACATCCTGATGCCTGGAGTGACACCTGGTGGCTCCCAGTTCTTGGGAAACCACTACCACCTAAGGACCATGCACGCAGCCTCGCAATCATCCTGGACTCCGAAGTCAAAATGCACCGCCAGATCAACGCCTTCACCTGTTCCTGCTTCCACACCTTCTGCTTCCTACGTAAAACTCTCAACTGGATCCCCTCGAACACAAGAAAACCGTCACCTACGCCCTCATCAGCAGCAGACTGGACTATGGCAACACACTCTATGCTGGGATCAACGAGAACCTCACCTGCAAACTCCTGAACATCCGGAATGCCGCTGCCAGACTAGTCCTAAACCTACTGTGCCACTTCCACATCACCCAACACTTGCGGGCACTACACTGGCTCCCCATTGAGAAGAGAATCACCTTCAAGCTTCTCACCCATGCCCACAAAGCCCTCCACAACACCGGCCCCACCTACATGAACAATCACCTCTCATTCCATGCACCCCAAAGATCCCTCTGCTCAGCCCAGCTCTCCCTCGCAATAGTACCATGCATCAAGAAGACCAAAACAGGAGGACGCTCCTTCTCCTACCTCCCAGCTAAAGCATGGAATTCCCTCCCTCTCCAACTCTGCCAGACACCAACTCTCTCCAAGTTCCTGAAGGACCTCAAGACCTGGATCTTGGATGAATCACCATGAGCACCCAGCCCTGCACGTACCCAACAGGACAGGGAAGTCCTCCGACCACCTGGCCTCCGATGCCGCCCCTGAATACCGAGGAGCTGCACGCACCTCCCCCCAGTGCCTTGAGACCCATTTGGGGGAGTAGCTGTGCTTTAGCAACCTTGATTGATTGATTGGTGGGTGGTAAACTCCACTCTGCTGGTGGAGTTTGGGGAGTTTTGCACTCTGGGCTCTGCTTAAAACACAGCCTTCAGCGAAGACTCCACCAACAGCTGGCAGAGCAGAGTTTTCTTGTGCGCTCACCCATAGACTTCATCCCCCAATAAGTAGTGCGCCAGGAGGCATGTTTGCAGAGTAGTAGCGAAACGGGGCAGGCCTCTGACAAGCTCTTAGCAATCTCGCTGTGTGGGACTTACTGGTTGTAACAATAGAGGTTCTTTGCCTCCAACGACCCTCAGCATCCATGGGGACATCATCCCCTGATGAGTAATGCATCGGGAGGCCTGTTAGCAGAGTAGTTGAGAAAGGGGACGTGGACTCTGACAGGTCTCAGCAGTACCGCTGTGTGGGACTTACTGGTGGTAACAATAGGGGTTTTTGACCCCCCAATGACTGGATTTCCTCCCCCAACCAGTAGTGCGACAGGAGGCACATTTGCAGAGTGGTTGAGAAAGTCAGCAGCCTCTCCAAGAAGGTCTTAGCAATCCTGCTGTGTGGGACCAACTGGTGGAAACAATAGGGGTTCATGGACCCCAACGACCCTCAGCAGACAAAGGGACTTCATCCTCCAACCAGTGGTGCGCCAGGAGACGCGTTTGCAGATTGATTGAGAAAGATGGCGGGCCTCCAATGAGGTCTCAACAATCCTGTTGTGTGGGACTTACTGGTGGTAAAAGAAGAAGTTCTTGGCCCCAAACTACCCTAAGCATCCAAGGGGACTTCATTAGGGGTCGCTGCGCAATACTCTGCCACCTGCAGAACTCTGCCGAATTTGGTAGAGTTTGTCAGCAAACTCCACAGAATTCCAAAGAGTAAAACTATGTGAGCTCTGCCCAGGCCTAGAGAATATTTAGTGAACCACAGTAGGGGCATGACACATGAAGGTAAAATGTGTAGTAAAGTTACGAGTGCGGTGTCACTGGACTAGAGGCGGAATCTCTGCACTCGGGGTGAATCTCCACACTCAGGTTGAAATCTCCACACTGCGCACTTTCTGCAGGGCGCAGTGCGCAGATTCTGCCCTGAATGTGGAGATTTGGTTACAAGACCGGAGGCAACCATTATGTATACTCTTTTAGTGCCACCTCAGTCATCAGCACCTTTAAATAACTTTTCCAAACAAGAACAATCCAAAATTAGAACACCACACTACATAAATGTCACTGTAATAGCACAATAGCACACTCTTCCTCTTTAAAATGCTGCTTCTGATCAGATAAGAACCTTTCAACTTTCTATAGCATATTATGTATTCGAGGGCTGCATTGAATAGTATGAGTTTGTGAGGAAAGAATATGGAAGAAGGGCTTTTAATTTATGGAAGCTGGCGCATGATTCATTTGATGGAAATACTTTTAGTTATAGAACAACGTTTTAATTAGGGATTGTTCGCGTAGGTGTCTTGAAGGGTTTTCAATTCTAGCATATGTCCTTTGGTTTTCTACTTAATTCTATGGGCATCTGAAGAAGGCCAATTAGAGCTATTTTCGGCAACGTGCTTAAGAGTTTATCGACAGGCGGTCCGGCGCATTCAGCAGAGCCATTAAGAGAGCCATTAAAGGGGAGAAGATCTCAGCGTAAGGTATGTCCGAGCTCCCTTCAAAAGAATACATGGCAGCGTGACGGTTTAGGTTTTCTAACCGCACACACTTTAGAATACAAGGAAAGGCCCAGGGTTGGTTACCGTGATCTCACAAGATCGCACTAGCCATCTTGGATAGGGCTAGAAAGTATTAACAAAACAAAGAATATGCTTATGCTGCAAGGAGAGCTCTGTGACTATCAGAGACAGTAACATATTAGTCATGAACAGCTGATCTGAGGTGCAAGGAAAGAGAGGAAATAATTAGAGAATAATATAATTAGGAATATTAGGATCTTAATAAGATACAATTTGGAGAATAAGATTTAGTTTCATAAAATAGTTTAGAGGAGAAGGTGTTTTTTAAAAAAAAGATAAAGAAGAAGTGTACACAGAAGCAAATAGTGGTGAACAGAATATGGTGGAAGGAAAGGTGAGTGAGGAAAGTTTATGGAGACTAATACAAAGTCAAGTAAAGGCCTCTATGAGAGAGGTTGTGAAATTGGTTATGGACAAGAAAAAGAAGGATTGTGCCTCAGAAGAGTAGTTTTGGTCATTAACAGAGGATGAGGAGAGTAGGATAGGTAGTAAGAAGGGTAAGAAGCTTAGGAAAATGAAGCATATGAATAGGAGGAGTAAAGATGGATTAAACACTATGAACAATGTGGGTGTCTGAAGTGGCGTGAAGAGCAAAGGTGTCCTTTGTGACCCAGAATAAATGTCAGATGATGAAATGACAGAGGAATCTGATGATAATGTCATGCAAGGAATGGGTCAGATGTATGATGAATACATTTTTTATATAAACCAAGATGATGATTTAAATGATAACATGACATTAAGGGGGATGCATCTACTTCTGTAAATGCAGTAATAACAGACCCTATGGGAGAAGAGATATTTAGTCCTTACAACATACGTCATCCAAGAAGCCCAGACTTGTGGTCTTTGGGCCACGTGAGTAAATTTATGAAAGGAGTGGATGAGAAGGCCTTTGGAGAGAGAGGTGAGAAATGTCTTAAAGGAGGAATGCTCAAGGCCTCAGATTGAGGATAAAGGTCTGCTATATGCCCAATCTGGATCCAGATTTGATTTCCTATCTTTTTATGATGGGTAGCAATCCACGTAAGTGTCTGGAAAGATCGCTAAAGTAATGCCAGGACAGCGCATGTGATGCCAAAATTTCTAAAGACGAATATATTGAAAGTATTAAAGCTTATCATGAAATGATCCAGAAATGGATTGATAAGGGAATGATTGACGCAGATGAATGGAAATTGGTGACAGCCACATTTTATCACCTTCCCAAGATTCACAAAGACGCCAATACGCCTCCTGGTCGCCCTTTTATATCCTCAAAGTGAAGTCTGACAGAATCAAAGGCACAATATATCGATCATTTCCTAGCTGACTTTGTGAAAACATTACCATCTTATATTCGAGATACAAAGGGTTTTATAGGAACAATCTCTAACATAACTTGGGAATCTGATATGCTCATGATGGTACTTGATGTAACGAGTTTATGTACCTGTATTGATCATGTTAATGGCATCAATGCTATCTGGTATTTCTTGAAAGGGAGATCCCTAAAATATGCTGAACACAATGAAATGCTTATCGAATTTGTATTGTTCTGTTTGACAAATAACATTCTTGTTCCAGAAACAATACTACAGACAGATCAAGGGCACGGCGATGGCCACCTGCTTAGCCCCCACCCCCAAATTAATTTGTGGGCTGGTGGGAGAAGCAGGTGGCCTGGGCTGAAAGGAGCAATCACTGGGTATCATCCACTATAGGATGGTATAGATATATCGACGATTTATTTCTCCTTTGGAAGGGTTCACGTGATGAGGCAGAAAAATACATTCATGAACTTAACGATAATGAAGTCAACCTACATTTCAGCGAGCACATCAGTGCAACTGAAGTGGCATTCTTAGATCTCAAGGTTTTTATAAGTGACGGACAAATGTGTACTTCCCTGTTTAGAAAAGAGACGGCAGGGAACTCGATCCTTCAGGCACATAGTAGTCACCCAAAGTCCTTAAAAGGCAGTATCCCCTACGGAGAAATTCTCAGATTAAAAAGAAACGGCACAAGAGAAAGTGACTTTCAACATGCTGCACAATATGCGATAGAGAGGTTCGAGGATATTCACCCAATCTGTTACAGAAAACCTTGTAGAGAGTGGAGAAGATCCTTAGACAATGTCTTCTGAAAGATAAAATACAGCATAGTACACAGAGGGTGGAGACAGTCAGATTAATTACCACATTCTCTAATGAGTCAGAAACAGTTAGGAAGTTTCTCTCCCGCAACTGGTACATTTTGAAGTCTGACATGGTGATCGGGAAGAATTTACCTGATCATCCACGAATACTGTAGAGACGCTGTCGGTCCCTTAAGGACAAATTGGTTCAGAGTCATTTTGAGGCAATCCCATTTAACCCAAGAATCAGTCCTCTGACAAGATTTTTTCCTTGCTCCAAATGTAAGGCTTGCAGGAGCAGCCCCAAAACATTGACGTATAATGTACCGGGAATGCTACAACCTAGAGTCATCAATACATTTTTGACATGCAATACACCCTTCTGTGTTTATTGCCTAGTATGTCCCTGCAACTTGAAGTATGTGGGGAGTACTATTCATCCAACCAAACGGAGGATATTAGAACACGCAAGGGCGATTGAGAGAAATGATTTCACGTATCCTGTAGCAAGACATTTTGCTAAATTTCACAATAGCTATAGAAATCTTTTGAGATTCTTTTGTTTGGATCATGTTCCCCCCAATGAACGGGGAGGGAACAGAGAACGTAAACTATGAAGGCTGGAATCTAGATTTATAATTGATTTACAACCTAAGGTTCCACTAGGCCTGAATACAGAAGAGGAATTAGCTATACATCTTTGATAATTGTATGGATAAGATCAATTTGAAATTACTATTGTTGATTGCCTTATGAATGCTAGTAATAATGGTTGATGAACACTCCCTTCTCTCGTTCTTGTTTTCCTCTGCACTCTTCTTTGCATAAACAACTGAGTGGACACATTTAAAATTTTAAATTTAAGAATGAATTGATCTGTTAAAAGGAAGGCTGCTACCTCTATCAGAGCCCATAAAGGGCGCAATTTTGGTTAATTTAATTTATGGTATAATTCTTGAAAAGTATATTTATGTGCCATCATCAGATGCGAAAACATAAGATTGAATATACTGTCAATGAATTGATCGGTTGATGAAATTAAGGGCTCATATAGGGGGCGTGATTACACAGAATACTGCACCAACATTAATTGCAGTAGAATGATTACCGTTAATTAATTTTGAGAATGATTTCAAGATAAAACCTGTTTTACGCATAAAATGAAACAGTTTGTCATTGTTACCTTTGATTTTGTAAATATCTCAACAAAACGCTCATATATAGCAGGAGCAAGGTGTATTGCATTACAACAATCACGATCGATTCGATGTAAAAAAGTGTAAAAAAGAATTCATTTTGATATTGATTTGGTCTTTTACATCTGAAAGATGGCGCTCAAGAAACTGTGATAGTAACAGTCCGTTATCTGTTTCTGTGAAATGAGGTGCGCCGGAAGTAAATGGATTTTTGTTATTGCAAGTATGATGAAAACATCCGGCTCATTGTAACAGTGGAAGAGGGCACGAAGCAGAAACGCGTCCTGTTTGTTTTCTCGGCTGAATAAAGCAACCAAGTTCACCCTTGACTGAGTGCGGTCTCTCTCTTTCCTTGGGTTGTGAGATTTGGAGCTGGATACATATATATATTACCTACTGGCGGTCGCCAGTAGGTAGTAATAGTTAGGACCAAGTTTCCATTGGAGGAGAAATATTTCTTTTTTTTTGCTTATAACTTTGGCGTCATTTGATAAATCTTCATGAAATTTTCCAAACGAACTCTTTGTTCATATCAGCTCCTATGTTAAAAGTTTGGGGATGATTCGTCACGGGGGGGCCGAGAAAAAAGGGGGTCCAAAAACGTGTTTTCTCCATGCAATTTCGATAAGAAACTTTAGACAAGGCTACAGGTCGAACGGGGGAGCGGAATTACCCCAAATTTAGCAGGCAGAAGGGTCTTGGTCTAAAAAGCACGCTTTTGTTTATTTGGTGTAAATCCGTTCAGTAGTTTTGGAGAAATATCGACATTTACAGATATTGATACTTGGGAATTCTGCCATCTGATTGACTGAGGCGTTAAGAGCACGGGCTTGCTGGTTATTGGCTGCGAACGGTTGCAACTAGGAAGTGTTGGCAGCCATTTTGTGATTCCGTTGAAGTGAGTAAGGGGAAAAAAGGGCAAAAAAGTAGGGTAGGAGCGCTGTGAGCTCTGTGGGGTGGTTAGGGTGTGCTATACAGAGAGTGTGAAGCGAAGTATTCACCCCTACCGGTGTGAAAGTGCTGTTTTGCCCAGAGTGAGATAGTGCTAAGGTGAGGTGGCGGTACACTTGGGGATGAAACTGTGCGCCTAAACCGTGAGCTGATTGCTGTAAACTGATGTGCTCTGTCCGCTGTAGCAGAGCTGTGCAAGTGGTGTTAGTATGCGTTTAGACTATAGCGGGAGTGGGAAGCAAACTACTCACTCCTACCGGTCTGAAGACTCGGGGATCAAACCGTGAGCCTAAGCCGTGAGCTTATTGCTGTAAAGTGATGTGCTTTGGGCGCTGTAGGATACTCGCCACTGTAGCATACCTGTGTAAGTAGTGTTAGTATTCGTTCATACCATACAGGGAGTGGGAAGCGACTACTCACCCCTACCAGTGTGAAGACTCGAATGAAGTGTTTTAGCAAGCAGGAATAAAGAAATAATCGTGAAGAATATAATGCAGAATGTTGCAATGCCACAGGAGACAAATGGTGAAATCAGGTGTGTCGAAGAAAGTGGCTGTGTGTAATAAAGCGATGGAGTGTGAAAGTTATATAAAAAGTGTCTTTATATAAGTGCCATAAATGGACCAACTGGTGCAAGAGCTAAGGCATCCAGCTGAGGGACACTCCAACCGCTTCTGCTGTAGTCAAACCAAAGCTCCTGCATCAGTGAATTCCACATTACATGTTACAGTTCCATGTGACATAAACAATACCTATTAGACATGAATGACTCTAAATTCTATAATGAAAATAAAGGTAGGATACGATTACCAGATGTATCCTGTAAGAAAACAAAAAATAAAATATATTCCAAAATGTAATCATCAAACTTCTTAGGTACCCTGGTACTCCTTTTTTGTAACACAAAATTATCAACAGCAGAACAGTCAGCAATCTCTCCTACAGTAGATTCAATCTGGTGCGTGTCAGAATTGGTAATAGTTCTACTCACATCGGAACTTCGAGGAGGAACACAAACATTGCGCTTCTCAGAAGCACATTCGGTACCCTTCTCGTCAAACCATACATTATTGTCTTCAGTCCTTCATTCTTGTGCAAGAGCTAAGGCATCGAGCTGAGGCAAACTCGAACTGCTTCTGCTGTATTCAAACCTAAGCTGCTGCATCAGTGAATTGCACATTACATGTTACAGTTCCATGTGACATAAACAATAGCCATTAGACATGAATGAGTAAATTCTATAATGAAAATAAAGGTAGGATACGATTACCAGACTGTGCCAACTATTTCGTAAACAATGTCGTGTTTTTAGATCTTGATCACCAGCTTGTGAGCAGAGGCTGAGGATGAGCTAATTTGTTTGAAAGGGCTTTGTGGATAACAGGCAGGCAGAGAGACGTGTGCACAAAGAATAGACATGGTTTCAAAATGGATGTCGGGTTTTGGCTAATTTAGCAAGTAAATAGGTATTTGCATAGGCCATACATCACCCATCCCTGATTAGGCTGGAGACGTAAGGGGCAATAATGAAAACAGAGTTCAAATGCCTGAGTATACTTAGAAAGTTATTATTTGAAAATAGTTCAATTGAAGTGTATTAAAACATTTTATAGGAAAAAGTCAAAAAAGTTGGAAAAAATCAATCCAAGGATAACGCAAATTTCTTACAAGTCTTGGAGATTGCAGTCCGGAAGTTCTTCAGCGGCTTGAGATGCGTAATGTTCCAAGAGGCGATTGTTGCTATTGTGTGAGAAAAGCGAAGCGATCCAATTCATATCCTCCAAGGGACAGTAATGTTCCTCGAATGTTGGAGCGGCAATTTGAATTAGCAGGCAATCTGCGATGTTGTCAAAGGTCGCATGTTGCAGGAGATCTTTTGCGGCTGCGCAGAAATCCCATTCCGCCAGGATACCTTTTTGCGTTGCATCCGCCATTGCTCCACTGTCCGAACAATCAAGTTCAGGGTTTTTAAGATACTCCATTCCCTGCTGGATATCGGGAGAGATTGTTGGGATGTTGGCAAGGCATAGATCCATTCGCCAGTGGAATGGGCAAGTTTTGTAATAAAAAGATGGTTGCACGCAGATTGCATATGTGTAAATAAATGACATGTTGTAGCTGGCTCCGATAATAGATGGGGGCAGGCAGCCGAAAAGTTGTTCCATTTTTTCACGATATTATTGAGGTAGCTTCGCGTAGAGGCGTATTCTGTCAGACATGATTGTTACCACAGGGAGAGCAGCCATTTTTTACAAGCAAAAATAGTAGTAGGATGCTGGATCAACGACTGCACCAACACCCTCGCCCCACTGAAGAAACCCCCCCACAGAGACACCAGCAAGAGGGCCAGCTGGTTCACCCCAGAACTCCTAGCTTCCAAGCAAGCCTGCCGGAAACTAGAGAATAAATGGCACAGCGAACAGACTCCGGACAGCCACGCAGCCCACAAGGACGCCCTCCGCAACCACCATCACCTCATCAGGACTGCCAAGAAGACCTCCTTCAAAGACTGCCTCGACAACAATGCTCGCAATAGCAAGGAGCTCTTCAACATCGTGAAGGGACTCTCCAAACCCAGCTCCAACTCCAATGACATCCCACAGTCGCAAGCCCTCTGCGACTCCCTCACCACTTTCTTCCACTGCAAGATAGCAGACATCCATGACAGCTTCAACACCCAGACAGCCCCAACAGACAGCAACACAACAGACCCTCCGCACACCATCGACCACGACCCCCTGCTAGCCTGGGCCAGCGTGATCACCCATGACACCATCAAGACCATGAGTACAATCCACTCTGGCTCCCCATCAGACCCATTCCCGCACCACATCTTCAACAGAGCTAGCAGCTCCATTGCACCCCACCTGCACAACGTCATCAATCTCTCCCTCGAGACCGCGACCTTCCAAGAGAACTGGAAACACGCCGAGATCAACGCCCTACTCAAAAAACCCAAGGCAGACCTAAGAGACCTTAAGAACTTCCGGCCCATCTCTCTGCTCCCGTTCCCAGCCAAGGTCATCGAGAAGTTCGTCAACAGACAGCTAACCCGATACCTCGAAGAAAACAGAATCCTGGACCCTTCCCAGTCAGGGTTCCGCAGCAACCACAGCACCGAGACCGCCCTCATCGCCGTTACCGACGACATCAAGACCCTGCTGGACAACAGCGAGACCACAGCCCTCATCCTCCTGGATCTCTACGCTGCCTATGACACCGCCTGCCACCGCACACTACGCGCAGGCCTCCACGCCGCAGGGATCCGAGACAAGGCTCTGAAATGGACCACCTCATTCCTCTCCGGCAGAACCCAGAGCGTCCGCCTCTCCCCATTCCGATCCGAAGCCTCAAAGATCATCTGCGGCGTACCCCAGGGATCCTCCTTCAGCCCAACACTGTTCAACATTTACATGGCCCCGCTCGCACACATCGCCCGACAGCATGACCTCAACATATTCTCCTACACTGACGACACTCAACTGATCCTCTCCCTCACCAAGGACCCCATCACTGCCAAAGCCAACCTCCACGAAGGTATGAAGGCTGTCGCTGACTGGATAAAGACCAGCCGGCTGAAGCTGAACTCGGACAAGACAGAGGTCCTCATCTTCGGCTCCAACCCTTCAGCCTGGGACGACTCCTGGTGGCCAACGGCTCTGGGGGAAGCCCCGACACCCACCGACCACGCACGCAACCTGGGAATCATCCTCGACTCAACGCTCTCATTGACCAAGCAAGTCAACGCTGTCTCCTCCTCCTGCTTCAACACCCTCCGCATGCTCCGCAAGATCTACAGGTGGATCCCAACTGATACAAGATGAACAGTCACCCAGGCCCTCGTCAGCAGCAGACTCGACTTCGGAAACGCCCTCTGCGCGGGAGCCCCGACCAAGCTCATCAAACGACTGCAATGCATCCAAAACGCCTCGGTACAACTGACCCTCAACGTGCCACAACACAGCCACATCACCCCCCCCACCTGAGAAACTTGCAGTGGCTCCCCATCAACAAGAGGATATCGTTCAAGCTCCTCATCCACGCACACAAGGCCCTCCACAAGACCGGCCCAGCCTACCTCAACAGATGACTCTCCTTCTACATTCCCAACCACCAGCTCCGCTCCGCTGACCTCACACTCGCCACCGTCCCGCGCATCCGAAGAACAACCACCGGCGGGAGATCCTTCTCCCACCTCGCCGCCAAGACATGGAACACCGTCCCACTGAGCCTACGACAGACCCAAGACCTGCTGACCTTCAGGAGGCTACTCAAGACCTGGCTGTTCGATCAGTAGGACCCCCCCCCTCCCAGCACCTTGAGACCCTCGGGAGTATGTAGTGCGCTTTACAAGTGACTGATTGATTTGATTGATTGAGTAGGATGGCCGCAAACAGAGCGAGTATTATGGGCACTGTTCCTGTTATTTCAGAGATGATCGAATGAATGAAGTCTGGTATTATACCCAAAAAAGTTTGAAAGCCTATGACAAGGCCGGAGGAGACAGTGTTAAAAAAATATGCCAGACCTTGAGTGTCAGATGTGTTGAAAATTGTGTAACAATTCACAAAGTGTAATGGGAGGTTCATATTTAAAAGGGACTGTATTTTACTTGAAGTTCGTGCTATCTGCAGTCGATAAATTTATTTTGCAGAAGTGAGGGACACTTCTGTTTGAAACAAAAGTGCTTTCAGTTTTCTCCGTTTAAAGAAATTTGTTTTCAAAGTAGGTATTGAAGGCCAAGTTGAACTGTGGGAGTTACTTTTTGTGGGTGGGAATAGACATTGCCACAGGAAGTTACTCGGTTTGAAACAGTAAGGACATACGGTATGCCAACTCACATTCCGTAGCAGTCCATGTTATTAAGAACCAGATAACTGCTGTTAGAAAGCTGTGTGAATGTTGGTCTGCTTGTGGGAGTTGGCGTGCTTTTAAGAAAGCACGCAAGATTGGGGGCTGTAAGCTGAGAAGCGTCATGCAGTTGGACATTCTTGCATAGTAATGAATGACTGCCATTGTGGTCGCACTTTTCACCTGTGAGAAAAACTTCTGTATCCTTTTTAAGACAGCGATATGTAAATGGGAGAAACCACTGCTCGTGAATAAATGTGCTACCTTATATAATCACATACAATATGACAAACAACATGTACACCTAGCAGACACAACAACACTACGGCACCTCTGCCACACAATGCAGAATGCGGGAAGGGATGGGAGCAAAGTATGTGCGAAGGTGGCAAGTGATTCTTGGTTATAAAAGTATACAATGCAAAGTGTTGAGGGGATGTGCCGGAGAGACTTGAGCATGCAGAGCACAGACATGTACATGTCAACATACACTGATGGTCTATTGAGTGAAGTGGACAGTGGACGCAACTATGATGGAACAGTCAGTAGGGAAGATTACGAAAACATAGTGCCCCCTCCCTCCCTAAATCTTTAGCGTTGTGGGCTGGCTCAACGTACGCAAGGCTAGCGTAGGGGTATGAATAAAAGGCATATTTATCTGGGTGTGGTTCTCTTCTGGAATGGCGAATGTGTCTGCCAGGTCTGCGCAGCTTACACCACCACGAGGCTGACGCCGTAAGCGAAGGTGGGTGCGTGAATGATGCTCTCAGCCTTCTGGTACCCAGAAACCGTCATGGCCGCTGCGACGCACATATGTCCCACAGTTCACCTTTCGACACCGTCGTATGTGAAAGAGGGCCCACCACGTGCCGGCGGAAGCTCCTGGGCCGAGGTCTGTGAGCTGGGAAGGCTTCTGAGATCAACACTGGCTACCGCGACACAGGCACACAGCACCCAGTCTGAGGCCCAGCACTGTGGAGTGCTCTGTATACTACTAACACAGTAGTCCAACAGGTACCAACAGTGGAACGGTGTCTTGATCCCACAATGGATGATGTTAGAACTGCATCTGAGAGTGGAGATGAAGGTACTGCCTTCGACCAGCTGTAACCAGCTCTAGGTCCCAACAGTGGAACGGTGTCTTGATCCCACAATGGACGATGTTAGAACTGCATCTGAGAGTGGAGATGAAGGTACTCCCTTTTACCAGGTGCATCCAACTCTAGGTGCCAACAGTGGAACGGTGTCTAGATCCCACAATGGATGGAATCCGATATTACCTGCTGCTTGTTTTTCACAGAATTCCCTCCGTTGAGGTGTGTCACACTCTGTGCTTCTGTAGCTAACTGCTGCACATGATTATTGGGCTTGGTTGACTGTAGTCGCTGGAGTACACCGCGGTACAGCAGGTCTGAACAGTGAAACGGGGTCTTGATTCTATGATTGAGGATGTCAGAAGTTAAAGTCTGTGATGATTTCTGTGTACCCCCTCCGACCAGGTGCAACCAACTCTGTGCTTCCGAATCCAACGGCACGTGGCTGTGAGGCGTTAATGACCACTGCCTCTGGCCTACACTGCGGTCAGCAGGGCTCACAATTCAGATAGAGTGGTGATTGTTAAATTACAGAATCCAGTAGGCAACTAACTACAACGTTTATTGAAATATGCATAATATCCTTTTAGTATACATACTTGAAGAACTTTTTTTAGATGAGTTATAGGTTTAGTACAATGACCAAATTCTTCTTGGTAGTGGAAACGAACACTGAATAACAATCTACAATGTGGACAGCAGAGATCGCAATTCGAATTGTTTGATTTATTTATTGCAGAGTTTTTTGTAAGTTATGTTGTTGTATTTTGTGAAGAGGTAGTGAGAAAAAGTATTGATGGATGTCTGTGCTGACTACTGCCTTCAATTTATACTGCAGACAGCAGTGTTCACAATTCAGATCGAGTCGCTATTGTAGATGATGCAGTCCTGTAGGCAAAAGACATTGCAGCAGTGCGCTCTGTCCGCACTACGCATACGCATGATCACAGGCTCCGCTTACGCTTTTTGTTGCTTTGCATGCTGCAAACAGAACAGCTCAAGCCAATGCCACGTGGCTGTGGACCCTTGCTGACCGCTCTCTCCGGCCTACACTGTAGACAGCAGTGTTCACAATTTAGATTGAGTTGCTATTGCAGATGAGGCAGTCCTATAGGCAACAGACAAGGCTCCTAGTACGGCCCGCCCGCAGCACGGATCATCGCTGGCTGTGCACAAGCTGAATGCTTTTGATGTGGCTAGCTGAGTGTACGAGAACTGATCGACCCTTTATGATACAATCTTTTTGTGTATTATTCCAGATCTACTGCCTGTATCTCAGTATACCAGAAGTTATGGTTCTTTTACGATAGAATCTTTTGTGTATTATTTCACATCTACTGTCCCTACCTTACTGCAACACAAACTATTGACCCTTTTATTATTGAATCTCTGCGTGTGATCCAATGATTACTGTTGTAGTTGATGCTAGCAGCAACCATTCCCTGAGGGCTGGTTTACACTCACCTCACACGCATTCTGCACTGACGTCACTGGATATGTGAACCTGGTAATAAAAAGGAGTCGAGCGCACGTGCCCGTACCCACTTCCACTATCTATCTGTGTCCGTGTGTTCACTATCTATGCATGATACTGCCCCTGGGCCGTACCACATTACATTGTGCTGTGGACAGCGTATGCAACCATGTTACCTCTTGCAGTGGGGAAAACTTTGGTTCAGTAACTTTTAGGTGCATGGCTATCACAGGTGGAAGGCTACTTTACAGATCATGAATATTGATGAAGATGATGGTTGCATGTTGTGTGTAGTGTAAGATATGTGTACATTGCAAAAAGTTTTCAAAAAAGCTCTCTAAGCAGAAGAGGTGTGTCTCATCAAATGCTGTAGAGAGAATGACTAAAATGGTTGCCGTTCTCCAACTGCTACAATGGGAGATTTTATGAACTAATCAAATGCTTTATTTTAAGGTCACATGGCAATCGCGCACCCAGCGCACAAGGAGACCGCACCCGACGCGATTTTGAGAAAATATATTTACCATAATATACATTTATTACAGTTACAAATATATAAATGTTTAAAATATTTTAGATTATCGCTTTCTCTCATATACACTTTAAAGTTATTTAGATATAGTTTGTAGACATAAAAAAAAATGAGGGAATGCCGTACCCGGCGTGACACCATATGTCTATGACGTAACACAGGGCCTGGCAGCGTGCACTCATCGCATATGCAACGCGCAGCGGGCGCGACCCCATACGTACATGACATAACGCGCGGTTTGGTACTGCGTACCCATCGCATAACAAAGTAGCAGCTGGCTCAACCTCATACGTATGTGATGTTAGGCGGGCCGCAGTGCTACGAACCCATCGGATACGAAATGCGCATCATTTACGAGTTCATCAATATGGCGGATGGGATTCGCGTGCTGATGAAGCTTGGTACACTACCGTTATGGGACTCATTACAACATATTTTTTTTGAAGATATAAAACATAACATAATTTTTAAAGTTTAAAAAAAGGATAATAGAGTTCCAAAATATTACAAAAAAAAAAGTAGAAAAAATATAGGTTTGTAAATAAAAATGAGGGAATGGCGTACCCGGTGCAAGACCATACGTCTATGACGTAACACAGGGCCTGGCAGCGTGCACTCATATACGCAATGCGCAGCGGGCGCGACCCCATACGTACATGACGTAATGCGCGGCTTGGTACTGCGCAGCTGGCGCGACCTCATATGTATATGATGTTGCGCGGGACGCGGTGCCACGAACCTGTCGGATATGAAATGCGCATCATTTACGAGTTTAGCAATATGGCGGTTAGGATTCGCGTGCTGATGGAGCTTGGTACATTACCGGTACGGGACTACAGTTTTCTCCCCCAAAAAAGAAAAGATATGCATTTTTTTTTTTAAGATATAAAATATTACATAATTTTTAAAGTAAAAAAAAAAGGATAATAGAGTTCCAAAATATTACCAAAAAAACGTAGAAAAAATATAGGTTTTATAGATATTAAAATATGAAATTAACATTTAAAAAAACCTTCGAAATTCAGTGATGTCATCAGTGATGTCACTGACCATGTCATGAGTGATGTAATATGTGAAGCCATTACCAGTGCATTGCGGGCGCGTGAGTTATAGTTAGCTCAACTAACTATAACGGGCAAATTTCTCTGGTTTTATATGAGTCAAATGTCCAACTAACTATAACGTCCCTGAAACCTATGGTTTTTTTAGGGAATTTCAAAGGTTCTTTAAATGCTAATTCCTAACTATAACGTCTGTAAAACCTATGGTTTTTTCAGTGAATATATATATATACACACACACACACTATAAACAGCAATATACAAAAACAAAAAATATAAGCGTCACTTAAATTTTAAAAGCATGTTGAAAGATTACTTAAAATGAATACAAAAAAATGCTAAATGTATCATATATATATCGGTAGAAAACCAACCCGCTAACTGTGAAGCACGTCATGTGATCAAGGTTCATTCGGGGTCGAAACGCGTAATGGCTGCTGTTTTGTAGAGCGGAATAAAAACAGCTTACTTACACTGAATTGTGGTCCGTGCTCCAGTTCTTGGGTGACAACGAGTGGATGGTGGAGTACTTCTGCTATGTGTAGCTGGTTCTGACTCCTCTGGCTAAACACGGACCCCCTTTCGACATTGGGCAACGCTGCTTTCAAGGGAGGCACAGCTTGGAAGCAGGTGTTAGAGAAGAATCCGGGAGGCCCCAGAGCATCAAGCACTACGGCATCGGCAACCCGCATCCACTTCAAGGTAGGTGAACATGGGTCGGAGGACGCGAAGGGCGCCTGGCCAGGAGTGGAAAGAGGGAGGCTACCACAATTGTACAGCTGGGTAAAGAGGTGTGCTAGGATACATGAGGAAAAGGGGCAGCACACGGCAGGCTCAGTCCAGGGTATCCATAAATTACAATCAACAATAACCGCTCTAAACAAGCGCGATGTCAGCTGATGCGCTTAGGGATTAAGAGGCAGCGGCTGCCGAAATTTTTGATGATGCACGAATACCTAGAACAAACTCAGTTTCACACAATGCAGCGTCAGGCGAAAGGATTATCAGCCTGAGGGATAAAGTAAAGCATTTGGAAAAACTAATGAAAACAGAGCAAAGCAAACGGTGGGAAGCTAAATCCCTTCAACGATATTTAGACATGGGGAGGGTCCCACAGGGATTACGAATTATAATACCCCCCAGCTATGAAAATCCTGACCAAGAGATGATGAAAGAATGGGCAGAGACGAATTTAGAATCGTCCAGGAAATTAGATACTATTCTGCTCAAGTATGCCAAAAAAGATCGCATTAAATTACAGGAACAAATAGAATCAATCAATGATGAACTGAATGAGTTGGGGCAAAATGAAGAACTGGAGATAGTAAGGAAGGAAATGACCAAGAGACTCCGTAAGGAAGTAGAAAAAATCTGTGAGAGAAAGACCTTTAAGTTCCACAGAGATCAAACTGACTATAAGTGTGGGCGCATATTTACATTTGCCAAAAAGTATGATTTGTTAAAAATATCCAAATATAGTGGAGCACAAGCTGCTAAATCAAACTCCGCAAGCGGTAGAATAAGACCAGCGACTACATCAAACTTGGATCTGAGCTCGGCAATCGTGAGCGAGACCGAATCAGATCCCCGCGACCATCAGGCTAAACTTATACCATCCAAATTATCGCTTGCTGATGAGGTGGATTTTTTATATCTGGAGTGCAGACAGACATTGCACCCAAGAAGTCAAATGAACAAACAAGGAAAAACAGATCCACAAGGCGCCGTGAGAGGTGGAAAGCAAAGCGAGGAAGATCCCAAAAGGCAAACACTGCGTAAATGAAAACGCAAGTAACCTGCGAACCAACCGGTAGTCAAACTATAATAAACCTTGCTAAAGTGGATTTGAATAAGGCAGAGGAGCAATTACTATCTCTTGGATTATCATAATGTCCAGAGAGCACATTTAATTATGCATCCACAAGAATGGACATTTTTAAGAGTGTGCACAGATTAAAGTTGAAAAAATATTATCTGCTCCAAAATAAATCACTGGACAGGACATCGATCAGTCAATATGATCAACCTTCGCCTAAATCCCCTCCACTCAACCTCACAGCGTCTGAAATGTCAATCCGACAGGATATGCAGGACTTGCTGAATGAGAACAATACTTCTACAAAAGACAACGAGGAAATTGAACGTACTAATAGAAGGACTGATCGAAACACTGAAACTACACCTTTGAAACCCCGCTCTACCTTTAACCCCATTACACCGAGGGATGCCATCGATATTTTCCATGAGCAAACAGTGACTGGTATTAAACAACTAACCCACAGAGTGCAAAGAACCACAGGACATAAGACCAACAAACAAGAACTCCAGTACCATCTTTTAATGACTAAACTAAGGACTGACACTGGCCGTAGCGGGCACCGGGCAATCCCCCGGTCGGCCGCACGGATGGGGGCCGGTTTTGGGCCCCTGGGGGCGTTTCTGTTACGCAGCTGTTTTTGCAGCACAGCTGCAAAATCGGCCCTGTAACAAAATCGGCCGAAAACCAGCCCTGGCAAAGAGCTCGGTGGACCCCCCAAACCCCCAGGGGGGGGGGGGCGGGGGGCTTGGGGGGTGAGGGGCAGGGGGAAGCAAGCATTTTGCCAGGGCCGGTTTTGGTTCCCAGTCCGGCCCTGACTGACACAGAGATTGTCATACGCAACTCAGCTAAAGGGGGTAATTTGGTATGGAGGAAAGCTGACTATGTAGAAGAAGCAATGAGCCAGCTAGCTGATAGAGAATGTTACAGCAAAAGTGATACAGTGTCTCTAAAAACCACATATAACAACTACCACATGAAAATAGTGGCGTGGAAAAATGCGTGGATGTTGACTCTACAAGAATATAAATTCTTGAGAAATGATAACCCGGTGACACCAATCCTCTATTTTATACCAAAAATACACAAAAACCCTCTGAAACCCCAAGGACGACCAATAATATCGGCCTGCAATAGTCTACTGGAGAAATCATCCCAGTATGTGGACTACTTCCTGCAAGAACATGTGCAGCAGCTCCCTTCTTACATCAGAGAAACAGGGGATTTCTTGTCATAAATACAGAATTTTGAGTGGCAGGTCAATTACATTCTAATCACCTTAGACGTAGCTTCACTCCATTAATCATCAAGATGGTCTGAGGGCATTGCAATTCTTCCTCGAAAGTAGACCGCCCTAGTGTGTACAACACAGCAAAATGTTAGTTAATTGTTGTTTTGTCTATATAACAACATCTTTATGTTTCTAAACACACTTTACCAGCAACAACAAGGCGTAGCCGTGAGGGCCAGATTCTCCCCAAGCTATGCCTGTTTGCACATGGGATGGTGGGAGGAGCTGGTCCTACTCAAGGAACATGAGGCATGTTTTGTAAACAACATCAAAATTTGGCTGAGGTTTATAGATGACCTTTTTGTAATCTGGCAGGGGACCCTGTCAGAAGCTGAAAAGTTTATTGAAGGTCTCAACATCAACAGCTTAAAACCTACAATTTACGGCCACTGTGAGTTCCAACACAGTCAATTTCCTTGCGGTCCAGATCCATAGCAGAGAGGGCAAGCTGGAGACAACACTGCATCTGAAGCCAACCTTAGGCAACTCAGTGTAGCATGCAACCAGCTCTCATCCCCAACATTTGATCCAGAGCATCCCTTACGGGGAGATGCTCAGGCCCGAACGAATTAGTAGCTGCGAGGATGATTTAAAGGCAGCCCAGCTAGCCAGCTAAATAGGTTCCTAGTGAGAGGATACTCTACTAAATGTGTCAACACTGCCATTAAGAGAATCAATATGATAGCGAGAGAAGTCCTACTCAATAAATGTAAATGTCAAGGTACTTATAGAGCGCACTGTCACCAGACGGCCACCTTGCGGTGTCGCCTTTTAGCGGTTTCCTGGCGCTGATACTCATACCGCTGTGGAACCCCTCCTGGCTTTCCCTGTGAAGTGTCCACTCCTGGGCACCCCCAGGGTGAAGCCAGACATCCTTAGCGCTGTTGGGGCCAGTGTGGAGGCTAAGCAGGCTATTGCCCAGAGTTGCAGCGTGGGGCCCGTGATTAGAATAGGCACCGAGGCGAGAATAGACAGGTCCGAGGAAATTGAGCCCGAGCCCCGCCGAGGCGGGAATCGAACCCTGGTCCCTGGCCAGAACTCTGCTTCAGGGTCTGCCGCTCTAACCATTGAGCCACACTCCTCCAATAAGTTCCCTGAATCAGATAAAACAGCATTCAAGGTAAAAAAGGAGACAGGAGGAAGGAGGGGAAGCCTTTAGATTCATCCTGGGGTACAACAAGCAGGAAAAGGCCATCAAAGACATCATTAGAAAATATGTGCCGCTTGTCCTCAGTGACCCAGTTATTGGCCATCTGCTACCAGAGTGGCCATAACTTACAACAAAGCACCCTCTATGAAGGACACCTTGGTCCAAAATGATCCTGCCAGCCAAACTAGAGGTTCGCGGCTATCCCAGAGAAAAGGATTCTATAGATGCAAACTATGCAAGGCATGCCAATTTGGTGTCAACAAAACATCAGACATGACACCATTTGGAGAACAGGAATGACTCATCAACAAAGCCCTAACACGCAAATCAGATTATGTCGTCTATGTGCCGGAATGCCCTTGCGGCCTACGATATGTAGGAAGTACTATACTTAAGGGGCACAAGTGGGTACCCCAGCACATCAGGGCCATTAAGAACCAAGACCAATCCTACCCTGTGGCACGGCATTTTGGTGAAGCTCACAACGTAGATATCCAAAAGATCTGAAATATTTTCTAATCGATGCCGTTCCACCAAATAAAAGAGGAGGAAACTGGGAGAAGGCCCTTAGGAGACCAGAGACACGCTACATCCTTGATTTAGATTCACAGCACCCAGGGGGTCTAAATGCCACTGAAGAATTGTACACATGCCTTTAAATAGGGTGTTTAGGGCAAACAACATACAATCGGTTGGCGCCAAAATAATAGTAATTCCCCAGTACAGCAGCACTAGGGCTGAAACTGAAACTGCAACCGCCCCCAGTAATTAACACACAGTTGGTATACATATTTTTTAGTTTTTTTCACCATGGTGGAATTTGCACATGCACTTCAGTTAATTCAGTATGCACTAGCGCTTTTTTTTATAGTCATAAGGGTAACAATATTGATGTCTACATTGAACAACTGTATTTGCACCAGCACTATAGATGCCTTGAAATCTACCATACCATCATACTCCCGTCAATGCCAAGGACTAGTTAGGTACTATATGTACTATACATATAGGATCGAGGGGACTAGAGGCAATGGGTGACCAAACCAATTAGTCTTTTGACACCAGTCAAGGTAGGCAGGCAATGAAATTTAGAAATTGTGAACATTTTGATTGCTGTTGAATTCTATACAATTTTATGGCTGTTATGGTTTTAGCTTGTAAAATCCCAATTGTTTTAACTAAAAACCTATTTACATATACAGAGAGTATTTTGTCTATGTTTATGATTACCTTATGAGTTGTTGCACCCGCCACTTTAAGAAAACATTCTAAAAACGGTAACTGTGAAGCACGTTATGTGATCAAGGCCCTTTCGGCGTCGAAACGTGTAATGGCTGCTGTTTTGTAGAGCAGAATAAAAACAGCTTACTTGCACTGAATCGTGGTCCGTGCTCCAGTTCTAATGTGACAACGAGTCGATGGTGGAGTACTTCTGATATATATATATATATATCCAGCAAAGAGTTTTGGTCGTTAGGCCTTGATCACAGGTGAAAAAGATTGCAATCACTGGAAGGAGCTTTTTATATGTACACACCCACATGGTTGATGGCATCATACTACATGTCCCAAGGTGAATCAGTGCTGTTGTTTCAGTGTCCATACACATGGTGCGATGTTTTATCCTGCTGAATAGCATTAAATTCACTACTTTTTGGATTGCAATATATATCCATGCATCTTGTCTCATAGAAATAAATATAATGTGTCCACTTTGCCGTAGTTTCCCTTATCTTCCTTGTGACAACTATGATGTCATTGCCATGACAATAGAATGTAACTGTTAGAATGTCAGGAACCTGTTAGTTCCTGGGAGCTCTGGAGGCAAACGGTCAAGAAATACATGGGGGCAGATTTACGAGTTTTGGCTCATCTCTGTAAATCAGCAGGGATGCGCCAGAAAAGATGCGACATGCAATTCCCTCCCTGCGCCACCACGAATGCGTTGCATTTACAATGAGGCACACCGTGGCACACGGATAGGGTGATGCGTGTCGCATCCAGTGGCGTAAGGGTGGCACATTACTGAAGTTGTGTCGCAAGCGCGAAGAAGCACCAGCAATGCTCAGGTGCGCCCTATGCCTAACATGCTGCGTCACTCCTTACGTCTGCTTCAAGCAGGCGCAGGGTTTTGACGTCGCATGGAAGTAAAAGTGACACAGTGAAATCTTGTAGATATCACTGTGTCACATTTACGAGGTGGTCCTGCGACGAAACGCTCACTCTGCGCAGGAATGCCCACATGAAACCTAATGCAGGTTTCATGTGGCACAGGGCTTTACAACGTGACGCATCTCCGTAGATGCGTCATGTTGTAAATAAGGCGCAACATGGCGCATGGTTTACGCTGCCGCTGCGTCACAGAAGTGATGCAACGGCGGCGTAAATGTGGCGCATGGGGCTTGTAAATCTGCCCCGAAGTCTCTTCACCTACCTACCCCAGCGTGATTACTTCACACGTGCATGTTAATTTTAAAATAGTCAATATGTTTTGTCATGCTGGAAATCTGACATTGTCGAAGAGAGGTTATTATCTCTCCCTTCTCCCTTTCTCACTTCATACCAGAAATCCCAAGCAAGTGCATTTCCGTCCAGTACGAAGCAAGCAGGTCATGCTCCCGTAATTTTGTCTTCGTAAAACAGCAAAACTCCATCTTGGGGGGCCCGACCCTGCAGGGCGGCTGCCGCGGACAGGAATGGAGATCCTGTCTCATTAATCCAGCAAAGAGAAAATGCAGAGCCTGATGTCGGAATAAAACCATGAATTTATTTTCTAGATGAGAGGTGGCTGCAACCTCATGTCCTTACGCGTTTCGGCCGCTAGGCCTTGATCACAGGTGAAAAAGATTGCAATCACTGGAAGGAGCTTTTTATTTGTACACACCCACATGGTTGATGGCATCAAAATACATGTCCCAAGGGAATGTATGATGTTACAACCCATACATTTACAATGGATTCCTTTACAACACAGTTTTTACATCGCAACATCCTTTACAATGCATTCTTTTACATCTCATGCCATTACATCGCATTTTCAGAATCTACCTTTACAACGCATTCCTTTACATCCCTTTATACCTTTACAATGCATACCATTACAATGCATACCATTACAATGCATTCCATTACATCACATTTAAGGTAAGTGTTGGATAGTATAGGGGAAATAATTACTATTCTAACACCAGTGAGTGCACAGTAGTGTAAGTGTTGGATAGTGTAGGGGTAAAAATTACTATTTTAACTCCAGTGAGTGCAACAGTAGGGTGAGTGTTGGACAGTGTAAGGCTACTATGCGTTGTAATGGTATGCATTCTAATGAATTGCGATGTAATGCCTGCGTTGTAGTGACATGTGTTGTAATGATTGCATTGTAAAGGTTGTTTCCCATCCCAAAGTGCATCAGTGCTGTTGTTTTAGCGTCCATACACATGGTTCGATTTTTTTATCCTGCTGAATAGCATTAAATTCACCACTATATCGATTGCAATATATGTCCATGCATCTTGTCTCTTAGAAATAAATATAAAGTCTCCATGTGCATGGTAATTTTAAAATAGCCAGTATGTTTTGGTCATGCAGGAAATCCGACATTGTCCAAGACAGGTTATTATCTCTCCCTCCTCCCTTTCTCACTTCATACCAGAAATCCCAAGCATTTCCGTCCAGTACGAGGCAAGCAGGGCATGCCCTTGTAAATATGTCTCCATAAAACAGCAAAACTCCATCTTGCTGGCCCCCGACTGAAGGAAGTGGCCCTTAAACCTGCGTTACTAACAACCACCTGCTATGCCTTCCCAATAATGAAGAGTAGGTCAGACAGTAAAGAATACAAACATACATTTATTAGAAATGCTCTGCAGAGGAGTCCAATCTGACCTGCACCTAAAGATGTCTGCCGAGGGACTGACCCCTCAACAGTCTACAGTGAGTAATCATTCCTCCCGAGAAGCCTCCAACCACGCCCACAATGGAAAACTACTGGCCTGGTCCGAACATGAACAAATATGCACAATAGGATGAGCTACCGCCTGCCAGATGGGTACATGGTATCTGCGATTGAAGGCTACGGCGCTGGGTCTCAGCGTCTCCTAACGTGGGAGCAGAAACCCAAACTACGCACTCGGATAGGTATGCGAGGGCAGAATAGCCTATTCATTAGTGAGTCAGGAATCAGTCTTGAACAATAAAGAAATTAATAACAAAATACAATGTTCTGCTGAGGCAAGCAATACTGAATAATGAGGCCTAGTTCGGGCACAGCCTAAGCAGTCTAATAGGGATTACGAAATACAAAATGGAGTCACACTCGCTAACTGAAGCTTTGCACTTTACGGGGATAAGTAAGTGGGTTGCACAACGTGAATACAAATGGCGCACATTTAGCCACACACTGCTAACCTAATATAGCATGAAACGAGTGCGTTGCAGGGATGGGATTTTCAAACCTAACAGACCCTCCTTTTAGAATGGGCTATCCGGTAGGGTCTTTACAATTCTAAGTGGGGAGGGGAAATTGCATAGCTGCTCAAGTTACAGGGAAGAATACAGTAGCACACAAGCATCGAAATCCACTTAGTATTCGAATATGACCTCGTTGATGAGCATCATGTCCCGGATATCCTGCATCATCATAGTGGAGACCTTATTAGCATGTCCTGACAATTTAGGAGTAGGGGTGAGCTTAGGTACAACAGGCTGGAAGGCAATTAATACATAGGCAACATGTGAAGATGACCTCTGCGATAGCTATTAAGACCAGTAGTATCTTCCAACCCCATGAAGTCAGCAGACCCCAGAACAACCCTGTCAAGGACCATGACCCATTATCTTGATGAATATCAGATGCAAGCTTGTGGAGCTTCTGTATAGCAGAATATACATTGGGGGCGGGATCAGGAATGTACACGTAGCAGCTGCTACCGATGACGCCCCTTTTTACACCTCTCTGCAACGCAGCTCTGTGGCACTTACTGGAGGTACCTGGTGGGCTAGTTGGACCCCAGGGACCCTCAGGATTCAAGGAGACTTAATCCCCCAACTTAAAATGCACCAAGGGGCTCATTTGCACACTTGTCACATCAGGTCCCACCCCCTGCCTTCCTTCACCACTGTGCAAACGCGTCCCGTGGTGCATTTTACGTTGGGGGATTAAGTCCCCTTGAATCCTGAGGGTCCCTGGGGGCCAACTAGCCCACCAGGTACCTCCAGTAAGAACCAGGGAGCTGCCTTGCAGAGAGGTGGTCCAAGGCCACGCCCCCTTTTTACACCACTCTGTAATGCAGCTCTGTGGCACTTACTGGAGGTAGCTGGTGGGCTAGTTGGCCCCCAGGGACCCTCAGGACTCGAGGGGATTTAATCCCCCAATTCAAAACGCACCAGGGGGCGCGTTTGCACAGTAGTGAAGGCAGGGGGCGGGACCTGATGTGACAAGTGTGCAAATGCGCTCTGTGGTGCGTCTTAAATTGGGGGATTAAGTCCTCTTGAATCCTGAGGGTCCCTGGGGGCCAGCAAGCCCACCAGCTACCTCCAGTAAGCCCAACAAAGCTGCGTTGCAGAGTGGTGTAAAAAGGGGGCGTCGCCTTGGACCACCTCTCTGCAAGGCAGCTCCCTGGTGCTTACTGGAGGTACCTGCTGGGCTAGTTGGCCCCCAGGGACCCTCAGGATTCAAGGGGAATTAATCCCCCAACTTAAAACCCTCCAGGAGGCGCGTTTGCAGTGGCGAAGGGAGGGGGCTGGGCCGGATGTGACCTGTGTGTACTTATCCAATCACACCGCCAAAACCCAAGCACTTATAACATCACCATGCACACTCCTTGCAGCGCTCTAATCATCCAGTCACTACCCATGCACTCATACAATGACCCATGCACTAACTCATACACTGCTACAATACCATGAGCACTACCCATGCAGTCCAGCCATCGCCCTGTCACTACCCATGCACTCCTCCAATCACCCAGCGAGCACCAGGTACTTATCCAATCACTCCGCCAAAACCCAAGCACTTATAATTTCACCATGCACTCTGCTTGCAGTACTCTAATCATCCAATCAGTACTCATGTACTCATGCAATGACCCAGTCACTCCCCGTGCACTCCTCCAGTCACTCAGCCACTACTATGTACTAATCCAAACACTCTGCCAATAGCCAAGCACTTATAAATTCACTCAGGCACTCTCCTTGCAGTATCCAATGTTTCAGTCAGTAGATATGTACTCATGCAATGATACAGGCACTAACTGATCACTGCTACAATCCCCTATGCACTACCCATGCAGACCTCTAACCACCCATCCAGCATCATGTACTTATCCAAACACTCCGCCAAAACCAAAGCACTTATAAAATCACCATGCACTGTCCTTGCAGCACTCTAATCATCCAGTCACTATACATGTACTCATGCAATGACCCAGGCACTAACTCATAGCAAATACAGACGAGGTCATGCTAATCACAGGAGTATCCCAGCGCATAGTGTTCCCTAGTGTATGTAGGTGTTTTCACTGTATTCTAAGTCTCTTTTAGCATAGCACTGGCTCTAGGCCTGGTTAGTCAGAGTCAGTTACCACCAGTACCCGTCTGCAAAAGGTTGGGGGCACAGGAGGACTTTCTGCTACTCTGCTGGTTCTTTCTGCACATCTCTTGCTTCTTCCTGCACTTTTCTTTGTCTTTCTAGACTTCTGTTGCCTCTTTCTGCATTTGTCTTGCTTCTTTCAGCGCTTTTCTTCCTCTTTATTCACATGTCCTACCTTTGTAGGCTTAGCTAGAAATTAGCATGAAAAAAACCTTTGAAATTCACTGAAAAAAACATTGGTTTCAGGGATGTCATAGTGAGAAATTAGCATTAAAAAAACCTTTGAAATTCACTGAAAAAAACACAGGTGACGTTATAATTAGTTGGCCATTTCACTCGTACAAAACCAGAGAAATTCCGCCGTTATAGTTAGTTCACCTAACTATAACTCGCACCCCCACAATGTTGACGTCACATATTACATCATTCATGACATGGTCAGTGACGTCACTGATGACATCACTGATGATATCTCAAATGACATCACTGATGACATCCTCCAAGTGAAAATCTGATGCACCTCCTCACACTATAATATAAACTTTGATACACCCACTGTAAAATACAGACTACCATTTTTTAAACCATCATAACACCAATAACAGTTACTGCATACGCACTCACTGATTCATAGGTCTACACACACATCCACTCATTCACCCATTTAATCACTCATCAATACAACACTATCATATGCACTCATACACCTATAAAGACACTCACACACCACCACTCATCCATGGAGTTACTCACACACCTAGTTAGTCATGCAAAGAATCAATCACACTCCCATTTACTCACCTATACAGTTATATACACACCACCTTGCTTATTCATACAGATACTAATGCATACTTACTCTCTTATATTATCACTGATACAAGAACACACTCATCCATACAGCTACAATCACTGACTCTCACGTATCGGCATTTATATACTCCAACTCTCACATACACTGCCTTTTACATATGTAGTTACTTGGACATGTACCACTGAGACATCCATTCACTCACCAACACACCCATACACACACTCACCCACCCATACAGCTGTTTCCACATGCACTCTTGAACCCATAGAACCAGTGAATCAACCACTCACACATCTATGCACAGAGTCACACACCTCCCAACCACCCACACAAACACTCAGTCTCCTATACAAATACTCAGGCAACCAATCAATAACTTATATAGGCACTCATGTAGCTACTGACCAACCCATGGAGCAGCTTACACAACAACAGATAGACTGATACAGACATTCACACAGTTTAGTCACTAACCCATGCATTCAGTAAGACACATTTAATCACTCACTTAAACAGTCAGTCACACACCTACTAAATCCTCCATCCAGACACTTATACACCCACTCATTCTTCAATACACCTTGGCATATTTATAAAGCATATTTAAACTTTACAGAAACACACAGTCACTGGATGATGTCATCAGTGAAGTCTTTTGAGATGTTATCAGTGATTTCATCAGTGATGTCACTGACCAAGTCATGAATGATGTAATAAGTGACGTCATCAGCAGTGCATTGCGGGGGCATGAGTTATACTTAGCTGAACTAACTATAATGGTGGAATTTTTATGGTTTTGTACGAGTGAAATGTCCAACTAACTATAACGTACCTGAAACCTATGGATTTTTCTGTGAATGTATATATATAATCACACCTATTTCCCATATAAGCCCTGGAGCCAACTACCAAACAATAACAATTGGAAAAATTAAGGAGACATTTATTATAACAATATTCTATTTAAAAAAAACTAAACTAAAAACAAAGATCAAATACAACACCAAGCTTACTACACTAAAAAAACAATAAAGGTACACAAACATTTTTAAAAAATCATTATTAACAGTGATATTTTTAAGAACGATGTTAAAAAGAACACTAAAAAACAATTTTCTTTCCTGCGATATTGTTGTTGATGATATTGTCAGCATCACAATATTCTTAAGAGTATAATCCTTTATCATAATATCAAAATATCATCAGCTAAAGCAAGCAGGAGACCCTTGTCCGGAGGAAGAAACACATCAGGAAAGACGTTTGTAGAAGCTTTGGCACTGCCAGGTCTGGCACCGTCTGAGCCTGCCTCTGAAGTACCTTATAATCAATCAATCAATCAGGGGAATTGTAAGAGCATTACTCGCCTGAGAGGGTCCCAAGGCGCGGGGGGGGGTGTTAAGCAGCTCTGTTCAGTCGAAGATCCAGGTCTTGAGAGTCTTTCTGAAGATGTTCAGGGAGTGGTCGCGTCTGATGTCGATCGGGAGCTCGTCCCAGGTCTTGGTCGCGATGTAGGAGAAAGCACTTCCCCCTGTTTTGGTTCTGTGGGTCCGCAGGATCGCAGCGAGGGCGAGGTCGACGGAACGGAGGTTTTGTTTGGGTAAGTGGAAGGAGATTCTCTTGTTGAGGCATTTGGGTCCTGTGTTGTGAAGTGATTTGTTCTTACAGGTAGATTCCACATGCCTCAGTTTGCCCATTCTTAAATTGAGGGCAGAATATAACAAAAGGATGTGATTCTTGGCATTTACAGTGCCATTTTACTTCCATATAACCCACCCCCCACTTTAATACCTCTTCCAATAGCAAGAATGTAAGAAATGCATTCTCACTCATCTCCCCATGATATGCACCATCACCCAAGTCCCCATCACTACCTGATTGGACTACGGAAACTCCCTCTAAGTGGGAATCACCTCACAACTACTAAACAGACACCAGACCATTCAGAATGCTGCAGCCAGGCTCATCCTCGACCTCCTGAGGCGGACCAACATAACCCCCCCACCTTAAATCTCTGCACTGGCACCCCGTCAGCAAACGATGCCAGTTCAAACTGCTCACCCATGCTCTCAAAGCTCCACACAACAAGGGACAAGCACACCTCAACCACAGTGTGTGCTTTTACCAACCCACTCGGAAATTGCGCTCTGCCACCCTCTGCATGGCCCACATACCCTGCTTTCACAGAAGCAGGGGTGGCGACGTGCCTTCTTATACCTGGCAGCCAAATCCTTGAATAGCCTCCCCCTCCCCTTCTGAACAGCCCCTAACCTACAGGATTTCAGGAAGGGCCTAAAATCCTGGTTCTTCGACTAAACCAACTTAGCAGCAGCACCCTTCCAGCGCTTGTATACCTTCAAGGGTGATAAGCAGTGCTTTATAAATCCTGTTTGTTTGATTGACTATCCAATTTTTCAGAGGCTCCCTAAAAGTTCTTTTAAAAAGCAAACAGGCTTTCCGACATTCGCCTTCTTTTATACTTATGAAAAGGCAGACGGAGTAGGAAGTAAGTGGACACAAGCTATATCTCACAGAAAAGCTATACCTTACTGACAAGCTACACCTCACTGACAAGCTATACCCCACTAAAAAGCTACACCTCACCGAAAAGCTACACCACACCGACAAGCTTTGCACTTACTAACAAGCTACACTTCAGCGACAAGCTATACCTCACCAACTAGCTATATCTCACTGACAAGCTGCACCTCACCATCAAGCTACACCTCACCATCAAGCTACACCTCACCGACAAGCTATACCTCACCGACAAACTTTACAGTTACTAACAAGCTACACGTTAGGTCTAACTTTACCTTGGTGAATTGGGCCTATAGACTTCAGGTGTAAACTTAGACTTCAGGTGTAAACTTAGGCTTCAGGTGTAAACTTAGACTTTTAGGATTAACTTTGCCTTTGTGAATCAGGCACTTAGACTTCAGGTGTAAACTTAGACTTCAGGTGTAAAGACAGGCTTTAGGTCTAACTTTACCGTAGTGAATCGGGCCCTTAGACTTCAGGTTTAAAATTAGACTTCAGGTGTAAACTTAAACTTCACGTGTAAAGTCAGACTTTAGGTTCAAACTTAGACTTGAGGTGTAAAGTTAAACTTTAGGTTTAAACTTAGACTTCAGGTGTAAAGTCAGACTTTAGGTGTAAAATCAGACTGTAGGTGTAAACTTAGACTTTAGGTGTAAACTTAGACTTTAGATGTAAACCTAGACTTCAGGTGTAAACTTAAACTTGAGGTGTAAAGTCAGACTTTAGGTGTAAACTTAGACTTTAGGTGTAAACTTAGACTTTAGGTGTAAACCTAGACTTCAGGTGTAAACTTAAACTTGAGTAGTAAAGTCAGACTTTAGGTGTAAACTTAGACTTTCCATCTAAATTTCCCTGAGGAAATCAGTCCCAATGTGTTTATATGAAGCACACTGCTTGACTCACAACAGGTCCTCCTCATTTTGCAAGTTCCTTTCCACGCTGCTGAAAACAGCACACCATCGAAATGCTACCCATTTGGATCTGCCAAAGCGCCCTTCGATTGGGTAAACTAAACAGTATACAATATATTAGTTTGAAAAAACATAGTTGTTCAGTTGTCATTAAAAGGGTCCAGGTAGGTTCCTCCGAGTGTGACTCTAGCTGCACGTGCTGCACACCTTCACAGGAAGCAGCTTCTCTCAGGACTTGACCAGACTGAGCCTTCAGCATCCAGTGACCTTGTGACCCCTGTGTTGTCTCTGACCTCCAAAATCTGCTGCTCAAACCATACTGTAGGGTGACCGTGTGTGTCAACAATCTGGGATTTTCGCCTACCCATCCATGTGACAATGTAAAGGCACAAATGTTGTGTGTGTCCATTTCATACCATTTGTTTTGTTTGCCAGTCCGGTATATTATTTGCATGCTTCAAAGCTTTTGATTAAATCTATTGTGCCTGCGAGACAGTGTCACTGAGTTGATTAACTTTTCCAGACTAGGCAGACCCCCCAGGGGTCAGGCAGATCTACCTAGGGGCCAGGCAGACCTTCCTATGTTTCAGGCACACCTTCCTCTGGATCAGGCAGACCTTCCTATGGGTCATTCAGACCTCCTTCAGGTCAGGCAGACCTTCCTAGGGGCCAGGCACACCTTCCTAGGGGCCAGGCACACCTTCCTAGGGGCCAGGCACACCATCCTAGGGGTCAGGCAGACCTTCCTAGGTGTCATGCAGACCTCCTGCAGGTCAGGCAGACCTTCTTAGGACCCACGCGGTCAGGCACACCTTCCTAGGGGCCAGGCACACCATCCTAGGGGTCGGACAGACTTTCCTAGGGGCCAGGCAAACCTTCTTAGGGGCCAGGCAGACCTTCCTAGGGGCCAGGCAGACCTTCTTAGGGGCCAGGCAGACCTTCCTAGGGGCCAGGCAAACCTTCCAAGGGGTCAGGCAGACCTTCCTAGGGGGCCAGGCAGACTTTCCTAGTGCTCATGCAGACCTCCTGGGTGTCAGGCACCTCTTCCGCGGGTCAGGCAGACCTTCCTAGGGGTCCAATGATGCTTTATTGACCACTCGAGAAGCTACATAGACCGCTCACCTTTATGGGCTTGCGCCTTAGCTACTCTCTCATATTAATATCTCCACAAATGTAAAACTGACCGCACTCGTAAAACCTCTTGCTGCTTTGTTTTTATTTTCATTTAATTCGAATGCTTTTTGTTTTTATTTTTCATTTAATTCGAATGCTTTATTGTCACGCTGACTAACGTTTTGGTTACTAGACCGCCGCTTGTATACATCTGAGCGGTCTAGTGTTCCGTTGCGTTAGGCACACCATGTGATTAGCGTGGTGACGCAACGCCCCTCCCGAGTGAAGCACTTCCTATTTTTACCTTCGCTCGCGAGTTCCACGACAACATCCGAGTCCATAGGAGGGATAAGGAGGTTTCCTGCGGGTTGGAGACTTTGGCGTAGTAAGTAGCGGTTCCCGTTTTGGCCCTACTGTTTAGCCATTTCCTCGTAATTCATACTTAACTATGCTACATCCTTTCCCTACCTAGAGTGTGACTATGAGTCTCACCCCCCCACCTGGACTCATGCTGTGACGTTTAATTCAATATCACGTAAGCGCCAATCTCCAAACTCATTTTCCTTCTCACGTCTTAAATTGGATTCAGTATGTCAAGCCTTGCGTTCTTCACTTCTTTATTCAAGCCTGCTATTCTGCCTCCTTTAGTCAGCCAAATCTTGGTGCTGATTATAGTCCGATGGCCCTTTATTGTTAAGAGCACACGCCATAGGTATTAGATACCTCTGTCGTAATCACCGCTAATTAGGGTGCTGCTCGCACTACACGGTTGTTTTCCCTGTTAGTTTGGTTTGTATCACCACAATTGCGCTAACACGAACTAACTATACCGGCATAGACTGATATGAATGTTTTTCCCCACATGTCCAGGTACTATGAAAACTTACCCTTTAAGTGAGTGGAGAGCATATACAGTTTGGTTTTTTCTCCACGTATTGTTTCTTGTTGATATACATGTATGTTGTGAATCACTGTTTGTTTTGTCTCTTTATTCTTTTTTGTTTCAACAGAGCTCACATAAAGCTTTCAGAAATCCTGAAGGCCAGACTTAAAACCGTAAGTGCTAGCGGTTCTAGACACCACTGGATAGGGTACGCCTTAGCGAGCGTACACCGCCGTGGTAGTCCATAAGTAGGTTCTGACGAATGCTTCATGTACTATCACCAGAAGCAGAAACATGTTGACCACCTTTCACTTTGATTAGGACGTAGCTGGTCCAATAGCCACCAGAGCTTACACGTCCACCTCACCCCTTTTAACCGTGTTCAATTTGCCATTATTAAAGTTAAGAATTGGTTAAAATTGCGACACCTTTTTAATCCAGCACTCTCACAAATTGCACTGTCTGTCCAAAAAACCCAGCTCCGCTGTAAATCAGGCGTCGCAGCACACCGGGGAGGCACTCGGCCTCTCTGGTGGGAACCCAATGATGAAGCATGTCACCAACTAGGTTGGTGAGTGAGGGTTCTTTTAAAACACAGTGATTCACTTTTTCAATACTTTTTTACGTGCCCAGTCATGATGGATACACTCTTCTCTTGTTTACTTATACTAGCCCTGGGGGACTAAGAGTGGCTCCAAAAAATTTCCCTCTCTCTCTTGTTGTTTAGTTATATAAGGTTTTGTATCTCAGTTTTTTGTGTAGTTTGGGGGTTTTCGCACACGAGGTAGATCGGGAAAATTCAGGACTTTTAACATCTAATAGAAGACCATAATGTCGAAACTTGAGTTCTCTACTGACAGAAAGCACAGCGGTAATGCTTAGGGGTGGGCGGAATTTGCGGAATTAACCTTCGCAAATTATCGCGAGAATGTTTAAAATTATCGCAAACAAGCAGAAATATCGCAAAGATGCGGAAGTTTTTTTCCGGCATGTTCGCGAGATTTTCTGCATGGTTGCGGGTCGCCAACTTACCCATGTGGTTGCTTGCGGGCGCGGCCATCTTGTTTTGAGTTGTTCTCGCGGTGCATGATCGCGAGAAGAAAGACGTGATCGCGCGACGCATGACGTCACTGCGGGCGCGAACTGTCGCGAGACAGCGCAAATGGCTAAAAACAATACAACATCTCATGGAGAACGCGACCGGATCAAGAAAACTTGTCGGCGAACGCAGGGATTCAGGTAAGGCGATCGCGCGCGCGCGAGAATGTATCATTTTACAGCGCGAGCAAGAAACAAATTATCGCCAAGCTGCGGAAACCGGAATTTTTGACATTTTCGCGCTCTCCGCGGATCGCAAAAATGTCAAATTATCGCAATTTCCGCGAACGGAACGAAATTTTTGCCCAGGCCTAGTAATGCTAAGGATACCATATAATAATGTCGTAAATCTGGGAGTACCGGCCCGCCCTTGCCCGTAGGCACTCAGGCCCTCACTTATGGGATTTTGTCATAGGACAGAACAGCAAGTCACCTTTCTGCGCGCCCTACGTCAAAGTGAAAGGGCGGGAATGCACTGTATTTATCCAATATTCTTTTCTTTACTCCTTGCGATGGCACCATTTTGCCAGCCTAGCAAGGGTGCCTGCATTGTTAGCAGGATTATTTATGTGTAGAAAGAAGCATATTCCAGCACAAAAACAATCTTAAGAGTCATTTTCCTCTTTCTATATGTGCTGCTGAACGCACAGAAAGATGAAAAATGTAGGTCCTTGTTACGTCTCACTGTGGGCGATGTAATGTTTCGATGCACTCGCAGGTTTACAAGTCCTTGTAAATCTCGGGAAGTGTCAAATTCCATTAATGTTGCGTGAGAAAACTCATTGCAGCACCCATGGTACACCTCCCTTGCGTAGACTCAGCGATTTGCACTGCATTGCCTCACTCCAGATTTATGAGGACACTCAAAGCCACGCAGCGTGGCTTCATAGATCTGACTCAGAGCCCTGCGTCGCTCTACGTGGTGGCTCTGGGGCGTTTCTGGATCCACACAAACCTAGATAGCATCTAAGCAACAAAGAGAGAATTATCCACATTATAGGAGAAAGCTAAAAAAAGAAACAAACAAAGGTGGAATTGACATTTTAATGACTCAGAATTTACCAATTAAGGAAAGTGGGAGTGGGGTGACATGTGAGGGGGAGGAAGGGGCTCACAGAGCATTGAAACCATCTGCAGTGCACCCCCTCTCTTCACACAGGAAGGGTTTGCACCCTCATTGTTTGCATCTCAGGTGGACCCAGGAAGAGGGAGAGTGAAATAAACAGGAGGGGCCACAGAACAGAAGGGAGGTACACAGGATAGATGAGGAGATGTAAGGGCAAACGTAAGGACAGAGAAAGATACCCTGAGAGCAGCGCTTAATGTGAGCAGGTGGTTTCTACAGTTTGGCACCGGCACTTAAATGTCAGCACCAGTCTGCCTAACTAGGGATGAACACAACAGAATTGTTTATTAATTGAATGCACATTAACAATGACTATTGCCTGCCACCCAAGACATTCTTATAGCTTTGGGGGTCTTGAATAGGATGAATTGTCATCCTTGTACAGTGTGATGGTTAGAGATGAGTTGGTATTGTCATTGGCAGCGCTTGCAGGGGCAATGGGTGGTGCAAGCTGCTGTGGCTTTCTGTGGGTGCCCTGGCACTTATCTGTTTTACAAATTAAGCACTGGCTGAGAGCACAGGCTGTGGAGAAAGGGACGAGAGAGGGTACAGAAGAGCAGAAGGAAATAGCAGAGGGGCAGGGAAGAAACTGGAAACCCTATGAAGAGGGACAGGGAACTTAGGAAAAGGAGAGAAGTTCAGACAAAAAGAGAAAAGGAAGGAGTGAAGGACCCCTGAGAGAAGGGGCAGGACTGGCAGGTCTATGGGTAGAGCAGGAACGGGAGGCAAAACATGAGAAGAAGGGATGAAGAGAAGAGTATGAAAGGGGAGAGATAAGATAAAGTATTGAGAAGAGAAAGAAGTAAAGAACAAGAAGAGGATAAGACCATAAAAGGAGAGAGAGACAAGACAGTATTAGCTTCAGAGAGATCAGAAGAAGAGGAGCAGAGTATGAAAGGAGAAAGAGAGAGAGAAGAGACACTACTGAGGACAGAGAGATCAGAAGAAGAGGAAAAGCAGCAGAGTATGAAAGGAGAAAGAGAGAGAGAAGAGAGACTACTGAGGACAGAGAGATCAGAAGAAGAGGAAAAGCAGCAGAGTATGAAAGGAGAAAGAGAGAGAGAGAGAGAGAGAGAAAGGAGGGAGTACTGAGGAGAGAGAGATCGGAAGAAGAGGAAGAGGACCAGAGTATGAAAGGAGAAAGAGAGAGAGAAGAGAGAGTACTGAGGACAGAGAGATCAGAAGAAGAGGAAAAGCAGCAGAGTATGAAAGGAGAGAGAGCAGAGAGAGAGAGAGAGAGAGAGAGAGAGAGAGAGAGAAAGGAGGGAGTACTGAGGAGAGAGAGATCGGAAGAAGAGGAAGGGGAGCAGAGTATGAAAGGAGAGAGAGAGAGAAGAGAGAGTACTGAGGACAGAGAGATCAGAAGAAGAGGAAAAACAGCATAGTACGAAAGGAGAAAGAGAGAGAGAGAGAGAGAGAGAAAGGAGGGAGTACTGAGGAGAGAGAGATCGGAAGAAGAGGAAGGGGAGCAGAGTATGAAAGGAGAGAGAGAGAGAAGAGAGAGTACTGAGGACAGAGAGATCAGAAGAAGAGGAAAAACAGCATAGTACGAAAGGAGAGAGAGAAGAGAGAGAGAGAGGTGAGAGTACTGAGGAGAGAGAGTTCAGAAGAAGAGGAGGCGGTGGGAGGACAGAAGAGACAGATGACAGGTCACGGGATCATCTCGGGCACACGTTGCACGGTTCTTTCCTCTGACTCATGCCTTAGGTATAATGTGATTTCCTAAGATGTCATGCTTCTGTCGAAAGGTGGATAATGTCATTTCCTTTCCTAATAAATAGTCTGAAATTTGGGTCACAGAATGTGGCTAAGTGTGTGTTTATACAAACACAAATCTTGAGCTTGCAAACCAACATGTATAGACATGGAACCTATTTAATAACTCATCATGTCTACCAATACATTGTGCAACCAGTAAGTGTGGTGTTATACACAATTACCATTCCACTTCACTTCATTTGGTCTTTATTTCGATAAAATTTTCATCATAAAAGACTTTTACAAACAGGATATAAATACAATCAAAAATTAGTGGTTAAAAACAGAGGCAAGGTGACACATTGAAGGAAAATCAAATACACAACATCACTTAAATAGTCAAATGCCTCCTATTTCTAATTATCCAGACCCAGCCTAGAAATTTGGCCACTGCAACAACAACACATTCACCAGTATCAAATCTCAGAATACTGAGAGCAGCAAATCCCTGTCTAGTTCCCAAAGTACGACATATTGGTTTAAGCCATTTGGCCCTAGGGGCAGCATATGCCGGACAAGCAAAAAATATATGCCCAACTGTGTCAACACAGTCAGGACACCAACTACAAGAGTCACAAGACCCACCCTTCCATTTTTTTGTGAATGATTTGGTAGGTAGGGTACCGACCCTGAATTGGTGATAAAGCTTCCTATCCCTGGGCCTGGTGATGGTATCCCAGTAGGCTTCTAAGAGAAATACTGTTTTATGTTCAAGAAACCTGCCAGACAGAGACTCAGCGGGAACTGAGGAAATATGCTTTTGAAATACCATTGACCAATAGAGATCTTTAAAATGTTTTTTTGAGGGAAAGGGGTTGTTAACTGGATCGGTCCAGAGAATTCCCAGACCCATAGCTTCCAGTAATAATCTAACGTGCTTGCACCAGGTGATGTTACCAGCTCCCAGGATGGAGTGGACATCCAGAAATGCCTTAGCGTAGGGGCCTAATTCCGGTACCGTCCATAATCTCCTCCAGAAAGCCAGTGGTTTGAACCTAGCAATGTCATCAAAAGAATGACATCCGAGATCCAACAGAAGCGGAAGCACTGGGGTGGAGCTGGGAAGACCCGTTAGCTTTCTGAAGAATTTATATTGTGCTTTGACCAAGGGAGAAAGGTCGGCAAAGCCCCAGAGTTCAGCGCCATACAGGATCGCTGAGTTAATCCTTGCATTATAAATTTTGATAGGAGGGCCTATCATTTTCGTCTGGGATTGCTTTTGTTCCTTGGCCAAGCAGCCCGAAAGTTGGGCAAATTTGAGGGAAAGTACATCTATTTGGGGTCTCCAATTCAATTTGTTTTCAAAAACAACCCCCAAATATGTCATGACATTTGTCCGTTCCAGTATGTCACTATTCATGGACACCTGGCCTTTCACGTGTTTCCCTTTATTAAAAACCATATATTTGGTTTTGGAGACATTAACTATCAGGTCAAAATCAGAGCAGAAGTTGGCAAATACATTCAGAGCCGACTGCAGCCCTGACAAAGTCTGAGATAAGAGTAGGGTGTCGTCGGCAAACATGAGGAGAGGTATTTTAGAACCACCCAACGTGGGGGCGTCCGTAGATGTGTTAGAAAAATATTGCACAACTCTATTTATAAATAATAAAAATAGGGTAGGTGCAAGGACGCACCCTTGTCTGACACCCCTACTAACTTTAAATCTTTCGGTAACCTGGCCTTGATTCCCCCATCGAACTTGTGCAACGTTATTTTCATGCAACCTGATGATGATATTTAAAAGATCAATAGGCATCCCAAGCACCGCTAATTCACCCCAAAGTTTAGTCCTATTGACTAGGTCAAATGCAGACCGAAGATCTACAAAAGCAGCATATATTGTACCACCGCAAAGGTAGACCGTTTTCCAGACAATCAGTTGAAATTTGAATGCCTGGTCTATGGTACTAGTGCAAGATCTAAAGCCTGCCTGTAGGGGCGAGATGATGTCATCCTGCTCGACCCAAGACTGAATCCTAGCCAGGATCATTCTTGCAACAATTTTTTGAACTGAGTCAATGAGGCTTATAGGGCGATAATTCCCCGGACAAGAGCGGTCACCTTTTTTAAAAATAGGCAGGATCTCGGCACCCTTCCAAGATTCTGGAATAGCGGCCCCCTTAGCTATAGCGTTTGCCAAGAATGCAATGTAGGGCACCCAATTAGAAAGATCGGATTTGAATAGATCCGCAGGGACACAATCAATACCTGGTGCCTTGCCGCTAGGTACCTTTAATAATGCCATCTTAACCTCTTTGTGTTCGAATTTGAGATTCGAGGGGATGGTCGAGTACCAACTTAATGGGAGAGCAGGCATAACAGCCAGATTAATGTCCGAGAACTGGGATTCATAGTGTGACACCCAGTTGTCCGGGGGAACATTATTGGAGGGGACGTGCGTGCTAGGTGAGTTACCCCACTTCAGAATGTGCCAAAACAAAGTTAAATTCCTTTGTTTACTTGCTGACAGGAGGTCACTCCAATGATCATTGTCCCAATCAAGTTTCGCCTGAACTTTAGCCTTATTATAGACTATCCTCGCTGATCTAATAATAGCCTGATTCTTAGTTTTAATAGCTATTTTTAATTTGCTATAATACTCCCGGCAAGCTTTGGTATACCAAGAGCTAGGTTTTGGGATAGAAGGTTTCATAACTTTGCAGGGTTTAGAAAAGAGGGACTTAAGGCCGGAAAATAGATTTAAATGTATGTTTGTAGATTCACCAACAACAACATCGGAATTCCGAAGGGACTGTAGGTCTTCCAATGCACAAGAAACTTTGAGGCTGATCTCGGACAGTATTGCACTGTCAAGGGCAACCTTTTCCCAGCGCACTCTCCGTTGATTATTAGCTAAGGAGACTTTGGCAGTCACTATCTCTGATTGTGCACTTCTGTAGTGTGGGGAGAGCAGAAGGGTCAAAACTAGGGGATTGTGGTCACTCTCTGGGCGGCACAATTACCATTCCAAGATGGCCACCCTTTGCTACAGTTACATTGTTTACTTATGTTTTTATTCCGAGCAGGTGCACGCCATGTTTAGTCAGAGGCATTTTTTCTTTTTTTCTCCGCTTATTCTACTTATTATCCTGTGCTCAGTTGCTGATTTTGTGTTTTTTTTAACATGGGTGAACGGGTAAATGCAAGAATTAGCCAGTGAGGGATGTGGACGTATAAGTGCAAGGATGAGTTGACTGAATGCATGTATTAAGAGGTACTGAGTGTTTGAAGTCACCAGTGAAGAGCCCCTTTCAGTGATAATCTATTAACATTGCCCTTATGGGTGGCATATCTTGTTTCAGTTACATTTGTGACAAGATCTTACTGAAGGTGTATGTCTTCAGGTAACAAAGGAGCTCTCCTTATGCTGCCGACCAGTGTAATCCTGGAACCTCGTAATCAGTGAATGCTGAGAACTCGTACTGCCCAGACCACTCTGACGTCTTTGTGTTCGCGCTCAGTCAACGCTGAGCACTCTTTAAGCCCAGACCACTCTGACATCTTTGTGCTTGTGCTCAGTCAACACTGAGCACTCATACTGCCAAGACCACTCTGACATCTTTGTGCTCACACTCAGTGAATGCTGAGTATTCATACTGCCCAGACCACTCTGATGTCTTTATGTTCGCACTCAGTCAACACTGAGCACTAGTACGGCCCAGACCTCTATGACATCTTTGTGCTCGCACTCGGTGAACGCTGAGCACTCGTACTGCCCAGACCACTCTGACATCTTTGTGTTCATGCTCAGCCAACACTGAGCACTCATACTGCCCAAACCACTCTGACGTCTTTTTGTTCACGCTCAGTGAACGCTGAGCGCTCATACTACCCAGACGACTCTGACATCTTTGTGTTCTCGCTCAGTCAACACTGAGCACCCATACTGCCCAGACCACTCTGACATCTTTGTGCTCACACTCAGTGAATGCTGAGCACTGGTACTGTCCAGACCTCTCTTTGTGCTGGTGCTTAGTGAATGCTGAGCACTCGTACTGTCCAGACCCTTCTGACGTCTTTGTGCTCGCGCTCAGTGAATGCCGAGCACTCGCACTGTCCAGACCACTCTGACGTCTTTGTGCTCCCGCTCAATGATGCTGAGCACTTGCCCAGACCAGACCCAGACCAGAACGATGAGCACTCAAACTGCCAGACCACTCTGCCGTCTGTGTGCTTGTGTTTAGTGAACGCTGAGCCCTCGTACTGCCAAGACCACTCTGACGTCTTCGTGCTCCTGCTCAGTGAACACTGAGCACTCGCACTGCCCTGATCACTCTGACGTCTTTGTGTTCGCGCTCAGTCAACACTGAGCACTCATACTGCCCAGACCTCTATGACATCTTTGTGGTCGCGCTCAGTTAACGCTGAGCACTTGTACTGCCC
The DNA here is from genome assembly GCF_964204655.1 of Triturus cristatus. Taxonomy (NCBI): domain Eukaryota; kingdom Metazoa; phylum Chordata; class Amphibia; order Caudata; family Salamandridae; genus Triturus; species Triturus cristatus. The sequence continues at coordinate 115,811,764 of NC_140579.1, read as the reverse complement.
AGACCACTCTGATGTCTTTGTGTTTGGGCTCAGTGAACGTTGAGCACTCCTACTACCTTGACCACTCTGACTTCTTTGTGTTCGAACTCAGTGAACGCTGAGCACTCGTACAGCCCAGACCACTCCAATGTCTTTGTGCTTGCTCTAAATGAGTGCTGAGCACTCGCCCAGACCAGACCCAGACCACTCTGACGTCTTTGTGCTTAGTGAACGATGAGCAGGCGTACTGCCAAGACCACTCTGATGTCTTTGTGTTTGGGCTCAGTGAACCTTGAGCACTAGTACTACTTAGACGACTCTGATGTCTTTGTTTTCGGACTCAGTGAATGCTGAGCACTCCTACTGCCCAGACCACTCTGATGTCTTTGTGCTTGTGTTTAGTGAACGCTGAGCACTTGTACTGCCCAGACCACTCTGACGTCTTTGTGTTTGCGCTCACTCAACACTGAGCACTCATACTGCCCACACCACCCTGACATGTTTGTGCTCGTGTTCAGTGAATGCTGATCACTCGTACTGTCCAGACCACTCTGATGTCTTTGTGTTTGGGCTCAGTGAACGTTGAGCACTAGTACTACTTAGACGACTCTGATGTATTTGTTTTCGGACTCAGTGAATGCTGAGCACTCCTACTGCCCAGACCACTCTGTCGTCTTTGTGCTTAGTGAACGATGAGCAGTCGTACTGCCCAGACAACTCTGACATCTTTGGGCTTGCTATTAGTGAACGCTGAGCACTTGTACTGCCCAGACCACTCTGACATCTTCGTGCTCCTGCTCAGTGAATGCTGAGCACTCGCACTGCCAAGACAAGTCTGACATCTTTTGTGCTCCTGCTCAGTGAACGCTAAGCACATGCACTGTCCAGACCCCTCTGAAGTCTTTGTGTTTGGGCTCAGTGAATGCTGAGCACTCGTACTGCCCATTCCACACTGACATCTTTTAGCTTGGGCTTATTGAACCCTGGTCATTCGTATTACCCAGACCACTCTGACATCTTTGTGCTCATCCTTATTGAAAGCTGAGCACTCGAACTGCCCAGACCACTTTATTTATTTATTTTTGACATTTATAAAGCGCAGTGTGACCCTACGGGCATCCTGGCGCTAAGCTACCGGAAGAAAGCTAGCTGGTAGACTGCAGAGCTAAACCAAGTGATTATACTCTAGGAAAGAGCCATGTCTTGACTTTCTTACGAAACATCAATAAATCCTGTATTTGCCTTAGTTCCAGAGGAAGGAAATTCCAAAGGCGGGCTGTTAGACGGACCGGGAGGGTCGGCCGAGGACAAGGGGAGAGGTCTCCGGGGAGAGCCGTCTCCAGCGATCGTACAGATGAATAACTTCCCCCCCACAGATATACACCACACAAGGATAAGATTTAGCGTTCTTTATAGGTGATTTCTTAAGGTACGATGAAATGGTACAAGGAGGTCTGGACTCAGGGGTCCCCTCGATTCGAGTCTCTTGGTTTGGGGAAAGGGGGTAGCGGGACAGTCTGGTTACCAGTCTGGTAGCTGAGATGGTATGGTGGATAGCTCACAATCCTCGAGCTCGGTGTTCTAGCTTGGACGGGCCGCGGCAGCACCAGCAGGTCCCAGTGAAGATGGTCGTTACACGGTCCGCGGCAGCGCCAGCAGGTCCCGGTGAAGATGGTCGTTACACGGTCCGCGGCAGCGCCAGCAGGTCCCGATGAAGGTGGTCGTTACAACGGTCCGCGGCAGCGCCAGCAGGACCCGACGAGGATGGATGTTGCAGAAGGCCGCGGCAGCGCCAGCAGGCAGGACGATAGTTCACAAGGCAGGGCTACGGCAGCGCCAGTAGTCCGTCAAGGCTGAGTTCTCTCGGTGTCTCTCGACTCCAGGATACAACTGCCTTCCTGCTCTGGAGCTGCCCTAGTTATAGGTCTGGCGCCCTTTGATGTCCGGACCCTCGCACTTGGAGGTCGGGGGGTCCGGGATGAGGGAGTCCAGACACCCAGCAGGGGGTGGAGCCAGCGCCTGGGGGAGCTGGAGGGTGATCGGCACCTGGCGGGGGAGAGCCCTCGACGCTTCTTTCTCCCATTGACCTGCCAAGTGGTCCGTTCACCTCCTGGGTGAATGGTGGTGCCGGGATGTCGGGGCCGGCCAGGCCCAGGGTTAGGGTCGGGCTGAGGCCACGTGGCCTCGTGGCGCAGTGTCCAAGATGGCGGCTGATCCGGCCGGGGGAGCCGGTAGTGGTTCGGCCCCATGATACATGGATGTCCGGGGGCAGGAGTTCCGTTGGGAGACGGGGTGCGGGTTGCCCTTGGGGGTAACACCTGGGAGTCCGGGGTTTGGGCCCTGTCGTGCGGGGAGGGAGCAAGCCCTTCATGTGGCCTGTCCAACATGCGTCCCCCCCAGCTGAAGGCGGGGAGAGTCACCCATCCTCGTGGGGACTCTCCTCGTCGAGGCGGAAAAAGCGTGACAGGCCATCTGCGTTGGCATGGTCTTGGCCCGGTCGATGTTCCACAGTGAAGTCCATTCCCTGCAGGGAGATGGACCAGCGCAATAGTTTTGGGTTTTCCCCCCGCATCTGCATTAGCCACTGCAGGGGTCGATGATCGGTTTGCACCCGGAAGTGGGTACCGAAGAGATAGGGCCGGAGCTTTTTGAGGGCCCACACCACTGCGAAGGCCTCCCTCTCGATTGTGCTCCAGCGCTGTTCTCGGGCCAGGAGGCGTCTGCTGATGAAGGCCACCGGCTGGTCAAGACCCTCGGGGTTCAGCTGGGAAAGAACCGCCCCGATGCCGTGGTCGGAGGCGTCCATTTGTACAATGAATTCCCGACTGTAATCGGGGGCCTGGAGCACAGGGGCGGTGCACAGGGCGGCCTTCAGCTTCTCGAAGGCCGCTTGACAGTCGGGGGTCCAGTTAATCTTCTTCGGGTGGTTTTTGGACGTGAGACCCGTGAGGGGCCCCACAATGCTGCCATAGTCCCTCACGAACCGCCGGTAGTAGCCGGTGAGTCCCAAGAAGGCTCGGACCTCGGTCTGCGTGACGGGGGGTTGCCAGGACTGGATGGCAGCAATTTTGAGTTGCAGAGGGGCCACCAGACCGCTTCCCACCTGGTGTCCGAGGTAGGTCACAGACCCTTGACCAATTTGGCACTTGCCGGCCTTAATCGTGAGGCCGGCCCGCTGGAGGGCCTGCAGGACCTCTTGGAGGTGGTGGAGGTGGTCGGACCAGTGGCGGCTGTACACAGCGATATCATCCAGGTAGGTGGCGCTGAACTCTTCGAGCCCCGCCAAGTCCTGGTTCACTAGACGTTGAAAAGTAGCTGGGGCATTCTTCATGCCGAAGGGCATGACCTTGAAGTGGTAGTGGCCATCGGGGGTAGAAAAGGCGGACCGTTCCTGGGCCCGGGGTGTGAGACCGATCTGCCAGTAGCCCGCTGTCAGGTCGAAGATGCTGAGGTAGCGGGCGGCCCCCAGGCGGTCGATCAATTCATCCGCTCGGGGGATAGGATGAGCGTCGGTCCGGGTGACAGCGTTCAAGCCCCGATAGTCGACGCAGAATCGGAGTTCAGGAGTGGTTCCGGGGGCAGCGGCTTTGGGGACCAGCACGACCGGGCTGGCCCAGGGGCTGTCCGAGGGCTCGATGACCCCGAGCGTGAGCATCTTGGATACTTCCTCTTGGATGCAGGCCCGCACCCGATCTGGCACGCGGTAGGCCCGGTGTCGGATAGGGGGACTGTCCCCGGTGTCCACGTCGTGCAAGCACCAAGGGGTGATCCCTGGGGTGAGGGAAAACAGTGTAGCAAACTGCAGCAGGAGGTCCCGGCAGCCCTGGCGTTGCTCTGGGGTGAGGGTATCGGAGAGCCGGACCCCGTCCACGGAACCGTCGTTCTCCTGGGTCTTCAGGAGATCAGGGAGGGGCTCAGAGTCTTCTTCCGCCCCACTGTCTGTAGCCATCAGGAGGCTGAGTTCCGAGCGCACAAAGTGGGGTTTGAGTCTGTTGGTGTGGAGGACCCGGAGGGGGTTCCGGGGGGACTCCATGTCGATGAGGTAGGTGACGGGGCTCTTGCGTTCGACCACTTTGAAGGGCCCCGTCCACTTATCTTGCAAGGCACATGGTTCGGTGGGGGACATCACCCACACTTGTTGACCAGGTTCGAATTCGACGGAGGAGGCATTCTGATCGTACCATTTTTTCATGTCCTCCTGACTGGCCTCGAGGTTCGCTTTTGCCATTTCCCTGAAGCGCCGGGTCTGATTGCGTAGTGCCAGGAGGTACTTGAAGACGTCTGGAGGGGTCTTTAGGGGGGCCATCTCCCAACCTTCTTTGACTAGGCTGAGGGGCCCTCGCACAGGGTGCCCGTACAGGAGTTCGAAAGGGCTAAAGCCGAGGGACTTCTGGGGAACTTCTCGATAGGCGAAGAGGAGGCACGGGAGTAGTACATCCCACTGGCGACGGAGGGGCTCCTCCAATCCCCCAATCATTCCCTTGAGTGTGCGGTTGAATCGCTCAACTAGTCCGTTCCCTTGAGGGTGATAGGGGGTCGTGAACCGGTAGGTGACCCCGCACTGTTGCCAGAGGGACTTCATATATTTCGAGATAAAGTTTGTGCCTCGGTCGCTGACGACTTCTCGGGGGAAGCCCGCCCGGGAGAAGATCCCCATTAGGGCCCGGCCGACCACCGGAGCTGTTACAGTTCGCAGGGGCACAGCCTCGGGGTAGCGGGTGGCGTGGTCCACCAGTACCAGGATGAACCGATGTCCTTGTGCTGTGCGGGGCTCCAGGGGCCCCACAATGTCTATTCCTACCCTCTCGAACGGGGTGGTGACCACTGGGAAGGGTTGCAGAGGGGCTTTGAGCTTACGGCCGCTCTTCCCGCTGGCCTGGCACGTGGGGCAGGACCGGCAGTGGTTGAGGACGTCGTTCCGCATCTTCGGCCAGAAAAAGTGGGTCACCAGGCGACTGTAGGTTTTGTCCTGGCCCAGGTGTCCAGCCAGGGGAACATCGTGGGCCAAAGTTAGTAGGAAGTCTCTGAAACGGAGGGGCACCACCAGCACTTGACTGGCCCCTAACTCCGCGATTCTTTGTTCACTGTATAGCAGGTCGTTATCCCAATAGACCCAATGGGTTCCGGAGGAGTCCCCTGCGCTCTGGGCGCTGGCTTGCTGGCGGAGTCCCTCGAGGGAGGGGCAGGTCTTCTGTTCCTGGCGGAACTGTTCCTGGGTGGGCCCCCCTTCTTGACGCCACTGAGCCAGGCCGGGAAGGTCCTGGGGCTGGGCGACCCCTTCGGGCGTTGGCTCTGGGGGGTCGGTATAGTCGTTGTCCTCTACTGGAGCGACCGGGGGAGGAGGTGCTGGCCATTCTGGTTCTTCTGGTCGGGGGACGGCACGGGCGGCCATGGACCGGGTGGTTACGCAGGCCCAGTCCGGGAGGCCCAGCATCCCCAGGTGCTCTCTTCTTTCGACGGCGGCCCACGGGGAACTCTCAAGGTCATTCCCCAGGAGACAGTCCACGGGGGCATCATCCCGGACCGTCACCTTCAACATGCCGGAGACCCCTCCCCATTCGAAGGGGACGCAGGCCATCCGACACAGACTTTCGGAATTGTCGGCTGAGCGGACGGGGCAGAGAATGTTCGGCAGGATCTGCTCTGGTTTCACCAGGTGACAGCGGACGGCCGTCACACTGGCCCCTGTGTCACGTAGGGCTTCGGCCCGGCGCCCATTAATGTTCACCCACTGGCCATATTTCCGGGTGTTGGCGGGTAGGGGAGCCCGCGGGACCATGTCTTTTCCCTCTAGGCACGCTAGAACCATGGCGGCCGGTTCCCACTCTTGTTGTGCCTGCTCATATTCTTCCTGTTCCTCGGAGATTTGTTCTCCCCCCAGGGCGGCGGCAGCTACCTGGCGGGGCTTTGGCGTTTGGTTCTGCGGGCAGCTCGGGTCATTGGCGTAGTGGCCGACTCGCTGACATCGGTGATACGTGACGTTGGCTCGGAACCCCGGGCGCATCAGGGGGTTGCCCCGGCCGGCCGGGGGCGGGGTGCTGGCCGTGGGAGTGGCCGGGATGGTGTCTCTCCCTCGCCCCTGGCCTCCTCCTCCTCCTCGGGGACGGTGCTGACCTTGGTTGTTTCGGTTTTGCTCGTGTGGCCCTCTCCGGCCCACTCGGGTGCTTTCCCACCGGTCAGCTTCGGCGGCGAGTTGCCGTGGGTCAGTCAATTTACTGTCGAGGAGGTGCTGCCTGAGCTCGACGAAGCAGTTGTTAGACAGGTGCTCCCACACCATAAGATTAAAGAGTTGCTCGTAGGTCGTTACGTGGCTTCTCTTGATCCAACCCTCGAAGGCTCGGCTGAAATAGTTGACGTATTCCACCCAAGTTGTACCCGGGATCCGGGTGCAGTCTCGGAACCTCTGGCGGTACATTTCGGGTGTGAGCCCATATCGGGTGAGGAGGGCAGCCTTCATGTGGTCATAGGATGACATCTGATGATCTGGGAGCTGCAGTAGGGCATCGCGGCCTTCGTTGACGAACCTCCCCCATAGGTCGGCTCCCCAGTCACTCCGATCGATCCGGTGGGAGGTCATGGCGATCTCGTAGGCTTTGAACCACTGTTGTATGTCGTCCTCTCGGACATACTCTCGGACAACATCCTTGGGGATGTGGACTTTCTTCTCGGTTGCTCCCGGGGTGTGCGGTCGCTCAGGCACCCCCGATTCTTTATTCTGTTTCCGAAGTTCTATTTCCGCCAGTTTGCGCTCGTGTTCGAATGTTAGTCTTTTTTCTTCGAGCTCTCTCTGCCTCTGTTTTTCTTCCCGTTCTTCTCGGAGCCGCAGGTGTTCTAGATTTAGTTTTTGCTCGGCTAACTTTAGTTCACCGTCCATCTTGAGTCGTGCCATTTCCAACTCATGTAATCTGGTTCTTTCTCTTTCTTGGATCTCTTCCTGCGAGAGGCCCGTTCCTCGCTCCTCGGGAGCTGTGGCGTTCCCCTCTGGTGCTACACCGTTTTGGTCGGGGGATCCGGTGACCCCGATTTCCGCCCACGACTCAAGGGCGTGCTTCAAATCGTCTTTGGTACTCAGGCTGGTGGTAGCAATGCCTAGTTCCATGCAGAATTGTTTAAGTTCGCGATGGCTATACTCTTCCAATTTATCCATCTGGAATTTCTCGGTGGAACCGCTCTCTTTGGTTGACATCGTGGTTTTGTTGTGGGGTGAGCTACTCTCTGTACGATTACGCGTTGATTCGGATCGCGCTGCTGGCCACCAATGTTAGACGGACCGGGAGGGTCGGCCGAGGACAAGGGGAGAGGTCTCCGGGGAGAGCCGTCTCCAGCGATCGTACAGATGAATAACTTCCCCCCCACAGATATACACCACACAAGGATAAGATTTAGCGTTCTTTATAGGTGATTTCTTAAGGTACGATGAAATGGTACAAGGAGGTCTGGACTCAGGGGTCCCCTCGATTCGAGTCTCTTGGTTTGGGGAAAGGGGGTAGCGGGACAGTCTGGTTACCAGTCTGGTAGCTGAGATGGTATGGTGGATAGCTCACAATCCTCGAGCTCGGTGTTCTAGCTTGGACGGGCCGCGGCAGCGCCAGCAGGTCCCGGTGAAGATGGTCGTTACACGGTCCGCGGCAGCGCCAGCAGGTCCCGGTGAAGATGGTCGTTACACGGTCCGCGGCAGCGCCAGCAGGTCCCGATGAAGGTGGTCGTTACAACGGTCCGCGGCAGCGCCAGCAGGACCCGACGAGGATGGATGTTGCAGAAGGCCGCGGCAGCGCCAGCAGGCAGGACGATAGTTCACAAGGCAGGGCTACGGCAGCGCCAGTAGTCCGTCAAGGCTGAGTTCTCTCGGTGTCTCTCGACTCCAGGATACAACTGCCTTCCTGCTCTGGAGCTGCCCTAGTTATAGGTCTGGCGCCCTTTGATGTCCGGACCCTCGCACTTGGAGGTCGGGGGGTCCGGGATGAGGGAGTCCAGACACCCAGCAGGGGGTGGAGCCAGCGCCTGGGGGAGCTGGAGGGTGATCGGCACCTGGCGGAGGAGAGCCCTCGACGCTTCTTTCTCCCATTGACCTGCCAAGTGGTCCGTTCACCTCCTGGGTGGATGGTGGTGCCGGGATGTCGGGGCCGGCCAGGCCCAGGGTTAGGGTCGGGCTGAGGCCACGCGGCCTCGTGGCGCAGTGTCCAAGATGGCGGCTGATCCGGCCGGGGGAGCCGGTAGTGGTTCGGCCCCATGATACATGGATGTCCGGGGGCAGGAGTTCCGTTGGGAGACGGGGTGCGGGTTGCCCTTGGGGGTAACACCTGGGAGTCCGGGGTTTGGGCCCTGTCGTGCGGGGAGGGAGCAAGCCCTTCATGTGGCCTGTCCAACACGGGCTCTTTGTCCTCGGAATCATAACAAGATTAGCTGATGAGGAGCGTAGGTTACGCACCGGTTCATACCATCCGAACTTGCCCTGAAGCGGTTTAGGCCCCAGTCCATGCAGTGCCTTAAACACAATACAAAGGACTTGAACAATATCCTTTGAGTCACCGGGTTCCATAGTAGCTCTGCCAGCACCTGGGATGTTGATGACCGACGTGCCCTTGTAAGTGCCAACTTCGCTGCTGCCACCTGGACACTCTGGAGTCTTGCAATCAGGTATCTCTGGGACTCCAGTGACAAAGCATTACAATAATCCAGGCAGCTCAAAATGACACTCCTAACTACTGTAGCTCTTGCCTGAGCTGGCAGTAAAGTTAGCACTTTGCGGAGTCCTCTAATAAGAGTATAGCAACTTCCCACCAGCTTGTTGACATGGGATTCCAGGTTCAGCTTGTCATTAAAGCTGACCCCCAGATTACCTACCGTGCTCACGTGTACCAAAGGAACGTCTGAGTGTATGGGCCAGAAATCAGTTGGCAATACTGGCAGAACACTGCCCAACCCGCAGTGCAAAATCTCAGTTTTGTCGTTGTTAAATTGTAATGAATCGTCCATCAACCAATTCACCATTTCCCGCATGCACATATGGAAAGTATCCTGGGAGTCAGCATGGTTACCTTCCAAGGACACAATAAGCTGGGTGCCATCGGCGTAATTAACCACACTAATATTATGAACTTTGATGCTATCCAGAAGCGGCCGCATGTATGCATTAAACAAAACGGGGCTGATTGAGGACCCCTGAGGTACCCCATGCTCATTGTTGGTAAACTCCGATTGAAACGAGGCAAGTGCCACTGTCAGGTTCCTCCGTTCCGATGTCCCCGGGGCTGTGTTGATGCTCTAAAGGGGCCCACCTCTGGATGACCCCAAGTCCGGCTTGAGAGTGAACCCGGACTTTTGGGGTGATTGAGCGGGGGAAGGAAAGGGTGGGGACTGCAGGGAGGGAGATCTGAAAGGCAAAGAACAGACAAAACACCATAAGAGACCCTTATCTATATGTAGTCTGATTTATGCGTTGGACATTAACACCAGCGTTATATACCCTGGCGCGCTCTCTCACCTGTAAAGCAAAGAAGGTACGTCTAAATATATAGGGGAGAGCAAGAGGCAGTGGTCAGAGGTCTCAGGCAACTAATACAAAAGAAAAGAAAGATCACGCATAGGGATCAACACTTTGACGAAGAAAACACATGGAACATGACATGTTTGTATACTTTCATTTCGCATGTACCCACTTGTGTCTGTACCATTAGTCCCAAGCCCAGCGGGTATGCACCACCCCTTCGTGTTGAGGCTCTCTCCTATATCTAATAAACGAAACACAAGACAAGAAACAATAATGAGGACTGGCTGCAGGGACGGGCCTGGTTTTCGCGTCTTGCTTCTGCCAGTATGTTATAAACATTCATCAGCAATCCACACTCATCTATGCACTCCAAGTGATGGTAGGGTTTTAACGGTTTTCCCAGACCGCGAATGAACAATGAGTAACGTGGCAACAGCTGGCTGTAAGTCTGGGGAGCGGGGGCTCTTTCTCGCCACGAGAGAAAATGACCAGGCTGAGACCCACTCCCTACTGGGTGAGTGGCCGCAAGGGAAAACCGCTCCTCTGCATGAGACCCACTGGTCTCTCCAACAGAGGGGCGCTAGCGTTGTCTTAAGAACAGCTGCTCAGGAAAATACCTCAAATATTCCGGTTCGCCGAGACTCTGGGTCCCGGAACTCGGTCGTAGGAGGAGCCGAAATAGAACCAGAGACAACACGCCTACCTCGGTCGCGTGAGGGACTCTGAAGGTGTACACAGTCTTCGCCTCCGGATTCTTTCTGCCTCTGAGCTCCCTCCTCCAAGGAACAGTGTTCTCGGGCGCTTCTTCTCGAAGAGAATTATCGGCTCCGAAGGATTCGACCTTTCCCCTCTTTACGTCCTCGACGGGCGTTGCGCGAGTCACGTGATTCGTCTCGCGCAACGCCCGCCGGGAAGTGTAGTCTGGAACGGGGGCAGCCCTCCGTGTATCACTTACACAGCAGGCGGCGCGCTGTTTTTCTGAACCGGACAGCCACTGCCTGCCGCCTTCCAGACAATTAAGATCGCACCCAACTCAATGCAACATCCACCACTCCCAAATCTTCCAGCCTTGCAAGGAGGATGGCATGGTTCACCGTCCAACAGAATTAAAATTGCCGATTGACCCCTGTCCGCCCGCATCCGGAGATTGTTCAATACGGTTACCAAGGCTGTCTCTGTCCCATGGACTGGCCTGAACCCAAATTGCTCATCCTTCAGCTTGTTATTTGTTTCCAAAAAATGGGACCATGCCCTACTTACCAGGTGTTCCACAATTTTTACTGGATATGGTAAGAGGGAGATTGGTCTATAGTTTTTTGGGCAGTTCGAGTCCAGTGTAGATTTTTTCAAGAGGGGTGTTATAATTGCCTGCTTTCAGCAAGGTGGCACCACTGGAAAGACCTCAGATCCTCGCGATGGCTATACTCTTCCAATTTATCCATCTGGAATTTCTCGGTGGAACCGCTCTCTTTGGTTGACATCGTGGTTTTGTTGTGGGGTGAGCTACTCTCTGTACGATTACGCGTTGATTCGGATCGCGCCGCTGGCCACCAATGTTAGACGGACCGGGAGGGTCGGCCGAGGACAAGGGGAGAGGTCTCCGGGGAGAGCCGTCTCCAGCGATCGTACAGATGAATAACTTCCCCCCCACAGATATACACCACACAAGGATAAGATTTAGCGTTCTTTATAGGTGATTTCTTAAGGTACGATGAAATGGTACAAGGAGGTCTGGACTCAGGGGTCCCCTCGATTCGAGTCTCTTGGTTTGGGGAAAGGGGGTAGCGGGACAGTCTGGTTACCAGTCTGGTAGCTGAGATGGTATGGTGGATAGCTCACAATCCTCGAGCTCGGTGTTCTAGCTTGGACGGGCCGCGGCAGCGCCAGCAGGTCCCGGTGAAGATGGTCGTTACACGGTCCGCGGCAGCGCCAGCAGGTCCCGGTGAAGATGGTCGTTACACGGTCCGCGGCAGCGCCAGCAGGTCCCGATGAAGGTGGTCGTTACAACGGTCCGCGGCAGCGCCAGCAGGACCCGACGAGGATGGATGTTGCAGAAGGCCGCGGCAGCGCCAGCAGGCAGGACGATAGTTCACAAGGCAGGGCTACGGCAGCGCCAGTAGTCCGTCAAGGCTGAGTTCTCTCGGTGTCTCTCGACTCCAGGATACAACTGCCTTCCTGCTCTGGAGCTGCCCTAGTTATAGGTCTGGCGCCCTTTGATGTCCAGACCCTCGCACTTGGAGGTCGGGGGGTCCGGGATGAGGGAGTCCAGACACCCAGCAGGGGGTGGAGCCAGCACCTGGGGGAGCTGGAGGGTGATCGGCACCTGGCGGAGGAGAGCCCTCGACGCTTCTTTCTCCCATTGACCTGCCAAGTGGTCCGTTCACCTCCTGGGTGGATGGTGGTGCCGGGATGTCGGGGCCGGCCAGGCCCAGGGTTAGGGTCGGGCTGAGGCCACGCGGCCTCGTGGCGCAGTGTCCAAGATGGCGGCTGATCCGGCCGGGGGAGCCGGTAGTGGTTCGGCCCCATGATACATGGATGTCCGGGGGCAGGAGTTCCGTTGGGAGACGGGGTGCGGGTTGCCCTTGGGGGTAACACCTGGGAGTCCGGGGTTTGGGCCCTGTCGTGCGGGGAGGGAGCAAGCCCTTCATGTGGCCTGTCCAACACGGGCTCTTTGTCCTCGGAATCATAACAAGATTAGCTGATGAGGAGCGTAGGTTACGCACCGGTTCATACCATCCGAACTTGCCCTGAAGCGGTTTAGGCCCCAGTCCATGCAGTGCCTTAAACACAATACAAAGGACTTGAACAATATCCTTTGAGTCACCGGGTTCCATAGTAGCTCTGCCAGCGCCTGGGATGTTGATGACCGACGTGCCCTTGTAAGTGCCAACTTCGCTGCTGCCACCTGGACACTCTGGAGTCTTGCAATCAGGTATCTCTGGGACTCCAGTGACAAAGCATTACAATAATCCAGGCAGCTCAAAATGACACTCCTAACTACTGTAGCTCTTGCCTGAGCTGGCAGTAAAGTTAGCACTTTGCGGAGTCCTCTAATAAGAGTATAGCAACTTCCCACCAGCTTGTTGACATGGGATTCCAGGTTCAGCTTGTCATTAAAGCTGACCCCCAGATTACCTACCGTGCTCACGTGTACCAAAGGAACGTCTGAGTGTATGGGCCAGAAATCAGTTGGCAATACTGGCAGAACACTGCCCAACCCGCAGTGCAAAATCTCAGTTTTGTCGTTGTTAAATTGTAATGAATCGTCCATCAACCAATTCACCATTTCCCGCATGCACATATGGAAAGTATCCTGGGAGTCAGCATGGTTACCTTCCAAGGACACAATAAGCTGGGTGCCATCGGCGTAATTAACCACACTAATATTATGAACTTTGATGCTATCCAGAAGCGGCCGCATGTATGCATTAAACAAAACGGGGCTGATTGAGGACCCCTGAGGTACCCCATGCTCATTGTTGGTAAACTCCGATTGAAACGAGGCAAGTGCCACTGTCAGGTTCCTCCGTTCCGATGTCCCCGGGGCTGTGTTGATGCTCTAAAGGGGCCCACCTCTGGATGACCCCAAGTCCGGCTTGAGAGTGAACCCGGACTTTTGGGGTGATTGAGCGGGGGAAGGAAAGGGTGGGGACTGCAGGGAGGGAGATCTGAAAGGCAAAGAACAGACAAAACACCATAAGAGACCCTTATCTATATGTAGTCTGATTTATGCGTTGGACATTAACACCAGCGTTATATACCCTGGCGCGCTCTCTCACCTGTAAAGCAAAGAAGGTACGTCTAAATATATAGGGGAGAGCAAGAGGCAGTGGTCAGAGGTCTCAGGCAACTAATACAAAAGAAAAGAAAGATCACGCATAGGGATCAACACTTTGACGAAGAAAACACATGGAACATGACATGTTTGTATACTTTCATTTCGCATGTACCCACTTGTGTCTGTACCATTAGTCCCAAGCCCAGCGGGTATGCACCACCCCTTCGTGTTGAGGCTCTCTCCTATATCTAATAAACGAAACACAAGACAAGAAACAATAATGAGGACTGGCTGCAGGGACGGGCCTGGTTTTCGCGTCTTGCTTCTGCCAGTATGTTATAAACATTCATCAGCAATCCACACTCATCTATGCACTCCAAGTGATGGTAGGGTTTTAACGGTTTTCCCAGACCGCGAATGAACAATGAGTAACGTGGCAACAGCTGGCTGTAAGTCTGGGGAGCGGGGGCTCTTTCTCGCCACGAGAGAAAATGACCAGGCTGAGACCCACTCCCTACTGGGTGAGTGGCCGCAAGGGAAAACCGCTCCTCTGCATGAGACCCACTGGTCTCTCCAACAGAGGGGCGCTAGCGTTGTCTTAAGAACAGCTGCTCAGGAAAATACCTCAAATATTCCGGTTCGCCGAGACTCTGGGTCCCGGAACTCGGTCGTAGGAGGAGCCGAAATAGAACCAGAGACAACACGCCTACCTCGGTCGCGTGAGGGACTCTGAAGGTGTACACAGTCTTCGCCTCCGGATTCTTTCTGCCTCTGAGCTCCCTCCTCCAAGGAACAGTGTTCTCGGGCGCTTCTTCTCGAAGAGAATTATCGGCTCCGAAGGATTCGACCTTTCCCCTCTTTACGTCCTCGACGGGCGTTGCGCGAGTCACGTGATTCGTCTCGCGCAACGCCCGCCGGGAAGTGTAGTCTGGAACGGGGGCAGCCCTCCGTGTATCACTTACACAGCAGGCGGCGCGCTGTTTTTCTGAACCGGACAGCCACTGCCTGCCGCCTTCCAGACAATTAAGATCGCACCCAACTCAATGCAACATCCACCACTCCCAAATCTTCCAGCCTTGCAAGGAGGATGGCATGGTTCACCGTCCAACAGAATTAAAATTGCCGATTGACCCCTGTCCGCCCGCATCCGGAGATTGTTCAATACGGTTACCAAGGCTGTCTCTGTCCCATGGACTGGCCTGAACCCAAATTGCTCATCCTTCAGCTTGTTATTTGTTTCCAAAAAATGGGACCATGCCCTACTTACCAGGTGTTCCACAATTTTTACTGGATATGGTAAGAGGGAGATTGGTCTATAGTTTTTTGGGCAGTTCGAGTCCAGTGTAGATTTTTTCAAGAGGGGTGTTATAATTGCCTGCTTTCAGCAAGGTGGCACCACTGGAAAGACCTCAGATCCTAGCTCTTTCCATATTTTGGGGGGAATGGGGTTCAGTGGTGATCCTGAAGAAATTCCCTAATCCAGTCGGACAAACTCCTCTTCCGAAGGCAACTCATACTGACCCAGAGTGGGCTCCTGAATCAATGGCCCAAGCCTATTTTCCCTATCTTGGTTGATTTTTAATGTATCTCCCCCGTCCCAGTCCGAATTGCCCGATGGAATTGCGGGTTTCAGGCCTTCCACAATCTTGCTAATCTTTTCCTGGAAAAAGAATGCCAATCCATCACATAGCGCCTATGTTGGTAAAACCTTGTTTTTTATACATTCAGTTCTGGTCATATCTCCTACTATTTTAAAAATTCTCTTGGAGATGACTTAAGGATAGAATCAGCATAGTATTCAGTTTTGACAGTTGCTATTTCTTTTTTATAGTTGGCTAATTTCTCCTTCCAGCTAGCTTTATCATTTTCGGCATAGTACTTTCTCCATTGTCTCTCTGCCAACTTGCAGTCCAGCTTATGCTTCCTTAAAACCTCCGTGTACCACGGAGCTGAGGGTCTTTTCCATTTCCTGATGTTCTTTAAAGGGGCAAATTGGTCAATTCCCCTGGTTAATTGCTCACAGAAGACTGTATAATACTCCGCTACCTGCTTCTCAGGGTCGAAGAGAGTCTCTGTGTAAGATACAGGGGACATTTTTGCCTTCTTTAGCAGTCCCTTCCAGTCCCTGCCTAGAAAGATCCTTTCTTCCCTGGGCAAGGGCCTGGTCCTCCTCATAGGTACCACTCTGAACTTGCCCAGATAGTGATCAGACCAGCCTACCGGAAGAATTTTGTCCATTACAATCAGATTTTCTCCGGCAAAGATCAGATCTAATACGTGTCCTTCTTTATGCGTCAGTTCTGATAACCATTGCACCAGATTCATATTTGCGCAGGACTGAATAAGATTATTATAAACTGTGTCCATTTTCCCATTGGACCATAAATTAAAATCTCCCAATACTAACAGACTAGTATGGGTAAGGGCCATATTACTAATTGCATCAATCAGATTCTGCTGTTGTAGCGCATTAGCTGCACCCGGAGGTCTATAACAAACCATGCCCGTGAATAAATGACCCATCCGATCTTTAACAGAGAAGCCCAATATTTCTATACAGGCAACCTCATATATATCCAGGGAAATAATATCCCAAGACTCCTTGAAAATAATCCCAGTCCCTCCACCTCGACCACTGGGCCTGGGTTTATGAAATACTTTGTATCCCGCTGGACATGCCAGCCCCAACTCCAGGTCCAGCCCTGCCGTCGTCCATGTCTCTGTCATGAACAGAGCATCGAGATTATGCACTTCTAACAGGAGCTGGATCTCCATGGAGTGTTTGGGAAGTGACCTCACATTCAGTAAGCCACAGTTCAACCTATCCTTTTTTACGATGTCAAAATCTAGCCCCACTAGGTTTTCTAGTGTAGTTTTGCTGAGACCATTTACCCATATGCCTATATCACGCAGTTGCTCCCCAGAATAACCGTTGCTAGTGTAGTCCGCAATCGCTTTGCTTGAACCGGCAGCATTGCTGGCGCTGTGCGCTGCCAGTGCGGGGATGGGCGCAGACGGGCTTGCCTTTGGTGTGCCTTCAGCACGCTACCAGCACGCCCGCTGCGCTCATTCACTG
The DNA here is from genome assembly GCF_964204655.1 of Triturus cristatus. Lineage (NCBI taxonomy): Eukaryota > Metazoa > Chordata > Amphibia > Caudata > Salamandridae > Triturus > Triturus cristatus. The sequence continues at coordinate 115,795,441 of NC_140579.1, read as the reverse complement.
CGTGGTCGCTCCAGTGTGACGCTATATACGCGACACTGTGCAAAAATTGGAGTGCTAACCCCACAGCACGACGGGCCCACTCTAACAGGTGGGAACCGCCAGGGTTCATATGTGCTATTGGCTTCAAACAGTTAAAACCAAATCACCACTTTAATTTGTTTAAAAAGAACAGCCTATATGTGCAAATAGCGAGCAATTTTAAAAAAGCGCTACTCGCTGCAACCCTCCCGATCACGAACGCTATTGGCTTCAACACAGTTAAGAACAATTTCACCACTTAGATTTGTTTAAAAAGAACAGCCTATATGTGCAATAGCAGACAATTTTAAAAGCGCTACTCGATGCAACCCTCCCGATCACAAGCAATTTTCAAATATCTTTGAGGCGCTTTCGCTCCAGTGTGACACTATATACGCGACACTGTGCAAAAACTAGAGCGCTAACCCCACAGCACGACGGTCCCACTCTAACAGGGGGGCACCGCCAGGGTTTGTATGCACTATTGACTTCAAACAGTTAAAACCAAATCACCACTTTAATTTGTTTAAAAAGAACAGCCTATGTGAGCAAATAGCAAGCAATAAAAAAAAAGCGATAATCGCTGCAACCCTCCCGATCACAAGCAGTTTTCAAATATCTTATACCACTCTGATGTCTTTGTGTTTGGGCTCAGTGAACGTTAAGCACTCATACTACCTAGACCACTCTGACGTCTTTGCCGCTGACCGCGGCCCCCACAGGGGGCCACTCGGCGGTCGGCGCCTTAGTGGCCCCGGGGCACCGGTCACCACTCCCCACCCCCTCCCACAGGGGGGAGGGGCGGGGACGCAGTCCGGAGCCCCCCTCCATTGGCAGGGCCGGAAGTGACGCGCAATGCGTGTCACTTCCTGGCCCAGGTGTGAGGGGGAGGCTATTTAGCCTTCCCCCACCCTCACTGGCGACCTCTTTGTCGCCCAATTCGCCTTTGACCTCACCGCATCGGTCCGTCGTCCGCGCCGTCCTCGTGCGCCTCCGGCCCCCGTGACACTGTTGATTGTCGTCGCCTCTACGCTTCTTGTTCTGTACGCACCGTCCGAATTCGTGGAGTGGAGGATTATTAAGGGGCAGCAGACAAACGCGAGCCAAACGTGCACCGTATTCGGCACCTTGACGGGAAATAGAAAGCGCCACCGTAAAACGATGGACAGCCAAGGATCATCCCCCCCGCTTTTCACACCAGGGCCACAGGTTGAGGAGTCCCTGTCGGGCACTTCGGAAGAAGCCCGGATTGCCGCCTTCTTGGAGTTGACAAAGACCAAGGGTTTAGCTTGGGCAACTGAACTATTGAAAGCCAGTAACCCCCCAGACTCTGGGATATCCAGCGACGTCCCGTCCGCAGACAGGGATTTAGGAGAGGACGCAGGCCCGTCGCGGTCGAAAAGAATTCGCCGCCCCACAAGCAAGGACTTTCCGGCCGAGCAAACGCCGGCACGGATTAGAGCGGCTGCCCTTCACAGGGCCACAATGACCCCCCAGGCGGCCGCTGGCTTGGGTATGGGGCCGCTCCACGCACTCCCTGGCCCATCCCAGGCGACATTTGCGTCAGCAGAGGATCTGGTGGCTCCGATTCAGGGAGGCCTGGCCGCGGGCGAGAGCGCAGATGACCCCATTCCCGGACCATCTATGGAGGATCCTGCAGTGGGACTGAGCCTGAAGGCGATGGGAGAGAGAGCTCTGGCCCCAGGTACGAGGAAGCGTTACAGTGCCCACATGACAACATTCAGAGCAACATCTGTGGCGCTGGGTACTGCAGGGGCTGCGTTGGTGACCCAAGTCCGAGCATTTCTTGTGTGGGCTAGGGGACAAGGGAAAAGCCGGTCATGGGTAGGTAGTCACTTGGCGGCCGTAAGCCACGACACCAGGTTGTCCGGCGGGGCGGATCCCACTAACTCCTTTGCCATTCGGGCCGCCTTGAAGGGTTGGGCTAGGGAGGAGCCCAGGGTCCCTGACAGTCGAGCTCCCATTGATTTCGAAATTCTGAAGTGCATGCTGGGGGTCCTCGGGCTAGTTACCTATTCTCCTTACGAGGCCACGCTGTTTTCAGCGGCATTCTGTTTAGCCTTTTTCGGGGCCTTCAGAGTCAGCGAGCTCGTGGCCAGGTCCAAGGTTGACTGTTCAGGGGATGCGCTGGCTATGGCGGATGTGTCTCTCTCCGAATCCTTGTCCATTCACTTACGCAAGTCCAAGACTGATCAGGCAGGGCGAGGGATCAGGCTGGTTCTTCAGCCCCTAGGCGACCCCAGGTTCTGCCCAGTACAATGGGTAAAGGTGTTTTTGGAGTACAGACCCCCCGGCCCTGGTTATCTTCTGTTGCATTCGAACGGTACCCCCGTGACTAGATACCAGTTCGAGCAGATGATCAGTGCCAGTCTGGCCAGGGCGGGGCTCGCCCAGCCAGACAAAAGGTACTCCAGCCACTCCTTTCGCATTGGCGCAGCCATTGCCGCCCACCTGGCGGGTTTAGAAGCCGCACAGGTGAAGAAAGTAGGGCGTTGGGAATCTGATTGTTATAAGAGATATGTTCGCCCGTGAGGCAGGCTTTAATTAATCGTGTGTTTTGCAGTGATTTATAGTGTGTATCATTGAAATCACCCTTTCTGATTAAAATACCTTTGTGTGCACACCATGTCTCCTCTTTATTAGGGCGAGTGGTGTGGGTGATCGGGCATTCATTTGTCGCCCGGGCTGCCCAATGGGCGTCGCACCGGAACTGGACGCGGCACTTCCCACAGACTCAAGTGGAATGGATGGGGGTCCCGGGGATGAGATGGTTTGAACTAAGGAACAAGATCGAGCAGAGACTAAGAGCACACGGATCTACCTTGCCCCACCTGTTGGTGATTCACCTTGGGGGGAATGACCTCATTACCCTAGGGAGACGAATGCTGCTACTAGCCATGAAAAGAGACCTAGGGGAAATCTGCAAGCGTCTGGGCGAGTGTGAGATCGTGTAGTCAGAGATCATCCCCCGCAGGTCCTGGCGGGGGGCTAAATCCATAGAAGCGGTAGAGCATTCTAGGAGGCGCATTAATGGAGCGATGCGTAAGTTTACGTCCCAAAGGGGTTTGGGCTTTCTTCGCCATGAGATGATTCGGGGGAATGTAAAGGGGTACTTCGACTTAGATGGGGTACACCTTTCCCAAATAGGCATGGACCTATTTTTAGTAGATTTAAGCGAAGCATTGGTGATGAGAGGGTGCAGGTAAGAGCTAGGTTGGTGGGGAGCCCTGGCGGCGACGGGGGCCGCCTCCAGGGCTGTGGCGGAGTTACAGGGCGATCTGGAAGCAGGCCGGTACAAAGAGTACCTCTGCGCGGCACCAGAGGGGGTGCCTGAGCCAAAACGAGGAGCCTCCAGAGAGGTCCCGGAAGCCATGTCGGCGCCCCGCTAGTCCTGCGGGCGGTTGTGGGCCTGAACAACCGGGGGCTTGCTATGCGACGCTCCGCCCCGAGAGGGGGGGCGTGAGTAGAACTACTAACGGCACGTGATCGTAGAAAGAATCACCTGGACGGCAGCACAGGCGGGCATCGCTCCCGCGCTGCCTGGCTCATCAGGCGGGCAGGCGACCCAGTTGGTTGCCGGCCCTTGGATCGCCCGTAAGATAACCCACCCATTACATATCTTGGAATTATGTAATAAACCTGCAGCATTGTTACCCAACACCTACTGTCTCGTGTGTGTCTTTGGGTAACCTAATTTTGGGGGAGGGGGGACAGCGGGGTGCCCCTGGGGGTACTATGCCGCTGACCGCGGCCCCCGCAGGGGGCCACTCGGCGGTCGGCGCCTTAGTGGCCCCGGGGCACCGGTCACCACTCCCCACCCCCTCCCACAGGGGGGGGGGGCGGGGACGCAGTCCGGAGCCCCCCTCCATTGGCAGGGCCGGAAGTGACGCGCAATGCGTGTCACTTCCTGGCCCAGGTGTGAGGGGGAGGCTATTTAGCCTTCCCCCACCCTCACTGGCAACCTCTTTGTCGCCCACCTCGCCTTTTCCCTCCCTACCGCTTACCCGGCGTAGGCATGGGTGGGGGGGGGGGTTTCTGAGCGTTGTAATGTTTTCTTTTTCGTTGCAGGCGGAGTTACAGGGCGATCTGGAAGCAGGCCGGTACAAAGAGTACCTCTGCGCGGCACCAGAGGGGGTGCCTGAGCCAAAACGAGGAGCCTCCAGAGAGGTCCCGGAAGCCGTGTCGGCGCCCCGCTAGTCCTGCGGGCGGTTGTGGGCCTGAACAACCGGGGGCTTGCTATGCGGCGCTCCGCCCCGAGAGGGGGGGCGTGAGTAGAACTACTAACGGCACGTGATCGTAGAAAGAATCACCTGGACGGCAGCACAGGCGGGCATCGCTCCCGCGCTGCCTGGCTCATCAGGCGGGCAGGCGACCCAGTTGGTTGCCGGCCCTTGGATCGCCCGTAAGATAACCCACCCATTACATATCTTGGAATTATGTAATAAACCTGCAGCATTGTTACCCAACACCTACTGTCTCGTGTGTGTCTTTGGGTAACCTAATTTTGGGGGAGGGGGGACAGCGGGGTGCCCCTGGGGGTACTATGTGTTCTGGCTCAGTGAATGCTGAGCACTTGTACTGCCCAGACCACTCTGACGTCTTTGTGTGTGGGCTCAGTGAACGTTAAGCACTTGCACTGCCTAGACCACTCTGAAGTCTTTGTGGTTCCGGCTCAGTGAACGCTGAGTACTCGCACTGCCCAGACCACTCTGACCTCTTTGTGCTGGTGCTCAGTGAATGCTGAGCACTCGCAATGCCGAGACCACTCTGACGTCTTTGTGCTTGAGCTCAGTAAAGGCTGAGCACTCACACTGCCAAGACAACTCTGACGTCTTTGTGCTCGTGCTCGTGCTCAGTGAACGCTGGGCATTTGCACTTCGCAGACCACCCTGACGTCTTTGTGCTCCTGCCCAGTGAAGGCTGAGTTCTCGCACTGCCCAGACCACCCTGACATCTTTGTGCTCCTGCTCAGTGAATGCTGAGTACTCGCACTGCCCAGACCACCCTGACATCTTTGTGCTCGTGCTCAGTGAACGCTGAGCACTCGCACTGTCCAGACCACTTTGACGTCTTTGTGCTTGTGCTTACTGAACCCTGAGCACTCGCACTGCCCAGACCACTCTGACGTCTTTGTGCTCGTGCTCAGTGAACGCTGAGCACTCGCACTGCCCAGACCACTCTGACGTCTTTGTGCTCGTGCTCAGTGAACGCTGAGCACTCGCACTGCCCAGACAACTCTGACGTCTTTGTGCTCGTGCTCAGTGAACGCTGTGCACTTGCACTGCACAGACCACTCTGAGGTCTTTGTGCTCCTGCCCAGTGAAGGCTGAGTACTCGCACTGCCCAGACCACCCTGACATCTTTGCGCTCCTGCTCAGTGAATGCTGAGTACTCGCACTGCCCAGACCACTCTAACGCCTTTGTGCTCCCGCTCAGTGAACGTTGAGCACTCGCTCTGCCCAGACTCTGATGTCATTGTGCTGGTGCTTAGTAAAGGCTGAGCACTTGTACTGTCCTGACCACTCTGACGTATTTGTGCTTGTGCTTACTGAACGCTGAGCACCGGTACTGTCCAGACCACTCTGACGTTAATGTGTTTGCTCTCAGTGAACACTGAGCACTCGTACTGCCCAGACACCTCTGACGTCTTTGTGTTCACGCTCAGTAAACACTGAGCACTCCTACTGCCCAGACCACTATGACATGTTTGTGATCCTGCTCAGTGAAGGATGAGTACTCGCACTGCCCAGACTACTCTGACATCTTTGTGTTCGTGGTCACCCAGTCGGTCTTACATGAGTCGTGTAATGCACCAATCATGAAAGGCAGCAGTGGGGTCTTGAAACACAGTATGGAATCTAGAATCTCGAACTTGGGCTTCTTCTTTGATCTCCAAATGAACGCCGTGACTTTCTGTAAAAGGACATGAACACGCTGTATAGCCAGCCCATCCCAAGATGGTGGATGGACCATAGAAAATTATTTGAGATTCCCATTTTAAGATTTAGTTTTTCGATGTGATATCAGCTCCTGTTTAATGATACATAAGGGAGACAGTCACAATAGGAAGGCGCGTTGCAACAATGTGTTGCCAAATTTGTACAAAACGTTGCTTGTCACCTTGTTAATATTTTATGCCTCTTGCTTGTCTCTTTTCTCTTTCATGAGGTCAAGAAGAGTTTCGGGCCTGGTTGATTAAATCAATTCTAACCTTCTTCCCCACTCACGACTAATAAGATATTTTTTTATTATTTCATTTTTTCACTGGAAAAGGTGATAACAGTAAAACAGGATATTCCGATATTTCTGTCAATATCAGAAAGAACACATTAAATTACACACTTCCACAACACTTTATCCATAAATCACAAAATACAATCTCAAAAATCTGCAGCGACCCCCACCCCCACCTTCCCCCCCATTTCCCATCCCTCAAACCTAGGGCCAACAGGGGAATTCCAGTAGGTAGTAATTAATGACCGGGCAATTAACATTGGCAAAGTTCCTAAGCTGTTGGACTTTTCAAAAGTGAGAGTCCTACAGGCCCAGGAGACCTGCTGTTTAAGGGGGAGCATTCACTTGAGTGTTCCTGCGAACCGCACAAAATATACAAAAAGACTTAAAGCAATTGTAGGACCAAAACATGTATAGCCGACCTCCCTCAGACCCACACTTTCGGCACTTCCCGAGAGCGGAAGAAAACATTATATTCAGAAACTGTGGTGTGAGAGCATCCGCCTTTTAAAAAATGCTATATGCTGGAAATCTGCACCCAGGGCCGGCTTTAGGGCAGTGCGACTGGTGCGGCTGCACCGGGCACTGACCTGTGGAGAGGGGCGCTGAGACCTCACGGGGCACTGTGTTTAGCAATATCTTATGATTGGAGAGATGAGGGGCACTTTTGCAGGTGGTAGGGGCAGAATGCGAGGAAGCGGTCATTGGACGTGTGGGCGCCAAAAGTGATTGTCGCACCGGGTGCCACCAGCACTAAAGCTGGCCCTGTCCGTACCGCTAGGACAGGTGGGATTCAGGGCAAAGGATCTCCCCCAGTGCTGGTCACTTGAGTTGATCCCTGTGCTGTGCGTCTATTTATTTCTCATGGCTTCTACTCGCTTCCCAGATTCTAGACTCAGAACCTATTCACAAACCTCAGAGAGAGATTGACCTCTCGAAACAGATCCCTTTCAACATTCCTGGAAGACTCCGGGCCTGGCTTAGACCTGGGTGGATGGGTTACTCCGTCACAACGGCGATGGATATCTCGTCCGCTGACAGATAAATTCTATAGGATATAATAGGATTTATATTTCGGCAGACGGGATATCTGTCGCCGTTGTGACGGAGTAATCCGTCCGCCAAGATCTTATTAAGGCCCTCACTGTCGACCCCATATATCCAACTATAGATAGCTCTTATACATGAAAAGTTGTGCTGACTGTGGAGCGCTTTGCTCGAAAACAATATCTGTGGGGACTTGAAAATTGAACCACAAAAAAAGTCCCCAATGTTCCTTGTATTCAGATCTGTCCATTGAAGCACTATTCCTTCGGAAAACCAGGAAACAAAAAACTACAGGAACCTAGCGGCGTTCCAGCATTCATGACAGGTGTGCCATGACTTAAAAAGATCTTCCGCCGCAGAGCCCTGAATAGGGATAGCATTTTGTATCTAAGTTTTTGGGGGCGTTTGTGGGGTTTTGCACACCAGGATAGATTGGGAATGTTCAGGACTTTTAACATCTGATGCAGGACCGAATTGTCAAAACTAGAGGTCTTTACTGACAGACAGCATAGCTGTAACGCTAAGGCTTATATATAATAACACCGCACATCTGGGAGTCCCAGCCCGCCTTTGCCCATAGGCAGTCGTAAGACACTCAGTTGAACCCGGCGGCGTTTCTGGTTCCACACAAAGGTACATAGCATCTGGTCCAGCCTAGCAAAGCGAGAACTATTGAATTCATATGAGACACCTAAAAAATGAACTGAAACAAAGGTAGAACTGACATCTTAATGAGTGCGATTCCACCAATTAACGATAGTGGGAACCGACTCCACATTTCCAAAAGGTTTCTTACCCTCTTCAGGACTGGGTTATAGTTGTCCCTAAAAAACGTTCCACCTCTTTCTGAAAAGCATCCCTAGGTATCTCTTTGGACCTGCTCTGTAGATCCCTTTCAGAACAGGAGGAAGAGAAACTAGAGGGAGACATTAAAAGGAAACGCTCTGTCTTGGTCTCGTTTATCTCATAACCCAGCAAAAGCCTTTATTATTCGTAGGGCCATGTTTATACTATCCATTGTAGGGGTTAAATACAGCGCCACGTCGTCTGTGTGTAACTTGATTTTGGAAACCCCGATTCAGGTGTTGAAACCTGTCTACTTTGACGTAGGACCTGGACCGATGGTTGTATAAGCAGATTAAATGTTAGTGGGGAGAGGAGACACCCCTGCCGAGTACCCCGCTCCAACGCTATGTCCCCTGCCTCTGAGCTGTTAATAACCAGTTGGGCCGATGCCCTGGTATAAGGCTTGTCTGGACCTCGTGCGTTGTGATGGAACTCGCAACTTACCCATAATTAGCACTTCTAGCTCAAGCGGTCAAATACCTTTTCTGCATCCAATAGGATAATAGGCACCGGAATAGGATCTATTGACACCTGATCAATCAATTCAGCCATGAACTGAGCATTTGCAAATAAGCTTTGACCTCTTATGAAACCGGTTTGTCAGAAGAAATCAAGGCGGGGCCAAAATGTTGATCAATTAGCTGAGATTTTGGTGCATAATTTATAATCTGAATTTAATAAAGTGATTGGTCGATAAGATCTAGAATCTGTTGCATGGTTCCATTTTTTATGAATATTCATCAAGAACCCTCTACAAAAAGAGTCTGGTGCCCGCTGTGGAAACTTAGCTTGTAACTGAACATTATCTGCGCCATCTTGCCTCTCCCCAGCGCCACGCACAGCGAATGCACGGCCGCCATATTCGGCACCCCACTCTCTCTCCCCGCTCATTGTCGATCGCCAGCATGTTCCCCTGGTGCTGCAAGCATCCCCCGCGCGCCGGCCACCCCCGCTCTCTCATACACGGGCCATAAACCCTCTCCTTCTGCGCGACCCTGCCATGGAATCACACCCGCGCCTGACCGACATTCCCATACATGGTCATGCATCTCTTTGATAACCCCCTTCCTCTGCGCCCCATTGTCCGAACCGATCCCAGGCCATCACCTAGCCCTGCGGATACAGTTTATTGCCCCTACTGTAAGGGAAACACCCCACATCAAAGGGATTACAGTAGATCAAAGCCCCTAACCCCTGAGACCCGGCCGGTCGCACACACCCCCGGGAATTGGCGGAATGTCCAGCTGTGTGATAGCCATCTCCTACTGTGGATGGGGTGGGGACTTCCACTGTAGATATGTGTGGGAACGAGCTCGAAGTGGGGATTTTGAGGATGTTCTTTCATGTTCCAAGACAATCTCAAGAATGTGCCATGTATGATAACTCTGCAATAAAGTCATAAACCTGTGTATAAGAGGCCAGGCCTCAGAGATGAAGTTAGAGCACCTCGTGACGATACCTTGCTGTCTGATCTGATGTGTTCTGCTCCGACGGAATAAAACTTTGTTTCCTGCCTTCCAGTCTCCGGCGCCTGCCTCTTTATTGGTTTAACATCGAATGGTATAAGAGGCGATTACCGCTGGGCAATACTTGAAAGGTTATCGACTGAAACTGCCGCTACCGTTTAACAATTGGCGTCCCAAGCGTGGGGCCCATCAGTGACACGTGGATCCAGTGGGAGAGGTCCCGACGACAGAGTGAACGACTGCAACGATCGGGAGAGCTCCTGCCCGATAGACCCTCGTCTGGCAGCCGATCATCCGAACTTCACTGGTTCCGAGCAGACCTCTCTCGAGTGATCTACGGTCCTGACTGGGAACCATCAGGAGTGCCGCGGCAAATACGGAGAGTAGAGGACGATCAGGCGCTGGAGGCGGAAGACGAGAAACTGTCCACGCGGTCCGGGTAAGGTCGTGAAACACGACAAATTACGAAATAATTGATTGATTGTTTGAAATACTAGTATTGCTTATTGATTGTTCTCTTTGAGATATTCGCTGTCTACAAACGGGGAGGAGTAGAAATACTCTCTCTCTCTCTCCCTTTGCAGATAGTGAAGGGTAGGTAACGCAGACTTTTGTCCCCGTTGTAACCCGTCGTGCCTATCTTTATCTCCCCACTGATTGATTGTCCGAACATTGATTGTTTTGAAGAATAGTGCTCTTTGAGATATTCTCTGTTTGCAAATAACGTAGAATAGAAATATTCTGTCTAGTCTTTGCAAATAGTGAAGGGTAGGTAACGCAGACTTTTGTCCCCGTTGTAACCCGTCGTGCCTATCTTTATCTCCCCATTGACTGATTGATTGATTGTCCGAACACTAGTTGTTCGATATTGGTTCTTTGGAGGTATTCTCTGCTTACAAATAACGAGGAATAGAGATATTCTGTCTAGTCTTTGCAAGCAGTGAAAAGATAGGTAGTGCTGACTTTTGTCCCCGTTGAAACCCGTCATGCCTATCTTCTCCCCACTGATTGGTAGTTGGTTCTGCCCGGACCGCTTATTAGAGGTGAACCATCCGGCTCCTCTGGAAGGCACCCCTAATAAGGACATGTTCACTAAAATACGAACTAATCGCCGTAGTTTATAGCAAGCTATGGCATAAAATATACAAAGGGGGACCCCGAGAGTCAGTGGCCACTGGTAGGATCTTTTTTTTAAAGAAACACTAGGAAATGGCCCTTTGTGGGATATATGGAACTAGGGGAAGGAACCAAGCTCACGGTCAAGACGGCCACGAGGTAGCCCGGCCCCATCGCTCTCGCTGCCTAAACATGTCTGCCCTACCACCCACCCCGCCCAATAGACACAACCAGAAGTCTGTTGATACCCACCATCGACGTCACCGAACTTGACTAGGATCACGCACAATTGGACAATACCATTTTCCGATTACACTAACTAGATTGCAAATATGTACAACACTCCAACAAAGTAGTATGATTAAACATTTTTAATAACTTATAGGTATAACAACGTTCCGACAAGATGAACAGGTTAAAACACGTTTTAAACAACTATTTACATGACAGTTTGCTGCGACCTGCATCCCAAAGCATTTACGTCCACGTGACACCGTCCTCGCCTCTCCTCCCTCGAAGTTGCAACATTGACCTGCTTTGGGCGGTCCTTTTAGTCGGCTTTGGGCTATAAAAGCCATGCAAAATCCATCGACATCAGTGGCGGACGACTGTGCGAATAGGCCGGAGGCTACACGAAGCGCCAAGACTCTGGCAGCGCCAAGGCGGAGTCTGCCACGCCGTGCGGATCTTCCCGTTCTCTTCTTCTTCCTTCAATAACGAAGGGTGCCCTGGCGGGGGGAAGCGACGCGGACGGGCTTCCCCCGCCTCCCCAGGTGGAGGCTCACCAGCAGATGAGGGCACCCCAACCATTTTACTCGCCGGCCAGCTGAGTTGCACCCTGCCACTTAATTCGCCGTTCGGCTGAGTTGGCGCCCCTGCACTCGACCGCCGGACAACCACCCAAGCACGGGTTCACCAGGATTGCCACTAGCGCCCGACGCGAGGAGTGGGCCCCCGCAGCCGAGTAATCGGGGACCCACCCCGGTGGCGATACCATCCAAACTGCTGCTGTCGCTGCTACTGGACCCACCCCGGTGGCGATACCATCCGAACTGCTGCTGTCGCTGCTACTGGACCCACCCCGGTGGCTGTACCGAAGAGCTGCTGCTGCTGCTGCCTTTGGACTCCGGCGGTCGGTTCTTCGGATCCAGGCCTAGCCCACCGTGAGACGATTCTGGACTCGAAAGCTTGTCTGCTTGGGCGCGGGCCCCACCCTTGGAAAAACGCCACCACAGCTTTGCAGATTCTGCGAGGGTCATTGGCCCTCGACTCCCGCGGACTTCCGGTAAGGACAAACCGCCGCCATTGTTCTTTGCCCCGGGCGGCAGCCACCTTGCCTCCGCTTGGTGCAGTGAGAAAGACTGATTCAAGGCGTCGGCGGAAGAACCCGCCTGCTGCCCCGCCCCAAGAACGGACCACGGCATTGCTACAAGATCGCGGTGACGCCATGCTGACGCAAGCTGACGCTAACGAAAGTTCTCGAACTACCGAAAGGAATTCTGGTCCAACAGCTAATTCATGGAAAGACTTAGACTGTACACTGGCCCGACCTCGCCCCAAAATGGCGCCGATGTAGGAGAGGCCTACAACTCCTTGTGGCGTTCCAGTCACGTGGCATTTGTGTTAAAAGGATATGTATGTGATATTTCCACACATGATGAGCAGAGGGACGGGAAGGGTACTGACCGAACATACGTACAACCTTACTGATTGCTGACCTACCCATTTTTATTTAGCGTTTTTATTCTTTTATGCTAAGATAGTGTTGCTCATGATACTCGACGCCTCTCACGCCGTGGCCGGCCTGAACGGTTGTAGGCCCGTATTTGTATACTGACATTGTTTTAAATAAAGGGCTTCTTGAAAGAATTACGGAATCAGTGTCATGACAAAACACATAGGTTGATAAAGATTTTTCTTTTGAATAAATGATTGTTACTCCCAATCAATAGAAAACAGATAATGCAGACCCCATTTACATGAATCTTTTTGATTAACGGAATTTGTGCCCGTCACACCTGTCTTTTCCAAGAGTTGTCAGAAAATGGTCAACCATAGCTTAAGGTATATGCCGAATGCAAGGTATGGTATCTTGCACCATAATACACGACCGATTGAGAAATGCATGTACGACCAGGGAACCCGAATTTAGGAGATGAATGAAATAGAGCATCTTTGTCTCGGAAGAAAAGAATAATAGGTCTGTGGTATTACCCACTCCTGCGGCTAGCCTGGTACGTGGTAAGTAGAACTTTTTCGTGTCTACGCGCGCTAAGGTACTTTGAATACTGCACATCCCCTCCCCTCTTTTTCCCCTCTATAGGTCACGACGAAGTTCAGACTGAAGAATGGAGTGGACATGGACCGCACCGTGTTCAATATAGGGAAAAATATAGACAAACGTTGTGGGATAATGCGCAAAGTGCAGACCACCATTGGGAACATGAAAAAACTGTATGGTATGATGATTGTGCGTGTGTGCTACGATTATACGGTATGAATGTGTATGCATTTCATGCTTGGGTCGCTTGAAGAGAGCGTCATCGTATGATTGAAGTGCTCGTCCATCGATCAAAGGGAGGGGAGTAAAAGGTCCGACACACCCCCCCCAAGATAAACTACAAAATACTGAAAATACGCAGCATGCATAGGAAAGAGGACAGGAAAGGAGAGGTCCCCATACTCAACGTAGCCCTGAGTCTCTGTCTTAAGTTTCTGCGCTTGATGCATGTACTGTCACACCCTATCCGGTATTCGTGTGTGCGTGGTCACCAAATTTATGTCTTTCCCCCGCTTGTGTTTTCTTACATAGAACAGACCCATGCTACTCCATGTTGTGTGTGTGCACCAAGTGGCCTATTATCGTACACATGTCTCTCTCTCTCGTTTTGTGTCATACATATGCCAAATAGCCTACTTGATGCACACGTCTCCGTCTCTCTCTGTCTCTCTCTCACTCTCACTCTCTCACTCTCTCTCTCTCTCTCTCTCTCTCTCTCTCTCTCTCTCTCTCTCTCTCCCTCCCTCACTAAAGGCTTTCTTGCCCTCTTTCTTTTTGAATAAATTAACGACACATACCTCTTCGGTAAGTGTATAATTGGCCTGAAACACGACGGTGTTCGAACAAATTGGCAGAAACGAAAACCAACCGTACTTTACCACGTTACTACCTCTCCTTTCTGCAAATGTTGAACTTAATTGGCTGAGAAAGAAAGGACAGGTAAGACGACTGATGTCTCCCAATTTGGCCCTCATCACGGGGACTATATGTCAGTGGTTTTCGTTTTTAGAGCTTTAACAACACCATCTCCACCGCCCAGAATTGCCCCCACCCAATTACCCCGAAATAGAATGTCTAAGCACCCCGTTCTCCCAAAATAACCCCAGCCCTATACTAGCCGTCTCAGAGTATTTCGAACGAAACAGCTGATGACCTTATTCTCAAAAAAAAAAAATACATCGCCTAAACTGATAAGGGTTACCTATTGTCTCCAGCAAGAAAAATGTTTAGCTTATGTCCCTCCCCGAAATAGATACCTATGAACCCATGACAGTAGCACCTCGCACTTTTTTTTTTCATAAACTTAGCAGTCCTCGGAGGAAAAATGTGTATTAACAGAACTTGTGTTGAGATGAACGAGTCTCTACCGGAGAAGCCGGTTCGAATTTTTTAATAGACCAGAAGGTTGACAGATGTCAGGCTTCCTGCAACGATTATAGGGCGCAGGAATCGACACCTAGCAGGCCAGACGATGGACCGGGACACCCACAGCAATGATTAATAGATTAGTAACACGCACACTAACATCAGAGTTAATAGACATCAATCATACAGCAACCGATAAAAGCATTTCCGCAACTACTCGGTGGTTAGGAGAGAGGATGAAGTGTGTAAATGTCTTCCCTGCCAACTCTCTAAGATTTTGTTTCTTGTACTCATTCAAAGATAACCTGCTGCCATCGGAAGAGAGGGGTCGGACGTGACGCACAGCCTGGCTGCGGACCATGGAACACCTATGGCATCGACCAAGGGGGAAGCAACGAAGCAAAAAGGGCGTAAGACAAGGCACCATTATCAGGATGATAAGCGATAGAACGAAGGGCTATATCGAGGCCCCCTGCTCACTGACTAGCGTGCCTGAAGTCCCAACCCGTCGGGCCTGATTGATGGGCCCAGTGCTGGAAGATTCTGCTCTCCTTGGTCCGCATTTTGATCCGATCCCACTCCACCCCCTCTTCCCTCGGCATCCCGAAGCACGTCACACCCTTCTCTCTCCCTCTTTTATATGGATTTTGAATTTGACTTAACTACAGAAGAACAAAAAGCGGGTACCCTGTCTCAAAGTACCTATGATGAACTGTGTTAGAGAACAGGACTGTGATCGGAGAACAACGAATGGTCACACCCTGCCACGTGAGAAATTGGATTTGAGCTGGACCTTAGCTCCACCGCCGGTGCTCAACAGTGCCAACAAAAGAAGAACAACAATAAGAGCTTACCAGTGATGCCTCTTTATAATAGGACACTGGAAAGAAGAACTCATGTTAAGTTGAAATCCTCTCCCAACCACCCTTTTTATATTAACTATCTTCCTATCGAGTTTTCATGATGTTGCGTCAGTCACTTCCGACTGTACACTGAGAAGTTAAGAAAATCTAACTTTGTATAATGACGTTCATACAACACCAGCCATGCACACGACTGTACTGACTATTTTTGATCCACAGGAAGTCTGGGCCTTAAGTAATGTACGAAATATCCCTTGTTTTGCCAGAAACATTTTTTTTGCTTTACAGTATCCTGTTTGTGCTCAAACAAGCTCCCCTCCTCCTATCCCTGGGCCCGACATGCGGCGCAGCTGATGTAATTTTGTATGTACTACCTCCTCTCCTACTTTATCAACTGTATGTAACTATGTACAAATGTGTCAGATTACTCCTGCCTGCCCTAAAAACTCTGTATCTTTAAGAAATGTATGAAAAACATTAACGGTATTATAGCTGAAGGGTTAACGAAGGTGAATGTCGGCCAGGCAAGCTGGCGAGATATGTTAAAAGGGAGGACTGTGGAAACTTAGCTTGTAACTGAACATTATCTGTGCCATCTTGCCTCTCCCCAGCGCCACGCACAGCGAACGCACGGCCGCCATATTAGGCACCCCACTCTCTCTCCCCGCTCATTGTCGATCGCCAGCACGTTCCCCTGGCGCTGCAAGCATCCCCCGCGCGCTGGCCACCCCGCTCTCTCATACACGGGCCATAAACCCTCTCCTTCTGCGCGACCCTGCCATGGAATCACACCCCGCGCCTGACCGACATCCCATACATGGTCATGCATCTCTTTGATAACCCCCTTCCTCCGCGCCCGATTGTCCGAACCGATCCCAGGCCATCACCTAGCCCTTCGGATGCAGTTTATTGCCCCTACTGTAAGGGAAACACCCCACATCAAAGGGATTACAGTAGATCAAAGCCCCTACCCCCTGAGACCCGGCCGGTCACACACACCCCCGGGAATTGGCGGAATGTCCAGCTGTGTGATAGCCATCTCCTACTGTGGATGGGGTGGGGACTTCCACTGTAGATATGTGTGGGAACGAGCTCGAAGTGGGGATTCCGAGGATGTTCTTTCATGTTCCAAGACAATCTCAAGAATGTGCCATGTATGATAACTCTGCAATAAAGTCATAAACCTGTGTATAAGAGGCCAGGCCTCAGAGATGCAGTTAGAGCACCTCGTGACGATACCTTGCTGTCTGATCTGATGTGTTCTGCTCCGACGGAATAAAACTTTGTTTCCTGCCTTCCAGTCTCCGGCGCCTGCCTCTTTATTGGTTTAACATCGAATGGTATAAGAGGCGATTACCGCCGGGCAATACTTGAAAGGTTATGGACTGAAACTGCCGCTACCGTTTAACACCCGCCCTCCACCCAGGAGACCATTAAACAAGAGGTCCTTAGAGGGGTTATAAGATTGTAAAGAGTTCTCTCTCTTTTCAGGATTCCTTCACATTGGAACCCTCTTTGGGAGACACTCGGCACCTTTCATATTACTACTCTACGCGGGGTGGTAACGGGAGGCGGCACCGTGTCCAAGGGTCATCAAGAAGGGACTCAACAGACCTTCTCAGAGCCCAGTCCTTGACAGCGCACTCCCAGTATCGCGCATGCATTAATTACGTCCATACTCAGAATATCTCACAACTGAAATACACAAATATTAAACATATTCTGTCACAAGTAAGAGCTTGGGTCAAGGCTGATTTGCATATGGCCAGGTCTAATCTGGGGTGGCATGGTGAGCAAAAGAACGATGGATTTAACCCAGGGCTCTTGACTGGGTGTGAATGTTTTGATTTGTTCTGCATTCCGTCCATCAATTGTGTGTCTTTTACAAGTTAGAGCTAGTCATGGAGTAATACAGCCCAGTCACGAGGAGGACATCAAATGAACTCATTGTTAGGATCACACTTTCTACAGGGATTAGCCAAGAAAGTTTGTGTGCCCTCCAGACATGATATTGTGTGCCTTCTACCTCGACGTGGACAGCGGGGTTGTCGTGGACAGCCTGAATGTAGGTGCCCGGTGCCACTATGACCGTGCATCTTCATGCATGTGAAAGATGCATCTCCAGGACGTACACGTGCAGATAGTTTGGCAGCTCACCTACTCCCGTCCTAGCGTAGGTTCTCCACCAGCGGCTTCTGAGGGACTCCATATTGGGCAGCCCCCTCTATGTCAGTCTGGCTTTTGTAGCTCAGGTCCTGTGAAACATCCATGAATCTGAGGCTGTGAACAGCATCAGTTTCAGTGCCTCGTCTACCTTCTGCTGTAGTCTGATGAAAACGCCTTCAAGTCCCGGAGCCCCTCTATCTGCGGGCACAGGTTATGCGTGCTTTTCACTGTCTAATGTCTCGAACCACCACTGGGCTGCAGCCCAGCATTGAGGGGTTCTTGCGCCCAAAACCTGACCCTCCATTGATGTCGGCGTCCCTGGTCCCAGTCAGGAGCTTGTGTCCTGCTGTCGTTGCTTTGCGTCTTCCTGAGGGTTGTCTTCAGAAGCTTTGTGCCTCCAGGTCCTCTTGTCCTCCACAGTCCACGGGGCCAAGGATGAGCGGTCATTATGGACAAAAGGTTTCATTTAAGATTAGGTGGCATGAGAATTCAAGCAGATGTCTTCAACCTGAAGAGGGGGGCACCAGCAGAGAGCCCTCAGCCATGGGTAGAGCATGGTGAGGGGCCTGACCTTCAAAGACTGGACTCACCTCCTCTCCAACACTGCCCCCTGATGCATCAGCACACCTCCCTAACTCTGCACCACACATGGAGGCCACATTTCACAATATTCCCTCTTTATTTAAATCCCATTAAACACCCTGATTAATCCTCTTCCAACTCAGCAGGGCTTCTACTCATCTGATCAGCCTCAGCCCCGACATGGCTCCTCCGTTCACTTCTATCCCTGTGCGAACTTTCCCGCTTGAACCCCCTCTGTCCAGGCTCAATGCCGCTGTCGAGGAAGCGCTGTGATTCCGCCCTCTGTGGAACTTGGGGTCACGCGCGGTGAGTTACACTCAGCGTTTAATCGGTGCCCTACAAACCCCAATTGTTGGTTTGCATCCTACCTTACCCAGTATTTTTGTCATTCTTCTTTAATTGGTGAACTATTTCTACCCTGTTTGCTTGCACTGGAATCTCAGCATTCCTTGAGCTGTGTAATTAGCTGAATAATTTCGGTATGAGGAGCACTGAATTGCACATCCATGTGTAACAGTATCGGGTTTCGTAATGTTTTTATTTCTGAAGTAGTGCTGCTGACACGTGGAGAATTAGAGAGATTTATAATGTTGTTAGTAACTAAAGCATTAATTAGCAAAGCGATTGTTTGCTTGCTGAGTATTATGAGTTAATTGATCAAATAATCATGTGAGCAATGCGACTGGCTTCAAAGCCCGAAGAAGAGCACAGAAAGAGCTGAAACGTGTCAGCGCCAGAAAGAGTTCGGCTATCGGGAGTTTATGTCATCTTGCACAATAGTCAACAAACGCTCCTTTGGGCTCTTCTACAGCTCCAGGGACCCCATGGTCAGCTGTCAATCTTTCAGGAAAAGCTTCACCCCAGCTTCGGTCCAGATGGGCCGCAAGGAGCCCTGGGAAGTAGCAGCACAAATCTCACCAGGGAAGAGGAGGTTAAAGGCTGGTTCCCACTGTCCAGGTCAGAGGGAAGAAAACCAAAGTTTATCTTGGAACCAGGGTTTGGCGAGTAGCCATGACAAGTGTTCATAACACAGGGGCACACACAGAGGAAGGGCTGGGCCTGCAGGTGGGACAGGCCCCTCTCCTACATCTCAGGTGTGCAGCAGGTGCCCCACACACAGCATGATGAGGCCGATCAAGTCACGGGGGACAACTTTGGATTTCAGAAAGATGTGGGATCCGTGGACCCCACTCACAGTGGACAGACAAAGACTGAGTCCTAACACCCACCTTAGACTACCACCAGCCAGGGAGCCCCCCTGAGGTTGCCTGAGAGATCACTCAGTGTGAGTTCAGGCAGGTGGTGCCCCCGAGCTGACCCCTGGGTGGGCTCTGGTTCAGAGACCCCAGAAGAAAACCCAAAGAAAAGCACAGGCCTTCTTTACAAACCTGGCTTTTTAATCACTAGGCGCCCCTCTTGTTATTCGAAATTCTTTCTTTCTGTAAATGTTTGTTCCTTTCACTGCTTCCCTTCTGTGTCCCGCAGCGCCAAGACCCCTCCGGGCAATCGAGCGCTTTATAAAATAAATGTTCATTTCATTTTAAGTAGACAATGCTGCACACAGGGAAACAAGCCGAGCTGCTCTTGTGTTCTTTCTGCAGTAAGAAGAGGCGCATGCGCAGAATGTGCAGAGCAGATACCAGGCCTGTGGTTCTGAGAGGAGCAGTACATGCGAGGCACTATAAGGAGAAGAGGTATAGAGAGAGGAAGGGCAGCTGTGCTGGGTAACGAAACACTGTTCGGTACAAAGTGAGCGCATGAGAGGGGCAGCAACAAAGAGTGCAGGGCAAAGAGGCGCAGAAAGACACGTCCAGTGTAGTACTGAGTGAGGCTATAAGAAGGGATTACTGAGGGGTGCAAGAATAAAACGTGGGATACACTTGCAATATGAAGAGTAAGAAAGAGGTACAGGAGGCGACGAAGGCAGAGCAGCAGGAAGAACAGCACCAGGAGGTGGAGCAGTGAGAAGTGCAGCAGTAATAAAGGAGTGAAAGGCGCGCACACAGTAAAAGAGAGGAGGAGCAGTAAGGGGAGTAGCAATGAGAAGTGCAGGAGTGAGAGGTGCAGGGGTGAGGGGTGCAGGAGTCAGATGTGTAGGACTCAGAGGTGCAAAGGTCAGAGGTGCAGGAATCACAGGTGCAGGAGTCACAGGTGCTGGACTGAGAGGTGCAGGAGTAACAGGTGCAGGAATCAGAGGTGCAGGAGTCAGAGGTGCTGGAGTCAGAGGTGCTGGAGTCAGAGGTGCAGGAGTCAGAGGTGCAGAAGTGAGAGGTGCAGGAATCAGAGATGCAGGAGTCAGAGGTGCAGAAGTGAGAGGTGCACGAGTCAGAGTTGCAGAAGTCAGAGGTGCAGGAATCAGAGGTGCAGGAATCAGAGGTGCAGGAGTCAGAGGTGCAGAAGTGAGAGGTGCAGGAATCAGAGGTGCAGGAATCAGAGGTGCAGAAGTGAGAGGTGCAGGAGTCAGATGTGTAGGAGTCAGAGGTGCTGGAGTCAGAGGTGCAGGAAACACAGGTGCAGGGGTCACAGGTGCTGGACTCAGAGGTGCAGGAGTCACAGGTGCAGGAATCAGAGGTGCAGGAGTCAGAGGTGCTGGAGTCAGAGGTGCAGGAGTCAGAGGTGCAGAAGTGAGAGGTGCAGGAATCAGAGGTGCAGGAGTCGGAGGTGCAGAAGTGAGAGGTGCAGGAGTCAGAGTTGCAGAAGTGAGAGGTGCAGGAATCAGAGGTGCAGGAGTCAGAGGTGCAGAAGTGAGAGGTGCAGGAGTCAGAGGTGCAGAAGTGAGAGGTGCAGGAATCAGAGGTGCAGGAGTCAGAGGTGCAGAAGTGAGAGGTGCAGGAGTCAGAGGTGCATGAATCAGAGGTGCATGAATCAGAGGTGCAGAAGTGAGAGGTGCAGGAGTCAGAGGTGCAGGAGTCAGAGGTGCAGAAGTGAGAGGTGAATGAGTCAGAGGTGCAGGAGTCAGAGGTGCAGCAGTCAGAGGTGCAGGAGTCAGAGGTGCAGAAGTGAGAGGTGAATGAGTCAGAGGTGCTGGAGTCAGAGGTGCTGGAGTCAGAGGTGCTGGAGTCAGAGGTGCAGGAGTCAGAGGTGCAGAAGTGAGAGGTGCAGGAATCAGAGGTGCAGAAGTGAGAGGTGCAGGAGTCAGAGTTGCAAAAGTGAGAGGTGCAGGAATCAGAGGTGCAGGAGTAAGAGGTGCAGAAGTGAGAGGTGCAGGAGTCAGAGGTGCAGAAGTGAGAGGTGCAGGAGTCAGAGGTGCAGGAATCAGAGGTGCAGGAGTCAGAGGTGCAGAAGTGAGAGGTGCAGAAGTGAGAGGTGCAGGAGTCAGAGGTGCAGGAATCAGAGGTGCATGAATCAGAGGTGCAGAAGTGAGAGGTGCAGGAGTCAGTGGTGCAGGAGTCAGAGGTGCAGAAGTGAGAGGTGCGGGAGTCAGAGGTGCTGGAGTCAGAGGTGCAGAAGTGAGAGGTGAAGTAGTCAGAGGTGCAGAAGTGAGAGGTGCATGATTCAGAGGTGTAGGAGTCAGAGGTGCAGAAGTGAGAGGTGCAGAATTCAGAGGTGCAGAATTCAGAGGTGCAGGAGTCAGAGGTGCAGAAGTGAGAGATGCAGGAGTCAGAGGAGCAGGAGTCAGAGGTGCAGGAGTCAGAGGTGCAGAAGTGAGAGTTGCAGGAATCAGAGGTGCAGGAGTCAGAGGTGCAGGAATCAGAGGTGCATGAATCAGAGGTGCAGAAGTGAGAGGTGCAGGAGTCAGAGCTGCAGGAGTCAGAGGTGCAGAAGTGAGAGGTGAATGAGTCAGAGGTGCAGGAGTCAGAGGTGCAGGAGTCAGAGGTGCAGAAGTGAGAGGTGAATGAGTCAGAGGTGCAGGAGTCAGAGGTGCAGAAGTGAGAGGTGCAGGAATCAGAGGTGCAGGAGTCAGAGGTGCAGAAGTGAGAGGTGCAGGAGTCAGAGGTGCAGGAATCAGATGTGCATGAATCAGAGGTGCAGAAGTGAGATGTGCAGGAGTCAGTGGTGCAGGAGTCAGAGGTGCAGAAGTGAGAGGTGCGGGAATCAGAGGTGCATGAATCAGAGGTGCAGAAGTGAGAGGTGCAGGAGTCAGAGGTGCAGGAGTCAGAGGTGCAGGAGTCAGAGGTGCAGGAGTCAGAGGTGCAGAAGTGAGAGGTGAATGAGTCAGAGGTGCAGGGGTCACAGGTGCTGGACTCAGAGGTGCAGGAGTCACAGGTGCAGGAGTCAGAGGTGCAGGAGTCAGAGGTGCAGGAGTCAGAGGTGCAGGAGTCAGAGGTGCTGGAGTCAGAGGTGCAGGAGTCAGAGGTGCAGAAGTCAGAGGTGCAGGAGTCAGAGGTGCAGAAGTGAGAGGTGCAGAAGTGAGAGGTGCAGGAGTCAGAGGTGCAGAAGTGAGAGGTGCAGGAGTCAGAGGTGCAGAAGTGAGAGGTGCAGGAATCAGAGGTGCAAGAATCAGAGGTGCAGAAGTGAGAGGTGCAGGAGTCAGAGGTGCAGGAGTCAGAGGTGCAGGAATCAGAGGTGCATGAATCAGAGGTGCAGAAGTCAGAGGTGCAGGAGTCAGAGGTGCAGAAGTGAGAGGTGGATGAGTCAGAGGTGCAGGAGTCAGAGGTGCAGGAGTCAGAGGTGCAGAAGTGAGAGGTGAATGAGTCAGAGGTGCTGGAGTCAGAGGTGCAGGAGTCAGAGGTGCAGGAGTCAGAGGTGCAGGAGTCAGAGGTGCAGAAGTGAGAGGTGCAGGAGTCAGAGTTGCAAAAGTGAGAGATGCAGGAGTCAGAGGAGCAGGAGTCAGAGGTGCAGGAGTAAGAGGTGCAGAAGTGAGAGTTGCAGGAATCAGAGGTGCAGGAGTCAGAGGTGCAGGAATCAGAGGTGCATGAATCAGAGGTGCAGAAGTGAGAGGTGCAGGAGTCAGAGGTGCAGGAGTCAGAGGTGCAGAAGTGAGAGGTGAATGAGTCAGAGGTGCAGGAGTCAGAGGTGCAGGAGTCAGAGGTGCAGGAGTCAGAGGTGCAGAAGTGAGAGTTGCAGGAATCAGAGGTGCAGGAGTCAGAGGTGCAGGAATCAGAGGTGCATGAATCAGAGGTGCAGAAGTGAGAGGTGCAGGAGTCAGAGGTGCAGGAGTCAGAGGTGCAGAAGTGAGAGGTGAATGAGTCAGAGGTGCAGGAGTCAGAGGTGCAGGAGTCAGAGGTGCAGAAGTGAGAGGTGAATGAGTCAGAGGTGCAGGAGTCAGAGGTGCAGAAGTGAGAGGTGCAGGAATCAGAGGTGCAGGAGTCAGAGGTGCAGAAGTGAGAGGTGCAGGAGTCAGAGGTGCAGGAATCAGAGGTGCATGAATCAGAGGTGCAGAAGTGAGAGGTGCAGGAGTCAGTGGTGCAGGAGTCAGAGGTGCATAAGTGAGAGGTGCGGGAATCAGAGGTGCATGAATCAGAGGTGCAGAAGTGAGAGGTGCAGGAGTCAGAGGTGCAGGAGTCAGAGGTGCAGGAGTCAGAGGTGCAGGAGTCAGAGGTGCAGAAGTGAGAGGTGAATGAGTCAGAGGTGCAGGGGTCACAGGTGCTGGACTCAGAGGTGCAGGAGTCACAGGTGCAGGAGTCAGAGGTGCAGGAGTCAGAGGTGCAGGAGTCAGAGGTGCAGGAGTCAGAGGTGCTGGAGTCAGAGGTGCAGGAGTCAGAGGTGCAGGAGTCAGAGGTGCAGGAGTCAGAGGTGCAGAAGTGAGAGGTGCAGAAGTGAGAGGTGCAGGAGTCAGAGGTGCAGGGGTCACAGGTGCTGGACTCAGAGGTGCAGGAGTCACAGGTGCAGGAGTCAGAGGTGCAGGAGTCAGAGGTGCAGAAGTGAGAGTTGCAGGAATCAGAGGTTGTGGTAAATAAAATCTTCTTTACCGGACTGAATTTCATACGGGATCTTGAAATAAAATAAAATAGCTCAGAATAACAAGAGGCAGAATCCGTGGTATAAGAGGTTTTCTAAATGGGCTTTATTCCACTCAAAATGGCCGACTCGAGTCGCGGCCTTCAGGTTCCGTCACCACGAGGGTTCAGGAAGTGAAGTACAATACTTTATTGACAGACATGCATTTTTATAATAAGTACATTACAATGAAACGAATGTAGAAGGCGTAACATTTGATAAGAAAAGTGACAAAACAGGTACGTAATCGAAACTAGGCGTAATAAGGAATAAAAGAAACATGATTGGTTAGGATTATCAGACATAGGTGGATCTATAAGATAATACTTGGCATAGATGCGCGCGCAGCAGCATGACGTGTGAGTGACGTGCAACTAGGGGGTGAAGGGACTTGACATTTAGCTCTACATGTGGAGACGAGAAGTCTGGGGGGTCAAGTCAACCTAATCCCAAATCATATCTAACATCCTATGTTTAAAGAACTATGTTATCCACAAGGAAGGACTCTCGGACAGAATCTAGTCTATACTGACTGTGTGCGTGCACAAACGTCTAAGTGTCTATATGAGATGCGAGGGGCAGAAAACTTTCCATGGCAGCAGGGCTATGAATCACTTGCAGGAGGACGGAAAGGCTGAGTCCTTTGCTTGTGAGCTAAAGGAAATGTTTACCTAAATCACTAGACAGGAATGCATCGGCTGAAGAGCAAAATAGATAATTCGAAGGTGAAATACAGCTTCTTGGCAGGCAGGCGAAAACTGGCCGAGGCAGGCACCGTTAGCTGCACAGGGAGTAGGACAAAGTTCATGGATACAGATGCGAGCTCAAGCTGAAGCTGTCAGAGACAGAGAGCAGGGAAAGGCTTTGAGGACAGAATCGGGCCTACTTGCCTGAACTGTAAAAATGGAGTAACTTAGCCATATAAAGTCGGTGGCCTTTCATGCTTAGGAATCGAATATCCAGCCCATTGATGGCGGATCTGACAGAGAACATGTCGACGGTAGACACACATATGTTTGCGTCTTAGAAACTGGAACTGGAGGGAACATACATGTACTTGTAACATGCATATAGAACCGTTGGGGTCCAAGATAGGGGACATAACTGATCAGGAAAATCCACATTTCCACATTCCCTCCTTGTCCCCTACTTGCCCTTCAAGAGATATCAATCTTCATCATTCCATCGATTTGCTCATGGAGCATCATTTCTTCTTCCTTCTTCTTCCGGTATTTTGAACGAGAACTGTGATATGGAATGCATGATGTGGCACACAGACCACAAATCGCTGGTCCACATTGCAGGCATAAACAACAACTGAAGAGCATAAGAAGGCCAATACCTAGGAAGGATAGAACTCTCCATCCCCAGGCTGATATCACACTCCAAAACCACCCGGACCACGTCCAAGTGCCTGGATTCTCGTGTATCTGGCTCACAATCTTATGAAGGCGTGTTATAGCTTTATATACAGATGGCGAATTTTCTGGTATGAATATGCAGCAGCTGGATCCGATGACCCTGCAAGCTCCGCCCCTATCGGCCAGGATGACGTCAAGGACAAGACGATTCTGGAGAACAACAATTCTCATCACTGATTGTTCCTCTGTCAGATTGCCTAGGGCGGCTATAGTCTCGTTTACTACAGCTTCAAGAGTCTTGGTTAGTCTACGTATCAGCTTACTATTTGATATAGTACCTATATAGGGAAAGATACCTTTATTGAAATCTACATACTTGTCCCATGCCGTCTCAGTATAATCGACAACTGGGAGATCTCTACGCTCTCTTTTGTGTACTAAATGAACATTTCGATAATAATCAGGGGGAGCTAGAAAAACAGGTGGCAAAAGGAATGCTATGTAACAGGTACCATCCCAATCTAGAGGCAGACGCATATATGCAGTCTGACCACATATAAAGTAAGAATGGCGAGAAGCTCTAAATGAAGATTTACCTTGATCACTATATTCTACTGTAGTAACGCATTGGCTATGGCCCATGTGTATGGAACCAACTTTTCTTACACATAATTCACCCTTAACTGGAAATACTGACATAGTGGGCAGAATTAGTTCAACTTCGGTTTTGACATTCAAAATCATAAGATTAGGCGTAAAATTACCTAATTTATACACTTCATTTTCTAAATCAGTTCCTGTTCTACTGGGGTGACCCTCCTTATTAGGGTGACAGACTTTGAATAAAACTAGATTCAGATTTCCCCATATCCAATGTTGTTGATAAACTGCTGTGTCTGGGTCTATGGAATTTAATAAACTAAACCATGCTCCACAGGAGCCATTGTGTGTGAATGGATGTGGAAAGAAAGGCAGAACTCCTTTGTTATTCTGATAGGGAGGGAGTCGGCCACACACCCAACAATTGGTGGCATTACTAGTCTGATGGGAATGATGTAACATACTAATGAAGGTGTTGTTGCGCAGCGCAAGTCTATAGGACAACTCATGTGGGGGTAATTCACTAAAAGAATGTTCATCAGTTATATTGAAAACACGTTTAGAAACAGGATAATACATATGCAACAATATGCTTGCAGTAACTATTAAAAAACTCAAGGAAAACAAAATTAATAAAGTCACAATACAGTGGCTACGCAGTAATTTACAATAAGCATGTCGTTTCATTATGATTCTGGACTCTACATCATTCAGACCTAAGGGATACATGTCGGGACAGATTCAACCGCTTCACCTTGGAGAGGACTTAAACAATCAAATCGTCCGACAGTTTGGATCTGGACCTGAGTTTCTGCTTATAGAGTTCGGTGCTACTGGCCTCAGCCAAGGGTAGCTATGAGTCAATGGGGGAAGACACACGAGGAGTACTGTTTGTGTCAGGAGGAAGTCCATGAAATTTCTTGATATGGCTGGAATGCACCCAGCCTTTTCTCCCTTCGATCTTCACAGCTGTTCTGGTCGTCAGCAGGACCAACTTAGGAAGCCTCCACCTTGGCTCCAGTTGGGTTTTCCGATCGAAATTCCTGACGAGAACATAATCGCCGGGAATTACGTCATGAGGTTTCACCTCGGTGTTGTCGGGAAAAGCTGCGACTACCTGTGAACGACAAGATTGTAGTGCAGACATCAAGGAAGCCAGGTAATCTGTCAGCATATTACAGTCAACATCAGTTATTTTACGGGGTATAGGCGTCCCCCACATATTCGGTGGTCTACCAAAGATCACCTCATAAGGGGATAGCCCTGTTCGAGAGTGTGCTACCATCCTCATGTAAAATAGCGCAACTGGTAAGGCTACTATCCAGTCCACACCTTTTTCCTGACATATTTTAGACAATCTGATTTTTAAAAGTTGATTATGTCGTTCCACGAGACCTGCTGCCTCGGGGTGTCGGACACAGTGGAATTTCCACTGATATCCCAACAAAAGTGAGACATGTTTCATTAATTCGGATGAGAAAGGCTGGCCGTTATCTGAATATACAACACGTGGTAAACCGTACCGTGGGAAGAATTCTCGAACTAGCTGCTTGGCAGTAGTCGGGGCAGTGTAATCTGATACGGGATACGCCTCTGTCCAACGGGAGAGAGCGCAGACAACTACGAGAACATATTTGAATCCTCGACAACGTTCCATCTGAATATAATCCATCTGGAGGACTTCAAAAGGATGGTCAGGAGGCTGAAATCCACCCTGCTCTACGGGAACACTCTTTCCTGGATTAAACTGACAACATATCATACAGGTACGAACTTTTTGTTTAGCTGCTGCTCGTAAATGTTTGTTGAACCAAATGTGCTGAATGCTGTCTAGCATAGCCTTCTCTCCTAAATGTGCTGGACTGTGAACTGTAGCTATAATGGCTTGAACCATGGAATCAGGGAGAAACCATACAGATTTCTCCTTCGTCATCCATCCTTGATCTGTCTGGATCCCTCCTAGTTCAGTCCACTTCTTTATTTCTTCTGCTGTGGCATGTGTCTGTATGTCAATTACGTCAAGTGCGGGATCCTTAATTGTCATACACTGTGTTGGTGTCTGAACTATTGGCTTTGTCATGTCTAATGTGCGATTCTGAGCAGTCTGTTTAGCTGTTCTGTCAGCTAAATCATTGCCTTGAGAAATGGTATCAGTAACCTTCGTGTGTGCTTTACATTTCATAATCGATATAGCAGTGGGTAGATGTATTGCGTCTAATAAAGCATGAATGAGGGGTCCGTGCTGAATGTGGGCACCATGGGAGGTTAAATAACCTCTCTCTCGCCACAGCACGCCGAAGTCGTGTACAACTCCGAATGCATAACGTGAGTCAGTGTATATATTAACTTTCTTATTTGTGGCTTGAATACAGGCTTGTGTTAGAGCAATAAGTTCTGCTGCTTGGGCTGACAAAGTATCTATACAATTTGTCTCAATAACTTTATTGTCTGTTGTGACTGCATACGCGGCCACTAAATCTCCTGTACTTGTTCTCATGCACGATCCGTCTACATACAACGTCAGGTCTGGATCTAACAATGGAACGTCTGTCAAGTCTTGTCTAGGTTTCGTCTTTATTTCAATGATTTCAACACAATCATGAGCTAGTGGGTCTGTTCCAATTACAGGTAATAGTGTAGCAGGATTCAATGTATTACACCGTCGGATCTCTATGTGTGGTTGAAACAATGTCAGTTCATAACCGGTAAGTCTTGCTATGGTCAAGTGTTGTGTTTGTGTTCGGTTCACAAGAACCTCTACTGCATGTGGTACTTGTACTGTCAATGGGTGTCCTAATACTATGGCATCGCTTTGTCTGATTGCTAAAGCTGTCGCTGCCACTGATTTCAGACATGCAGGCAAAGCCTGAGCTACGGGATCTAATGTACTGGAAAAATAAGCACATGGCTTGCGTGATCCTGCTTGATCCTGAGTGAGTACTGACAAGGCAGTACCTTCGCGTTCTGTGACAAAGAGTGTAAAATGTTTGCTATAACATGGTGTTGCTAAAACAGGTGCTTGACATAAAGCTTCCTTTAGGCTTTCAAAAGCTTGTGTATGTTCCTGAGTCCAAGGGAGAACAGTCGATGTGGCTGCCTCCTGTGTGGTTAACTGAATGAGTGGTTTTGCTAGAAATGCGTACTGAGGGATCCACTGCCTACAATATGAAGTGAGGCCTATGAAAGCCCGCACCTCCTTTTGTGTCTGGGGTATTGACATGTTAGCAATTAACTGGATGCGATCTGGTGTAAGCTGCCTTCCCTCCTTGGACAGCGAGTGACCAAGATAAATAACTCGCTGGACACAGAATTGCAGCTTAGAAGGAGACACCTTGTGCCCCTTGTCGGCTAGGAAATGTAAAACTGTCAGAGAAGCTTTTTCACATTCTGGCTCGCTTCTCGCTGTGATCAGCAGATCATCGACATATTGAAGCAGTGCAGTATTGACTGGCATGTGGATACTGTCAAGTTCTCGTTTCAGTGCTTGGCTGTAGATGCTGGGGCTTTCTGTGAATCCTTGGGGAGCGCGTGAGAATTTAAAGCTGCGCCCATTTAAACTGAATCCGAACAAGTATTGGCTTTCCGGATCTATTGGGACGCTGAAAAAGGCATTCTTGAGATCGATTACAGTAAAGAATGTTGCTTCGGAATCAATTGCTGTCAACAATGATGATATATCAGGGACCACAGGGAATTGTGGTACAATACACTTGTTTAGTTCACGCAAATCAATAACCAATCGGTACACTGGTGGGGCAGTAGGATCAGTTCGTTTAAGAATCGGAATTATCGGTGAATTACATACATTGGAGTCTGTTTCTACAACTACTCCCTGGGCAATCAGCTCATCAATGATTTTCAGCAAAGCCACTACAGCATCATGCGGTAACTTGTATTGTCGCATTCGTGGTAGTACCACTCCTGCTTTCAGTGTGACTCGATAGGGTGTAATGTTCATGCAGCCAACATCCGTAGGGCCTTGTGCCCATAGATGTACTGGTAAAGTCTGTAGTCGGGGATCCATGTCTCTAGACACATAGTGACCTTTAAAATCACGTAAAAACAACCTTACTCCTTCCGGAGAACAACATATTATGGCTCCTAGTGCTTTCAGAGTTTTAATTCCTAACAGATTTTCTGGGCATGATTTAGTAAGCAATAAATCTGTAGTTCGTGTCAAAGGTCCTATCGTAAGTGGTAGAGGCTGTGATACTTCATTAACAATAGGTTTTCCTGAAAAACCAAGGGAAACATTTTGAGAGCCTGAGAGGGGTGCCCCTGGAACTTCACTACGTTTTATGGTTGTTCGACTTGCCCCTGTATCGAGTAAGAATTTTCTATCCTGACCTAATAATTCACTATGTACATAAGGTCCTTCTTGATCTACAGGAATCTCGATAAGCGGTAAGTCAACTTCCCTCTCTAGGCTGGTTCATGCGTAACGCTGATACTCAGGGTATTCATACTGTGCAGTCTGATACATTTGTCGTGTTGTGGTTTGTGTGGCAGTAGCAGGCAACGGTGGTGCAGCTGGCACAAACTGTATGGGTTGCTGTGAGGCTGGCATGGACTGTTGCTGAACTGGCATGGACTGTCCATGCTGCATAGCTCCTTGTTCATTCTGATCTTGTCTAACTAATCGTGGTCTCTCCTTTGCAATGCCTGTAGCTATATTACGTTTCAGGACTGGACAATCGTGTACATAATGGCCCAGTTGTTTACAGTAATTGCAGGTTCCCTTTACAGGAACTGCAGAATCACCAGAATGTGTCACACCCTTTTTGTGACCATCTGCTGGTACTGTCTGAGAAACTAGCATTTTCATTTTTGTATCCTTCATGCGTCTATGCTCGTGTTCTTGTTCATCCCTAATTCTATTGTGATGATACTGTAACATTTGTAGCATTTGCGACGGAGTGTTACTTTGCCAGGTACTCTCGAATTTCAATATTCTATTCTTTACTGGAGGCAATGCATTTTCCACTAATTTTGTCACAAATAAATGTGGATATGAGTCACTACTTGCTTTTATACCACTATTTATACCAAAACATTTTTCAAATCGAGCATAATAATCGCTTGTGTCTTCATCTTGCTTTTGTTTGCAGGCTGTGATTGCACCCCAATCTTCCTTTTTTGTAGTTAATAAACGTGGCAGTACCTGTACTAGTAAACCTGGTAACAGTTTAACTTTATCCCCGAGCCCTGAACCTGCAGTTCGGCCCCTTTCTTCCTCTGCTAATGCTGTCCAGTCTATCTTTTGGTCTCCCACTTCCCACTCTTTTTCTTTCAGTTTTTCATAAATGCCAGCAGGCAAAAGCACCTTTAATATCGTCATAATATCAGGAAAGGTGTACTCTCCCATTAGTAACATGTCTTTAATTTCTCGGTGGAAACCCGCTGGGTCTTTGTCATGACTAGGTACTACTTTCTTCATTTCCAATAATTCCATTTTTGATATGGGTGTGTAAACAAATACACGGTGAAACTCATTGTCTTCGCCTTTTATTGGGTGCACTTCTCGTAAAGGATTTTGTCTATCCATATAGTACGGCGCTCTTTCTCTGCGGGGCAGCGAGAGAGAATCCGGACTTACAAAAAGGACATACTGCTTACGTGACACTAATATCTCTTTAATTAGCTTGTTACTAGAACCTCTCCATCTGTTCGTGAGTAGTTCCGTTAATATATCAGGTAAAGGACCAGGGTCAGCATGTTGGCTCTTATATAATATGAGGAGTTGCTGAATCATATAGATTCCAGCTAAACGTTGTTCATCTGTACTGAGATTAAAAAACGTGTGTGCTACGGTCTCATCACCGTATTTTTCAGGACTGTCAATCCAGTGAACGGCTGATCTGGCTAATTCTTGCTCATCCATGGAATCGAGGAGGTGGTAACCCCTTCGTTCTCGTAGTATTTTATCTGCGGCTTGAAACGAATGTTCAGGAGACTTCAGATTTATTATAGGCGTCGGATACGTTCTGCTATTATTTGGGCATACTGAGTGTATGGGATCAGAAAAACATCTAGCATTATCACAGGACCCTCCTCTGCCTACATAGGCTATGGTCTCTGACTGTCTTGCGGAATTCCCTGATTCGGACACTTCATCTTGCTCAAACTCGTCTGTTCCCAATCTTTCTTCATGAATACGCTCTATTTCTTTACGGATTTTTCGGCACATGGCTATTATACAATTTTGCTTATCGTGTCTCCCTTCTGATATATTCTGACTCCATCTTGTAAGAATAAGCATTGCATTCGGGTCTACCCCCGGGCGGTCTTGATTTCTGATCACACAGTTTATGAGGAAACGTAACAGTTCCCCCTGTATCTCTACTTTCTGGAATTCCATAGCTCTGTTAATACATCCTGGATCTCGTCCTGTTTGAACAAAATGATATATGTTATCTAGATGCGTAATCATCCCTGGTAACCTTGCTAAATACTCTGCGGCTCGCCTGATACGTAATGATGCCAGGACCATTTCGTCCTCTTTACCAACCACCGGGTCATATCTACAATTTACAAGGAGTTCTTTAAGCGTACGTTCACTCACGAATTTAGGTGTACGAGAATGCGCTGACTCTTGAAAAACAAGTTTATTTATTCTGGGTGGTGTAAAGGTACTGCTAGCACCTCCCGTGGCCCCGTCTGGGGCGTCGGGTGTGAATGGGTTCGTTGAACGTGACACAGCAACTATGGGCGTCGACACCCCTGTAGAATCGACTGCGGAGACAGATGCGGAAACAGATGTGCTTGCCGACGCTTGCGTCGGGACTTGCTGTTGCACGGGTACAGATACCTGATCCTGACGTTGAACCCCTCCGCCAGACGGTCTATGTGGTGTGGCGTTAGCATACTCGGGAGCTGCATCGTCTAGATATGAGGAAAGAAAAACATCTTCTGCGGTTCTGGGATGCCCTTTTGGATGTACCTTAATTGGAAATAATGGGGGTGGCAAGTCTTTTGGCATCTCTGGAGCAGCCTTAGGTAGTCCTTCGGCTAGGAGGGGATACATACCATTCATAAGAGCATTTCTTTGTCTATTTACTTGTTCTGATTTCACTCGGATACCTTCCTTAATTAATAGATTTTCTTGAACTTTATTTGAACTTTCTTTACTCCTCTCTTCTTGTCTACGTGCTTTTTCTGTACGTCTATGAGATTCTTTACGCCATAACTCAACAGCGTCTTTCTGTGACTGTCTGACCTTTCTTTTCCATAACTCTTCCTCCACTTTCATGATGCACTCTGCATCCCAGGTTCCCGCTACGGGCCACCTTTGACTTTCCGGCAATCCCTTGGTATAATCTACCCATAGATCAAGAAACAATATGGCATCTAAGCCATGCTTATGGTACATAAAATGCCCTGGAGTGTCCCTAGGAGGAATAGGAACTGCTTCTTCAAGCACCCCTTTTCTGGTAGTAATCTGTCTTAACTTCGAGAAGAGCGGCATATTGACAACTGATCTGATACTTACTCTTGAACTCACTTAATACGAAAAACACAATAATGAACAGTGAACAATGAACACTCATTCATACCACAATATTTGAACACTTTAAACATTAAACATTAAACATTTTAACAACGACCGACAATGATGACAGTCTGCCTAACTAATCACCACGCTGAATTCTTGACAATAACTGAATACTTCGGAATACTTGATATACTGCTAAACAGTACATATACACTGCTAAACAGTGCAGACCGGATTTGTGTACCCAAATCCGTCTTGACCGGCACAACCTATGTGCGCGTCAACACGCCTCCCCGGCGATGGTACTCACCGAGTAGCTCCTTGAAACGGAAGGCCTTAGAGAATGGACAGGACTCGATGACTGCGGACAGCGGACCCTCTGGACATCGGGATTTCGAAAAACCTGGTGGGCCTCTGTATACCTCGGATCTTGCTCTCTCAGCTAGGCTCTGGTCGGGATACTTCGCACTTCTCACCGCCTCGTCTGGGTTGATCGCAGCCTCAGTCGCCCCCGCTTGACCGGAGGGAGCTTACAGGAAATCCTGCTGGTACGCGTTTATGGTCCGTCCAGCTATGGCAGGAGACCGGGCCTGCAACGCACCGCCGGCGCGTGAGATGAGAAAGTGTCCCTGTTCGGGCGCCATTATGTGGTAAATAAAATCTTCTTTACCGGACTGAATTTCATACGGGATCTTGAAATAAAATAAAATAGCTCAGAATAACAAGAGGCAGAATCCGTGGTATAAGAGGTTTTCTAAATGGGCTTTATTCCACTCAAAATGGCCGACTCGAGTCGCGGCCTTCAGGTTCCGTCACCACGAGGGTTCAGGAAGTGAAGTACAATACTTTATTGACAGACATGCATTTTTATAATAAGTACATTACAATGAAACGAATGTAGAAGGCGTAACATTTGATAAGAAAAGTGACAAAACAGGTACGTAATCGAAACTAGGCGTAATAAGGAATAAAAGAAACATGATTGGTTAGGATTATCAGACATAGGTGGATCTATAAGATAATACTTGGCATAGATGCGCGCGCAGCAGCATGACGTGTGAGTGACGTGCAACTAGGGGGTGAAGGGACTTGACATTTAGCTCTACATGTGGAGACGAGAAGTCTGGGGGGTCAAGTCAACCTAATCCCAAATCATATCTAACATCCTATGTTTAAAGAACTATGTTATCCACAAGGAAGGACTCTCGGACAGAATCTAGTCTATACTGACTGTGTGCGTGCACAAACGTCTAAGTGTCTATATGAGATGCGAGGGGCAGAAAACTTTCCATGGCAGCAGGGCTATGAATCACTTGCAGGAGGACGGAAAGGCTGAGTCCTTTGCTTGTGAGCTAAAGGAAATGTTTACCTAAATCACTAGACAGGAATGCATCGGCTGAAGAGCAAAATAGATAATTCGAAGGTGAAATACAGCTTCTTGGCAGGCAGGCGAAAACTGGCCGAGGCAGGCACCGTTAGCTGCACAGGGAGTAGGACAAAGTTCATGGATACAGATGCGAGCTCAAGCTGAAGCTGTCAGAGACAGAGAGCAGGGAAAGGCTTTGAGGACAGAATCGGGCCTACTTGCCTGAACTGTAAAAATGGAGTAACTTAGCCATATAAAGTCGGTGGCCTTTCATGCTTAGGAATCGAATATCCAGCCCATTGATGGCGGATCTGACAGAGAACATGTCGACGGTAGACACACATATGTTTGCGTCTTAGAAACTGGAACTGGAGGGAACATACATGTACTTGTAACATGCATATAGAACCGTTGGGGTCCAAGATAGGGGACATAACTGATCAGGAAAATCCACATTTCCACAGGTGCAGGAGTCAGAGGTGCAGGAATCAGAGGTGCATGAATCAGAGGTGCAGAAGTGAGAGGTGCAGGAGTCAGAGGTGCAGGAGTCAGAGGTGCAGAAGTGAGAGGTGAATGAGTCAGAGGTGCAGGAGTCAGAGGTACAGGAGTCAGAGGTGCAGGAGTCAGAGGTGCAGAAGTGAGAGTTGCAGGAATCAGAGGTGCGGGAGTCAGAGGTGCAGGAATCAGAGGTGCATGAATCAGAGGTGCAGAAGTGAGAGGTGCAGGAGTCAGAGGTGCAGGAGTCAGAGGTGCAGAAGTGAGAGGTGAATGAGTCAGAGGTGCAGGAGTCAGAGGTGCAGGAGTCAGAGTTGCAAAAGTGAGAGGTGCAGGAATCAGAGGTGCAGGAGTCAGAGGTGTAGAAGTCAGAGGTGCAGGAGTAAGAGGTGCAGAAGTGAGAGGTGCAGGAATCAGAGGTGCAGGAGTCAGAGGTGCAGAAGTGAGAGGTGCGGGAATCAGAGGTGCATGAATCAGAGGTGCAGAAGTGAGAGGTGCAGGAGTCAGAGGTGCAGGAGTCAGAGGTGCAGGAGTCAGAGGTGCAGGAGTCAGAGGTGCAGAAGTGAGAGGTGAATGAGTCAGAGGTGCAGGGGTCACAGGTGCTGGACTCAGAGGTGCAGGACTCACAGGTGCAGGAGTCAGAGGTGCAGGAGTCAGAGGTGCAGGAGTCAGAGGTGCTGGAGTCAGAGGTGCAGGAGTCAGAGGTGCAGGAGTCAGAGGTGCAGGAGTCAGAGGTGCAGAAGTGAGAGGTGCAGAAGTGAGAGGTGCAGGAGTCAGAGGTGCAGAAGTGAGAGGTGCAGGAGTCAGAGGTGCAGAAGTGAGAGGTGCAGGAATCAGAGGTGCAGAAGTGAGAGGTGCAGGAGTCAGAGGTGCAGGAGTCAGAGGTGCAGGAATCAGAGGTGCATGAATCAGAGGTGCAGGAGTCAGAGGTGCAGAAGTGAGAGGTGGATGAGTCAGAGGTGCAGGAGTCAGAGGTGCAGGAGTCAGAGGTGCAGAAGTGAGAGGTGAATGAGTCAGAGGTGCTGGAGTCAGAGGTGCAGGAGTCAGAGGTGCAGGAGTCAGAGGTGCAGGAGTCAGAGGTGCAGAAGTGAGAGGTGCAGGAGTCAGAGTTGCAAAAGTGAGAGATGCAGGAGTCAGAGGAGCAGGAGTCAGAGGTGCAGGAGTCAGAGGTGCAGAAGTGAGAGTTGCAGGAATCAGAGGTGCAGGAGTCAGAGGTGCAGGAATCAGAGGTGCATGAATCAGAGGTGCAGAAGTGAGGGGTGCAGGAGTCAGAGGTGCAGGAGTCAGAGGTGCAGAAGTGAGAGGTGAATGAGTCAGAGGTGCAGGAGTCAGAGGTGCAGGAGTCAGAGGTGCAGAAGTGAGAGGTGAATGAGTCAGAGGTGCAGGAGTCAGAGGTGCAGAAGTGAGAGGTGCAGGAATCAGAGGTGCAGGAGTCAGAGGTGCAGAATTCAGAGGTGCAGGAGTCAGAGGTGCATGAATCAGAGGTGCAGAAGTGAGAGGTGCAGGAGTCAGTGGTGCAGGAGTCAGAGGTGCAGAAGTGAGAGGTGCGGGAATCAGAGGTGCATGAATCAGAGGTGCAGAAGTGAGAGGTGCAGGAGTCAGAGGTGCAGGAGTCAGAGGTGCAGGAGTCAGAGGTGCAGAAGTGAGAGGTGAATGAGTCAGAGGTGCAGGGGTCACAGGTGCTGGACTCAGAGGTGCAGGAGTCACAGGTGCAGGTGTCAGAGGTGCAGGAGTCAGAGGTGCAGGAGTCAGAGGTGCTGGAGTCAGAGGTGCAGGAGTCAGAGGTGCAGGAGTCAGAGGTGCAGGAGTCAGAGGTGCAGAAGTGAGAGGTGCAGAAGTGAGAGGTGCAGGAGTCAGAGGTGCAGAAGTGAGAGGTGCAGGAGTCAGAGGTGCAGAAGTGAGAGGTGCAGGAATCAGAGGTGCAGGAATCAGAGGTGCAGAAGTGAGAGGTGCAGGAGTCAGAGGTGCAGGAGTCAGAGGTGCAGGAATCAGAGGTGCATGAATCAGAGGTGCAGAAGTCAGAGGTGCAGGAGTCAGAGGTGCAGAAGTGAGAGGTGGATGAGTCAGAGGTGCAGGAGTGTTGGAAAGGCGTCTGCCGGAAGGGGGTTCGATACACGTCTTGCCCACCCCTTTGACCCACCTCTCCCAAGTAAGCCGAACCAGGCGCGCACACCCTGATCTGCACTGTGAACAGAGGGACACCACACGTATTCTTTGTAGGACGATAAGTTCTTTTATTGATGATTTCAGGGATCTTTATGACCCAAAGGCAAATAGTACAGCAGTGGCACAACGTACCACAAATCAGTCGTGGGGAATGGGGGTAGCGGGACAGTCTTTCAAGATAGTGTCTCTGCGAAATACCCTGCGGAAGCTCACAATCCTCGAGCTGGAGGGTGTCGTGTCTCTGGGCGATCTCTTATCGAGTCGTCCTCAAAGGGAGCGCCGCGAGTCTCTCAGCAGGCACAGGTGGTCGGAGTTCAGGAGCCGCGATTCCGTCCGCAGGGCACAGATGGTTCAATAGCTGGGGGGCCGCAAGTCACTCAGCAGGCCTAGGTGGATCAGTGTTCGGGAGCCGCGACCTCGTCCGCAGGGCTCAGATGGTTCAATAGCAAGAGGCCGCGAGTCACTCAGCAGGCCCAGGTGACTTCAGCGTTCAGGAGCCGCGACAGCGTCAGCAGGCTCAGATGGTTCCAGGTCTTCTCTGTCCTTGTTCCTCCGGCACCCCTTGTTATACTCCGCTGGTTCTTTGAAGTCCGGAGTGCTCGCACAGGGGGGGACTGGGGTGACGGAGGGGGTTCGGCAGGATTTCCTGCCGCTCACTTCTTTGGTCTTTTCAGGTGGGTCTGGGAGGGACCCCAGACGCTCGGTAGGGGAGGCGCCTGCTCCCCAGGGGCCTGGTGGCCGATTGAGTCCTCCCGGGGAAGGCGACCCGAGGTGTGACTGGGCTGGCGCCTCTGGGTCTGGCTCGAGGGTTGCCGCTCCCTCGGTTGGGCATGCGTGGTAGGGTGTTGAGTCTGTCAGGTCTCTGGCCGGCCCGTGGATCGGGGGTGGCTGGGGCGGCCGGAGTCGGGGATGTCCTGTCTTGAGGGTGGTTGCAGGTTGGCTGGACGATGGAGAGGGCAACGCCGTGAGGCCGGTCTCACAAGGAGTCAGAGGTGCAGGAGTCAGAGGTGCAGAAGTGAGAGGTGAATGAGTCAGAGGTGCTGGAGTCACAGGTGCAGGAGTCAGAGGTGCAGGAGTCAGAGGTGCTGGAGTCAGAGGTGCTGGAGTCAGAGGTGCTGGAGTCAGAGGTGCAGGAGTCAGAGGTGCAGGAGTCAGAGGTGCAGAAGTGAGAGGTGCAGGAGTCAGAGTTGCAAAAGTGAGAGGTGCAGGAATCAGAGGTGCAGGAGTCAGAGGTGCAGAAGTGAGAGGTGCAGGAGTCAGAGGTGCAGAAGTGAGAGGTGCAGGAATCAGAGGTGCAGGAGTCAGAGGTGCAGAAGTGAGAGGTGCAGGAGTCAGAGGTGCAGGAATCAGAGGTGCATGAATCAGAGGTGCAGAAGTGAGAGGTGCAGGAGTCAGTGGTGCAGGAGTCAGAGGTGCAGAAGTGAGAGGTGCGGGAGTCAGAGGTGCTGGAGTCAGAGGTGCAGAAGTGAGAGGTGAAGGAGTCAGAGGTGCAGGAGTCAGAGGTGCAGGAGTCAGAGGTGCAGAAGTGAGAGGTGAATGAGTCAGAGGTGCAGGAGTCAGAGGTGCAGGAGTCAGAGGTGCAGAAGTGAGAGGTGAATGAGTCAGAGGTGCAGGAGTCAGAGGTGCAGAAGTGAGAGGTGCAGGAATCAGAGGT
The DNA here is from genome assembly GCF_964204655.1 of Triturus cristatus. Taxonomy (NCBI): domain Eukaryota; kingdom Metazoa; phylum Chordata; class Amphibia; order Caudata; family Salamandridae; genus Triturus; species Triturus cristatus. Next base: position 115,756,422 of record NC_140579.1, on the reverse strand, counting down.
GCAGGAGTCAGAGGTGCAGGAGTCAGAGGTGCAGGAATCAGAGGTGCATGAATCAGAGGTGCAGAAGTGAGAGGTGCAGGAGTCAGTGGTGCAGGAGTCAGAGGTGCAGAAGTGAGAGGTGCGGGAATCAGAGGTGCATGAATCAGAGGTGCAGAATTGAGAGGTGCAGGAGTCAGAGGTGCAGGAGTCAGAGGTGCAGAAGTGAGAGGTGAATGAGTCAGAGGTGCAGGGGTCACAGGTGCTGACTCAGAGGTGCAGGAGTCAGAGGTGCAGGAATCAGAGGTGCAGGAGTCAGAGGTGCAGGAGTCAGAGGTGCTGGAGTCAGAGGTGCAGGAGTCAGAGGTGCAGAAGTGTTAGAAAAGGTAGACGGACCGGGAGGGTCGGCCGGGGTCAGGAGGAGAGGTCTCCGGGGAGAGCCGTCTCCAGCGATCGTACAGACAAGTAACTTCCCCCCCACAGACAGATATCACACACGGATAAGGTTCAGCGTTCTTTATAAGCACTTATTTAAGGTACGGTTGAATGGTACAAGGAGGTCTGGACTCAGGGGTCCCCTCGATTAGAGTCTCGCAAGGTAGGGAAGGGGGTAGCGGGGCAGTCTATTTACCAATCAGGTAGTTCTGATGAGATGATGATGAGCTCACAATCCTCGAGCTTGGGGGTTAGGTGGTACGGGCCGCGGCAGCGCCAGCAGGTCCCGGTGTGGATGGTCGATACAACGGGCCGCGGCAGCGCCAGCAGGTCCCCGGAAGATATACGGTCCGCGGCAGCGCCAGCAGGTCCCGGTGAGGATGGTCGTTACAACGGGCCGCGGCAGCGCCAGCAGGTCCCCGGAAGATATACGGTCCGCGGCAGCGCCAGCAGGTCCCGGTGAGGATGGTCGTTACAACGGGCCGCGGCAGCGCCAGCAGGTCCCAGGAAGATGACTGTTGCAGAAGGCCGCGGCAGCGCCAGCAGGCAGGACGATGGTTCACAAGAGCGGGCTACGGCAGCGCCAGTAGACCGTCAAGGTTGAGTTCACTCGGTGTCTCTCGACTCCAGGATACAACTGCCTTCCTGCTCCGGAGCTGCCTCAGTTATAGGGCTGGTGCCCTTTGATGTCCGGACCCTCGCACTTGGAGGTCGGAGGGTCCGGGATGAAGGTGTCCAGACACCCAGCAGGGGGTGGAGCCAGTGCCTGGGGGAGCTGGGGGCGATCGGCACCTGGCGGGGGAGAGCCCTTGACAGTTCGTTCTCCCATTGACTTGCCAAGTGGTCCGCTCACCTCCTGGGTGGATGGTGGTGCCGGGATGTCGGGGCCGGCCAGGCCCGGGGTTAGGGTCGAGGGGAGGCCATGCGGCCGCGTGGTGCAGGGCCCCAGATGGCGGCTTGACCCGGCCGGGGAAGCCGGTGGGGCCGGACCCCGTGATGAGTAGGGGTCCGAGGGCAGAGGGTCCGTCGGGAGACGGAGTACAGGTGCTTGTCGTGGGGATATGCCAGGTGGGCCGGAGTTCGGGCCCTGTCGAGCGGGGAGGGAGCAAGCCGTCTGTGAGGCCTGTCCAACATGCGTCCCCCCCAGCTGAAGGCGGGGAGAGTCACCCATCTCCTTGGGGACTCTCTTCGTCGAGGCGGAAAAAGCGGGACAGGCCATCCGCGTTGGCGTGGTCTTGGCCTGGTCGGTGCTCCACGGTGAAGTCCATTCCCTGCAGGGAAATGGACCAGCGCAAGAGTTTTGGGTTTTCCCCCCGCATCTGCATCAGCCATTGCAGGGGTCGATGGTCGGTTTGTACCCGGAAGTGGGTACCGAAGAGATAGGGTCGGAGCTTTTTGAGGGCCCACACTACTGCAAATGCCTCCCTCTCGATGGTGCTCCAACGCTGTTCTCGGGCCAGGAGACGTCGACTGATGAAGGCCACCGGCTGGTCATGACCTTCGGGGTTCAACTGAGAGAGGACGGCTCCGATGCCGTGGTCGGAGGCGTCGGTCTGCACCACAAATTCCCGACTGTAATCGGGGGCCTGGAGCACCGGGGCGGTGCACAGGGCGGCCTTCAGCTCCTCGAAGGCCGCTTGACAATCAGGAGTCCAGTTGACCCGCTTCGGTTGGTTCTTGGATGTGAGACCCGTGAGGGGCCCCACGATGCTGCCGTAGTCCTTCACGAACCGCCGGTAGTAGCCGGTGAGCCCCAGGAAGGCTCGGACTTCGGTCTGGGTGACGGGGGGCTGCCAGGACTGGATGGCAGCAATCTTAAGTTGTAGTGGGGCCACCAGCCCGCTCCCCACTTGGTGCCCAAGGTAGGTCACAGACCCTTGGCCAATCTGGCACTTGCCGGCCTTAATGGTGAGGCCGGCGCGCTGGAGGGCGTGTAGGACCTCCTGGAGGTGACGGAGGTGGTCGGACCAGTGGCGGCTGTATACGGCGATATCGTCCAGGTAGGCAGCGCTGAATTCATCAAGTCCCGCCAAGACCTGGTTCACAAGGCGTTGGAACGTGGCGGGGGCATTCTTCATGCCAAAGGGCATGACCTTAAATTGATAGTGGCCATCGGGGGTAGAGAAGGCTGACCGTTCCTGAGCCCTGGGTGTGAGGCCGATCTGCCAGTAGCCCGCCGTTAGGTCGAAGATACTAAGGTAGCGGGCGGCACCCAGCCGGTCGATCAGCTCGTCTGCTCGGGGGATGGGATGAGCGTCGGTCCGGGTGACAGCGTTCAAGCCCCGGTAGTCGACGCAGAATCTCAGTTCAGGGGCGGAGCCGGGGGCAGCGGCCTTGGGAACTAATACGACCGGACTGGCCCAGGGACTGTCCGAGGGCTCGATGACCCCGATCGTGAGCATCTTGGCCACTTCCTCCTGTATGCAGGCCCGTACCCGATCTGGTACGCGGTAGGCCCGGTGCCGGACAGGGGGACTGTCCCCGGTGTCTGCGTCGTGCAGACACCAGGGGGTGACCCCGGGGGTGAGGGAGAACAGGGCAGCGAACTGCAGCAGGAGGTCCCGGCAGTCCTGGCGTTGCTCCGAAGTGAGGGCGTCAGAGAGCCGGACCCCGTCCACGGAGCCGTCCTTCTCCTGAGTCTTCAGGAGATCCGGGAGGGGCTCGGAGTCTTCTTCCGTGCCACTGTCTGTAGCCATCAAGAGGCTTAGTTCGGATCGCACAAAGTGTGGTTTGAGCCGGTTGGTGTGGAGGACCCGAAGGGGGTTCCGGGAAGACCCCATGTCGATGAGGTAAGTGACGGGGCTTTTGCGCTCGACCACTTTGAAGGGCCCCGTCCACTTATCCTGCAAGGCACATGGTTCGGTGGGGGACATCACCCATACTTGCTGCCCAGGCTCGAATTCAACGGAGGAGGCATTGTGGTCATACCACCTCTTCATGTCCTCCTGGCTGGCCTCGAGGTTCGCCTTGGCCATCTCCCTGAAGCGCCGGGTCTGGTTTCGTAAGGCCAGGATGTATTTGAAGACGTCTGGAGGGGTCGTGAGGGGGGCCATCTCCCAACCTTCCTTGACTAGGCTGAGGGGCCCTCGCACAGGGTGCCCGTAGAGGAGTTCAAAGGGGCTAAAACCGAGGGACTTCTGGGGAACTTCTCGGTAGGCGAAGAGGAGGCACGGGAGCAGTACATCCCACTGGCGACGGAGAGGCTCTTCCAATCCCCCAATCATCCCTTTGAGAGTGCGGTTAAAACGCTCCACTAGTCCGTTCCCTTGGGGGTGATAGGGGGTCGTGAATCTGTAGGTGACCCCGCATTGTTGCCAGAGGGACTTCATGTATTTGGATATGAAATTCGTACCTCGGTCGCTGACGACTTCTCGGGGGAAGCCTACCCGGGAGAAGATCCCCATCAGGGCCCGGCCAACCACCGGAGCGGTCACTGTCCGTAGGGGCACCGCCTCGGGGTAGCGGGTGGCATGGTCCACTAGTACCAAGATGAACCTGTGTCCTTGCGCCGTGCGGGGGTCCAGAGGTCCCACAATGTCTATCCCCACCCTCTCGAACGGGGTGGTGACCACAGGGAAGGGTTGCAGAGGGGCTTTCAGCTTCCGACCACTCTTCCCGCTGGCTTGGCACGTGGGGCAAGATCGGCAGTGGTTCAGGATGTCATTCCTCATTTTCGGCCAGAAAAAGTGGGTCACCAGGCGACTGTACGTTTTGTCCTGGCCCAGGTGTCCAGCCAGGGGGACGTCGTGGGCCAGGTTGAGCAGAAAGTCTCGGAAGCGGAGCGGTACCACCAGAACTCGACCGGCCCCCAGCTCGGCGATTCTTTGCTCGCTGTAGAGCAGGTCGTTATCCCAGTAGACCCAGTGGGTTCCGGTGGTGTCCCCGGCGTTTTGGGTGCTGGCTTGTTGGCGGAGTCCCTCGAGGGAGGGACAGGTCTTTTGTTCCTGGCGGAACTGTTCTTGGGTGGGCCCCCCTTCTTGCCGCCACTAAGCCAGATCCGGAAGGTCCTGGTGTTGCGCGTCTTCTTCGGTAGTCGGGTCCGGGAGGTCGGACTCGCCGTTGTCCTCTACGGGGGCAACCGGGGGCGGAGGTGCTGGCCATTCGGTTTCTTCTGATCGGGGGGCGGCACGGGCGGCCATGGATCGGGTGGTTACGCAGGCCCAGTCCGGGAGGCCCAGCATCCCCAAGTGCTCTCTTCTCTCGACGGTGGCCCACGGGGAACTCTCGAGGTCATTCCCCAGGAGGCAGTCCACGGGGGCATCGTCCCGGACCGTCACCTTCAGTAGGCCGGAGACCCCTCCCCATTCAAACGGGACGCAGGCCATCTTACACATGCTCTCAGAGTTATCCGCCGAGCGGACGGGGCAGAGAATGTTCGGCAGGATCTGCTCGGGCTTTACCAGGTGACATCGGACGGCCGTCACGCTGGCGCCGGTGTCACGCAAGGCCTCGGCTCTCTGTCCATTAATGGTCACCCACTGACCGTATTTTCTGGTGTTGGCGGGTAGGGGAGCCCGCGGAACCATGTCTCTTCCCCCTAAGCATGCCAGGACCATGGCGGCCGGTTCCCACCCTTGCTGGGCCGGCTCATACTCTTCGGGTCCCTCCGATGATTGCTCTTCCCCGAGGGCAGCGGCAGCTACCTGGCGGGGCTTGGGTGTTTGGTTCTGCGGGCAGCTCGGGTCATTGGCGTAGTGGCCTAGTCGCTGGCATCGGTGGCACGTGACGTTGGCCCGGAACCCAGGACGCAACGGGGGGTTGCTCTGGCCGGCCGGAGGCGGGGTGCTGGCCACGGGGGTTGCCGGCAAGGCGTCTCTCCCTCGCCCCTGGCCTCCTCCTCCACCCCGAGGACGGTGCTGGCTTTGGTTGCTTCGATTCTGCTCGTGTGGCCCTCTCCGGCCCACTCGGGTGCTTTCCCATCGGTCAGCTTCGGCGGCGAGCTGCCGGGGGTCAGTCAGCTTACTGTCGAGTAGGTGCTGCCTGAGCTCGACGAAACAGTTGTTTGACAGGTGCTCCCATACCATAAGGTTGAAGAGTTGTTCGTAGGTGGTGACCTGACTTCCCTTGATCCAACCCTCGAAGGCCCGGCTGAAATAGTTCACGTATTCTACCCAAGTTGTACCTGGGATCCGGGTGCAGTCTCAGAACCTCTGGCGGTACATCTCGGGCGTGAGTCCGTAGCGGGCGAGGAGGGCAGCCTTCATGTGGTCGTAGGACGACATTTGGTGATCAGGGAGCTGTAGTAGGGCATCGCGACCCTCGTTGATAAATCTCCCCCAAAGTCCGGCTCCCCAATCACTCCGGTCGATCCGGTGGGAGGTCATTGCGATCTCATAGGCTTTAAACCACTGTTGTATGTCGTCTTCTCGGACATACTCGCGGACCACATCCTTGGGGATGTGAACTTTTTTCTCAATTGGCCCCGGGGTGTGTGGTCGCTCAGGCACCCCCAGTTCCTTATTCTGTTTGCGCAGTTCTATTTCCGCCAGTCGGCGCTCGTGCTCGAGCGTTATTTTTTTCTCTTCCAGCTCTCTCTGTCTCTGCTTTTCTTCTCGTTCCTCTCGAAGCCGCATATGCTCGAGGTTGAGTTTCTGTTCAGCTAACTTGAGTTCCCCATCCATCTTGAGTCGTGCCATCTCTAATTCGTGTAATCTGACTCTGTCTCTTTCTCGTATCTCCTCCTGCGAGAGGCCCGTTCCCCGCTCCTCGGGAGCCGTGGCGTTCCCCTCTGGTGTGATGCTGTTTTGGTCTGGTGTGACGCTGCTTTGGTCGGAGGGTCCTGTGACCCCAGTTTCTGTCCATGACTCAAGAGCACGCTTTAGATCATCCTTGGTACTCAGGCCGGTGGTAGCAATGCCAAGTTCTATGCAAAATTGTCTCAGTTCGCGGTGGTTGTATTCTTCTAATTTCTCCATTTGGAACTTCTCGGTGGAGCTGCTATCTTTGGTCGACATCGTGTTTTGTCGTGGGGTGAGCTACTCTCTGTACGATTACGCGTTGATTCGGATCGCGCCGCTGGCCACCAATGTTAGAAAAGGTAGACGGACCGGGAGGGTCGGCCGGGGTCAGGAGGAGAGGTCTCCGGGGAGAGCCGTCTCCAGCGATCGTACAGACAAGTAACTTCCCCCCCACAGACAGATATCACACACGGATAAGGTTCAGCGTTCTTTATAAGCACTTATTTAAGGTACGGTTGAATGGTACAAGGAGGTCTGGACTCAGGGGTCCCCTCGATTAGAGTCTCGCAAGGTAGGGAAGGGGGTAGCGGGGCAGTCTATTTACCAATCAGGTAGTTCTGATGAGATGATGATGAGCTCACAATCCTCGAGCTTGGGGGTTAGGTGGTACGGGCCGCGGCAGCGCCAGCAGGTCCCGGTGTGGATGGTCGATACAACGGGCCGCGGCAGCGCCAGCAGGTCCCCGGAAGATATACGGTCCGCGGCAGCGCCAGCAGGTCCCGGTGAGGATGGTCGTTACAACGGGCCGCGGCAGCGCCAGCAGGTCCCCGGAAGATATACGGTCCGCGGCAGCGCCAGCAGGTCCCGGTGAGGATGGTCGTTACAACGGGCCGCGGCAGCGCCAGCAGGTCCCAGGAAGATGACTGTTGCAGAAGGCCGCGGCAGCGCCAGCAGGCAGGACGATGGTTCACAAGAGCGGGCTACGGCAGCGCCAGTAGACCGTCAAGGTTGAGTTCACTCGGTGTCTCTCGACTCCAGGATACAACTGCCTTCCTGCTCCGGAGCTGCCTCAGTTATAGGGCTGGTGCCCTTTGATGTCCGGACCCTCGCACTTGGAGGTCGGAGGGTCCGGGATGAAGGTGTCCAGACACCCAGCAGGGGGTGGAGCCAGTGCCTGGGGGAGCTGGGGGCGATCGGCACCTGGCGGGGGAGAGCCCTTGACAGTTCGTTCTCCCATTGACTTGCCAAGTGGTCCGCTCACCTCCTGGGTGGATGGTGGTGCCGGGATGTCGGGGCCGGCCAGGCCCGGGGTTAGGGTCGAGGGGAGGCCATGCGGCCGCGTGGTGCAGGGCCCCAGATGGCGGCTTGACCCGGCCGGGGAAGCCGGTGGGGCCGGACCCCGTGATGAGTAGGGGTCCGAGGGCAGAGTGTCCGTCGGGAGACGGAGTACAGGTGCTTGTCGTGGGGATATGCCAGGTGGGCCGGAGTTCGGGCCCTGTCGAGCGGGGAGGGAGCAAGCCGTCTGTGAGGCCTGTCCAACAAGAAGTGAGAGGTGCAGGAATCAGAGGTGCAGGAGTCAGGGGTGCAGAAGTGAGAGGTGCAGGAGTCAGAGTTGCAGAAGTGAGAGGTGCAGGAATCAGAGGTGCAAGAGTCAGAGGTGCAGAAGTGAGAGGTGCAGGAGTCAGAGGTGCAGAAGTGAGAAGTGCAGGAGTCAGAGGTGCAGGAGTCAGAGGTGCAGAAGTGAGAGGTGCAGGAGTCAGAGGTGCAGGAATCAGAGGTGCATGAATCAGAGGTGCAGAAGTGAGAGGTGCAGGAGTCAGAGGTGCAGGAGTCAGAGGTGCAGAAGTGAGAGGTGGATGAGTCAGAGGTGCAGGAGTCAGAGGTGCAGGAGTCAGAGGTGCAGAAGTGAGAGGTGGATGAGTCAGAGGTGCAGGAGTCAGAGGTGCAGGAGTCAGAGGTGCAGGAGTCAGAGGTGCAGAAGTGAGAGGTGCTGGAGTCAGAGGTGCTGGAGTCAGAGGTGCTGGAGTCAGAGGTGCTGGAGTCAGAGTTGCTGGAGTCAGAGGTGCAGGAATCAGAGGTGCAGGAGTCAGAGGTGCAGAAGTGAGAGGTGCAGGAGTCAGAGTTGCAAAAGTGAGAGGTGCAGGAATCAGAGGTGCAGGAGTCAGAGGTCCAGAAGTGAGAGGTGCAGGAGTCAGAGGTGCAGAAGTGAGAGGTGCAGGAATCAGAGGTGTAGGAGTCAGAGGTGCAGAAGTGAGAGGTGCAGAATTCAGAGGTGCAGAATTCAGAGGTGCAGGAGTCAGAGGTGCAGAAGTGAGAGATGCAGAAGTGAGAGATGCAGGAGTCAGAGGAGCAGGAGTCAGAGGTGCAGGATTCAAAGGTGCAGAAGTGAGAGTTGCAGGAATCAGAGGTGCAGGAGTCAGAGGTGCAGGAATCAGAGGTGCATGAATCAGAGGTGCAGAAGTGAGAGGTGCAGGAGTCAGAGGTGCAGGAGTCAGAGGTGCAGGAGTGAGAGGTGCAGGAGTCAGAGGAGCAGGAGTCAGAGGTGCAGGAGTCAGAGGTGCAGAAGTGAGAGGTGCTGGAGTCAGAGGTGCTGGAGTCAGAGGTGCAGAAGTGAGAGGTGAAGGAGTCAGAGGTGCAGAAGTGAGAGGTGCAGGAATCAGAGGTGCAGGAGTCAGAGGTGCAGGAGTCAGAGGTGCAGGAATCAGAAGTGCATGAATCAGAGGTGCAGAAGTGAGAGGTGCAGGAGTCAGAGGTGCAGGAGTCAGAGGTGCAGAAGTCAGAGGTGCGGGAGTCAGAGGTGCTGGAGTCAGAGGTGCAGAAGTGAGAGGTGAAGGAGTCAGAGGTGAAGAAGTGAGAGGTGCATGATTCAGAGGTGTAGGAGTCAGAGGTGCAGAATTCAGAGGTGCAGAATTCAGAGGTGCAGGAGTCAGAGGTGCAGAAGTGAGAGATGCAGGAGTCAGAGGAGCAGGAGTCAGAGGTGCAGGAGTCAGAGGTGCAGAAGTGAGAGGTGCAGGAATCAGGGGTGCAGGAGTCAGAGGTGCAGAAGTGAGAGGTGCAGGAGTCAGAGGTGCAGAAGTGAGAGGTGAATGAGTCAGAGGTGGAGGAGTCAGAGGTGCAGGGGTCAGCGGTGCAGGAGTCAGCGGTGCAGGAGTCAGAGGTGCAGGAGTCAGAGGTGCAGGAGCCAGAGGTGCAAGAGCCAGAGGTGCTGGACTCACAGGTGCAGGACTCACAGGTGCAGGACTCACAGGTGCTGGACTCAGAGGTGCTGGACTAAGAGGTGCAGGAGTCAGAGGTGCAAGAGTCAGAGGTGCAAGAGTCAGAGGTGCAGGAGTCGCAGGTGCAGGAATCACAGGTGCAGGAGTCACAAGTGCTGGACTCAGAGGTGCAGGAGTCACAGGTGCAGGAATCAGAGGTGCAGGAGTCAGAGGTGCAGAAGTGAGAGGTGCAGAAGTGAGAGGTGCAGGAATCAGAGGTGTAGGAGTCAGAGGTGCAGAAGTGAGAGGTGCAGGAGTGCGAGGTGCAGAAGTGCGAGGTGCAGAAGTGCGAGGTGCAGGAATCAGAGGTGCAGGAGTCAGAGGTGCAGGAATCAGAGGTGCAGGAATCAGAGGTGCAGGAATCAGAGGTGCAGGAATCAGAGGGGCAGGAGTCAGAGGTGCAGGGTTCAGAGAGGCAGGAGTCAGAGGTGCAGAAGTGAGAGGTGCAGGAGTCAGAGGTGCAGAAGTCAGAGGTACTGAGTCATAGGTGCAGGTGTCATAGGTGCAGGTGTCATAGGTGCAGGGGTCAGAGGTGCAGGATTCAGAGGTGCAGGAGTCAGAGATGCAGGGGTCAGAGGTGCGGGGGTCAGAGGTGCGGGGGTCAGAGGTGCAGGAGCCAGAGGTGCAGGAGCCAGAGGTGCAGGAGTGAGAGGTGCAGGATTCAGAGGTGCAGAATTCGGAGGTGCAGGAGTCTGAGGTACAGGCGTCTGAGGTACAGGCGTCCGAGGTGCAGGAGTCCGAGGTGCAGGCGTCCGAGGTGCAGGCGTCCGAGGTGCAGGCGTCCAAGGTGCAGGAGTCATAGGTGCAGAAGTGAGAGGTGCAGAAGTGAGAGGTGCAGGAATCAGAGGTGTAGGAGTCAGAGGTGCAGAAGTGAGAGGTGCAGGAGTTAGAGGTGCAGAAGTGCGAGGTGCAGGAATCAGAGGTGCAGGAGTCAGAGGTGCGGGAATCAGAGGTGCAGGAATCAGAGGTGCAGGAATCAGAGGTGCAGAAGTCAGAGGTACTGAGTCATAGGTGCCAGTGTCAGAGGTGCAGAAGTCAGAGGTACTGAGTCATAGGTGCAGGTGTCATAGGTGCAGGGGTCAGAGATGCAGGGGTCATAGGTGCGGGGGTCAGAGGTGCAGGAGCCTGAGGTGCAGGACCCAGAGGTGCAGGAGTGAGAGGTGCAGGATTCAGAGGTGCAGAATTCAGAGGTGCAGGAGTCTGAGGTACAGGCGTCCGAGGTGCAGGCGTCCGAGGTGCAGGCGTCCGAGGTGCAGGCGTCCAAGGTGCAGGAGTCATAGGTGCAGGAGTCTAAGGTGCAAAAGTCAGAGGTACTGAATCATAGGTGCAGGGGTCAGAGGTGCAGGGGTCAGAGGTGCAGGAGTGAGAGGTGCAGGGGTCAGAGGTGCAGGGGTCAGAGGTGCAGGGGTCAGAGGTGCAGGGTTCAGTGGTGCGGGAGTCAGAGGTGCGGGAGTTAGAGATGCGGGAGTGAGAGGTGCAGGGTTCAGAGGGGCAGGAGTCAGAGGTGCAGAAGTCAGAGGTACTGTGTCATAGGTGCAGGTGTCAGAGGTGCAGAATTCAGAGGTTCTGAGTCATAGGTGCAGGGGTCAGAGGTGCAGGAGTGAGAGGTGCAGGAGTGAGAGGTGCAGGGGTCAGAGGTGCAGGGTTCAGCGGTGCAGGAGTCAGAGGTGCAGAAGTGAGTGGTGCAGGAGTTGGAGGTGCAGGAGTCGGAGGTGCAGGGATTGGAGGTTTAGGAGTCGGAGGTGCAGGAGTGAGAGGTGCAGGGGTCAGAGGTGCAGGGTTCAGCGGTGCAGGAGTCAGAGGTGCAGAAGTGAGTAGTGCAGGAGTTGGAGATGCGGGAGTGAGAGGTGCAGGAGTCAGAGGTGCAGGAGTCAGAGGTGCAGAAGTGAGTGGTGCAGGAGTTGGAGGTGCAGGAGTCGGAGGTGCAGGGATTGGAGGTTTAGGAGTCGGAGGTGCAGGGGTCAGAGGTGCAGGGGTCAGAGGTGCAGGGGTCAGAGGTGCAGGGGTCAGAGGTGCAGGACTCAGGTGCAGGACTCAGAGGTGCAGGACTCAGAGGTGCGGGAGTAAAAGTTGCTGGAGTCAGAGGTGCGGGAGTCAGAGCTGTGGGAGTCAGAGGTGCGGGAGTCAGAGGTGCAGTAGTCAGAGGTGCAGGAGTCAGAGGTGCAGGAGTCAGAGGTGTAGGAGTCATTGGTGCGGGAGTCAGGGGTGCGGGAGTCAGGGGTGCGGGAGTCAAAGGTGCGGGAGTCAGAGATGCGAGAGTCAGAGATGCGGGAGTCAGAGATGCGGGAGTAAAAGGTGCAGGAGTGGGAGGTGCAGGAATCAAAGGTGCAGGAACCAGAGGTGCAGGAGTCAGAGGTGCAGGAGTGAGAGGTGCAGGGGTCAGAGGTGCAGGAATCAGAGGTGCAGGTTTCCAAGGTGCAGAGTCCGAGGTGCAGAGTCCGAGGTGCAGAGTCCGAGGTGCAGGAGTCCGAGGTGCAGGAGTGTTAGAAAAGGTAGACGGACCGGGAGGGTCGGCCGGGGTCAGGAGGAGAGGTCTCCGGGGAGAGCCGTCTCCAGCGATCGTACAGACAAGTAACTTCCCCCCCACAGACAGATACCACACACGGATAGGGTTCAGTGTTCTTTATAAGCACTTATTTACGGTACGGTTAAATGGTACAAGGAGGTCTGGACTCAGGGGTCCCCTCGATTAGAGTCTCGCAAGGTAGGGAAGGGGGTAGCGGGACAGTCTATTTACCAATCAGGTAGTTCGGATGAGATGATGATGAGCTCACAATCCTCGAGCTTGGTGATTAGGTGGTGTTGGACAGGCCACACAGGGGGCTGGCTCCCCCCCCGCACGACAGGGCCCGAGCTCCGGCCCACCCGGCATACCCCCGTGACAAGCCCCTGTACTCCGTCTCCCGACGGACCCTCTGCCCTCGGACCCCTACTCATCACGGGGTCCAGCCCCACCGGCTTCCCCGGCCAGGTCAAGCCGCCATCTTGGGCCCTGCACCACGCGGCCGCGTGGCCTCACCTCGACCCTAACCCCGGGCCTGGCCGGCCCCGACATCCCGGCACCACCATCCACCCAGGAGGTGAGCGGACCACTTGGCAGGTCAATGGGAGAACGAAGCGTCAAGAGCTCTTCCCCCGCCAGGTGTCGATCGCCTCCAGCAGCCCCCAGGCGCTGGCTCCACCCCCTGCTGGGTGTCTGGACACCTTCATCCCGGACCCTCCGACCTCCAAGTGCGAGGGTCCGGACATCAAAGGGCACCAGCCCTATAACTAAGACAGCTCCGGAGCAGGAAGGCAGTTGTATCCTGGAGTCGAGAGACACCGAGTGAACTCAACCCTGACGGTCTACTGGCGCTGCCGTAGCCCGCTCTTGTGAATCATCGTCCTGCCTGCTGGCGCTGCCGCGGCCTTCTGCAACCTTCATCTTCCTGGGACCTGCTGGCGCTGCCGCGGCCCGTTGTACCGACCATCCTCACCGGGACCTGCTGGCGCTGCCGCGGCCCTCTGCAACCTTCATCTTCCTGGGACCTGCTGGCGCTGCCGCGGCCCGTTGTACCGACCATCCTCACCGGGACCTGCTGGCGCTGCCGCGGCCCTCTGCAACCTTCATCTTCCTGGGACCTGCTGGCGCTGCCGCGGCCCGTTGTACCGACCATCCTCACCGGGACCTGCTGGCGCTGCCGCGGCCCTCTGCAACCTTCATCTTCCTGGGACCTGCTGGCGCTGCCGCGGCCCGTTGTAACGACCATCCTCACCGGGACCTGCTGGCGCTGCCGCGGACCGTTCATCTTCCAGGGACCTGCTGGCGCTGCCGCGGCCCGTTGTATCGACCATCCGCACCGGGACCTGCTGGCGCTGCCGCGGCCCATACCACCTAACCACCAAACTCGAGGATTGTGAGCTCATCACCATCTCATCCGAATTACCTGATTGGTAAATAGACTGTCCCGCTACCCCCTTCCCTATCTTACGAGACTCTAATCGAGGGGACCCCTGAGTCCAGACCTCCTTGTACCATTTTACCGTACCTTAAATAAGTGCCGATAAAGATCACTGAACCTTATCCGTGTGTGATATCTGTCTGTGGGGGGGAAGTTACTTGTCTGTACGATCGCTGGAGACGGCTCTCCCCGGAGACCTCTCCTCCTGACCCCGGCCGACCCTCCCGGTCCATCTACCTTTTCTAACATTGGTGGCCAGCGGCGCGATCCGAATCAACGCGTAATCGTACAGAGAGTAGCTCACCCCACGACAAAGCACGATGTCGACCAAAGATAGCAGCTCCACCGAGAAGTTCCAAATGGAGAAACTAGAGGAGTACAACCACCGCGAACTGAGACAATTTTGCATAGAACTTGGCATTGCTACCACTGGCCTGAGTACCAAGGATGACCTAAAGCACGCCCTTGAGTCGTGGACAGAAACGGGGGTCGCAAGACCCTCCGACCAAAGCAGCGTCACACCAGACCAAAACAGCGTCACACCAGAGGGGAACGCCACGACTCCCGAGGAACGGGGAACGGGCCTCTCACCGGAGGAGATACGAGAAAGAGACAGAGTCAGACTGCACGAATTAGAGATGGCACGACTCAAGATGGATGGGGAGCTCAAGTTAGCTGAACAGAAACTCAACCTCGAGCATATGCGGATTCGAGAGGAGCGAGAAGAAAAACAGAGACAGAGAGAGCTGGAAGAGAAAAAGATAACGCTCGAGCACGAGCGCCAATTGGCAGAGATAGAACTGCGCAAACAGCATAAGGACTTGGGGGTGCCTGAAAGACCACACACCCCGGGACCAACTGAGAAAAAAGTTCACATCCCCAAGGATGTGGTCCGCGAGTATGTCCGAGAAGACGACATACAACAATGGTTTAAGGCCTATGAGATCGCAATGACCTCCCACCGGATCGACCGGAGTGATTGGGGAGCCGGACTTTGGGGGAGATTTATCAACGAGGGTCGCGATGCCCTGCTGCAGCTCCCCGATCACCAAATGTCGTCCTACGACCACATGAAGGCTGCCCTCCTCACCCGCTACGGCCTCACGCCCGAGATGTACCGCCAGAGGTTCAGGGATTGCACCCGGATCCCAGGTACCACTTGGGTGGAATACGTGAACTATTTCAGCCGGGCCTTCGAGGGTTGGATCAAGGGAAGTCAGGTCACCACCTACGAACAGCTCTTCAACCTCATGGTATGGGAACACCTGTCAAACAACTGCTTCGTCGAGCTCCGGCAGCATCTACTCGACAGTAAGCTGACTGACCCCCGGCAGCTCGCCGCCGAAGCTGACCGGTGGGAGAGCACCCGAGTGGGCCGGAAAGGGCCACACGACCAGAACAGAAGCAACCAAGGCCAGCACCGTCCTCGGGGAGGAGGAGGAGGCCAGGGGCGGGGGAGAGACGCCTTGCCAGCAACAACCGTGGCCAGCACCCCGCCGCCGGCCGGCCGGGGCAACCCCCCGTTGCGGCCTGGGTACCGAGCCAACGTCACGTGCCACAGATGCCAGCGACTAGGCCACTACGCCAACGATCCGAACTGCCCGCTGAACCAAACGCCCAAACCCCGCCAGGTAGCTGCTGCTGCCCTGGGGGAGGAGCAGTCGTTGGAGGGTCCCGAGGAGTGTGAGCCGGACCAGCAAGGGTGGGAACCGGCCGCCATGGTCCTGGCATGCTTAGGGGGAAGAGACATGGTTCCGCGGGCTCCCCTACCCGCCAACACCAGGAAATACGGTCAGTGGGTGACCATTAATGGACAGAGAGCTGAGGCCTTGCGCGACACCGGCGCCAGCGTGACGGCCGTCCGCTGTCACCTGGTGAAGCCCGAGCAGATCTTGCCGAACATTCTCTGCCCCGTCCGCTCGGCAGATAACTCTGAAAGCATGTGCAAGATGGCCTGCGTCCCGTTTGAATGGGGAGGGGTCTCCGGCCTACTGAAAGTGACGGTCCGGGACGATGCCCCCGTGGACTGCCTCCTGGGGAATGACCTCGAGAGTTCCCCGTGGGCCACCGTCGAGAGAAGAGAGCACTTGGGGATGCTGGGCCTCCCGGACTGGGCCTGCATAACCACCCGATCCATGGCCGGCCGGGCCGCCCCCCGATCAGAAGAAACCGAATGGCCGGCACCTCCGCCCCCGGTTGCCCCCGTAGAGGACAACGGCGAGGCCGACCTCCCAGACCCGGCCCCCGAAGAAAACGCGCAACCCCAGGACCTTCCGGATCTGGCTCAGTGGCGGCAAGAAGGGGGGCCCACCCAAGAACAGTTCCGCCAGGAGCAAAAGACCTGTCCCTCCCTCGAGGGACTTCGCCAACAAGCCAGCACCCAAGCCGCCGGGGACACCACCGGAACCCACTGGGTCTACTGGGATAACGACCTGCTCTACAGCGAGCAAAGAATCGCCGAGCTGGGGGCCAGTCGAGTTCTGGTGGTACCGCTCCGCTTCCGAGACTTTCTACTCAACCTAGCCCACGATGTCCCCCTGGCTGGGCACCTGGGCCAAGATAAAACGTACAGTCGACTGGTGACCCACTTTTTCTGGCCAAAAATGAGGAATGACGTCCTGAACCACTGCCGATCGTGCCCCACATGCCAAGCAAGCGGGAAGAGTGGCCGGAAGCTTAAGGCTCCTCTACAACCCTTCCCGGTGGTCACCACCCCGTTCGAGAGGGTGGGGATAGACATTGTGGGGCCGCTGGACCCTCGCACGGCACAAGGACACAGGTTCATCTTGGTACTAGTGGACCATGCCACCCGCTATCCCAAGGCCGCTGCCCCCGGCACCGCCCCTGAACTGAGATTCTGCGTCGACTACCGGGGCTTGAACGCTGTCACCCGGACCGACGCTCATCCCATCCCCCGAGCAGACGAGCTGATCGACCGGCTGGGGGCCGCCCGCTACCTTAGTATCTTCGACCTGACGGCGGGCTACTGGCAGATCGGCCTCACACCCAGGGCTCAGGAACGGTCAGCCTTCTCCACCCCCGATGGCCACTATCAATTTAAGGTCATGCCCTTTGGCATGAAGAATGCCCCCGCCACATTCCAACGTCTTGTGAACCAGGTCTTGGCAGGGCTCGAAGAATTCAGCGCTGCCTACCTGGACGATATCGCTGTATACAGCCGCCACTGGTCCGACCACCTCCGTCACCTCCAAGAGGTCCTCCAAGCCCTCCAGCGGGCCGGCCTCACCATTAAAGCCGGCAAGTGCCAAATTGGCCAAGGGTCTGTGACCTACCTGGGGCACCAAGTGGGAAGCGGGCTGGTGGCCCCACTACAACTTAAGATTGCTGCCATCCAGTCCTGGCAGCCCCCCGTCACCCAGACCGAGGTCCGAGCCTTCTTGGGGCTCACCGGCTACTACCGGCGGTTCGTGAAGGACTACGGCAGCATCGTGGGGCCCCTCACGGGACTCACATCCAAGAATCAACCGAAGCGGGTCCACTGGACTCCTGATTGTCAAGCGGCCTTCGAGGAGCTGAAGGCCGCCCTGTGCACCGCCCCGGTGCTCCAGGCCCCCGATTACAGTCGGGAATTTGTAGTACAGACCGACGCCTCCGACCACGGCATCGGGGCCGTCCTCTCTCAGCTGAACCCCGAAGGTCATGACCAGCCGGTGGCCTTCATCAGTCGACGTCTCCTGGCCCGAGAACAGCGTTGGAGCACAATCGAGAGGGAGGCATTTGCAGTAGTGTGGGCCCTCAAAAAGCTCCGGCCCTATCTCTTCGGTACCCACTTCCGGGTACAAACCGACCATCGACCCCTGCAATGGCTGATGCAGATGCGGGGGGAGAACCCAAAACTCTTGCGCTGGTCCATTTCCCTGCAGGGAATGGACTTCACTGTGGAGCACCGGCCAGGCCAAGACCACGCCAACGCGGACGGCCTGTCCCGCTTTTTCCGCCTCGACGAAGAGAGTCCCCAAGGAGATGGGTGACTCTCCCCGCCTTCAGCTGGGGGGGACGCATGTTGGACAGGCCACACAGGGGGCTGGCTCCCCCCCCGCACGACAGGGCCCGAGCTCCGGCCCACCCGGCATACCCCCGTGACAAGCCCCTGTACTCCGTCTCCCGACGGACCCTCTGCCCTCGGACCCCTACTCATCACGGGGTCCAGCCCCACCGGCTTCCCCGGCCAGGTCAAGCCGCCATCTTGGGCCCTGCACCACGCGGCCGCGTGGCCTCACCTCGACCCTAACCCCGGGCCTGGCCGGCCCCGACATCCCGGCACCACCATCCACCCAGGAGGTGAGCGGACCACTTGGCAGGTCAATGGGAGAACGAAGCGTCAAGAGCTCTTCCCCCGCCAGGTGCCGATCGCCTCCAGCAGCCCCCAGGCGCTGGCTCCACCCCCTGCTGGGTGTCTGGACACCTTCATCCCGGACCCTCCGACCTCCAAGTGCGAGGGTCCGGACATCAAAGGGCACCAGCCCTATAACTAAGACAGCTCCGGAGCAGGAAGGCAGTTGTATCCTGGAGTCGAGAGACACCGAGTGAACTCAACCCTGACGGTCTACTGGCGCTGCCGTAGCCCGCTCTTGTGAATCATCGTCCTGCCTGCTGGCGCTGCCGCGGCCTTCTGCAACCTTCATCTTCCTGGGACCTGCTGGCGCTGCCGCGGCCCGTTGTACCGACCATCCTCACCGGGACCTGCTGGCGCTGCCGCGGCCCTCTGCAACCTTCATCTTCCTGGGACCTGCTGGCGCTGCCGCGGCCCGTTGTACCGACCATCCTCACCGGGACCTGCTGGCGCTGCCGCGGCCCTCTGCAACCTTCATCTTCCTGGGACCTGCTGGCGCTGCCGCGGCCCGTTGTACCGACCATCCTCACCGGGACCTGCTGGCGCTGCCGCGGCCCTCTGCAACCTTCATCTTCCTGGGACCTGCTGGCGCTGCCGCGGCCCGTTGTAACGACCATCCTCACCGGGACCTGCTGGCGCTGCCGCGGACCGTTCATCTTCCAGGGACCTGCTGGCGCTGCCGCGGCCCGTTGTATCGACCATCCGCACCGGGACCTGCTGGCGCTGCCGCGGCCCATACCACCTAACCACCAAACTCGAGGATTGTGAGCTCATCACCATCTCATCCGAATTACCTGATTGGTAAATAGACTGTCCCGCTACCCCCTTCCCTATCTTACGAGACTCTAATCGAGGGGACCCCTGAGTCCAGACCTCCTTGTACCATTTTACCGTACCTTAAATAAGTGCCGATAAAGATCACTGAACCTTATCCGTGTGTGATATCTGTCTGTGGGGGGGAAGTTACTTGTCTGTACGATCGCTGGAGACGGCTCTCCCCGGAGACCTCTCCTCCTGACCCCGGCCGACCCTCCCGGTCCATCTACCTTTTCTAACAGGTGGTATGGGCCGCGGCAGCGCCAGCAGGTCCCGGTGTGGATGGTCGTTACAACGGGCCGCGGCAGCGCCAGCAGGTCCCAGGAAGATGACTGTTGCAGAAGGCCGCGGCAGCGCCAGCAGGTCCCGGTGAGGATGGTCGTTACAACGGGCCGCGGCAGCGCCAGCAGGTCCCAGGAAGGTGAGGGTTGCAGGAGGCCGCGGCAGCGCCAGCAGGCAGGACGATGGTTCACAAGAGCGGGCTATGGCAGCGCCAGTAGACCGTCAGGGTTGAGTTCACTCGGTGTCTCTCGACTCCAGGATACAACTGCCTTCCTGCTCCGGAGCTGCCCCAGTTATAGGGCTGGTGCCCTTTGATGTCCGGACCCTCGCACTTGGAGGTCGGAGGGTCCGGGATGAAGGGGTCCAGACACCCAGCAGGGGGTGGAGCCAGTGCCTGGGGGAGCTGGGGGCGATCGGCACCTGGCGGGGGAGAGCCCTTGACACTTCGTTCTCCCATTGACCTGCCAAGTGGTCCGCTCGCCTCCTGGGTGGATGGTGGTGCCGGGCTGTCGGGGCCGGCCAGGCCCGGGGTTAGGGTCGAGGGGAGGCCGTGCGGCCGCGTGGTGCAGGGCCCAAGATGGCGGCTTGACCCGGCCGGGAAAGCCGGTGGGGCGGGACCCCGTGATGAGTAGGGGTCCGAGGGCAGAGGGTCCGTCGGGAGACGGAGTACAGGTGCTTGTTGCGGGGATATGCCAGGTGGGCCGGGGTTCGGGCCCCGTCGAGCGGGGAGGGAGCGAGCCGTTTGTGAGGCCTGTCCAACATGCGTCCCCCCCAGCTGAAGGCGGGGAGAGTCACCCATCTCCTTGGGGACTCTCTTCGTCGAGGCGGAAAAAGCGGGACAGGCCATCTGCGTTGGCGTGATCTTGGCCTGGTCGGTGCTCCACGGTGAAGTCCATTCCCTGCAGGGAAATGGACCAGCGCAAGAGTTTTGGGTTCTCCCCCCGCATCTGCATCAGCCATTGCAGGGGTCGATGGTCGGTTTGTACCCGGAAGTGGGTACCGAAGAGATAGGGTCGGAGCTTTTTGAGGGCCCACACTACTGCAAATGCCTCCCTCTCGATGGTGCTCCAACGCTGTTCTCGGGCCAGGAGACGTCGGCTGATGAAGGCCACCGGCTGGTCATGACCTTCGGGGTTCAGCTGAGAG
Organism: Triturus cristatus; assembly: GCF_964204655.1. Taxonomy (NCBI): domain Eukaryota; kingdom Metazoa; phylum Chordata; class Amphibia; order Caudata; family Salamandridae; genus Triturus; species Triturus cristatus. The sequence continues at coordinate 115,736,540 of NC_140579.1, read as the reverse complement.
AGGACGGCCCCGATGCCGTGGTCGGAGGCGTCGGTCTGCACCACAAATTCCCGACTGTAATCGGGGGCCTGGAGCACCGGGGCGGTGCACAGGGCGGCCTTCAGCTCCTCGAAGGCCGCTTGACAATCAGGGGTCCAGTTGACCCGCTTCGGCTGGTTCTTGGATGTGAGACCCGTGAGGGGCCCCACGATGCTGCCGTAGTCCTTCACGAACCGCCGGTAGTAGCCGGTGAGCCCCAAGAAGGCTCGGACCTCGGTCTGGGTGACGGGGGGCTGCCAGGACTGGATGGCAGCAATCTTAAGTTGTAGTGGGGCCACCAGCCCGCTCCCCACTTGGTGCCCAAGGTAGGTCACAGACCCTTGGCCAATCTGGCACTTGCCGGCCTTAATGGTGAGGCCGGCCCGCTGGAGGGCTTGCAGGACCTCTTGGAGGTGGCGGAGGTGGTCGGACCAGTGGCGGCTGTATACAGCGATATCGTCCAGGTAGGCAGCGCTGAATTCTTCAAGCCCTGCCAAGACCTGGTTCACAAGGCGTTGGAACGTGGCGGGGGCATTCTTCATGCCAAAGGGCATGACCTTAAATTGATAGTGGCCATCGGGGGTAGAGAAGGCTGACCGTTCCTGAGCCCTGGGTGTGAGGCCGATCTGCCAGTAGCCCGCCGTTAGGTCGAAGATACTAAGGTAGCGGGCGGCCCCCAGCCGGTCGATCAGCTCGTCTGCTCGGGGGATGGGATGAGCGTCGGTCCGGGTGACAGCGTTCAAGCCCCGGTAGTCGACGCAGAATCTCAGTTCAGGGGCGGAGCCGGGGGCAGCGGCCTTGGGAACTAATACGACCGGACTGGCCCAGGGACTGTCCGAGGGCTCGATGACCCCGATCGTGAGCATCTTGGCCACTTCCTCCTGGATGCAGGCCCGTACCCGATCTGGTACGCGGTAGGCCCGGTGCCGGACAGGGGGACTGTCCCCGGTGTCTACGTCGTGCGAACACCAGGGGGTGACCCCGGGGGTGAGGGAGAACAGGGCAGCGAACTGCAGCAGGAGGTTCCGGCAGTCCTGGCGTTGCTCTGAAGTGAGGGCGTCCGAGAGCCGGACCCCGTCCACGGAGCCGTCCTTCTCCTGAGTCCTCAGGAGGTCCGGGAGGGGCTCGGAGTCTTCTTCTGTGCCACTGTCTGTAGCCATCAAGAGGCTTAGTTCGGAGCGCACAAAGTGCGGTTTGAGCCGGTTGGTGTGGAGGACCCGAAGGGGGTTCCGGGAGGACCCCATGTCGATGAGGTAAGTGACGGGGCTTTTGCGCTCGACCACTTTGAAGGGCCCCGTCCACTTATCTTGCAGGGCGCATGGTTCGGTGGGGGACATCACCCATACTTGCTGCCCCGGCTCGAATTCAACGGAGGAGGCATTGTGATCATACCACCTCTTCATGTCCTCCTGGCTGGCCTCGAGGTTCGCCTTGGCCATCTCCCTGAAGCGCCGGGTCTGGTTTCGTAAGGCCAGGATGTATTTGAAGACGTCTGGAGGGGTCGTTAGGGGGGCCATCTCCCAACCTTCCTTGACTAGGCTGAGGGGCCCTCGCACAGGGTGTCCGTATAGGAGTTCAAAGGGGCTAAAACCGAGGGACTTCTGGGGCACTTCCCGGTAGGCGAAGAGGAGGCACGGGAGCAGTACATCCCACTGGCGACGGAGAGGTTCTTCCAATCCCCCAATCATCCCTTTGAGAGTGCGGTTAAAACGCTCCACTAGTCCGTTCCCTTGGGGGTGATAGGGGGTCGTGAATCTGTAGGTGACCCCGCATTGTTGCCAGAGGGACTTCATGTACTTTGATATGAAATTCGTGCCTCGGTCGCTGACGACTTCTCGGGGGAAGCCTACCCGGGAGAAGATCCCCATCAGGGCCCGGCCAACCACTGGAGCGGTCACTGTCCGTAGAGGCACCGCCTCGGGGTAGCGGGTGGCATGGTCCACTAGTACCAAGATGAACCTGTGTCCTTGTGCCGTGCGGGGGTCCAGAGGTCCCACAATGTCTATCCCCACCCTCTCGAATGGGGTGGTGACCACCGGGAAGGGTTGTAGAGGGGCCTTCAGCTTCCGGCCACTCTTCCCGCTGGCTTGGCATGTGGGGCACGATCGGCAGTGGTTCAGGACGTCATTCCTCATTTTCGGCCAAAAAAAATGGGTCACCAGGCGACTGTACGTTTTGTCCTGGCCCAGGTGTCCAGCCAGGGGGACATCGTGGGCTAGGTTGAGCAGAAAGTCTCGGAAGCGGAGCGGTACCACCAGAACTCGACCGGCCCCCAGTTCGGCGATTCTTTGCTCGCTGTAGAGCAGGTCGTTATCCCAGTAGACCCAGTGGGTTCCTGTGGTGTCCCCGGTGGTTTGGGTGCTGGCTTGTTGGCGGAGTCCCTCGAGGGAGGGACAGGTCTTTTGTTCCTGGCGGAACTGTTCTTGGGTGGGCCCCCCTTCTTGCCGCCACTGAGCCAGATCCGGGAGGTCCTGGTGTTGCGCGTCTTCCTCGGTAGTCGGGTCCGGGAGGTCGGTCTCGCCGTTGTCCTCTACGAGGGCAACCGGGGGCGGAGGTGCTGGCCATTCGGTTTCTTCTGATCGGGGGGCGGCACGGGCGGCCATGGATCGGGTGGTTATGCAGGCCCAGTCCGGGAGGCCCAGCATCCCCAAGTGCTCTCTTCTCTCGACGGTGGCCCACGGGGAACTCTCGAGGTCATTCCCCAGGAGGCAGTCCACGGGGGCATCGTCCCGGACCGTCACCTTCAGTAGGCCGGAGACCCCTCCCCATTCAAACGGGACGCAGGCCATCTTACACATGCTCTCAGAGTTATCTGCCGAGCGGACGGGGCAGAGAATGTTCGGCAGGATCTGCTCGGGCTTCACCAGGTGACAGCGGACGGCCGTCACGCTGGCGCCGGTGTCACGCAAGGCCTCGGCTCTCTGTCCATTAATGGTCACCCACTGACCATATTTTCTGGTGTTGGCGGGTAGGGGAGCCCGCGGAACCATGTCCCTTCCCCCTAAGCATGCCAGGACCATGGCGGCCGGTTCCCACCCTTGCTGGTCCGGCTCATACTCCTCGGGTCCCTCCGATGATTGCTCTTCCCCCAGGGCAGCGGCAGCTACCTGGCGGGGCTTGGGTGGTTGGTTTAGCGGGCAGTTCGGATCGTTGGCGTAGTGGCCTAGTCGCTGGCACCGGTGGCACGTGACGTGGGCTCGGTACCCAGGCCGCAATGGGGGGTTGCCCCGGCCGGCCGGAGGTGGGGTGCTGGCCACGGGTGTTGCTGGTAAGGTGTCTCTCCCTCGCCCCTGGCCCCCTCCTCCTCCCCGAGGACGGTGCTGGCCTTGGTTGCTTCTGTTCTGGTCGTGGGGCCCTCTCCGGCCCACTCGGGTGCTTTCCCACCGGTCAGCTTCGGCGGGGAGCTGCCGTGGGTCAGTCAGCTTACTGTCGAGTAGGTGCTGCCTGAGCTCGACGAAACAGTTGTTTGATAGGTGCTCCCATACCATAAGGTTGAAGAGTTGTTCGTAGGTGGTGACCTGATTTCCCTTGATCCAACCCTCGAAGGCCCGGCTGAAATAGTTCACGTATTCCACCCAAGTTGTACCTGGGATCCGGGTGCAATCTCTGAACCTCTGGCGGTACATCTCGGGCGTGAGGCCGTAGCGGGTGAGGAGGGCAGCCTTCATGTGGTCGTAGGACGACATTTGGTGATCGGGGAGCTGCAGCAGGGCATCGCGACCCTCGTTGATGAATCTCCCCCAAAGTCCGGCTCCCCAATCACTCCGGTCGATCCGGTGGGAGGTCATTGCGATCTCATAGGCTTTAAACCACTGTTGTATGTCGTCTTCTCGGACATACTCGCGGACCACATCCTTGGGGATGTGAACTTTTTTCTCAATAGGCCCCGGGGTGTGTGGTCGCTCAGGCACCCCCAGTTCCTTATCCTGTTTGCGCAGTTCTATTTCCGCCAGTCGGCGCTCGTGCTCGAGCGTTATTTTTTTCTCTTCCAGCTCTCTTTGTCTCTGCTTTTCTTCTCGTTCCTCTCGAAGCCGCATATGCTCGAGGTTGATTTTCTGTTCAGCCAACTTAAGTTCCCCATCCATCTTGAGTCGTGCCATCTCTAATTCATGTAATCTGACTCTGTCTCTTTCTCGTATCTCCTCCTGTGAGAGGCCCGTTCCCCGCTCCTCGGGAGCCGTGGCGTTCCCCTCTGGTGTGATGCTGGTTTGGTCTGGTGTGACGCTGTTTTGGTCGGAGGGTCCTGTGACCCCAGTTTCTGTCCATGACTCAAGAGCGCGCTTTAGATCATCCTTGGTACTCAGGCCGGTGGTAGCAATGCCAAGTTCTATGCAAAATTGTCTCAGTTCGCGGTGGTTGTATTCTTCTAATTTCTCCATTTGGAACTTCTCGGTGGAGCTGCTATCTTTGGTCGACATCGTGCTTTGTCGTGGGGTGAGCTACTCTCTGTACGATTACGCGTTGATTCGGATCCCGCCGCTGGCCACCAATGTTAGAAAAGGTAGACGGACCGGGAGGGTCGGCCGGGGTCAGGAGGAGAGGTCTCCGGGGAGAGCCGTCTCCAGCGATCGTACAGACAAGTAACTTCCCCCCCACAGACAGATACCACACACGGATAGGGTTCAGTGTTCTTTATAAGCACTTATTTACGGTACGGTTAAATGGTACAAGGAGGTCTGGACTCAGGGGTCCCCTCGATTAGAGTCTCGCAAGGTAGGGAAGGGGGTAGCGGGACAGTCTATTTACCAATCAGGTAGTTCGGATGAGATGATGATGAGCTCACAATCCTCGAGCTTGGTGATTAGGTGGTATGGGCCGCGGCAGCGCCAGCAGGTCCCGGTGTGGATGGTCGTTACAACGGGCCGCGGCAGCGCCAGCAGGTCCCAGGAAGATGACTGTTGCAGAAGGCCGCGGCAGCGCCAGCAGGTCCCGGTGAGGATGGTCGTTACAACGGGCCTCGGCAGCGCCAGCAGGTCCCAGGAAGGTGAGGGTTGCAGGAGGCCGCGGCAGCGCCAGCAGGCAGGACGATGGTTCACAAGAGCGGGCTACGGCAGCGCCAGTAGACCGTCAGGGTTGAGTTCACTCGGTGTCTCTCGACTCCAGGATACAACTGCCTTCCTGCTCCGGAGCTGCCCCAGTTATAGGGCTGGTGCCCTTTGATGTCCGGACCCTCGCACTTGGAGGTCGGAGGGTCCGGGATGAAGGGGTCCAGACACCCAGCAGGGGGTGGAGCCAGTGCCTGGGGGAGCTGGGGGCGATCGGCACCTGGCGGGGGAGAGCCCTTGACACTTCGTTCTCCCATTGACCTGCCAAGTGGTCCGCTCGCCTCCTGGGTGGATGGTGGTGCCGGGCTGTCGGGGCCGGCCAGGCCCGGGGTTAGGGTCGAGGGGAGGCCGTGCGGCCGCGTGGTGCAGGGCCCAAGATGGCGGCTTGACCCGGCCGGGAAAGCCGGTGGGGCGGGACCCCGTGATGAGTAGGGGTCCGAGGGCAGAGGGTCCGTCGGGAGACGGAGTACAGGTGCTTGTTGCGGGGATATGCCAGGTGGGCCGGGGTTCGGGCCCCGTCGAGCGGGGAGGGAGCGAGCCGTTTGTGAGGCCTGTCCAACAAGGAGACCGAGGTGCAGGAGCCAGAGGTGCAGGAGCCAGAGGTGCAGGGGCCAGAGGTGCAGGGGCCAAAGGTGCAGGGGCCAGAGGTGCAGGAGTCCGAGGTGCAGGAGTGAGAGGTGCAGGAGTGAGAGGTGCAGGAGTGAAAGGTGCAGGAGTGAGAGGTGCGGGAGTCAGCGGTGCGGGAGTCAGAGGTGCGGGAGTGAGCGATGCGGGAGTCGGAGATGCAGGAGTCGGAGGTGCAGAAGTCGGAGGTGCAGAAGTCGGAGGTGCAGAAGTCGGAGGTGCAGAGGTCGGAGGTGAAGGGGTCGGAGGTGAAGGGGTCGGAGGTGAAGGGGTCGGAGGTGAAGGGGTCGGAGGTGAAGGGGTCGGAGGTTCAGGAGCCGGAGGTGCAGGAGTCTGAGGTGCAGGAGTCTGAGGTGCAGGGGTCTGAGGTGCAGGGGTCAGAGGTGTGGGAGTCAGAGGTGTGGGAGTCAGAGGTGCGGGAGTTAGAGATGCGGGAGTGAGAGGTGCAGGAGTCAGAGGTGCAGGAGTCAGAGGTGCAGAAGTGAGTGGTGCAGGAGTCGGAGGTGCAGGAGTCAGAGGTGCAGGACTCAGGTGCAGGACTCAGGTGCAGGAGTCTAAGGTGCAGGAGTGAGAGGTGCAGGAGTGAGAGGTGCAGGAGTGAGAGGTGCAGGGGTCAGAGGTGCAGGGTTCAGCGGTGCGGGAGTCAGAGGTGCGGGAGTTAGAGATTCGGGAGTGAGAGGTGCAGGTGTGAGAGCTGCGGGAGTCAGAGCTGCGGGAGTCAGAGGTGCAGTAGTCAGAGGTGCAGTAGTCAGAGGTGCAGGAGTCAGAGGTGTAGGAGTCATTGGTGCGGGAGTCAGAAGTGCGGGAGTCAGGGGTGCGGGAGTCAAAGGTGCGTGAGTCAGAGATGCGGGAGTCAGAGATGTGGGAGTGAAAGGTGCAGGAGTGGGAGTTGCAGGAATCAGAGGTGCAGGAACCAGAGGTGCGGGAGTCAGAGGTGCGGGAGTCAGAGGTGCAGGAGCAAGAGGTGCAGGATTCAGAGGTGCAGGATTCAGAGGTGCAGGAGTCTGAGGTGCAGGAGTCTGAGGTGCAGGAGTCTGAGGTGCAGGCGTCCGAGGTGCAGGCGTCCGAGGTGCAGGCGTCCGAGGTGCAGGCGTCCAAGGTGCAGGAGTCTAAGGTGCAGGAGTCTAAGGTGCAGGAGTCTAAGGTGCAGGAGTGAGAGGTGCAGGAGTGAGAGGTGCAGGGGTCAGAGGTGTGGGAGTCAGAGGTGCGGGAGTTAGAGATGCGGGAGTCAGAGGTGCAGGAGTCAGAGGTGCAGGAGTCAGAGGTGCAGAAGTGAGTGGTGCAGGAGTTGGAGGTGCAGGAGTTGGAGGTGCAGGACTCAGGTGCAGGACTCAGAGGTGCAGGAGTCTAAGGTGCAGGAGTGAGAGGTGCAGGAGTGAGAGGTGCAGGAGTGAGAGGTGCAGGGGTCAGAGGTGCAGGGTTCAGCGGTGCGGGAGTCAGAGGTGCGGGAGTTAGAGATGCAGGAGTGAGAGGTGCAGGAGTGAGAGGTGCGGGAGTCAGCGGTGCGGGAGTCAGAGGTGCGGGAGTGAGCGATGCGGGAGTCGGAGATGCAGGAGTCGGAGGTGCAGAAGTCGGAGGTGCAGAAGTCGGAGGTGCAGAGGTCGGAGGTGAAGGGGTCGGAGGTGAAGGGGTCGGAGGTGAAGGGGTCGGAGGTGAAGGGGTCGGAGGTGAAGGGGTCGGAGGTTCAGGAGGTGCAGGAGTCTGAGGTGCAGGAGTCTGAGGTGCAGGAGTCTGAGGTGCAGGGGTCTGAGGTGCAGGGGTCAGAGGTGTGGGAGTCAGAGGTGTGGGAGTCAGAGGTGCGGGAGTTAGAGATGCGGGAGTGAGAGGTGCAGGAGTCAGAGGTGCAGGAGTCAGAGGTGCAGAAGTGAGTGGTGCAGGAGTCGGAGGTGCAGGAGTCAGAGGTGCAGGACTCAGGTGCAGGACTCAGGTGCAGGAGTCTAAGGTGCAGGAGTGAGAGGTGCAGGAGTGAGAGGTGCAGGAGTGAGAGGTGCAGGGGTCAGAGGTGCAGGGTTCAGCGGTGCGGGAGTCAGAGGTGCGGGAGTTAGAGATTCGGGAGTGAGAGGTGCAGGTGTGAGAGCTGCGGGAGTCAGAGCTGCGGGAGTCAGAGGTGCAGTAGTCAGAGGTGCAGTAGTCAGAGGTGCAGGAGTCAGAGGTGTAGGAGTCATTGGTGCAGGAGTCAGAAGTGCGGGAGTCAGGGGTGCGGGAGTCAAAGGTGCGTGAGTCAGAGATGCGGGAGTCAGAGATGTGGGAGTGAAAGGTGCAGGAGTGGGAGTTGCAGGAATCAGAGGTGCAGGAACCAGAGGTGCGGGAGTCAGAGGTGCGGGAGTCAGAGGTGCAGGAGCAAGAGGTGCAGGATTCAGAGGTGCAGGATTCAGAGGTGCAGGAGTCTGAGGTGCAGGAGTCTGAGGTGCAGGAGTCTGAGGTGCAGGCGTCCGAGGTGCAGGCGTCCGAGGTGCAGGCGTCCGAGGTGCAGGCGTCCAAGGTGCAGGAGTCTAAGGTGCAGGAGTCTAAGGTGCAGGAGTCTAAGGTGCAGGAGTGAGAGGTGCAGGAGTGAGAGGTGCAGGGGTCAGAGGTGTGGGAGTCAGAGGTGCGGGAGTTAGAGATGCGGGAGTCAGAGGTGCAGGAGTCAGAGGTGCAGGAGTCAGAGGTGCAGAAGTGAGTGGTGCAGGAGTTGGAGGTGCAGGAGTTGGAGGTGCAGGACTCAGGTGCAGGACTCAGAGGTGCAGGAGTCTAAGGTGCAGGAGTGAGAGGTGCAGGAGTGAGAGGTGCAGGAGTGAGAGGTGCAGGGGTCAGAGGTGCAGGGTTCAGCGGTGCGGGAGTCAGAGGTGCGGGAGTTAGAGATGCGGGAGTGAGAGGTGCAGGAGTCAGAGCTGCGGGAGTCAGAGCTGCGGGAGTCAGAGGTGCGGGAGTCAGAGGTGCAGTAGTCAGAGGTGCAGGAGTCAGAGGTGTAGGAGTCATTGGTGCGGGAGTCAGAAGTGCGGGAGTCAGGGGTGCGGGAGTCAAAGGTGCGTGAGTCAGAGATGCGGGAGTCAGAGATGTGGGAGTGAAAGGTGCAGGAGTGGGAGTTGCAGGAATCAGAGGTGCAGGAACCAGAGGTGCGGGAGTCAGAGGTGCGGGAGTCAGAGGTGCGGGAGTCAGAGGTGCAGGGGTCATAGGTGCAGGAGTCAGAGTTGCTGAGTCAGAGGTGCGGGAGTCTGAGGTGCGGGAGTCTGAGGTGCGGGAGTCAGAGGTGCGGGAGTCAGAGGTGCTGGAGTCAGAGGTGCTGGAGTCAGAGGTGTGGGAGTCAGAGGTGCGGGAGTCAGAGGGGCTGGAGTCAGAGGTGCTGGAGTCAGAGGTGCTGGAGTCAGAGGTGTGGGAGTCAGAGGTGCAGAGGTCATAGGTGCAGGAGTCAGAGGTGCGGGAGTCAGAGGTGCGGGAGTCAGAGGTGCGGGAGTCAGAGGTGCAGGGGTCAGAGGTGCGGGAGTCAGAGGTGCGGGAGTCAGGGGTGCGGGAGTCCAAGGTGCGGGAGTCCGAGGTGCGGGAGTCCGAGGTGCGGGAGTCCGAGGTGCGGGAGTCAGAGGTGCAGGGTTCAGAGGGGCAGGAGTCAGAGGTACTGAGTCATAGGTGCAGGAGTCATAGGTGCAGGAGTCATAGGTGCAGGAGTCAGAGGTGCAGGAGTCAGAGGTGCAGGGGTCAGAGATGCAGGAGTCAGAGTTGCAGGAGTCAGAGATTCAGGGGTCAGAGGTCCCGGGGGCAGAGGTGCAAGAGTCTGAGGTGCAGGAGTCTGAGGTGCAGGAGTCTGAGGTGCAGGAGTCTGAGGTGCAGGCGTCTGAGGTGCAGGCGTCCGAGGTGCAGGCGTCCGAGGTGCAGCCGTCCGAGGTGCAGGAGTCATAGGTGCAGGAGTCTAAGGTGCAGGAGTGAGAGGGGCAGGAGTGAGAGGGGCAGGAGTGAGAGGGGCAGGAGTGAGAGGTGCAGGAGTGAGAGGTGCAGGAGTGAGAGGTGCAGGGTTCAGCGGTGCGGGAGTCAGAGGTGCGGGAGTAAGAGATGCAGGAGTGAGAGGTGCAGGAGTCAGAGGTGCAGGAGTCAGAGGTGCAGAAGTGAGTGGTGCAGGAGTTGGAGGTGCAGGAGTTGGAGGTGCAGGAGTTGGAGGTGCAGGAGTCGGAGGTGCAGGAGTCGGAGGTGCTGGAGTCGGAGTTGCAGGGGTTGGAGGTGCAGGACTCAGCTGCAGGACTCAGAGGTGCGGGAGTCGGAGTTGCTGGAGTCAGAGGTGCGGGAGTCAGAGCTGCAGGGATCAGAGGTGCGGGAGTAAGAGGTGCAGGAGTCAGAGGTGCGGCAGTCAGGGGTGCGGGAGTCAAAGGTGCGGGAGTCAGAGATGCAGGAGTGGGAGGTGCAGGAGTGGGAGGTGCAGGAATCAGAGGTGCGGGAGTCAGAGGTACAGGAGTGAGAGGTGCAGGGGTCAGACGTGCAGGAATCAGAGATGCAGGAGTGGGAGTGCAGGAGTGGGAGGTGCAGTAGTGAGAGGTGCCGGAATCAGAGGTGCAGGAGTCAGAGGTGCAGGAGTCAGAGGTGCAGGGGTCAGAGGTGCAGGGGTCAGTGGTGCAGGAGTCCGAGGTGCAGGAGTCCGAGGTGCAGGCGTCATAGGTACAGGAGTCATAGGTACAGGAATCATAGGTGCAGGAGTGAGAGGTGCAGGAGTGAGAGGTGCAGGAGTGAGAGGTGCAGGGGTCAGCGGTGCAGGAGTCAGCGGTGCGGGAGTCAGGTGCAGGAGTGAGAGATGCAGAAGTCAGAGGGGCAGAAGTCAGAGGTGCAGAAGTCGGAGGTGCAGGGGTCGGAGGTGAAGGGGTCGGAGGTGCAGGAGTCGGAGGTGCGGGAGTCGGAGGTGCGGGAGTCAGAGGTGCGGGAGTCAGAGGTGCGGGAGTCAGAGGGGCATGAGTCAGAGGTGCAGGAGTCCGAGGTGCAGGAGTCCGAGGTGCAGAAGTCCGAGGTGCAGGAGTTAGGGGTGCAGGAGTCAGAGGTGCAGGAGTCAGAGGTGCTGGAGTCAGAGGTGCAGAGGTCAGAGGTGCAGAGGTCATAGGTGCAGGAGTCAGAGGTGCAGGAGTCAGAGGTGCTGAGTCAGGGGTGCGGGAGTCCGAGGTGCGGGAGTCCGAGGTGCTGGAGTCCGAGGTGCAGGAGTCCGAGGTGCAGGAGTCCGAGGTGCAGGAGTCAGAGGTGCAGGAGTCAGAGGTGCCGTAGTGATATGCTCAGCAGTGAGAGGTGAGATATGCGAAGGTAAGGGCGAGGTAAAGCAAAGCTCAGAAACATTCCCGAGAACGGAATGTGAAATGACTTTCTGCCACTAGTTACAGCCCAGTGCATGTTTCTACTGCTGGCGTCGTGTGCTGAGCTCGACTCGGTATGTTACTGTGGCAGCACCCAGCACTGAGCAACAGAGGAGCCACCCACAGGAGTGCACTTGTGATAGACTTTGTATCCACCCTGGGGATACAGAGGACAGAGGAGTCACCCACAGGAGTGGAACGGTTATAGACTTTGTTTCAACCCAGGGGATACAGAGGACAGAGGAGCCACCCACAGGAGTGCACTGGTGATAGACTTTGTATCAACCCTGGAGATACAGAGGAGCCACTCACAGGAGTGCAACGGTTATAGACTTTGTATCAACCCAAGGGATACAGATGACAGAGGCGCCACTCACAGGAGTGGAACGGCTATAGACTTTGTATCAACCCAGGGGATACAGAGGACAGAGGAGCCATCTGTAGGAAGGTGGATATCTGACTATGGTTACCCCCAACTTTTTGCCTAGTGTCTAGCTGGTTTTTCGACTTAGTTGGCCTGAGATCCTGCCATTCAGGGTCTCAGGCTGTCTGCTCTCTCTTTAAAATGGACTCCATGTACCCTAGGTACATACACAATTGGTAAGGATCACCTTATTGGACCCTGTACAGTGTACCCTAGGTACCCAGGGCATAGGTGTACCCTAGGCCTCCCAGGGGCTGCAGCATGTATTATGCCACCCCTGGTCTGGCCTTCCAATCAGACACAACTGGCTGATCACTCAGCTGGGGCAAGGTCGTGTAATCACCCCTTGCTTAGATGTAGTATTCCTATACCTACCTTATATATAGACACATGTGTACCTATCAGTCACTCCTATGGCAGGCCTTAACAATCCTGGAGGCAGAGTGCTTGGTAACATGTGAGATGGTGCTCTAGCATGAGCTGAGCCTGTCTGCAGCTTTCGGAACCATGTCCTTATAGCTGTTCTATGATATAGCCTACCATATACTCTTAAAGTGCCTTATAATCTTAAACGGTTATGGTAACTATGGTTTGGCTTTATCAAAACATGTCGTGTAAGGTGTCTAACACTTTGGAATAATACCCCCATACCATTTCTGGTGATGAGGATATTATCCCTCCCTTCTAGAGGGAGAGACATGTTAAAATCCTACTTTGCTGTTAGCCTCTGACCAAAGCCTCAGCATCACAAAATGGATGCTGCTGCCACAGACACAAGTCTGACCTCCTGCTGCTGGGAGTGATCCCAGCCAGGGAGGCCTGGACAATAGGTTTCCTGCTTGGGGAGGTGCTAGCACCTCCCCAGACAGCCTTTAGTGTATTGGGGCAGGGTGGGCTGAAAGGAATGAGACATGCCTGGGGCACACAAGGTGTTCCTTGCATAGTCCAGTTCAAACCGGCGCTGGGGCACTCCAGCCCCAGCTCTGGCGCGAAACTGGACATGGGAAGTGGGCGTAACCACCCCCTCCCAGGTCCCACCCATAAGGCGTGACCTAGCAGGTATCCCAGCCCCCCAGATTAGTATAAGAGTGGGAGTTGGGCCTCAAGACTTTAGATTATCCTGAACCTGCAAAACTGAACAGAAACTCTGGACCTTCGACATTCGACGAAAGAAGAAGACTGAAGAATCTCCCTTGTAGCCAAGGAGTGGCTACCCTGTGCAAACAGGCACCATCAAGTGACTACCCTTTGCTTTGTGAAACGTTCGACGAGGAACCGACTGCAGAGCCCGACCAGAGCCTTGATTTCCAGACTTCTCCGACCCTCATCCACATCTGCAGCAGAGCTGAGATCCGTGGAGGCGACGAGCGACGTGGGACCGGCTACCTGGGAAAAGTGGCTAGTAACTTACAGCGCAGCTTCTGAGGTACCCTCGAAGTTGTGCACCGGGGATTGAGAAGCCCCAACCCCAAGCCCCATCTGCACCGAAGACCAGCCCCCCACACTCCACGAGTCCTGCGTGGGGCCCTTCAGCATTTTCCTGCTTGCCGCGTCTGTCCGGTTGCTTGCCCGCTGGCTAGTGGCCTCTGTGACGACGCTCCCTGAAATCTTCTGCGCTGGTTTGGCTCCTCCAGACTGGCTCCCGCTTCTCTGCAAAGAAGAAGCACCCCAGACCTTCCTGGTCTGCACCAGAAGCAAGTCCTTTGTTCTTCGTGGGTTCCGCTTGCCAAGGCTTGGTGAGTCCTAGTCCAACTTCGACGCCGCCGACAGCAAGAGCCTTCGTGGGACAGCTCGCCTCCTGGTCCTGGTCGTCCTCGACGCTTCCTGGTCCTCCTGGCTGCAGCGACAAGCTTCACCTATACCTGCAACTCTTCACGACATTGCCTGGTTCCTTCCTGGTTCCACGTGGTCACTGGCTAGTGACCTTGACTCTGTCCCCTCTGCTTGCAGGTTTCTTCTCTTCTTGATCCCAGCCTTGGGATCCACCGGACACTCTCTCCTGACTGCCTGTCAGCATCTTTCTTCAGGCATCCATAGGAGTCGACGACGAAAACGACGCATCTTCACCCCTATGCACCCGCAGCCTTTGGGCTAGGTAACTTGGGTACTCCGGTGCTCATCAGGCTAGTGGCTATCCTAGTGTCTAGTTTTCAAGTCTCAACTTCCTAGCTACTCCGGAAGTGTCCTAAATCTATCTATTTCTAAACTGTAACATTGCTATTGACTTTTACGCATTACGCGTGAGTGTTTCCACTCTGCACACGAATCCCGTGGGCCTCCCACTTCCTAACTAACGCTAGTGTAGTGTAGCCCCAGCGATTCCCTAGGCCTAGGCCTATTCTATTTCCGTGACAGTGGTTCTTATACCACTTATTTAGTATATGGTTTGCGTGGCCCCTAGGGCCTAACTGTATTACTTACCTGTGTGACTTACTGTATGCATTAATAAGACTGTGTTGTACTTACCTCTAAACTCATAAAGAGTGCTGAGGGTTTGCTTAGAATAAATACACTTTATTTTATATATATATCTGTTGTGGTGTCCTTTCATTTGGTATTCAAGGGATTATATATGGTATCACAGCTGGCTTCACATGCCATTCAGAGTTTAGCCTAAGACTGCTCTTGTCCATGCTACCACTAGGATAGCTGGTCTATAAGGTTGACTTTACAACCAATCACCATAAGGGTATTTGGACTGATATAAGGTGTACACTATAACTAGTGACATCATACATCAGGCCAACTTCTCACATTGGTGAGCAGCGGTTGGGATCTGAGCTTGCTGTTGTAATACCATTGTAATCTTGAGATACTAAATTGAAAGATCACACAGATATTGTCTAGGTACATATAACATAGTTTATAATACTTAAGTCCTACTGGACTTAGTGGTTGTAGGTTGAAGGGAGTAACACACCCTGACTACAACTACTAGAGAGGTTTAGTAGAAACAACTAGTGTAGGTAGGTGCACACACCACACCCTCACTAGATCATGCCTCTGGGAGGAGATCAAGTAGATGCTCTCTCAGGAGGGGCAGGTCTGCAGAAGACCCCCTCTAGGTATGATACCTTAACATTCCAGGAGATGAGACATTTGTGTACCTCCAGAGGAATAAAACAGGGTTCCAACCCTACCCTTAGACAGCTAGTGGAGCTTCTGGAGGCCTATGATGCTGAAAGAGCTGCCAGGGATGGTGCCATAGCTGTAGATAAGGGTCTACCCACCACAGATGAGTCAGATGGGACTTCAGAGGAAGAGGTAGACAGCCAGAGCCAAGTAAGGAGACTTAGCCAGGCTAACTTAAGCTTACATGGGAGTTTGCATGGGGTCCCCCCATACAGACCCACAAGTAGGCATTCACAGAGAAGCAGGAGGGACAGATCCCCTTCAAGGGAATCCATCCACTCCCATGTTTCTAGCATCTCTAATGCTTCCTCTCACAGGGGAATGACTTCACCTGAGAGAAAGGAGCATAAAGCCAGAATGAGGGAAGCTAATCTGAGGATTCAGAGGGAAGAAATTGCCCTTGCCAAAGAGAAGCTTGCTCTGGCTAGAGAGCAAAAATTGTGTGGGTCAGAACCCACTGGTGGCAGTAGCATTCCTAGAGATAGGGATAGGTCTTATGACCATAGAAACCTAAGCAAGATAGTCCCCCCATATCAGAATGGGGATGACATCCACAAATGGATGACTGCTTTGGAGAGGGCCTGCAAAGTACAGCAGGTACCCCAAAGTCAGTGGGCAGCTATCTTGTGGCTCTCCTTTTCTGACAAGGGTAGAGACAAGCTCCTCACAGTCAGTGATGAGGATGCAAACAATTACAAAGTCCTGAAGAGTGCTCTGATAGATGGGTTTGGCTTAACCACTGAGCAATATAGGTTGTTGTTCAGAGACACCCAGAAGACACAGACACAGGACTGGTCTGATTTTGTGGATTGTGCCACTAAGGCTTTGGAAGGTTGGTTAAATGGCAGCAAGGTGCAGGACTATACAGGATTGTACAACTTGATTATGAGGGAGCAGATCCTTAATAATTGTCAGAACCAGCTTCTCCATCAACACCTGGTAGACTCAGATTTGACCTCTCCCCAAGAATTGGGAAAGAGGGCAGATAAATGGGTCAGGACCAGGATTAGGCCTAAAAATCAGGGTGGTGACCAAAAGAAAGATACCACCAAGCCTCAAGAGAAGGGTGGGGATAAAGCAAAAGAGAAATCTTCCTCAGGGCCCCAAAACTCCACACAGGGTGGTGGGTCCCAAGCTCCCTCCTCTACCACAGTTAAAAAGCCTTACTGCCATGTGTGTAAAACACCTGGGCATTGGAAAACTGACAGCAGTTGTCCACAGGCTAAAAACAAAACTGTTCCTCCAACTACTCCTGTCACACCCCCTATTACTGTCAGCAGTAATGCCCCAGGTGGTGGGAGTGCCCCCAAAAATTTGGTTGGGTTTTCTTGGGGAACACAGGGGGATCCTGGCTTAGCCAATTCCCCTGCAGCAGCTACTCTTGTCTGTGATGGTGGCATGGGGTTTGCCAACTTCACTGCCTGTCCCAACACTTTGGGTAGGTACAGACAGGAACCCTACATCAATGGTAGAAAAGCTGAGGCCTACAGAGACACTGGAGCTAGCATCACTATGGTGGCCCATAGGCTAGTTCCCTCTGAGCAGCTTTTGCCTGGTTTCTCATACCAGGTAACTAACATTGATGGCAAACAGAACAGTCATCCCATGGCAGAGGTATGTCTCAGCTGGGGAGGGGTCACTGGCCCTAAAAGGGTGGCAGTGTCTCCAACCTTGCCTGTGGACTGCTTACTGGGGAATGACTTAGAACTCTCAGCTTGGGCTGGAGTTGAACAAGACACCCATTCTAAAATGGTAGGCCTTTCACAAAAGGGTAGTGGGGTTGTGCCAGCCACAACCCCTGTCCAAGTAGATTTCCTCCCTGAAAAGGTTGGAAGGGCAGTGGTAGCCACAGCCCAGGCAAAGACAGACTTCCCTGTAGAGACTGGCAGAGCTGTGACAGTCACAGCTCAAACCCAAACTGAGTGCCTCCCTGAAAAGGTTGGCAAGGCTGTAATGGTCTCAGCCTATACTCAGACTGACATAGGTGTAGTGAAGCCTGAAACTATGGATCACTCCACACAAACAGAGAGTAGTGGGGAGGAAGAAAAGTCTCCCTCTCCCCAGACATTAGGAAAAGGTCAGCCTCCTCAGGGATCTGACCTCACCCCTTGTGAAGGAACTGCCCCAGAGGTAGCCAGGCCTGGCCTGGCAGAGCCTCTGATGTCAGTGGCCCCTTCCAAGGTGGGACCCAGTCTGGTGCAGGTAGCCTGCCTCTCTCTACCCTGCCTCAGTCAGCCCAGGGCTGCAGAGGTCAGGGAGGCCAGTGGACCCCAAGAGGGCCCCTGTCCACAAGTACCCCCCCATCAAAAGAATGAGGATTGCCTGGCTAGTAGCCCTAGCCAGGTGATGGGTAAAAACATTCCTGAGGGATCCCCTTCACAGGTAGTTAGGGACCTCCCCCAGAGGGATTCTGTTGGGCACAGGCAAACCTGGGACCTTAGGGCCCCAAACCTGACCTGTCCCTCCAGTAAGCCCACAAAAGGGACCCAGCCTCCAGCTTTAGGTAGCCAGAGGCTGACCCTGAGAGCACAGTGCAACTCAGTTAGAGAAAGAAAGGCATCCATGGTGGAGGATGATTGGAGGAAGCTGAGGCCTCACTTTGAGGACACTCACTTCAGTACTCCATCTCAACACCAGCCTTTTACTTTGCAAAGACACACCAAAGGTAGAGATTCCCTATGGTGGAGACCCTATGATATCTTTAGGATGAGGGATTGCTTAGTGGACCATGAGACAGGGGGTAACCATGCCAGTGCTGGTTCTTCCTTATATGGCCACCCAGGCAATAGAGGCTTACCTTGTCAAGGCCAGCCTTATCTCCTTTCGTTTGGGGGGGGGTTGTGTAGGAAGGTGGATATCTGACTATGGTTACCCCCAACTTTTTGCCTAGTGTCTAGCTGGTTTTTCGACTTAGTTGGCCTGAGATCCTGCCATTCAGGGTCTCAGGCTGTCTGCTCTCTCTTTAAAATGGACTCCATGTACCCTAGGTACATACACAATTGGTAAGGATCACCTTATTGGACCCTGTACAGTGTACCCTAGGTACCCAGGGCATAGGTGTACCCTAGGCCTCCCAGGGGCTGCAGCATGTATTATGCCACCCCTGGTCTGGCCTTCCAATCAGACACAACTGGCTGATCACTCAGCTGGGGCAAGGTCGTGTAATCACCCCTTGCTTAGATGTAGTATTCCTATACCTACCTTATATATAGACACATGTGTACCTATCAGTCACTCCTATGGCAGGCCTTAACAATCCTGGAGGCAGAGTGCTTGGTAACATGTGAGATGGTGCTCTAGCATGAGCTGAGCCTGTCTGCAGCTTTCGGAACCATGTCCTTATAGCTGTTCTATGATATAGCCTACCATATACTCTTAAAGTGCCTTATAATCTTAAACGGTTATGGTAACTATGGTTTGGCTTTATCAAAACATGTCGTGTAAGGTGTCTAACACTTTGGAATAATACCCCCATACCATTTCTGGTGATGAGGATATTATCCCTCCCTTCTAGAGGGAGAGACATGTTAAAATCCTACTTTGCTGTTAGCCTCTGACCAAAGCCTCAGCATCACAAAATGGATGCTGCTGCCACAGACACAAGTCTGACCTCCTGCTGCTGGGAGTGATCCCAGCCAGGGAGGCCTGGACAATAGGTTTCCTGCTTGGGGAGGTGCTAGCACCTCCCCAGACAGCCTTTAGTGTATTGGGGCAGGGTGGGCTGAAAGGAATGAGACATGCCTGGGGCACACAAGGTGTTCCTTGCATAGTCCAGTTCAAACCGGCGCTGGGGCACTCCAGCCCCAGCTCTGGCGCGAAACTGGACAAAGGGAAGTGGGCGTAACCACCCCCTCCCAGGTCCCACCCATAAGGCGTGACCTAGCAGGTATCCCAGCCCCCCAGATTAGTATAAGAGTGGGAGTTGGGCCTCAAGACTTTAGATTATCCTGAACCTGCAAAACTGAACAGAAACTCTGGACCTTCGACATTCGACGAAAGAAGAAGACTGAAGAATCTCCCTTGTAGCCAAGGAGTGGCTACCCTGTGCAAACAGGCACCATCAAGTGACTACCCTTTGCTTTGTGAAACGTTCGACGAGGAACCGACTGCAGAGCCCGACCAGAGCCTTGATTTCCAGACTTCTCCGACCCTCATCCACATCTGCAGCAGAGCTGAGATCCGTGGAGGCGACGAGCGACGTGGGACCGGCTACCTGGGAAAAGTGGCTAGTAACTTACAGCGCAGCTTCTGAGGTACCCTCGAAGTTGTGCACCGGGGATTGAGAAGCCCCAACCCCAAGCCCCATCTGCACCGAAGACCAGCCCCCCACACTCCACGAGTCCTGCGTGGGGCCCTTCAGCATTTTCCTGCTTGCCGCGTCTGTCCGGTTGCTTGCTCGCTGGCTAGTGGCCTCTGTGACGACGCTCCCTGAAATCTTCTGCGCTGGTTTGGCTCCTCCAGACTGGCTCCCGCTTCTCTGCAAAGAAGAAGCACCCCAGACCTTCCTGGTCTGCACCAGAAGCAAGTCCTTTGTTCTTCGTGGGTTCCGCTTGCCAAGGCTTGGTGAGTCCTAGTCCAACTTCGACGCCGCCGACAGCAAGAGCCTTCGTGGGACAGCTCGCCTCCTGGTCCTGGTCGTCCTCGACACTTCCTGGTCCTCCTGGCTGCAGCGACAAGCTTCACCTACACCTGCAACTCTTCACGACATCGCCTGGTTCCTTCCTGGTTCCACGTGGTCACTGGCTAGTGACCTTGACTCTGTCCCCTCTGCTTGCAGGTTTCTTCTCTTCTTGATCCCAGCCTTGGGATCCACCGGACACTCTCTCCTGACTGCCTGTCAGCATCTTTCTTCAGGCATCCATAGGAGTCGACGACGAAAACGACGCATCTTCACCCCTATGCACCCGCAGCCTGTGGGCTAGGTAACTTGGGTACTCCGGTGCTCATCAGGCTAGTGGCTATCCTAGTGTCTAGTTTTCAAGTCTCAACTTCCTAGCTACTCCGGAAGTGTCCTAAATCTATCTATTTCTAAACTGTAACATTGCTATTGACTTTTACGCATTACGCGTGAGTGTTTCCACTCTGCACACGAATCCCGTGGGCCTCCCACTTCCTAACTAACGCTAGTGTAGTGTAGCCCCAGCGATTCCCTAGGCCTAGGCCTATTCTATTTCCGTGACAGTGGTTCTTATACCACTTATTTAGTATATGGTTTGCGTGGCCCCTAGGGCCTAACTGTATTACTTACCTGTGTGACTTACTGTATGCATTAATAAGACTGTGTTGTACTTACCTCTAAACTCATAAAGAGTGCTGAGGGTTTGCTTAGAATAAATACACTTTATTTTATATATATATCTGTTGTGGTGTCCTTTCATTTGGTATTCAAGGGATTATATATGGTATCACAGCTGGCTTCACATGCCATTCAGAGTTTATCCTAAGACTGCTCTTGTCCATGCTACCACTAGGATAGCTGGTCTATAAGGTTGACTTTACAACCAATCACCATAAGGGTATTTGGACTGATATAAGGTGTACACTATAACTAGTGACATCATACATCAGGCCAACTTCTCACACCATCCACAGGATTGCAACGGTTATAGACTTTGTATCAACCCTGGGGATACAGAGGACAGAGGAGTCACCCACAGGAGTGCAACGGTTATAGACTTTGTATCAACCCAGGGGATACAGAGGACAGAGGAGCCACCCACAGGAGTGCAACGGTCATAGACTTTGTATCAACCCAAGGGATACAGAGGACAGAGGAGCCACCCACAGGAGTGCAACGGTTATAGGCTTTGTATCAACCCAAGGGATACAGATGACAGAGGAGCCACTCACAGGAGTGTACTACTGGTGATAGACTACTATCAACCCAGGGGATACAGAGGACAGAGGAGCCATCCACAGGAGTGGAACGGTTATAGGCTTTGTACCAACCCAGGGGATACAGAGGACAGAGGAGCCATCCACAGGAGTGAAACGGTTATAGACTTTGTATCAACCCAAGGGATACAGAGGACAGAGGAGCCACCCACAGGAGTGCAACGGTTATAGACTTTGTACCAACCCAGGGGACGCAGAGGAGCCACCCACAGGAGTGCAACGGTTATAGACTTTGTACCAACCCAGGGGATACAGAGGACGGAGGAGCCATCCACAGGAGTGGAACGGTTATAGACTTTGTATCAACCCAAGGGATACAGAGGACAGAGGAGCCACCCACAGGAGTGCAACGGTTATAGACTTTGGGCCACATGCATCAACGAGAAACCTGCTCGCAAACGGGCAGATTAGCCGAATCTGCCCCTTTGCGACCGGTATTTTTGCATTTGGGATGCATCATCCCAAATGCAAAAATTGCTATTTAAGGAATCTCTAAATAGCGGTTCCTTAAATTGCGATTGCATTTAAGGAATCCCAAATTGAGATTCCTTAAATGCAATGCATGAAAGTTAAAAAATTAGCGATTTCGCTAATAGGGGGAGCAAATTACCATGAAGTTGAACTTCATGGTAATTTGCAAAAACTTTGAAAAATGCACTAAAGTGCATTTTTCAAAGTTCCATTTTACACACACACATGCCCTTGGGGCATGTGTGTGTGCAAGATGTATTCATATGCAGATTTCAGGGGTGCAACAGGGTGTCCTTTTTGACGCCCTGGCACCCTTGAAATAGCATGAGCAATTTGCGATTCTCTAATTGAGATTAGCAAATTGAGAAAGTCCTCCCATTCATTCCTATGGGCCTCTAGGCCCATAGGAATCAATGGGGAGGTATTCCTTAATTGCGACTCGCAATTTGCGAGTAGCAATTAAGGAATGTTTAGAAATCGCTATTTTGTAAGCGATTTCTACATGCATAGCCTTTTGCTATTCCTTATTAGTGAATCCTTATTTTTCGCTATTAAGGAATCGCAAATGGCATTGTTGATGCATGTGCCAGTTTGTGGCTTGCATCACTTTTGTGTCACAGCTGTGTCACTTTTTGTGAAGCACCAGCGGCATAAAAAATGAGCCACGTTGCGTTATATTTACAAAGTGACGCATCCAAGTAGATGCGTCACTTTGTAAACCCCTGTTCCACATTATACCTGTGCCAAGTGTAATGTATGCAGGAGGGGTGTTCCGACGCAAGTAAGCCTCGTGGAAGTGAAGTAGTGAAATGTATGAGATTTCACGGCGCCACTTCTAGGACACAAATGCGTCAATAACTGACACCTGCCTCATTTCGTGACACACTCCATCAATGCGTAATTTTTGCGCCTACAGATGTGGCAGAAATACTGACGTATCTGTAACTCCTTGCGTTATGATGCGTCATACTGTAATATGACGCATCATTGGTGTCGCAAGGAGGGCGCAATGAAAAGTGACGCGTTTTCTCGCTGCGATGCGTCACTTTTCATAAATGAGGCCCTTGGATACAGAGTAGCCACCCACAGGAGTGCACTGGTTATAGGATTTGTATCAACCCAGGGGTGAAAGAATAGACACCCACAGTGGTGCACTGGTTATAGACTTTGCATCAACACAGGGGTGAGAGAGTACCCACCCACAGGAATGAACAGGATATAGACATTGTAAAGCCCACCCTGGCATGACAGAGGAGCCACTCAAAGGGTGTGCATTTGTTATAGACTTGGTATCATATCAGTGGTGATAGAGGAGCCCCCACAGGAGTGCACCGGTTAGAGACTTTGTATCAACCCAGCGGTGATAGAGGACCCACCAACAGGAGTGCACTGGTCATAGACTTTGTATCAACCCAGGGATAACAGACGAGCCACCCATAGGAGTGCACTGCTTATAGACTTTGTATCAACCCAGGGGATACAGAGGAGCCACCCCAAGGTGTGCATTGGTTATAGACTTTGTATCAACCCAGGGCATACAGAGGAGCCACCCACAGAAGTGCACTGGTGATAGACTTTGTGTCAAGCCAGAGGATACAGAGGATCCACCCACAGGTGTGCACTATTAGTTATTGACCTTGTGTCAATGCAAGGAATACAAAGGAGCCACCCACAGGAGTGAACTGCTGTCAGACTTTGTATCAAACCAGAGGTGACAGAGGAGCCACCCACAGGGATGCCCCGGCCATAAACTCTGTATCCATCCTGGAGTGACAGAGGAGCAGCGCATATGGATGCAGGGTCCATAGACTCTGTATCCACACTGGAGTGACAGAGGAGCAGCCCACAGGGATGCTGGGTCCATAGACTCTGTATTCACCCTGGAGTGGTAGAGGAGCAGCCCACAGGGATGCCCCAGCCATAGACTCTGTGTCCAACATGGAGTGATAGTATCAGACAAGCAGCCCACATGGATGGCCTGGCCAAAGGCTCTATATCCACTCTGGAGTGACAGAGAAGCAACCTCAGGGATGCCCCAGAAATAGACTCTGCATCCACCCTGGAATGACAGTGAAGCAACTAGGGGTGGGCGGAATTTGCGGAATTAACCTTCGCAAATTATCGCGAGAATGTTTAAAATTATCGCAAACAAGCAGAAATATCGCGAAGATGCGGAAGTTTTTTTCCGGCATGTTCGCGAGATTTTCTGCATGGTTGCGGGTCGCCAACTTACCCATGTGGTTGCTTGCGGGCGCGGCCATCTTGTTTTGAGTTGTTCTCGCGGTGCATGATCGCGAGAAGAAAGACGTGATCGCGCGACGCATGACGTCACTGCGGGCGCGAACTGTCGCGAGACAGCGCAAATGGCTAAAAACAATACAACATCTCATGGAGAACGCGACCGGATCAAGAAAACTTGTCGGCGAACGCAGGGATTCAGGTAAGGCGATCGCGCGCGCGCGAGAATGTATTATTTTACAGCGCGAGCAAGAAACAAATTATCGCCAAGCTGCGGAAACCGGAATTTTTGACATTTTCGCGCTCTCCGCGGAACGCAAAAATGTCAAATTATCGCAATTTCCGCGAACGGAACGAAATTTTTGCCCAGGCCTAGAAGCAACCCACAGGGATGGCCCAGCCGTAGGCTCTGTATCCAACATGCCTACGCAGTATGGCTTCCTCGCCGGACACAGCACGGAGCTAGTCCTGATTAAAGCCACAGAAGAGGTACGAGAGGCTGTGGACCAAGGAGGCTCGGTAATCGTGATTATGTTGGATCTGTCAGCAGCATTCGATACGGTCCATCACGACGTTTAGATGGACCGATTAACGAGAGCAGGGGTTCAGGGCAAGGCCTGGAACCGATTGAAATCTTTTTTGTCCCATAGAACGCAAACGGTGGATCTGGGTAGGGATAGGTCAAACCTTTTTTCCCTTCCTTGTGGGGTGCCACAAGGGTCTTCCCTTAGCCCTACACTTTTTAATATTTATGTGAGCTCGCTGGCAGCCCCAATAAGATGTTTTGGGCTCCAATTAACATCCTACGGGGAAGACACACAAATTTTGTCGTCCCTACAGCAAGGCAAAGAAGTCAAAACAGCCTTAAGGTGCCATGATTGTATGAAAGCTACAACTGTTTGAATGTCTGCGAACTGCCTGAAACTCAATGCAGGCAAAATGGAGGTTATTATATTTGGGAACAACGCCAACCTCTGGACACCAGACTGGTGGCCTGAAGAAATGGGTAAGCCCCCAACCCCCACGGAGAAAGCCAAGAACCTGGGTGTGATTATGGACAACACACTCACTTTTGGGGACCAGGTCAGTGGGGTTGTCTCGACAAGCTTTTTCCTCCTCAGAATTTTGAAGAAAATAAATATTTTCCTACCAGAGGAAAGCTTTAGGACTGCAGTCTCAGCTCTCATTTTGTCACGGCTCGACTATTGCAATAGTCTGTACTGGAACATTCAAAAGAAACATCTGAACAGACTCCAGCTGGTGCAAAATGCGACAGCAAGGCTGCTAACGGGCACACAAAGGTTTGTCTCAGTTAGAAATGGACTTCGACACCTTCGTTAGCTCCCAATAAAACAACGTGCAAAATTCAAAGCGCTTTGCACAGTTTTCAAGTCTTTGATGGGCAGTGGTCCTGAATATCTGAGAAGACTCCTTCAATGGTATGTCCTCGGAAGAATGTTGCGCTCCTTGGAAGAAAAGCAAGTGACTGTTCCCAGAGTAAAAAAAGCCTATTGGGGCGGCAGCAGTTTCATCTTGGGTGCCGCAAAAGCCTGGAACAATTTACCAGTGCATCTTAGGAACTCCACGGAGCTCCTTTCCTCCAGGAAGGGGTTGAAAACGTGGTTGTTCTCAGACTGAGTATGTGCGCCTAGGGATACCAGTTAGACAGTGCTCAGCGCCAGGACACTCTTGGGAAATAGTGCACTTTAAAAGCTCTAATAATTTAACACAACATAACAACACGGAGTGACAGACGAGCAGCCCACAAGGATGGCCCAGCCATAGGCTTTGTATCCACTCTGCAGGGACAGAGAAGCAACCCACAGGCTTGCCCCGGCCATAGGTTGTGTATACTGTGTAGAGTCCACCCAGGAGTGAAAGGATTGAAACGCGACAGTGGGTATCACAGGAACCCTGGTGTATTTGCTGGAGCTCGGATGGTGATGCTGTGGAAGACGGTGAATTGTTGGGTGATGAGAATGGAAGGAGGGGCAGAGCCCGGAAAGGATTGGTGGAAGAGGAAGTCCAGGAGTGAGTATTCTGGCCTATGGACCAGACTCAGCCCTAACAGGAAGTCTTGGAGGGAGAGCTGGTCTGGTGGGCAGAGGAGTCTGCAGCAAGGAAACACAC
Source organism: Triturus cristatus (assembly GCF_964204655.1). Lineage (NCBI taxonomy): Eukaryota > Metazoa > Chordata > Amphibia > Caudata > Salamandridae > Triturus > Triturus cristatus. Next base: position 115,711,266 of record NC_140579.1, on the reverse strand, counting down.
AACCACCTGGCGATACAGAACATGGCCGATCATGTCCTATGAAACGGCAGTTTCCGGCAGATTACTCAATGGCACCACACACATGGCCACAGGCTGGCTGACCCAATGAGCCAGGAGCTGACACCTGTGCAAGGAGCGCAGCTAAAAGGCAGAGAGTAGAGGTGCCCTGCCTCTCGCTCCTGGCTGAGGTGGTGGAAGATGGTGCGCGGCATGCCAGATGTCAGTGTCAGAATATCGTCGACATACAAATCATCTTCTAAATGTTGTTTACAAAAATATCACCCCTTTGAGTTAAGAATAGAACATCTACACCCAATAGGTTATATTTTTGTACTCTATGCTTAGAACAGAATAATTATGTGGGAAAATATTTCTGCTAAGAATATTCAGACACACAAGGGTGGGGGAGATTCAAAGGGCCATTGGTAAGAAGAAGAGATGGAAAGGCACAGGTTATGGAGGGTGTATGGGGGAGGGCTTTCAGCAGAAAACACCAGTGGAGGCAAAATACAGACAACAGTGATCTATGAAACCTCACATATTGGTGGAATCCAAAACTAATCACTTCACAAAACAGACTAGGGGTCTACAGAACAGACTGGGGGTCTACAGAACAGACTAGGGGTCTACAGAACAGACTAAAGGTCTACAAAACAGACTAGGGTCTACAGAACATACTAGAGGTCTACAGAACGGACTAGGGGTCTACAGAACAGACGGGGGGTCTACAGAACAGACTAGGGGTCTACAGAACAGACTGGGGGTCTACAGAACAGACTAGGGGTCTACAGAACAGACATGGGGTCTACAGAACAGACTGGGGGTCTACAGAACAGACTAGGGGTCTTCAGAACAGACAGGGGGTCTACAGAACAGACTAGAGGTCTTCAGAACAGACTAGGGGTCTACAGAACAGACTAGGGGTCTACAGAACAGACAGGGGGTTTACAGAACAGACTAGGGGTCTACAGAACAGACTAGGGGTCTACAGAACATATTAGGGGTCTACAGAACAGACTAGGGTCTACAGAACATACTAGAGGTCTACAGAACAGCCTGGGGGTCTACAGAACAGACCAGGGGTCTTCAGAACAGACTAGGGGTCTTCAGAACAGATAGGGGGTCTACAGAACAGACTAGGGGTCTACAGAACATATATTAGGGGTCTACAGAACAGACTAGGGATCTACAGAACAGACTAGGGGTCTTCAGAACATATTAGGGGTCTACAGAACAGACTAGGGGTCTTCAGAACAGACAGGGGGTCTACAGAACAGACTAGGGGTCTACAGAACATATTAGGGGTCTACAGATCAGACTAGGGGTCTTCAGAACAGACAGGGGTTCTACAGAACAGACAGGGGGTCTACAGAACAGACTAGGGGTCTTCAGAACAGATAGGGGGTCTACAGAACAGACTAGGGGTCTACAGAACATATTAGGGGTCTACAGAACAGACTAGGGGTCTACAGAACAGACTGGGGGTCTTCAGAACAGACTGGGGGTCTACAGAACAGACTAGGAGTCTACAGGACAGACTAGGAGTCTACAGAACAGACTGAGGGTCTACAGAACAGACTAGGGGTCTACAGAACAACCTTGGGGTCTTCAGAACAGACTGGGGGTCTACAGAACAGACTAGGGGTCTACAGAACATATTAGGGGTCTACAGAACAGACTAGGGGTCTTCAGAACAGATAGGGCGTCTACAGAACAGACATGGGGTCTTCAGAACAGATAGGAGGTCTACAGAGCAGACTAGGGGTCTACAGAACATATTAGGGGTCTACAGAACAGACTAGGGGTCTACAGAACAGACTGGGGGTCTTCAGAACAGACAGGGGGTCTACAGAACAGACTAGGAGTCTACAGGACAGACTAGGGGTCTACAGAACAGACTGAGGGTCTACAGAACAGACTAGGGGTCTACAGAACAACCTTGGGGTCTTCAGAACAGACTGGGGGTCTACAGAACAGACTATGGGTCTACAGAACAGACTGGGGGTCTACAGAACGGACTGGGGGTCTACAGAAGGACGCGCCAGGAGACGAGCCCCCTGCCAGTGGCACAGAACACTAGGGGCGATGTCTGTGGCACCACCAGGGACGTGGGAGGCAAACACGCATGATAGGACTATACCTCCATTGCAGTACAAGCACGCCTGGCCCTCTATGCACTGCAATGAGAGACTCCTTCCGCACACTAACACAACTGCTGGACCATCACACCCTGCTCTGCTGTACCGAGGTTCATCAAAAAGGGGCTGTCCCAAAGGGCCTGCCTGTAAACTATTGTTTATTAGCATGGGCAGGGCTCTGCAGTCAGCCACCTGAAGCTACTGCACCCAGACATAAGACTGGCCAACTGGGAGCAAGAGGAAAAGAGGCGGAACAGGCAATATAATAAGAAACAAAAGCCACAGTGCATGGTGAAATACAGTCTAATGTTTATAGAAATGTTTGAGCCCGGCTGTGCAGTGTTCGAACAGGTGTGGGAGCCTAATCTGGGATTAAAGCAGGGATGGGCATAAATCGTGTAATTCCATGTAGCGTAATCACCGGAATTACCCCAAAATTTGGTGAGATTACACAGAATGATGCAAGAAGAGTAATTCTGCATTAAGTGCTATTTTGTTTCACACAATGCCCCCTCACATCCAAAACAGACAAGTGTGCATTTTGTGCTAAGAGATAATGCTAAATGCAGCAGACATGAATAGTTAATGCAAGCAGCAACTCTTTTGCGCTAAATGTACACTTGGAGTACAATTATCATCCAATTTACTCCAGGCATTTAGCACCAGTTTTTCTGTCAAAATGCTCCCCCTCATCCAAAATGGACGCGAGGATGCATTGTGCACAAATTAAATAGTGCTAAATGCAACAGAATATAAACAGCACGAACGGTCATTTGCGCACGCTAAACGTGCGCTGGTGCCAGGATTTTCCCGCCAAAATTACTCTCAACCACGCGACCGATCATGATCGTGTTATTATCATTAATCCCGCATCAAAGAGTAGCGCAGAATGACCCAACTTTTGCCGATTACCCCGGAGTAATTGAATTTACGCCAAAGCCTAGGGGGGCCGCTCCCTTGTAGTTAAGTCATGTGTGGCTTGGAATGCCCTCCCCTTCGCCCTTCGTTCCATTCAGGACCCAGTGGTGTTTAAAAAGAAGCTTAAAACGCATTTCTTTGTCTGATAGTCTCTCCTTGCACCCCTCTGGTATCGTGCTGGGACACTCACGAGTATCCGAGCGCGCTATAAGTGGATATAACATAACATAACATAACAGTTGAAGGTCACAGCCCCTTGGTCCTTTACTAATAGGAATGTGTGGTACTTTCATTTCCTCGACTGGCTTGTCTCTTTGAATGCTTCTTGGTTTAAGTGTGAATATGCAGGGCTGAGGGCCAACAAAGGGAACCTCCTCTCTGACTCATCACATGGGGTGTGCTGGGAAGATTGTGGGTCTGCTTTTGCTGGGAGTAAAAGTTTGTTATGAGGTGTGACCTGTCCTGCCAGTACACATTTAGCCGTAGGGAATCGCAAAATGATCCCAATAGTTGTGGGTTGTGTTTTTATGCCAAAGCAGTCTGACGTGCATCTTCCAGTCTTTATTCTATGTTTCAGGTGTTTTAATTTACTCGTAGATTAGAGCCTTGGAAAATGCTTTGCAATGTGGTGCGTGTTGTAATTTATTTGTTTTTCACTGTAGTGATTTTCTGGAATCTCCATGTCAGGCATTAGTCTTGTAGACCTGCTCAGTTATTGCATTCTGGGACTTGTAGTCCTTTACTTGTTATTAGAAAAGTACAGCTGCAATTACCAAAATGCAAAGTATAAAATCAAAATTGGAAAATCTACCCACAAATATGTCTTTCTGCAGTTCTGGCTTTATTATTCAATCTCATTTTGCATGTTTCCACTTTCAAGCCTAGCATCCAATTGGATGTGGGAAACTACAAGTCCCATAATGCAAAGTGGCGTTGCTTAAACTGCCAGTAGTGGTTAAATGCCAATATGGCATTAGAGTCGAATAACGTTGATTACTTAATCCTGCAAGTGCTGGGTCTTAGAAAGTATTCTCAGACCGGGTGTTACAAAAAGAAACAGGATCTGGCTACAGAGCAACGTTATAATTCAAGAGAAACTGAACGCACAGGTCTTGGCCCAAAAGGGCAGAACTACCCACCAGGTTAATCAACTTTTATAGGTTTTAGCTCTTAGGCAACAAAACTATATCTAATTTTTCACAGATGCTAACCATAATCCTAAATCTAAACATATTCAGAAAACTAAACATAACGTTTATGCCTACCCCAAATTTAATATTGGCACTATATCTGAGCATAACCCTAGCACTCTTCCTAACCTTCAACCTAACATTAGCCCTAACCATAGCAACAACCGTAGTCCTAATCCTAACCCTGAAATTTAACATAAACCTATCCCAAATATAACCTAAACCCTGACCCTAATACTAACTAGGGGTGGGCATACCGACACGGTGAAACATATATTATCCTTATGTGATCCCATGTACAGGTTGAAGCAATCACTGACATATAGGATCTGGTATGAATTGTTGATGAAAAAGTTAATAAAGAAATATGTTTAAAAAAAACAAAGCTAGGGGTGGGTGTAACTCACATAGGTCTGCGTGGTGTAATCAGACAGTAATCTGGGAGATGACTTGGAATTATGCAAGAAGAATAGTTCTTCATTTCGTGCTATTTTCTTTGCGCAAAGATTCCCCCTCACGTTCAAAGCAGATGTGAGGATGCATTCTGCACACAAAAATATCGCTAAAAGCAAGAGGACATGAAGCGCGAGAGCAAGGCGCCGCGCACGCTCGCTGAAAGTGCTCTCGTGGTAGGATGCTTCCCCTAAATGACTCTTAGTTATGCGATCAGGTGTAATCACGTTATTATTGGTAATTCCTCTTCAAAAAGTAACACAGAATTACTGGATTTGCTCCGAATACTCAACTGTAATTGAAATTCCTAATTCCTAATTCTAATCCCAAACTCTCAAGGTAACCACAATTTAATATACAACCACAACCCAACCCATAACCCAGACTTTACGTCTGAGAGTGGCTCAATTCGGCCCTTACCCTAAAACCTTACTATGACAGTATCCCTAACCATAGCCCGAACTCTACCCATGACTCTGAACCTAACCATAAACCTAGTGCTAACCCATCCCTAACCATAGCTCTATCCTTAACCCTAATGTTAATCCCAAACCCTAATATGACACTGCCCATAACTACAACCCTAAAATTGATCCTGACTCTTAACGCTAACCCTAACCCTCACCCAACGTATATCACATCAAAGTGTCACATCATCATCCAGGTAAATCGGTGTGATCAATGCATCTTTTTGGATTTATTGTTGGGTCCTCACCCACAGGTGCTACTCATGGCTTGCTTCATCATCGGACCCATGTCCCTCTCACCTAAGTGTGGGTGGGCAGTCTTGACGCGTTTGTAAGCAAAGTGCTTGAACTGATGTTTTGGGATTTGTTTATGTCAAAATTGCCTGCCAGAGCCAGTTGGTCTTTTGGCAAGGTTAAAAACAATGCAATGTTCAGGGGTTCTAGTGGCCCGATACATCTGTGGTCGACATGTTTCAGCCGTTTAAATGCCCATATGGGTCAATCTGCTTTTTTCAGGACAGTGAAACTTGTGATAATCCCTATATAATGTTGCTTGTTGCATCCAATATTACATGGCTTTAAACATTAATGTGATAGGAAACATGCACACAACTTATACATCACATTGTTTTTAACCTTGCCGAAGGACCAACCGATTAAAAAGACAGTAGGCTCCGGCAGGCAATTTTAACATAATCAAATCCCTAAACATCAGTTCTAGCGCTCCACTTACAAACGCATTGAGACTGACCACCCACACTAGGTGAGTGGGACATGGGTCCAATGATGACCCAACAATATATCCTATAAGGTGTATTGATCACACCGATTTACCTAGAAGATGATCTGACACTTTGATGTGATAAACTTTGGGCCAATCAACCATCTCATGGATAAAAATGGGATTTCAAAGAAGAAGATTGACACTCTCTAGTGTTTGTAATTAATAAAGTTTTGGGAGGCAGCGGGTTCTAACCCAATCGCACATTTCTTACTCCTTCAGGTGTTGACCTAGTCTCTCTAAGAACTTCTACCATTCAGCATTCCTTTCCCTTTTCACTGCCTTTCATGCCCCTCTGATGCACCCTTCCTGTCCTATAATGTATTTAAACATTATGGGGCTTATTTACAAGCCCCTTGTGCCTCCGGGACGCCACTTATTCATATGTTCAAAGTGATGCACCGGCGGCGCAAAGGCCTTGTAAATAAGCCACTATATGCCAGCATGATTGTCGAAAATTCTGAAGCTCATCCCACCCACCCCTAAATCTTACTGTCCAAGCAATGCCCTTGCCTCTGTGTTTCCTTTGTTGGTGCCCTCCTGCCGGCCTCTGGGTATACCCTTTGGCTGGTGCTATTTGAACACAGTCACCTGCTGTGAAGTTAGGCTCCTCCCCTCAAAGACAACTACAGATGAGGGATTCCTTTATGTAGTGTTCTCCAACCCACTTGCCAGGCTCTAACCTTCCCTTTCCTCACAAGTTAGCCACCCCTAAGGTAGGCCCACGGTACCCCTGTGGACAGGATGCAGTGTATTTGAAAGTTAGGACATGCCCTGTTGTGGGTGGCTTGTCCTGAGAGTGAAATACTGCCAGTTTCGTTTTTCACTATTGGAAGGCTATCTGTAGGGGTGGGCGGAATTTGCGAAAGCGACTTTCGCAAATTATCGCAAAAATGTTAAAAATCTCCACAAACAAGCGGAAATATCGCGAAGATGCGGAAGTTTTTTTCCCGCCCGTTCGCGATATTTTCTGCATGGTTGCAGGTCGCTAACTTACCCCTGCGGTTGCTCGCGGGCGCGGCCATCTTGTTTTCAGTTGTCTCGCGGTGCATGATCGCGAGAAGAAAGACGTGATCGCGCGACGCATGACGTCACTGCGGACGCGAACTGTCGCGAGACAGCGCAAATGGCTAAAACAATACAACATCTCATGGAGAACGCGACCGGATCGGGAAAACTTGTCGGCGAACGCGGGGATTCAGGTAAGGCGATCGCGCGCGCGAGAATGTATTATTTTACAGCGCGAGCAAGAACCAAATTATCGCAAAGCTGCGGAATGCGGAAATTTTGACATTTCCGCGCTCTCCGCGGAACGCGGAAATGCCAAATTATCGCAAATTCCGCGAACGGAACGGAAATTTGCCCAGGCCTAGCTATCTGTCCCCATGGGATAGAATGGGGAGTTTGCTCATAACATCTTATGAGTATTCCTGCCCATGGGAACAAGATAGGAAAATAAAGTTTGATATGGCAAACTCAGAATGTTAAGATGCATCTTTTAGCTGGGGGGATTTTTACATTCTAGGTTTGAAAATACCACTTTTATTAAGTAGGTATTTTCTTGCCTAACCATCTAGGTTGTGTATTGACTGTCTGGCTTTGGAATGACAGGAGCTAGGGATGTGCATTCTGTTCAGACAGCCACCTGGGGAGGGGGGTTGAGGGCTGTCCTGCCTTTCCAGGGTGAGTTAGGGCTGGACTGAATAGACCTGGGCTGTAATCAGAGTAGGGGGAGGAGATTTATTTCACACCTGAATGGGCCTGGTCTGCCATGGACAATGCTGTCTCCACCTTCTGCCAGGAAGCCGCACCAGAGAGGACAGAACTGGTTTTGGCTGGGAAAAGAGCTGCTCTGCCACAGAGAGCAAAGGATTTTATATAATAAAAAGAGGGGCCCAGACCCCAGACTTTTAGATCACTTCTAGGAATCAAGAGGAACCTTTGCCAAGGAGAAGAGCTGGAGAAACAGAGTATGAATACTGCCCCTGTGCTGTTTGCTGTCGGGGTTGGCCTGCAGTGGCTAACTTCTGCCAAGGAAAGGAGAAGGACTTTGCTGTTTGCTGTGTTCCCTGCTTGAGAAATATCTCCAAGGGCTTGAAATTGAGCTTGCCTTCTGTTTTGAAGGCCCAGGGACACAAAGTCTTCACCCCTAGTGCCTCCTGATCTCCGCTGCTGGGAGTTCTGACTTGCTGAGAGGTGCCTGCCAGTGTTCTGGTCCGCTGGAGGTTGTTTTGGGACTGGAAACTACAAGAATTGTGAAAATTGACGCAGCGCCTGTTTCTGACGCATCACAGTGGAGGAAGAAGAATTTTTGGGAGCATCGCTGCTACCGAAGAATCGACTCGCTGCTGAAGTGTCTGCCGTGTGACCAATCCTGTGCACCGATCTCCCACGTTTGGGATCACTGCACCGATTCTGACACAGGTCCTGTTGTGGAGAAACAAATCATCGCAGCACATCCCGGGTCTTCACGCATCGCTTTGTACCGGATTGTAATGTATCGCATCAAAGCGTCAAGTCTGATGCATCATTGGGGAATGCAGTAAGAAACAGACACATCACCACCTCACGCACTAATAAACCGACGCATCACCTCCTCTCCGGTAAGGAACCAACACATCACCTCCCCTGCGCCACAGTAAGGAACTGACACATCGCCTCGCCCGGAGCAAAGAAACAACACTTCACCTTCCCTGAGTGTAAGCAACCGATGCATCACCTTCCCTGCAACTCTTTTTGCTTGCATTTTTCGACGCATCCAAGGTACTTTGTGTAAAAGTGTTGCATCCAACATTTTTGGGGAACAGAACTGTTTCTATCTTTTAAGAATCATATTTTTAGTACTGCATTGTGGGTTGTTGTCGTTTGGTCTCGTTTTGGTTTAGATAAAGATTACTTATTTTTCTAAACTGGTGTGGTGTCCATTTGTAGTGTTTTCACTCTATTACTGTATGTGTTCACAAATGCTTTATAGACTGCCTCTTAGATAAGCCTGTCTGCTCGTGCCAAGCTACCAAGGGGGTGAGCAGGAGTTATTTTAGAAATGTATCCCCCTTACCCTAGGGTCCCTACTTGGAAAAGGTACCTACCTCTGCCAACTAGAGACCCCCATTTCTAACATTCGTGGTCAGCGGTAAGGATCTGGACTTGCATTTGTGTCTTACATAAAGTGATTGGTGTACCCTACTAGTAGAGTGCGGACCATCACCCAACCACATACATTTGGTGAAACATTTGCTTTGGGACTATTTTTTTTGCAAGTGAGAATTAATCATGTCAAAGTCAGCATCACTGGCATATGTGGAAATTGAGTTTGAAGAGGATAGGGTTGAAACCTACACTGTACCAGAATTGAAAGCTATCTGCAAAAAGTTTAAAATTTCTGTAAGAGGCCTCTCCATAAAGGAGGAATTCCAAAAGGCACAGTGGGCCTGGTTGGAGTCAAGGGATGCCAGCGACCATGACGACCAGCCTATGGATGAGGTGGAAAATTTCGATAGGCAGCAGGATAGGATATTTGGTTTGCCTGGGGTGAGGCTACCTTCCCGGGGGGGGACAGCAGTGTATCTTCAAAGGCGCTGTCTCCAGCAGAGGAGCTGGAGGACAGAGAAACACAGGATGCATGAATTGGAGCTCACAAAGCACAAGCTGGGGAAAGAAGATAAGGAGTTGACATTTCAGAGGGGGAAATTAGCCCTGGAAGAGAAAAAGATGCTCTTAGTGCATGAAAGAGGTTTGGGAGAACTGGATCTAAAAGCAAAAAGCAAAGAGTTCAATATATTGATGGTAGCACACCATTAGTACCTGGAGAAGGGAGGGTATACATCCCCAAGGAGGATATCAAGGATTTTGTGGAGCAGGAAGACATTGGTCAATGGTTTAAAGGATATCAGGTAGCTGTGAGGTCTTACAGAATCCCTGAGAGAGACTGGGGAGCGGGTTATGGAACCTCTTTGTCACTGAAGGGAGGAACACGTTGCTAGCATTACCCACTGAGGACCGTAAGTCTTATGCGCTGATGAAGGAAGCCTAGCTAAGGAGGTATGGTTTGACCCAGAGCTGTACAGACAGAAGTTGAGGGCCTGTAGGAAGCTGGAGTCAAGCACTTGGGTGGAGTATGTGTCCTATTTCTGCAGAGCATTGGATGGTTGGGTGAATGGTAGCCAGGTAAATGATTTGCAGGGGCTCAATGATTTGGTTGCATGGGAGCACTTGTCAGATAATTGTTTTCCAGAGCTATGCCAGCACCTGATTGACAGCAAGCTGACTGACCCCAGGAAGCTTGCTGTGGAGGCGGACCGCTGGGTCAGTACCAGGGTCCAAAAAGGTTGTGTGGGAGACTCTGCCAAAGGTGGGCAGGGTCCCCAGTAGAAGAACTGCCTCTAAGTTCAGTTAGAAGCAGTTTTAAGGGCCAGACAATAGCTGGTCTTAAAATTGGTGTAAACACTTGGGGCCTCATTTCAAAGGTTTTGGTGCCGGATAGCGCAGCAAAGAATATTGCAGCGCTGCCCTGTGCCAAAACCAAAGCTCAGGAATGCACCCCACAATAAGATAGGGCGCAGTCCTGAGCCTCATTTATGAAAAGTGTTGCATCGCTGCGACAAAACAAGGTTGCAAAACTTTTCACTGCACCCTCCTTGCGACACCATGGATGCGCCGTATTTACTGTACGGCGCTCCATGTCACAAAAATGTATAGATAAGTCAGTATTCCTGACGTATCTGTTGGCACCAAAGTCACGCATTGCTGTGATTGTGTCACAAGCATGATGCAACTCCAGCAGTGCATGGGGCAGGTCTATCCCTATGGCACTGCATCACCCTTATGCCCGCCATGAGGTAGGCATAAGGTTTTGACGCAGTGGCGTCATAGAATTGTTGCAGTGAAATCTTTGTTGTGGGGGACACAGGTATAAAGTGGCATAGGGGTTCACAAGGTCACGCATATGCCTAGATGCGTCCCTTTTAGAGAATCTAGTTTGGCGCCCAGGCCAGCAACCCCCAGATGCTTGGTCCACTGACACAGAGGAGCTGCCAGGGTGTCGGTGCAGTTGTAGCTCCATTGGTGGTGTTTGCACGCTGTGGTGTTGACATCTGTAAGTATTGGTGGAGTGGTGGTGCTCAGGGAGTTGCCAAAAAGTTATTTGATTTCGGTGGTGTACGGTATGCGTGATGAAAGCATGATGTAAACTATGGGGGTGTGGCTGTAGTTGAAGTTCCTGCTGGCAAAAAAGACAGGGTCGAGTGTGTGTCGGGCTTTGTGGGTTGGTGCAGTGACTAGCTGCTTGAGTCCAATTTTGGCCAGGTTTGCCATGAGGGTGGTGGTGTTCTGGTCACTGGGGTTGTCCAGGTGGAACTTGAGGTGTCGGAGTAGGATGCAGTCAGTGGATGGGAGAGCCTGGGGTGCGATGAGGTGTACAATGGCATCGGTGAATGGGGGTTCATGGGTCGGGTGGCCTGTAGATGAGAGTGTCCCTGAGGGTGGGGTTGGGGTTGGTCTGGATCTGGAAGTGGAGGTGTTCCATGGTAGCGGTCGGTCATTAGAGTGCGTGGCCTGTCGGAGTGTGCTTTTTTTAGACAATGGCAATGCCTCCTCCTCGGCGCTCAGGGTGGTCCGTGTGAGTGAATTTGTAGCCGTTGTGGATTGTGATGGTGAAGTCTGATCTGGAATTGAGGTTGAAAACAAGGCGATGTCTGAAGAGGTGGCATCAAGGGGGTCCCAGATTTCTGTTGCATCTTTGTGGAGGGATCGCACTTTGAGGAGAATGCAGTTGAGCAGGTCTGCTGCACTGTTGGTCGGCTGGGCAGCAGGAGGCGCTGGTCTGCTGATGTGACAGAAGGTGTGTTTGCAGTTTTGGCAGGTGCAGTGTGCAAGATAATTCTACAGTGATGCAAGATGGAAGGTGGAGTGGCGTCCAGGGCTGATGGCAAAGAGTGTGCTGGTTTCGTAGTGATGGAGTGTCCAAGAGGAAGTGTCCTCGGTGCTGGGCGCAGTCCAGGGGCGGACGGACGCAGACAGGCTTGCCTTTGGCGCGTCAATGGTATGCCCGCTGCGCATGGCTGCACAGCACCCCCATTGACTAATGTTGCGGGGGGGACTGGACAGCTGGAAGATGGCAATCTTGGTGAAGGACACTAGTGGGGGCGGGTATGCGGTAGGAGAACGGAAGTTGTAAATATATATATTTTTTACATCTTACCTCAAGGCCAGGTACCACGTCTTCTGTGCTTCTGCTCTCCTGAGTCTGCTTCCAGGAACAGAAAGCAGGCAGACAGGCTCCCTCCCCTAAACCACAACACTGCAATGCGGTGTTGTGATAATTCTTGAGCGCCATGACAAGGCATGTTCTCCAAGCAGGCTGTGATACAGCCTGCATTGCAAACAGGGATGTGCACATGACTGCTTTGGGCGGCCTGAGAGGGCCCACCAAACAATCATTGCCCATTTGAGTGGGCATACCACTCCGCCCCTGCCCTGGGTGGGTGAGTAGAGAAGTCCCACCCACCCTCTTGCCCACAAAGTAAACATCGCATGAGAATATCAGAAAGTAATCATCATGATATGTTTCCTCTTCTTGCACTGCTTGAAAGCAGCGGCTGAGGCTCTTCCGTCATAGAGGCGGAGCCACCACTGGAGGTGCGTCACCCACAGGCGCTAGGCCTGGGCCCGACTCAACTCCCGGGCCTCCTCCGCTACGCGTCCCAGATTATCCACACCTGGACATTGACACCAGGGTGCAATCCACTGCACTCTCTCCAAATTTGTGACTCAGCCAGCAGGAGTCTCAGCCAGGTGGGATTTCAAAGCCTGGGTACAGCTGTCGCCGCCAAGTCCACTGGGGAACCTCCCAATACAGGTGATGCAACAGGGCCCCCTTATGCATAAAGTTGCAGCGCTCCCTCCATACAAGTTTGGCGCAGCTCAGGGGCATCACCCTCCACAGCGTCCAGCCAGTGCAACATCCTCCGTTCAGAGACTCGTGGCCCACCATTTGTAAATCTCGGTGCACCTCGGTGTAGTGGTGGCACGTGGTATGCGATGCAGACCTCCCTGTGTGGGTGCACAGGAGAGCCTCTACCATTCACAGCTCAAAGGGGCATCAGTTGGTCTTCTCACACAGGTCAGCAATGTAAATGTAAATTGATACTTGTATAGCGCACTACTCACCCGCAAGGGTTTCAAGACGCTTGTACGAATACCGCTGTGGAACCCATCCTGGCTTTCCCTGTGAGGCGTCCACTCCTGGGCACCCCCAAGGTGGAGGCCAGGCATCCTTAGTGTTGTGGGGGCCGTTGTGGAGATTAAGCAAGCTATTGCCCAGAGTTGCAGAGTGGGACTCCATGATTGGAATAGGCACCGAGGCGAGAATTATCAGGTCCGTGGAATTTTTGAGCCCAAGACCCGCCGAGGCGGGGAATTGAACCCTGGTCCCTGGCTAGACCTCTGCATCAGGGTCTGCCACTCTAATCATTGAGCCACACTTCTCCACAATGTATCTCCATGTGACCTGGAAGACTTCACCACCGGGTAAGGGTGATCGCTGACTCCTCAATGTCTAACACCATTGCCCAGCAACTCCACAGCACCGCCGCATACCCCTCCGGGTCCCAGACACAGGCACAGCGAGGCCTCCAGGCCCCGGGGACTGACCGTGCTTTCAAGGTATTGGATGCCATGGTGTTGCAAGAAGGATCTATGAAAAGTGATGCATCACAGGTTTTCCCCAGCGATGCACCTCGTTTCATATATATAGCTCTGATTCCGCATTTCCTCTTCTCCTAGGACTCTGGCTGTTCATCCTGGCTGTTGGGGTGTTTGGGGAGGTTGTTGATCTGTGCTGCACTTGTTCCTGCCTCCTCCATTATGCATTCCATTCTTTTTCTTTTGTTTTTGTCATTGGAGGTGGATTTATTGGCTATTTTTGCCTTTTAGAGGCAAAAAAGGTGAAGTTCTGCTGACTGACGTGAGCTTTTTGCCCGCCAATTAGCCTTTCATCAGTCTTCGCCCTCTAACATCAGAATTTGTATCGCCTTCACGCTAGTATTAGCGGCAGTTTTCACCACGGCTACCTGAAACCATTGCCATGTAGTGATGTACTGTGAATACATCGCTAACAGGGTGATACTTTTTGGTGCTAGGCCGCGTTAAGAAAACTGCCACTAACTAACTCTAATGCTAGTTAGTGGCAGTTCTTGTACATATAACTCTTAGACTGTTTTTTGTAAATCTGACCTCTCCAACCCACAAAGTCCAATATTTTCCCTTTCCCCAAAGTCGTTAAATTTGGAGCTTGAATTGCGAATCTGATTTCCCCAATGTGGTTAAGTTTGGAGTTAGAATAGTAAATCTAACCCTTTCCCCCTGCAAGGTGTCTCACTTTCTCCAGTGTGTCTAAATTTGAAGTGGGAACAACAGATATAAAAACCCCCACCAACAATTTCCACAATGTTGTCATGTTTGGAGTGGGAATATTAATTCTGAAACCCCCAAAGTCCAAAACATTCCTCAATTTGGTTAGGTTTGGAGTATAAATAGTAAATTTGAACTCCTCACTCACACTCTCTACAGCCCCCAAGTCCAATGCGCTCCCCGATGAGGTTAGGTTTGTAGCTGGAGTACTCAATCTGAAGCCCCAAAATCCAATAAACTCCCCAATATGCTTAAGGTTGGATTTGTAAGAGTAATTATGAAACCCCAAAGTCCAACATTTTCCCCAATGTTGTTAAGTTTGGAGTAGGAATAATACATTTGTTCGCCCCTCTCCCTCCAAAGTCCAGCACTTTCCCCAATGTGGTGACGTTTAGAGTTGAAATGGCAATTTTGAACAAGCCAAAAGTATAACCACTTCCCCAGTATGGTTAAGTTTAGAGTGGGATAGTAGATATAAACCCCATAAATCCAACATTTTCCCCAGTGAGCATTAGTAGGGAATGGGAATAGTAAATCTGCCCCTCAAAGCTCCTTTTCCTGAATTTGGTGAAATTTGCGAGCATTAAATTAGACTTTTCCCAAAGTATAATACTTTCTCTAGTGGGGCATGAATATTTAAATTATTACATTTTTTCAACATTATAACATATTAAAAGGTGCTGAAAAATATTTTTAGGTTTTTATTAGTATTTTTAATATATGTTTATGCATAAAATGTTGTACACTTTCTTAAAAGCAGAGGGGCAGATTTACGAGGACTGGCACATCCCTGCATATTAGCAGGAATGCACCAGTAAAGATGCGACACGCAGGAATACCATTGTGCCATCACGGATGCGGCACAGTTACAATGCGATGCACCGTGGCGCAAGGATAGTGAGATGCGTGTCGCATCTATCAGTGTAAGGGCAGCGCATTGCTGGAGTAGTGTCGCAAGCTCAACGTAACTCCAACAATGCTCAATGGTGCCCTATATCTAACATGCTGGGTCCATCCTTACGCCTGTTTCAAGCAGGCATAAGGTTTTGACGCAGCATGGACGTAAAAGTTACTCAATGAAATCTTGTAGATTCCACTGCATCACTTTTACGGGTCTTCCTTGCAACAGAACGCCTACCCTGCATAAATTATACCTGCCACAGGAATAATGTAGCGCAGGGCTTTCCAACTTGACACATCTCACTAGATGCGCCACGTTGTAAATCTGTTGCATGGTGTCGCATTGTTTACGATGATGCTGCATCACAGAAGTGAAGCAACTGTGTCGTAAACATGTCGCAAGGGGCTTGTAAATCTGCCCCTTAATTTTTTTTACCATTTTTAATATGCTATTTATTTATAAACATTACTGAATACAATTTAAAAATGTACATTGATTTTACAATTTTGCATTAATTTCTATGCGATTGAAGTTTTCTTATTTTAATTTTTCTGCATGATTCCCAGTTTCTTTGCATCTGTAGTCTTTCTCCATCATTTGAGGCTGTTCATGGTGCTTGAGGCCGTGGTTTCCATTGCTCGTCTTCAGTTCAAATCAGACTATTTTAAAATCAGGTTTTAGTGGCATGTTGGAGGTATTTAGATTCAGTCAGGGCATTCTTTGTATTTGGATGTTTGTTAAGTGTATTATTTGAGTGTATTCTATTTAGTGCAGTATTTGTAGTTGGTTTACAGTATTGTGGCTGACCTTCTTGTAAAATGTAATGATTATTTGTATTCCACTCTAGTGGTGCCACACTTGCTGCTTTTATTGCTGTCAACCTTCAAGTCATGTACACCACACACTCTCAGGCGTGATGTTGCACCTTTTCCAACTGTTGAGAGTTGCAAGCTGCCTCTTGAAGTACAAGTGAGGAAAAATAGTCCAGTCCCTTCAGAGAGAAGCATTGAAACAGGCGGATGAATCATTACACAAATGTTGCTAAAACATCAAAACGGGGGATTAGGTTTTGCTGAAAATAAAGGAAAAGGAGTTTTCAGATTTCTAGGAACACCTGCAGCCAGCTGTAAAGGGAAAATCCAGGCAGCATGCTGAAAATCAAGCTTTGAGCGGTACACAACTTTAACTCAGCACACACACTGCAGATGGCAACATGTTCAGGCACAGAAATTCCCAGGGATTGTCAAGAAATACTTTTTGCTTCAGTATCAGAACCACAGAGTGCATTGTAGAGCACCAAGCAATCAATATGGCCTGTGAGACGCGATAAAATTGAGGTTCCAAAGGCGGTATTAACAAACATGTTTGGTCATAGCGTTCACCTGGAAGAGTTTTTGCCTTTCCACCTACTTTTGGCTTCATTTTTAAGAAGTCAAGTTAAATAAGGAACCCAAAATAAATTGCTTATACCGGAATTGTAAAGATGCTGATCGAGCAATTAACACATTTTTCTGGACATTTGCATTGATGGATCAGAAAGCTCTTGGGTTTCAAAAGACAGTTGAAAAATACCCTAACCAAAAACACATTTTAATCAGTGAGATTAAGTCAAAAAATGTCAATATTTCTGGTGGCTAGCATACTACTCATTTTCAGGTATCAGTTTCTGGGAAAGCCTAGGGAGTAGCCAAAACATTACCCCCCACTTTGAACCAAAGCTCTGATGGCACCATATAAGCGAAGCAATTGAGCACGAATTTCCCTACAAGAGCACCCATGTCTCTTCCATCCAAGCATCTATCCATTTATCCTTTCATCCTTCCATCCACTCCACTGATATTCACCATTTCACCTTTACAATCTGTCATCCATCCTATCTGTCATCCTTCAGTCAGTCTTTCACCATGCCATCCATCCATCTTCTATGCATGCATCGCACATCCATCCACCCACACATCATTTAACTTACCCATCCATCAATAAACTTTCATCCATCAATTGATAATTTTTTCCAACCTCTCATTTCTATTTCCATGGCCAGCCTAGCTCCCACCCACCCATCCTCTCAGATTTCCATTTATGATACTAACCTTTCACCCATCCTCTCAGATATCCATTTACATGGCCATCCGTTCACCTACCCATCCATCCATCCTCTCTGGCTTCCATTTACTCTACCATCCTTTCACTCACTCACTCACTCACCCATCCATCCATCCTCTCAGATTTCAAATTACTTTGCATCCTTTTACCCACCCATCCTCTCAGATTTCCATTTACTCTGCCACCCTTTCACTCTCTCACCCATCCATCCATCCTCTCATATTTATGCTGCAATCCTTTCATCCATCCTCACAGATATCCATTTTATCGGATTTCCAATTACTCCGCCATCCTTTCACTCACTTACTTACTCACCCATCCATCCTCTCAGATTCCCAGATACTCTGCATCCTTTCAACCCATCCATCTTATTGGATTTACATTTACTATGCCTTCCTTTCACTCACTCACTCACTCACTCACCCATCCATCCATCCATCCTCCCTAATTTACAATTACTCTGTATCCTTTCACCCATCCATCTTATAAGATTTTCGTTTACTCTGCCATCCTTCCATCTATCCATCTCCGAGATTTCCATTTACACCTCCCTACACACAGGCCCTTAATGCTGCTCTGGGAGCAGATTTCACACCTCATTAGGGCCAGGCGCTGGCTGGGGAGCTGCTGAGGAGCTAATGAGAATTAGCCTCCATGAGCTTCAGACAGAGAAAAGGTAACTTTCAAAACTTTACTTTTCCTGAATGTGTTTGTTATAAAGAAGACTTCGCCAACATATAGACCTTTAATATATATGGAAGAACCTTTGAATGCCTATTTTAGCTGGTCCCTGGCAAAAGTTACAGATTGTTTATAATGTGTACTTTTGAGTTCAAAGCTGGATCCTAGAAAATTTCAATTTGTGGAACCTTGACGATGACTGGGTTGAGGCGAAGATGGCACCAAGGATGGTGGCCATTTTCTTCAGACTCCCTCTCATTCAAGTTAAATATCTACACAGATATCATTAAAACCCCACACATGTCTGGAAGATGGAGAAAGTAAGAAAAACATATTTTCAGAGACGCAAATTCTCCCTAGGTGCATATTACAACATGATCTGGAAGTGCCCACTAGTGAGGGCTTACTGGCTTGAATCAGGGACACAATTAGGAAATATTATGGGAAGAATGATTACCTTAGATCCCAAGCTGATGCTTCTCGTCATAATGGAACATTTGGGTGGTAGGCACTATACCTGTACGTTCATCGCTACTGGCCTACTAATCTTAAAACAGAGTTGGTCGACCATTGGAGAGAAGAGGAATGGACCAGGGGGATGGACTTATGTGCCAAAACAGAACAATTAGTTTACACAGCAAAAGGTGTGCAGAGGAAACATACCTACATTTTGAGTCAATAGTGGAGCTTTTCACAAGAGGTGATATGACTGGCTGGGAGCATTTACTATTGGTCTGTCTTTTTAGTGCTTTAATGTATGTACATATTGTAGACTGTTGCTCTACTGATTCCAGTATGGAATATGGAACATACTGCCTATATATATGAACCCTCCCTTTTAGTTGTGTTTTATTCCAACTTAATATTAAAAGCCATAAAGTGTTTTATTTGAAAAAAAATCTAATTTGATGGTGAAGTTGGATTTTAAATAACCATAAGAGAAAAATAACTTTGAGAAAGTTACTTTTCGGCTCTCTAAAGTTCCTGGGGCCTGATTTGTGTTTGCTCTCTAATTTCTCCCAGCCAGTGGTCAGCATTTGAATAAGTATGAATGAGATGAGAAATTCATCTGCGGAGCTACAATATAAGTCAATGACAATTGATAAGTTGACCTGAATAGGCAGAGACGATGCTGCTGGACCTCATAGAATATGCAGGGTAGTGACTGTGTGCATCCTTTTTAGGTCTCACCTAGGCAGCGCTTGCACTGTCTCTGCAAGACATCCTGTATTCAGGATATGGACTAATAGCTCTGCCCACCGCCTGAGACAATAAAGCAGCAGATGCTCATTTCCCAGCCTTAAAACAAGATGCGTATGGCGATTCTGTGTGAGTAAACTCCCCATTCAACCATATTGTAGCAGTTGGCCTGGTGTTTCTAAAATGTCATTTGTGAAACTCCCAGTCCCTCTCGGGAAGCCTTGAGTTTCACAAAAATGTTGGTAAATATTCTGCAGATGGCACTGTGAGGCGGTGAATGTGGCTACCGAGCATCGAAGGCAGCAGTCTGCAAGCAGTAAACTCTGCATAGCAGATTGTAAAGGAACTTTCCAGAAAACACAACACTGGGAGTATTTTTTCGTTCAAAACCCTTTCTTTGTGTTTCATATTTTCGTTCATGCTTCTTTATGGAAGATTGTGAATTATGTTTGCAGCCCACATTATGGTCTGCAGCGACCGCTGAGCATGGTTTGCCCATTCAGTTTTTGCTTATATTTGTGTACTGGCACTTTCCATATCCTCTTTCATTGCACTTTTCGTTGGAGAAGAGGGTTGCAGAGTATATGGAACTAGCAACAATCTATCTGCTGGTGCACAACCAGCCTCCAGCTGCTCAAAAGGACATTGGTCACCCACTAACTTTCAGGGTGGTGTGGGCCCAGGTGTGTGGCAGACATAAAACATGGAGCATTCCTCCGTCACAAATAGATGTAATATCGCTTAACGGCTTCCGGTGCACTAGCATTACCCTGCCACAAGACCCACGCAGAAACAGCTACAATGCAGGCAGGGAACAAACATGCCATAGAAAATGACTTGGGTAAAACTGTTGTTATGCAAACGATTAAGATACGGTCTTTTTCTAGTGATTTCCAAATGTTTTAGAACCACAACCCACTTTTTAGTACCTCAAACTTTCACAACCCACCTAGCTTTAATGGACATGAGGCGGGCAAATGTAACTAAAGCGTCATGAGGCAGTGTATTGCAATGTACAGATAACAAATTTTCCATTGAAATGGTGACTACATTTCCACGGACATACATAATAAAACTATATTGCACACACACGATAATGTGTGCAAATCGTGTTTCAGTGTATATTTATTATTTGCGCATCAGCAAGTAAAGTGTCTTGATTTGTTCTGATCCTATTACAATCTGTCTTTCCAGCACACTTCTGGGTTACAAAAACATTTACTTTGTTTTTGCTTTGCTAACTGCTGAATGTGTGCAGCTCATTTACTGGTGCTTACATTTTGTTGGATGCTACAAATAAATGCCATCCGCCAGCCTTTCCTTTCACACTTCATGTACCCCAGCAAGATTGTCAGATAATTTGCTTCACTTTTCTTTCAATGACTGCAAAGTGAAAGTGGTTGTAATGACCAGTCCCTATGTTTAACAAGCAATTGCAATGCAATAGGTCTTGCAGTTGCGAGAGTTGAGCTATTGGCAGACAATGCCTTTTATTTATATGTTTTGAAAACCTGCAAGAGGTGCGAAAACACGCGCTTTGTACTTATAATCGTTCCTTACGAGAAGCGAGGCTGGCAGTAACTGCGCCTCTTTGACTGCCAGCCTCGCTTCTCGCAAGCAAGGACTACAAGTACAAAGTTGCAGGTTTTCAAAACACATAAATAAAAGGCATTGTCTGCCAAAAGTGCAAACTCTCGCAAATGCATAACCTATTTCATTGCAAATGCTTGTTTGATTTGAGCTAATACAAGTGTAAAGTAGTGGGATGTGAGGGCCAGATTTGTTTTTTTAGGTCCCTCAGAGAAGACTTTCTTCTGGCAGGCTCCTTACAGCAGCAGTTTCTCCACTGTCCACTTGAGGGCGCTGCAGCACCAGGTCACCCTCAGAGCTACCTGTGTGAGCAGTTTATCAGCAGGGAGACGCCCTGATCACTCTTAAATGACATTAATGAGTGTTTGGGCCTGCCAGGGATATCATCAGTGCCAAAGCCACTTTCACACATCTGTCTTCAGCCTCCGCCCAGCGCTCGGGCTGGCTGATGTGCTTCTTGGCGCTTCTTTAAAATATTTCCCATGTTTTATAACTGAATTGTGTGGCTCACAGACAGTAGCCTCACCACTCGGCCCTGTCCTAGTGCAAGAAAGGAAGCGGGCCGTTTGGCTGCTGTTTGACTTACAAATGAGACGCCCTGTTTTCTGTTTTTAGTGTTTTTTACAGAAAAATACTGACAAAAAGCATTTATTTTCCAGTCGGAGTTTATTTTTAAATGTGGATATAAACTGTAAATATGTTGTTTTTTAAGTGATTCAAAATGCTGTCAGTCATGACTGTTAGGCCTATAGCTGTCTGGATTCCCAGATAGCATGTTAAAAAATAAATAGATTTCAGTAATAAGACTTAACAAGCATTTGCAATGCAATAGGTCTCACATTTACCAGAGTTTGAGCTATTGGCATTGTAAATGACAATGCCTTTTATTTATGTGTTTTGCAAACCTGTAAGTGGTTCGTAAACATGCACTTTGTACTTATAGTCGTTGCTTATGAGAAGTAAGGAAGGGAGGGAGGGAGGGAGGAATGAAGGGAGGGAGGGAGGGAAGAAAAAAGGAAGGGAGGGAGGGAGGGAAGAAAGAAAGGGAGGGAGGGAAGTAAAGAAGGAAGGAAGGGAGGGAGGGAGGGATGGAGGAAGGGAGGGTGGGAAGAAAAAAGGAAGGAAGGAAGTAAGAAGGAAAGGAAGGGAGGGAGGGAGGGATGGAAGGAAATGAGGGAGGGAGGGAAGGAGGGAAGGAAGGAAGAAAAAAAAGGAATGAAGGAAGGTAGGGAAGGAAGGAAGAAAGGAAGGAAGGAATGAAGAGGGAGGGAAGAAAAAAAGGGAGGGAGGGAGGGAAGGAAGAAAAAAAGGAAGGGAGGGAGGGAGGGAGGAAGTAAGGGAGGGAGGAAGGGAGGAAGGAAGAGAGGGAGGGAGGGAGGAAGGGGAGGAACGGGAGGAAGGAAAGGAAGGAAGGAAGGTAGGAAGGAAGGAAGGAAGGAAGGAGGTGTTTTTGAGAACTCTAGAATACTTGTCGCACAACTGCAAAGTAAACACAGCCAGACTCCCAGTGCGTGCATGGTGATCATGATGGTGATCATGAGACAGGGGGCTGTTCATTGTAGCGTCTTACGTAGCCCATGAGTATGCAGGTGAATTACACCACACAGGCGCCGCTGTCAATTATTACTTTATTCTTCAGCATACCCTCACACAATGTGCATTACATCATAATTCACACCCTAACAGCCCCCGCATATTACGTATTTCCTCTTCAGAGTCTGCCCAGAACCACAAGGGTCCTGGTGTTCATGACGTCACTATGCTACAGTCACGAGGTGGAGCAGCAGAAGCTGTGGGTGATGACAACTCTGCAGATCTGGGCACCAGAGGACTCTTGGGAGCTCAGTGAAGCGATGCTGCTGGGGGTGAGATCCTCCCCATTCAAATCACCGTGTTCAAAAGGCAGATCTCCTCGACCAAACAAAAGTTAGATAGCCCTCCTGACTGCGTCCTCGGAGAAGTGAGCTACTCAAGAAAAGACCGATTTCACTGTAGAGACTGCAATGAATCTGAAACCATAGACATTGCCTCTTTAACTGAGTTTTGACTCACATCTGACCCCCTGCTGTCTCTTACCGACATAGACACGCCCTCCTACAGGATCTCCTAAAAATCTCAGGTGGTTGATGGGAGGGGCAGAGAGGAAGCCATCAGGTGCAATTAAAGGCCTGGTTTGGATCTAGATGGATGGGACATTCCGTCACAAACATAAGGCTATCCCATTCGCTGATTTAAAGGTTTGAGAGTATATAATCAATGAATCAGTCAGACAGCATTTGTAAAGCACAACACTGTCACCCCTAGGGGTATCCGGGTGCTGTGTCTCCATCTAAGAGCCAGGCCTTGAGTCTCATTCTGAAGTCTACCACTGAGAGATGTGTACAGAGCTGGAGGGGAATGTCGTTCCAGGTCTTGGCAGCGATGTCAGAGAAGGAGCGGCCACCGCTTCGACTGCGACGGATGCGGCGTGTGTGTGCGAGGGCGAGTTAAGAGGAACGCAGGTGTCTAATGGGTTGGTGGAAGATCAGTCAGTGGTTGAGGTAGGTAGGTACTAGGCCATGGAGGGTTTTGTAGGCGTGTGTCGGGAACTTGAACTGGCATCTTCTGGATGGGGAGCCAGTGGAGATCTCTCAGGTAGGGGGCGATGTGGGTTCATTTTAGGAGGCCTAGGATAAGTCTGGCTGCCATGTTCTGCATGGTCTGGAGTCTGTTCAGGATCTGAGTGGATATGGAAGTATAGAGGGCACTGTCGTAGTCGAAGGCAGCTGGTGACGAGGGTCTGAGTGACAGTCTTCTGGTGTTGGTTGGGATCCATCTGAAGAATCTGAGGAGCATGCGAAGAGTGTGGAAGCAGGAGGAGGCGACTGCATCGACTTGTCATTTAATGATCATTTGGCTGTTGAGGATGATGCCAAGGTTGTCAGCTATCGGCCAAACGTGTTTTAATGGGGGCAATTTCCTCAGAACTGTTTGTGGTGCAACTATCTATCTGTAGGATAGATTAGGGATTTCCCTGGGCACGTATTTGTCTTCAGGTTAAGAGAGACCCCACCTGTGATTTGGTATTTGATAGGCATGGGTGTGGGTCACAGAATTTGTCTAACCACGTATCTCTGACTCTGGGTTGATGTGGATGTCACCTTGGGTAAATCCAACAGCATGATACGAGATAATTGAAATTTTAGAAAATAACATGGCAGTCACTGGTATAATTTTTATTGAAATTGTGCCTATGGTTGGTATAACATACATTGACATTGTTCTTACTGTTTTTGACACGGTTAGGTTTGCTTAAAGTCATAACGTGTATCAGCATTGTTATTACTGGTAACAGTATTGTTATTTGAGCATGGATTATTACATACATTCATTTAGTCATTGCTAGTGTCAGCGTTACTGTGTGGGTACAGGTTATGATATACATTAGCACTGCACAGACGGGCACTGCTATAGCCGTGCAGGCACAGGTTATGGCATACTTTGACATTGCATTTTTTGGTATTGCCTTTGTCGGGTCTCCACACATCACGGCAATCACTGACATCATATTCACCCATTCCAACACTCCCCTCTCTAATTTGTCAACTACTTTATCCTTCTCAAATGTCATGAAAGTTATGTTATTAGAAAGTGTGTGTATGTCTGTAATGTCTGTTGTTCTTTCCTTATCTATGTGCATACTACCTAATTTAAGGATGGCTTTTTTACAGCAGTAAACCCTCACTTGTAGGAAACTACATAACAGAATTACAACAAGGAGAATCGGCATAAGCAACATGAATATTTTAGATACCCATAAGGGGATATACGAAAAGATACTATTTCACCAGTCCTGCTGCGGGGCACATCCCTCCTTCTTCATGTAAGCTTGCAGACGATGCCGTTCTTGGATAGCTTGGGCTAATGTCCGGTTATCCAGATCATTTACGGGAATTAAAGTATAACAGGAAGCACTAATCTTTGCACACACCACACTCTCCATAGCAGTCATCAAGCCCAACACCTACCGATGTTGCATCACCATGAGGCTAATGGCTCTTAGCTCCTCCTTGATAGCATTTAGTCCAAGCACAGTACTGTTGATAATCATCTCCCTCTGTTGATCATCTTGGCTGTTTGTAACCAGACGACATTCGCCTTGTTGCATGGTGAAAAAGGGTGCTGACCCTTCGGCGCTTTCTTGAGCCTCTGAGAACTTTCTGAATTCTTCTGGAATGTACTTGTACTGAGCCCAGCTAAAATACTAAGCAGGTCTTTTCCTTTGAGCCATATGCAGTAGACTTGTTTTCTCCTGTAACCGATCTTGAGACAACTCAGACAGATCTTCCAAAGGTTGGAATATGTATGGTCACAAGGGTATAGAGGCCCTGCCATCTGGGAATGAGCTGGATGTAGGCAAGTTTGCCACACTGCGGGTACATTGCCATCAGTGTGGAGGTGTCCCATAGCAGGCCCAGTATGTGCATTATGATCCCACAATTCTTATTGCTGCCCAACAGTATGGTTCCTTTGCCTGTGAAACATAAAGAGCACAATGTACATTTCCATGCAATTAGGGGTTGCACCTGCCCCTTCGACCATGTGTACATATTTATCTCGTTATCCCAGATGACCTGGCATGGGGTGTCTATGCTGGCATGCGACTGCCCCCCATGGGATGCATTTCCCCCTGCATGACTGAGGTGAGCAGCCCTGCAATGGAATTCCATGTTGGGGTCCATTTGTTGTTGAAGAAGGTAGCCCCAAAGATGTTGAGGGCTATCCTGGAACCGCAGATGGAGGCAGAGTAGACGTGTTTGTGCATTGGTGTGGTGGTCTTGCTACCTCCTGGAACCAGTTTTCTACAAAGTCCTGGGGCCAAACTGTGCCTCCCCTATGGTGCCCTTCCTGCACATCCTGTCTACCTCGGATTGGTAGTCATTTAGCTCGTGAAGAGATGCAAAGCAGTCGGGTTGGTCTCATACCGGGTGATGTTTACAAGAGTCCTACAGGGTTCTTCTCTATCGGGTTGGATTTTTGCCCTGATTCTGCATAGGAACAGATAGATAAGGCACTTCTCCTGTGATAAGTAGGCCTGGGTTGAGTCTTTGGGGGTTCGAGCAGCCGCTTCCTCACCGCGAACTGAAGGTTTCTCAATACAAGCATTAGTGAACAGCCGCGACTGCTAGCATTGAGAAATCTCACCAGATGGTGGCTGGGAGTAAGATTTTTCTTGCTCGTGCTCACCAACCTTAAGTTGGCAAATCACGGAAGGGAACAATTAACTCTGCTACACAAAGTTTGTCTTAACTCTGCGCAGAGTGGAAAAAAACTTACACCCACACCTAGTAAATAGTAAAGTCTCTCTGAGCCAACAGAGTGAGGTAACAGTGAGTAGTTGTAATATGACCTGTTCATAGTTTGTGTCACTACATCAGTTATGTCCTGTTACCGGGTGTTGTGTAGGAGTGTGCTGTGTAGTGCATGAGGTATACTAGTGTTTGGTTCAGTGTAGGTGTATGTGAGGTGAGAGAGGTCTCTGCACATGCGTTGCAAGAATGTAGAAGCAGAGTTTATGAGATTATGCATACTTCTGGCTCCGGAGGGGCATGACAGCACCACGGCTAGAGAGTGTGTACAAAAATACACGTAACTTAAGAAACATTTAGTAGGCTGTAGGGTCATCTTCAATGGAGATATCAGTCATCTGGGCTTGTCTTCTATGGTTTGTTGTCGTGATAGGACGATGCCGGTAAACTCTGAGATGATATACATGGACACTTTTGTGATAGGACGGTGCCTGCAACACTCCGGAGATGATAAGCGTGGACACTTTAGTGATAGTACAGTGCCTATAACACTCCAGAGATAAACGTGGACACTTTAGTGGCAGCACAATGCCTGTAATAGGTCAGATGATCCTGTGACTCACCAATGTTAATTTGGCGACTGAGGAAAATCATACGCTAGACCACCTCTCCGGCGAGATTTCTCAATGCGGGCGGTCTCGGATGGCCCCTACCACTCGCGCTGAGAAACCTTCCGTTCGCATTGAAGAAGCTGCTGCTCAAGTAGAACATCTACTCGAGTGGCAGAAAGAAGCAGTGACCTCCTACGCTGCACGTAATGCTGTTTGTGCTGATTTCAAAGTGCGGGACAATCTCCCAGCGCTAAAAATCAGCGTGAACAGCACGACTTACCGCACTACGCCGCTCTCGGACCCCATGAGGCGTGACAGAGTTTTTTTTGGCACTTTGCAGAGTTTCGCGTGGCAGAACACCGTGAACCCCACCCAGTCAAAAGACCATCCTCAGTCGAGGTCCTAAACCCGATGTCAGGTCACTAACGCTCTGCGTACCCAGGAGGCCTCAGCGCTGCTTCACCTCACCACTCCTGGATGTGCTCAGGAGGGATGGAATTGGTGGTAGATTTTTTCCCTCCTCAAGAACAAAAAGTAAGTGACATAATCTGCAAGCACTAAATGACTGTCTATAAAAAATGAATTAATGATTTATGAGATCAAATGTCGTTATGACGCACCTGTTTGTGTTGTATTTTATGGTGTGTGACACACCTGTAAAAATTTAATAGAGCGTTTTTATAGCACTAATATACATATAATGCATTGTTTCATATTCATGTGGTTGTTTCACATTGTTCAGATTCTTCTGTAAACATTAAATGCAGTGTAGGTTTGTGAGAGTGAATGTAAGTGGTTAGTAGAAACAAAAAAAATACTGAAAACAGAAAGACAGACATACTAACCACTGGGCCACCAGTGATGAGGCGCAGGCGGGAGACTGCGGGTGGAGGAGGGCCTCAAACTCAAGACCTGGGCACAGGAGGGCAGAACACTACTTGGTGGAGATGCTCGGCGGGACACAACATCAGTGGCTTCGCTCCTTCACCGCACAGTGTCTGTCATTAAGTAGTGGGGGGAGGTGGGAGGTGCTGGTCAGCTGAGAGGTGGGAAGCAGCGCTGGGTTGGGGCGGGGCAGGCAGTGGCGAGGACAGGAAGCGTTAAGGGGGCACAGAGAATGGCACAGAAGATAAAGGGCACAAAAGGAAAAATTAAACATGAGAAAAAGCACTAAAAGAGAAATACAATACAGAAATACCATAAAATACAGAAAACAGAAAGAAATACAGAAATCAGAAAGACAGGCAATGCTCACCACTGGGCCATCGGAGATGAGGTGCAGACGGGAGCCTGTGGGTGGAGGAGAGACTTGAACTCAGGGCCTGGGCACAGGAGGGCAGACCACTACCAGATGGAGCAGTGCGGCAGGGGAGCGACGCATGCTGACAAAGGGTGGTAAAGTGTAAAGGGAGGTACAATATATAGGGTGGTGGAATGCATGGGGTGGTACAATATATAGGGTGGTACAATATACAGGGTGGTACAATATACAGGGTGGTACAGTATATACAATGGTACAATATAGAGCGTGTCAGCATATAGAGGGTTGTAAAGTGAGTAGCGAGGTGCAATATTTAGGGTGGTACAATGTATAGGGAAATACAATATATCAGGTGGTACAATATACAGGGGAGTACAATGAATGGGATGGTAGTGTGCATAGGGTTGGTACAATATATAGGGTGGTACAATATATAGGGTGGTACAATATATAAGGTTGTACAATATATAGGCCGATACAATATATAGGGTGGTACAATATATAAGGTTGTACAAGATATAGGCTGATACAATATATAGGGTGGTAAAATACATAAGGGCTAATATGTAGGGTGGTACAATATATAAGGTGGTACAATATATGGGGTGGTACAATATATAGGGTGGTACAATGCATAGGGGGTTTCATTATGTACGGTGGTACAATATATAGGGTGATACAATATATAAGGTGGTACAATTTATAGAGTGGTACATTATATGCGCGGTACAATATTTAGGGTGGTACAATATATAGGGTGATATAACATATAGGGTGTTACAATATACAGGGTGGTAAAACAGTCTAGCCATGTATGAGGGAGGCCAACCTTAGACACCTGGTCATCAGATAAGGTGTTGAGAGGTTGCAGAGGTGGGTTTCCTTGCACGGCCGTCTGACTGAGACATCGGATATTGAATTTACCCCGTTGCTTGACCGGCAGCTAGTAGAGTGACATCACTAACAGTGAGGTGTTTTTTGCATGGCTCAGGTCTGGAAGGAGTCCGCAGCGCAGTATTTCATGTTTAGGAGCTTGACATGCTATCAGCAGAAGACTTCCTTGAGTTCTCTGGCAACACTCAGCTCTAACAATGACCGCTGTTTGGACAGCAGGGTTTGGTGAGGTGAGACAAGTATAGGGGGAAGTCTGTGGGGGGTGCAGGGGGTGGACATATGTACTTTAGTGATGATGGTCACCAGTGGAGTTAGTGGGACACTAAAACAGAGAAGGACTCTCAGGTTGTAGACATTTTGAGAAGAGATTGGTAGAGGGCCATTGGAGGGCGTCCAATCACACGCAAGAATAACAAGCAGGAACATTGGACCTTAAAGTGACCAGTCTTGCCGGGTTTTGATGCGTCCATCTCTTGGCCTTGAATTGGTTGCTCCTTGACCTCTCAGTGACCACTGAATTCCCTTGAAACTCTTCAATGGATGTCAGTATGGTTGCATGGACGAGTTGGTTTGAGATGAAACTTTCGAAGCTTTTTTCGGATGGACTCTAATAGATATGATCCAGAGCTCTTTGTGGTGTTAGTCAAGGTCAACCTGTAGGTCGCCTATTTACCTGGTGAGATGTGAATGACAGGAGTGATGGTAACCACAGACACCTCTGACTTCATGGGACGTGTCACCCACGTAGCCTCGTCATGAGGTGGAATGCTCACACCATTCCGCAAGAAACTAAAGACCTGTCTCTTCGTCAGATGCCCCTGACCCTCCGCACCTACTCAGTGCCTTGATCCCCCCATGTGTGATTAGTTTGCGCTATATAAATCCCTTTACCATTACTTTACAATGCGTAGAGGCCCCGTTAGGTCCAGTGGGAAGAGTACAGAGGCTTGACTCAGGTCACATGAGGCTCGCGTCCTCTACCTCAGTGAGTGCGCGGGTGACTGGCCTGTGTTCGTAAGGGGAAGGGTCTCAATTCTTTCACAGAGTAGGAAGGTCCTGTGAGATCCTGTGTGTTGAAGATGAGCTCTCACCTCTAAGCCTTATGGAAACACAAGGCCCTGTCTTACATATTTACTGTTTTTCTGTCACGGGCTGTGACCTCGTACCACTAAAAATACACAAGTCACTATTCTCCACTGCACCTACCAAGATATAATTCTGTGGCTCTCTGAGTACACACAGACCCCTGCCTTGCATTAACAAATCGAGGTTTCATAAGGAGCCATATTGGATTTCCCACTGAGCAACATATATATTTATTTTTTTTCATTTAAGCTGCTCATTATTTTGCTATAGCTGTCTGGTTAGATGACGCAGGGCAGTAACCTGCGAAGGGGATTGTAATCAGAAGAAATAACATAAAGAGACCCTCAGAGCTGTCCACAGCTGCCATCCCCTGCGCTGCTGCGCATGCGTCCCTCGCACCTCCGCAGCCACCGACTGCTGTGTGACGCGTCCCATAACACGATAACCGCAACTCGGTGGTCATCGATGGTTAGCCTTCTACAGGTCCGGTCATAGATACTTACAGAACAGACTGACCCCCTACTGTCCTACAAGACCCTGGAGATTTCATCAGCCCACCTGCTATGTATCCCTTCTGCTACACGGGCCTGCTCAGTACTAGCAGCTAAACACTGGCACGCTCTCGCTCACCCGGTAGCTCTGAGAAGGCTCCAGGATATTAAGACCTTCCGTAAACATCTTAAAACCGACCTGTATCAAGACTAAGCAGGTCCTCTCTCCCCGCTGCTTGGGCCTAGCAACAGGACACTCTAGCAGCAGCAGTGCGCTTTACAAGTCCCAGCATTCTTTCATTCATTCATTTAATCATTCATCACGCACCACAAGGAAACCCTTCCCACACTGCAGTAAAGCAAAGACACACACCCTGCACCGTGCACCTTTCTACCCATGTCAGCAAGTGCTTTAGTGCCCCAGACAGCAGTAGTAGGTGCTATGTAAAGGCTATAACACAATACAACGTGGCCACCGATGGCCAGAGAGGCCTCTGTCCTTGGAGGGCTCTGGTCCCTGTGACCCGCCTTTCTGGTTTTCGTGCTCTCTGGTCTCGCCCTGCAGTTTTCTGCCTCCGTCTGGTGTGTGTACATGTTGTGTCATAAATAAAGTTTACGCTTGTAAATACCTTGTTGTTTTATTGATGTGACGGCCACGTTCCTGGAGGACACACCAGAGGCTGGTATTTTGGAGACAGCGGGTTCCACAGCAGAGGATGCCAGTCACCTGGGGTCAAACCTAACAATTATGTGCACCGTCTGCACCTTACCAAGAGGGGGCAGTGGTTTAATGTTCGGCGTTTAAGACACTATTTGCGAGCGGCGGTTCCGTGTGTCTCCCGAATTCACGTGCAGTCCTGGGTTTGAAGGCTTGAACACACGACCATCTTCTGTAACTTCACGGAGTGCACTGTACCCTCTTCTGGCACCTCGCCAGTTGCGCACACGCACGCGTAACGCCCATAAGGCTCAAAGGGCTTCAGTCCCCTCCCCCCCACCGTCGTGTGTATCAGCCCGGCTCAGAAAGCTTACCGGGCACACGCACAGCCGCACCCGAGTACTTCACACGTCTTTAAAAGACCATTTACTTGTTAACAAGGCTTTGTTGTGTTTTCGCCCCTTCTTAGAGCCCCTGCATCTCCACTCTGGCTATTGCTGGAAGTATTACCCCCCCACCCCGAAATTGTTATCAAAACAGAGAGAAGGCGAGAGTGCGTACGCCTTTTGGGCTGTGTGTATCTAAATATCCAACAGACACCGCACCATACCCAACTGAAATAACCTGTTCCAAACTATTTACCAGAAAAGACATTAGGAAGGGTGTATCACCCCAAACACCCCCCTCCCGCTGTTTACAAGTGCGCCTCCACATTTCTTCAATTCTCTTCGTACATTTGAAAAAGTTTTAATTGACTTAAATCACAGCTGATCTTTTATTTCTGTCACTTACAGGAATCCATTAAGATACCTGTCAATCGAGGCAAGATGGCGGTCGACAAGTCGGCTGGTTAAGCAAGCTCCGCCTCCAGCACTCACCTGAGTAGCACCCCCTCCCTATTCAATGTTCTGTTGTGACATTAGGTGGTGAAAGAAGCAAAAACGCGGACTTCATTGGGCATGATTTGGCGCTGGCTGTTGTGGCACGAAGAGCTACCGGCATCTTCGCGTCTGATCCAGCTGAATCCTGTGTCCCGGGCGGTAGTGCTGGTCTCCTGGATCCGCCAGACTACCCTGATGGCGCCGAAGGCAAGCGGAAAGGGAGTTAAACATCGCGGGCCGCAGGCCGCAGCAGGTAGCCCAGCGAATTCAACATGCAGCCTGGAGAAAACCCGAGCACCGCCTGGTAAAGCTGATACCTGGCTAGGGGACGGCGGAATCGGAGATAGAGCGGGTAGAGGGGACGTACCTGCCCGCACCAGGCAAACAGCCTCCTCTATGTTCAAAACCCAGCGTCAGAAATCTAAAAATAGCGAGGAGGGTAAAGAGGGTAATCTGCTACTGGCTGACTCCCCTGGGAAAAACCATGGCACCCACAACTTTGCTCACAATGAGCGAGAGGCTTAAAGCTTCGGAGATGGAAATACAAAGTATCGTATCCGCTGCGGTAGGTCTCAGTAAGGATGACAATTGCTTGATACAATGTCTGTCAGTCGATGGTATTGTCAATGTTATGATGCCTGCTTGCTCTGATGTTAATTCTATGACTTTCGCTGAGGGGGAGTCCGGTAGAGTCAGTAACGACGTTGCACTTCAGGAACAATGCAACATGGGTAATGTAGTTTGTGTTAATACTGCCCAGAATGACTTGCCCGGAATAATAAAACAAAATGCTAATGCCAAAGCTATACAGCATCCTATTCAGCCTATTCCTGGCCAACAAGATTTAGAGCTGGTTGCCTCCTGTGCTAGAACAGGTGGAGATTCCGGGTAAAACTTATTTTCAATGTCTGATCCATCTATCTCCTCGGGGGATGAGAGTCCTGGGGGAGGGGGGAAGACGGGAGTGATCTTAACGGTCCCTGCCCGGATTTTGAGGAGGGGGAGCTCACCTCTCAAATGGGGGGAACAGTTCGAAAGAAAAAATCGGACCCTTACACCCTGAATAAAATCTCTGACCAAGGTGGGTCAATGGACTGGGACTACTCCTTTACTCCTAATTTGAGCGAAAACAGGAAGGCAGTAGTAGGAGATTTAAATCAAACCCAAGCTCAAGTTCAAAATCCAAACTCGTCTGAAGAAATAACTCTTGCCACTATTTATCAAAGTATCTTCGCTCACAACGAGGAAACCCGGGCCGAGAGCGCACGTATCCAGGGAGGCTATCGAAAGGTGCAGAATGCAATTCGAAGGGTGGCTAAGACATGTGCAGACATTGCTACAAGAATGGGAGAAGCAGAAACGAGAATCTCGGCAGTAGAGGACGAACTAGTAGCACAAAAGGCTCGTACCCAGTCTTTGCAAGCACAAAGGGAAGACACAACTTGGAAACTGATGGATTTGGAGAATCGGGCGAGAAGAAATAATTTACGAATATTAGGTATTCCGGAAGGCAAGGAAGGTAAAGATACTTATTAGTTCATTGTGGATTTGTTTAGGGAAGCATTCCCGGATTTGAAACAATGGAATTGGAAAATCGAGCTTCAGAGAGCTCACCGTTTCCCTTTCAACCAGCACAAGAAGAACAGCCAAGCACTAGAAAAACCACGAGCCATTCTGATCTGCCTCAATAACTTCTTGGCTCGAGAAGCCCTATATGATCTGGCACGGCCAGATAGGAAATGGAAGGGAAAAGGGTGCACATTTTTTGTAAGACCTGATTACTGCCAAGGAACAGTAGAGAAGAGATGGCAGCTCGTCAATTAATTCCAGGTTTTCAAGAGAAAGGGGCTCAAGTGTTTTTGCTGAACCCAGCAAAGCTTAAGGTGGTCGTTAACAGGGCTGCAAAATGTTTTACTTCCGAAGTTCAGGCATAAGAATTTCTGCTCACATTGAAGGGAAGTTAGAATATAAGTTAGAATATAGTTGTACTGATGCATTGATACAGGGATGGTTTATTATTTGCTCCTTTTCCCCTCTTTTCTCTTTTTTTTTTTTGCTTCTTTCTCTTTTATCCTTTTTTTTTCTTCTTCGACTAACGGGAGGGGGGCTACTTGGGGGAGTGAGAGGGGGGTGTAGCTTGCTTTCCCTCACTAAGGTCCTACGGTCCTTGTGCCTCATGTGGTTGGGGGAAGGGAGGGGCTGGTTGGGGGGTGGGTGGCAGGGGTTGATGTGGGTGAGAGGAGGAGAGGGGTGGGGGGAGGGGTTCGGTTCTTGAGTCTTCGACAAACTCATTAGGAATAAATTATGGATTACAGCAGCTGAAATATATGTTTTTGAAGTGGAAAAAGCTTTTTCTACCCTGTGTGATATGGATTGTAGAGACCTTTGATTATATGGATGATGGGTAGGCTACGAATTTGCTCAGTTAACATTTGCGGTCTTAATGATAGGAGAAAACGTGGGATGTTGGCAAAACAACTACGGTTTATGCGCATTGATGTGTTATGCATTCAGGAGACACACATACAATGGAATAATCGTAGATGGCTGGGGGACCTTGGCTTTGAGACACTAACTTGCACTTGGCAAAGCATTAATATTATGGGGGTGGCTATATTAGCTAGGAAAGGAATATGCTTATGTAAGAGGAAAAAGGCAGACAATATGGGTCGTTGGGTGATTGCAGAAATGAAAGTAAATAATTCAGCCTTGACTGTGTGCTCCATTTATGGGGCTAATTTAGATGACCCTGAGATATTGAATTTTTTAAGTGTAGAACTTGCCTTATGGCCATGCCCCTTAATACTGTGCGGGGATTTTAACCCCTTGCATGCCCGCCCCTTTCCCCGCCCAGTGCCGCGCCTTCCATTAGCGGGCGGAGTTCATGACGAGCTGGACTCGTCATGGGCACAGCGCCACCGCAGCCCATGACGAGTCCAGCTCGTCATGGGCACTGAAGGGGTTAATATTCATATAGATAGCCAATATGACGTACATGATATGTCCATATATCAAGGTAAGAAAGTCAGAGTTTTTAAAGCCCTTCAAGGGCTGGTATCCGAACATGGATTATCTGATAGCTGGCATAAACTTAAGTCACCAGACCCAGGGTTTACTTTCTTTTCCGCCCCCCATAATGAACATGTTAGGTTAGATAATTTTTTTCTTTCAACTCAATTAGTTGGAACATGCGATATTGAGATCTTCCCCAGAGTGATTTCGAATCACAATCCATTGATAATAGAGATCCCTATGCAGGGGGTTGGTAAAGTACGGCGGACATGGACGTTTGAAAGAAAACTCCTGTTGGATAAGGCATATCGCCCTCACATGGCCAAATGGATAGTTGAGTTTTTTTCTATTAATCGGAATACAGCATTAGCCTGCGTAGTATGGGATACATTCAAGGCGGCTGTTAGAGGGGAAACCCTGAGCTTCTCTATTGCACGTCAAAAATAAATACAGGGGGAGGTCCAAAACTGGGTGGAACTATTAAGGAAGGAAGAATGTGACTTAATAAATACAATCCTGCAGGGGACAAGTATAGAGGATTGCCAGCAACATATTGCTATAGTAAAGAATAAAATCCATGGGCATATCAGTATGGAAATTGCAGCTAGATACACTCAACAGAAGGCAGAGGCATATGAGCTGGGTGAAAATACTGGTAGAGTTTTAGCCAAGCGAACCCAACAACAAGAGGTCGCCAACCAAATTCTTAAAATCAACGATCATGAAGGGCGTGTTCAGGAGACCCCAGCAGGAATTCTAAGGGTTTTCCAAATTTTTTATAAGCAATTGTATTCACAGGACTCCGCCGAGATAGAGAACGATTCTCTTGAAGAGTTTTTAAATGAGATAGAAACGTTAAAGGTGACTCAAGATCAAAAAGAAGCTCTGAAAACTCAATTTTTGTGGGACGAAATCGAGCTGGCTTTGACATCCCTAGCTCTAGGGAAAGCGACGGCATCCCGCTGGAATTTTATCGAGTATTTCGACAAGAGCTCAAGCATGATATAACATATCTACTTGAACATGTACGTAACAACCATCAGACTCCTGATTCTTGGCGAATGACCACCATTATTGTTTTTAAAAAAAAGGGTAATCCTGAGCTAAGCCCTGCTTCCTATAGGCCAATAACGCTTATTAATAGCGATAGTAAAATATACTCAAAATTACTGGTAACCAGGCTAGGAAAAGTAATAACCCCCTTGGTCTCTCAATTCCAACACAGTTTTATTCCAGGAAGGGACACGACCGACCATGTCCACCGGGTAATTGCCCTTCTTGATTGGGCTCAGGCCACAAGGTCACCGCTGGGAGTTCTCCTCTTGGACGCCGAAAAGGCGTTCAACAGGGTCTCCAGGTGGTTCCTTTGGTCAGTTTTAAGTTGGAAGGGCCTGGGCACAGGCTTTGTACAGGTGGTCAAAGTGATGTATACAAACCCTGAAGCTGTGATTCGGATAGCAGGACAGGAATCAGCAACATTCACCATAAGTAGAGGTACAAGGCAGGGGTGTCCTTGTTCACCCCTCCTTTTTGCCCTATATATTGACCCCTTCTTAAAGAAACTGGAGACTAACATTCATATCAAAGCAATTGAGACTGGGGGAGCAAAATATAGGGCATTGGCCTATGCCGATGACATCGCGGTCCTCACGAGCAACGTCGTTTCTGCCTTTCCAACTGTTAAAGACTTAGCAGTTCAGTTTGGTGCCTTATCTGGGTACAAATTAAATGCTGATAAAACCCTAATTTTATGCTCCGGCATGACATGCCCTCCCAGTTTTCCAGTCGTGACAGAGGCCACTTATTTGGGCATCACAATCACCGCCCAGATAGAAAGGATCCCTGATCTGAATTTATGCTCTCTAATTGAATCTAGCAATAAGAAAATGGAGAGGCTGGATCATCTACACTTGTCCTTGAGTGGGGACGGAGTAATGTTCTAAAGATGCTGATTTTACCTAAATTCCTATGTCTGTTTAGGACTATACCGCTTGAGTTTCCTTCTTCTGTATTTTTTTAAATAGAAAGGGTATGCTCTAGGTTCCTATGGGGATATCGCAGATCCAGAAGAGCAGCCAAGTGGTTGATTCTCCCCAAACAACGGGGGGGCCTGGCCATTCCAAACTTCCTACTCTATTATTGGGCCGCAATTCTTCAACATATGGCTATACTACTTGTTGGGTCCAAATCCAATATACCAATGGCGTGTCGCCCATCTATCTATGAATTTGGACTGGGGGACCAAGCTAATGGGCTCTTGGTTTCAATCTTTGAACCCAACTACTATAAAAAGACAAGATTTAAAATCTTGAAAGCAGCGTTTAAGGTATGGAGACAGGTTCAACGAAAATTAAAGATCCCAAACCTAAATGCATATGCCCCCTTGGCGGCCACACCCTTTTTACCACCAATTTTTCGGGACCATGTTACATTTGTGTGGGGTAGTAAGGGTATTTACACACTGGGAGATCTTTATCGGAATGGGCAAATGAAATCTTTTGCAATCTTACAGGAAGAGTATGGGCTGAGCAGGGGTGATTTTTTAAAATTTTTACAAATTCGAATTTTTTTGGGGAATGGACCCCATCGATAGGCTTACAATTTTGGTAAAATACCCTTGGTCGAATTGGTTCAGAAAAGGGACCGTATGGGAAAGCTATATATCAATTTGCTTGAGTCTTTTCCAGATGATCTACTGACCCAAGCAGAAAAGTGGGCTAAACGGCTGGGGGAGGATAAATTGGATATTGAAGACTCCATATCCTTCGCAAATCAGATATTGATTACGGGTAGTGTAAGGAGTCAGCATTTTATGTCAATATTTGATTTATATTATACTCCAGCGAAGATATCAAAATGGGGAGGCACGAGGGGCGTAAGTTGTAATAGGTGCAATCTATATGCAGCAGATGCTGTTCATATGTTTTTCTCATGTCCAAAATAAAAAGAATTCATATATGACATGAAAAATTTCCTA
Source organism: Triturus cristatus (assembly GCF_964204655.1). Classification (NCBI taxonomy): domain Eukaryota; kingdom Metazoa; phylum Chordata; class Amphibia; order Caudata; family Salamandridae; genus Triturus; species Triturus cristatus. The sequence goes on along the minus strand of NC_140579.1, from coordinate 115,673,276 downwards.
TCTACGATTTTGGGGATCTCAGTCCGAACTAATCCTGCCCTTCTCATTTCTGGTATTAGTAAAAATGTAACAGATTGTTGGGCAAGACCAGATACAGAACTATTGTTTATTGCTATGGCCATTGCCCGCCTGTGTATAACTTCTCATTGGATAAGTGCTGATCCCCCGACCTTTTCGAACTGGCGGGCACGTTTACTCGCAGCATACAATATTGAGTCTTCAATTTATAAATTAAAGGGACGTAAGAAAAGAGAGAGTGGGTTACGAATTTGGGCACCAATTGCTAAGCTGGTCAATTAAAATAATGGGGAACTTCATTGTTTCTATTTTTTTTTAAATGAAGCTCTGGTCTTCATTTCTCCTTTTCTGCTGCAATGTATAAAACTGGAAAGCGCTCAAATTTCTGCCTGGACTATTCAAATTGATTTGAAGATTTGCATGGATGTAAAATGCTTTATTCATTAACCGGGGAAAATGTTTAATATGTAATGTTTGGGTGATTCTCATATCTGCTGTAGATGTTTGGATTGCTTTCCTGCTGTCTATCACCTTTCTTTTTCTTTTGTCGAAGAACAATAAAAAATATTTTTTTTAAAAAAGACACCTGACAATCATCGCCTGCTCCAGCCAGTCAGAGCAGGGGGGATGGCAGGTCCCTGTGGGGCGGGCCCTCACCATGTGCAAGGAATTGTCGTGTAGGCACTCATGAAGCACTCATGAAGCCCAAGTGCACCAAATGCCACGCCTGGCACCTTCGGCAGATCCACACTGTTAACTAAGAGCACAATGCATCTGGTGCATGGAGGCCATGCTTGATAAAGATGAAACTGCATGTCCCAGAATGCCGTGTTATGCTGCTTAACAAGGTATGATTGGCTGAAAGTGCAGCGCTTGAGATCTCCCTTCCACTCTGCTTACAGCGCCTAGACATCACTTCACTTTCAATAATGAAGGAAGCACATTCACTGATTATTGGCACGTCAAGCACCTGGGAAACTAAAGACCAGGCGGTAAGAATGTTCTTTTCATCGACTCCTGTGGATATATTCTGGCCCCAGTGCAGGGTGAAGGGCACCCTGGTAAAGGTGGGCTCGTCGGTGGTGAAGAACGGTGCCTCTGTGCACAGCACACTTAGGGGCACATTTACTAAACTTTCACGCAACACGCAGCAGCAAGCAACGTTGCCATGCTGTGTTCGAAAGGGAGAGAGGAATTCTCTATATTTGCAAATATAGGGAGCATTTCTTCTCTCTCCCAGTGTTGGCACACTGTGTGCAGCCACAGAGCCAACATGGGCACCCTTGCACCAACCTGGGAGAAATCCCTGCACAGAACAATCCTGACAGGCATTATCCTCTTTCTACATGTGCTGCAAAGGAAATGACGAGGAAAAATAAAGATATTCCTCCTTGTTACGTCTCACTTAGGAACGCGTAGCATTTCCATGGCTTGTCAGGTTTCCAAGTCTTTGCACAAAATCCATGAGCGGAAGCTCGGGAACGCCCACACTCCATGCATGCAACACCTCCCAAGTTGAAATGTAACGCAATGTAACATAACTCAGAGCACGCAACGGCTGCACATTGCATTTCTTTACAAAGCCTTGCAAGGCCACGAAAGTCAGGCTTTGCGAGGCCTGGTAAATATTACTGAAGCCTTTGCGATGTCCTTGCTTTGCCTTGCGTGACGCAAGGGCAACGCAAAGGCTTCATAAATATGGGCCTTATTTCAGAAGTATCTCCTGGCCCAGGGTTCTGGACTGAACCCAATGAGTGTGAGCATGGATGCCAGAGAGGGCCTGGGTCACGGGCAGAGGAGTGGGAGCATCAAGAACCAGGCTCCACCCGAAGACGCACAGGATTACACAGGAGCGTAGAACCCTGTGCCAGGGCTGCTGACTCACTCCCGCCGTGAGAGCCCGAGGGTGGCTGGATGCAAGCCCAGGCCCGAAGCCAAGCCCCGGCCCTCAGGGGAAAGGCTGAGCACCGAGCCAGCTGTCACCACTGCAGTGTTTCCACCACAAGTGTGGAGTCTCAACAGCAGTAACATCACACTCACTGGGGCTTATTTATGAGAGGTTTGCGCTCACTTTTTCCTGACGCTCCGGTGGTGCAAACCTCTCAACAATATCTATGAGGCCACGCAAAGCCACTCTGCATGTGAAGTAAGACAAAGCCGCGCACGTCGCTGCATTGTTTTACTTTGAGCCAGGGAGGTGTTTCATGGGCGTTGCGATGGGTTTTCCCATGCAACACCCATCGGTTTAGACTCTGCCCCAGATTTACTTAATCGAACAAACCTGGGGAAGTGCTAAAACATTACGACTTCCCAGAGCAGGTGTAACAAGGAGAAATATCTATATTTCTCCTCGTTTATTATTCTTTCCATTCGTGCTGCATTCTGTAGCACATATAGATAGAGGAAAATGCCCCTCAGGATTGTTTTTGTGCAGCAAGGTTTCCCTTCCTGCACAAAAACAATGCTGCCTGCAATGGAGGCCCCCCTGCACCACGGTGCAAGGGTGCCTACGTTGGTGCTAGACTGCCAAAATGGCGCCAGTGCAGACAGAAAGGACAGGAATGAGCCGTATTGCTTAAATTCTATGCAATCTGCCCTATGCAAAATCCCATTAATGAGGCAAACAGTTTGTTGTGAACACCACAACTTTAGTAAACTTGCTAGTGTAAGTTTACCTTTGTGAATCAGGCTCATAGAATCTCGAATGGAATGCCCATTGTTTTTCGGTCAGAGTATACTGGCCCTAACGATTGCAAACGAAAAGGTTACCTGTGAGGAATCTGAGCATTTCCACCTTTTAAACATGATTGCATTGCTGGGAGTTAATTTAAAAGCAGTACCTTAACTTATCAATTTCATGCATTTTTTTACATTTTGTGGCTTCATGCAAATCCTGCTGTTTTTTTAAGTCACTCATGAAGTGAAATTGGGAAAAACACTGACCCACACCCACTTCGCAGCTGAAGTTGAAATATTGGGATGCCTTTTTCCCCCCAATAAAAAAATAAAAACACCTCTGTTTGGAGTGCCTCTGCCTTCATGGACCGCATACCACACTGTGCAATATGTGGGCTGGCTGGATTCATTCTGGTTGGCTACCAAAAGCCAATTAGAATGTTCCTAACATATGGGACTTTTCAACCAATGGGAAAAGAGCCAAGTGTTAGGACCAGTCTGCTTAGCTGCTGGTAGTGAATCAGAATGGATGATCCATATGTTACTTTCTCCCGGTATCATGTGGGTATAATGTTACTCTCTCTTTGTGTTCTATAAATATAATTTTACTCTGTCCCATTATCGTGTGGATGTAATTCTACTATCTCACAGAATACAACAGATATATTGTTACTCTCACCTCAAATCCTGTGGATAGAAGGCTACTCTCTCACACGATCTTGTGGACATAATGTTATCTTTCACAGTATCCCAGATATATAATACTATCATTCACAGTAACCTGTTGATATAATATTACTCTTTCACAACATCCTGGGGATATAATACTACTCTTTCACAGTATTCTGTGGGCAGCATAATGCAATCTTTCACAGTATCCTGTGGATATAATACTATCTTTTACAGTATCCTGTGGGTATAATACTATCTTTTACAGTAACCTGTGGATATAATGCTATCTGTCATAGTATCCTGTGGGTATAATACTATCTTTCACAGTATCCTGTCAGTATAATACTATCTGACACAGAAACCTGTGGATATAATACTATCTTTCACAGTATCCTGTTTATATAATATTACTCTTTCACAGTATCCTGTGGATATAATAATATCTTTCACAGTAATCCTGTGGGTATAATACTATCTTTCAGGGTATCCTGTGGGTATAATACTATCTTTCACAGTATCCTTTTGATACAATATTACTCTTTCACAGTATCCTGTGGATATAATACTATCTTTCACAGTATCCTGTGGGTATAATACTATCTTTCACTGTATCCTGTGGACATAATACTATCTTTCACAGTAGCCTGTGGATATAATACTATCTGTCATAGTATCCGGTGGGTATAATACTATCGTTCACACTATACTGTCAGTATAATACTATCTATCACAGTAAAAGGTGGATATAATCCTATCTTTCACAGTAACCTGTTGGTATCATATTACTCTTTCACAGTACCCTGTGTATATAATACTACTCTTTCACAGTATCCTGCGGATATAATACTACCTATGTATATAATACTACTGTTTCACAGCATCATGTGGATAAAATGCTACTCTTGCACAGTATCCTGTGGATATATTATTGCACTTTCACAGTATCCTGTGGCTATAATACTACTATTTTACCGTGTCCCCTAGACATAAAACTACTCTTTTTTTGTCCTGTGGATATAATACTACCTGCGGCTATAATACTACTCTTTCACAGTATCCTTTGGATATACTGTTACTCTTCCACAGTATCCTGTGGATATAATACTATTCTTTCAGAGTATCCTTTGGATATACTACTACTCTTTCACAGTATATTGTGGATATAATACTACTCTTTCACAGTATCCTTTGGATTTACTACTACTCTTTCACAGTATCCTGTGGATATAATACTATTCTTCAGAGTATCTTGTGGATATATCACTACTCTTTCACAGTATCCTGTGGATATAATACTACTCTTTCACAGCATCCTTTGGATATACTACTACTCTTTCACAGTATCTTGTGGGTATAATACTACTCTTTCACAGTATCCTTTGGATTTACTACTACTCTTTCACAGTATCTTGTTGATATATTACTACTCTTTCACAGTATCCTGCAGATATAATACTACTCTTTCACAGTATCTTGTGGATATACTACTACTCTTTCACAGTATCTTGTGGATATATTACTACACTTTCACAGAATCCTGTGGATATACTACTACTCTTTCACAGTATCTTGTGGATATAATAGTACTCTTTCACAGCATCCTGCAGATATACTACTACTCTTTCACAGTATCCTTTGGATATACTACTACTCTTTCACAGTATCTTGTGGATATATTACTACTCTTTCAAAGTATCCTGTGGCTATATTACTACTCTTTCACAGTATCCTGCAGATATACTACTACTCTTTCACAGTATCCTTTGGATATACTACTACTCTTTCACAGTATCCTTTGGATATACTACTACTCTTTCACAGTATCCTGTGGATATATAACTACTCTTTCACAATATCCTGTGGATAAAATACTAATCTTTCACAGTATCCTGCAGATATAATACTACTCTTTAGCAGTATCCTGCAAATGTAATACTACTCTTTCACAGTATCCTTTGGATATACTACTACTCTTTCACAGTCTCTTGTGGATATAATACTAGTCTTTCACAGTATCTTGTGGATATATTACTACTCTTTCACAGTATCCTGTGGATATAATACTACTCTTTCACAGTATCCTGCAGATATAATACTGCTCTTTAACAGTATTCTGTAGATATAATACTGCTCTTTCACATTATCCTGTGGACATAATACTACTCTTTCATAGAATCCTGTGGATATAATACTACTCTTTCACTTTATCCTGTGGCTATAATACTTCTCTTTCACAGTATCCTGTGGATATACTACTACTCTTTCACAGTATCTTGTGGATATAATACTACACTTTCACTGTATCTTGTGGATATACCACTACTATTTCACAGTATCTTGTGTATATAATACTACTCTTTCACAGTATCTTGTGAATATATTACTACTCTTTCACTTTATCCTGTGGATAAAATACTTCTCTTTCACAGTATCCTGTGGATATAATACTACTCTTTCACAGTATATTGTGGATATAACACTACTCTTTCACACTATCTAGTGGATATACCACTACTCTTTCACAATATCTTGTAGATATAATACTACTCTTTCACAGTATCCTGTGGATATAATACTACTCTTTCACAGTATCCTGTGGATATACTACTACTCTTTCACAGTATCCTGCAGATAAAATACTACTATTTAACAGTATCCTATAGCTATAATACTGCTCTTTCACATTAACCTCTGGACATAACACTACTCTTTCATAGAATCCTATGGATATAATATTACTCTTTCACAGTACCCTGTGGATATAATACTACTCTTTCACTGAATCCTGTGGATATAATACTACTCTTTCACAGTATCCTGTGGAAATACTACTACTCTTTGACAGTATCTTGTGGATATAATACTACTCTTTCACAGTATCCTGTGGATATACTACTACTCTTTCACAGTATCTTGTGGATATAACACTACTCTTTCATAGTATCTTGTGGATATAATACTAGTCTTTCACAGTATCCTGTAGATATAATACTACTCTTTCACAGTATCCTTTGGATACACTACCACTCTTTCACAGTATCCTGTGGATATACTACTACTCTTTCACAGGATCCTTTGGATATAATACTACTCTTTCACAGTATCCTTTGGATATACTACTACTCTTTCACAGTATCTTGTGAATATATTACTAATCTTTCACAGTATCTTGTGGATATATTACTACTCTTTCACAGTATCCTGTTGATATACTACTATTTGTTCACAGTATCCTGCAGATATAATACTACTCTTTCACAGTATCTTGCGGATATACAACTACTCTTTCACAGTATCTTGTGATATACTGCTACTCTTTCACAGTATCTTGCAGTAATAATACTATTCTTTCAAAGTATCCTGTGGATATAATACTATTCTTTCACAGTATCCTGCAGATATAATACTATTCTTTTACAGCATCCTGCAGATATAATACTATTCTTTCAAAGTATCCTGTGGATATAATACTATTCTTTCACAGTATCCTGCAGATATAATACTATTCTTTTACAGCATCCGGCAGATATAATACTATTCTTTCAAAGTATCCTGTTGATATAATACTATTCTTTCACAGTATCCTGCAGATATAATACTATTCTTTTACAGCATCCTGCAGATATAATACTACTCTTTCACAGTATCCTTTGGATATACTACTACTCTTTCACAGTATCCTGTGGATATAATACTACTCTTTCACAGTATTCTGAGGATATACTACTACTCATTCACAGTATCCTGTGGATATACTACTACTCTTTCACAGTATCCTGCAAATATAATCCTATTCTTTCACAGTATCCTGTGGATATAATACTACTCTTTCACAGTATCCCATGGATATCCTACTACTCTTTCATAGTATCCTATGGATATAATATTACTCTTTCACAGTACCCTGTGGATATAATACTACTCTTTCACTGTATCCTGTGGATATAATACTTCTCTTTCATAGTATCCTTTAGATATAATACTACTTTTTCAGAGTATCCTGTGGATGTAATACTACCTGTAGATATAATAGTACTCCTTCCCAGTATCCTGTGGATGTAATACTACTGTTTCACATGTGCTGTGGATAGAATGCTGCTCTCTTGCCTGATCTTGTGAATATGTGCTACTCTGTCAAAGGATCCTGTGGGTATAAAACTACCCTCTCATGATTCTATATATTGAATGTTACTCTCTCACAGTACCCAATAGATAGAACTATTCTCTCACACAGGATTCTATAGAAAGAATGATACTCCCTCACAGGAGACTATCAATAGAATGCTAATCTCTCACAGGATGGTATCGATAGAATTATACTTTCTCACACGATGCTATAGATAGAATGCTACTCTTTCTCAGGGTGCTGTAGATAGAATGCTACACTCTCACAGGATGCTATAGATATAATGCTATACTCTCACAGGATGCTATAGATAGAATGCTACACCCTCACAGGATGCTACAGATAGAATACTACTCTTTCAGAGGATGCTATAGATAAAATGCTATTCTCTCACAGGATGCTATGGATAGAATGTTACTCTCTCGCAGGATCTTATGGATACAATTCTGCTTTCTCACAACCTCACTGGTTCTTGTACATAGGATTCTTTTTGCTATGTTTGCTCATAACTCTCTTTTGATTTCTCTCGTTAGAAGACACCTTCAGGGGACTGTAAGAGCTGACATCTTCAGATGTCATGAAACAAGTAATGATGCCTGAAAGATGAAAATTGTGAAAAGATGAAGATGGTGCCCCAAAGATGAAAAATGGTGCCTGAAAAAAATATATACCAGGGTCAGTACATGTGGGCAGAAAGAAGGGAATCCTCTCTTGCCACCTGACATATTGATGCCTGTAAGGTCAAGCATGCTACAGCAGAGCTCCCACAGCCCTAGGGGTGCCACAGATCACACATGTGTGCAGCTGTGACAGCTGTGGTAAGCAAATAGCTGAATGTGCCTGAGGGTGAAGTGAGGGAAGAGACAGAAGGGCTGAAAGCTACCACAGTCTCAGTGTGGGACATGGGGCAGGAGTATTGACCATATGGGGGGGGGGGCAGAGTGTTATAGTGTTGCAATGGGCCCCGTTTGTGATGGCCCTTAACTATACAAAGGTTTATTTTATCTTATCATAGGTGCCAATGGTGATGTCACTCCAAGAGGCCAACAGGCAGCATATGGGAAGGATGGCCAGTGAAGGGGTGAGCAGATGAGATGGGCTCCTCAGGACCCCACCTCCTGTTAGGGGGGCTGTAGACAGTCATATAAGGAACCCCCACTCTTTCGGACTCCCAGGTGAGACCACTGGGGGGTGGGGGTGCTTGGGGTAAGTGCATCTCCCAGTTGCCAGCAGCATACAGATTTGTCAACAAAAAACCTATTGCTTAAGAAAAAGAAAGAAGGAAAAAAGGGGTCTCAGAAGACCAGAAGAGAGTCTGATCATGTGAAAGGAAGCATACACTGATCACAATTACTATGGTGACATACCAGACATGCAGCACGTGTTCCAGTCATTACAACATTTAACAAGCATTTGCAAAGCTAGTAGATCTCATCAATGATAAGAGATATTGACTTTGCAAATTCTTTTGAATTTTTCTGTCCCCAGCTAACCACTGTGCAAGTACAGGAATAGTGGCCAACTTAGATTCTTTTTTAAAAGAGTAGAAAAAAACATTCCAAGATGGTTGCCATTTGCGCACAAATGCACTGGTCAACTTGGTTGATTAAAAAACATTCTAAGATGGCCACCCACCCCCGTGTTAGTGGACGTTTGCGGATAGACTTCAGTGCGGGAAAGTGGGTGCTGGCAGGGTGTAAGAGTGGGGGAGAAAGGAGAAGAAAAAGAAAGAGGGAGAGAAAATAATCCCCAAGTCAATGCAAGATCCTGACGTCAACACACAGTACAAACACATGGCTAGGGAGGAAAGCCATCAAATCAAGAGCAAGGGGCGGACTCGAAGCCCACTCTGAGTCTGTATTGTATACAATAGGTCTGTTGCCAACAAGCAGCACCCGCAGAAAGTAAAGACAGAGGATTGTCACTTCTTCCTGTGGAAAGGGATCAAATACAGAAGAGAGCCCAGCAGCAGGGAGTGGCTGCGGCTGACTGCTCTGGAGGTTCAAACAGAAAACTAGTATGTTTCATGAAATAGTGATGAGAAACCACTGGCCTTCAGAAAGGGTGTGTGCACTTCCAAGAGGTGCAAAATTATCCCTAATAGTGCCTACAGTGAATCATTGCCTGAGCTGTGTTTAAAACGAAGAACCTTCATTTGCTAACTTTTTATGCAATGCGCCACAGCAACTTAAGTCACTGACATGTTTCGTAAAAAGAAAAGCTGCGCCATTTCTAGCAGGGTATGTTTATCTCTCCCCCCACTTTAGGTAAACATGCATCATGCACACAGGGTGCGAGTCTGATGTCTATCAGATTTTGTGCCAAAAGGGTACCTTTCCAATACAAAATACTATACTCACACATAGTTTGAATGAGTGCTGTACAGTGCAGTACACATGCAAAGTTGGAACACTTTGGATAGAAGAGTTTTTGTCTAATGTTCTGCCTGCCTCAAGGAGTCATACATTTTGGGAGCAAACAAAATATTTGAGTAGATGGGCTTCACGTGAAAGTTCATGGATGGTCTTTAGGAATGCCATGTACCACCCATGGTATGCACCCTTGAGGCAAAGTAGTGCAAAGTAATGCATTACACTACTTTGCAATACTTTTAGGTACTTTCCAGCACAAAACAAATTTCACACTGGAAAGTAAATCCCAATTCAACACTTGGTGTCACTTTTCTGCTGCTAACCTGGCGCAAAGAGTTAGTAAATCGTGTCTGAAGGGATGAAGTATGGGAGCGGCAGCAACAGTGTATTCACTTCGAACACCAGCAAATAATGAAAAGCGATGGAATGAACAACCAACATGGCTTAAAGGGTGACTGGACATCTCCTGCTGTCTTTCCCAGTGTGGTCCAAAGCAGCATCCTCTGGTTGTCTGAAGCAGGGTCTTGTGTTACCATAAAGGGCTCCAGGCCCATTGTGTCTACATCTGAAGCATGAGAGTCTCAAATGTCCCCGCCAGCCCATAAGACAGGGTCATGCTAAATTGAGTGTCTACAGATGCCCTTCTGTAACCTTCTATGCATCTCTCCTGTGAAGGCCACTAACCTCAGGTCACTGTCTTTCTGATAAACAAGTCCCAGAGCCCCTGTCCTCTGTGTGCACATCTTACTGTACATCAAGAAGAGATAAACAAGAAACATCTGTCATCTAGGAGAACACGATTGGCTAAGAGTAGAGGCGGGGGCTAACTGCAACATTCACTCCTGAAGTTTTGCTAGCTTTGGAACCTATGACAGCGGCTTGGCTCAAAAACATCTATAACCTCTGTACCCTTCTGTAGGTTCTGCTTTCTTAATTTTCAAGAAGTGACGCAAATTGTTTTCGATAACATGTCCAGCTTTTATTCTGTTCTGTGGTCAAACCCCTGCTAATGTTTAGATTCTAAGGTCACCTGTCCTTATTACAAATTTATAAAAGGACTTTCCACTGACCAGCTCATCGGCCACCTCTCACAGTGTAATTCACGATGAGGTGCTCCCAGCTAGCTGATTGATGTATTGATTGATTTAGCATTAGATAAGGTTATACTGCTGTACTGTATTTTGGCTTTCAATTTCTCTCTCTCTCACTCTCTCTTTGAATTGCTGTGATTTAATATTTGCAAGATTGCATGTTTTTGTTTTGATTAATGATGTGTCTTTGACACTTGTTACTTATTTATTTGAGTAAAGAGCCACTCCTGACTCAAGTCCTGCTTCTCAGAGTGTATCTTGTTGTTTTAGATAACAGATTCAGTGCCAGTTCCTATGTGGTGGAAAAACCACCCTCTAACATGTCCCTGTCTGGTCCATGGTGCTGCTGACAGAGGCAGTGACACATTGCAACCCACATCCCTGAGCCGGCAGTTATGCATCACTGCAGCAGCAGCCAGTTAATGCATAATCAGTGGGAGATCTGAGGACATGACCCAAGAATGGACTGCAGAGCATCAAGACAGGGTTAGGAGAACAAGGTGGTGTGTGAGTATTCTCTGGTTCTGGGGAGGGGGTGTCTGCTTGATGGCACCCAGTGCCTGACATCATTGCTCAGCCCATTGCTGGTGTTTGTCACACTTGTCACATTTACCATACCTCATTCTTTAAAACAGAGAAATGGTGGTGAGCTCTGAACCATCATCAAAGCCACGACAGCAGCAAGAAATTCAGAGATTCTCTTGCAAGACACAATTGGAAAAACAACACTGAATGTGTGACACTTGTGAATGGAGAGGTGCAGGTAGACATTCGATGACATCATGAGCTGCCAAAGGTGGCTATGCTGCCTATTACTGTTTTGTGAAGTTGTGCTGTGTGTGTTCTGTCAGCTTTACCCTTTACTGAGACATGCAACCCTGCACTGGCAACTTGCCATGTCAAATACACATGAAAAGTTCCATTACAAGATGGCTGCTATCATATGCACATGCATGCATGTCAGTCATTTTGGCATGGTTTGGCTTTGCCAATGCTTGTTATGCAATTCAACAATTGCTGACAAACCTAAATCTACAAGTGCTGCTGCCACACAGTAGTGAGGGACGATTTCAGCGGTACCAGTCCAAGCCAGAGGTTCGTGAGGAGCTTCGTGTGGAAATTCTGGAGGAAGGCCGCCACTTCATCGACCCCTGCATGTCGACGTGGTCCGAAAGTCTTTTCTGCGAGGTTCTCCGCGTCCCGACGGCTACGAAGGACTGCTGCCCTGATTAATCGACCTGTTTTGGACCCTTGACGAATCTGAGAGAGCGAAACAATCGAGAGAGTCTTCTGGTGACGCCATCGATCAGCAATATTCAGTTAAGTATAAGTGGAGCGTCTCCCATTTGTTTTGGTATCCTTCGGGATCATTTGAATTGGTACTTTGGAGTTTGCAAACGCCAAAACCAGAGGACTCGTGTATTCACGAGAATATCGTAATCGATAATCCTTTGACATTTGGATCTAGACTAGTGAGCAAAGATGCCTGGTTCTGGACTATTTGGTAGATTATTCTGTTTGGGTTGTGGAAAGGATTTCCAGCTAGAGGAATCATGTCCGGTTCCTCCGGTTGGAACTCCAACTTATGAGCTCTATGTAAAACATGGCGTAGGCCCCATTGCATATAACGAAGTGTGGATCCACTACACCAGGAAAGACGGTGTTTTAAAATGGCCCCAAAATGGTAGTTTTGATACCGATATTTTAGATAATCTGGAAATTAAATTGTTTAAGAAAAAAGCCCGGCCGGCGATGTTTGACTCTTTCCGCTTATGGAGAAAGGAAGCCAAACAAAAGGAAATTAAGTTAGCGAAAAAGAATAAGAGAGAGAAAGGTATGACAGTAATGCAAGCAGCTGTACAATTTAAGGACAATGAGGAGGAGCAGATGAGTGAGCAATTGCACAGGCAGCGCAAGTTAGGGATTGACAAATGTTACCCAGCCTTACCACATTCTAAGCAGAATGAGTTAGAAGAAAAGGAGAAAGATCCCCTGATGTCACATTTGTTGAGTTCGCCACCCCCGTATGCTCAGAATGCCACGGCACCTCCCCAGCTTGTGAATATGCCACCTCCAGTCAATATACTGCAAGCCTTGCCGCTACCGCCAGTTGCTTTGCAGCCGGCTCTTATCCATGTAGCGCAGCCCTCTCAAGGGCCGCCAGTTGTGCTTCCAACTGCCCCCGCACTTCCTGCGACTTTGCCTAATACAGCAGCTGCCTCTTCTGACACTCTTCCTTCCACCACTCCAGTACCTGTTTCTACATCCTCTTTTCTCCCCTCTGTTTTTCCCCCTGTTCTCGCCTCAGCTTCTCCTTCAGCGCGACAGCGCTTAGCTAATGTGGTTACTACATTAATGTCGCCCCTCTTTGAGTCATCTGGTGCGACTCCTGGTTTACAGCGTAAGCAGTTGCGCAGCCAATTGCCTAACCCCGATGAGAAAAAGGTAATAGATAGCATGGCGCGTAGATGGATTGTTTTCCCTTCACTGTATGATGTGGAATCAGTTGTCAACGTTTTCCATCAGTGGGATGCCCCAAAACAGACATATGTGTTTGAGAAAATGTGCGAAATTCTCTGTGAAGAATTGGAGGATAGTGGTAAAAATCCGAACCCGCAGGAATTGTGTAGAGTGAGGTTCGATTTTGGAACTGGTATAATTGTGGACCGCGGAGTAGATAAAGCAGTTGCGGTTGTATTGTCCTTTAGGAATGATGATTGCCAACAATCATTGTTTGAACAAGATGTCCTTGTGGGGAAAAAGGTAAAAGCGCGACAATACCCTATGAGAGAAGTTCCCCCGGTATGGAAGGAAGCGGTTGCAGCTGCCGGTGGTAACCCCGCTGTGGCAGCGCATTTCCAGCGTGTTTGGGTGCATGTTCCATGGAAGCGCTCTGAGGTGTTAGCGCTTAAGCAGTCCTTGCCTGATCCCCGTAAAAACCCAGCAGGTTATTATAAAGAGTTGTCACAGACGGCAGGGTCATGCATTATGAATCTGGCCGACATAGACATGTTGTTTGGTAATGTTGTTCCACAGCCTCTATGGGGATCAATTCGTAATGTAGATCACAATGCAGAACTAGGGGATACATGGGCTAACATTGTTGCTTCTGATGCTAGACAAACTGGTGGTGCGAAACCAGAACCTTTAGTAGCTGAACTGCCTGGTAGAATCATCACGTATATGAAGACAATAATGCCTGCGATGCGCGTAAATTGGGACAAGTTATCTGCATGCAAGCAGAAGAAAGATGAGACAGTGTCAGACTTCTTTAATAGGTTTGAAGAAACGTTTATTGATCACAGTGGGCAGGATATGAGTACTGAGGGTGGCCAACGGTTATTTGTGGATAAGTTTGTGCAGAATCTACTCCCTGACCTGTGTAAAAAGTTAAAGGATTCGGAAAGTTCTTGGGCTGTTTCTTCTTCAGCGCAAATACTGGCTACTGCACAGTATTATGAGAATAGAGATAAGGACGAGAAAGATAGAACAGAGAAGAAAACGAAGGAACTAAAGACAAAGGTCCTTTTACAGCAGGCCTATCCGCCACGTGGAGGTCAGAATAATTATAGGCAACCCCAAGGTGTCTATCACCAACCCCAACAGTTTCAGAACAACCAGCAAATGAACGGGTATTATCAACCACGTGTCCCTGTAGGTCCCAACCAATGTTCATACTGCAAAGAGGAAGGTCATTATAAATATAGTTGCCCTAAATTAATGCAGCGGAAACGGTAATGCGTATGGCGCAAGAGGTAGGGGTGGTCAGCAAGCTCCTAGAGGCAGAGGGCGTGGAAATGCTCCGCAGAACGCGCATCCTCTGCCGCCTCAAAGTACCATCAATAGCTTTGATCAGCAAGCTAACGCGACTAGTAATACGGCCCAGTATTATAATAATGATTATTATGCAGAGGACGGTGATGCAGAAAGTAATGATTACTAGGACAGCCATAGACAGAGAGAGGGAGTTGTTTCAGTGCCAGTGGATCAGAGCGGACCATATGTTGAGGTAACTACAGCAAATGTAACGGAGCCTTTTCTGCTAGACACTGGTGCTGCAAAGAGTTCAATCATGCATTCAAAACTCCCTGGCGCACCTTTGTCTGGCGATATAAATGTTTCAGTAGGTTTTTCTGGCGCCCCAGTTAGGAACCCGATTTCTAGTCCCATGTCACTTTCTGTTGGACCTTGCGAGCTGAAAGCACCCCTGATTCTGACAACAGGTTGTGGTGAGAATTTGCTGGGATTAGATTTGTTGAAAAGATTGTATGCTACACTGTATTGTTCTCCTTCAGGAGTACAACTTACATTAGGCAAGAAAGTGATTTCCCCAATGTACTTGTCTAAAAACACAATGCCACTTGAATTGTCATCCCTTCCGGATGCCCTTTGGGCTACTGGTCCCAATGATGTGGGCCTCTTGGAGATACCACCATATGTGGTGACTTTGAAGGCTAATGTCAGACTGCCACGTATTCCCCAGTACAAGATCTCTAACGAAGGCCAGAAAGCATTGTTAGACATTGTCAGCGACTTGATTAATAAGGGCGTGATTGAAGAGACAAGAGGCAACGTTTGCAATAGTCCGATTTTACCTGTCTTAAAACGAACGGATCCTTCACAGCCACCTGTTTACAGATTTGTGATTGATCTTAGAGAGGTTAATAAGATTGTTGTGCCACAGTTTCCGGTTGTCCCTGATATAACTGCCTTGTTAACGATGATTCCAGCCTCAGCTGCATGGTTTTCAGTGATTGATTTAAAGAATGCCTTCTTTAGCATCCCAATTGCAGAAGAGAGCAGGGGCATTTTTGGTTTTAGTCTGGGAGGCCGAAGCTTCCGCTTCAAACGCGCTCCCCAGGGCTACTGTGAGAGTCCTTCAATATACAGTCAAGCTTTGAAAGCGCAGCTTGATGCACTTGTTTTACCTAGTGGCGCTATCCTGATTCAGTACGTGGACGATTTACTGATCGCTGCGGATACTGAGAAGATCTGTAAAGAAGCCACATTGTCACTGTTGCGCCATTTATCCGCTTTCCACCACAAAGTGTCTCTCTCTAAGCTGCAATATTGTCGACAAGAAGTGACCTACTTAGGTCATCTCTTATCGAAGGAGGGAAGGAAACTGACCCCAGAAAGAATTCAAGCCATTGCACAGTTGAGTGTGCCAAGAACACAGAGAGAAGTGCGTGCTTTCTTGGGCATCACTTCATACTGTAGGCATTGGATCCCTAGTTTTTCTTTATTGGCAAAACCTTTAGTAGCCTTAACATGCAAAGACACACCGAATCCTATCCCATGGTCTGAAGAGTGCCAGAAAAGTTTTGTGGAATTGCGTAATGCATTATGTTCGGCTCCTGTGTTGGGTACCCCTGACTACAGTAAGCCTTTTACATTGTATGTTCACGAGAAAGATGGATGTGCGTTGTCAGTGTTAACACAGCCTTTTGGCGACAGACCGCGCCCATGCGCATATTTTTCATCAACCTTGGACCCTGTAGCGAGGGCATTGCCAAGCTGTCTGAGAGCGACAGCTGCTGCAGCAATGTCTATCCGACAATCTGCTGGTTTGGTAATGGACAATACATTGATTGTTATGGTTCCACACGCAGTAGACACATTATTAAATAGGACCAAGACACAACACTTGACTAGTGCGCGATTATTAGGCTATGAGCTCACACTGTTAGCAAATCACATACACATAAAAAGATGCAATACGCTGAATCCAGCCACATTGTTGCCAATTCCAGCAGACTCAGATGAGATTGAGCAACATGATTGTCTGTTCAGAACAGAAGAAGAGACGAAAGGGAGAGTAGATCTAAAAGATACTCCCCTGACTGAGTGTGATGGCACTTTATGGGTAGATGGTTCCTGTTTCAAGCTCCCTAATGGTGACACGACTGCTGCATATGCTATCACGACTTTACACACGGTCGTGGAAACTGCACGAGTGCCACATAATTCGGCCCAAGCAGCAGAATTAATCGCCCTCACGAGAGCATGTGTGTTGTCTGAAGGAATGAGAGTAAATATATACACAGATAGCCAGTACGCCTTTGGCGTGGCTCATAATTTTGGGCGACTGTGGAAGGAGCGTGGGTTCCTGACGTTGCATGGAGCTAAAATTCGGAATGGAAAGCTGGTGAATGATCTCCTTGAGTCACTGACCCTACCGTTGCAAGTTGCGATCATGAAATGCAGTGCGCACAGGAAAGTCACAGATGATGTTGGACGTGGGAATGTGTTTGCTGATGAGACCGCGAAAGAAACAGCACAGAATGTGAAGACTAGAATGTATGTTGCGGGCCCCGCAAGATGGGTTAATGATGTGGGAATGTGTGAGAACACAATAGAGAGTGTGAAGTCGCTTCAAGCTGAAGCCACAGAGGAAGAGTTAAGCAAGTGGAGAGAAAGTATGGGTAAGTTGGATGAGAATGGTTGTTGGATTGATCTGACAGAACATAGGCGATGGTTGTTGCCTGATGCATATGTGCTTCCAGTGGTTACTATGGCACATGGAATGGCACATATCAGTACGAAAGGTATATGCAAGTTGTTGGCTCCAGTATGGCAGAATGCTGGGATTCCCAAGTGTGCAGAGAATGTGGTCAAGAATTGCATAGTATGCTTGAAGTACAACCCTGGTAGGGGAACCCCAACTCCAGCTGGTCACTTTGCACCCCCATCATGTCCATTTGAAGTTTTGCAGCTGGACTTTATTCACATGGAAAGATGCAACAACCTGAAATATGTACTGGTGGTTGTTTGTGCTTTCTCAAAATGGATAGAGGCTTATCCTCTGAAAGATAACACTGCCCTATCCACAGCCAAAGCCCTTGTGAAGGAATTTTTCCCTAGGTTTGGGATGCCAAGAATGGTGTGGTGTGATAATGGAAGTGAGTTTGTGGGTAAAGTGATGAAGAACGTATGTGAAGGGCTAGGGATAAAGCAGAAGTTCCATGCTGCAAATCACCCCCAATCAGCTGGATTAGTAGAACGCTACAATGGAGCCTTAAAGCTCAAGCTGGCCAAAATCCAGGCGAGCACCGGTCTTAAATGGCCTGACGCTCTGCCTTTAGCACTCCTGTCCACCAGAATGACCATACACTCACGAGTGGGACTTAGCCCTTACGAGGTTGTTTTTGGCCGTCCGGCCAACGTATGGGGTGTACCGAGGCCTACGAAGTTCAGTGAGATAGAGCATCCAGTACTGCTCGATTACCTGTATGATTTGACTGTTAAACTGCGTGTTTTGCACCAACAGGTACATGATACTCTCCCTCAAGCCTCTGAAACTCCTGGACACCCTATCAACCCTGGTACGTGGGTGCTAGTCCGAAATTTCCAGCGCAAGAGCAACGACGAGCCTCGCTGGATCGGCCCTCATCTTGTTCTTCTTTCGACAAGATCAGCAGTGCGAGTAAAAGGGAAGAAGCACTGGATCCATGGCACCCACTGCAAAGTAGTCCCCTTGCCTCTGCCATATGACCAGTGGGTCAAGGAGGGTATCGACGACTCTGAGACAGACACTGTACCTCGTTTTGTACCATTCAGTGACGCACGCATAAAAGACACAGTTTCAGACCAAGAGAGTGACAATATTCTGCAGGAAGCTGTGCCACCATCAAATCGACTGGACACCACTGAGCCTGAACTTTTGTTTCAAGACCAAACAGCACCTGGCCGTCTCCGTTATAATTTGAGACCTAGGCCCATGGACAAATAAAGATTTTCTCACTATTTCCTTTTTGACATTTTTTGCTCTTCCATCTGAAGGACTTTCTTGATTTTTGTTTTTCGAACCACCATCCGGGTTCTGCCGCAGGGTCGCGGTGCCAAGACTTTGGGGTACAGGCCGAAGACGCTAGGTCGACGGTTCTGGTTGGTCTAGGGCGTTTCCCTGGACTGACAGGCGTACTCCTTAGCAGAAGAAACTCATCCACCGCGAGCGGCCCGAGTAGAGGATGGAGTTTTTTAAGATGGAGAGACCGATTGAGGAAATGAACTTTAACGCAAGGATGTGTAGAATTGTAAAAAGTAAATGTTTTGTCTTTTTGTGCCTTTTTACACTGTGTAGTATCATGATGTTTATTGTAGGATTTGTGTTTTTCTCCGCTCAAAAGCCCATTACACCCACTGAACAGCCTATATCTCTTTCTACCGCCTCCTCTCACTCTTTTCACCCTTTGCCTGAGCACGAACAGACCAGACGATCAGAGTTTGTAAATAACTCGTTTATCCAGCTCTTGCACCAGCACCAACTGGTAATGAATACAACCAATTGCTGGGTGTGTGGGTTAATGCCACATACCATTAACAAGGGTATTCCCTACCTAGTGCTGCCGTATAGTTACAATGGATCGTCATGGGCATTCCAGACCATGTTTCTCTATGCTCTAGATACATATTCCCCTCGCCAACCGCGTTCCATCAGACCTATCACCAATAATAAGGCTTTGATAAAAGGAGTTGCCGATATGAGTAGGGATATCGATGCATACTCATCCATTCCCAAAGAAGAGTTGAGACCTTATGTAGGATGGAACGCGACGGGGTATAGTATTAGTCTGGGTGAAAGACAGCGAAAAATCTCATCTCCAATCTGGGTCGTACCCCACATGGGTCGGTTCTGCTTACAGGGTAATGGCCAGAATCCTAGAGCTCAACTGGGAAGAAGTGACTGTACTGAAACGTACACTTTCCCGTCACAGTTTTCCCCTGCATTTTTGGCTGCCAAGGGCACATATTTCATCTGTAATGACCGAGCATATACATGGCTGCCCCCTGATTTCTCGGGCACATGTTATATTGCGAACTTGCTACCGCCGACATTTACTGCTGCCTCTGACTATCACAAGACCAGAGTTGTGAGAGGTGTGATTAGTAAGGAGGATACTGCCGGTCAGGAAGCGGGAGACTTCTTCTTGGGTTTCCTGCCGTTTTGGGGACCTATGGTCAATAGTAGGAACCTGAGACAACTGACTCGTGTGGTTGAATCCACTGTCAATGTAACGGCTGGTGCCCTTAGTAATCTGACGGCTGAGCTCCAAGCGGATCGCCTTATGACTTTACAGAACCGCATGGTTCTAGACGTTATTCTTGCAGACCGCGGTGGGGTATGCAAGGTCATCCAATCCAGTTGCTGCATTTTCATACCAGATAATGCTCCAACAGTGTATCGAGCCATCTCCAAACTCCATAAAATATCTGAATCCATACACGTGGATAAGGGAGATTGGTCACTGGTGGGGTGGTTCTGGGAATTGATATCTGCCTGGGGTTGGAAAGTTCTGATGGTCATTGGAATGATCTTAGCCATTCTTTTCCTGTTCTGTCTGTGCATACAGTGTGCTCCTGCGATATGTGGCCTCTGTGCTACCTTATGTGTAAGGAAACCTGTATCGAGGGACGAACTAAGTAATAGGATGATGCTACAGCAACATCTCCATGACTTTGTGAATATTGACCTAGACTCGGATTAAGATGAGTATAGTGATTGCCTATGTAAGGGCAAAAGGAGGGTCTGTCGTACTTTAATCTTTGGGACCGCATAGGGGACAGGGCCCTACCCCTGTCTATCTTGGTATTAGCAAACCGCAAATGGTAAATGCGGCATGTACGAGTGCTTTATATATCGTTCTAGCTATGAATGCACTGTGTACACGTTATTCTGCTTCAACTACGCGGGTTCCATTTTGGAAGCAGTGGCCATCTTGTCATTGCCCTCACATAGGCTATAATGGAGTAAATACGGGCCTCACAGTACATGGGCTTTCCCTCTGACTTCTCTGTGACCTGGGCAGCTGGCTCTGCTGCCCCGGGTCAAACCGGTCTCACGAGCTCCCCTTCCTCCGTCCACCTGTGATTAGCATCAGGGCTTGACCCGTCATAAAACCCTTTCATTCTACACAATCCTCCGGCTAATCTCTTTCACACCTGCTTGTTCCTGCTTTATGACTTGTTTCCCAAAACAGGAGATGCTCATGTTTATTGGGGGGTCTATTGACATCAAATGTGGGATCTGAACCTTACTGTGTAAATCATTGAGGGCTGGCCGAACTGGAATGTGGGATGGTCATCATGACTCTGCTTTTTCGTTTGTAATGTATACTTATAATGGCCATATCGTAAACCAAGGAATGTGTGCCTGGAGCATGATATTTTGTACTTAAGGAGAAGCCCGTTCCTATGATTTTCAGCAGTCTCCTGAGAACATACACGCTGTTGTACTTCTAGGATACCTGTAATTGGTCTGCAGCCAATAAATGAATCTTTGACTTCACCCAGAAGACTCTGTGTTTCTGTAGGTCTGGAACAGGGTGAACCCAGAAGTCATAGGGTGTGTGCCCCTGCACCACTGGGACTAAAATACCCAGTACTTCACCTTCTGTAACCTTATATGCATCTCTCCTGTGAAGGCCACTAACCTCAGGTCACTGTCTTTCTGATAAACAAGTCCCAGAGCCCCTGTCCTCGTGTACACATCTTACTGTACATCAAGAAGAGATAAACAAGAAACATCTGTCATCTAGGAGAACACGATTGGCTAAGAGTAGAGGAGGGGGCTAACTGCAACATTCACTCCTGAAGTTTTGCTAGCTTTGGAACCTATGACAGCGGTTTGGCTCAAAAACATCTATAACCTCTGTAACATTCTGTAAGTTCTGCTTTCTTAATTTTCAAGAAGTGACGCAAATTGTTTTCGATAACATGTCCAGCTTTTATTCTGTTCTGTGGTCAAACCCCTGCTAATGTTTAGATTCTAAGGTCACCTGTCCTTATTAAAAATGTATAAAAGGACTTTCCACTGACCAGCTCATCGGCCACCTCTCACAGTGTAATTCACGATGAGGTGCTCCCAGCTAGCTGATTGATGTATTGATTGATTTAGCATTAGATAAGGTTATACTGCTGTACTGTATTTTGGCATTCAATTTCTCTCTCTCTCACTCTCTCTTTGAATTGCTGTGATTTAATATTTGCAAGATTGCATGTTTTTGTTTTGATTAATGATGTGTCTTTAACCCCTTCCATGCGGGGCGGATTCCCCCGCTGTGCTGGCTGCTGCTTGCGCGGGCGTGGTCATGACGGAACGGTTCCGTCATGAGCACAGCTCAACCGACGCTCATGACGGAACCGTTCCGTCATGAGCGTCGAAGGGGTTAACACTTGTTACTTATTTATTTGAATAAAGAGCCACTCCTGACTCAAGTCCTTCTTCTCAGAGTGTATCTTGTTGTATTAGATAACAGATTCAGTACCAGTTCCTATGTGGTGGAAAAACCACCCTCTAACATGTCCCTGTCTGGTCCATGGTGCTGCTGACAGAGGCAGTGACACATTGCAACCCACATCCCTGAGCCGGCAGTTGTGCATCACTGCAGCAGCAGCCAGTTAATGCATAATCAGTGGGAGATCTGAGGACATGACCCAAGAATGGACTGCAGAGCATCAAGACAGGGTTAGGAGAACAAGGTGGTGTGTGAGTATTCTCTGGTTCTGGGGAGGGTGTGTGTGCTTGATGGCACCCAGTGCCTGACATCATTGCTCAGCCCATTGCTGGTGTTTGTCACACTTGTCACATTTACCATACCTCATTCTTTAAAACAGAGAAATGGTGGTGAGCTCTGAACCATCATCAAAGCCACGACAGTAGCAAGAAAGGCAGAGATTCTCTTGCAAGATACAATTGGAAAGACAACACTGAATGTGTGACACTTGTGAATGGAGAGGTGCAGGTAGACATTCGATGACATCATGAGCTGCCAAAGGTGGCTATGCTGCCTATTACTGTTTTGTGAAGTTGTGCTGTGTGTGTTCTGTCAGCTTTACCCTTTACTGAGACATGCAACCCTGCACTGGCAACTTGCCATGTCAAATACACATGAAAAGTTCCATTACAAGATGGCTGCTATCATATGCACATGCATGCATGTCAGTCATTTTGGCATGGTTTGACTTTGCCAATGCTTGTTATGCAATTCAACAATTGCTGACAAACCTAAATCTACAAGTGCTGCTGCCACACAGTAGTGAGGGGCACCTGATGGCAGCAGAGTCCACGTCCTCCACTGGGAGGAGTTCAGGATGGAATAGAGGTAGTGATGCAAGGTTAAGGGCATGACAGTGGAAGGGTACACTCAAAACTGATTAAAGCTTCAACTAACTATCAGCAAAAGGTTCTGGCTTTAATGATAGACCATCTGGCAAATGGCAACTCATAGGAAGGTGCCAATAGCCAATGGCTGAAGGGGTTTGTCTAAAGGTCCACCTTAAGGGCCCGATTCAAAAAGGGCCTCTCCATCAGTGGCAGGGGCGCCTCATCCATGGCAAGACCTACACACTGCAATTCTCATTTAGGAGGTCCCGCCACAAGTGCAGGGCTCCCGTCACGATGTAAATTTCTGTGTGTAGGTATGTCTGTTGTACTGTATTGGTAACATGTGATCTCTGACAGACAGCTCCTGTAGTTGAAACCTAAGAGAGGAAGCTTGCACATAGGTTGGCAAAGCTCATCACACTTCATAAATCATTTTGCATTCCCTGTTTCACTTTCTAATCTTCTGTGCCCATTTCAGGACAGCCTGATTCTCTTTTCCCATAGTAGTCAGCAGAGAGGAATGCAGCCCCGGAATTTATGAGTAAGTTATCACATTTGCATCAAGTTGTTTCAAGAAGTTGCAATGCCAATTACAGAGGCTTTTGGTAATGACTTTCAATGGAAAACGCAGGTCAAAAGGACTGCATCTTCATTCATATCTATACCGTGCAAATGTATAATTAACAGGGGGTGGATGTTTTCACACATAATAGAGTAATAGTAGATAATAGAATAATAGTAGAAGAAATTGAGTTAAGTAAAAGTAGTAATATTTCACTCTTTTTACATTTTTACCAGCGGCCATTTTGTTTAATCTATGATGTAGGTTTTTTCTTTCATCAGACGTGGCTTCCGAAAGACAGGTCATGATTAAGCCTGAAGAATCCCTTTCTTTTTCTCTGGTTATTCTGGTGTAGCACTGATATCTTTAGGGACTGTATTCTTCTCAGTTCTGACCATGGTTTGTTTCTCCACATTTGCAGTAGACAGATTAATCCTTCTAACAATGCCCCAATTGAACTGAACTGAAAACACATTCAGGGGATACACTAGCTGCAGGCCATGATAGACATATCACTGTTATCGGCTGAATCTAAGCCACTGTCCCATTTCCTAATCAATAAATTAACAATGGTTTATGATCTGCTGCCAGTTTTGTTTGCTCCTCCAAGTACTTCTTGAATGCTGTTCTACTCTCATCATTGAAAATGTATTCTGGTGAGTTTCCGGCAACATTTAGCTCGATGGCTTCCCTGGAACATCCAAAAAAACAACCTAAATAAAAGATATTTCCCTTATTTCTTGTTGTTTTAGACTGTGCCGGGGGTAAAACCGTAGGAGGTTATTTTCTGCTGGTTGAATGTACACATGGCGGTTGTTGTTGAGAGGTCGACAGAATGCTGCTGGACTTCCTCTGCACAGTTTGGTAAAGATAGAAGATAATTCTTCATTTAGGTATGAGTTACATCTTAATGTTCAAGCTCTTGACAATACCTACGCCACACTTAAAATCCCCTGTTTGTCTTATGGATCTAGTACAGCGGCACAGATGTACTCTTCAGAGCAGAATATATCTTGATGCAGATTCTTTCTTATGACCCAACAGCAGAGCAGGCTGTCAGAAAAACAGCTCCTTTATCCTCCTGGGTCATAAAGAGTTGTTCCATATAATGCACATTGTTCAGAAGGAACATACCCTGGCACATCAGACCAGCACCAATCCTCACACAATTCAGGAAGAAACTAAAAACTCACCTATTCAAAGATCACTCCCTTGGTAGATAGCTGTGAGTAGTCCGCGAGTTTTGAGATGGGAACACCAGAACAATCCTCATACAGGGCCATATGTAGGTGGGCTAATACCGATCGGTAACGGCCGAAAATCGTCAAATTTCCCGGTATTTAGCCCTTTGCGATGTAGGAGGCTGGATTTAAGGATTCGGTAATTTACCGATTCGTTATTTTAAGGAATTGGTAAATTACTGAATCCTTAAATCCTATGTAGGGAGCCCTCAAGTGAGTGCATTTTTGGTTTAAGGATTCGTTATTTACCACCAACTACAAGTTGTTGGTAAATACCGAATACCTTATAAAAAGCAATTTTGTGCTGTTTTAAAAGTGCCATGTGGCAGACATACATGCCCTTAGGGCATGTATGTGCGCCAAATGTGCACACATGCACGATTTAGGGGTGCAACAGGGTGTCAATGTGATTCGGTAATAGTGAATGGCTTCCCATTCATTCCTATGGGCCTCCAGGCCCATAGGAATGAATGGGAAGGTATTCCTTATTACTGATTCGGTAAATACCGAATTGGTAATAACGAATAATACCGAATCAGTAAAATTTACCGATTGTTTACCTACATTCTATTTACCGATTCTTAAATACCGAATCGGTAAAATTCGGTATTTAGGAATCGGTAAATAGAAATTACCCACATATGGCCCACAGTTACTAATTCCAGAAATTCTAACCAACTAATGGTTGTGGAGGACACATCAGTCGATGAGATTGCAGAGGGGGCCAAACAGGTGTTTGCAGGCAGATTGGGAGAAATAAAGGGTTATGTGCATAACATTTCTGCTAAGCCTGATGCTATTTCTGTGCAGCGTAAATGGAGGAGAGGAGAGTACCAGTAATGGCCAGACAAGAAGTGAAGAAAATGTCACATGAAATGGTTACAGAAGGGATCATTGAAGCAGTATAGACTTAAAACTGCATGTCTCTGTGGTTATCATGGAGAAATCAGATGTAAGTCCAAGGTTCTGTTCGCACTGTCAATCAGAACATTGTGGTTGACAATTAACCTTTGCCAAACATTAATGAAGTGTTACTGCTGCTCAAGGGTGGTAAGTTTTTCAGCAAACTAGATCTCATGGGGCATATTTATGAAATAGTCATGCAGCGCAGCAAGTCACCTTGCTGCACTGTGAGACTCGGAAAGGACAGGAATGCACCGTGTTTATGAGTATACAGTGCATTCCTGTCCTTGTCACTGCGCTGGAGCCGTTTAGGCTGCCTAGCACCAACACAGCCTCCCTTGTACCATGGAGTAAGGGTGTCTGTGTTGCATGCAAAAAAGATTTATGCAGGAAGGGGCATCTTCCTGCAAAAACACAATCCTGAGAGGCATATTTCCCGATCTATGTGTGCTGCAGAATGTAATAAAGGTATTTCTCCTCGTTACGCCCCTCCTGGGAAGGTGTATCTTTTTGGTCTATTCCCAAGTTTACAAGTTTAGGTAAATCTGGTAATGCATCAAAAACCATGCGAGTTGCATGGGAAGAACCACGCAATGCCCATGGAATGCCATCCCAGAGCAGAGCAACACATTGCATCGATTTGTGCTGCGCTGCGTTACTCCAGATTTGACACTGCATGAGATATAGGTAAGTCACACATACTGCAGGCCGTACAGTCCTAAGGGAGGGTGCACTATATCTCATGTGTGGACATATCTGCCTTAGCAGATACAACCCTACAATACCTAAGTCCATTCTTTGATATTTTAAGTGTGCGGGGAAGCCATAGAGAGTACATGGACTGGACACCCATCATTGCGGGTTACCCAGCACCGTGATGGCTTCACTGTAGCCAGGAATATTTGGAACCAAACATCTCGTCTTATATAATCCACACTGATGACAGCGTTAGATTTATTAATAAATGCACACAGAGGGCACCTTAGAGGTTCCGCCTGAAAATCTACTAAACCGTGGTGTGGTCTCTGATTAGTCGTAGTCAGCCTGCCACCACCAGATATGCTTCTGATCTCAAGGGGTGAGAGCCTTCCCTCTCAAAGACCAGGAACAAAGCCTGCTCTGGGCCGAGGTGATTCACACCTCCTCCCGGCTGGAATGGCGTTCCAGCGCGGGAAGTTTCAAAGGCAATGCCACCTTGAAATGCAACCCAGGCATCTCCAGTTAGTGGTGGATGCCAACCCCCTGTCCTGTTCCACTTTTGGCAGGAGGCAGGTGGGAACATTAGTTAGATAAGTGGGTGTGCCAACATTCATCCAGCACCACCCAAAAGGTGGAGAAGATGATGTGGACCCCACTTTTCAAATTCCTTTATCTTGGAGAGAATTAGCCAAACAGGGTCAGGGTTACGCCCACTTCCCAAAGGAAGTGGTCATATGAGGGTGTACTCGTCCTTAAGGAAGTAGCCCATTAGTTACTAGCTGTCACTCCCTTTAACACCTCTAAATTTAGTATTTAGGTGCCCCCCTAGACCCTGATGGACCTAAGAAGAAAATGGACATAGAAGAGCTGCTGAACCTGAGAACTGAGTGCCTGCTGTGGACTTTGAAAGTGAAACCTTGCCTGCCACTGCAAAGACTCTACCATCGTGGTGTGCTGTCTCGTCCTGCCACTGAAAGAACCCCAGAGGACCTCCAGCACTTCACAGATCTCCAAAGAGCTCCCTTGGAGTAGAGGAGAACCGCAGTGTCCAGCATATCGAATTGCAGCTTCCTGGCCAGACTGATGCTGCAGCTGCCCAAGAAGGGGTACTCATGCTCTGGGGGGTTAACTCTGTCTCCCCACTGAGTGTGAAGACAACAGGGCCTACTGGAGCCATGCTGTACCAATTCCTGAGGTACCTAACCACCTGCAACCAACACCGACCTAGAGAGTCCACTCCGAACTCTGACTGCCAAGAAGCAAGCATCCGTCAAGGGGCATCGGATCCCCCGAGATTAACTTTGTGGGTGACCCAGCTGTCTGCGAATCATCCCTGCAACCTGCTTGCCCCTGACTGCGAAGACCACCCTATCTCACAGAGCCCGGCTGTACAACCAGCTCTGCACCCAGCCCACCCGGCCTGGGTTCTGATGACCCAGCTGTGCTCCGATGCTCCTGTGGCCTTTGTGACCTGAGCCCCTATTTGGGAGCCCTTGGACTTGCCTACAAGTCCCTTTGTGCAGCCAGTTTTTAGGTGGCCCCCCCTTCCTCATAGCGCACCAGCTACCAATGCCTCAAGCACCCTGCTCCTGGCGGAATCTGGGACTCTCCCGACGATCTGCTGGTGGAGTATGGGACCTTGGCCTGCTGCCATCCTAAAGTTTGAAGGTGAACCCCTTGAAACTACTGTGAAATTGTATATGCATTTTTGATTTTTCCTCCGTAGGGAATAATTTTGCGTAATTGCGCACAATATTAAACTATTTTTCCAAACTTAAAAACTTAGTAAGGAATGAATTATTTACCTGTGAACAAAGTTCTTGGTCTGAAAATTGATATAAAAATAAGTATTATTTTTGCAAATTGGTCTTGTATTTATTGTTGAGTATGTGTCTCATTTCTTGCCTCTGTGAGCACAACAAATGCTCAGCACTACCCTCTGATAAGCCTAACTGCTCGCCCACACTACCACAGATAGAGTGTTAGTATTATCTACATTTTCCGGATACCAATAAGGGATCAATGGACTCTCAGCACAGTGTACTTCATTTTATAACTCTATATAGAGAGCCAGCTTCCTACGTTACGGCTTTCATAACAATAGGGGGAAGTTTTCCAATTTACCAGGATGCTGTTTCGTTTATTTTTGGCAGCAAGTATGTGTCACAGAATGATGGTGGGAGTATTCAAGGGGATGGATAGTGTGATCTAATGAATTATTGAAAGTCACAATATTGCTCTCGAGCACGTGCTGCATAAGATTGCTGAAGCAGGCTTAACCATAAAGAGAAAAAAGTGTTGATTTTTAGTTGAAGAAATTGAGTATTTGGGGTATACTTTGTCCAAAGCAGGAGTCCGACTAACAAAAAAGGCCTCCTAGAAGCAATAAGGACGACTTCTGCTCCACAAGATAAGGATCAGCTGAGATCTTTTTTGGGTCCTATATAATGTAAATTTGATACTTGTATAGCGCACTAGTCACCTGCAAGGGTCTCAAGGCGCTTGTACGAATACTGCTGTGGGACCCATCCTAGCTTTCCCTGTGAGGCATCCACTCCTGGGCACCCCCAAGGTGGAGGCCAGGCATCCTTAGCGTTGTGGGGGCCGTTGTGGAGATTAAGCAAGCTATTGCCCAGAGTTGCAGAGTGGGACTCCATGATTGGAAGAGGCACCAAGGTGAGAATTATCAGGTCCGTGGAATATTTGAGCCCAAGACCCGCCGAGGCGGGGAATTGAACCCTGGTCTTGGGCTAGACCTCTGCATCAGGGAATGCCGCTCTAATCATTGAGCCACACTTCTCCGTCCTATATAATATTACTCCAAATTTGTGAGAAACTTTGTGAAAAAAACAGAGAGATTAAAGAAGCTAGTTAGTAAAGGATGCAGTTTATTTGGACAGAAAGCCAACAAGGACGTTTTGCTGATAACAGAATGAGATTTGGTACAGCACTTATATTGAATCCTTTTGATACCGAACTCAAGACAATATTTACCGTGCATGCTAGTGGAGTTGAAATAGGGTCTGTACTATCCCAGGTTCATAGTGGTAGTGACTGGTGAGAAGACTGCGTCTTTTCCTTCTCGTTCATTGATCCATACTGAAAGGAACTATTCGGCTATCGAGAGAGAGGCGTTACCTGCAGCTGGGGGCTCAGAGTGCAATAGGACCTACATCTGGGGCCTTCAAATAATGCTTCACAGACATCATAAAACATTGATAAAGGGGGGAGCAAGAAAAGGTTCGGCAAGGCTAGCTCGTTTATCAGCTTTTTTTCAAGAATATCAATATGGAATTGAACATATTCTGGATTGACGCAATGCCCAAGTGGATTGTCTGTCTTGTTTGCCGTTACGATGGTAAGATGTGAACAGAGAGGGGTAGAAGCCCTAGCCACACAATGGGTAGTGGCCAGTGTGAGTGAGGTTACTGAATGGAGCTATGTCTAAGGAGGAATGGTACCAAGGTATAAATAAAGATACAATTTTTCAGAGGGTATTTGATTTTAAAAGGGAGTAAAAGGAAAAGTTCTGATCCTATTTTGGTTCGGCCGTAGGTCAAAATAGGGGATGAGTTATCTATGGTCTTAGAGAAACATAATGAGAAGTGATACATTTAGTGCTCCTGTGGGTCTTAGAATGAAATTGTTTTGGCTTTCACGTGAAGGTCACTTAGGCCAGACCTTAACCATGAAAAGGTTGAGGGGAAATTATTGGTGGCTGGGTATTGATAATAAAGTTCCTGTGTAGGTTTGAAAGGAGAGTGAAAAAGAGTGAGAGCAGTGAAGCAAGCGGTCATGGCGGAGATCTCTGATCCAAACAAGGCTTGGCCATGTGTGTATGGACTTTATTGGGCCTTTAGGAGGTGTAAAAGGAGAGTTCAGATTTGCACTGTTCATGGCAGATAGCCACCCCAAATCCTTAGTGGTGATATTTCTTCATGAAGTCACCATTTTGAACACCATTAAGGTACTGGAGGAAGTTTTCAAAGAGAAAATGTATCCTGCTACACTAATTACAGACAATTGTACACAATAAATATCTAATGGAATGAAAAGTTATTTGCAGTTTGTGGTATTACCCATTCACATACATCTTTGTACAACCCACAGACCAATGGCATAGTAGAAAGATCCAATTGTATGATGAAAGAAGCCATTCAATGGCATTAGTGAGAAAACGTCATGTTAGATTAATGGTGAGTGATCTAGATTTGGGCTTATTGCACAACTAAAAATAGTGTTACAAATGAGTTTTCCTTTGACATGATGAGAGGTAGGAATGCTACTAATAAGTTGTGACCTGCATGGATGAAAGAAGAGAATTTGTGAGCGGAGTCAAGGTGGGGGATTGGATAAAAATTAGATCGGGTCGCACAGAAAGAGAATTGTTGAAGTTTCGGGGTCTATATGAAGTCAAGGAGGTTCATAGATATTTTGTAGTTATGGAAAATGGTGAACAGTGGAAGTTGAGTAGAGTGGCAATATACTTTAAGGAAAGTGGAAAGAGAGTTGAGGAAGAGGAGGGTTTAGTAGTTTTCTGATGAAGGATGACTAGAGGTACTGGGAAAATCCATGGAGGAGAGGATTCTCCCACTGTGAGATGAGTGTAGCAGGCGAGATGGTCCCAATGGGACGCCTGTTGTGCTTTAAAGCAGAAATGAGTGACTCAAGATTGGGAGGCCGGGAGCAATTGGAGACATGCAAATTACGCACACCGCTTGTGTGTTCGCATGATTACGTAAGATTCATTTTTCTAACTGCACTGAATTTACTCTCTTCTATAATGCTGCATTGCTCTTTTCGTGCTGTGCTTTATGGTTGCAATTAGTCATATCTTTAATGGGAGGGGGTGTTTAACGCCTTTGTGCTTGGCTGTGTCTTCCAAGCTTGCACATGTCGTGCTCAATGCTCTGTCACTTGGTTATGCTGCATGTGTGGGGTCCACCAGCAGTCGGTAGTCCACCGGCGGGCAAGGGAGCACCCTGTCTAGGGTATCCTCAGCCATAAACCTGTCCTGATTCTTCTGCTGACTCTCCCCTCATCATGAACCCTTCCTGGTGGGGCTCTCTCTTGCTCCAGTTCTCTTTGCAGCAGTTCAGTCTCTGCCTGAGGGACAGTGCTAAGGGGGTTTTAATGTTTGGCTCAACATCTGTGAACACTTTTCATCAGGATGCGAAAATCTCAGCAGATGAAATCTATCAGAAACACATAAATCACCACTTGTGTGAAACAATCTGAGTGAGTCACTGAGTACGTCCAGGGCCTGAGGGTGCTGGGAATGACACAAGTGTTCAGAGATGAATGATGTCTCATTACTCACGCTAATTTGTAACCAAGGCACACAAAGACGCCCACATAGTTTGAAAAAAGTGGTAAAGATCCTGGTTTTGCAGGTTGGGTTCTAAAAAGTACCCAACAATGTTCTAAACTTTATTAGGTAAAAGATCTGTATGCCTGCCCTCTGCCTTCTCTACATTTGTTATATTATTTTTTCACCAGATTCTTGGGGTTTTCGATATCTTCATAATTTGGTTTTGTGTAATTACGTGAAATCTTGGGATACTGACACAAAATTACGTGCGAGTACGTGAAATGCAGATCCGTAATTTACGGCTAAATTTTTGTGTGAAAGTGTCCTCAAAACAAAAATTGATGCATTTTGCATAAACACTAGCACAAAAAGAGAAGGGGCTTGACTAACAGCTGTTCCTGTTCCTTTAGCGTCTCACTGTAACATTTTCAAAATGGATAATATTCATGCAAAGTGTCATATTGGCAAAATATCAGAAATTTCACATAACAAGTGTAATGCTAAATTCCTGCGATTTTAGAATAGTTTAAGTATTGCATGACTCTCTTTTTAGCTCAGGCAAAGCTAGAGAGCTGATGAGAGGAACATCACTCAGAGCGTGGGTTGTTTTGTCACTTACCTTAAGCAATAGAATTCTTTAGGTCACTTTCCTTCAGCCATTCGTTTTTTGGGTCAGCTCTCTTCAGCCAGAAGCTTCTTTGCATCAGATCTCTTCTGCCACAAGCTTTCTTGGGTCAGCTTTCTTCAGTCACAAACTTCTTTGTGTCAGTTCTCTTCAGTCACAAGCTTCTTTGGGTCAGATCTCTTCAGACACAAGCTTCTTTGGGTCAGATCTCTTCAGCCACAAGCTTCTTTGAGTCAGATCTCTTCAGCCTTAAGCTTCTCTGTGTCAGATCTTTTCAGCCACAAACTTCTTTGGGTCAGCTCTCTTCAGCCACAGGCTTCTTTGCGTCAGATCTCTTCTGCCACAAGTTTCCTTGGGTCAGATCTCTTCAGCCACAAGCTTCTTTGGGTCAGATCTCTTCAGTCACAAGCTTCTTTGGGTCAGATCTCTTCAGCCACAAGCTTCTTTGCGTCAGATCTCTTCTGCCACAAGCGTCCTTGGGTCAGCGCTCTTCAGTCACAAGCTTCTTTGGGTCAGATCTCTTCAGCCACAAGCTTCTTTGGGTCAGATTTCATCAGACACAAGCTTCTTTGGGTCACTTCTCTTCAGCCACAAGCTTCATTGGATTAGATCTCTTCAGCCACAAGCTTCTTTGGGTCAGATCTCTTCAGCCACAAGCTTCTTTGAGTCAGATCCCTTCAGCCTCAAGCTTCAGTGTGTCAGCTCTCTTCAGCCACAAGCTTCTTTGGGTCAGAACTCTCAGTCACAAGCTTCTTTGGGTCAGATCTCTTCAGTCACAAGCTTCTTTGGGTCAGGTCTCTTCAGTCACAAGCTTCTTTGTGTCAGCTCTCTTCAGCCACAAGCTTCTTTGGGTTTGATTTCTTCGGACACACGCTTCTGTGGGTCACTTCTCTTCAGCCACAAGCTTCTTTGCGTCAGGTCTCTTCAGCCACTAGCTTTTTTGGGTCAGATCTCTTTAGCCACAAGCTTCTTTGAGTCAGATCTATTCAGCCTCAAGCTTCTCTGTGTCAGATCTCTTCAGCCTCAAGCTTCTCTGTGTCAAATCTCTTCAGCCACAAGCTTCTTTGAGTCAGATCTCTTCAGCCTCAAGCTTCTCTGTGTCAGATCTCTTCAGCCTCAAGCTTCTCTGTGTCAAATCTCTTCAGCCACAAGCTTCTTTGAGTCAGATCTCTTCAGCCTCAAGCTTCTCTGTGTCAGATCTCTTCAGCCATACACTTCTTTGAGTCAGATTTCTTCAGCCTCAAGCTTCTTTGTGTCAGATCTCTTCAGCCGCAAGCTTCTCTGGGTCAGATCTTTTCAGCCACAAGCTTCTTTGAGTGAGATCTCTTCAGCCTCAAGCTTCTCTGTGTCAGATCTCTTCAGCCACAAGCTTCTTTGAGTCAGATCTCTTCAGCCACAAGCTTCTTTGTGTCAGATCTCTTTAGCCACAAGCTTCTTTGGGTCAGACCTCTTCAGCCACAAGCTTCTTTGGGTCCGTTGCCTTAGGCCACAAACTTCTTTGGGTCAGTCAGTCATGCAATTCAATTCCTCAGCGCAATTAAAAAAAATATGAGGAGTTGTAATTCATCAATTAGATGAAGCAATATTCATTCTTTTTTTACCAATTCAACAATATTGTATCCATTTCAGTAAGTTACTTCTACGTTTGAATAACATGAATAAGTATTGAAACATGTTTTATGGCCTTTTTGAATTCCTTGGGCCAGAACTTTGCAGCTCCTCCGGTACCTTGCTGAGGGCACTTCAGAGTTCTGTACTAAGAGTTTTGCAAGGCCAGCCCATGTGGAACACTGGGCCCTGTAGTGGAGCGCATATTGTGAACATTGTCTCCATTCCTGAACTTTTCATCTCCAAATCATTGATTTCAGGTACATTTATCTAATTAGCTGAATAAAAGCAAGACAAAACTACAATATCCAGAATGCATTAGAATGTAAAACACCCAGGACTGGAAACATTGTTGACAAATGACCTGAGGGAATAGTTCATCCTGAAATTCCAACCCACCTCTGGTCTGCGGCTGTGCATTTAGCTTCCGGCTGGTTCCCATTGTACGAAGGCTGTACTGCTACATTACACCAGGGGCCTTGGGTGTGGTGAAAAACCTGAAGTCAGTTCTGTTTTTTAATTTAAGCTTATAGCCTATTGTATTTTTGGAGTTATAGATGCAATTTCTCGCAGGAATAAAACTACCCGCAGGCCAAGTTTAGTTGGTTAAAAAGCCCGGGAGCACTGCTGGTGCCAAACGATGTGCCCCCTCATGGCAGCTTAACCACTGAAAGGTAAGATATCACCTACATTTTGTTCTCACATCAGGTGGCCAGTGTCCTGGCTCGGGGTTGAAATAGTTGCCCAACCTGAACTTTTTTGTTTAAGTTAAAGACAGGGCATGAAATCAGTAGCTTGCACACTTGGGAAAGATCCTACTCTACCCCCACCCTACAACACCCTAATGCAGTGCAACACTTTGTGAACCCCAGGCCCACCCTGACAAATTCAATAATTCAAAACCACACAGTTATGGGGTGCTACCCAGGCCACAACCTGAGCCAAGAACGCATAGGAAAAACCAATGTCAACCGCAGTGTTCTTCTGACAAGAAATCAACATATAAAGATGCACCTCAGGCTGGTGTCGTTAATCACAGGCAGTCCGCAGACTGTCACTCCCACACACAAGCACTCACTCGTATGGAATGCCCTAGCACACATACGCAAAAAGCACCTTCAGGCGATGCAAATGATATCTGGCCGGTCCAGTGGTAACACACTGGAGAGACCCAGTGGCCCAAACCTCCCGCCACCTCACCCCGACTACCCTACCATCAGGAATCGGACATAACCAGCTCTCCCCTCGGATACTACATCACACATGGCTGCACTCACAGTTATTATACAGGGTCCCATGGACGAAGGTGGGGGTAGGTGACAGGACTAATTAGGAGGCAGTCATCAAATGAGGGTGTTGGCCACCACTCGAGAAGTTTGCCAACAGGATGTGGAGCAGGACCGGGCTGTTGGCAAAAACTGGTTACTCAAAAGGGTTCCACCTGGGGCCGACCAGCACAGGGTGGGGTCACACAGCCTCTTGATCTGCTTCTGATCATTCTCAGAAGCGTCTCTTCAACCCCCGTCAGTCACTGTCAATAACCAGGCCCAATACAGGCAACAGAAAATGGCAGCATGATATTATCGGGCCTGGGTGAGGAGAGAGCAGTTGGTCTGCCGCACTGAGGGCAAAAAAGGAACAAACGATGTATGGGGCAGGTAGCGGGAAGGCTTCACGGAAGGAGGACGAACCCAGCTGCCACACGTCGATCCAAGTCGCACCGAGACAATTCCCGGCACAACGTATGGTGCGTGTTGATATGAGCTGACCCTGGCAATACTGGTTTCACACAACGAAGATTTGCAAAACTTGTACCTTCCTGGAAATGAGGCACAACGTCTGGCGCGCCTTGATACGGGTCGCACCAGACAATTCAGGTCATACACAAAGAAGAGTTTCAAATTCTTTACCTTCTTGGAAATGAGGCGCAACTCCTGATGCGCATTGATACTGGTCGCACCAAGTCAGGCCATACACACAGGTGCAAGTTCAGCGGCGCCAAATGAGGTAGAATGCACCAGCACCAAATGTTGACCCCCACCTCTGAGGGTCACACCCAGTGACTCAGAAACCGCACTCAATAAGCATGGAGTCTGTGTGTCGCATGAGAGAGATCTGGTATGATCGGTGAAGCGGCTCACATCGGATCCCGCAACTGGTGAATCCACTCACCTCCGACCAGACACTTATGCGCGTTGAGGTACCCACAATGAGGGGGCCCCACTTCTGAGATGCAGGTAATGCTTTTGGGGCTCCACACCAGGCAATCCAGTATCCAGGCACAATTTGTAATTTCACTCTCACACCGTACTATCAGTTGGGACTCCACAGACGATGAGGGGACTTAAAAGGGCACCTCTCTCGAGGTGTTTCAGCAGACAGTGTGGGTCCCTCAGGGGAGGCCTTTGATATCCCTGGGACCTTCACAGAGAACAGGGGACAAACCGTCATACCACTGGAGAGCACACTTGAGGGTGCAACTAAGCAGCAGGAAGTGGCCCGGGCCAGCCACTAATCAGAAAGGGCACGTGGTCCCGTTCAATGGCATTAATCCTCCTTGTGCACAATAGAATTATCTGGCAGTGTGCACCATGTAGTTCCAGATTCTCTGGTCCCATGTCCCCACAAGTGTACCGCTGCCCTGATTGACTATGGCACCAGTAGGTATACTGGAGTGTGCCTTTGAAGTCAGGGTGGTTCAGGGGGTTTCCTTTTGAACCACAGATGTCTCCCCTAAATTGTAGATCTGTCTGCCATGAGGCCGTGGAGTGCAGATCCTAATCTTTAGTGGGGCCATGATTTGGCTCCAGGGGCCAAGTGTCAAAACCTCCAATCTCTGCAGCCAGGCCCGCAAATGGCAGAGGTCTGTTGTTCCAGTTGAATGCCCATCCAATGTTTATAGCTGTCCCTGGGGAATGCACAGATGTGTCCTCCCATACCCCCACCTCCAGTGTGAGATGTAGTCAAACTAAAAGGCCCACAAAGAGTTTAGAGCAGAGAAAGGCCCACTTCCTAGAAGTGGCATCTCTAAGCTATAAATGCCAAAAACACTTTTAACACAGGGGAGGGTTTGTCATTGTAAATCCAATGATAGGAAACATTATGAGGCTGCTCACTGCAATCCACTATTGCAGACTGAAGTCCTTTCCATTATTCTCCAATATTAACCTATGGGAAGAGCAAACCTCATGGGCAGTGAAAACACACATGGGTATTCCTCACTACCTTGGCAGGGTATACACCTGTGTACCTGCCCTGACTCTCACATGCCACTTGTGTCACTCCTCAGGACTTAACCTACGGGTGCTCTAGTTGGGGTGAAACGCTCCCTCAGGACTGGCCAGTGCTTTAACAAAGCCAGCCTGAGTTTAAAAACACCATAGGGGAAAATTCACACACATAGGCATGCAATGACAGGCTAGACATATGTTTAAAAACACCATACGTGCATGTGCACACACTTAGTCCTGCCATGGCAGGCTGTCACATTTTCCAAATCACCATAGGCACAAGTGAGCTTACACTGGCCGCAATGGCAGATTGTGACATGTTTTACAACCATCATGTAAGCACCACTTCCTAACAGGGATAGGAAGGATGCACACACTTTCTCACTGCATTTGCAGTGGGGAAGTGTCCAGAGCCCTAGGGCCACTATAAGAGAATCAACAAAACCCAGGAGGTGTCCTATGGGAAGAGCCGACTGTAGGAAGCTGACTCTCTACACAGTGCACTAAAATGAAGTACACTGTGCAAGAGTCCAGTTGATCCCCAATTGGTATAGAGAGTCGAAAGTTTATAATACTGACGATCTATTTGTGGTAGTGCGGGCCAGCAGTTACGTTTATCAGGGAGTAGTGCTAAGCATTTGTTGTACTCACAGAGGCAGTAAATGAGACACACACTCAAAAATAAATAACACTGATTTTATGTAATTTTCAAGACCAAGAACTTTGTTCACAGGTAAGTACTTTTTTAGTTATGAATTTTCAAATTTCGTAAAATAGCTCTCTCTTGAGCGCAATTACACACAATTAAAGTCTATAGAGAAAAACACAAATATTCAAATACATTCTGTTAGACCTGGCACCATTGCCGTGGGTCTCCCTTCCATTTTTTCACTGTTGCCTCCTGTGTTTTTGCTATGTTTTTGCTGGTCTAGATGCTTTGGGCACTTTACCACTGCTATTCAGTGCAAGTGCTCCCTATTGTAAAGTGTTGTATTGGATTAGTGACTCCATGATTGGCTTATTTGATTTACTTGTCAGACCCTAGTACAGTGCACCATGTGTTCCCAGGGCCTGTAAATCAAATGCTGCTGGTGAGCTTGCAGCACTGATTGTTTCACCCACAGAAGCCGCTTGTAAAGTGTGGCTCAGGCCTGCCATTGAAAAGCCTGTGTGCAGTCTGGAACTGCCATGCCGACTTGGCAAGTGCAGCCACTTGCCAGTCCCTAAACCTTCCTTTTCTACATATTAGTCACCCCTGAGGTAGGCCCAAGGGCAGGGTGCATTGTATGTAAAAGGTAGGACATGCCCTGTTGTGTGTGGCATGTCCTGATAGTGAATTACAGCCAATTTTGTTTTTCACTATTGCAAGGCTCCCTGCTCCCATAGGCCAGAAGGGGCAGTTTGATAATAAGATTTTATAACCCTAACTGACCCAGGGACCAAGGTAGAAATTCGAGTTTAGCATGCCTGAATTCAGAATGATTTTTACATTCTGTGTTTGAAAATACCACTTTTAGAAAGTTGGTATTTTCTTGCCTAACCTTCCAGCATGCCTCTGCTAGGTTTGTGTATTGCATGTCCGATTTGTGAGTGACAGGGGGCTGGTGTAGTGAGGTTATGGAGTCACTGCGTACATTGCTAAGTTAGCATAAGTTAGTATAAGCTTGGCTGCCATGTTGCTCCTTTTTTAACACATTTCTACATGAGTTTGTTTTCACAAATCCTGTGCTTGCGCTCATTCACGTGAGAACCGTCTACCTTTCACTTTTCTTGCTGTACTCTGAGCCTCTACACTGCACAGCGTGTTCAAGGTCGAAAAACAATGTGCTCCGTTAATCTGTGTTGGTCAGTCCCACACATGTTAGACATAATACTGCCAGAGGTGCACTACTGAAAATCAGGTGCTTTTTAATATTGCGTGTAAGCAGGTTAAGGCACTTGAAGGAAAATCTTTCATAAGGAAAGAGCTGTGTTTGTCTGGAGATGTAAACCCTTGCATCTAAACCTGGAGGTATGGGGAACCCCTGACAAAGCCCAGAGTACTTTTATAGTTATAATAAACTAGTTCCTAGCACGGGGAGGGTGGTAAGGCACATTAGGCCTTTTTTTCCACTAGCTTTATAAAATGATCTCCCAGTTCATATTTTATGGAATTGTAACAACGCTCACTATATTGAGTTTCTGCATTTTGCTGCTAGTATTGGCTCGTGTACTGCATTATAGAGCACGTTAGTTAAAATAAACATTTTAAACTATACTGTGTCTCTGATTACTTATGTTGTGGACAAGTATAAGTGAGTTGGCGAAAGAGTGTTCTTGCTTCCGTGATTACTGAGAGAGTCTGAGTTACATGTTCTAGGATGTCTAATCATTGGTAGCTTTGCTGTAGTACGAAGAACGAATGAGACACTATAGCTAGTCGGATAGGGGTTCCAGGCACTAAGGTGGGCGGTTGGTACACCACTGTACACCGAGGTCCTGGTTTCTTGCGCGTAGTTCTGTATATGTGCAGAATCCCTGCAACATGGCGCTACCAATGTTTGGTCTGGCTCTTATCTGCGAGACACTTGAGTAGTACTTGTGCTTGTATGCGACACCCTCGCTTCTGTTTACGGAAACAGATGTGACGGTGATACCTTCTATATTGATGTTTTTATAGGTTTCTTCAAGCTTGATGTTATTAAAAGGCGTTTTCTTTTCATAGATACCCTCTATTGTGCTGCCGCTCATTAGGTTGTAAGACTTTCTTTGTCTTCATGGCTGAAGTAGATATACCGGCGCATAGTCGCGCGGCACTCCATCAGCATTTGACAGCATATGGGGTGCCTGACGCAGGTGTCGATCTTGTCTTTGTGGTGGAAGCTGATCTGACACAATACTTTGAAGTGTTTTATTTATGGGTCACTTTTCCAGCAGGTAAATGGGGACGATGATTTGTTCCATACTTATACTACGTCAGATCTTCCTCACAATTATCAGCCCTAGACACATCTTGAATTTCTGCTAAACGCATGGCAACACCGAATTCGGTCTAATGGCGCCCTCCCACTCCTCATGGCCAGTTTTGGCTGGGTACACCCCCTCAATTACAACCTATTCTTTTGGTCTCAGAATGACTATTGTGATTCCAAAGGCAGCACAATTAAGCATAAGATGATTTAGGTTCCAGTGGCAGATCTTAAACAACATCTGCCACTCACACATGTTTTACATACTCTTGGCCATCAATGTGTGGGCGCGCATGCTGTCAACAATAGCTTGGCTGATGAAGCAGCCAAGTCTGCAGTCGCCATGTGTCTAGTTGCAGCAGTTACAAGATCCATGACTCAGATTGATAATGACATCTTGGCAGCAATCGCTGCTACTGAGAAGGGTG
Organism: Triturus cristatus; assembly: GCF_964204655.1. Lineage (NCBI taxonomy): Eukaryota > Metazoa > Chordata > Amphibia > Caudata > Salamandridae > Triturus > Triturus cristatus. The sequence continues at coordinate 115,632,660 of NC_140579.1, read as the reverse complement.
GTAACTACCCACAAGTGTTCCCTTCAAAGTACTCTTATCATTTAAGTCCCGACAAGGTTCTGTATGTAAGAATTAATGACGTTGGTGACAGGTTAATTCCCAACGCTGACCGCAGACTTTCATTGATAACAACCGCACACAAAGGCATGGCTTCGGCGCATGCTGGAGTGTCTGCGACGGTTACTGGCGGCGTGGTTTATATAAACAGACCCGTAAATATGTGTTTTCTTGTGACATTTGTCAACAAATTAAGCCCTCTACTGTCTCACTTACACCACTTACACAGCTCTGCATTTCTAATAGACCTTTTGGCTGTGTGTATCTTGCTCATTGCGGTCCATTTTCTTCAGATACTGCTTATAAATACATCTTAGTTGGAGCTGATTCGTAAACATGTTTCTTGTGGGTTTGGCCACAACTCAGTGCTGATGCTCGAAATGTCATCAGGGATTTGCGTGTCTTTGTCAGAATTTTTGCATGTGGCACCTTCCATTCTGACCAGGGTGCAGCATTCGCCTCTAAGGCGTACAAGGATGCTATGCGGTCTTTGGGGGTGCAGGTGAAATTTTCGTCTCCATACAGGCCTGAGGGCAATTTAGTTCCGGAGTGAATGAACCGTGACTTTAAGCAATCCTTGACAGCTAGAGTCCTAGGTACTAGCAGGAACTGGCTAGCCCACTTGTACAATGTGCAACGTGCACTTAATAATCTCCCTAGAAGATCTCTGGGTGGGCAGACCCCATACGAAATGCTCTTTGGCATAAAAATGTTTGTTCCGGACCTTGGTGGTCTAGACATGGCGGCAGCAGCTGCCACCTTTGATGTAGATAATCATTCTACTATGCTACAGGACTTACAAGAAACCCATGACAGTCTTGCAAAAGAACATTTACCCACTGCCACTGATGCTGCACTACACTTTCCGGTAGTTGGCTGGCTACCCAGAGTTGGAGATCTGGTCCGAGAGAAGGTGGAGAACAAAAATGAATTTGGCCCCTCTTATCGTGCACCGGTTCCAGTGCTTGGCGTGAAGGGTACTCATACATCATCTTACCACCACTTCCTGGTCGCAAAGACAACAGATACATCTCAGTGGACAATGTCAAGCTACAACATCTGGCTGATCCTGAATAGTATAACACCAGCTGCATCATGTCCAGAAATATCCAGGAATCCTGTGTTTGGCGCATCTGATGACACACAGCGTGACACTGCCAGGGAGATGAATTCTGTCACTGATCCCTTGCTTACCCCAGCAGCCTCCGCCTGTACTGAGGAAACTGAATATGCTTATCCCACAAGCAAGTAGTTGCTTGGTTTGCAACCAACTACCCTTAGCCAGTCACGTTTTTCTTTTGACTCGACTTCCAACTCATCAGTTGACCCTACAAAATCCAGTATTTTTGTCTCCTGGTTCAAACTGACTTCTTTGGTCGCTCCTTGGACATACATCTGGTTGGTGCTGATCCTAAAGTTTCTGTTCATCCCGTTGGCTTTGTGACAGTTTTTTTCTTACTCATCAATGGACATTACTTACCAGAACGCTCTGCTGTTCAGTTGGTGACTGGAACTTTAGCTCCTCACTCGCCTTCTCACATCATGAAACGAGACCTGACTTTTGTTAACATCTCTTCCTTTCCAGCCGCTGACGGCATTGTCTGGGATGCTGTGGATTTCCAGATTCATGGGCCTACAGAGATTATTAATGTTCCAAATGTACTTCGTGTTTCAATGGGAGATGTGGTGGAACAGAACATACGTTCAGATGATTGGGATGTGAAAGCAATACAGTCTTTATTTTCAGATTTGAAGTATTATGCTGCCTTTGATGCTGAGGATTTGTATTTAAATACTGCTAATTATGCAGATTTATATTGTTATCAGCACTTTGGACACCATTATCTGCATAAAGCTAATACATTTAGAAATGTTTTTAATTACACACAATGGGAACATTGCCCAACTCCATTGGAAGGCAGCTCTAAAACCCTGTTAAAGAAATGTACATATTTTTCAGATTTTAATAGGTCCAACCCAGCGTCCTTTTATTTTAAATTAAACATATCATCTACTTTCAAAGTGATGGTGACTCACACAAAATTGTTGTATTCCAATTCGTTTATACACAGCCTTTCACTGGGTGGCTATGAACATTGGAAGGACACAGTTGATTTGAAATCTGTCTGGGGTTCTAGATCCGGGCAAGCTGGAGGAACTGAATCTTTGCATCGTGTGTGCCTCATTCCAACACAAATCCTGTTTTTGAATGATTCCTTATATTAAAACAACCTGTTTTGGCCTAGCGACTGCAAAACAGATGAATGCCCCTATCATCCCTACTCTGACTCAATATCATAACTGGAGCTTGCATACTGATTACTCGATTATGGAACTGCAGGCTTTATTCCAGAATGTAACGTTTAATGTTTCAAGTTTAGACCCATTGGGATGGCTGGTTTGGCCAACGAGTGCTGATACCTGCCAATTGCGTTTCCATGACTCAGCCCCTGGTTATAAACAAGTTAGACCAGACCCACGTTTTTCAGATATACTTACGGCCACTACGTATTCTGTAGGTAAATTGTTTCAAAATTGATTGCAACGCTTGTCCCTATCATCTGTTAAACATCATTTATCGCTGTTGTCCAGTAATATTGATTTGGCCGATTTTCTTAAAGGCCCTTCTGGTCCCATAACAAAGAGATTTCTTTATGCAGCATACAATGAAATCTGGAAGCTTTCTCAAAATGAAGCTGCATCACGTTTGAGGGAAATAGATCAAGCTAATCTAGAAAAGGTCCTTGCAGTTGTTGAAAATAGTATTAACACACTGTCTTCTCGCATTTCCACGTTAGATAATATTGTTTCATCTGTTGTTGATATTGTACAAGATGATGTATCTCTGTTGTATCATGGTCAAAATCAATTACGTTCTGTGATGCGTTTGCATGGACTTTGCAAACACTGAAAATGGGAAAAGTGCCATGGGATTATTTAAACACAACTGCTTTGTTTTTACCTTTTAATTTGACTGATAAACAACAGTTTATATCTATGAAAGATACAATGTACACCCTCTTACATATTGAGAAGATTGACCCTTTACCATTCTCCGTGGCCGAAACTGACTCTGCTGTCTGGCTCAACCACGGGGTTATCTCTTTACCGTTTTCTTTGTTTAAATTTACCTCGTGCATGAAGCATTACCTAATAGGTCGCTATGAACCCCTGGGCAGCGCTTTCCTCCATGAAGTGTGGTTCTTGCCTTTTACATGCAGATGTTTGCGAGATGACAGAGAAGTATACCTTACAGGGGAATCTTGTAACGCTACATTAGGTTGTTCCCTTGTCTGCAAAAACATACAGATACACCGGGCTTGCAGTGTTACTGCCCCGAATCTTGCCTGTGTTTTAAAGGGTATTCCTGTACCGGCTATTAAGCCCTTTTTCACCCTACTTTCTAATGGTAGCTCTCTTCTTTTGAAAAACGAAGAATGTCGCGGTTTGCTTGCTGGCATACCATACAATGTAACAGTTTCACAGCTCGTAGTTTGCTGTAAAAATGTATTTTCCGAGCCCCGCATGGGAACCTTGATGCCTCAATTTGGCTTTGCATCCCAACCTTAAAAGAAGACTTCAATAAGTTGAGCAGAATAAAAGCACTGTTGTTCCAACAGGAGGTACCGCTCACTTCTGCGCGTGAGACATTTGTCCTACAGATAGCGAGTACAAATTCTGAGATTCAGGCCCTTTTAAATACGAACCTCCCACAACATTTCGGTGAACTAATTCATCGTATCTTCAATGTGTCTGATACACATGGCATGGTGCATTCAAGTTGTGGGCTCTGGCCTTGTGACTTCTTTTCAGACTATATTTGGTGTAATACCGGCTTTTATTCATTCTATTTTCTCCAGCATCTTTGGTGGATTACCTCTGTTGCTTACCATAGCCATTGGTATCCTTCTATTGATCTGTTTGATGTGCAATGGATGCACCGTTTGTGGTCCTAAATTACCAAGAACGGTTACAAATGCTCTGTGACCGGATGCTTCAGTGCTATGGCACGCTGCCTTTGGCAACTCTCAGCGTGCCTTATAGACTGTCTTTCTGCTTTGCATACTACACTTGCATGCAACCCATCTTTTCATGCTTGGAATGCTCCTTTGAATGGGCGTTGGATCTTTGCTTCTCCAATACGCCAACACACGACCCAGATTATGACCTGTTGATGAGTCCCTTAGTGGCCCATGAGCAAGAATGCTCCGGGGTTGAATTTACGGCATGTGCGGCTGCGCTTTGAGTATTGGCACAATGGGATATCTGTGCAGCGGTGCAGGACTTCCTACAACGTAGCTACATTGAATATCACGCAAGTTGTCCTACAATGGTGCTAGAAGCACCCACCAATGAAAATCATGAATGCTCGTTCTGCTTGCTAAATTGGATGGCATCTCTTTTTTCTACCGATGACAATGATTTCCTATTGGAAGCCTCTGCAGTTTACTTCTCATACACTCTGATGGATTAAAAAGGCTGGCGCTCATCTTTGCCTAATTTTTATATGACATATATTTTTTTGGGTGCACCTATTTACAAGAGCAAGTAAAAAAAGAAATTCTCTCTCCATTTTCTCCCATTACTCTAAATTTGCTGGACTATAGATGCTCTTGAACTCTGCTCATACTTCTTGAACTCTGTCTTCGTCCTATGACTACATGCAATGGACTTACCCAGGGGAGGGTGTAGTGAGGTTATGGATTCACTGTGTACATTGCTAAGTTAACATAAGTTAGTATAAGCTTGGCTGCCATGTTGCTGCTTTTTGCACACGTTCTACATTAATTTTTCACAAATCCTGTGCTTGCGTTCGTTCACATGAGAACCGTCTACCTTTCACTTTTCTTGCGATACTCTGAGCCTCTGTCTGCACAGCGTGTTCAAGGTCGAAAAACAATGTGCTCCGTTAATCTGAGTTGGTCAGTCCCACGCATGTTAGACATAATACTGCCACAGGTGCACTACTGAAAATCGGGTTGTTTTTAATATTGCGTGTTAAGGCACTTGAAGGAAAATCGTTCAGAAGAGAACAGCTTTGTTTGTCCGGAGATGTAAACCCTTGCATCTAAACCTGGAGGTATGGGGTCCCCCTGACAAAGCCCAGAGGTCTTCTATAGTTATAATAAACTAGTTCCTAACACGGGGAGGGTGGAAAGGCCCATTAGGCCTTTTTTTCCACTAGCTTTCTAAAATGATCTCCCCGTTCATATTTTGTGGAATTGAACAATGCTCACTATATTGAGTTTATGCATTTTGCTGCTAGTATTGGCTCGTGTACTGCATTATATAGCACGTTAGTTAAAATAAACATTTTAAACTATACTGTGTCTCTGATTACTTATGTTATGGACAAGTATATGTGAGTTGGCGAAAGAGTGTTCTTGCTCCCGCGATTACTGAGAGAGTCTGAGTTACATGTTCTAGGATGTCTAATCATTGGTAGCTTTGCTGTAGTACGAAGAACGAATGAGACACTATAGCTAGTTGGATAGGAGCTCCAGGCACTACGGTGGACGGTTGGTACACTACTGTACACCGAGGTCCTGGTTTCTTGCGCGCAGTTCTGGATATGTGCAGAATCCCTGCAACACTGGAGAGGGCTTTGGCTCCAGCAGTCTGATGGGTCAGGGCTGTGCTGAATAGGACCTGCATTGAATAGAGAGCGGGGGTGGAGATTTCCTTTCACTGACCTGAGCCCTCATAGAATAGAGAGTATGGGGAGGAGATTTCCTTTCAGCAACCTGGGCCAGCTTTGCTTTCAACAATGCTGTCTCAACCTCCTGCCAGGAAGCTGCACAGAACTGGTTTTGGCTGGGCACAGGCACCCTCTGCCTTCAGAGGATAAAGGATTTACTGGTATAAATATTGGGGCCCAGACCCCAGAACTTTAGATCACTTCTGGGAATCAAGACAAACCTGTGCCAAGGAGGAGAACCAAAGAAGCTGAAGGAGGAGACTGCCCCTGTGCTGTGCTATTTCTGGGGTTGGCCAGCAGTGGTTACTTTATTTGCCAAGGAAAGTAGAAGAGGACTTTTGTGCAGAATCTCCAAGGGCTTGAAGTGTGCTTGCTTCAGGCGCCATCTTGTCACATCGTCACCAGGCCACAGTAAGAAACGACGTATCAACTCCCCACACAGTAAGGAAGCGACGCATCACCTCCCCTGCGCAGCAGTAAGTAACAGACGTATCCACTCCCCTGAGTGTAAGGAACGGCACATCAACTTCCCTGCGACCCTTTTCTTTGTATTGCGTGACGCAGCTAAGGTACTTTGAGAGTAAAGTGTTGCATTTACCATCTACATTGAACTGAGCTATTTTCTACCATTTTAAAGACTTATTTTGATTGACTTATTTTGATTACAGTATTGTGGATTTTTGTCATTTGGTCTTGCGTTAAGTCTAGTAAAGATTACTTATTTTTCTAAACTGGTATGGTGTCCATTTGTAGTGTTTTCACTCTATTACTGTATGTGTTCACAAATGCTTTACACACTGCCTCTGAGATAAGCTTGCCTGCTCATGCCAAGCTACCAAAGGGGTGAGCAGGTGTTATTTTAGGAGTGTAGCCCCCTTACCCTGACTAGAAACAAGGGCCCCTACTTGGTCAAAGGTACCTACCTCTACCAACTATTGACCCCAGTTCTAACACATTAATACAGTCGGTTCTAGGGGTTCACCTTCAAGGTTTAAGGTAGCGGCAGGCCAAGGTCCAATATTCCACCAGTGGATCATCGGGAGAGTCCCTGAATCAGCCAGGATCAGGGTGCTGATGTTGTTAGTAGCTGGAGTGCTACAAGGAAGGGACCACCCCAAAACAGGCTGCACAATAGGACTTACAGTTAAGTCTGGGGGTCCCCAAATGAGGGATCAAGTTGCAAGGCTCTCAGGACCATGGGAGCACAGTTGACTCAGTGGTACCTAGGCCGGGTGGCCTGGCTGCCGCACAGATAGCTCAGCCAGGCTCTGTATATCAAAGATGGTCTTTGTGGTCAGGGGCAGGCAGATTGCCGGGATGATTTCTGGACAGCTGGGCCACTCACAAAGTGGATCTCAGGGGTCTTTATGTCCCTTGATGGGTGCCTGCTCCCTGGTGAGTTGGAGTCTGGATTGGACTCTTCCTCTCGGTGTTGGTTGCATGTGGTCCAGTACCTTTGGCCATGCTACGGAACGGTTCCGGTAGGTCCTGATGTCCTCTAACTTGGTAGGGGAGCAGATATGACCCTCCAGAGCCAGTGTACTTCTTACTTGGGTGCTGCATCTGGGTCACCTGGGGGCAGCAAGTCGGAAAACCGTACTCGGTGGGTTTGGTGCCTGCGGACTGCAAGGGAATAATTCCTCTACTCCAAGTAAGGTCTGGCAATTGGTGAAGGGCTGGAGGTGCTCCGGGGTTCTTGGAGGCATCCCAGGAGCATGATGAGACAGCACACCATGTTGGTTGAGTCCTTGAGGCAGCAAGCAGGATTTTGCACCAAAACTTCTGCAGCAGATACTCTGTTCTTGGGTCAGCAGCTTATCTGTCTTCTTAGGTCCATCAAATCTGAAATTTAGGGTCCAGGGGTACCACCTAAATACTACATTTAGAGGCATTACAGGGGGAGACAGGTAGTGGCCAATTGGCTACCTACTTTTGGGGTGTCTACACCCACTATGTGTTCAATTCCTTTGGTGCGTGGGCACAACCGTGACTCTAATTTGCTAATTCCCTCTTAAAACAAGCTAGAGGAAACTGAAAAGTGGGCACTACATCACCTGCCCTACCTTAAAGGTTGTACTAACTCAATGTGGACCCATCTCCTAATTTAACTAATTTTCCTGGCTGTACTACCACAAAATGTGGAGCTGGACAGGGGGGTTGGCATCCTCCACTATCTGGAGAAAGCTAGGTTGCATTCTGCCTTGGAATGCCATTCTGACCAGGAGGAGATGTGATGCACCTCTGCCCAGAGCATGCTTGTTCCTGGCCTCTGAGAGTGGGGGCTCTCAAACCATGAGGTCAGAAACATTTCTGGTGACAGTCTGGTGAAGACTAATCAGAGAGCACACCAATGTGTGGTAGGTTTTTAGGGGACCCTCTAAGGTGTCCCCTGTGTTTGTTGATTAATAAATCTGACTCTGGCATCATTGTGGATTTATTGGTACCAAATATACCTCGGTACAGTTAAGCCATCATGGTGAAGGGGAACTTGTATTGACGGATGCCCAGCCCATGTACTGTCTATGGCTTTCCTGTGCAACTAGAATATCCAAAAACGGACTTAGGTATTGTAAGGTCACATCTGTTCAGGCAGATATGTCTCCATATGTCTGTGGAAGAGGTGTGGTGCAGTGGCCAGGGCAACTGATGCCGGAACCCCGGGACTCACGGTTCGATCCCTGGTGCCGGCGGCGGATCAGCCCAGCACCATGTGACTCTGGGCAATAGCTTGCTTAATTTTCCAGAGGGCCCACGGCGCCTTGACACCTTCAGGTAATTGTTTGCGCTTTACAAATACTGGACATACACACGGGATATAGTGCACCCTGCATTAGGGCTGTAAGGCATGCAGTAGGAGTGACTTACCTATGCCTCATGCAGTGTGTCATGTCGAATCTTTGGTTTCCTTTGCACCAAGACACGCAGCCTGAAGTGGCAGTCTGCATGGTCTTGACGAGGGTCCCTAGGATGGCACAAATTGTGCTGCACCCAAGTAGACCCTCTTTAGTACCAATGCCCTTGGTACCAGGGGCACCATTTACTAGGGACTTATGGGGGTTTCTGAAGTTGTGCCAATTGTGGTACAGTTTTGGGAAAGAGCTCTGGCACTGGTAACCTGGTTAGCAGGGACCCAGTGCACTTTCAGTTGAAATCACTTCTTTTTTCAGGCAAAAGTTGGGGCCTTATCATGTCAGAAGAGGCACTTTCCTACACTGCCCTCCTTTGCTAGGGAAAACCCGCATGAGGGTTCTTCACTACCCAGGAAGAGAATACACATTTGTACCTACCCAGTCGCCTACCTACCATGTGCTTAAACCCTGGGGACTAACGTAGAGGTGCTCTGGTGGTAGTGAAAGGCCTGCTCAGGGTTGGCTACTGAATGAGAAAGCCACTCTAAGCTTAATGCATATGTGACCGGCTACTCTGATGGGTAGCACAATAAGTGCTACGTCCCATTACTAGCCAGTGCAGTTCCAGCCCTGGGTATGTTTTGTACCTTTTTAAAAGGCACTCACTGGTACAGCACCTCAACGAATTAAGTAAGCAGCCTTTTCTGCCATGTGTAGGAAGGGTGTGCACACTTTCCCATTGCAGTACAGTGGGAAGGTCCCCAGAGTTCAATGCACAGAAAGAGAGTCAGTAAAAGCAAGGAGGACACAAATCAAAACGTTTTAGGGAAATCCTCTAAGAAGGGCCATGTCCAAAACTGGCCCTCCCTTCCCACTGCTTTAAGGGCACCCATCTCCCCCTCCAGTGTGAGTGTGGGCTCTGGGGGCTCTACCCTGTCTCTGTGTGTTTGGCCTTGGGGGCTCTCCCCTCTCTCAGTGAATGTGGGAGGTCTCCCTGTCTTTGTGAGGGTGGGCTGTGGTAGACTACCCAGTCTGCATGAGTGTGGGCTCTGGGAGGCCTCCTTGTCTCTGTGTAAGTGTGGGCTGTCGGAGGTCTCCCTGTCTGTGTGAGTGTGGGCTCTGGGAGGCCTCCCTGTCTGTGTGAGTGTGGGAGGTCTCCCTGTCTGTGTGAGTGTGGGCTCTGGGAGGTCTCCCTGTCTGTGTGAGTGTGGGCTCTGGGAGGCCTCCCTGTCTGTGTGAGTGTGGGAGGTCTCCCTGTCTGTGTGAGTGTGGGCTCTGGGAGGTCTCCCTGTCTGTGTGAGGGTGGGCTGTGGTAGACTACCCAGTCTGCATGAGTGTGGGCTCTGGGAGGCCTCCTTGTCTCTGTGTGAGTGTGGGCTCTGGGAGGTCTCCCTGTCTGTGTGAGTATGGGCTCTGGGAGGTCTCCCTGTCTGTGTGAGTGTGGGCTTTGGGATGTCTCCCTGTACCTCTGTTAGTGTGGGCTGTGGGAGGTCTCCCTGTCTGTGGGAGTGTGGGCTGTGGAAGGTTTCCCTGTCTGTGTGAGTGTGGGCTGTGGGAGGTCTCCCCTGGCTGTGTAAGTGTGGGCTGTGGGAGGTCTCCACTGCCTGTGTGAGTGTGGGCTGTGGGAGGTCTCCCTGCCTGTGTGAGTGTGGGCTCTGGGATGTCTCCCTGTCTGTGTGAATGTGGACTCTTGGAAGTTTCCCTGTCTGCGTGTGTGTGGGCTGTGGTAAGTCTCACTGTCTGTGTGAGTGTGGGCTGTGGGAGGTCTCCCTGTCTGTGGGAGTGTGGGCTGTGGGAGGTCTCACTGTCTGTGTGAGCTGTGGGAGGTTTCCCCTGGCTGTGTAAGTGTGGGCTGTGGGAGGTCTCCCTGTCTGTGTGGGCTGTGGTAGGTCTCACTGTCTGTGTGAGTGTGGGCTGTGGGACGTCTCCCTGTTTGTGTGAGTGTGGGCTCTGGGAGGTCTCCCTGTCTGTATGAGTGTGGGCTGTGGGAGGTCTCCCTGTCTGTGTGTGTGTGGGCTCTGGGATGTCTCTCTGTACCTCTGTGAGTGTGGGCTCTGGGAGGTCTCCTTGTCTGTGTGAGTGTGGGCGGTGGTAGACTACCCAGTCTGCATGAGTGTGGGTTGTGGGAGGTCTCCCTGTCTGTGTGAGTGTGGGCTCTGGGAGGCCTCCCTGTCTCTATGTAAGTGTGGACTCTGTGAGGTCTCCCTATCTGAGCGAGTGTGGGCTCTGGGAGGTCTGTCTGTGTGAGTGTGGGTTTTACAGGGCTCCCTGTCTGTGTGAGTGTGGGTTGTCGAAGGTCTCCCTGTCTGTGTAAATGTGGACTGCGGAAGGACACTTTGTGTGTGTGAGTGTGGGCTGTGGCAGGACTCCCTGTCTGTGAGTGTCGGTTGTCAAAGTCTCCCTGTCTATGTAAGTGTGGGCTGTGGAAAGACTGTGTGTGTGTGAGCATGGCCTCTGGGAGGTCTCCCTGTCTGAGTGAGCGTGGGCTCTGGGAGGTCTCACTGTCTATGTGAGTGTGGACTCTAGGAGGTCTCCTTTGTGTGAGTTTGGGATCTTGGAGATCTCCCTGTTCCTCTGTGTTTGTGGGCTCTGGGAGGTCTCCCTGTCTGTGTGAGTGTGGGCTGTGGAGGTCTTCCTAACTGTGTGAGTGTTGGCTCTGGGAGGTCTACCTGTCTGTGTGAGTGTGGGCTGTGGAAGGTCTCCCTGTCTGTGTGAGCTGTGGGAGATCTCCCCTACCTGTCTAAGTGTGGGCTGAGGGAGGTATCTCTGTCTGTATGAATATGGGTTGTGGGAGTTCTCCCTGTCTGTGTGAGTGAGGGCTCTGGGAGGTCTCCCTGTCTCTGTGTGAGTGTGGGCTGTGGGTGGTCTCCCTGTCTCTGTGTGAGTGTGGGCTGTGGGTGGTCTCCCTGTCTTTGTGAGTGGGGGCTTTTGGAGGTATCCCTGTCTGTGTGATTGTGGGTTACGGGAGGTCTTCCTATCTGCATGAGTGTGTGCTGTGGTAGGTCTCCCCTGTATGTGTGAATGGGGGCTCTGTGATGTCTCCCTGTCTCTGTATGAGTGTGGGCTTTAGAAGGTCTCACTGTCTGTGTGAGATGGGCTGTGGGAGGTCTCCCTGTATGTGGGAGTGTGGGCTCTGGGATGTCTCCCTATCTGTGTGAGTGTGAGCTCTGGGAGGTCTCCCTGTCTGTGTGAGATGTGTGAGGTCTTCCCTGCCTGTATAAGTGTGGGCTGTGGGAGGTCTTCCTGTCTGTGTGAGTGTGGGCTGTGGGCGGTCTCCCTGTCCGTGTGAGTGTGGGCTTGAAGAGGTCTCCCTGTCTGCTTGAGTGTGGGTGGTCTCCTCGTCTGTGTGAGTGTGGGCTGTGGGGGGGGTCTCCCTGTCTGTGTGAGCTGTAGGAGGTCTCCCCTGCCTGTGTGAATGTGGGCTATGGGACGTCACCCCTTCTGTTCACTGACAGAATAGCAAGGAAAAAAATATTGATGAAACAAATTAGGAGGAATAAATATAGAATAAAAAATATCAACGGCCTATATTGAAAAATCTATGTACAAAAATATCTGCAAAATATATAGTTGTATGAAATATTGATTTTTAAATATAAAGAATTTAAAATATTAAAATTAACATATATTAAATACTAACATTAATTCATAAAAATAAAATATATGTAAATGTATATTTTAATAAATAAAACAAATTAACGTACTATTAAAAATGTAAACACACACATATATATATATGAACATACATATATATATATAAATATCAATAAAATAATATTTTAAATAATAATATAATAAAACAAATGTAAAAAATATATATTATCAGAAATATATGTATGCATATTTAAATGTACTAAAAACATAAAATATTAAAAAAGAAATCGAATTTCATTTAAAATTAAAAGTAAAAAACACATACTTTTTGCAATTTAATTATAAATATATTACAAACAAAAAAAGAAGTTTTTTAATATTATTATAATAAATCAAACACATTATTTAATAAATTACAACATAAAGTAAACAATTACAAATTATAAATTAATACATATACATTTCCCACTACATTTAAAAAAACATTTTTATACTAAATAAATATAAAATTAAGTTCTCCCACCTAACACAAAACAGCAATAAAAAATTCTTTACATCACACAAAATAAAGTTTTACTACTGTAACAGAATACATATAAAATTAATTAAAATATAACATTTGAAAACACTACAATTTACTTTTCCTAGTACAATAAACACAACATTAACGATTATTATTATCAAAAACAAGAAATATATCCCCTCTCCAGTCAGTGTAATAGTAGGGAAAGTGTTGAATTGCTATTCCTTCTCCGGTCAGTACAACATTCAACACAAGTAGAATATCTTACAAAATATGAAAATATTTTTAAAAAGTAAATAAATTAAAATATATGTTAAATAAAAAATACAAATATCTATTGTTGATAACTTTATTTCGGTCAAAAGACCATAAAAGTGTAATAAAATATGTACAGGTACAAGAATAAAACCATAAATACATACAAAGTTTTTTTTTTTTTATAAAGTTATTAAACAATAGGTTATCGTGGATATTAATAGAGAAAAAAGATAAAAACACAAAAGGCCATTACTTTATATTGATAAAACCCAGCCTTCTCCGCCACATACCATATAAAGAGCGTGAAACTACAAAGACAATGAGAGGATCAGTGTCATAGATTAAGACTCTGCAGGCTTGTGCACATTTTCTAAGACCCAAATTTTTACACAGAGGAATAAGCCAACATTTTCGAATCGCACTATGTGCTGGACAAAAAAACAAGATATGCACAATATCTTCATTGCAAATTTTGCAAGCAGGACAATTACCCTCCATCGATTATTCCCATCTGGATGTCAACGCCCCAATTGGAAGAGAGCCATGTCTCAGCTGAGTATATAGTTTTCTTGCCAGTGGAGGCTGTACTAAGTCCAGAAAATCCTCCATCTTAGATTCAATTTTCACCAATAGGAACTCAGAGGTCAGCTTGCCCAGTGAGGTTGAACAATATAATATTTTGAGGTTATAGGATCTAACAGCTGCCAATATCTCAGACCTTTGAATCCTCACACAACTGCTCTCCGGAGTATCCCAGAGTTGGGGCAAACCGACTTGATAGAAAAAGGTCTTTATATGGAGTAACCAAGGTATGCTCTTATACTTTAGCTGCCCCCAGATTGCATTAAATTCTGCTCTAAAGAATGCAAGCTCGGGGACAGACCAGAGCCTTCTCCAGTAAAATAATGGTCGTGCAGCTGCCAATTCATTAACAGGTTCCAGATCCATATCCAGCTGCAGTGGTATGAGAGGCGTACTCAGGGGGAGGCCCACCAGACCACGCATAAAGGCTTGTTCTACCTTCCGTAAATTCGATGTATTTATGTGGCCCCAGAGTTCGGCAGCGTACAAGGCTGCTGGCCTCACCTGTATTTTATAGATCTCTAACACAGGAGTGACAGGTTTAAATATAGAGGTTCTATGGAATCTACCGATACCCCCCGTTATCTGTGATAGCCTCAGGGAAGATTTTGCTACTTGTGTGTCCCATACAAATTGCTCGGTCAGCGTGGCCCCCAGATATATAAAGGTCTTAACTCGTTCTATGGGGACACCATCTAGTACGGGATTCGGGCGGGTGTGCCTCGGGGGATTGAAAATCATAAACTTAGTTTTCCCCAGGTTGATCTCCAATCCCCGCGAGGCACAAATGGTCATAAACCCATCCAGGTCCCGCTGGATGCCCGATGATGTCCGCGACAACAACAAAGTGTCGTCCGCGAACATCAGAGCGGGCACCCGACCAGATGCCAATCGCGGGGCATCATTATCCCTGAGACGATTTAAATCATCTATCAATCCATTAACATATAGGCTGAAGAGTGTAGGGGCCAGTACACAGCCCTGGCGCACCCCCCGAGTTACAGGGAAGCGAGCCGATAGTTCCCCATTCTTCCCGCACCTCACCTGTGCGAAGTTCCCTGTATGAAAACGAATCAGTACATCTAGTAGATAGGTTGGAAGACCAAGTTCCTCCAACACCATCCCGAGCTTTTCCCTAGGAACCAGATCAAATGCGGCCCGCAGGTCCACAAAAACAAGGTAGAGGCTGCCACCCTCTACTCTTGCAGTTTTCCAATATAGGACCTGGAGCCAGAAGATCTGGCCCAAGGTTGAAACACCCGTTCTAAATCCGGCTTGTAAGTGGGTCAATATTTTATTCTCCTCCATCCAACCTAACAATCTATCTAAAAAAATTCGGCCCAACAGTTTTTGAGTAGTATCCAATAGACTGATGGGTCTATAATTGGATGGGACTAATGGGCAGCCCTTCTTAAAGATGGGAACGATCTCTGCTCCAAGCCAGGTGTCCGGCAATGCGGGGCCTTGCAGAACCGCATTGAACAGAACCACCAGGTATGGAGCCCAGATTTTTGGTTGGGAACGGAAGAGGTCCCCCGGAAGCTTGTCAAGTCCTGGTGCTTTATTTGGGGGGAGTCTCTCAATTGCAGACTCCACTTCCTTAAAGGAAATGGAATCTGAATAATTAATGTCGATCCCATCCTGAAGGTCCTGCAAGTTTATACCTTTCCGAATGCCCAGAAGTCCCGGCAGACTATATTCCTGGGGGGAGTCTAAAGGCGCAAAATTCCCAGGAACGAGTATATTATCCTGGTCCTGACACACAAAGTCCCTTGACTCAGGACTTGTGTAAAGTTCTTTTACAAATATATCTAATATTAAAAATATATAAATAACTACCTTCCCACCCCATACCCTACTAAACCCACAACCCACATCTAAATTAAAAAAGCTAATTATTGCACAACTAACATAATTATTATCAATTAAACAAACATTATTTATGAAAAACAAAATATAAATTCATGAAAATCAATTAACTTCCCACCCTTTACTCCTATAAACCCACAACCACAACCTAAAATTAAGCTAAAAATATTATTAATAAGACAATTAAATTAATCAATGTACAATTAAATAATTATTAGTATTTCACAAATAATTAACCAATAAAATAAAATAATTTACTCCCCAACCTTTACCCCTATAAACCCCACAAACCAAACCTAATTAACAATTAATTATTAATTATCATAAAATAAATTGCTTCCCACCCTTTACCCCTATAAACCCCACAACCAACACCTAAAAAGAGGAGAGGATGTAGCCTTACAGATAGAGCAGTTGATTTCGGAGCAGGGGAACTGGGTTCGAATCTCGGCAAAGATGCTCAACATCCTGTGAGTCTGGGCAAATCACTTAATCTCCCCGTGCCTAACAAAAATGAATGTGTCCATCTGTAACGAAACTGGTGCTCATGTAAAGCACTCTGATACCCGATTTCTCGGGTCTAGTTTGCGCTATATAAACTCTTTAAAAAAACCACATCATTAGCATAATTAACAATTAATTAATATTAATTAACAACTAATTATTAATACAATAAAAATAAATGACTTTCCAACCTTTACCCCTATAACCCCTCAACCTGCACCTAAAAAACAAAAAGAAATTACACTATTAACATAATTAATTATCAATTGATTAAATAATATTAATTTACAACTAAGGGCCTCATTACGATGTCAGGTGGAAACTTTCTGCCCAATACCGTCTCTCATTCGGAAGCCGGCCGACTCGCGGTTGGCGGTTCCGCCTGATCGATTATAATGTGACCGAACACGACTTATATGGGCGCCCGTGTTCCACCCGACAACACAGGCTCCTATGGGGAAATGGGGTGTGTGCGGAAAACTCTACACCCTGTTGCAGGCACCCCATTGTGCCTGCCACACAGTGCAGGGTTTTACAGGGGAGTGCCTTAGGTACCCCCTCGGGCCCAAACCTGACACCGCAGGATTAAGGGGGCTTTCCAGGGGCCCCCAAAGTCTGACTCCAACAGCATTTTTGTGTCGTACAGACTGACTCGGAAAGGCTGTTGGAAATCGGCATCATAATAGCTCCGTCGTAAACCCTGTCCGTAGAGCTGTACGATGTGGCTCTGACCGACACAAATTCTCTGAGAGCTGGTCGGAACCGATTAGTAAAGATCGTGCAGGTTACAATCTGACTGCGAACATCGTAATCGGTCGGGCGGATTGCAAACTGACCGAGTCGGTCGGAAGCGTTCTGACACAGTCAAGGAGATTCCGACTGTTGGGAGGAGGCTTTCTTCCCGACATCGTAATGAGGCCCTTATTATTAATTAATTAAAAATAAATTACTTTGCACTCTTAACCCCTTTAAATGCCACAACCCGCAAAAAACATTTAGTTAAAAAAAATAATAACACAATTAACTAAATTAAATATCAATTAAATCAATATTGATTTCAAGATAATCATTAATTTATTAAAATGTAATTACTTCCCACCCTATACCCCTATAAATCCACAACCTGCTACAGAACTAAAAAACACAAAGTTTAATTAAATTAAATTTCATTACTACTAAAAATGTAACTAATACAGTAAGAACCATAAACAATAATTAAACAAAAAAAATATTTCATATGCCTTTAAAATATAAACTAAAAAAATAACAATAATTTAAAAATGATATTTTTAATAACTATATTTTTGCTAACAATATTCCTTGATATTCTGTCTCATTACCCTCCCTTTCTGTTTGAGTGTTAGCGGTGGGAGGTCTGCCTGTCTGTGTGAGTGTGGGCTCCGGGAGGTCTTCCTGTTTGTGTGAGTGTGGGCTGTGGAGTTCTCCCTGTCTGTGTGAGTGCGGGCTCTGGGAGGTTTCCCTGTCTGTGTGAGTGTGGGCTCCGGGAGGTCTTCCTGTTTGTGTGAGTGTGGGCTGTGGAGTTCTCCCTGTCTGTGTGAGTGTGGGCTCTGGGAGGTTTCCCTGTCTGTGTAAGTGTGGGCTCTGGGAGGTCTTCCTGTCTGTGTGAGTAAGGGCTGTGGGAGGTCTCCCTGTCTGTGAGTATGGGCTGTGGGAGGTCTCCCTGTCTGTGTGAGTATGGGCTGTGGGAGGTCTCCCTGTCTGTGAGTATGGGCTGTGGGAGGTCTCCCTGTCTGTGTGAGTATAAGTTTCAAGAGGTCTCCCTGACTGAGTGGCTGCGGGCTCTGGGAGGTCTCCCTGTCTCTGTGACTGTGGGCTCTGGGAGGTCTTCCTGTCTGTGTGAGTATGGGCTCTATGAGGTCTCCCTGTCTGTGAGTATGGGTTGTGGGAGGTCTCCCTGTCTGTGAGTATGGGCTGTGGGAGGTCTCCTTGCCTGTTTGAGTGTAAGATTCAAGAGGTCTCCCTGAATGTGTGAGAGTGCTCTTTAAGAGGTCTCCCTGTCTGTGTGATTGTAGACCCTACTTGTCTCTCCCGTTGTTCTGAGAGTGTGGGCCAATGATAATTTCCCCTGGTTGTGTGAGTGTGGTCTCTAAGAGATCTCCCTGCCTCTGTGAGTGTTGACTCTTGGAGGTCTAGCTATCTGTGAGTGTGGGCTGTGGGAGGTCTCCCCCACCTGTGTGAGTGTGGGCTGTGGGAGGTCTCCCTGGTTAATGTGTGAGCTGTGGGAGGGGTTCCCTGCTTGTGTGAGTGTGGTCTGTGGGAGGTCTCACCTGTCTGTCTGAGTGTGGAGTCCAGAAGATCTCCTTGTCTGTCTGAGTGTGAACTCTGGGAGGTCTCCCTGTCTGTGTGAGTGTGGACTCTGGGAGGTCTCTCAGTCTGTCATGCTGGAAGCACATAGCTTCATACTGGAGACGTCTTGGGCTACCCAAGAAGAACCCAACCCAAAGCAAATGTCTTCATACCTATCCCTCTCTCCATGTCACCACGTCTGTCTAATGAGCCTAGCCTCACCTTTACTCTGAAACTGAATGAAACCCCTTCAAATGCCGCTGAATTAAACCCCTTCAAATAGTGAGAGAAAGTAGGTCTGTCTGTTTGTGTTTACATTCTATGATGACGGGTTTGGGGAGTCATGTTGCCAGATTACCGGAAGATGGGAGAATGAGTCTCCTGTTCAAGAGCACAATTGTGCACCAGATTACCGGCAGGCTGGAAAATGAGTCATCTCAAATCTGAGCACGCACCCATACATCAAATCACCAGCTGGCGGAAGAATGAGTGGTCCTTTCCTGTCTGAGTGCAGATTAATGCACCACATCACTGGCAGGTGGGGAAACAAGTGTCTCCTTTCTGAGTGCACAACTGTGCACCAGATCACCGGCAAGTGGGAGAATAGGTGGCCGCCTCACTAAGCACACACTCATGCACCAGACCACCAGCAGGGGGGAGAATGAGAGGTCTACTGTGTGAGTGCACACTCATGCACCGGATCACAGGCAGGCAGGATAATAAGTGATCTTCTGTCTGAATGCACACTCGCGCACCAGATCACCAGCAGGTGCGAGAACAAGACGTCACTTGTCTGAGTGCACACTCGTGCACTTGATCACTAGCAGGAGGGAGAATAGATGGCCTCCTCACTCAGCAAACACTCATGCACCAGACCACCAGCAGGGGGGAAAATGAGAGGTCTACTGTGTGAGTGAACACTCCTGCACCAGATCACCAGCAGGGGGGTAAATGAGAGGTCTACTGTGTGAGTGCACACTCATGCACCGGATCACAGACAGGCAGGATAATAAGTGAACTTCTGTCTGAATGCACACTTGTGCACCAGATCAACAGCAGGTGCGAGAACAAGACGTCTCTTGTCTGAGTGCACACTTGTGCACTTGATCACTAGCAGGTGGGAGAATAGGTGGCCTCCTCACTCAGCAAACACTCATGCACCAGACCATCAGCAGGGGGAGAATGAGAGGTCTACTGTGTGAGTGAACACTCCTGCACCAGATCACCAGCAGGGGGGTGAATGAGAGGTCTACTGTGTGAGTGCACACTCATGCACCGGATCACAGGCAGGTAGGATAATAAGTGAACTTCTGTCTGAATGCACACTCGTGCACCAGATCACCAGCAGGTGCGAGAAAAAGACGTCTCTTGTCTGAGTGCACACTCTGGGACTTGATCACTGGCAGGTGGGAGAATAGGTGGCCTCCTCACTGAGCACACACTCATGCACCAGACCACCAGCAGGCGGTACAATGAGTGGTCGCCTGTGTGAGTGCACACTCATGCACTGGATCACCGGCAGGAAGGAGAATAGGTGATCTCATGTCTGAAAGCACACTCGTGCACCAGATCACCAGCAGGTGGGAAAACAAGTGGTCTATTGTCTGAGCACACATTCGTGCACCAGATCACCGGCAGGTGGTATAATGAGTGCTCTCCTGTCTTGGAGAATACCTGGTGTTGCATGGGCTCCACAAACCTCGGCTCAAAATATCAGCAACTTATCCCCCTCTGTTTAGCCTCAGGAGAGGGAATGGTGGGCATTACAGAGGAAAGTGATAAGAGGGAAGGGGGAATACAGGTCCCTTACAGCTCAGAGTGAGATGAGGCTACACTGGGCCCTCACAGCTGAGAGTGACAAGAGGGGCCACTGGGCCCTCACAGCTGAGAGTGAGTTGAGAGGGTCCAGGGCCCTCACAGCTGAGAGTGAGGTGAGGGGATACAGGGACCTCACAGCTGAGAGTGAGATGAGAGGATACAGGGCCCTCACAGCTGAGAGTGAGGTGAGGGGATACAGGGACCTCACAGCTGAGAGTGAGGTGAGGGGATACAGGGCCCTCACAGCTGAGAGTGAGGTGAGGGGATATAGGGCCCTCACAGCTGAGAGTGAGGTGAGGTGAGAGAATACAGGGAGCTCACAGCCGTGGTCCCCCGCAACAGAAAGACCAGATCGGGAGGCCGCTCCTTCTCCTTCCGCGCTGCCAGAGCCTGGACCGACCTTCCGCTGCACCTCAGACAGAAAACATCGCTCCCCATCTTCACAAGAAACCTCAAAACCTGGCTCTTCGACAGACCCCCTCCTTGATGGACTGGAACCTGTGACCCCCCCACCACACCCAGTAGCATCTTGAGACCCTTACGGGTGAGTAGTCGCGCTTAACAAACACCTGATTTGACAGCTGAGAGTGAGGTGAGGGGATACAGGGACCTCGCAGCTGAGAGTGAGGTGAGGGGTTACAAGGCCCTCACAGCTGGGAGTGAGGTGAGGGGATACAGGGACCTCACAGCTGAGAGTGAGGTGAGGGGATACAAGGACCTCACAGCTGGGAGTGAGGTGAGGGGATACAGGGACCTCGCAGCTGAGAGTGAGGTGAGGGGATACAAGGACCTCACAGCTGAGAGTGAGGTGAGGGGTTACAGGGCCCTCACAGCTAAGAGTGAGGTGAGGAGAAACAGGGACCTCACAGCTGAGAGTGAGGTGAGGGTATACTGGACCCTCACAGCTGAGAGTGAGATGAAGTGGTACAGTGCCCTCACAGTTGAGAGTGGGATAAGGGTATACCGGGCCCTCACAGCTGAGAGTGAGATGAGGGGATACAGGGAACTCATAGCTGAGAGTGAGGTGAGGGGATACAGGGACCTCACAGCTGAGAGTGAGGTGAGGGTATACCGGGCCCTCACAGCTGAGAGTGAGATGAGGGGATACAGGGAACTCATAGCTGAGAGTGAGGTGAGGGGATACAGGGACCTCACAGCAGAGAGTGAGGTGATGGAGTAC